>NW_022681460.1:112488390-113945069 GCF_009764315.1 Trachypithecus francoisi
CTTGAACCCAGGAGGCAGAGGTTACAGTGAGCCGAGATCGTGCCACTGAACTCCAGCCTGGCGACAGAGCAAGACTTCATCTCAAAAAAAAAAAAAAAAAAAGAACGAAAAGAAAAAGAAAAGAAACGAAAAGAAAAGAAACACCACTAAAAACAGGTTAATTAAAACAAGCAGGCTGGGCATGGTGGCTCATGCCTGTAATCCCAGCACTCTGGGAGGCTGAGGCAGGAAAATCCCTTGGGGCCAGGAGTTCAAGAGCAGACTGGGCAACACAGTAAGACTCTGTCTCTACAATAAAAATATAAAATAAAATAAGCCAAACATGGTGGTGTGTGCCTGTAGTCCCAGCTACATGGGAGGCTGAGGCAGGAGAATTGCCTGAGCCCAGGAGGTCAAGGCTTCAATGAGCCATGACTGTGGCACTATACGCCAGCCTAGGCTAGACTGAGATGCTATCTCAACAATAATTTTAAAAAAAAAGAGAGAGAGAGAGAGATGCAAGACGCATAACAAAGACAAAAACAAATCTAGACAGAACATGGTGACCCCAACCCGAGGAACACAAAGGTGGAGAAGGGAGGCTGCAGGTAGCAGGTACAAGAGGAGCCAGACAGCGCCAAAAGCACAGACACCCAGGCTCACCCAAGAGGCCATCCCTGGGGACAGACAGAAGCAGGGCCACCCAGAAGACACACCCCACTCTAGCTCTGGACCAGGACCGTGGCCAGGAGGAGAAAGGCTTCTCTTTCTTACAGGTCTACTAAGTTCATTATAACTCCAGACATGGTACAAAAATGAGTATGAAAACAAGAAGGAGTTAACCAAACAGAAAGTAGTGATGAAATATGACCAAGGGGCTTTCTAATAAATTTCTAAAAGAATCTGATCAATAAAATGTACACATTTTCATTTTCCAGTATGTTTTAAATGCTCAGTAACATTTTTAGCAGATAGTTTAATAAATTGAACATTAAGAAAACTTCAGGCTGGGCGCAGTGCCTCACATCTGTAATCCAGCACTTTGGGAGGCTGAGGCGGGCAGATCACCTGAGGTCAAAACTTCAAGACCAGCCTGCCCAACATGTGAAACCCCATCTCTACTAAAAATATAAAAAATTAGCTGGGCATGGTGGCGGGTGCCTGTAATCCCAGCTATCTGGGAGGCTGAGGCAAGAGAATCGCTTAAACCAGGGAGGTGGAGGTTGCAGTGGGCCGAGATCGCATCATTGCACTCCAGCCTGGGCAACAAGAGAAAACCTCCGTCTCAAAAAAAAAAGAAATACTATCAAGTATTACCGACATACAAAATCTCTCAGACACATAGAAATCACTATTTGAATCCCTCCTAGAAGCTCAGCCTAAGAGAATGACTTTTAAAGTCACATTTATGAAATATTCCACTCCCTGCAGCTTTGGGTATCATAGCAAAAGCTTAGAACAGCCTACATGCTCACAACAAAGAAGAGATTAAGTCAGCTGGGGCATAGACACTCAATGAAATATTACACAGTCCTTAAAAACAGATATAAAAACTATGGAAACATAGTTAAAAATTAAAGCAAGTGGTGTATCTGGGTTAAGGGGATGTTGAAATTTTCTGTACTCTTCCAGCAACTTTTCCATAAGCTTGAAATTACATCTAATTGAAAAGTGAAATATATATATAAAAGAATACAAGTCCGGGCATGGTGGCTCACACCTGTAATCCCAGCACTTTGGGAGGCCTAGATAGGCAGATCACAAGGTCAGGAGGTCGAGATCATCCTGGCTAACATGGTGAAACCCCGTCTCTACTAAAAATTAAAAAAATTAGACGGGTATGGTGGCGGGTGCCTACAGTACCAGCTACTCGGGAGGCTGAGGCAGGAGAATGGCGTGAACCCGGGAGGCGGAACTTGCAGTGAGCCAAGATTGTGCCACTGCACTCTAGCCTGAGTGACAGAGTGAGACTCAGTCTCAAAAAAAAAAAAAAAAAAAAAAGAATACAAGGCCAGCCATGGTGGCTCACACTTGTAATCCCAGCACTTTGGGAGGCCGAGGCAGGCAGATCACGAGGTCAGGAGTTTGAGACCAGCCTGACCAACATGGTGAAACCTCATCTCTACTAAAAATACAAAAATTAGCCGGGTGTGGTGGCATGTGCCTGTAATCCCAGATACTCAGGAGGCTGAAGCAGTAGAATTGCTTAAACCTGGGAGTCAGGAGGTTGCAGTGAACCGAGATCCGCCACTGCACTCCAGCCTCAATGACAGAGTGAGACTCCTTCTCAAAAAAAAAAAAAATATAAAATTGTTACAGATGCTAACATGGCAAAAGTGTTACAGGCACGGCTACAGAAGAGACTAACAAGAAAACCACACCATGAGAAGCACAGTCATCAAAATATTGGGATTATGGATTTTTCTTTTATGATAATTTTTTTGTTGGAGGCGGGGAACAAGGTCTTGCTCTGCTGCCCAGGCTGGAGTGCAGTGGCGCAATCGATCACAGTTCAATACAGCCTCAAACCTCTGGGCTCAAGCAATCCTCTGGTCTCAGCTTCCCAATGTGCTGGGACTACAAGTTTGAGCCATCGAGCCCAGTTATGACACAAATCCAAGCTAAACATAACGTGAAGCCTAAGGTTCCCAGCTCTGTAGAAGGTGGGCTGCAGCCCTGAGGGTGGAGAAACGTTCTCATGTGTCTGAGAAGCTGGCTGAGCAGCCGAAGCAAGCACCAGGCTTTGGCTTCCCTGAAGCATGGAACCCTCTAGACACACAGGCTCACAAAGAACAAAGTAAACTCTTGAATTAAGACTCCCAAACCTTCCCTAAGTTCAGGGCCTGTGTACAGGCTGCAGAAGGTGGCCAGTGCCTGGCACATGGTACAAACGTGATCAGCAACACAGAACCCATGGCGGCAATAAGCACCCTAAGAGTACCACTCGGCCGGGTGCGGAGGCTCACGCTTGTAAATCAGCACCTTGGAAGGCCGAGGAAGGGTGATCGCTTGAGCTTAGGAGTTCAAGACCAGCCTGAGC
Source organism: Trachypithecus francoisi (assembly GCF_009764315.1). Lineage (NCBI taxonomy): Eukaryota > Metazoa > Chordata > Mammalia > Primates > Cercopithecidae > Trachypithecus > Trachypithecus francoisi. The sequence goes on from NW_022681460.1 coordinate 112,491,410, forward strand.
AACATGGCAAAACCCCATCTCTATGAAATTTAGAAAAATTAGCCGGGCATGGCTAGGCGCGATAGCTCATGCCTATAATCCCAGCACTTTGGGAGGCCAAAGTAGGTGGATCACAAGGTCAGGAGATCGAGACCATCCTGGCTAACACGGTGAAACCCCGTCTCTACTAAAACTACAAAAAATTTAACAGGTGTGGTGACGGGTGCCTGTAGTCCCAGCTACCGGAAAGCTGAGGCAGCAGGATGGCGTGAACCCGGGAGGCGAAGCTTGCAGTGAGCCGAGACTGCACCACTGCACTCCAATCTGGGCAACAGAGCGAGACTCTGTCTCAAAAAAAAAAAAAAAAGAAAAGAAAAGAAAAAAAAAGAAAAATTAGCCGGGCACGGTGTTGTGTGCTTGTAGTTGCAGGTACTCAGGGGGCTGAGGCAGGAGGATCACTTGAGACCAGCAAGTTGAGGCTGCAGTGAGTCAAGATCATGCCACTGAACTCCAGCCTGGGCAACAGAGACAGACCCTGTCTCCAAAAACAAAACAAAACAAAACAAAACAAAACAAAACAAAAAAAGAGGTCAGGTGTGGTGACTCACGCCTGTAATGCTAGCACTTTAGGAGGCCGAGGTGGGTGGACTGCCTGAGCTCAGGAGTTTGAGACCAGCTTGGGCAACATGGCAAAACCCCATCTCTACAAAAAAGTACAAAAAATTAGCTGGGCGTAGTGGCGCATGCCTGTGTCCCAGCTCCTTGGGAGGCTGCGGCAGAAGAATCACCTGAACCCAAGGGGCGGAGGCTGCAGTGAGCTGAGATCACGCCACTGCACTCCAGCCTGGGCGACAGAGTGAGACTCTGTCCCAAAAAAAAACAAACAAGTAAGAGCATCACTCATTTATGGAAAGCTGTGCTTTTGCGAAGGCTCATAAGGCTCAGCAGTAAGTCGAGTGTGCCTTATGGTTTTCATAAACATCCATTTCACAAGAGAAGCCAGAGGTCAGACAAAGTCCTGGAGCTCAGTCGGTGCCTTTATGGTCTGTCCCTAGAACCAAAGCCTGCTATAACATAACCTAAGTGCAATCAAACTCCAGCAACTCTCCCCGGGAGATTAGCAAGAACCCTCCATCTTCAGGGACAATGGAAGGTGGGAAAAAGGTCATAATCACCAGGCTCGGGGCCAGCAAGAACCGTAATGGGCCTGGGCTGTCCTGGCAAGGCCGGCCAGCCATGGGCATACCTGGACACGGCACAGGGCCTCCAAGGCTGCCCTGGACTGCAGAACAGCAGGACTGCATTGAGCTGTAGGGACCCACACAAGGCAAGGAGGCAGGAGGAGCCGGCACTTCACACTGCACCGTCCCAGGCACCACAGCGTGGCTGCAAATTAACCTGGCCGCTCCCATAAGCCGCCATCAGTGTTCCACAGGTGGGGGAGGGGAGAGCACCACCTGTCTCTGCCACGCCATCCCCCCCACACCCGTCCCACCACCATGTGCATCAGATCAACACGGGCGTAAGTAAATCTGTGTGCCGAGTCCCCAAGCACAGCTCAAGGACACAGCAGGAGGGGAGGACAGGACAGTGGCAAACTCTGGTCTCCAGCAAGGCGGGCTCCAGCTGCGTCTCCACCAGAGGCAGGGGCCAGCCCAGACCGGTTTCCCAGCCTAGATGCAGAGCAGAACCTATGGAAGTGCAGAGCTAGAGGCCAGCCAGGGAAAAGCACACATGACACACTTCCATTTCCGCAGAGATTCAAGGGAACACATTGCTTTATGAAAAACTGACAAGTGAGCCACTCAGTAAAATCTCATACATGAACAAATTTATGTTTTTAGTTGTATTCATTCATTTATGACTGACTGACTGAATAAGGGTCTCACTTTGTTGCCCAGGCTCAGTGCAGTGGTGCAATCACAGCTCACTGCGGCCTCGACCTCCCAGGCTCTAAGTTTGGTTGCCTTTGATTGTCATAACCAGGTCAGGGGAGAAAGTGTTACTGGCACCTGCTGGGTACAGGCAGGGGCACTGCTAAACATGCTACCAGAAACAGGTCTCCACAATAGAGAGACCCGGACCACAGGTCAACCACTCCCGGCTGAGAAATCCTGCTCTATCTTCATAGACTCCACCCCCACATCAGAAAGAAACCCACCAAGTCTTAGTGGGCCCCCTCCAAGCGCTCAGCACAGAGTGGGCCACATGTGCAACACGGCCCTGCAGCCTCACCTGGGACGGGGGAAGACAGAAACACAGGCACGGGAGCCGGGCGCGGTGGCTCAAGCCTGTAATCCCAGCACTTTGGGAGGCAGAGACGGGCGGATCACGAGGTCAGGAGATCGAGACCATCCTGGCTAACACGGTGAAACTCGGTCTCTACCAAAAAATACAAAAAACCAGCCGGGCGAGGTGGCGGGCGCCTGTAGTCCCAGCTACTAGGGAGGCTGAGGCAAGAGAAAGGCGTGAACCCGGGAGGCGGAGCTTGCAGTGCGCTGAGATCCGGCCACTGCACTCCAGCCTGGGCGACAGAGTGAGACTCCGTCTCAAAAAAAAAAGAAAGAAAGAAAGAAACACAGGCACGGGCACAGGGAGCCTGGGAGACAGCGGGGAGAGCCCAGGCTGAAGAAGGTAGTTTAAAATCCTCATGCTATGTTTGGGCAACAGGAAGAACTTATTTTCACAATACACCCAGTGTGAAACGGCAGTGAGATTCCCCACAAGGGGACGTGACTTTAAATGGAGACAACTGTACTGGAGCGGGACCAAGAGACCCATGGAACAACGAGTCCACGGCAGATAGGAGCTAAGGGGCCGAAGGGAACGGAGGGCGTTTGGGGAGGAAAGCAGCGCAGACTGGCCAGCGCACGGAAACTGAGAGGAGCCCGGAACACACCCCTACGGGGTGACAGTGCCACTTCCTCAGCAGCAGAGGGTGAGACCCCTACTGCGAGACGATGCCACTAATCCCGACATCTGGGCAGAAGCGCATCTTCCTGGTGAGAGGCACCCGCGATCTATCCTCCTCGCAGACAGCGGCGGGCACGCCGGCAGCAAGCGCCGCCTCCCGCTGGTAGTTTCTTTTGGACTCCGGGCTCAGCTGTCACAGCACAGGTTTTGGCTAAAACTCCGCTTGACAATGCTGTTTCCAAATGTCAGCCTTTGACATTTCACTTGCTGTGGGATTATACCCAATAATTTCTCTGATTTAAGATTTTTTTTTTTACTAAGTAAACTCTCAGCACAGAAGTGGGATGAAAAACACATCTAGCAAGCCAGGTCTGACTGCCACGAAGAACACCTTGTTTCTTCCGCGGTACAGCACGCCACAGCAGAGCAAGAGCCGTTCCAGCCAGGAAAGCGCTGGGAACAAGACCAGCTGGGTGCATCTGACCTACAGCCTGCTCCCGGCAGAGCTAGGAGGCAGTGTCATCTTTCAGCAAAAGAGCCACACCCCCACGCACCCCACCCCAGCAGGTAAAGGAGCATGAAGCTCCACCTCCCGCACTGTGGGTATATTCTTAGCACTCTATCCGTGGGGGATCTATGATTGAGACAGTAGTTAGAAAACCATTGTGTTCTGTCTACTTCCCAGAGCCTGTCACATGAGAAAGGTTTAAGCCAGGTTTTTTCCTATCTGTAAGCATTCATGCATCTAATGTTATTTTTTTTTTCTTTTTTTTTTGAGACAGTCTCACTCTGCTGCCCAGGCTAGAGTGCAGTGGTGCAGTCTTGGCTCACTGCAACTTCCGCTTCCCGGGGTTCAAGTGACCGTCCTGCCTCAGCCTCCCCAGTAGCCAGGACTACAGGCAGCCACCACCACACCCAGTTAATTTTCATATTTTTAGTAGAGATAGGGTTTCACCATGTTGGCCAGGCTGGTCTCGAACTCCTGACCTCAAGTGATCTACGTGCTGCGGCCTCCCAAAGTGCTGGGATTATAGGCGTGAGCCACCGGGCCCAGCCCTAAATCTTATTTTTAAAAGATGACTGGCAACATCACCCAGCCCAAAAGACTCCAAAACACTCAAAGGTGTGAATAAGCTTCTCCCCTCCAGGAGTACCCACTACCTGAGGATACAAAACATAAACACTTCCTCGTCTTACTTTGCCGTGCACACCTGTCTCAAACCATCAGCACACAGTATGCTGGTGCACAACGACCTGCAGCCTGAGCTGAGCCCTGTCCTGCTTTTGATTTGGTGGATATGAGGTAGGAGGCTCAGCCAGAGTCAGAGGACGGAGGGTGTGTACTCCTGAGATGCAGGGATGGGGGACATGTGGGGTACCGGGCCAAGCTGAAGGGGCAGGGAGAAGATGCCAAGTTTACAACCACCAGATGGGCAGCACCTCCACCTGAATTCCCAGGACGCCACTGCCTTCACTTCGGGACCCTCTCCAGCCCCTGCATCCGCCCCCACCAGGCAGGCACATCTGTGTTGTTCGCACAGCTCACAGCCTATCTGGCAACCCCAAGTCCATAGTCCCGGAAGCACTATGGGAGACGTGAAGCCTCTATCCTGCTCAGTTGTACACAGTGCAGGACGTGGAGTGACATCTGCAGCACACCACTCTCTCCAAAGCCATAAGGACATACTCAGTTTAGCCAGGCACAGTAGATCACACCTGTAATCCCAGCACTTTCGGGGGCCGGGGGGATCACTTGAGCCCAGGAGTTCAAGACCAAACTGGGTAACACAGTGAGACCCGTCTCTACAAAAATTAGCCAGGTGTGCTGCGTGCGCCTGTAGTCCCAGCGACTTGGGAGGCTGAGGTATGGAGACTGCTTGAATCCAGGAGATCAAGGTTGCAGTGAGCTGAGATTGCACCACTGCACCCCAGCCTAGGTGACAGAATGAGACATAATCTCAAAAAATAAAAGTTAAAAAAAGGATGGGTGTGGTGGCTCACACCTGTAATCCCAGCACTCTGGGAGGCTGAGACAGGCCGACCACCTGAGGTCAGGAGTTTGAGACCAGCCGGGCCAATATGGTGAAACCCCATCTCTACTAAAAATACAGAAAAAAAATTAGCCAGACGTGGTGGCACATGCCTGTAGTCCCAGCTACTGGGGAGGCTGAGGCAGGAGAATCGCTTGAACCAGGGAAGTAGAGGTTGCAGTGAGCCAAGATCATGCCCTCCAGCCTAGACCTCAGAGCAAAACTCTGTCTTCAAAAAACAAAAAAAAAAAAGGCCGGGTGCGGTGGCTCACGCCTGTAATCCCGTAATCCCACCACTTTGGGAGGCAGAGGCGGGTGGATCACCTGAGGTCAGGAGTTCGAGACCAGCGTGACCACATGGAGAAACCCCATCTCTACTAAAAATACAAAAAAACTAGCTGGGCGTGTTGGTGCATGCCTGTAATCCCAGCTATTCAGGAGGCTGAGACAGGAGAATCGCTTGAACCTTCAAGGCAGAGGTTGCAGTGAGCTGAGATCGCGCCATTGCTCTCCAGCCTGGGCAACAAGAGTGAAACTTCATGTCAAAAAAAAAAAGGCAAGCCAGGTTGGGTGGATCACTTGAGCCCAGGAGTTTGAGACCAGCCTGGGCAAACACAGCAAAACCCCATCTCCACTAAAAATGCAAAAATTAGCCAGACACGGTGGCACATGCCTGTGGTCCCAGCTAATCGGGAGGCTGAGGTGTAAGGATTACCTGAGCCCGGGGAGGTCAAGGCTACAGTGAGCCAAGATCACTTCACTGCACTCCAGCCTGGACGACAGAGGGAGACCCTGCCTCAAAAATAAAAAAGAGTAATAAATAAAAAGAAAAATTCACTATTTTGCTTATCAAACTCTCAAAGGTGGTGACTTAACTACACCATTCACCCAATTACACAGCCAATAAGAGGACATGGTCCCCGCCCACAGAAAGCTAATGTCCAGACTGACCTCACTACGGAACCATCCAGATATAGTGGTGGGGGTGGCTATGCAGAGATGGGCGGGTGCTGGGAGAGTCTAGGGCAGCCCCTTGTCTGGCCAGGGGCTTGGGCCCACCAGCTGGGGAGCTGCATCACTAGCCCAAGAAAAGCGATGACAGCTTACATGGCACTGCAAGAGCAGGGAGGGTCACACTCACATCCAAAAACTGAAACGTCGTAACAGCTAAACATGTACCACACAGTTTTCATTCCAAAATGTTATATATATAAAATGTTTAAAAAATAGAGATGGGGTTTTGCTATGTTGTCCCGGCTGGTTTCAAACTCCTGAGCTCAAGTGATCTGCCTGCCTCAGCCTCCAAAAGTGATGCAATTACAGGCTTGAGCCACCATGCCTGGCCACTTTTTTTTGAGACGGGGTCTCACTGTGTCTCCCAGGCTGGAGTTCAGTGGCACAATCACAGCTCACTGCAGTCTCAACCTCCTGGGCTCAAGTGATCCTCCCACCTCAGCCTCCCAGTAGCGGGACCACAGGTGTGCACCACTGTGCCCAGCTAATTTTTGTAGAGTTGGGGTCTTACCATGTTGCCCAGGCTGGTCTCAAACTCCAGGGCTCAAGCGATCCACCCTCCTTGGCCTCCCAAAGTGCTGGGATTACAGACCTGAGCCACCACATCAGGCTGCCCCACACATTTTAAAGTTTCGCCTCCCCCTAATGTCAGATTCCAAAGACAGCAGCCTTCATGAGTCAGAAAGAAGCATCAGTCATTTTGAAATCAACATCCAAATGAAGTGTAGAAAGGCCTCTGGATTTTTGAAACAGCAATACAGATGATGTAATACAGACAAAGACACCCCCACCCCACTGCCTTCCCACTGCATGCCTTACATGCCACAGCACCACTTCCATGCCAGCAGCTTCAATGACGTAAAGCGAATGCAGTCCCATCAAGACCACAGCATTGGCTGAGCAGCTGCTCCATGCTGGGCACTGTCCTGGACACTGGAAGTACAGCAAAGAATGAAACCAAGACTATGCCCTCGAGAAGACTGCATTCCAGCAGGACAAACAGACTTCAAAACACAGAGCAGGGAAATGCAGCGTGTCACATGGTGATGATTACTTTGAGAAAAATAAAGCAGGCAAAGAGAACAGGACTATTTGGATGGCGGCGGTGCAAATTCAAATAATCAGACAGCCTTCGCTGGGAAGGTGGTATCTTGATATCTGAGCAAAGATTCGAGAAGGTGGGGAGAGCACCGGAGCCTTCCCGGCAGAGCAAAGAAGGCAGGCGCAACTCTGGAATCACAGCTGTTCAGCATGGCCACGACACGGCCACTTGCAGACAGAGCCCCTGGCTGCTGGGTAGGGACCCCAGCACCTCAGAGTACCCTTTCTGGGGTCACTTCTGGCACCCTCTGCAAACCTCAAGGGTGAAGTGTGAGGCCTGGGGCCATCCACTGGGGTCCAGGCACCTCCCAAAGGAGCCTCGAAGCCAGCCAATCGCCGGCTCCAGACCCATGCTGTCAGGTATCTCTGTGGCCACCAGACCACTGCCACTCTCACAGGTGTGATGACATGGGACCTGTCTACCGGTAGTCTTCTGCCTTCGCGGAATTCTGTAACTTCCTTCCTGCCTCGGCCACAGCACATCAGCCAAGCACTTGTCAGGGTCCCTCCCTCCCTGGCAGGATGATGTTTAGAAGCTCAACACAGTGCCTCGGCCTTCTCTTCAGGGCCATCAGAACTTGCTACCATGGGTGTGTTGTAATAAATAACTTTATTTCTGCAGCAAAAAAAAAAAAAAAAGATGGTTGAATATTACCTTTTAAAGCACTTTTTAGCACCAATTGTGAAATAAAAGGCCTGAGAAAAAGCCCTCTTTGAGTGTGAAGTGTCTAAATGTTTATTTGTACTACTATTGTTGTAAAGGGCAGGTTTTGCAGCATTTTCAGGTAGTGATTACACTGCAGCCACGACCTGGAGGAAACGCACTGCCAGGGCCCACGTGCAGGGTAGGGTCCTGCCAGGCTCCCGAAATGTCCCCTTTCCCAGCACTCAGTCCCACGGAGGCAGCACAGCCTCAGGGAGGCCAGCAACTCTGGGCCTGGGGGTGAGTCCTTCAGTCCCTGCACAGTCCAATCAATCTGCCACCCATTTGGTGACCTAAAATTGTAGTAAGTAAACAATTTTGGTTATTCAGTAGCTTCTGAAATTTATTTATTTATTTTATTTTATTTTATTTTTTTTTTTGAGACGGAGTCTCGCTCTGTCGCCCGGGCTGGAGTGCAGTGGCCGGATCTCAGCTCACTGCACGCTCCGCCTTCCGGGTTTACGCCATTCTTCTGCCTCAGCCTCCCGAGTAGCTGGGACTACAGGCGCCCGCCACCTCGCCCGGCTAGTTTTTTGTATTTTTTTTTTAGTAGAGATGGGGTTTCACCGTGTTAGCCAGGATGGTCTCGATCTCCTGACCTCGTGATCCGCCCGTCTCGGCCTCCCAAAGTGCTGGGATTACAGGCTTGAGCCACCGCGCCCGGCCTGAAATTTAAATCTCTGAAACAATTTAAAGCAATAAGACCCTAAGTGCACCTGTCTACTATCCTTGTCCTCCCTAATAAAATGAGCTAGGTGTGGTGGCTCATATCTGTAGTCCCCATTTTGGGAGGCCAAGGCAGGAGTACTGCTTGAGCCCAGGTGTTGGGAGACCAGCCTGGGTAACATGGCGAGACCCCACCTCTTAAAAAAAAAAAAAAAAAAAATCTGCGGCTGGGCGCGGTGGCTCAAGCCTGTAATCCCAGCACTTTGGGAGGCCGAGACGGGCGGATCACGAGGTCAGGAGATCAAGACCATCCTGGCTAACACGGTGAAACCCCGTCTCTACCAAAAAACAAAAAACTAGCCGGGCGAGGTGGCGGGCGCCTGTAGTCCCAGCTACTTGGGAGGCTGAGGCAGGAGAATGGTGTAAACCCAGGAGGCGGAGCTTGCAGTGAGCTGAGATCTGACCACTGCACTCCAGCCTGGGCGACAGAATGAGACTCCGTCTCAAAAAAACAAAAAATCTGCTGGCTGTGGTGGTGCACACCTGTAATCCCAGCTACTAGGGAGGCTGAAGTGGGAGAATTACTTGAGCCCAGGAGGCTGAGGCTGCAGTGAGCCGTGGTCAAACCAATGCGCTCCAGCAAGGGTGACAGAATAAAACCTTGTCTCTTGGCTGGGCACGGTGGCTCAAGCCTGTAATCCCAGCACTTTGGGAGGCCGAGGCGGGCGGATCACGAGGTCAGGAGATCGAGACCATCCTGGCTAACACAGTGAAATCCCGTCTCTGCTAAAAATACAAAAAACTAGCCGGGCGAGGTGACGGGCACCTGTAGTCCCAGCTACTCAGGAGGCTGAGGCAAGAGAATGGCATAAACCCGGGAGGCGGAGCTTGCAGTGAGCCGAGATCGCGCCACTGTACTCTAGCCTGGGTGACAGAGCAAGACTCCGTCTCAAAAAAAAAAAAAAAAAAAAAAAAAACCTTGTCTCTTTTTAAAACAGAAATAAAAATTAAAAAAATAATGAGCCAGGCACGTTGTTGTGCACCTGTGGTCCCACCTACAGCTGAGGTGGGAGGATCACTTGGGCCAGGAGTTCAAGGTTGCAGTGAGCTATCATCGAGACCTGTACTCCAGTCTGGGCAACAGAGCAAGGCACGCCCTCTCAATTTTTTTTTTTTTTTTTTTTTTAAAAAGGAGCTCAGCTGGGCGCGGTAGCTCACACCTGTAATCCCAGCACTTTGGGAGGCCAAGTCGGGCGGATCATGAGGTCAGGAGATAGAGACCATCCAGCCTAACACAGTGAAACCCCATCCCCACTAAAAATACAAAAAATTAGCTGGGCGTGGTGGCGGGCACCTGTAGTCCCAGCTACTCGGGAGGCTGAAGCAGGAGAATGACATGAACCCGGGAGGCAGAGCTTGCAGTGAGCCCAGATCACACCACTGCTTTCCAGCCTGGGCAACAGAGCGAGACTCTGTCTCAAAAAAAAAAAAAAAAAAAAAAAAAAAGGAGCTACTCACAAGAGAAGTCCACCAAAAACACCAGTGCCCACCTCACAGGTGTGGTGTCACCATGCAAGCCCCCCACTCCCAGGTTATGATCTGAACACTGGGTTTTCCTACAGACACACAGGTGCACGCACCCACACCCAAGGGAAGGCGGGGAGCTGTGGCCTGCCTCGCCAGCAGCCTCACTCCCTGGGGCTCCTCATGGCCAAGGCCTGCCCAGGTCAGAGCGGCTTCTTTCCCACCAGGAGCCTCCCGCCAACCATGTCTTTCCACACCCCGTTCTCAGTCCTGGCAACCAATCAATCTCCCCACTCAGGACAGGACACCCTCTGTCCTCTTCTACCTTCTACTCCACTGACGAGACAAGCTTCTGTTACTTCATCAGTGCTGAGAAATTGAGAGACGTGTCATGGCACAGGTCTACTGAGAACAGGGAAAGGCCAATGTTCTAAACAGAATGTGGCTGGGAGAATAAGCACCATCAACAGGTTAGGTCCTTAAAGCTACCAGGTGCCATCCCCCAAGTCTCTGGAAGAGGGGCTCTCACATCCCTCCACGCCACTCAATGATGAGTCACTGCCCCCTACTTATTTCCACAGGCAGATGGGACCACCAGGTGCTCGTCCTGTTGCTCTTTTCCAGAGCCGGCACTCAGGTTTCAGCAAGACCCCACCCCTGCCCCAGCCACACCTCTGATAGAAAAACAAACCCTGAGTTGTAAACAAATTGAAACTTGTAAAAATGTAGCCGATGGGTAAACTGGGCATTCTCTGAGGATTTTACTTTGTTTCATAAAATGTGTATTTTATGAAAGAACTTAAGAGTTTCCATTTCTTTTTTTTTTTTTTTTTTTTGAGGTGGAGTCTCGCTCTGTCGCCCAGGCTGGAGTGCAGTGGCGCGATCTGGGCTCACTGCAAGCTCCGCCTCCCGGGTTCACGCCATTCTCCTGCCTCAGCCTCCTGAGTAGCTGGGACTACAGGCGCCCGCCACCACGCCCGGCTAATTTTTTTTTGTATTTTTAGTAGAGACGGGGTTTCACCATGGTCTCGATCTCCTGACCTCGTGATCCGCCCGTCTCGGCCTCCCAAAGTGCTGGGATTACAGGCGTGAGCCACCGCGCCTGGCCTAAGAGTTTCAATTTCTTTAACTTTTCTAGGTATGAAGTTCAGCAGTCTCCATCTCTTAGAAGTAGAAACCAGGCAGGACGCAGTGGCTCAAGCCTGTAATCCCACCACTTCGGAGGCCAAAGTGGGAGGATGGCTTGAGTCAGGAGTTCAAGACCAGTCTGGGCAATATAGTGAAACCCCATCTCTACAAAGACAATTTAAAAATTAGCCAGGTGGGCCGGGCGCGGTGGCTCAAGCCTGTAATCCCAGCACTTTGGGAGGCCGAGGCGGGTGGATCACGAGGTCAGGAGATCGAGACCCTCCTGGCTAACACGGTGAAACCCTGTCTCTACTAAAAATACAAAAAACTAGCCGGGCGAGGTGGTGGGCGCCTGTAGTCCCAGCTACTCGGAGGCTGAGGCGAGAGAATGGCGGGAACCCGGGAGGCGGAGCTTGCAGTGAGCCCAGATCGCGCCACTGCACTCCAGCCTGGGCGACAGAGCGAGACTCCGTCTCAAAAAAATAAATAAATAAATAAAAATTAGCCAGGCATAGTGGCATGTGCCTATAGTCCTAGCTACTAGGGAGGCTGAAGCAGGAGAATCACTTGAGGCCAGGAGTTCAAGACTAGCCTGGGCAACACAGTGAGACCCCATCTCTTTTTAAGAACCCTATCTATTTTTAAAGAAAAAAAAAAGGCCGGGCGCGGTGGCTCAAGCCTGTAATCCCAGCACTTTGGGAGGCCGAGACGGGCGGATCACGAGGTCAGGAGATCGAAACCATCCTGGCTAACACAGTGAAACCCCGTTTCTACTAAAAATACAAAAACTAGCCGGGCGAGGTGGCGGGCGCCTGTAGTCCCAGCTACTCAGGAGGCTGAGGCAGGAGAATGGCGTAAACCCGGGAGGCGGAGCTTGCAGTGAGCCGAGATCCGGCCATTGCACTCCAGTCCGGGCGACAGAGCGAGACTCCGCCTCAAAAAAAAAAAAAAAAAAAAAGTAGATATTCTCTTGGCCGGGCACAGTGGCTCACACCTGTAATCCCAGCACTTTGGGAGGCCAAAGCAGGCGCATCACCTGAGATCAGGAGTTTGAGATCAGCCTGGCCAGTACGGTGAAACCTGGTCTCTACTAAAAACACAAACATTAGCTGGGTGTGGTAGCGCACACCTATAATTCCAGCTACTCGGGAGGCTGAGGCAGGAGAATCGCTTGAACCCAGGAGGCAGAAGTTGCAGTGGGCAGAGATCGTGCCACTGCACTCCAGCCTGGGCGACAAAAGCGAAACTCCATCTCAAAAAAAAAAAAAAAATGGAAATCAGGGTGCCTCCTATGGTCAAGATGCTGTCCCGCAGATGAACAGTGAAGCCAGCAAGAGAAAGGATCCCAAACAAAAAGCTAAGCTACCTTTGAATGGCTGTCTGTACTCTGGAGCCTGGGAATGCAGTGGACAGGCACAGCCAGCGCCCGCACACTCTCACACATGGCAACTAGGAACTGCTCTCTCCAGGCCCCCGGACCAAAGTTGTGGGAGGCTGCTACAATTCAACCAGCTCATCTCCAAAGGGATACTGCCCTCAGGTCAGCTGTGCTCACTGGCAAAGAACATTCTGGTAAAAACCTCCTCTCACCCCAGGAAACTCCACAAAGCTAGGCCCGGTACAGAAAACTAGGTGGAGGTAGGGGGTGTTAGGGAGGGAACGCCACTACCTTCCTCCACCCCCCGGGCTGCCACTACCAAGGACAACTGTGGTGAAGCAGCAAAACCAATGCCCCCGTTGGGTTCCAGGCTTACAGCTTACCTGTGGATAAGCCACCCCTCTCCGACCCATCAAGACTCTTTTACAAAATGAGGCTAATGACATGGGCCCACCCGCAAGGGCTGCGGGCCCCACACCAGACAGGAGTATGAAGCACTCTATGGAGTCCGGCGGGCAGCTCACAGGGCAGGCCCTGTGGCGGACGGGATTCTTGGTGTGCTCGTACCAGCAACCCATGTCCGAAAGCTCTGCCCACACTGGTCCGTGACCACAGGCAGACGGGAAGCTGGCCCACAGCAGGCAAGTGGTCACCAACGCTCTCCCGCGGTGCAACTCAGCAAAACGCAGCTCACCCCAATCAGCATGGAAGCCCCGGCAACAGGTGAGGGCAGGAGGAAAGCTGTTTCTATTTCTCCACGAAGGGAGGGAGGAGCGGTGGGCGGGTGAGCTCCAAGGGCAGCTGCCCAATCTTTCCTCCCACAGCCATCTCCACTGGCCTCCCAAGGAGCCTCTCACCTACCCAGGGCAGACAGAGGGCAACGAGGCGGGAACTGCCAACTGTCTGAAGTCTAGTCCTCAGGCTCAACCCGGCTGCCAGCCTCAGGAAGCGCCAGGTCTCAATTTCACTAAGCCACACCTTCAACATTGTCTTTGTATATTTGTCACACAAACATATGATGAAAACACCAAAGTACAAGATTTCTCTGCAAGGAGGCTTTGTTCACTTTCCGCGATTTGGAGCTTCCTACAGGTGTACTTTAAACACCACTGATCAATACGAAAACCAGGATGCAGGCCAGGCGCGGTGGCTCACGCCTGTAATCACAACACTTTGGGAGGCCAAGGCAGGCGGATCACAAGGTTGGGAGATCGAGACCATCCTGGCTAACACAGTGAAATCCTGTCTCTACTAAAAATACAAAAAATTAGCCAGGCATGGTAGCGGGCGCCTATAGTCCCAGCTACTAGGGAGGCTGAGGCAGGAGAATCACGTGAACCCAGGAGGCAGAGCTTGCAGTGAGCCGAGATGGCGCCACTACACTCCAGCCTGGGAGACAGAGAGACACTCCGTCTCAAAAAAAAAATAATAATAACTTTGTTAGGAGGCTATTTTGATAGCTTCAAGTAAACTTACAGGATCTGAAAACATCCTGTGTCATTCAAAACCTGACTCTGACACGATGCTCAACATTAATTTGAAAAATAGAGGGCTACTGAAGGAAAATAATACACTTGAAGCGAAAAAAGCCCTAATAGAACAAGTTTAGTATGAATTTCTTATCACCACCAACTTCTTTAGCATGTTTTGTCCAAAAGGTCTCAGAGTTTGGCTGCAAACCCAGCCTCCCAGCAGAAGCCAGCTGTATTAGGCGAGTGCAGGCCGCCTGGAGGTCCTCCAGGCCCACACGAAGAGCACCTCCCGCTGGCAAACCTCCTCCACAGGAGGCCGATTCCCTGCTCAGGCAACCCAGACCTCCCTGAGTGGCCACCCCAGCCAGGAGAGCTCCTCCCCTGCTAGTCCACGTTGGGGCCCAGACTCTGCCCAGCTCTCTGAAGCAGCCCCACAAAGGCCGGCCACCCCCTCCTGCTCAGACACTAACTACTCTCCCGCCTTGGGCACCATCTGCAATGGCCATGCTGCTGACTGTTTCCCTTCTGCCCCTGGGGCTGAGAGAGGGTCAGGAGCATCAGCTGGACCATCCCCTTCCAAGCTGCAGAAGCAATCTTTTTCATGAAAGAATTTCTTCAGGCTGGGAGCATGGGGCCCATTCTGTTCATAACCACTTCTCCTAAACCAACCGGGGCCCGCCCTCACCTTTTTTGCCCCAGACACAAAGCTCAGCACCAGCAGCATCTGCACAGGAGAGCCTGCTAAGAATTTTTTTTGTTTTTTTTTTTTCAGACAGTCTTACTCTGTTGGCCAGGCTGGAGTGCAGTGGTGCCATCTCCACTCACCGCAACTTCCGTCTCCCAGGTTCAAGCAATTCTCGTGCCTCAGCCTCCCGAGTAACTGGGATTACAGGCACGTGCCATTACCGCACGGTTAATTTTTGTATTTTTTATAGAGACAGGGTTTCAGCATGTTGGAGAGGCTGGTTTCGAACTCCTGATTTCTGGTGCTCCACCTGCCTCAGCCTCCCAAAGTGCTCGGATTACAGGCGTGAGCCACCACACTCAGTGCTAAGATTTTTTTTTTTTAAGCATAATTTTGTGCTTAAGACTTTTTATGGAATGAGAACACAATGCATTCACCAATAAAATCTATATTTAGATGCACATTTTTAAACTATGTATCTGATAATAACCAGCTATGTACATACAATCAGAAGACTATAATTCTGACCAATGGAAAAAACCCATGAAAGAAAAATGCCAGCCTGCAGGAAGAACACGTGAGTTACCAACGGAAAAGCAGCCGGAAGCACTCGAGCATCTGAGCGTCCGAGCCCACGCTCTGAAGGAGCCATGCACTCCCTCAGCCTCACGTCCAGAGTCCAGCCCAACTGGGAGAGAGAAACGCAGACGAACCCAGCACTCACCCTCAGGAAGGACCCCCAGTGATGTCGACACTGGGGGAAATGAGCAGCCATCAGGCTTCTTAGCTCGTAAGTCAGGAGCCTGCTCACTAACCTGCCTCCCCAGGGTCTGGCTGCTGCAGCTCTCCAGATCAAACTTTCCGAAGAACAGGGCTCAGCAAAGCCAGCACACCATTCTTCCAAAGATTGGTCTATTCCTATCCCTTCCCACAGGGAAAGTCCAAGCAGTGCTGCGTGCCAGTCAGCTGAGCCCTGGGCCTGGGCCTAGGTGCACAGCGGGAACCCCAAGACAGGTGGGCTGCTCGGATCCTGACTGCTGGGCTCCCCAAGGACCACCAGCCACACAACCATCCTGGGGATGTAGTTTCAGCTCTACAGGTGGCTGCACCTACCCACAGAGCACACGTCCCTTTTACCACCACAGGATACCTTAGAAACAAGAGCAAAGTCAAGGCCTAGAAAAAGCCCCCTGGCACCTTGCCCAATCAGGAAAGAGACCACAAGAGCAGAGTCTCACTGTCAGGAGGGAAAAACAGCTTAAGGTCAGAAGGGCCACTAAGGAAGTCCGGGCATGGTGGTTCACGCCTGTAATCCCAGCACTTTGGGAGGCCGAAGTGGATGGCTTGAGGTCAGGAGTTCAAGACCAACCTGGCCAACATGGTGAAACTCCGTTTCTACTAAAAATACAAAAATGAGCCGGACGTGGTGGTAGGAGCCTGTAATCCCAGCTACTCGTGAGGCTGAGGCTGGAGAATCGCTTGAACCCAGGAGATGGAGATTGCAGTGAGCTGAGATCGCGCCACTGCACTCCAGCCTGGGAGACACAGCGAGACTCTGTCTCAAAGCATGTTGGGAGGCTGAGGTGGGTGGATCACGATGTCAGGAGCTCAAGACCAGTTTAACCAAGATGGTGAAACTCCGTCTCTACTAAAAATACAAAAATTAGCTGGGTGCATTGGCAGGCGCTTGTAATCACAGCTACTCGGGAGGCTGAGGCAGGAGAAGCACTTCAACCCAGGTGGCAGAGGTTGCAGTGAGCCGTGATTGTGCCACTGCACTCCAGCCTAGGTAACAGAGTGAGACTGCATCTCAAAAAAACAAACAAAAAATTACCTTTAGTTCATCATCTCCTAAGCAGGATTCTTGCCATAAATAGCCTGAATCTAATCTAATGAGGAAACAATGAGACAAATCCAGATTGTGAATCCTGTATTTACATAAAATATGAGACAACTAGCCTCGTATTTTAAGAAATGCCAGCCAGGTGCTGTAGCTCATGCCTGTATTCCCAGCACTTTGGAAGGAGCAGGTGGGAGGATCACTGTAGCCCAGTTCAAGACTAGCCTGGACAACACAGCAAGACCCCATCTGTGCAAAAAATTTTAAACATTATAATTAGCCAGCGCTGGGCGTGGTGGCTTAAGCCTGTAATCCCAGCACTTTGGGAGGCCGAGGCAGGGGGATCATGAGGTCAGGAGTTTGTGACCATCCTGGCCAAGATGGTGAAACCCTGTCCCTAATGAAAATATGAAAATTAGCCACACGTGGTGGCGGGCACCTGTAATCCCAGCTACTCGGGAGGCTGAAGCATGAGAATTGCTTGAACCCGGGAGGCGGAGGTTGCAGGGAGCTGACATCGCACCACTGCACCCTAGCCTGGGCAACAGAGCAAGACTCCATCTCAAAAAAAAAAAAAAAAAAAAATTAGCCAGGTGTGGCGGCACAGGCCTATACTCCCAGCTATTCAGGAGGCTAAGGCTGGAGGATGGCTTCAGCCCAAGGGAGTTCAAGGCAGCAGTGAGCTACGATCACGCCACTGCATTCTAGTTTGGGCAACAGAGCAAAACCCAGTCTCTTAGAAAAAAAAACAAAAAGAAGAAAAAAGAGCTTTGAGGAGGACTGGGGACCACTGAGGAAGGCTGCATGTCACCTTTGCATTAAAAAATGCCATGTTATCATAAAACCCCATCTCTACTAAAAATACAAAAATTAGCTAGAAGTGGTGGTACGCACCTGTAAGGCCCAGCTACTTGGGAGGCTGAGGCAGGAGAATCACTTGAACCCAGGAGGCAGAGGTTGCAGTGAGCCAAGATCACACTACTGCACTCCATTCTGGGCAACAGCATGAGATTCCATCCCCCACCAAAAAAAAAGAAAAAAAAAAAAACAAAACATGCAATGTTAATGCTATCTTGAATGTGATGATGAAGAGGCTGTACAGGATAAAGCTTTTGAGCTCAGAAGGCACCTGCAGAAGGATTCTGGGGTGAAACGCTACCGTGTGTGACTTACTTTCAAATAACAAAAACAATAGAAAAAAATTTTGGGAGGTGAGGGGGTAACATATACAAGCAAATATGGAAAAGGTTAACAACTGGTAGAATAAAGGTGAAAGGGCTAGGGATAGTCATTGTACTATGCTTTCAACTCTTCCTTAGTTTTGAAATTTTTCAGAATAAAACTTAGTGGAGAAAGGTTCATCCTCAGTCCAGTAAGCTCCAGGAGACACAGCGAGGCCCACCTTATTCACCACTGTTTCCCTACTGCTAGCTCAATGCCTGGTCCTCATCCCACTGGCCCAGGGAACCACTGCCAGTGTTTCTGCAGGAACCTCCCTCCAGGCTTTTCCCCGGGCCTGAGGAAAGTTACACTGGGCATGCTGCTTTGCAACCAGGTCTTTTCAGGTAGAAACACTGTAACCACCTGTCAGGAAAGTACAGTCGGCCCTCCCCATCCATAGGGTGACTCCACATGCATGGTTTCAACCAACAGTGGATAGAAAATATTAGGAAAACAATACATTGCATCTGTACTGAATATGCACAGACTTTTTTTCTTATCATTATTCCCTAAAGAAAACAGTAAAGCAGGCCGGGCGCGGTGGCTCACGCCTGTAATCTGAGCACTTTGGGAGGCCGAGGTGGGCGAATCACCTGAGGTCAGGAGTTTGAGACCAGCCTGGTCAACATGACGAAATCTGGTCTCTACTAAAAATACAAAAAACAAACAAACAAGTAAAAAATTAGCCGGGTGTGGTGGCATGTGCCTCTAATCCCAGTTACTCAGGATGCTGAGGTAGGAGAACTGCTTCAACCTGGGAGACGGAGGTTGCAGTGAGCCGAGATTGTGCCACTGCACTCCAGCCTGGGTGATAGACCAAGACTCCATCTCAAAAAAAAAAAAAATATATATATATATATACACACACACACACACACACACAGTAAAGCAACTATTTGCATAGCATTTACATTCCATTAGGCATTATATGTAATCTAGTGATAACAGAGTACACAGGAGGGTGTGCACAGGTTATATGCAAACACTACACCACTTCAGAGCAGGGGCTTCAGCATCCTCCGATTCTGGTATCTGAGAGAGGTCCTGGGACCAATTTCCCACAGATCCTGAGGGATGACACAGACTTACCACAATGTTTCAAACTATCTCTGCCTGAGGGAAATTCAAGAGATTTCCAATTCTCCCCTATTTCAAAGCTGTGACAAATATTCTAGTAGCAAAATCGTTGCGTACACCTTAATTATTTTCTGAGCTTCAATTCCCAGAAGCTCAACTGTTGAATCAGCCTGTGTTTAAACACACACTGGCAACTGACTGCCGCCCCACCTCAGCAACAACAGGCGCTTACGTTCCCACCTGTACTGAGTTCTAGCTATTCGAGTTCTACAAATGCTAGGTATTGCCATTTTCACTGCAATGCTCTCCAGCCTGGGTGACAGAGCAAGACTCTGTCCCCCCCAGAAAAAAACAAAACAAACAACCAACCCAGCAGATCGGTCAGAAAAGACTGTACAGTCACAAGAGTTTCCATGTAGGGAAATTTCTCCAGGCAAGGAGGAAAAGCCTGAAGACGACAAGAACGGCTGAGAACAGGGCAGCAGGGAACATCCTGGACCCTCCTGGGTCGCACAGACTGGAAAGAGAGGCCACAACAGGGCACCCGAGCCTGTGCCCCTCATGGAGGAGGAACAAAGTGACAGGTCAGGAGAGGAGGGGGAGGTGCAGGAGTGCTGGCACCTGGGGACCAGCCAGCAAGTCCTTGGAGCCCTCCCTCACCAGAAAAGGGGAGGCAGGAAGGACAGCAGCAATGGCCAGAATGAGAACACAGCGTCCTGCAGCTCCACAGAGCGAGCGCCTCCTTCACGGAGCAGCCCTGGTCGCCCTGCAACTGAGGCCGCAGCACTGACGGCCCCACCAATGCAGCAAGGGGCGACAGACACCACACCTAAGACTCAGGAGCAAGGTCCTGTCCCTGCTCCCAGCCCTGGGGCTCTTGGAATCACCGAGAGAGAGCTGAAAAGTGAGTGCGGGCCCCTTTCCCACATGTTTCACTGCAAAGGTTAACGCACACCAGGAGCATTTCAGTGAGGCTTCGAGGCTTCCCTGCAAATCTCATCAGCCTTTTCTGACAGCACTCAATGCACAGCGGTCACTTTGAGCTACAACCCCTTCCTACTGCAGTCAAATTAATTCCAAAAGGGAAAAAACAAGTTAAAGAATGGGACTTTAGGCCGGGCGCGGTGGCTCAAGCCTGTAATCCCAGCACTTTGGGAGGCCGAGACGGGCGGATCACGAGGTCAGGAGATCGAGACCATCCTGACTAACACGGTGAAACCCCGTCTCTACTAAAAACTACAAAAAACTAGCCGGGCGAGGTGGCGGCGCCTGTAGTCCCAGCTACTCGGGAGGCTGAGGCAGGAGAATGGCGTGAACCCGGGAGGCGGAGCTTGCAGTGAGCTGAGATCCGGCCACAGCACTCCAGCCTGGGTGACAGCGCGAGACTCCGTCTCAAAAAAAAAAAAAAAAAAAAAAAAAAAAGAATGGGGTAGCCAGAAGAATCCTGACTGGCATCCCGCTGAGACAACACAGCCTCTCCTCAGCTCACCAGCTCCACAAACACGTGGGAGACAGGGACCTCCAGAACTAACATCCTGGGTCTCCAGACATACCTTCAAACCTCATATTTAAATATTTCTAATCCCTGTGTGTACAAGCTGATCTGAAAACAGACTGGGCCGGTCCGCAGCACGGTGGCTGATAGAGGGGGCATCTGATCTTGTCTGTGGAATGAAGGAAGTCACTGAACTGTCCAGGAACTACATGCCCACCTTCATCAGATAGAAACCACACACTTGTTTATTCTGCAGGGAGCCATGTGCTCAACGGTGAGCTGCTAATGTCAGGCTTGTCCATCTTCTTCATACACAGGTTCTACAGTACTGTCAGTTCTCGATTCTGTGGGCCCAGGCTGGGTGTGGTGGCTCACGCCTGTAATCCTAGCACTTTGGGAGGCCAAGGCGGGAGGATCCCTTGAGCCCAGAAGTTTTTTGTTTTTTGTTTTTTTTTTGAGACGAAGTCTCGCTCTGTCGCCCAGGCTGGAGTGCAGTGGCTGGATCTCAGCTCACCGCAAGCTCCGCCTCCCGGGTTTACGCCATTCTCCCACCTCAGCCTCCCGAGTAGCTGGGACTACAGGCGCCCGCCACCTCGCCCGGCTAGTTTTTTGTATTTTTTAGTAGAGACGGGGTTTCACCGTATTAGCCAGGATGGTCTCGATCTCCTGACCTCGTGATCCGCCCATCTCGGCCTCCCAAAGTGCTGGGATTACAGGCTTGAGCCACCGCGCCCAGCCTAGCCCAGAAGTTTGAGTAGCCTGGGCAACATAGCAAGACCCATCTCAATAAATAAATTAAATAAATAATATACGTGGTGCACACCTGTAATTCCAGCTACTTGGGAGGCTGAAGCACAAGAATCACTTGAACTCACGACGCAGAGTTCACAGTGAGCCAAAATCATGCCATTGTACTCCAGCCTGCGTGACAGAACAACACTCTGTCTCAAAGAAATAAATAAATAAACAAACAAACAGAAACCAGAATCAGGTGCTCTCATAAAAGATGTGTAGCCCAGAAACTCAACCTTAACACATTCTAAATGACCTGGAATTTGTTGGAGCAAAAATTCCAGTTGAAATATCAGGAAAATTTTCTAGACTAAGAGAATGGAAACAGACTTTGTGCAACCAATATCAGGTACAGAAAAGAGACCCCCCAACAAGCATCATGAACCCAAACATTTCTCCTCGCTGAGAGACAAGAGAACACACAGAACCCATGCCTCGTTCCTCTTTGAGAAAATGTGCCCTGCGTGTGATCTAACAGCTAGAGACGGAACATACAACCTGTTCTCAATTTTCAAATAATCTTTTAAAGAACATGATGTCACACTGAGCAAGTGAATAATGCAATTCTGTTATAGAAGAAGGCACGGCTGAAAAGACTGAGCAATACATGTCCAAAACTTGCAGTTTCCACACCAGCACTTCCTCCCAGCACACTGCCCTTTGAACCTGCTTTCTAAACAACTGTGCTGGGCAGCCCGGTGGCCACCTGTCACCGCACGGCAGGCGTGGAGCAGCACACAGCACCCTAGTCCTCCCACCTGCTCGGGGGACTGTTTCTGCACCCAGTGCTTCTCTACAGCCACAACCTGCCCCCCACAGAACTGCTGCACCATGTGGCATCCTGTCCATCTCCACAGAAGATGCCTCTTCAGAGGGGAAAAGTACCACGCCAGTGCCCACTCTCTTCCAAACACATCCTCTCAGAAGGGACTGGCCATGCTCGCCCCCTCATTTCTGCAGCGCTTCCCAGTTCATCATCTGCTTGCTGGACTCCATCTCCCATCGCTGTCAATCACTTGCCCTGAAGCATCTAAACCCTGGGTCAGGCGGCTCCGGGGAAGAGTGCATAGACTGAAAAGGGACCACTGCCTGGCGCGGTGGCTCACGCCTGTAATCCCTGCACTTTGGGATGCCAAGGTGGGCGGATCACGAGGTCAGGAGATCGAGACCATCCTCGCTAACACAGTGAAACCCCATCTCTACTAAAAATACAAAAAATTCACCAGGCGTGGTGGGTGCCTGTAGTCCCAGCTACTTGGGAGGCTGAGGCAGGAGAATGGCATGAACCCAAGAGGCGGAGCTTGCAGTGAGCCGTGGACGTGCCACTGCACTCCAGCACACTAGGCTGGGCACGGTGGCTCACACTTGTAATCCCAGCACTTAGGGAGGCCAAGGTGGGCGGATCACGAGGTCAGGAGATCGAGACCATCCTGGCTAACACGGGGAAACCCCGTCTCTACTGAATACACAAAAAATTAGCCAGGTGAGGTGGTGGGCACCTGTAGTCTCAGCTACTTGGGAGGCTGAGGCAGGAGAATGGCGTGAACCCAGGAGGCAGAACTTGCAGTGAGCGGAGATCGCACCACTGCACTCCAGCCTGGGCAACAGAGTGAGATTCCACCTCAAAAAAAAAAAAAAGAAAGAAAAGGTAACGCTCCCTGTTCCTCCCGAAAACTGTGCTGAACACAGTCTAGAGGGCCAAGACCTGCTGAGAAGACCTGCCCAAGGCCTCTTTTCAGGCCCCACATCTCTGCAGGCTGCTGCTGGATCTTTCTCATAAAACATATCTCAGAAGAGCCGAACAAACCACTTCCCTCTTACTACTGGGACCTCACCTTGCCAACTCTGGACTCAGCTTGCAATGGCTGTCGGGGCATCGCTGGGGACAGGAATACATCACACTATGCACCAGACCAGCCACATAAGGAGAAACTCCCCAAAAGGAGGGAGAAAATCGAAAGCCACTGCTCTCCATGCTCTCTGCTTCTCCCCTCACCTTCCCCTAAGGATGCAGCCACCTTTGCAAAAGACAGAACCACCCTAGGGAGGGCAGGAGCCCACTCTGCCTAGTCCCCCAATTCTACCTTCAGCAGAATCATTACATGTTTCTTTGTTCCGAAGGGAGGATTCCAAGCCTCACCCATTCAGAGTATCGGCCCTCAAACAAGGCCGAATCACAGCCTCTTTCCACACAGCTGCTTTCTGACAGCAGGAGGCTGAAACAGGCCCCGGGGTCACAGAGCTCAGCCATCTGCCAAAGAAATATGTACAGTTCCTCCACATGAAGACACCCCTCCTGCCTCCAGCACGCATGGTCACGACGTTCAGGCCCAACCCCCGGGAAGACATCCTGGACAGTGGCACTGAAGACTTCCTTACACAGAGTGCTGGGCTGAGCTGCCGGCAGACCCTCCCTCGGGGGCTCCGAACATGAGGGGCAGGGTAACACTGGAGTTTCTACCACTTACGAGGCAGGTACTTAACGTCTCTGCAGCTCAGCTTCTGCACCTGCAAAATGGGAACAACGCCTACCTTGCAATGAGCTGTGAAAGTACCTAGGGAAGCGCCTGTCTTAAGTAGTCAGCTCAAGAAATGGTACTCACTGCCTCTGGCCCACTTAGCATCAGCCTGGCCAGGCCACTGTCTGCCTTCACGCTCGCACTGCTCCCTCTGTTGGCTGTCCACGGGTACACACATGGGAAAGTTCACTGGGAAGGGGCTTCTCACACAGGGCCTACAGGGCCACCCTAAAGTCCAGATGCAAACCCACCTGAATCCTGAAGGTCTCTCCGTCCTCAGGTGAAAATACAACATTAGGGCTGCCTCCACCATTACGGACAGGAAACACGGCATGTTCTCACGTATGTACAGATGTGGAAATCCAGCTGAGAGATGCAAAAGCCTCGTTCCTGACACTTCCTCATGTGGAAATCTATCCTGCATGCTATCATTCTTGCTCACTGGATTCTAATGTTTTTGTGCAAAAAAGCTGCCTTATGCGAAGAAAACTGTAGATACTAAATGTCCATCATGTGGAACTGCCAAGGCCGTGAGAAAACTTGCTCTTTCCTCTTCCCATGAATGACATCAAATATATGCCTTCCATTGCAACAGCGTTACTGGGTGGGAGTTAACCTCAAACTTCGCCATGACTGTTACTGGGTGCAGGTTAACCTCACAGACTTTGACATAACCCTCGGCCCCAGCCTCCGCTGAGCGTCAGCAAGCCGCCTAATTCATGTTTTTATGTTACCCCGGGCACTCTGGGGTGCAGCCACACAAGTCAAAATAGCGAAAGGCATCCCTTTCAACCTTTCGACATTTTTCTCAACTGAATATTCTTCCTTAACACTTTGGATTATCACGCATCTCTACAAAGTCCACAAGTGAGCCGCAGAAAGTTCAAGAGCCTCCTGACGTAGTTACAAAATTCAGTGTTGCACTGCATTTTTCTCAGAAGAGGGCCCACACCTTTCCTCAGGTTCTCAAACAGACTCATGACGCCCCCATACACACGTAAAAAAAGATCAAGAACGCCCATCAAAAAGCCACATCTGCCCGGCGCGGTGGCTCATGCCTGTAATCCTAGCACTTTGGGAGGACGAGCCGGGCGGATCACCTGAGGTCAGAAGTTCGAGACCAGTCTGGCCACCATGGCGAAACACCATCTCTATTAAAAATACAAAAATTGGTCGGGCATGGTGGCACACGCCTGTAATCCCAGTTACTAGGGAGGCAGCAGCAGAAGAATCACTTGAAGCCGGGAGGTGGAGGTTGCAGTGAGCCAGGATGGAATCACTGCACTCCACTCCATCCGGCGCGCGGGGAGCGAGACTCTATCTTAAAAAAAAAAAAAAAAAAAAAAAAAGGCCGCATCCGATAAGGGATCAATTACATTCTTGTTTTCCTTCATTTAAAATATTCGCCTTTTAAATCAAATTTTAAAGCTATGTAGACGTTCTTCCATCACCCACTGCGCATCGCATACAAGGCATAAATTCTTAAACCATCGTCCCCAGACTGTAGAACTTAGCATATGGAAAACATAAAAACACGAGGGATACTTTTAGCGACAGAAAGAAAATATAGAAACACCAGCGACACTTTTAGCAAAACATTTCACCCAACAAGTGGTTTGTTTCCGTCCTTCCCGTAAAATCCCTCCTACCTGTCAAGCTCACTTTCCCCTCGATGATCCTGCACATTCGGCCTCCCAGGGGCTTCCCACAACGCTGCTGAGCACAGCCACGGGCAGGAAAAGCACCCAAATGCCCCTTGGCCAGGCCATGAAAGGAGTTTACCCGACCACTATCATCGAGAATCTGGAAACGGGGGCCCAGGCGCATCAGGTGCTTTAAGCAAGAACTTGCACCTTCTGCTTCTCTCGCAGGCGGAGACGTCAGGGACCCCGTTCCAGGTAGAAGCCCAGGGCGGTTCCTCTACAGATAGAACCGAAAGGTAACCCTGGAGGCTCGACTCCAGGCTGCGCCGAGCCGAAAACAAACTTTCCAGGCACTTCCACCCCGCTGGGCCGGGTGACACCTCCCGGCCTCCCCCGCCCTCCGCGCGTCTGTCAGCGCCCCCGGCCAGGCCGGCGCCTGCCGCAACCCAGGCCGGACTCCCCGCCGCAGTCGAGCAGCCCACGGCCGGCGCCCGCCATCCCCCGCCCGGCTACAGGTGAGGGGGCACCCGACCTGGAGACCTCGGGCCGCCCCGCCTCGCCGGACCCAGGCGACCGCCGCACCCGCAGGGTAACAAGCCGGCGCGCCCAGGCCGCCGCCGCGCGCTCACCAGCTGGCTGGTGGTCCTGGCCATGGGCCCCGCGTTGGCGCGGGCGCCTCCCCCGCAGCGCTGCGCGTCTCGGGCCTCCTCAGCGTCCTCCTCCCCGAAGCGGAGCCCCAGCAATGGCTGCCCTCATCCTGCGCCCGCCCCGCCGCCCGCCGCCGCCGCCCGCCGCCCGCCGCCCGCCGCCCGCCGCCCCCGGCGCCGCCCCGCCCCCGCGCGACGCCGGGCAGGACTTCCGTCGCGCCGCAGCCGCCGCCCGCGCCCATTGGCCGCACCCAGCGTCGCTCCGCCGCGGCCTGAGTGGGCCCCGCCTCCGCCCCAGCTGCATTTCCGGGTTGGGGCCTAGCAGGCGGGAGAGGCCCGGCCCCGCCTGGGGAGGGGGACCTCGCACCAACCAATGCCAGGGCTTGCGGGGCGGGGCTGGGCGGGGCAGGGAGCGAGCTGTCATTCCGGGCTCCCAGACCGGGAAACTGAGGCTCAGAGGGGACCGGGCTCCGACCAAGGTCACGCCCGAGGTAGCGTAGCGGCGGAGCTGTGCTCGAACCCGGAACTCGGATTCCGGAGCTGGCTCTGTGTAAACTCGGAGGTGCAACTTTGCTAGTTTCACAACTAACAAGCGTTCACGGAAGGAAATCTGGGCTACAAAGTCATATTCATGGCCGTGCGCGGTGGCTCACTTTGGGAGGCCGAGGCGGGCGGATCACTGAGGTCAGGAATTCCAGACCAGCCTGTCCAACATGGAGAACCCCATCTCTGCTAAAAATATAAAATTAGCCAGGCGCTTTGTAATTGTTAATATTGATGATAGTTTTTTTGTTTGGGTTTGTGTTTGGGTTTGATTTGGGTTTTTGTGTGTGTGTTTTTTTTTTTTTTTTTTTGAGATAGGTGTCTTGCTCTGTTGCCCAGGCTGGAGTGCAGTGGCTCCATCTGTGCTCTCTGCAACCTCCGCCTCCCGGGTTGAAGCGATTTTCCTGCCTCAGCCTCCCAAGTAGCTGGGAATACAGGCATCTGCCACCATGCACGGGCAAATGTTTGTATATTTTTGTAGATACTGGGTTTCACCATGTTGACCCGGCTGGTCTGGAACTCTAGCGATCTGCCTGTCTCAGCCTCCCAAAGTGCTGGGATTACAGGCGTGAGTCACCACGCCCAGTCAACTTTATTTTTTTTATACTGACACATGGCCATGTAGTTCTTGAGTAATGCACAGAGAAAAGGGAAGCAGTGAAGGATAAACAGCTTGAAGAACTAGTACATGGTGAACTCTAGAACACGGAGCCCAGGGTGGAGGAGCCTCAGCGGCAGGGGCCAGGGGTCGGGAGGATGCTGTTCCGTGAAGAAAGCATCTGAGCAGGCACCAGGGGGCAGAGGAGAGGGGCAGCTGAAGGTGGAGAAAGGACAGTTCTCAGTTGTCCTGGGGGCCCCAATGGCAGCCAGAATGCTTGGCCAAGCCCAAGGCAAGGAGACCAGGAAGCACTTCTGCCTTCTGGAGACAGAGACAAATGTCCCCTTGAGTCAGGTCCAGCTGCCCATCCCAGGACACCGCACAGACAGTGGATGTCTCATCTGGCCCAGCACGGTTCTCCTGACCCAGACTGGAGGAAGGAGACTGACCCTTCTCTTTATCTCACCCTTTCCTGCCCAGAACCTCTGTCCATGGCCAATGGATGACCTCAGGCCAAGAATGTAGTAAGTTGGCCTGACGTTGTGAGGTCACGGTCCATCCAGGGAAGAGCCAGAAGATGACCAGGACCATCCTGGGAGGGGCTGGAAAGCTGCCTCATGTGTGTGGCCCTGTGCTGCGTCTACGCATTCCTCACTCACCTCTACAACTCTCATGGCACAAGGGAGGAAATGGGGGTGCAGAGGCTAAGGAACATGCCCAAATCCCTACAGCTGGTGTATTAGTTATCTACTACTGTGTAATAAATTGCCCCAAAACTTAGATGTGTAAAACAACAAAAACATCTAACTCATGATTCCTGTGGGTCTGGAATCCAGGAGAGGCTGGGCTGGGTGGTCTGCCTCAGGCTCTCGTGAAGTTGCCATCAAGATGCAGCCAGGGCTGAGTCATCTAAAGGCTAGAGCAGGGCCGAAAGATGCACTTCCTAAAAGGTTCATTCCCACATTCCCACAGCTGTGGGCTGGAGGCCTCAGTCCTCACCACATGGGCATCTTCAAAGGGGTGTGTGTTTTCAAGCCCCGACAGCTGGCTTTTCCCAGAGTGAGTGGCCCAAGAGAAAGAGAACACACGCAAGATCAAAGCCGCCATGTCTTTAATGACCTAACCTCAGAAGTGAAACACCATCACTTCCAACACATCTGCTGGTCACACACACCAATCCTGATAGAAAGAGATCGGGTGTGTTTTGGGAGGCTGAGGCAGGAGCACTGCTTGAGGCCAGGTGTTTGAGAACAGCCTGGGCAACAAAGTGAGACCCTGTCTCTAACAACAACAAAAAATTTAAATAAAATGTTTTACAACGTGAAACAAGGTTACACAAGGGTATGAAATCCAGGAGGGGTCATTACTGGGGGTCCCCTTCAAGCTAGTTGAGGACAGAGCCAGAATTCCAGTCTCAGGCAGAGACAGAGAGAAGCAAGAAGCACAGGCCTGGCCTGGACCCTGCAGGTGTGCACACCAGAAGGCTCTGAGTTTCAAAACCAGGGAAGGAAGGGCTCTCCAGCAAGGATCCCAACCTGGTTGCATTTCTAGACCAATGCTGCAGCTACTCAGTAGCATCTGGAAAGGGGACTAAAGGGGAAAATGGGGGGCAGGGAGATCAGGTGAGAGAAAAGGGGGCTCTCAAAAGACAACAGCACTGGCCGGGCGCGGTGACTCACACCCGTAATCCCAGCACTTTGGGAGAGTGAGGCAGGTGGATCACTTGAGGTCAGGAGTTGGAGACCAGCCTGGCAAACATGATGAAACTCCGTCTCTACTAAAAATACAAAAATTAGCCAGGCATGGTGGTGGATGCTTGTAATTCCAGCTACTCAGGAGGCTGAGGCAGAAGAATCTCTGTCTCTTTTTTTTTTTTCTTCTCAGGGGAAAGTACGAACGCATCCCCCACTACCACAAATTATGCAGTCAATTTCCCACATTTGGGGAAATCGCAGGGGTCAGCACATCCGAAGTGCAATGGATAAGCCTCACCCTGGGAAAACCACCTTCGTGATCATAGTATCTCCCCTGCCAGGTAAGTATAGGAGAATCTCTTCAACTCGGGAGGCAGAGGTTGCAGTGAGCCGAGATCGCACCACTGCACTCCCGCCTGGGTGACAGAGGGAGACTCTGTCTCAAAAAAAAAGAAAAAGAAAAGAAAAAAAAGACAACATCGTCTCCTGTCTGCCTCTGGCCCACAAGGCCCTGGTCACATGTCTGAGGCTCCCAATATACATTTGCTGGGCTGCAGATACATGGATGGATGGAAGATACAAAGTCATTGAGTGGTTTCCAAGCCACCGGGTAAATATCCTCCCATATAAGGCATGCCAAGGAAGAATCAGACTTGACTGGGAGTCGGGAAACAGAAAGTTTCATGAGATCTTAGGCAAGTAATTTCCCCTCCTTAAACCTCAATTTTCCCTGAGGTAAAATGGGCTGGCTCAACAACTGCTAAAAGTCCCAAAAGTGGAAAACATCCAATGTTGGTAGGAATGTAGAGAAAGGGGCGCCTTCACAAACCAATGATAGGAACATAGTATTTCCTTTAAACCTGAGCAGTGGGAATTCCTGTCCTAGGCCTTTCTCTGTAAAAGGCAGAATAATGGCCTCTCCAAAGATGTTCTCATCCTAATATCCCAACCTGTGAATGTGTTATTATATGGAGAGATGAATTAATCAGCTGGCCTTACAACTAGATAATTATGGCTGGGCATGGTGGCTCAAGCCTGTAATCCCAGCACTTTGGGAGGCAGAAGCAGGAGGATGATTTGAGCCCAGGGGTTCAAGACCAGCCTGGGCAACATAGTGAGAGCCCATCTCCGTAAAAATCTAATGAAAACTGGGTGCAGACCAGGCGCAGTGGCTCACGCCTGTAATCCCAGCCCTTCGGGAGGCTGAGGAGGGTGGATCATTTGAGGCCAGGAGTTTGAGACCAGCCTGGCCAACATGGTGAAATCCCGTTTATACTAAAAGTACAAAAATTAGCCAAGCACAGTGACAAAAATTGAGCCCAGGGGTTCAAGATCAGCCTGGGTAACACAGTGAGATCCCATCTCTTTAAAAAACAAAGAAAAACTGGGCACAGACCAGGCGCAGTGGCTCATGCCTGTAATCCCAGCACTTTGGGAGGCCGAGGCGGGTGGATCACTTGAGGCCAGGAATTTGAGACTAGCCTGGCCAACATGGTGAAATCCCGTTTATACGAAAAATACAAAAATTAGCCAGGAACAGTAGCCAGTTACTATGGAGGCTGAGGCAGGAGGATCGCTTGAACCTGGGAGGCGGAGGTTGCAGTGAGCTGAGATGGCACCACTGCACTCCTGCCTGGATGACAGAGTGAGACTCTGTCTCAAAAAACAAAAAACAAAAACAAGCAAAAACAATAATAAAGACTGGGCGTGGTGGCTCACACCAGTAATCCCAGCACTTTGGGAGGCTGAGGCAGGCGCATCACCTGAGGTCGGGAGTTCGAGACCAGCCTGGCTAACATGGTGAAACACCGTCTCTACTAAAAAAAATACAAAAAATTATCCGGGCGTGTTGGTGCATGCCTGTAATTCCAGCTATTCGGGAGGCTGAGGCAGGAGAATCACTTGAACCAGGAGGCGGAGGTTGCAGTGAGCCAGGATCGCGCCAGGCTGGGCAACACAGTGAGACTCCGTGTTTAAAAAAAAAAAAAAAGGCTGAGCACGGTGGCTCACGCCTGTAATCCCAGCACTTTCGGAGGCCTAGGCGGGCGGATCAATTGAGATCAGGAATTCAAGACCAGCCTGGCCAACATGGTGAAACCCCATGTCTACTAAAAATACAAAAAAGTTAGTCGGGCGTGGTGGCCAGGATCGCGCCAGGCTGGGCAACACAGTGAGACTCCGTGTTTAAAAAAAAAAAAAAAAAAGGCTGGGCACGGTGGCTCACGCCTGTAATCCCAGCACTTTCGGAGGCCTAGGCGGGCGGATCAATTGAGATCAGAATTCAAGACCAGCCTGGCCAACATGGTGAAACCTCATATCTACTAAAAATACAAAAAAGTTAGTCGGGCGTGGTGGCCTGCGCCTGTAATCCCAGCTACTCAGGGGGCTGAGACGGGACAATCGCTGGAACCCGGGAGGCAGAAGCTGCAGTGAGCAGAGGTCGCACCACTGCACTCCAGCCTGCGCAACACAGCAAAGCTCCGTCTCAAAAAAACAAACAAAAAACCAAATTGCAAATAGCAAAAGTGTAATCCCATTGAGAAAAAAAACGTAGGTGACACAAATGTGGTAAAAGGCACAGGGCCAGGCTGGAAGGGAGTACCCGGACGCTCCGGAGCTGTCCAAGACTCCAGGGGCGGAAAAGCTGGGCTGAGGAAGTGCCCTTCCTCTACGCTTCTGGTGCCAATATCCCCTGCTGTGCCCACCCTGGGTCCCTGGCCTGAGCTCAAAACCAACTCCGAGCTAGGGAAGCCCCGAGCCGGGGTGCTTCTAGAGTGCCCAGGCCACTCCTCCCCTTCACTTCCCGACAGTGAGGGCGCGGCAAGAGGCGAGGTGCGGAGGTGCGGGACGATAGTCAAGCTGGGTCGTAGTGGAATCCACCTGTGCGTGATAGGTAACAGAAGGGAGAGGTGAGGCGCGGTGAGGTCCGCAGGGACGTGGGAGACGCGACGGGGAGGACTGGGACGAAACCAGACTAGGTCCGCAGGGGTATAAGGGGAGCAGCGCAGAGAGTTGGGACGAGGAGGGGTCTACAGGGTTGTGGGGGGCGCGGTGGGGAGCGCTGGGGCGCGGAGGAGTCCGCAGTGGTGCAGTGGCTTGGCCGGGAGCATTGGGGCGACGCGGCGCTCCGCAGAGGTAGCGGGGAGCGTCGTGGGGAAACGGGGTCCGCAGGGGTGTGAGGGCGCGGCGGGGAGCGTAGCGGGGTGTTCAAGGTTGTGGGGGTTGTGGCGAGGAGGGTTGGCGCAAGGCGGGGCCCGCAGAGGTGTGGAGGGCGTGGTGGGGAGCGCAGGAGTGTGGGTGACGCGGTGGGAAGAGAGGGGACCCACAGGGGTGTGAAGGGCGTGAGGGGCGTGGAGAGGCGGCATTGGTCCCCCAGCTCCTCGCGCCCGCGGGGGACCGCGCAGCCTCAAGCTCTGTGTCCGGGGCCGCGCGGGTTAACTGGAGAGGGCGACGCGCGCCCCTATTGCTCAGCGGCGGCGCGTGACTTTCCTGCGGCGATCCTAATTGGCCCGACAGAGGTCCGCCCCCAGAAGCCCCTCCCACAGTAGCGTGGCCCCGCGTAGCGCATCGCTACCAGAGTGGCGCGTCAGCTTGGTCTCAGAGCCTGGGCTGCGGGGCGGGGCCGGATCGGTCGAGATCGTCCCGGCTGGTGACCGTCTCCCGTGCCCACGCCCTAAACGCTGTCTCTGGCCTGGGTGTGCTCGGAGCCCACGAGGTGCAGAGGCTCGGACGGCGAAAGGAACCTGGCTGAGATCTGGGTCTTGAACCCGTGGGCTTGGCGCAGCATCCCAGCAGCGTGCACCCACAGGTGACTCCTGGCGGGGCACTGTCTGCGAGATCGCAGGTGTCGGATCTCATCTACCCTTCACACACGGGACAAAATGGGCCACCCCCACCAGGTGGCTGAGAGGATTCACCTCCAACTCCATCCCTCCCCACGTGCCCAACCTCCCAACCCGTGACTCAAGCAGATACCTGGGCGTCCCCTTTCAGCAAACGCCCACACCGCGGGCAGGCCTACCCCTCACCCTGCAGTCAGGTTGCCCTGCATCCTCCTTTGTAAAACCCATAGCTGTAGAGGGAGCGGAATGGTGGGGCAGGGCTGGAAGTCCAGCGGGAGTGAGTAGTGGAGAATGATGGTGGCCAAGGTCACACAAGGCAGTGAATTCGCTTCATGTCAAAAGAACGGCTCACGTAAGACAGTTACTTTTGTTATGTATTTTACCACAATTTTTAAAAAGGAAACCAAAACCCACCAAGAGTGCTTCCACCACACCTCAAATAAAATCCTCCTGCAGCAGCTCCCCAGCCCAGGTCACTCACCGTGACCCCAGGCCCCTCTCCCACCACCCAGGGCTAGCCCTATGGACCAACCATCTCAGCCAGTCCCTCCCCGACCATCCACCCAGGGAGGTGGGCGCTGGTCAGTGA
This sequence comes from Trachypithecus francoisi, assembly GCF_009764315.1. Lineage (NCBI taxonomy): Eukaryota > Metazoa > Chordata > Mammalia > Primates > Cercopithecidae > Trachypithecus > Trachypithecus francoisi. The sequence continues at coordinate 112,524,503 of NW_022681460.1, forward strand.
ATGGGGCAGGCCAGGCCCAAAGGCTGGCCCAGGGCTCACCAGCTCTGGGACTGGGTGCCCTGTCTGAGGTGGGGATGACCAATAGGCCAGCTCTGGGTTTTAGTTGAGGACGGGCACATCAAGCACTGACAGCCAGCAAGCTGGGCACAGGCGCTGTTCAGCCTGTAAGGCATTGGCTGAGAACCTCACCTGCCTCTCCCTGCCTGTGAGCCCCGGCAGACAGCTCCTCTCCCGGGTCCAACACAGGCAGGCGCTGGGCAGCCACTTCGTGAGGGGTGCGTGGCTGTCAGGGCAGAGGTGGGTATCCCTGCACCCCACCTCTCAGGTCAGGATCCACAACCGTCGCCTGCTTTCCTGGGCTGCCCCTTGGGCCTGTGGGCTGAGATGAACCCCTTGTGCCTTGCGCCAGGCCCTCCCTCAGGCAAGGCCCTGCGTGGCAGGTGGTTCTTCCTGGCTGGTCCCTTCTCCAACAGGCGAGGCCCAGACCATCCTATCGCTTTGGACCTGGACACATTTCCTTAACTGGGCTTTGCAGCAGAGGGAAGAGAACAGTGGCAGAGCCAGGCACATACCTCCTGTACCCAGGACAGCACCCGTAAGCAAGGGGGAAGGGGGCCACCCACCCCAGAACCCAAATGGAGAGAAAGTCAAGACAACCACCCCTGACCTAGGGCTGCACCAATCCCTGATGTCTGACCCCACTGTGGCTATCCTCAGAGCCAGGAGGGCTCCAGAAGCCCCCCCGCCTCAAAGCTGTTCAGGGAGCCTCACGGCCTGTTGGCAACATGGGTGTGTGCCAAGGCCAAGACACAGAAGATGGTAGGATGACACTAATGGGGTGAGCAGGGCACATTGGTGCCTCCCACGCAGGGTCACCACAGCTGGCAAGCACCAGGCCTGGGGATGGGTGAGGAGACAGGGTTGTTGAGAAGGGGAAATGGAAAGCTGGTCATCCGTGGCACTCAGGGCTGGGCCGGCAGCGGAAAAGAGGGCGGGGTCCTGGGCCCAGCCTCCCTCCTGGAGGTCAGAGTGGAGCACGTGGCACTCTGCCCTGGCCCAGAACTAGGCTGTGGGCTCCACGCTGCACACCCAACTCAGGTGCAGACAGCAAACCCCTGACTGTTTGCACTCGTTGTGCCTTGGCCCCTTCCTGCCCGCTCTCCGCCCCTAGCCCACGGTGACTTCACCCCCACGGTGCCAGCCACTGACTGCCTGCCCCTCCCTCCCACAGTGACATTTTCCTGGGATCTGCAGGTCTCAGGTCTACCTGATGCAGGCAGGCCCTGACCCCTACTGGGGCCCAAGGCCCAGGCTGAACTACACCCCAGCCATCCCACCCCAGGCCACGAATGCCTTCCCCAAGAGAGCAACCAGGGACGGTGCCACGTGCAAGCACAAGCAAAACCCGGAGCCAAGGTGAGTCCTGCTGGGTGCACGTTTATCCCAGCCACCGCCTCCAGGGCGGCCGCAAAGGCCCTGGGCGTCATTCCAGCAGAGCTCCTGGAGACCAGCTCCCCGACCACTCAGCCCTGATGGCATCCAGCTGCGGCTGGGCGTCCTCTCAGCCGAAGTCCTTGTCACTGCCTGGCTGCCTCCGCCTGCCACACAAGCTCACCCGAGATGTAGGTGGCCTGGACGTGAAGGGAGTCATCGAGCACCACGAAGTCTGGGACAGAGCCGGGCAGTGAGTAGGGGGCAGGAGTGGGGCTGCCCACCTACTCCCCCACAACTCGACACTGGTGGGAAAACCAAGGCCCAGGGATACGACCAGTGCAGGACACCGTGACCCATCACAGATGGATAGAGATTCTGGACAATGCTCCCTGCAACCCCTTGCCTGGCCTTGTCTGCAACACTAGAAAGCTTGGCCTGATGGCAACATGGGGCTACAACTGAGGCTGGCAGCCAGCAGCCCACCTGAGAGGAGGGAGCTAGGGAGGACCCACCCTTCCTGACTCTGTCCAGGCCACCTCAGGACAACAGAGTCTACAGGCAAGGCCAGGCTGCCCGGTAACCCTGCGATGCGCCCTCACCTGCGTCAGCACCAAAGTCCAGGGTCCCCTTACTCTTCTCCAGCCCCAGCAACTGGGCGGGGTGCAGGGATGCAGCCTCCAGGGCCGACTCCACGCTGCAGCCTGCTTGGGGGACACACCTGGGTGACGGTCCCCAAGCCCACGTGGCTTTGTCAACAGCCCTCCACCACCCCAGCACTCTGTCTCAGGAACTCTGCAGCAGGCTAAGAAGGATCCTGCTGGTCTGCCTGTCACCCTGGGCCCGAGTCACCAAGTACCCACTGCCCAGGAGCTCCTGTGGGCAGGGCCTGGGCTACACTCCGGGCACCCAGTCCAGCCCTTGGAGACCCGCCAGTCACAGACCACCTAAACCCGCACCTGTGCTGCTCACTGACCTGTGGCCTGCAGGAAGTGCCGGACACAGACGTCCATTGGGGCTATGCTGCCGCTCAGCGTCTTGGTTCCTTGAGAGCAGAGAGGGCAGGCTCTGGGGGGTCGTGGGCCACCTGGCATGCAGGCTGGGACCTGGGACCCAGTGGGTCAGGGCGCTCACCTGCTACATAGGCCGTCAGACCGTCCACTTCCACTTCCTGCTGTCCCAGCGTGTGCCGGCCGTTGCCCAGGCCCAAGGCAGGGATGGCATCAGTGACCAGCACCAGCCCTGGGGGAGAAGAGGCTCAGAACCTGCTGGCCCAGTCATCCTGCCTGCCCCACCCACCTGACGGAGCTTACCCTGGGGGTGGGCACGGTGGGCGATCCGCAGGGCGGCGGGGTTGGTGTGCGTGCCATCCGCAATCATCCCGTAGAAGATGCAGCGGCCCGCGGGCAGCCGGTCACTGGTCAGGAGCCCCACGATGCCTGGGTCGCGGTGGTGGAACTGGGCAGGGTCGGGGGAAGGGATGGCTGAGCGACAGCAGGGGCTGCTGGAACCCCAGCCCCGCCCCAGGGCCCCACAGCACTCACAGGCAGCATGGCGTTGAAGAGGTGGGTGATGAAGGTGGCTCCGCTCCACACAGCATCCTCTGCCGCCCGCAGGTCAGCCACTGAGTGCCCTGCGGGACCTGGATTCAGACTTTGCACCTGGCCCAGGTCCCCCAGGCAGCCCCGCCCTAGCCAGCCCCTCACCTAGGGACACGCAGATGCCACGGGTCGTCAGCTCGCGGATCACCTCGTGGCTATGGCCCAGCTCCGGGGCCAGCGTCACGATGCGGACATTGTCCAGGGGCCCGTAGGTGGCCAACAAGTCCTGGAAGGCATTGGCCTCGAAGGAGCGGAGGTGGGCCTCGGGGTGCGCGCCCCGCTTCTCCCGGCTGATGAAGGGGCCCTCCAGGTGCAGCCCTGGGAGGAGGGAGCAAGTGGCTCCAGCAGGTCCCTATCCCACCCAGCCCTTTTCACCTGCCCTCCCCACCAGCTGGGCATCTGGAGGGGTTGGGGCTGCCAACAGGTCCCACAGGAGCCTCCCAGGGTGGGGGCAGGGAGGGGGTCAGCCACTCACCGAGGACCCCTGCCCCATGGGGACCACCACTCTTCACAGGGATCTGAGGAACAACCTGGGGGGAACCAGCTGTTAAAGCCCTGTCCCCCACGGCCCATTCCCAGAGGCCACAGCCTAGCCAAGGCCAGAGATCTTGGGTCAGAGTTCAGAGCCCAGCACCCAGCCCAGCCCCGGCCACCTGTCCCCTCACAGGGGTCAGGGAAAGCACAGCCGGCAGAACTGAAGAACCCATGGCAGGAGCAGGAAGAAATGACAGGCGTGTGGGATGCCAGCGGTCCCTGGGTCATGTGGGCAGGCTTGTGGGCGCTGAGGGTGGCCCCGGGCACGGCAGCCCAGGGAGCACGGCTAGGAGGCAGGAGCAGCAGGGACCCTGGGGCAGAGCTCAGTGTGGGCATGGCCAGGGCTCAGCACTCTGTGTGGCCAACACCGTGGCCAGAGCTGGACACCATCAGGAAGACCAAGAGTGTCAGGGAAAAACGGGACACAGGCTCACACCATACATCTCAGAGGCTGACAGGCGGGCAGGCAGTCCAGCACACACTCCCTCTCTCCAACACAGGCACGGGCCCGGGGGGCTTCCCAGAGAGAAGAGCTTCAGGTGAAGATGGTGGCTGGACTGTACCCTCCCCCGAACTCCCCACCCTACACAACAGTAAGACTTTTTTTTTTTTTTGGAACGGAATTTTGCTCTGGTCACCCAGGCTGGAGTACAATGGCATGATCTCGGCTCACTGCAACCTCTGCCTCCCGAGTTCAAGCGATTCTCCTGCCTCAGCCTCCTGAGTAACTGGGATGACAGGTGTGTGCCACCATGCTTGGCTAATTTTATATTTTTAGTAGAGACGGGGTTTTACCATGTTGGCAGGCCAGTCTCAAACTCCTGACCAAACACCCACCTTGGACTCCCAAAGTGCTGGGATTATAGGCATGAGCCACTGCACCTGGCCAGCAGTAAGACTTTTAAGAGCCTTAAACCCAAGGGTGAGGGGGGCGGTGCAGAGGATGGGAGGAAGACAGCCAGACTTTGGGGGCTTGGCAAGAGGACACTGGGCAGGTCTGGGGGATGCACGCAGTGGGGGAAGTGACCTCCACAGGCTCAGGATGGTGCCTTGAGAAGTGGGATGATGTGGGGACCAACAGAAAAGTACCTGCCCTGAGTGTGGTGGCCTGGCCCCCGGGGAAGTAGAGCAGATGGGCAAGGGTCGGTGTGGGCAGAGCGGGAACTCGGGAAATGTGTGTTCTCCAGGCGCTTGGCAGGGTGCCAGCCAGGCCCAGCCCCTCTGAGCTCTGCAAGACTCTTCTCAGGGAACCCAGCCAGTTCAAGAGAAAGGACCCAGGGACCCCAACCTACAAGTGCCTCCACAAAGCCCCTCCTGCAGGCTGGGTGCCCCCAGCCGGCCTGCAGACAGCTGTCCACAAAGCCCCTCCCACAGACTGGGTGCCCCCAGCCGGCCTGCAGACACCTGTCCACAAAGCCCCTCCCACAGACTGGGTGCCCCCAGCCGGCCTGCTGACACCTGTCCAGAAAGCCCCTCCCACAGACTGGGTGCCCCCAGCCGGCCTGCAGACACCTGTCCACAAAGCCCCTCCCACAGACTGGGTGCCCCCAGCCGGCCTGCAGACACCTGTCCACAAAGCCCCTCCCACAGACTGGGTGCCCCCAGCCGGCCTGCTGACACCTGTTCTGAAAGAAAGCACACCAGCAAGTTCAGCAGGCCCTGGGCAAGCCTCGAAAAGGAGCCTGAACCCAAGAGGACAGGGCCAGGCGGGGAAGCAGAGGCCACGAGGAGAGATGGACAGGGAAAAGGGCCATCACGGACACTCTCCAGCCAGTAAGAGGTCCTCTGTTCCTGAAGCAAGAATAGAATGGTAGAAAGAGGAACACTGGGCCGGGCGCGGTGGCTCACACCTGTAATCCCAGCACTTTGGGAGACCAAGGTGAACGGATCACCTGAGGTCAGGAGTTTGAGACCAGCCTTGCCAACATGGAGAAACCCCGTTTCTACTAAAAATACAAAAACTGGCCGGGCGCGGTAGCTCACGCCTATAATCCCAGCACTTTGGAAGGCCGAGGTGGGCAGATCACGAGGTCAGGAGATCGAGGCCATCCTGGCTAATAGGGTGAAACCTCATCTCTACTAAAAATACAAAAAATTAGTCGGGCGTGGTGGCAGGCGCTTGTAATCCCAGCTATTCGAGAGGCTGAGGCAGGAGAATCACTTAAACTCAGGAGGCGGAGGTTGCAGCGAGCAGAGATTGTGCCACTGCACTCCAGCCTCGGTGACACAGGGAGACTCCATCTTGAAAAATAAATAAATGGCCAGAGAGGGGAGTGAAAAAATCAGCAGGAAGCCTGGAATTGAGTCAGAGCTAAGAAACGAAGCAAAGATCACTCACGGCAAAGCAAGCAGAGATGGCAGCTAAGAAGATATCACTGCGCCACACATCCCTTCATACCACCCTGATGACTGACCTACGCGGCTATTCTCATCACAATTATCGGGAACTACTGGGAAGGATGACGGGCAAGAAAGGGGCTGAGAGGACTCACGGAGCCACGACCACGCTGATGTTCAGCTCTCCTGGTGGAAGGCAGTGGATTCTGCCCTGAGCTGAAAGACTGAGGAGCAGCCAGCACAGTTTTTAGAGCTATGGGGACAAATTCCAAGAGTCCACTGTGTTGAAAGTGATTGTCCCTAGGGTGGAAGCTGGCTGGGGCAAAGGGCCACTGCTTTTCCTCACAATCCCTGTGGATACACAGGCTCACTAAAGATTAAAACAGGAAAAAAACAACAACAAAAGGCAATGGCTGAGTTTTTCTAGGATGGAGTTTTAGAAGGGAGCAAGAGAGTGCTACGTAGAGAGAGCAGAGTCAAAGATCAACCGCGGGGAGTGGAGTGAGGCACACTCCAGGCAGATAAGCAGCTGGAAAGGTCAAAGTGTAGAGAGCGTGCAGGGCCAGAGGCAGGGGCCTGGCTGCCCCCTGGAGGTGCCTCACCTTGGCTCAGCAGGTAACAGACTTGAAGCAGAGAACAAAGTGATCTGACCTGTCTCCAGGTACCGTAGCAAAGGGCAGGCGGAAACCCCCCAGAAGAGAAGGCGGTCTCAGTGAACGAGAGCAGGACAACAAAAGACTGAGGAAACTTCTGGCAAGGTGACCATCCAATTCCACCCAGGGTGAATGGCTCCTGGAGGAGGTGGCATGCATGGCGGAGGGCAGACACAAGTGAAGGGGCCTCCTGTTTCTAAGACGAGTCAGGAAGGAGGCCTCCCAATTCCCACTCTCAGTAGTTGGCTCTCTGCCTTCATCCTGTGTGTGCGCCAAGGGTAAGACACGCTTTGGGAGACCGAGGCGGGTGGATCACAAGGTCAGGAGTTTAAGACCAACCTGGCCAAGATGGTGAAACCCCGTCTCTACTAAAAATACAAAAAATTAGCCAGGCGCAGTTGCAGATGCCTGTAATCCCAGCTACTCGGGAGACTGAGGCAGGAGAACCGCTTGAACTCGGAGGGCGGAGGTTGCAGTGAGCCAAGATCGTGTCACTGCACTCCAGCCTGGGCGACAAAGTGAGACTCCGTCTCAAAAGAAAAAACAAAAACAAAAAGACACCTGCACTGCAGTGGGTGCTGGGAAAGAAAACTAAGTCCTACTTGTCAGAGACTCTTCCTAAAGAAGAAGAGCCATAGTTCCTCCTACGCCTGTGCTGGCCAGAGATGCGCGGGCAGTCGGGGGCACCGTGGGGACAGGCAGGCAAGGCTTAGCAGAGGAGGCCTGGGGAGCAAGCCAAGGTCTTCTAGGCCAAGAGTTTGGGGACGGGAGTGGGGAATGTGCCTGAGGACAGAGAAGAGGCTGGACAGGTAGGAAAGGAATGCTGCAGGTGGGGGTAGGGCAGAGGTGATGTGCTGAATCCTGAATCTTGGACAGGTCGCTCTAGCAGGCCCCAGAGCTCCAGAGAACAGCTGGGAGAACCAGGTGCCAGTTGGCAGCAGGTTTTTGACATTTGACTCTGTGTGGGGAGGGCTGTGGGAAATTTCCAAAAAAACATCCATGGTTGATACTGAGTGGTTAACACTCAGCATCTCACGCACAATGCTGAGCACCCATGACGTGCATGCTGCCATCATCCGCACTTCAGGTTTGAGGAAATGGAGGCTCAGAAAGGCAGTAGGCTGTCCTGAGTCTTCCAGCTGATACATGACATCAGGAGGCCAACGCCAAATCCAGAAAGCCTGCGCCCAGAACCCACACACCAACCCCACTGTTCCCAGCTCTGGCTCTGCCCACACACCAAGAAAGGGACCCCTCAGGCATAACCCAAGCGGTCATCCTGCAATGAATCCTATGCTGGAGGGGAAAAATGACTGGGGCTCTGGACAGAACTCGAACACAGACGGCTCAATTCAAGTACTGTTAACAGTGTTCATTTCCTCAACTCACTAACTCTTATGGCTACGTAAGAAAATATTCATTATCTTAAGAAATATAGTTAAGTACTGGCTGGGTGCGGTGGCTCACATCTGTAAGCCTAGTACTTTGGGAGGCTGAAATGGGCAGATCATGAGGTCAGGATTTCAAGACCAGCCTGGCCAGCATGGTGAAACCCCATCTCTACTAAAAATACAAAAATTAGCCAGGCATGGTGGTGTGTGCCTGTAGTCCCCACTACTTGGGAGGCTGAGGCAGGAGAATCGCTTGAACCTGGGAGGCAGAGATTGCAGGGAGCCGAGATCGCGCCACTGCACTCCAGCCTGGTCGACAGAGCGAGACTCTGTCTCTAAAACAAAAACAAAAAACAAACAAACAAAAAAACAGTTAAGTACTAAGAAATAAACAGGCATGATGGGCCAGGAACAGTGGCTCTCGCCTATAATCCAGCACTGTGGGAGGCCAAGGCAGGAGATCTCCTGAGTCTAGGAGTTTGAGACCAGCCTGGTTAATATAATGAGATCCCTGTCTCTACAAAAAACTTTTTTTTTTTTTCCAGACGGGGTTTCACCGTGTTAGCCAGGATGTTCTCAATCTCCTGACCTTGTGATCCGCCCAACTCGACCTCCTAAAGTACTGGGATTACAGGCGTGAGCCACCACGCCCAGCCCAAAAAACTTTTTAAATTAGTCGGGTGTGGTGGCACAAGCCCTTAGTGCCAGCTACTCTGGGGGACTAAGACAGGCGGATCTCTTGAGCCCAGGAGTTCAGAACCAGCTTGGGCAACACAGTGAGACTCTATCTCTACAAAAAACGTTAAAATTGGCTGGGCATGGTGGCATACACCTGTAGTCCTACCTACTCAAGAGACTGAAGCAAGAGCATCTCTTGAGCAGAGGAGGTTGAGGCTGCAATGGGCTATGATCACGCCACTTTATTCCAGCCTGGGCCACAGAGAAAGACCCTGTCTCTTAAAAATAACAAAAACTAAACAAACAAAAAAATAACAGGCATGTTGGATACAACCTACTCTCAAATAGTTCAGTATAGAACAGCATAGGTACAGCCTTGAATAGTAACACACAGCAAAGAGTTAACCCTGGAGAACCTAAGTAAAAATTAAAATAAAGAAAGACCAAGAACAACCAAATTTTTCCGGACGGCAAGGAAAGTGGAAGCGTGGGGCAAGCAGTACGGGGAAGTGTCTTCTGGAAGGCGTGTTCCACCGAGTCACACATCAGACAGGTTAGGGAGGAAGAGCCTGACCAGGGACTATCGCTGTGCCAATCACAGTCCTCCGCGACCTTGGTTAAGGGGGTGGTTTCTGAAGCCTGGAGGCAGCCAGAGAGCAGTGCAGACGGTGGGGCCGGCCTATGGCTCAGAGGGTGCTGGGCCAGCGGTGTGGAGACAGCTGCGGAGGACAGAGGGTCTACGGAGGCCAGACAAAGCGACAACTGATAAAGCAGCACAGGGGCGGGACCCTGGCCCAAGCTGGGTCAGCAAGGGGGGGCCAGACTCCGGACCATGGAGCACGTGCTGGGGATGGGGCGTGAGTTTGAAAATGAGGGTGCTGACTGCTCCCGGAGCCCCCTTCGCCTCAGCCAAGGAGCCTCACCTCACCTTGTGATAAACCTCCGGTGGGGAAGTGACCAGGGTGGGGCAGAAGGAGGTGACGCCGTGCGACAGGATCCTCCGGGCCACCAGAGAAACCCCCGAACCTACGTCCTCCGTGGCTTGGGAGAAGTCAACACCAATCCACCTGCGGCCACAGAAAAGGAGGTGTCGCATGGAGCTCAGACCTCCTCCCCTGGGTCCCCCTGCCGGCCCGGAGCCGCACCGTTAATCTGCACGTCGATGAAGCCGGGCGCCAAGATGCGGCCCCCGCAGTCCCGCCGCTCGTCGGCCACGCGCCGCTCCTCAAAGAACAGCTTCTCCGGGTCCAGGATGCGGCCTCCGCGCACCCACAGATCCTCCCTGCGGACGGAGCGGGAGGGTGCTCGCATCGCGGGCCTGACCTCGGTCCCGGCCCCTGCACCCCGCCCGGTCCCCGTCCCCGCACCCTGCCCGGTCCCTGGACCCGCACCCTTCACCCCACCCGGTCCCCGGCCCTACAGACCCCGGCCCGCGCCCACCTGAGCAGCTTCCCTCCGCGCAGAATCCGGCAGTTAGTGAACTGGAGCACCCGGGCCTCCGCCGCGCCCTGCCCGCCGCGCATCGTGAGCCCTGTCCGGAGCGAGCGGCGCCCCGCAGCGGCGAAATCCCGCGCCCGGTGACTAACCCCGGTTCAGAGCGCGGCCGCGCCCACGTGACCCTCAGCTGACTGAAGCGCGCGCCACGTGACCGCCACGCCCACGTGATTGGGCCGGCCCACGTGACCAACGGCGCCGGGCGCTGGCCCGCCTAACCCCGCCCACGCGCCCAACAAGCTGAGCAGACACAGGCCCGTCACATCCAAAAACTTTATTGGACACAGCTCCGCGCAGGGCCACAGCCCGGCGGTGAGGGCGGCTCCATCCAGGAAGTCTCAGCAACAGGAACCCACAAGGCGACACTCTAGCTAAGGTTATAGATAGCTGGGAGACCAGGGCCGCTCCGCAGACGCGGAAACAGGCCAGATCTTTATAAATAAACATCCAGTAAAGAGAAATGACAACTCTAAATCATCCGCATACACAGAGCACTCTAGGGGGTGGGGCGCCGGGGGCCTGGAGGGGCAATGAGTGGGCCCAGATGTCCACGGCATGGGGCGGGCGGGGGCAAGGCCAGGAAAACAGACGATGGGCACTAGGACACTGCGCATGTACAAGACCAACTACTAGGGGCGGCGGCCCGGTGCGTATGTGTCAGGCTGTTCGTTCTGGAATGAGGAGGGGTGGTCTTTACATAATATTCTGTGGCTGGTGGGCTCGGAGAGGGTCTACTTTGTGGAGAGGATGAGGGCGACGATAAGACCGTAGAGGCCGAGCACCTCGGCGAAGATGAGAATCAGGATCATGCCCACGAATAGTCGGGGCTGCTGGGCAGTGCCCCGCACACCAGCGTCCCCCACGATGCCGATGGCAAAGCCGGCTGCCAGGCCGCTCAGGCCCACGCTCAGGCCAGCGCCCAGCTGGAGGAAGCTCCTGGGGGCAAGAAGAGAGAACTGACATCAGCAGCCTGCTGACCCAGGGGAGACAGAGGGAGACAGGGGTCAGGGTCACCACCCACGGGGGAACCGCCCCCCCTCGCTGCGGCCCTGCAGCCCTCCAGCCCTATGCACAGGCCTGACCCCAGCACTCACCTGTAGAGGCTGATGTCGTCATTCAGGGAGTTGGCGATGAGGACTGCCACCACCAGCCCGTAGATGGCGATGATGCCAGCCATGACCACTGGGATGATGGACTTCATGATCAGCTCTGGCCGCATGACGGACATGGCCGCAATGCCGGTGCCGCTTTTGGCTGTGCCATAGGCAGCGCCCAGGGCTGTGGGAGGAAGGTGGGGTGAGCCCACAGCAGTACGCAGGCCAGCTGGGGCTAGGACCCCAAGGTGCAGCTTTGGCACAGCTGCAAAGGCCACCCCAAGTTATCACATGCAGAGGGGGAGCTCAAGAAGGCACCCAGCCCAGGGCAAGAGGACCCAAGAGGTACAGCCACAGGCAGGCAAAAGGAACCCAGGATGGCCACTCCTTCCTTCCTCTACGTGAGGCCCCCACCCTCAGAATCCAGCTCTTCCTCCAGCAGCAGCCCTTGTGGCAGCGTGGCCCATCTGGGGCTCCTGGCTCTGTGGTGAACCTACCTTCACCCCAGGGAGCCTCAGCGCAGCCTCAGCAGCCCGCATGTGGGGTCAGGGTCAGTTGACCCTTGGGGCTACTGCCCAGGCCAACACGCTGAAAAGTCACCAGAGGTCTTGTGGATGGCAAAGCCACTGCTGCAGGGTGTGACCTGAGGGTCAGAAGCAGCTGACCTGGCCACTCTCATCACCCAGGCCAGAGCGCCCTTGACTCACTGCCTAGCCCAAGCTCCCCAATGCTCCCAGCCCCAAATATTCCCCAGGAGAGTCAAACGTTCTGCCAGAAAGGGCAGCTCTCAGCACCTTCAGTCACACAGCAGGCCTGGACCCTCGACAGACTGGAGAATCTTCTCAAACCAGACAGGAGACAGGGTGAGCCAAGAAGAGGATGGGGGCAGAGAAGACTACGGGAATCATCACCAGTCCAACCACGAGGCCTCAGCTGACCTCCCAGAGGGGTCTCCCTTGCACGCAGGAGGCTCTCAGCACACAGGAGCCTGGCCAAAGGGCCGAGCCTCCCACCGCAACAGTGCCAGTGGGTCGGGCTCCAGGGTGGCGCCTGTCTCCTCCAGAGCTGTCCCTCCTTCCTCTCCCAAAAGAATGTTGCCTTTCTTTTCAGTTCCCCTCTTCTGGGTCCTATTCTCAAAGTGGAGAATTCTGTGGACACAGCAGAGTCATGGGGGCTCATTTGTCTTTCTGACTTCTACCAGCTGCCCTCCAGGGCCACCACAGGGACCTACTGAGCTGCTTGAGTGGACTTGCACTGGCAACTCCCTGCCCCCTCTCTGCCTACGACACTCATGCCATGGTTTTTTAGGGGAGCAGATCAATAACCAGCCTGACTTGACCAGGCACAGTGGTTCACGCCTGTAATCCCAGCACTTTAGGAGGCCAAGGCGAGCAGATCACCTTGAGGTCAGGAGTTCAAGATTTGCCTGGGTAACATGGTGACACCCCGTCTCTACTAAAAATACAAAAATTAGCCAGAGGGGTAGCGCACACCTGTCATCCCAGTTACTCGGGAGGCTGAGGCAGGAGAATCGCTTGAATCTGGGAGTGGAGGTTGCAGTGAGCCGAGATCACACCACTGCCCACCAGCCCGGGCACAGACTCCGTCTCAAACAAGAGTGAATCTCTGACTCACACACACACACACACACACACACACACACACACAAAACAAACAAAACAAAACCAACAGCAGCCTGACCTGCAGAAGGCTACATAGAACAGAAGTGGAAGAGACCAGGACAACCCCCATCATTTTTCTTCATATTTTATTGATATATTTGGGCCACAAAAGTTGCCTATCTTGTGCTCCAGCACTGAGCAGAAGTGAGGACCCAGGCATGGTGACCTCCAGGCAGAGAAACGCTCCAGAAGAGCGGAAAATGGGATGCTGGGGAAGGGCTTCATAGACAAGTGTCCCAAGTTGGTGGGGAGAGAGGAGTCACAGAAAAACAAGGCAGTAAGACAGGGGCTCTGGACAGCACCTGTGGAGACACCCAAGACGACGGTGCTGGGTATCCAGGGAGTGACTGGAGGGAGGGAGGAGGCTGGAACCTGGGCCAGGGAGCCACACTGCCTCCTCCACGCCACCTTGGAGGTGCCCAGACATGCCACGCCAACACTCGGTGCACCTGAAGACTGGGGCCCACGGCCTGTCCCAACGCCTGACCTCAACTCCTGGTTACAGTGCATTTTTTCCCTGGCGAGCATACAGACCAATTACAGTGCATTTTAGGGGCTCCCGTTGCAGGCCCAGGACCACATCCGACTGCATCATGTATGCACAAGAGACTAGAGCAAGGCGCACATGTGGGCAGGAGACTGAATACGGGGAACTCAGCAAGCCAGGTAGTGGACCCTGTGAGGCCAGTGTCCACCAGAGGCAGGAAGCGAGCCAGACCCTTCCCTACAGAGGGCAGCAGGAAGAATCATGTGGCTGGCAGTGGGAGGAGGCACCAAGAGGAGCACAGGGAAGAAAGAGATAGCCACCAAAAGCATTGTACCGTGAGCACCCTGGACTCCAGTCCGGAGGCCAAGCCTGACCAGACTGCAGAAGGCAGACCTGTGAGCAGCACCAGGCTCAGCGGCCACAGAAAGAGTGGGGGGCTAGAAAACAGTCCAGAAACACAAGCACAAAATACAGGGCGCCCGCCAGCAGGGAGGAAGTCACAGGAAATACAGAAAAGGAGCAAATGACAATTTCTTGGGGGACACGATGAAGAAAATCAACAGGACATTTGTCATGACGAAAAAAAAAGGGAAGCTGGGATGGGATCCTGCAAGAGGCCTGTGGACCTCATTCGATTTAAGACCAATCTGTCAGTGCCAGGCAGGCCAAGGGCCACAAGCTGGGGACAGAGTTGGAGGCTGGCGTGGTGGCAACAGCAGGCGCCACTGGAAGGCAGGGGGCTTGTTTAGGTCAGCACAGCAGGTGAAGCCAGGTCCTGGAGAAAAGCATGTTTACAAGGCAGAAATGAAGTCAGAAGTTGGGCCAGTCATGGTGGCTCATACCTATAATCCCAGCACTTTGGGAGGTAGAGCGGGTGGATCATTTGAGGCAACAAGGAGTTTGAGACCAGCCTGAGCCACATGGCGAGACCCTGTCTCTAAAAAAAATTAGCTGGGCATGGTGGTCTGTGCCTGTAGTCCCAGTTATTCAGGAGGCTGAGGCAGGAGGATTGCTTGAGCCTGGGAAGTTGAGACTGTAGTGAGCCGAGATCACACCACTGCACTGCAGCCTGGGAAACAGAGCAAGACCCTGTCTTGAGAAAGGGGGAAAAAAAAACCATGTGATTTCATTGGCCAAGTGAAGTCAGAGGTCAGCTCCTGGAGAGCCACAGTAAGCCACGTTTATCCTGAAGAGCCAGGGATAATCAGGCGGTCCGAAGGCCTGTGTAGGTCTTGATAGAGAGGGAGGCAAGGAGCTGGGTGCAGAAATAGGGCTCGGTGGACAAACTCAGGGCTTCAAGAGCAAGCAGCAACAGCTAGAATTTAAGTTCCACATGGGCGGGGATCCCATAGTGTTCACTGCTATCCTCCCAGTACCTGGCACATAGCAAGCACTCATTCAAGATTGGTTGGATGAATGACTGACAGCCACAAGCAGTATCCCACAGGTGGCCAGGCAAAATGGAATCTCTGGAGGCATTCTGGGGGCAAAGAACAGAGGCGGCTCTGGGGAAGGGCTCAGAAGCCTGTTGCAAAAAGCCTTGAGTGTGTGGAAAGAGTAGGCGGTGCCTAGAAGGAAGGATAAGTCTAGACCACTTCTTCACCACAAATGACCCCTTACTTGCACATGATGGGAAGGGCAGGGCTCACTCGCGAATGGCAGACAGGCCCAGGCAGAGGGAGGCCCCCAAGAAGCAGAGAGCCCCAAGCCCCCACGCCGCAGGTGTTTACAGTCAGCAGAGACTGTTTGGAGTTCAAACCCTCCACATACCTGCACTAGGAGCCTCCCCAGGCCACCAGGCAGGGTGGGGCAGGGCAGGGTCATCAAAGCTAAAACCAGACCTAACCACGGAGGCGGAGACCAGACCGGGCCAGGCCAGTCCACAGAGGCTGAGACTGGGTCAGAACTTAACTCGTGGGACCCACATTCCTGGGCCTAGCCCTACACCAAGTGCCAGTCTCCCAAGGAGACCAACTGTCACTAAATTGGACGCCCAGGACCTGTCAACGCCCAATTTCAAAAGCAGGGTGCCATCAAGAACCCTAGAAGGCCCCTTCTCCAAACCCAGGGAAGCCCCTCCCAACTTCAGGCCTTAGGGAAGGAAAAGAAGGTCATTCATTCATCCCTCCATTCATTAGGACCAGAACTGGAAGCCTCAGTCCTGAGGGCAACCACTCGATCCTGTAAACTCGGACACCCATGCCACCCTCTCACCCACCTCAGAGCATAGACCCTCTGCAAGCTACACAGCCCCGCCAGCGCCGACACTGTCTCCCAGCTCCCTCCACTTCCACACACTCCCACCCCTGGACCTCCGCGGGCTCTCCGAACCAAGCCCTCAGCCCAGCTTTCCCAAACAGCCCACACAGCGACACGGGCATTGGGCAACCGTAACCAGCTCCAACCGGAAGTACCTGCCTATGGGTGAGACCCACCTGACCCCCGGGGCCGGCCGCCACAAGGGCGAGGGCTGTGGACCTCCCATGGGGGACATGGGCTCCCCACCGGCTGGAAAGCTCCAGGCACCCTTCTCCGGGGCGCTCCTGGGCCCGACCCGCGCCGCCGCCCGCGCACTGGGGCCTTCGAGGTGTGATGTCACCTGCCCGCAGAATCGGCCCGTGCGCCGCCCCCCTCGCGCCCCCACCCTAGCCTCCCTCTCGCGGCTCCCGGGGCTAAGATGGCAGCGGCGGCGCCGCCGCCCCACCCCCGCAGCCTCACGACCCGGCGGCTCCCCGCAGCCCTCGGGATGCCGACCCCCGCCCGCTGTCACGCGAGGCCCGGGCGCCCCCGACCGCTGAGCATTACGTCAGAGTGACGTCACACACCGAACCCCGGCGAGCTGCGGGCATGAGCAACGCGCGCGCCCCCGCCCCACGGTCCCTCCCGCCGCGGCGCTCACCGCTGAAGACCATGGCGGCCGAGGCGCCCATGACGGCGAAAAACGAAGCATACTCAGGGCCGCTCTTGGACTCGGACATGTCTGCAGTTGGGGAGAGGGCGAGCTCTGCGGGCCGAGGCGGTGGCGAAGGCGGGGGAGAGGACGGGCCGGGAGCTAAAGCGAGCAGGCGGGCGGCGGCGAAGGCGATCCGGCCCGTCAGCCGCTGCGCTCTAAATACCAGCACCGCAGAACAAAATGGCGGCCGCGGCCGCGTCACATGACCTGGGCCCCGCCCCTGCGGGCGGTACCACTTCGTACCGTGGGGGAGACGCGGTTGGGACGCCCGGGCGGCCCGTTGACCTCCGCCAGGCTGTGCCTCCAGCCCAGCGACCCGGCTCTGGCGCCCGGCCACGCCCCGCCTCGGCCTCCGCGGGTGTTGCCGGGCGCCGCCGGCCTTTAGATCCCCGCAGCGTTGGACCGGTCTCGCATCGGGGCGGGGCGGTGTGTGCTCATTAGCATATGGGGCGGGGCCTCTGGGTGCCCCGCCTCCTCTGCGGCTGCACGGCGTCTGCAGGTGTTCGGTTCCCAGCGACGCTTTTCTTTACACCCGTGGCGTGAAGCCGCAGGCCGTGTTTCGTGGCCTTGCCCCCAAGGCGAGGCCTGACTCCTCCGGGCGCTGGTCTTCCAGGATCTCCCTACCAATCCTGGGCGAGCTAAGGGTCCCAGCTGATGTGTGGGGTGCAGGCTTCCTCTGCCTCAGCGTCCGGAAAAACCCCCAGCCCACACCTGTGAAGTCCCAGCCCGTGGCTGCAGCCCTTCTGTGTCCCCGGGTCACCTCCATCCACCCTGTCCCCAGTCTCCTCCAGACCCAGACCCACTGCCTCTGACCCAGCGGTTGGTGACTTTACCTCTCGCTTTGGAGAAAAAGGATCCCCTCCCCGGACCTGTCTCTGCCCTTGCATCAGGGACCCAAACATTAGTGGGGTGTGTCTCTGCCCCTCAAGATGTAGGCATGACTGGTGGAAGCCCTGTCGGAACTGCGACCTCTCGAGGCCCCCGGGCTCTGCACATTCTGGCGTCCCTGTCCTCCCACCTGTCCTTGCAGCCATCCACGCACGCAAAGCCTGCACCTTCAGGGCTATCTTTCTGGAGCAGTTGGAGCGGTTCCCGCAGCAGTGAAAGCAGCCTAGCCAGGGCTGGTGCTGCCCTACTGATTCCGTGTGGCAGTCCCTGGCACCCCCTCTGCCTGATCTCCACTCCCCCTTTCAGGGGCCCTGGGCAGCTACCACCAGGCCTGGGTGTCCTTTGAGCTCTAAGGCCTCATCCTGGGTTAGAGCTCTCCCTGAGTAGCCTGCATGTCAGCTCATCACCTTCTCCATGTAGGCAATGGGGTCATGGCCCCTGACCTGACCCTCCTGCTGGACTCAGCCCCACCTTCCCCAGCAGGAGCCTCCCTTGAGCCCCTTCCCCAAGCTAACCTGGACCTGGACTCTTGGAACTTGCAGCCCGTGAAAGTCCCCAAGTCTGTCTTGGTTCAAAGGAGAGGAGGCAACAGATATGGCCAGAGGCCCTTTTTGCTCCTCCCTCTTTCTTGCCCGACCCTTGTTTCTGAGAAGAGGAATCTTCACTCTGTCTCCACCTCCTCACCTGCCCTTCCCTCCCTGGTTCCTTGCCCTTGCCAAGGTCACCAGTGACCGCCATTTCTCTAAGCAGAAGGACATCTGTCAGGCTTTTCAAGTGGATCTCTGTGCTGCATGGCCTGCCACCCTCTCCACACACTCTTCTCTCTCCTGTGGACTTCCTAAGCCTCAGACGCCCTCAGTCTTCCTGGAGTCACAAGACCCCGTAGTCCTAGTTTCGCTGCAGGTCCTGACATACTCAGGGCTGCCCCTGGCTCTGCCCTTCCCTTGCTTGATCCCATCCTTGCCCTGGCTTTGTCCCCCATCTTATGCCATCCTGTCCCTCACCTGCACCATTCCAGCCCCGACCACCCTCTGAGTGAGAGCAACACCGGTGCCTGCCCCCATGACTCCAAGCCCTCCAGGAAAGCCCAGGCCAGGAAGGCTGCTGCCTGGGGCCGAATTCAGACCAAGGAAAGGTGGTGCAGAGCAGCCCACCATGGAGAAACAGCACAGTCCAAGCACAGTCCAAGTCCAAGTCCAGCACAGTGGGCTAGGCGTCGTGGCTGCCACCTGTAATCCCAGCACTTTTGGAGGCCAAGGCGGGAGGATTGCTTGATCCCAGGAGTTTAAGACCAGCCTGGGCAACAAAGTGAGACCTCATCTCAAACAAAACAGTGTAGGGTGGGCAAAGTGCACCTAACTCCGCTATGGCTGAAGCACCAGGACTGCAGACATGGGGACGTGGAGAGGATTCCCTCTGCAGGAGCAGGGAGTGGGTCAGCTGTGCTTAGTGGCCTCTTACCCATTCATTTTCTGCCTAGGTTCTGGTGTGAGAGGTCATACCGGGTCTCCAGTGTGGCTCCTGACACCTCAAGCTGGTGTGTCTGAAGCTGAGCTCGCCCCCACCCCTTCACCACCAGCTTCCACTGGGTTATTTCCATTCCTGCAGAAGGCACGCCCATCCCCCCTGCAGCCTGATGTCACGCCACTGCTCCCTCCCCACTCTCTATTACTCAGGATCCCGAGATCCTGCCTCCCCAGCTTGTGTCCCCGCCCCTGCCCCTGCCGCTGCCTGGCCTAGGTCTTCTCATCGCCTACCCCCAATCAACCCAGTCTTCACCTTAAAGCCACAGGATCTTTCCAACGGGCACTTTCCATCCTGGAGTCCTTCAGCCCCTCAGGGGCCCTCCCTGGTCCCCTCCCACTTCTCATCACCAGCCCCCCAACGTGTCTGCATCACCTGTATCTGCACCAACTCTCTTCCTCACTCCCTACTTAAGAAATGTGCCTCAGTTGGCCAGGTGCCTGTAATCCCAACATTTTGGGAGGCCGAGGCAGGTGGATCACAAGGTCGGGAGATGGAGACCTCCTGGCCAACATGGTGAAACCCTGTCTCTACTAAAAATACAAAAAATTGGGCCAGGCACGGTGGCTCATGCCTGTAATCCCAGCACTTTGGGAGGCTGAGGCGGGCTGATCATCAGGTCAGGAGATCGCAGACCATCCAGCTGAACACGGTGAAACCCCGTCTCTACTAAAAACACAAAAAAATTAGCCGGGCATGGTGGCGGGCGCCTGTAGTCCCAGCTACTACTGGGACTGAGGCTGAGGCAGGAGAATGGCGTGAATCTGGGAGGCAGAGCTTGCAGTGAGTGGACATCGTGCCACTGCACTCCAGCCTAGGCGACAGAGCCAGACTCCGTCTCAAAACAAATAAACAAACAAACAAAAAAAACTTAGCTGGGTGTGGTGGCATGCACCTGTAATCCCAGCTACTCCGGAGGCTGAGGCAGGAGAATCGCTTGAACCCAGGAGGCAGAGGTTGCAGTGAGCCGAGATTGCGCCACTGCACTCCAGTCTGGGCGACAGAGCGAGACTCCGCCTCAAAAAAAAAATAAATAAATAAAAGAAATAAAAATAAAAATAAAAATGGGCCTCAGTATTTAGAACACCACCTCCTCCAGAAAGCCCTCCTTTCCTTCCCCTCTTTCTTCCTCCTCAGGCACCTCCTTCAGGCCTTTCTGGATGCTCCCCTCACACTCTGTGATTTTTTTTTTTTTTTTTTGAGACAACATCTTACTCTATTGGCAGGCTGGAGTGCAGTGGCGTGATCTCGGCTCACTGCAACCTCTGCCTCCCAGATTCAAGCATTCTCCTGCCTCACACTCCCGAGTAGCTGGGACTACAGGTGCACGCCAGCACGCCCGGCTAAATTTTGTATTTTTAGTAGAGACGGAGTTTCACCATGTTGGCCAGGATGGTCTCAATCCTTTGACCTCGTGATCTGCCTGCCTCGGCCTCCCAAAGTGCTGGGATGACAGCCGTGAGCCACCGCGCCCGGCCTGTGATTTTTTTTTCACTCACTGCCTCTGCACTGAGGGTCGCTGTGTCCCTTTTTCTGTGTCCTAGACCTGGTAGGGTGCCGGACACACACAGGTGGTATTTCCTGAGCGCCAGGGTGGGCCAGGCCCTGTCTGGGCACCATCACCCCTCACTCTCACCGTGACCCTCATTTCCTGGTCAGGGAAACAGGCCTCAGAAGGTTAAGAGCCTTGCCAGGCATCCAGGTAGCAGCTGCCGAGGGAACCTGAAACTGGAGCTCCAGGGCCTGCCTCTGTGGTGGGCTCTGCAGCTGACTGATGACCAGTGACAGGGCCAGGAAGGACCCAGATCTCCTTCCCCTTGGTCTCCCAGCACCAGGCAGGACCCCAGGGTGGAGGGGTCTCTGGGGTGGGGATGGCCAGGGACATACATCTCTCTCCTCCCTCACAGCTACTTCCCTCTTGGCGTGAAACCACAGGTCACAAGCCCCTGGCCTGTCACTGCTACAGCAACGGGGATTTCCAGGAACTGGGGGAGGGACTTTGAGAAACTCAATTCAGAGACCCCAACAGGAACAGTAGAGAGATGCAGGGTGGGCTCCTGCAGGAGGGACCAGCGGCATTTTGCAGACACCCCAGCAAGGGCAGGGGAGGATGGGGATAAAGAGACGAGGAATAAAGTCCCATGAGTGATTGTGGAGATGAACTTCTCCCGAGGAAGCCATCACAAAGGGCTGGGGTGCAGCCTCATCGGCAGACAACAGTGTCCCTGCAGATGCCTGCTCCTGGAGACAGCCATCCTTCTGAGTGGCTCTGAGGACACACCCAGAGATGCACAACGCTGGGAGATGGCACCAGGCACTCTCGACCTGCTTCCAAGAGAGACGTGTGGCCCCAGCAGGGCCAGAGGAAATGGGCCAAGAACACAGGTGTACCATCAGGGGTATGACCAAAGGTGCTTTATTTTGTTATCATTAAAAGTTAAGGCTTAAACAATGATACATTGAATTTTTTTTTTTTTTTTTTTGAGACGGGGTCTGGCTCTGCCGCCCAGGCTGGAGTGCAGTGGCGCGATCTCAGCTCACTGCAAACTCCGCCTCCCAGGTTCACGCCATTCTCCTGCCCCAGCCTCCCTAGTAGCTGGGACTACAGGCGCCCGCCACCATGCCAGGATAATTTTTTGTACTTTTAGTAGAGATGGGGTTTCACCGTGTTAGCCAGGATGGTCTCGATCTTCTGACCCCGTGATCCGCCTGCCTCGGCCTCCCAAAGTGCTGGGATTACAGGCGTGAGCCACCGTGAGGGCCGGAATTTTTTTTTTTTTTTTAATAAGAAAAACATGCCAGAGGTAAAGACAACAAGGTGCAAGTAGGACTCGGCGCCGCACAAGCTGCTTGGTGCAAGGAGGCTCCCCAAAGTCAAGGGTGGCAGGGGAGGTGGAGCCCTGAGCTGCTCCCGCTGGACAGCAGGCACTGAGGGGGAGAGAGGTCGGAGGCAGACGACTGCAATGACCCCAAGGACAGGGCAGCTCCCCCTTCTTGCTCATCCCAAGCTTTGAGGGTTGATGGAGAAGGGCGTGAGTGGGTCCTCCTCTTTAAGGACCCGGTGGGGTGGGCAGGGAGTCCCGCTGGCCCTGACCACCAGGTGGCCGTGTGCGGCGCTTCTTCCGCAGGCAGGTGGGCAGGCGGAGGACCCCATTGGCTCACAGGTGCTATAGTGCCTAATTAGTGGCCATTTGCGGTTTTTTTGACACAAACTTCCAAATGACGGGGGCCAGGGGCTGCACCTGCACCACGACCAGGTTCTCAGAACGGGTGTCAGATAAATGCTCAGCCCTGGGCAGCCCAGACCCCATGTCTGGTCTTGGGGTGCACCCTGAAAGCCAACACAGCCTCTCACATTCCACCCAGGGGGTCAGGGGTCACCACCGCAGCCCCTGCCCGTCTCAGACCCTTACCCATTTGTTCAGTTCCCTGAGCACCTACTATTGTGCCAGGTGCTGAGTGAGGCCCCTGCAAAAGACAAGTTAGAGTCCCGCAAGACCTGGCGGCCCACCAGGGGGCAGTAGCATCCCCAACGGCACAGCCAACGCTACACCAGAAACGTGGTTCCTAGAAGCAGCGGGGACAAGGGAAGGAGGTGCTGGGACTAGCTCAGTGGGTCCCAGAAGAGGTGATCTCTGAATTAGGACTTAAAAGATGAAGAGAGGGCATAGAGCAGGGGAGAAACTGATCTAGTTTGTATTTAAATAAGTCACAGACTGGTCGGGTGCAAGTGGCTCATGCCTGTAATCCCATCACTTTGTGAGACCAAGGTAGGCGGATCACCTATGGTCAGCAGTTGGAGACCAGCCTGGCTGACATGGTGAAATCCCGTCTCTACTAAAAATGCAAAAATTAGCCGGGCGTGGTGGTGGGTGCCTGTAATCCCAGCTATTAGGGAGGCTGAGGCAGAAGAATCGCTTGAACCCAGGAAGGGGAGGTTGCAGTGAGCCGAGATCGTGCCACTGCACCCCAGCTTGGGTGACAGAGCGAGACTCTGTCTCAAAAAAAAAAAAAAGACAAAAACATGAAAACGAAACCCAAAGCCATAACATAGAGAGGAATGGGGAGCAACTACTTGCTGGGGACAAGTTTTCCTTTAGGAATGGGGAAATGCCATGGAACTAGAGGTGATAGATGCACAACACTCTCATTCATGCACCCACCACCTCTGTCTGGGGTCATTGAAATGATTGGATAGTATGTCAGTTTCACTTCAATTTTTTTTAAAGGACAATGAAACAGTTTCATGGCAACCTAGAGGGGAGATTGTGCCCCGGACACCTGCCACAGACTAGGTCCAGAAAGCAGCCTGAGGGAAGGCTGGTGGTAGAGGCGGCAGGAAGGGAGGGGGCAGCACTGCCTGGCCAAGCTCTGGGCAGACACCAGCCCCACCCTGAGCTGGCCTGCAGGAGGAAGCAGCTCAGCGCCCCACCTCCCAGGCCAGAGTGCTCTGCACGCCCCGCTCAGGAACAGTCTTGCCCAATTCTGGCCTGAGTGTATGTCCTAACGTCAACCACAAGACAGTCCGTGCACTTACAGTAAGTGGAAGAGTTACTGCAGGGAGCGTGGTGGGCGGGGGAAGGGGGTGTCCCGCCACCATAGGCCCCAGGAGCGCACCGGGAGAATCTCCGATTGCCCTGGACACACAGCAGCAGCACAGACCGACCCACAGGGGCTTCAGTTCATTCTGCAGTGCTGGGCGCTCCTGCCCCTTGAGGCTGACAGCCTTCAGGACGAGGGGCGGGGAGACCAGCCAACCCCTGTCTCAGGTGCTGTGAAGCTAGAATGGGGACCCAGCCTTGGCTGGGAGCTCAGGAAAATCCTGGGAGGGACACTGGGGCCCAGGCATGAGGAGTGGCAAACAGCACATGCAAAGGCCGGGAAGCAGAGGCTGTCAGTTCAGAGGAACTGAAAGAAACCTGGTGCCAGAGAGCTGTGGCTGTGTTGGGGGCCAAGCTTCCTGCCAGGCTAGCAGACCAGGAGGCCTCTCAGACCCGGGACAGGCCTCCGAGCCGCTGCCCCAACAGTCCCCTGAAGGCACTGCAGGAAGGTGTTCAGAGAAGCAGAGAAAGAGGGCTTGGCAGGAAGGAGCCACCCCCGTGGCCAGTCTGGGGGAGAGGATAGAGTGGGCAGAGGAGACGGGGGAGAGGATAGAGTGGGCAGAGGCAGCTCACGTGACGGCAGGCAGAGGTTCCGCAGCAGCTGCAGGGAGGATCCCCAGCAGCCTCCGTCTCACTGGAGGAACTGGACAGGGAGAGGGCATCTGTGCGGGGCTCAAAAGAGAAAAGGCATTCTGTTTCTCTTTGTATTATACAGATCCACAATTAAACACAAGGTACTAGAAAAGACATGTGGCCGGGCACGGTGGCTCACCCCCCTGTAATCCCAGCACTTTGGGAGGCCGAGGCAGGAGCTAACTTGAGGCCAGGAGTTAGGTACCAGCCCGGCCAACGTGGTGAAACCCCATCTCTACTAAAAATACAAAAATTAGCCGGGCGTGGTGGCAGGCACCTGTAATTCCAGCTACTCAGGAGGCTGAAGCAGGAGGATCCCTCAAACCTGGGAGTGGAAGTTGCATGAGCTAAGATCGCACCACTGCATTCCAGGCGGGGTGACAGAGCAAGATTCCGTCTCAAACGAAGAAAAAAAAAAAAGAAAAGACATTCATTAATATTGACGTGGCCGGGCGCGGTGGCTCACGTGTGTAATCCCAGCACGTTGGGAGACCGAGGCAGGTGGATCACAAGGTCAGGAGATCGAGACCATGGTGAAACCCTGTCTCTACTAAAAATACAAAAAATTAGCCGGGCATGGTGGTGGGCGCCTGTAGTCCCAGCTACTCGGGAGGCTGAGGCAGGAGAATGATGTGAACCCAGGAGGCGGAGCTTGCAGTGAGCCAAGATTGCGCCACCGCACTCCAGCCTGGGCAACAGAGCAAGACTCCATTTCAAAACAAATATATATATATATGTAAACTTCCAAAGGAAATACTCATTTTGAAATTCTGAATGAGAAAAGTTGAGTTTGCTTTTTGATACTCGGTTTTACACATGACATTCTTTATTATTTGTTTGTGGAGATGGAGTCTCCCTATGCTGCCCAGGCTGGTCTCAAACTCCTGGCCTCGAACAATCAACCCACCTCAGCCTCCTAAAGTCTTGGGATTCCAGGTGTGAGCCACCACAGCCGGCCTTGCCAGGGATTCCTGATGAGGCATGTGATGCTGATTCTTCATAGCGGCTCCTCAAAGTCTCCCTAAAACTCTGCTGAGTGCAGTTGTCCACACAACAGGCACTAGGAACAAAAGAAAACAAGACAGATCAGGGAATGGTGCTGTTCTCACCGGCCATGGCTGCAGATGCGGCATCACGTACCTGTTGCCTCAGCGGAGAGGCTCACTGGTGACCACAGTGCGCAGATGCGATCTTGTCAACCTAGCGCCCCCCCCCCCTTCCGACATCCTGGAGAAGAGGTGTCTAGGACTTTCAATCCCTCTAAGCCTTCTCATAGCAAGTTATTCCACAGTGACCTTTTACCAGTTCTCAATTTTATTTAGGACTCAAATTAACACCAACCAAACATATCACTAAATCACTTATTTTCACGTTTTCAAAGTTGGATTGCACTGCAAATTCATACATTTGTGCTTACTACACATTTTTTTTATTACATTCATTGAGAGGCTCCAAAGCATCAGTCCAATAAACATTTTTCCAGCCCGATAACCATCCTTCATAAGAACTAAGAGGTAAAATTATTCACACAACTCTTTTTTCCCTTCAATCCTTAGCTTATAAGCTTTTGAGCAAACACCAATGTTTTTGCCAGTTCGTGTTGTCTGTGCCTTATCACAGGTCACATGTCTACAGAACATGGTATTCACTGACTTTGCTTCCTTGGTCCCAAGCAAAGGTGTTGACAGATTCCATAGTTTGGTAAAATGAGTGAGTCTGCAACTGTGGAAGGCATTTTGTTTTTAGCAATGAATGACATTACATTGTACCTAACTTCTCAAGCACAATCTGATACTGGGATGATGAAGATAATTCTTAAAAACTCGTTATACCAGATTATTTTTAAAAATCCACATACTTTTCTACCTAACGTAAATGTTGTAGGGTGAAGAGCCTATGAGGCTTGTTTGGCACTCCTGCTTCATTTATTAATTTCTCCATGCAAACAAGACAATTAGGCTGAGAAAGAGAACCAGCAAAAATCCAGATCAGCTGGGCACAGTGGTTCACGCCTGTAATCCCAGAACTTAGGGAGGCAGAGGCGGGAGGAGGGAGGAGTGCTTGAGCCCAGGGGTTCAAGACTAGCCTGGGCAACATAGCAAGACTGTTCTCCACAAAAAGGGAGAAAAAAAAAATCCATATGAACCCAAATTTGAGGCAGGTGCCATATTGCCTAATTAGTGGCCATTTGGGTTTTTTGACCAGTGGTTTTGTGAGTTTGATAACATTCTGGACTTAGTAAAAATGTGAGAAAGTAAATAACTGTAAAAATTAAATAGATTCCTGGACAGTGGGAAAAATGGGGCAATCTCAATAGGCCTGTGGTTTACTTAACAGCAAGGCAACAATGTTAATTTTTTGTTTTGATGTTGACATGGCGGAAGGTGAGGGTCCATGGAAACCCTGTACCATCTCTGCAACTCTTCTGCAAAAATAAAAAATTACTTCAAAATAAAAAGGTACACAACTAAATTATTAAATATAAACTACTCAAAGATACTGCGAAGGCTTTATGGGCTCAGAAAGTGGATAAGAGAAATATGAAGGCCTCTGAAATCTTCAAAATGTTTTAAAACAAATTCCACTGAAAAACTCAAAAAATGAAGTATGCGGCTTACAAAAATAGAAAAAATGAAAATACTTTAGTTCATTAAAACTCTGAAAAAATTCAAGTACAAATGACTTGCTCTCATAAGTTCTTTTGTTTAAACTGATTTTCTGAAGCCCCAAAGGCATATAATCTGCTTTAATGAATTCATGTAATAAACTATTTTAAATTAGGTTCAATTGTTGTTTTGAAAATAAATGTTAAACATTTGTTCAGCACAAAGTGGTCTATTAAAAAAAATTTTAAATAGGCTGGGCGCAGTGGCTCACGCCTATAATCCCTGCACTTTGGGAGGCTGAGGTGGGTGGATCACAAGGTCAGGAGTTCAAGACAAGCCTGACCAACATGGTGAAACTCCGCCTCTACTAAAAATACCAAAAAAACATTTAGCTGGGCATGGTGGTGTGTGCCTGTAATCCGAGCTACTCAGGAGGCTGAGGCAGGAGAATCGCTTGAACCCGGGAGGCGGAGGTTGCAGTGAGCCCAGGTTGCACCACTGCACTCCAGCCTGGGCGACAGAGCAAGACTCTGTCTCAAAAAAAAAAAAAAAAAAAAAAAGGGCCGGGCATAGTGGCTCACGCCTGTAATCCCAGCACTTGGGGAGGCTGAGATGGGCGGATCACGAGGTCAGGAGCTCTAGAGCATCCTGGCTAACATGGTGAAACCCCGTCTCTACTAAAAATACAAAAAAATTAGCCAGGCTTGGTGGTGCATGCCTGTAGTCCCAGCTACTAGGGAGGCTGAGGCAGGAGAATGGCGGGAGCCTGGGAGGCGGAGCTTGAGGTGAGCCGAGATCGCGCCACTGCACTCCAGCCTGGGTGACAGAGGGAGACTCTGTCTCAAAAAAAAAAAAAAAAACTAACTAAATAAATGTTTGAATGTTTCTAAAAACAAATGAGAATTCATTATGCAATTTCATCAAATGTTGGCTTTTTTTTTTTTTTTTAACAAAGAATGGCTACTCCATAGGCAGAGCAGCCACTTTTGGCTAATTTTTAACATCCAAAGCTAATAAATAATCAAGAAGAAATAGAGAACATTAACAAAATAAATTATGTTCTATTTGGGAATGTCTAATATCAGATAATAACAAGCATAGTGATAAGAATAAAAAAGATAATAATCACACATACCTTCTAGGTTAGTAGAAAAGTTAGGAAAAGAGATTAAATTTAAGGAAACA
This sequence comes from Trachypithecus francoisi, assembly GCF_009764315.1. Lineage (NCBI taxonomy): Eukaryota > Metazoa > Chordata > Mammalia > Primates > Cercopithecidae > Trachypithecus > Trachypithecus francoisi. The sequence continues at coordinate 112,552,275 of NW_022681460.1, forward strand.
ATATTTTGCATGCACACAAAAAACAAAGAACTTCGCTCATGATGTGGAAATCATGAGCCAGCAGCAATCCGTCTTCCTGGTCCAGATCACTGCAAGGCCAGGGTGGGGCCCCCGGGGCAGCCACGCAGAACCTGCTGGACTTAACTCGCCAGAAAAGTCACCACCCAGTTCAGGAAGTTTGCAGAGGGAAACCTACAAATGGTCCTCGGATATGACTTCCCTGCTCCTGGAGGGCTCCCTCTGGAAGAGGCTTGCAGCATTCCAGTCATAGAATGTGGGTGAGCACTGCAGCGGGCAGCCTCCCACACCTGCTTGGCTGTAGGCCCAGGAAGCCCCCGGAGGCCCCTGGCTGAAGAGATCAGACTCAGCTTGGAGCCCTGAAGTTGATGCAGCAAGACCATATTTAATGAACACCAAAGCTGGCGGTACAGATGAGGGCCTTGGGGACTCAGGCGGGGCCTGGAGGGCTGCGGTGGGCTGTGAGATGAGTGGCGACTTCCCTCCCATCCCTCTCCCGGAGAGAGGGATTCACCCTGCCCCTGCAAGCCTCTCAACAGTCCTGTGAGGAGGACAGCAGGGCATGGGGACTGGCCCCATTTCATAGTTGGGGAAACTCAGTTCCAGATGGGTCTGTCAGCTTGCCCAAAGCCACACAGGGTTCCCGGTCCTTCCTCCTGCAGCACTGTGGGCCCAGTCAGAGGCTATGTGAGCAGATGGTCAGGGTAGGCTGAAGCCCCATGGGAGGAGCAGGCAACGGTGCGGGGATGGACAGTGGCACAGTGCAGGGGACTCCAAGTGGCACTGGCTGGAGGCCAGCAGGAACAGAAGTAGGGGCAGGACTGCTGGTACCTGTATCTGCGACCCAGGTCTCCATGGTCCCAGAACAGCCACTCGGGCCTCCACTTCTCCCTTCTCCCCTCCGTGGTGCCTAGACCCTCAATACCAGCTGAAGGAGGTCACAGGGCACGGAAGGAGGTCACAAGGCAGGGGGCTGCCCCCCCCAGAGGCAAGGCCTCCCTTGGCACTTGCCTGTGTCTGGCCAGTGCAGGGCTTAGGCAGGGCAGGGGCCCAGGGGCCCAAAGACTGTAAGATGAGAGAAAACCCTGACACGTGGCCAGCCACAGCACCACGAGAGGGACAGAGGGAGGACATGCATCCATGCAAGGTAGCCAAGGAGGTGCTGGGTGGCCAGGGCCTGGGGAGGGCGCAGGGCCTGGTGCACAGAAGCAGCTGGGGATGAACTGAGATGAGCATGCCACAAAGAGAGGCTTGGGCGTGACCTTGGGCCACAGGTCCCTGCAATGACAAAGAGGTGAAATGGGCAGCTGCAGAGGCTACAAGAACTCAAGGAGGCCTGCGCTGGAAGGGAGGGGGGCTGAGAAGTCCCCTGGGTCCAGGCTTCTCTGGGCAGACCCCTGGAAATGGAGCTTGCTGGTCTGGGTCGGTCCCTGAGGGCCTCTCCTGGGGCCACCTCTTCAGATGGGAACATGCAGGGAGGCCCAGCAAAAGCTTCAGGCTCTGCAGAAACACAAGGACATGTGACATTCCCTCCAGCTCCCACCCTCCCTGGGGGTGGAGCCCAGCACAAATCCCACCCTCCTCCTCCCACCCAGCAGCTCCCAAACGCAGCCCAGGGGAGCCTCACAGCTGGCCAAGCAGGGTTACTGAGAGAGGTGGCCCAGGAGGCCTGGGGAGGGAACTGGGGCAAAGGCCCAGGACAGGAGGTGGGGTCCGCCAGGGGGCAGGCCCAAGGGTGCCAGTTTCTTCTCAGGATCTACTCTGGGATTCAGTCGCCCGTCAGCCAGGCTGCAGGGCCCTGCTCGGGAGGGTGCGATGCTACACGGCACCAGCAGGGGGCACCACAAGCCCACCCTTAGCTGCACGTTCCCGCTGCCATTCCACTCCCACCCCAGGGGCTCAGGCTGCATAGAGAAGCTCAGGGGCAGCAAGACCCAGACACTTCCAAGGCCTTGGGCTAAGGAAGCCTCCAAGGAGGAGGAAGGTACTTCCTATGCCAGCTCTGGGTGGGGCTGGGGGCACGGCAGCCCCTCCAGCTCTGACCCAGATGCAGGTGGACTGGGGAAGCCCAGACCAAACCCCAGGTAGAGGCAGCAGCAGGTCAACGCCACGCTCGGCCACGGGGCCCTGCTGTCCCCCAACCCTGCCCACCACATGGGGGTCTCATCTGCTCTCTGCTGCCCGAGGCGGCAGCCCAGCCTTGGCCCACCACCCCACCGCGGCTCAGTCACCGTGGCACAGGCTGTCACTGGGTGTCAGGGTCCTGGAAGCCCCAGGCCTCCACAGCAGCGATGAGGAAGTTCTCGGAGCAGAGGGGCTGGTTGTTGAAGGTGTCGCAGTGGCTTGTGCGGCCCCGGTTCAGGTCCCCATCGATGTAGAGCGCCTGGCCACCTCCTCCCCCTGCAGGATGCTCAGGTCAGTTGTGGCCCGACTGCCCCATTAGCACTGCCCCAGGCACCTCACCTCCTGTCCCAGCTGTCCTGCCTTGCACGGGCCTCTCTGAAACCGCACAGACCCTTGACCCTCCATAGCCCCCAGGACTAGCTGTCCAGGCTGGTCACTCCCTCCCAGCTCCCTCCCACCCATCGTGCCTGGTCCACGCCGACACCCAGGGCCTCTTCTCTGCCACCCTGGTCAGCGAGGGCTGGGTACAGCAGCTTCAGCTGCCTGGACCCCCACACCCTCATCCCAGGGCCCCGTCTGCTGGCACTCACCGACGATGAGGCAGTCACTGCCCCCCGCCATGAACATGGACTCGGTCTTGGAGGGCAGGTTGAAGTGGCGAGCGGCCAGGAAGGGCGAGAGGCGGTCGGCGGGGTCTGAGGAGGCGGAGTGGCTGAGCGGGGCGGTGGGCTCAGCAGCCATCAAGGGTGGGGGCTTGGTCAGCTCGGGGTGCTTGATCACCACCCACTCGTAGCGCTGCACCTCAGGCTGCAGCTGGGGTGGAAGCGGAGCATGAGGAGCTGGTGCAGGCACTTGCAGGACCCTCTGCCCCAGATCCACAGCCTGTTTCATCCCACAAATCTGCACCCAGAGCCCAAGGTGGGTGCAGCCCGAGCCAGGGACTGGGGAGGTGGCAGCTCGAGCAGATAAGGCCCCCTGCCTCGGAGCAGCGCGCGGCTGAAAGATCAAACCTGGAAGCACACATGGCGATGACGCTGCTGGGTGACTGCCATGGTGACATCAAACAGTGTCCCCAGGGCAGGCAGGTGCTCCCAGAGGGATGTAGCTACAGGGTCTGCATGGGGGTTGGGGGGCACTTGGCCCCACTCACCCTAAACACAAAGCATTCTCCGGTCCCAAAGAAGCCCAGTTTGCCTCCAAACTTATTCCTCTCACTCCAGTCAGTGGACAGGTAAGCACCACACACCTGGGGAAAAGGTCTGGGTGAGGCTGTGCTCACAGGCCCCCAGGAGCGTCCCTGTGCTCCAGCCTACTCCAGCCCCACTAGGTCACAGGTGGGGGTGCAGGTATCGCCGTCTCCCACCCCCACCCCAGGGCAGGGGTCTTGTAGGCAAGGCAGCGTTGCAGGTGCATGCACCCTGCCCCTGGCTTGGGGCTGGCAATGAGGGTGGGCAGGGGCTGTGTTGGGGATAGTCTTATTTCCCCTTGTGACCCTGAGCATGGGATGAGCCCCATGTGCTGGCCACTCCCACGCTCTAACTCTGGCTCCAGCCCAGGAGGCCTAGGCTCCGGAGCCCATCAGAGCCAGCCCTGGCTCCCGGGTCCCTGCTCACCTCCTTCTGCGTGGTCTTGATGAGCAAGAGGGTAGGCTCATGTCCTTCACACTGGAAGTAGAACCTGGCATAGAGACACGCATGCCAGCTGTCACCCTGCACAGCCTCCACTGGCCCCGGCTGTCTTGGGGCGGAAGACCTGGGAACTATGCTTCCTTCTCTCTGGGTCCCGACAACACCCTCACCCAGGTGTTCTTCTCACCTGGCCCTTTTCTGCTATCCCCAGGACAGCCTGCCCTGGTGTGACTCAGGGCAGAGGCCTGCAGCGGAAGGCCCCAGTGCAGAGCCAAGCGCCAGGGGCTGGGGAAGTAGGAACCAGAGGAACAGGTCCCTGCGGTGGGGAGGTTTGGCTCATCCTCACAGCCCAGGCACGTGGGAGCCAAAGAGGCCCATGTCTGCCAATGTGGCACCCAAAGCTTGGCTTGTGTCCTTGGCAGGGCCAGGAGAAGCGGCTCCAGCTATGCCAAAAAGCTTGAGGCATTGTGAACCTGTGAACGGTGCCGGGTGAGGGCTGGACCAGCTCTGCCTACCTCACCTCCAGGTCATCCCAGGCCCAACCCAGAGCTCCCACGGCCACATGCTGTCCAAGGCTGGAGGGAGGCTCCCTGGCTGCACCTGGCAGTACCACCCTGGAGGGCAGCAGGCCTGGGGTCCCTGACAGAGCACCATGTGGATGACAGGGTGGGGAGCGAGCACAGCTGGGACCTGCCACGCACATGGTCCCCCAACCAAGATAAGGCTGTGAGCTCCGAGGTGGGGATTCTGCCTTCCACGTCTTCATGACACCTGCACAGCCCCAAGCTGTGGCATGCCTGGCCGTGACTCCCAAAGCCTGGGTGGCCTGGGGAGGACAGAAGCCCAGAAAAGGACCCTGATTCTTAGGCCCCACAGGAAGAAGCAGGGCCTCACCAGGTGCCCAGGTTTGAGACCCATTTCCAGCCTCTGTGGGCAGGACATGTGGCTGGGCAGCTCTGCCGCCCGCTCTGGCCCCTTGGGATGTTACCTGGCCAGGCTGTACCCGTGCTGCAGGGAAGAGAACAGCAGGAGGGGCTGGCACAGGGCAAAGCGCTCGGGGACCCAGGACCAGATGTCTCTCATCTCCCTCACGCTGACGATCTCTGAGCGGAAGTTCTCTGCATGGACGGCCAAGTGTACAAACTGCCTGAGGGGAGCAAGCAGGGGTCAGAGCCCGAAGCCATGTCCGGGGCCAGGCCATGTCTCCCAAAGTATGCCCCAGAGCCTCTTTGGAACTAAGCTCAGAGGGAACTTCTCGCCTGCTTGCCCCCATTTAGGGCCGGGTTCTAGGTGCCCAACAGGGAGAAAGTTCCCAGGAGCCCCACCTCCCACCCGTTACAGAAGGGAGAGTGCCCAGCTTGGATGGGGACAATGCACCTTTTCTCTAAGAAATCAGGACAGAGAGTGACTGCTCTGGCAAGACAAGGCTTCGGGGTGAGCCAAGCACCAGGAGATAGCATGACAGAGACAGACAGGCAGGGAGGCAGGCAGACGCACAGACAGAAGGCGCCTGAGCAGCAGTCCGGCTCAGAGGCAGCACTGCTGAAGCCGGCCCGTGAGAGCAGCCCTGGGACCCAGAGCATCAGCTGGCCTAGAGTCAGCCTGGTGGAAAGACAGAGCCAGGTGTGCGGATGTAGTTTCAGACCTACCTTTTAGAAAGTGACACACTGAAAAACAGGAGAAAGCAACGGACATGGAGAAGAAAAATAAAACAGACAAGGAGAAGTTAGTGTGAGTACCGATCCCGACAGGCCTTTGCTGGCCCAGAAGAAAGAGGACTGCATGTCAACAGACCGCAGCGTGGCACCACCACAGCACCGGCTGCCAAATGCACACAGGACACCATGAACCCCTGACCTTACTCCCCTGGGGCTGTGCTCCAGGCAGGGAGGCCACACCCAGCAACCACAGCAGAGACCAGCCATGGAGCCCAGAGCTGGAGGGGTGGAGCAGGGGCTGCCCTGAAATAACCCTGGGAGTGGGCCTGGCCTCCCACGATGCCTTCTGACCCCATGGCCAGCATCAGCTTTCATCTCAGCCGTGGGCCGGGTCCCAGAGGATAGGAACCGATGTCCCTTGTCTGTGGCTGTAACTGGGAAGATCCTTCCTGTTTCAGTGTCTTTCCAGCCATGCACAGATGGGTGGGTGGACCATGGGCAGAGGCCGCCTGGAGGCCAACAGGATGCGCTCACGCTGGACACGTCCTGCCCCAGCCCCCCACCCTGGGCGTGCCCCTCACTGGCTGCCGGAGACCTACCTCTTCTGCTTCACAGTGATGCCCTTCTGCTTCAGGGCTTTCTCGTTGGCCATCTGCAGGAGCTGGATCTCTTTGCGGGAGAAGAGGCGGATGGCGAACGCTTTCTCCAGCAGCTTCTCCGGGGACACTGTCTTGGCGATATCTTTGACGAACGTGCGGATGTCCTGCTTCACGCTGTCCGACTCCAGGGGCTGCCCGGCCCTCACCTTGTGGAAGAACTTGAGGATGGCCAGCGCCACGCGGTACAGCACCTTGTAGCCCTCCACCAGGAAGACGTCAAAGACCCGGGCGAAGTAGCAGAGGGGCAGCTCCCCAAACAGCCAGCGCTGCCAGTCCGCATAGACCTGCAGGACGTCCTCTGACACGGCCACCATCAGCTTGTGGGCCGCCTGGCAGTACTTGTTCACCAGGTCCCCAAATGTCATGCAGGACGACTCAAAGGCCAGGAAGCTCTGGTCGATCAGCCTCCTGCCCGGGTCGTTGCAGGCCAGGATGCGGCAGGCCTTCTCGAAGCACTCGGCTTCGTCAATGCTGTAGTGCAGCAGCAGGGCCACCACGGCGGGCAGGGCGGGGCAGAAGGAGATGTCGGGGAACTGGTTGGCGATGCACAGGAGGATCTTGCGCACGGCCCCCTCCCCGCGCGCATTCAGGCAGTAGCTGGGCACCTGCGTGTTGTCTACGAACTCGGGCAGCGGCAGGTAGCTGCTGCTGTGCTTGCCCACGATCTTGCCCACGATGTCGCTGTACACGCTGGCGTCGGGCGTGACTGTGCGGCAGGGAATGTCCCGGATCAGGCGCTGGTACACTTTTCCCCGCAGGGCGTGGCTTTGGGCCCAGTAGCCCTGGCGCGCCAGCTGCTTCAGTTCCTGCAGTTCAGTGCAGCTCAGCTCCTTGGGCCCCAGGTCCTGGATGGCAGCGTCCATCTTGTCTCTGTCCACAAAGCAGTTGTATACCGGAGAGTCCATAGCGCCACTGTGCTAGGGAGGAGGCCCTGGGCTGCAGGGAGGGGAGGACAGAGCGGCTAAATCCTCCAGCCCCCTTGCTGACGGTTTTCAGCAAACCTGTCTGCCATCTCACACTCTGCAGGATTAAAAAAACATTTTTTGCATCTGTGTTTCAAGGTTCACATTTCAAAGAACGTATTTTTTTCTTTTTTTTTTTTTTGAGACGGAGTCTGCTGCCTCCGCCTCCCAAGTTGCTGGGACTACAGGCGCCCGCCTCGTCGCCCGGCTAGTTTTTTGTATTCTTTAGTAGAGATGGGGTTTCACCATATTAGCCAGGATGGTCTCGATCTCCTGACCTTGTGATCCGCCCGTCTCAGCCTCCCAAAGTGCTGGGATTACAGGCTTGAGCCACCGCGCCCGGCCAAGAACGTATTTTTTTCAAATGTGGTGTTCTTTTCTTTTCTTTTTTTTTTTTTTTTTGAGACGGAGTCTCGCTCTGTTGCCCAGGCTGGAGTGCAGTGGCGCGATCTTGGCTCACTGAAAGCTCCGCCTCCCGGGTTCAGGCCATTCTCCTGCCTCAGCCTCCCGAGTAGCTGGAACTACAGGCACCCACCACCACGCCCGGCTAATTTTTGTATTTTTAGTAGAGACGGGGTTTCACCGTGTTAGCCAGGATGGTCTCAATCTCCTGACCTCGTGATCCGCCCGCCTGGGCCTCCCAAAGTGCTGGGATTACAGGCGTGAGCCACCACACCCTGCCTGTTTTCTTTTCTTTTGAGACAGGGTCTCGCTCTGTGGCCCAGGTCGGAGGGTGGTGCAGTGGCATGACCTTGCTCTCTGCAGCTTTGAATGGCTTGAACAATCTTCCTGCCTCAGCCTCCCGAGTAGCTGGGATGACAGGTGTCCACCACCGTGCCCAGCTAATTTTTTTTTTTTTTTTGAGGTGGAGTCTCACCCTGTCACCCAGGCTGGCATACAGTGTCACGATCTCCACTCACTGCAACCTCTGAGCCCCTGGTTCAAGCAATTCTCCTGACTCAGCCTTCTGAGTAGCTGGGACTACAGGCATGTACCACCATGCCTAGCTAATTGTTTTGTATATTTAGTAGAGACAGGGTTTCACCACATTGGCCAGGCTAGTCTCGAACTCCTGACCTCGTGATCTGCCCGCCTTGGCCTCCCAAAGTGTGGGATTACAGACGAGAGGCACTGCCCTGGCCTAATTTTTTATTTTTTTGGAGAGACGGGGTCTCACTATGCCCTCCAGGCTGGTCTTGAACTCCTGGGCTCAAGCAATCCTCCTGTCTTGGCCTCTCAAAATGTTGGGATTACAGGTATGAGCCACCATGCCTGGCCTTGTTTTGTTTGGTGTGAGACAAGGTCTTGCGCTGACATCCAGGCTAGAGTACAATGGCACCATCTCGGCGCACTGCAACCTCTGCCTCCTGGGCTCAGGTGATCCTCTCACCTCAGCTGTAGCTGGGACTACAGTCAGGCGCCACCACGTCCAGCTAATTTTTTATCTTTTTGGTAGAGATGAGATTTTGCCATGTTACCCAGGTTGGTCTTGAACTCCTGACCTCAAGCAATCCACCCACCACAGCCTCCCAAAGTACTGGGATTACAAGTGTGAGCCAGTGCACCTGGCCTGTTTTGTTTATTATTTTTTGTGTGTGTGTGTGTGTGTGTGTGTGTGTGTGTGACGGGGTCTTGTTCTGTTGCCCAGGTTGGCCTTGACCGTAGGCCTCAAGTGATCTTCCCACCATGCTGGAATTACAAGTGAGAGTCATGGTGCCCAGCCACATTATTTGTCTTAATCTTTGTGTAAGTATTAGAAGGGCTTCCACTTAAGATAAGTGACTGTTCTGAGAAGCCATACAAACTTCGGAGTATACCTTCTTTTCACAGAACTTATGAAGTTACCGGAATAGGTCACATAGATTCTGAGTAATAAGAGGCTAGAGTTTCTATAAGGGTTTCAAGAGCTTGGCCCTTGGTTGGGCACAGTGGCCCATATCTATAATCCCAGCTACTCAGGAGGCCAAGGTGGGAGGACTGTTTGAGGCCAGGAGTTCAAGACCAGCCTGGACAACATGGTGAGACCCCATTTCTACCAAAAAAAGAGCCTGACCCTGCTGAAAACACCTCCCCCCCTCCAGCATGGTCCACCCCAGGCTCCCAAACACCACCTTGCACCCTGGGGTCCTTCTGAAAGGGAGCCCCCAGTTGAGAAGATCACTTTGAGCAAAGAGATGCTTAGTTCTAGTTCTCTTTTTTTGAGACGGAGTCTTGCACTGTCTCCCGGGTTGGAGTGCAATGGCGTAATCTCGGATCACCGCAACTTCCGCCTCCCGGGCTCAAGCAATTCTCCTGCCTCAGCCTCCTGAGTAGCTGGGATTACAGGCACCCGCCACCACGCTCAGCTAGTTTTTGTATTTTTAGTAGAGATGGGGTTTCACCATGTTGTCCAGGCTGGTCTCGAACTCCTGATCTCGTGACCTACCCGCCTCAGCCTCCCAAAGTGCTAGGATTACAGGCGTGAGCCACTGTGCCCGGCCCATTCCCAGTTCTCTTTAAGCAGCTGTGCATGGTAAGAAAGTCACAGCCTATGCTGTCTCACCCTGTCGGAATTCTGAAGCCAGCTCTTAACTTCCTAAAACCACCAGCTTGAAAGCTATGCTTCGGGCAGGTGCTCCAGGGAGAAATCTCTGGTGAGGAGCAGGCGTGTTTCCAGAGGGAGAGCTCGGACCTAAATGGAAGGTGCTGTAGCTTTAAAACTGCCTATTTCTGCATCCAAATGAGCCAGAAGTCAAGTGGGGGTAGTTGGTGTTTCTCCAAGAACAGCAACCCTTGGGCTCAGGCAAACATAAAAGGAGTGGGTAAGATGTGCCCTGTGGGATTTTGGACAACAGGTGACTGCCCTGGTGCAAGGCTACTGTCCTGGGCACAGAAGTGCAAGGTTTGCTTATGCACATCAGACTAACCTTTCTGCCTGGGATGGTACAAGTTCCCGGAGTGCCACAGGGGCCTGCTTCAGCAAGTTTTGGTTAAGTGACCAGACCACTCTGGTTTCTCTTGCAGCTAAAACATTCACCTATCTATTATAAGGCAAATACTACTTTAAAACAGTTCGTGAAAGGTAAAAATCATAGTGTAAAACCTATGTCTGTGAGACACTGTCTTGGGAAAGTACCTCGATACTATGTTTTTGTGTGTGTGGTAAAATACACATAGCATAAAATTAACCATTTTAAGCCAGGCACAGTGGCTCATGCCTGTAATCCCAGCACTTTGGGAGGCCAAGGCAGGCAGATCACGAGGTCAGGAGATCGAGACCATCCTGGCTAACACGGTGAAACCCCGTCTCTACTAAAAATACAAAATAATTAGCTGGGTGCAGTGGTGGGCGCCTGTAGTCCCAGCTACTAGGGAGGCTGAGGCAGGAGAACGGCGTGAACCCGGGAGGCACAGCTTGCAGTGAGCCAAGATCGCGCCACTGCCCTCCAGCCCAGGCGACAGAGCAAGACTCTGTCTCAAAAAAATAAAAAATAAAAAAAAATTTACCATTGTAGCCATTTTTTATTTCTTTATTTTTTGAGACAGAGTGCCGCACTGTCATCTAGGCTGGAGTGCAGTGGCACAATCTCAGCTCACTGCAACCTCTGCTTCCCTGGGTTCAAGCGATTCCCCTGCCTCAGCCTCCCGAGTAGCTGGGATTACAGGCATTTGCCACCACTCCTGGCTAATGTTGTATTTTTAATAGAGACAGGGTTTCCCCATGTTGGTCAGGCTGGTCTCGAACTCCCGACCTCAGGTGATCCGCCCGCTTCAGCCTCCCAAAGTGCTGAGATTACAAGCGTGAGCCACTGATTGATTTTAATATATCCCACTGGAAAAACCATGCTTACAGCAGGACCAGGCCTCAGAAGAAAAGAAACCCTTAAGACCATTGATTGGTTTGCTTTGTCCTGGGAGGGAAGGCGGCGAGGGCTCCCCCTATCCCTGGTCCCGAAGGCCAGGCGGACAGGTCCACTCACATGCGCACGGCCATGCTCAGGTCACACTGCACGATCTTCCATGTGTCGGTTATCCACAGCTTACATCCCTCCTTCCCAGCTCTGGGCCCACTAGCCTCTGGAGGAACTCCAGGCCCATCCTGGTTGGGTGAAAGAACTGGCTCCTTCTTAAGGCAATAAACATGTTTCTAAACAGAACAGGAGTTGGGCAGAGCAGCACCAGCCTCCACTCAGCTGGCCCCAGATTCAGGTTGAATATTAAACTGGAAACAGCAAAAGTTGTGACTGCACCTCGCAAAGTTCCCTCAGGGAGATGCAGATCCCAAGTTGTGTTTGCTGCCGCGAATGGTCCAGCGATGCACTGGACTCAGAGGGACACCCGAGCCAAGGACGTGTGCAGAAGACCCCGAGGGAGCCCTTGGATTCTTTCTTGTTCCCCAATCCCTCACTCAAAAAAGAGAGTGGCACGACATTTCTGGAGCTGTGCACACAAGGCAGCAAACCATTTAAGGCATCTATAAAATCCAGGTCCAGGCTGGGCATGGTGGCTCACGCCTGTAATCCCAGCACTTTGGGAGGCCGAGGCGGGCAGATCACGAGGTCAGGAGATCGAGACCATCCTGGCTAACACGGTGAAACCCTGTCTCTACTAAAAACGCAAAATTTAGCCTGGTGTGGCAGCAGGCGCCTGTAGTCCCAGCTACTTGGGAGGCTGAGGCAGGAGAATGGCGTGAACCCGGGAGGCGGAGCTTGCAGTGATCTGAGATCGCGCCACTGCACTCCAGCCTGGGTGACTGAGCGAGATTCCGTCTCAAAAACAACAACAACAACAACAACAACAACAACAACAACAAACCAAACCAAACCAAAACAAAACAAAAACCAGGTCCAGGCCAGCACAGTGGCTCACACCTGTAATCCCAGCACTTTGGGAGGCCGAGGTGGAAGATCACTTCAGCCCAGGAGTTCAAGACCAGCCTGGGCAACATAATGAGACCTCATCTCTACCAAAAAAAAAAAAAAAAAAAAAAAACAATGGCCAGGCATGGTGGCATACACCAATAATCCCAGCTATTTGGGAGGCTGAGCGGGGAGGATCTTTTGAGACCAAGCCCAGGAGTTCAAGACTAGCCCACGCAACATGGCAAAACCCCATCTCTATAAAAAAAATACAAAAATTAGCCAGGCAGGCCAGGCGCGGTGGCTCATGCCTGTAATCCCAGCACTTTGGGAGGCTGAGGCAGGTGGATCACAAGGTTAGGAGTTTGAGACCAGCCTGACCAGCAGGTAAAATCCCATCTCTACTAAAAATACAAAAAATTAGCTGGGCATGGTGGCACATTCCTATAGTCCCAGCTACTTGGGAGGCTGAGGCAGGAGAACTGCTTGAATCCAGCAGGCAGTGGTTGCAGTGAGCCAAGATCACACCGCTGCACTCTAGACTGGACGACAGAGTGAGACTCTATCTCAAAAAATAAAAATAAATAAAAATAAATTAGCCAGGCATGGTGGTGCACACCTGTAGTCCCAGCTACTCAGGAGGCTGAGGTGGGAGGATCACTAGCACCCAGGAGGTCAAGGCTGCAGTGAGACATGATTGCACCACTGAACTCCATCCAGCCTTGGTGACAGAGCAAGACTCTGTCTGAAAAAAAAATAAAATAAAATAAAAAATAAATAAATAAAAACGAGGTCCAGATTGGTTTCCTTAGGTTAAAAAAAAAAAAAAAAAGTATTTTATTACGCCTGTGATATTTGAATGCAAAAATCACAAAAAATCAAATAGTACCAAAATTAGGGAGTGAAAGTGTAGAGTTCTGTTTACCTCTCTAATCCTACTCCCCTTCTACATACAGATAATCGCTATTCACATTTTGGTATCTATCCTGCCAAACCTTTTTCTTGCATTCACAACTGAGTGAGGTTTTCTTTAAACTGGCTACTGAGATGAGGAAGTAAGGGGAGGTGGAAACTGAGGAAAAACATAAACTATCGCGGGCCGGTGCACTCTGGAGGTGAGTTTTCACGGCCGAGTGGCTTTCCCTGTTGTCCGTCTGCTGGCTGGCTGCTGTTGTACATCGTAAGCTGCACCTGCTCCTACGCAGCAAACAAGGCCTGGTCTGTTCCCCGCAGTCCCCCAACCCCTGACGAAGGTGTGGAGCTGGAGGTGGCGGCCGCGGAGGGAGTGAGAGGGGAGGCAGGGGCTACCATGGAAATGGTCCAGCTTTGCAGTCAGACAGGCCTGGCCGCAAAGTCCAGCTCTGCCACTTGTTTGCTTGAAATGCAGACAAGCCGTGCATCTTCCCTAAACTGCAGTTGCCATGTCTGTAGAGCGGAGCCGATAATAACACCCAACTCCTCACGGGCAACAATTCCCAAGCAACCCCTGTGGGTTGAGCCCTACTCTGGACTGACAGGGTGGGGTGCAGGTGACATTAGGGTGACACCCCGTGAACAGTCTATCCCACTCTCTCTATCCCCTGGGTTCAGGCAGCCCAGGGCAGACAGTGCCAGCAGGGCGCTGTGAGGGTGCCTCCTGTGGGGGAAGCCAGCTTCCCTCCTGAAGCCTCTGGGGAGCGAGCAAATTGCTTCTCACCACGGACACTGCACTGCCCTCCCCTAAAGACTGCTTCCCCACCAGTCTCCAGTTCCCTGCAGAGGCATGGAGTGAGGTGGCGCTGGTTCTCCGAGGTGGCACCTGTCAGCCCGGCTGCCACCAGCTCCCTGAGTGTGGAGCAGAGAAGCACTCCTCCTGTCTTTGGTCCTCAGCCTTGGGCCCAGCCTGCAATTCCAGGAAAACAGGAAAAATTCCACCTGACACCCATGAGACTCACAAGAATTACAGACAGAGACAGTTCCAGATGGTGGGGGTCCACATGGTGGGTCTGGAGGATGACAGCTACTTTACTGAGGGTCTTCAGGGCATACCTCTCCCAGGAGATGACACTGAGCCAGAGCAGTGAGAAGGAAGCAGCCGGGATTGCTGAGGACGAAGCACTCCAGACACCAGCAGAGCAGGTGCAAAGGCCGAGGGAGGAATAGGCCTGTCGTACCCCAGGGTGCAGAGGGCAGCACGGACACACCCACGGGCCTGTGGATTGTATTCTAAGCACAGTGGGAAACTGGCAAGGGATGGGCTCCAGTCCCTGTTCTTTGAGAAATTTACTGAGCCTGTTGATAGAAAGCACTCAGCCCAGCCCGGCTGGCCAGGAATGCTCAGCTGTCTGAGGACTCTCTCTCCTTACAGGGTCCCAGGCCAGGCGCTAGAAAGGTGTTCTGGAATGCCTGGGAAGTGACAGTCCCAGTGGGTTGATGCCCAGCTGGTCCTGCAGAGGGAGGTGCAACCGCACGGGCCAGGGGCAGCTCTCTCACAGGCCACCATCTCCTCCCAGTGCCTCTCTCCACAGTCAAGCTGCCCTCCATACCCAGTGCGGCTTCTTTCCCACCTAGGAAGCTTCTCCAGGGACCTACATGGCCTTTCCTCATAAACACCATGCCTGTTTGAGAACTCAGGGTACCTGCAGATCAGAAGCAAACGTTTGTATTCATTCGTTCGTTCGTTTATTTATTTACTTATTTATTATTTTTTGAGACAGAGTCTTGCTCTGTCGCCCAAGCTGGAGTGCAGTGGTGCGATTTTGGCTCACTGCAACCTCCACCTCCCGGGTTCAAGCGATTCTTCTGCCTCAGCCTCCCGCGTATCTGGGATTACAGGCGCCTGCTACCACGCCTGGCTAATTTTTGTATTTTTAGTAGAGATGGGGTTTCACCTTATTGACCAGGCTCATCTCGAACTCCTGACCTCGTGATCCACCCGCCTCGGCCTCCCAAAGTGCTGGGATTACAGGCTTAAGCCACTGTGCCTGGCCGCAAATATTTCTTAATAAAACAAAAAGCAGCTGGGCGCGGTGGCTCATGCCTGTAATCCCAGCACTTTGGGATCCCAGCTGCTTATGTCCACACCCCATGGGAGCTCCAAGAAAGCCCCAATCCATCCTCTGCAGCAAACCCCCTGAAGGTGTCCACAAGAAGAGAAAGGCTGCCAGGGCTGGGTGGGGGGCGTCCATCAGGGGTATGGCACCCTGAGCTAATTTCTAGCCAGGAGGCAGGTGGGAAAGAACATGGATGTGGGAGGAAGTGGATCCTCACTGTGGAGAGTGGGGCAGGAGGGGCCTGGACTGGGCAGCTGGCCCCTCCGCTCCAGCAGACTAGCAGCTCACCCCAGCCTTGGGCCAGAACACAACCCCACAGCTGCTGGCTGCTGATGAGTTAACTTCCTGCTCTATCTCCCTTCATCCTGGGACAGTGAGGACCTCCGAGAGAGGCTCCAGAGGGTCCCTGAGCACAGGCAGGACCCACCCAGGTCTGGGACTCCAGAGCACTTGGCCACTTCTAGTGCCAGGGCCCTCCCATGGGTCCTGGAGACACAGGTCACCCTGGCAGGGCTCCTGCTAGCAACACCACCTGCCATCCCCAAACACCGAACTCCAGGCCTGAGAGCCTGAGTCATGAGGCCTCTGCACATGTCACTTCTTCAGGGGGAATGTGATTTTCCCAAACAACTGGATTTGAAAACAAACTCTCTTTCATGTGACAAAGACAGAACACACATTTAGCCTCAGTGATGACATTTTAACACCGCCAACGGCAACCCCGACACCGCGCCTCCCTTCCTGGGGACTGCTCCTGTCCCAGGTCACAGCAAACGGGAGGAGACAGCATGTGACCACGGCTCCCTAGTCCCGCAGGTCGTCATAGGACAAACCTCCACTGACTGAAGCGCCTCCTCTGTGCCAGCGAGAGGCGGCTTGAGAGGAGGCCGCCAACCACGGCAGCCTGACCCCATGGGCAGGGCTGTGCCTGCTGTTGTGGAAGGGGCGGAAAGGTGTGGAGGCAGCCTGTGGGTGGGGACAGTGCCCCTCAGATGCAGAGGCAAGAGTGGGCAAAGGCGAGCTGGGCAGCCCTGGCAGTGCTGAGGGGCTGGGGTGGGCTAAGAGGCAGGTGTCCCCACATGGGGTAGGAGGAGAGTCTATGCAGGTGACTCGATCAGATCTGCATTTACAAAAATCCCCCAGTGGCTCTGGAGGAGGAAGCGTTGGGACAGAGGCGCCAGGGAGAAAGGAAGGCAGAGTCTAGACCGGGAGGGTGGAGAAGATGGGGGGACCCCCAGAGACCGCTCAGGGTTGGATCCCACCGGACTGTGGCCTGACAGTGGGAGTCAGAGGCCACTTGGGGATGCTGGAGGTCGGGGCAAGCGACAGAGAATCCCAGCCCAGGGAAGCTCCACTGTGAAGTTTTCAGAGCCAGCTTCGATACAGATGCTTCTTAGGCAAATGCCAGAACAGCTCAGGCTGGAGGTAGAGCCCTGGGGGCGAGGTCCACAGCACAGAGGGCAGCCCCATGCACTCCCAGACGCCACCAAGGGGCCAATTGTAGCCCCCTGGGCAAGTGGCAGCCCTGACCCAACATAGGTCAGCATTCGCTAGGACTCCAGGTTGAAGAGCTGGGGTTGCAGGCCTGGGCCCCATCCCGCCCTAGCCTGACTACCATACCCATCCTGGCCACAGGAACAGCCCCCGTCCCAGCAGCAGCTAACAAGGACCCACTGTTCTGTGTGGCTGGACCTAAGTCACGGGGCAGCAGAACAGGGCATGGGCGTCAGATGCCGCTCATCTCAGTTCTTCCCGTCTGGTCTGAGCAATCCCTCACCATTTCCTGGGAGTGGGGCTGGGAGTGAAGAGGAAGAGGAAACGAGGCCAGGCCCCATGGGTGGGGAACCCCAATGCCCGCAGCTAGGCACCACAGGAATGAGGTGCTCTGGTCCCTATGGGCTTCACGTGATAGGAGATGCACGCTCCTCTCAGCGGGCTCCCCCGGCGGGATCCAAAACACTCTCACTCTCCACAGAAGACCCTGGACCTTGCTAAGTGCTGCAGGGATATGGAGGAAACCTGCCGGTGGGCTGGGGAGACCGGCAGGCCCCGCCCACTCCTGAGCACCAACCACACCTGCCAGGCAGGAGAGGGCAGCACAGGCATTCCAGCCCTAGGCGCCAGGTCCAGGGATGAGAGCTTCGCTGCCTGACAGGGAAGCTCGGAGTGCCCGGAAACCCTGGGGCAGAGGCGGCAGCGGGCCAGGTGGGAATGGTAGGGACAGCGTGGGGTGGCTGAGAGAGCCTGGAAGCTGTCCGGACTGTTTGGAAAAACTCTCATACCATGTTTTCCTCTGCTCTGACGCCAGCACAGCAATTGGCACAGGATTTGCGACCCAGAAAATGCAGGGGTTTCTCCCCACAGCAAGCAATCCATTCTGCAGTGGGTGCCGGCGGGGCGTCCTCCAATTCAATCCCAACACCTGGAGATAGCTCAGATCCCACAGGTCGGGAGCTCAGTCCCCAAGACGCCCACACCTCAGACACCAGTCAGAAGTCCAGGCCTCCAGAAATTCTCAGCGACCAACTTCAAGTTGGGGTTCCCACAACCCTGCTTTGGGTTCAATGAATTTGCTGGAGCAGCTCACAGAACTCAGGGAAACACTTACATTCACTAGTTTATTATAAAGGTTGTTACAAAGGACACAGATGAAGGGGCCTTTAGAGTGAGGTATGGGAGAGGGACACGGTGCCACCCTCCAGGCACCCCCTCCTGCTCAGCTGTCCAGCAGCTCTCCAAGTCCTGTCCTCTAGGGTTGGCATGGAGCCTTTGTTAAGTAGACATGATTGATTACCCCACTGGCAATCAACTTGACCTTCCACCCCTGGACCTCCCCAGTCCCTGCGGTTGGGGCTGGGGCTGAAAGTCCTAACCCGCTAATCCTGCCTTGGTCTTTCCAGTGACCAGCGCCACCCAGAAGCCATCAGTCAACACCAGTGCACAGAAAGAGCGCCACGGAGATCCTGAGGATTTCGGGAGTTGTATGTTACAAAACAAGGACAAAGACCAAATAGGTATTTCACAACATCACAGAGGTGCTGGGAGAGTAGGTGGAGGGAGGCTGGAGGAACACACTGGACGGGGCAGGGAATGGGGCCTAAAAGCAGACCTGGAGTGGGGTGTGGATGACAGGCATGAGGGGAGAGGTGGCCCCAGCATTCGGCCCCAGGGAGGGGATGACGCCTCCTCCGGCTGGGGGACCTTCCTCACAAGTCCAGGCCAAGTCTGATTTCTTCATGAGGGGCCCAGGCCTCCCACCTACCTGCTGGGAAAGGCCAGGGAACACCTAATCCTGTTCTCCAAGAATCTACTGGATGCCTCAGAGACACAAACAAATCCCAGGCAGAGTCCCAAAGTGCAGACACTCCTGCCATAGAGCCCCACCACCCTAGGCCTCAGCCCTGCAACAATGGAGCTGGCACAGTGGACCACGATGGAAGAGAGCTACTGGACTCATCTGTGCACCCAGGTGTACCTGTTCTCTCTGGAACCTTCTTCTGAGTGCCTCCTAGGCGCCTGGCACTGAGCTAGAAAGAGCTGAGAGATAAATCAGTCACCTGGCAGCGAGATCGGAAAGCCGCTGTGTAGGCACGTGTAGAGGCAGAGAGGCCCCGGGGTGGTCACATGCCCCGGAGAGCTGGAGGGGTTCCGGAAGCCCTCCTAGGAGGTGGTTACAGTGTACTGCGGTTGGCAGGGCAGACTGGGGGGGAGGTGTGTGGGTGGGGGGCAGGGGAGGACCTGCACTCAGCAGCAGGGAAATACAAGACCTGCTCCGAGTCACAAGGCCTGCACCCTACCCCATCCCGATACTGACAGGGCACCACCAGAGTACCAGCTTGGGGAGCGAGATCAAGCTTTTATGCCAGAAAGATCTGTGGCATGGCAGCCTGGAGGGCATGTGCAAAGGCCACAGCCATCGGAAACATCCACTGGGGGTGGCGAGGTGGGGAGGGTAGGAGGGGAGGCTGAGAGGAGGATGACCACCAGGGATCTGCTGCATGTGGGGTGGGCACCCCCTGGACCTCCCATGCAGAATGTCAGGGGTGGGAGATGCCTGCACAGGCACGTTTTGAGAATGCTCCTCTGGCGATCCCATTCCCCTCACCTGTGCCCCCACCGCCTGGTGAGACCCTCAGCTATAGGACCATGTCTGACCGGGGCTGGATGGTGAAAGTGTCACTAACCACGGTGGGCAAAGCCACCAGTCTTCACCCACGCCTCCTTACCTTGTTATCTGCCTTTTACCCCCGGCCCCTGCTCCCAACCTGCCTTCTTGCTCTGGAAATTTTCTACAGCAAACACACCACTCCCAAGTCTTCATCCTCTCCCGAATGTACCCTTCCTCCTCTGGGCCGAGCAGCGGCCAGGCTCTCGCCATCACCACCCACCTCCTCTCTCTCCAGCTCAGGGCCTTCCTCTCTGTGCTGCCCTCCCTTGAGGGCTAAGTTCGCAGTCCTGGCTGGAAGCTCCGTGGCCTCTAGAACTTTAAAAGCCTTTACATCTCTACCTTTTTATCCAGTCCCTGGGCGTTCCAGAAAACCACTCTACCCACTCCAGAGGCGGCACCTTCATAAACCCGCCCATACCCCGTCCTGGAGCCCTCAGTGCCCTCCTCCGACTCAGAGCTGCGACTGCCCCATCCACCAGCTGCTCTGGCTTTTCTCTCTTGCCAGCTCAGCCTGGACCGTCATGCCAAGCTCCAACTCCCACCCGCCAACCCCACACTCCTGTCTCAGCCATATGGATAAACTGCACGAGGAAGTCAGCCTGAGGCACGAGAGCAGCTGAGGGAAGAGGGAGAAGTCCTGCCGCCTGCTCAGCGGTTTCGAGTAGCCCAGCCCCCAGTGCCACCCGCGGCACACTTCACCGACACTGTCTCCTCTCCAGCTCACAGCTGCCCCGTCCCACCCACTCTACCCCAAGAAAGGGGGCTTGTCAGGCAGGAGCTTCCCAGCTCTCTGTATTCCCACCACAGACCAAGGCCCCCCTCAGTCCTGGCTCTCACCTTCTGGGGACCCCAACTCCCCGTCTCTCTCCAAGGCTCCCCAGTGCTGTGACACGGGCCCCAAACACAGCAAACCACAGTGCCGGGGGCTCCGCTCCAGCTCCACCTCTCCTCCATTTTTCTTCTGAGCCGAGCTGCTGGCAAGAGCAGATGACACCCGGCTTCCAGCCCTCCCGCCACTGGCCGCGCTGGCTGCCAGATCTCCCAGCTGCCTTGGGCCTCATCCCACTTGCCTCCCTGCCAGGCATCTCCTCACCTCTCCATGGCTGCTCCTCCAGCTCCTGTGCCTGTCTCTCCAATGGAGCTCACCGTCTCCTGAGCCTAGAATCCTTCTTTGAGGTCCAGGCCCGTCCCTCCAGCTCCTTCCCAGCTGTCTCCGGGACGCTCACAACATTCACACTCCACGTGACTCCAGCGCAATTCAGCTCCCACTCCCAGCCTCCTGCCTGCTCAGGGCTTCACCCGGTCACCGTTCTCCACCCAAAACCCTCTCCTGGTGTCCCCCGCCCTTCAGGACCCGGCCCCTCCCTGCCCCTCGGACAACAGCTTCAGGAGCCCCGGCCACACAGTGCTAACTGCAGTCCCCACACTACTGTGGGAATGTCACTGTCCAGAGAGGCAGGACACACCTGTCCCCTTTCACTTTCTGCTCTCAGTACAATCGCCCCTTCTTCACAGGCCTCCATGGGACCTCCGGCGCAGAGCCGAGCCCTCACAGAGCTCCACGCCTCCTGTCCACATCTGTCCTCACCCTCACCCAGCACACCCACCATCATGGTGCTGGCTTATCCACCCAGCCCTGCTACTGGACCATGACTTCTGCACCCAAGTGTCTCACACTATGTCCAGTGTATCCTGGGAAGGAGGGAACAGAGAAGAAAACAGGCAGAGACTCAGAGAAATCACAAACCACTTGGGCCCAAGACAAATTTAATTTTGAAGGCCAAATAACAACAGGGAGCATTACTAGTCCACCCACCCTAGGAGTGACCTTTCCTGCAGGCATCTTCACATGACAGGAAGGTAGGGGTGCTTGCCTCAGCCTGAAGCAGAACATAGGCATCTTTCAAATAGTAATGGTGACCGACATGCCACAGTGACTACCAAGTAGCTGCTACCTGGGGAACTTGATAGTGGGCTCCTTGCTGGAGGCACACAATGGAGGGCACGTGCCAGGTACAAAAGGGGTGTGACCATTAACGAGGTGTTAGTCACCACACCACGGGCCAGCTGGTCTGCCTGCCTGTGCTGGTCGGCAGTGCCAACGTGCCTAACTGTGGCTCCTGAGCCTACTGCTCGGAGCCTGAGCAGAGGCAGGCTGAGCCTCAATCTTGGCCAGCCACTCAAGACAGTTCCCTGTTCCCTTTCATAGGCAGACATCTTTCTTTCCCCAGCCTGGTCTGGTCCACCCAAAGGCAGGGGCTGGAGCTGGCATAGGACTCTGGTAATTCAGGATCTTTACCATCTGAGCCCAAAGATTCTCCCCACAGGAGAGAACCCCCAGGACCCAGGAGGAGAACCAGGACCCAGGAGGAGAACCAGGACCCAGGAGGAGAACCAGGACCCAGGAGGAGAACCAGAGGAAGAGCGCTCAGCTGTCAGCAGCACAGGATTTCGACTGGTCTGAGTTCCAAGCCTGTGACACGTGTGCCTTGGAAGACCAGGCTCACATCAGGTTCTCAGCAAGTGTCTTTAGACCTAAGGAGAGATCCAGCTCAGGGTGGAGTTGTGCAGGTTTAATCATTTTATTTTTATTTACTTTTTAGGTCTGGTAGAGACAAAGTCTCACTATGCTGCCCAGACTGGTCTCAAACTCCTGGCCTCAAGCAATCTTCCCATCTTGGCCTCTCGAAGTGTTGGGATTACAGGTGTGGGCCACCACGCCGGGTCCTAATCATTTTAACAGGCATGCAAGGCATGCTTCCTGAATGCCAGTGTGCCAGGTACCTGAGTACAGAGGAGTACAGAGGCATGGCCCCACCCCAGCCCAGGTCAGGTGTACTGACGATGCCAATTCAAGGTGCAGGTGCTGCGACAGGGTGCTTTCCCAGAGCCAACGCCTGCCTCAGTTGGGTCTTACAGTGTGAGGAGGCCTTAGCCTCAGAAGCGATAGAGACAGCGTGGTCAAAGGACAGGGCCCCGGAGGGCAAGCCTGGTCAGAGCTACCCAGCTCCATAAGCGTGTGGGCCGGTGAGTGTCCTTTGGGGCTCTAGTTAAGACAGTTCTACGGTTCAGCATAACAGGCACCAAGAAGCCAAAGGGCCCAAAACAGAGGCCTGGGATTCACCAGTTTGCCAGGAAAGGGCAGTACTCCTGAGTGCTGGGAACAGTGAGAGGACAGCCCAGGTAGCTGCCAAAGCAGAAAAGTTAATGTCCACACCTCGATCCTTCTAAGGCCACAGGTTTACCAAGATAGGAAGGCTAGAAGGACCCCTGCCAGGAAAGGGATCACAGAGGATAATTAGGGAAGGGGTGGAAATGATTCAAGGAAAGGCTGAAGGGGCCGAGGTGATCAGCTCCATTTAGCACCACAGTGAGTGGAAAGGCTTTTGCTGGAAACAGGACAGCCCACAAGCAAACCGTCTCTCTCGGTGTGTGGCACCCAATTAAAACTGTGTAACAATCAGGCAGACACACAGTTTCAGATTATGGGAAATCTGTATCCTCAGTAGATTCCCAGGTACCCTGTGGTGTGTTCTCAATGACCTGTAAGAAAAAGGGAATAGCCCGGTGTAGTGGCTCATGCTTGTAATCCCAGCACTTTGGAAGGTTGAGACGAAAGGATCCCTTGAGCCAGGAGTTCGAGACCAGTCTGGGCAACATAGTAAGATACTGTCTCTACAAAAAAATAAAAAATCAGGAAGGTGTGGTGGCATGCACCTGTAGTCCCACCTACTCAGAAGGCTGAGGTGGGAGCATGGCTTGAGCCCAGGAGGTTGAAACTGCAATATATCATGACTGCACCACTGCACTCCAGCCTGGACAACAGAGCGAGACCCAGTGTCTTAAAAAAAACAATTAACGGGCCAGTCATGCTGGCTCACGCCTGTAATCCCAGCACTTTGGGAGGCCAAGGCGGGTGGTCACGAGGTCAGGAGATGGAGACCATCCTGGCTAACACGGTGAAACCCTGTCTCTACTAAAACCACAAAAAACTAGCCGGGCATGGTAGCGGGCCCCTGTAGTCCCAGCTCCTTGGAAGGCTGAGGCAGGAGAATGGTGTGAGCCTGGGAGGCGGAGCTTGAAGTGAGCCGAGATCGCGCCACTGCACTCCAACCTGGGCGACAGAGGGAGACTCTGTCTCAAACAAACAAACAAACAAACAGCCAGGCAGGTATGCCTGTAATCTCAGCACTTTGGGAGGCCGAGGCAGGTGGATCACGAGGTCAGAAGTTCAAGAGCAGCCTGGCTAACACAGTGAAACCCCCCTCTCTACTAAAAATACAAAATTAGCTGGGCGTGGTGGCGCACACCTGTGATCCCAGCTACTAGAGAGGATAAGGCAGAAGAATCGCTTGAACCCAGGAGACGGAGGTTGCGGTGAGCTGAGATCGCACCACTGCACTCCTGCACTCCAGCCTGGGCAACTAGAGCGAAACTCCATCTCAAAAAAAAAAAAAAAGGCCGGGCGCAGTGGCTCAAGGCTGTAATCCCAGCACTTTGGGAGGCCGAGACGGGCGGATCACAAGGTCAGGAGATCGAGACCATCCTGGCTAACACGGTGAAACCCCGTCTCTACTAAAAAATACAAAAAAACTAGCCGGGCGAGGTGGTGGGCGCCTGTAGTCCCAGCTACTCCGGAGGCTGAGGCAGGAGAATAGCGTGAACCCGGGAGGCGGAGCTTGCAGTGAGCTGAGATCCGGCCACTGCACTCCAGCCTGGGCGACACAGCGAGACTCCGTCTCAAAAAAAGAAAAAAAAAAATTAACAAAAAGAGAAAAAAAGAAGAGAGCACACTGGCGAGGGTTGCAGGAAGCCATGGCTGCTTACGCAGTCCTCGGAGGCTGTGAAGTCTGCGCCCCTGTGAGCAGGTTCTGTTGGAGGGTGTAGATAACAGCTCACAAACCTTATCCAGAGGCTCAGCCAGCCCTGGGGGCCACGTGCAGGCCGCGAGCAGATAGGGGCTGCTTCTGCAGCACACCCTTTCCCCAGCCTCACCCATTCGGCCCCTCAGGGTGGGGGAATGGTGGGGGTGGGGACGCAACACATGCGCGGCCTCTGTTCTTAGTAGATTTTTTCCAAAGTTGTGCCTGCTGCCAATGCTGATGGACCACACAGAAACAGGGTCCTAGAAGGAGAGTGAGGTGCCCTTGAGGGCTCTGCAGCCTTCAGTCTCTGGGTCTGAGAAGGCTTTTTCCAGAGCCCTACCTGTGGGAATGCTCCAAGAGGAGCAACCCTTGGACTGCAGGTGAACTAGGTCCTTTGAGAAGAGTGGCGCTGAAGCTGGAGGTTCCCCAAAAGGCAAACAGACACGTGAGACAGGAAGGCCACTGCAAGGACACTGGCATCCCCCCGTCCCACACTCCATCCTTCACTCCAAGAGACACATTGGGTTTCTACGACAAATTAAAAGCCCAGGCCAGGCACTGTGGCTCACGCCTGTAATCCCACCCTTTGGGAGGCCAAAGTGGAAGAACTGCTTGAGCCCAGGAATTTGAGACCAGCCTGGGCAACAAAGTGAGACCCTGTCTCTATAAAAAATGCAAAAATTACTGGGTGTGGTGGTGTGCACCTGTAGTCCCAGCTATTTAGGAGACTAAGGTGGGAAGATTGATTGAGTCCGAGAGGTAGAGGCTGCAGTGAGCCACGATCTCATTATCCTACCACTGTACTCTAGTCCGGCCAATGGGAGTGAGATCCTGTCTCAAAAAAAAAAAGAAAGAAAAGAAAAGAAAAGAAAAGAAAAAGTCAGGCCGGGCGCGGTGGCTCAAGCCTGTAATCCCAGCACTTTGGGAGGCCGAGACGGGCGGATCGCGAGGTCAGGAGATCGAGACCTTCCTGGCTAACACGGTGAAACCCCGTCTCTACTAAAAATACAAAAAACTAGCCGGGCAAGATGGCGGGCGCCTATAGTCCCAGCTACTCGGGAGGCTGAGGCAGGAGAATGGCGTAAACCCGGGAGGCGGAGCTTGCAGTGAGCTGAGATCCGGCCACTGCACTCCAGTCCAGTCAACAGAGCGAGACTCCGCCTCAAAAAAAAAAAAAAAAAAAAAAAGAAAAGAAAAAGTCTATAGTACCAGCTCTTTGGGAGGCTGAGGTAAGGGGATCGTTTGAGCCCAGAAGGTCGATGCTACAGTGAGCCATTGATCCTGACACTGCACTCCAGCCTAGGAGAAAGAGTAAGACCCTTGGCCGGGCGCGGTGGCTCAAGCCTGTAATCCCAGCACTTTGGGAGGCCGAGACGGGCGGATCACGAGGTCAGGAGATCGAGACCATCCTGGCTCACACGGTGAAACCCCGTCTCTACTAAAAAATACAAAAAACTAGCCGGGCAAGGTGGCAGTCGCCTGTAGTCCCAGCTACTCGGGAGGCTGAGGCAGGAGAATGGCGTAAACCCAGGAGGCGGAGCTTGCAGTGAGCAGAGATCCGGCCACTGCACTCCAGCCTGGGCAGCAGAGCAAGACTCCGTCTCAAAAAAAAAAAAAACAAAAAAAAAAAGAGTAAGACCCTGTCTCAAAAAAGAAAGAAAGAAACAAAATTAAAGGCTGGGCGCGTTGGCTCAAGCCTGTAATCCCAGCACTTTGGGAGGCTGAGATGGGCAGATCACGAGGTCAGGAGATCGAGACCATCCTGGCTAACACGGTGAAACCCCGTCTCTACTAAAAAATATAAAAAACTAGCCAGGCAAGGTGGCGGCCACCTGTAGTCCCAGCCACTCGGGAGGCTGAGGCAGGAGAATGGTGTAAACCTGGGACGCGGAGCTTGCAGTGAGCTGAGATCTGGCCACTGCACTCCAGCCTAGGTGACAGAGCGAGACTCTGTCTCAAAAAAAAAAAAAAGAAAAAAGAAAATTAAAAGCCCACTACTCTGTCCCATTCCCACAAAAGGCAATGGGTTACTGACTGGCCTTCTGTTACCTTATTGACTTTGTTTTAAGACTGTATTAGGAGTCCACAGGCTTCAGGGTTCTATTTTGTTTTTCTCACTCTACACATTCTCCTGGGAAGACCCAACCCAACCCCCAGCTTGGACAGCACACAGCATCCCCAAAGTGTTCTCGTCTAGTACGCTCTCCTTGGCTCCAGGCCAAAACACATGTGCTTACTGCCCAGACGTCTCATAGTAACCTCATCGCCTTCTCCACACGGTGCCAGCCTGCTCCCTCCCTCCACACTGTGCATGGGGTGTGGCACTGCCCGCCACTCAATCCTGGAACATCCCCTCCTTCCTCTCTGGCTCTTCCCATCCTGCAGCCACGTGTCTCAGAGTCTTGCTCTCTTTTTTCTTCTGAAACAGAGTTGATCAGGCTGGAGTGTAGTGGCACAACCACAGCTCACTGCAGCCTGCGACTCCTGGGCTCAAGCGAGCCTCCTGCTTTGGCCTCCCAAAATGCTGGGCTTGCAGGTGTGAGCCCCCAGGCCCGGCTGAGTCTTGCTCCTTTCTGTGCTGATGTCTCTCTGGGTGTGCCATGACAGTCCCTCAACCGGCCTGGGCCTCTGTGAGGCCCTTCACCTCCCTGGCCACCTCTGATCAGGTCACTCACAAACCCAAGATCTTCATGCCACTCT
Organism: Trachypithecus francoisi; assembly: GCF_009764315.1. NCBI lineage: Eukaryota > Metazoa > Chordata > Mammalia > Primates > Cercopithecidae > Trachypithecus > Trachypithecus francoisi. The sequence continues at coordinate 112,578,927 of NW_022681460.1, forward strand.
GGGTGAATTCAAACTCCCAGGTGGCAATCAAGGCTTTTCCCAGTCTGCTGTCAGCCTAGCTCACTCACTTCACCCTATCTAACCCAGGACCACCACTGCCCTTATCCCAAGAGCTGGTGGGCAGGCACCACGCCCGTCACTTTATATCCACTGTTCCTCTGGGGGAAGGCACTTTCCCTCACTTGTTCTTGCCACTCCTGATCATCCTTCAAAATGAAGCTCAAGTCCGTCTCAGAGCCCCACCCCCACCACAATCCAGCTGGATGCCATGCCTTTGCACCCACAGAAGGCTCTGTCCACCTCTGTTGGAGCTTCTACCATGTGTTTATTCTCCTGTCTCCTCACTGCACTATAAGATCAAGGGCAGAGACCAAGTCTTACTCAACACCGAATCCAGAGAACGCACAGCATGGTGCCTCCTATGAAGTGTGAATTCAATAAATGCATTTTTGTTGTTTTGTTTTTCAGAGACAGGGTCTTACTCTGTCGCCCTGGCTTGAGTGCAGTGGCACAATCACAGCTCACTGTAGTCTTGAGCTCCCAGGCTCAAGTGATCCTTCTGCCTCATCTCCCCAAGTAGCTGGGACCACAGGCACATATCACCATACCTGGCTAATTTTTTATAGAGACGAGACCTCCCTATGTTGCCCAGGGTGGTCTCGAACTCCCGGGCTCATGCAATCCTTCGACCTCAGCCTCCCAAAGTGTTGGGATTGCAGGCATGAGCCACTGCACTTGGCTTAATAAACGCATGTTGAAAGGATACAGAAAATCATTGAATAATGAATTCAAGTTGGTCCTCAGTAAAAAGCCTGAGGTTTTGTTTCTTTGATTTTATCTCCAATTGAAAGGCAATGTTTGAAACAGCTACTGCAATTGCTGCTTTGAGTTGAAAAGGACTTCTTGGCCGGATGCGGTGGCTCAAGCCTATAATCGCAGCACTTTGGGAGGCCGAGAAGGGCGGATCACAAGGTCAGGAGATCGAGACCATCCTGGCTAACACGGTGAAACCCTGTCTCTACTAAAAAAAAAAATACAAAAAAAATTAGCCAGGTGAGGTGGCGGGCACCTATAATCCCAGTTACTCGGGAAGCTGAGGCAGGAGAATGGTGTGAACCCAGGAGGCAGAGCTTGCAGTGAGCTGAGATCCGGCCACTGTACTCCAGCCTGGGCGACAGAGCAAGACTCCATCTCAAAAAAAAGAAAGAAAGAAAAGGACTTCTTTCTTCCATTTACAGAGTTGTCACAACAGAAAAGGCATGCTCAGACAGGGAAAACATTCAACAGGGTAAATGTTAAGTGCTTTTTTTATAACCTGCTTCATCGTCCTTATGTACTTTAAACCAGAAACCATCTAAAGGCAAACATTTAATATGTCTTCTGAGCTTGGCTCAATCTGCAGATAATTAAGAGCAACACTGCATGCCCAAGGTCACTCGAGCCTGCTGGACAATCCTGGCAGGTGTGGTCAGCGAGAGCTAGGAAGGCTACCCTACAGGTGACTTTACAGACCCTGGGTGGCCAAATTTACTGTTGTTATAAAAACCCTGCCTAGATTACTTCTGCATCTCAGAAGGTCACCCTCAACCCAGTGGAAAGCAACTGCAATAGTTCACATCTATCATTCTGACAAAAGGACCTTGATCCACTTCAACCATCATGTAGAGAAAACCTCTGGCCCAGCCCTGGCCAGGCCAGGGGGAAGCAAAGATGAACAGTGTGGCTCTAGCCCTGTTCACAGGGAAAGACAGGCTTCTAAGTAGAGCAAGCACTCTCTAATTAGTACTCTATGTAAAGCCTTTATCTGAGTGCTCAGATTAGATGAGGATCAACCCTCAAAATAAAAGGCAGGGCACGCAGGGGTCATGCCACAGGCTAGGAACAGTAACTGTAAAATCTGTATAAGATTTCCTGATCTTCTCTTATCTGGATTGTTTTTTTTCCCAGCGTGTGTTCCTTTTTTTTTTTTTTTTTTTTTTTTGAGGCGGAGTCTCGCTCTGTCGCCCGGACTGGAGTGCAGTGGCCGGATCTCAGCTCACTGCAAGCTCCGCCTCCCGGGTTTACGCCATTCTCCTGCCTCAGCCTCCCGAGTAGCTGGGATTACAGGCGCCCGCCACCTCACCTGGCTAGTTTTTGTATTTTTAGTAGAGATGGGGTTTGACCGTGTTAGCCAGGATGGTCTCGATCTCCTGACCTCGTGATCCGCCCGTCTCGGCCTCCCAAAGTGCTGGGATTACAGGCTTGAGCCACCGCGCCCGGCGCGTGTGTTCCTTAAAACGAAAAGAACTGACTGCTTGTCTCTGCTGCAACTGAGCAAACATCTACAGGTGCCTACTGTGTGCTGAGGGCAGAGCCCTGGCCCTCGGGTGGAGGAAATGCCACACGTGCCACCTACAGGTGCCTACTGTGTGCTGAGGACAGATTGTGAAGACAGAGCCCGGGACCTCGGGTGGAGGAAACGGCCCACGTGCCAAATAATGGAACGGTTCCTTCTGCACATTGCCTGGAAGTCACCTGGTGACTCCGGAGCAAACACAGCAAAACAGGGAAAAATCACCCGCTAGTGCTTCTATCGCCCTGGAAGGGCAGGCTGACGCCCCTTTCTGGAATAAGCTGCTGGAGAAAGACAGCGACACTGGCTTCACAACCACAGCCAGCAACCTAACAGTCCACTTGCACCTCCACACCACCCAGGTGGCTTTTAGATAACCTTTGGCCTTTAATATCACCCCTGCAAGCAGTAACCCGGGGGTCCACAGCGCGTTTCCCTGCGGGGCACGGCCATCAAAGAAAGCCTGTGGCTGGCCCACGGGGACTCCCGCCTGGAGGGGGCGGGAACAGGTGCAGTCCAGCCCAGGTGGGGCCGGCTCTCCCCTCCGCCGTGCTGGCTCAGAGCTGGGGGTCCCCGGCTCCCACGTCCCAGGGCCCGGAGGACAGCGGCCGCCTGGCAAGGCGCACCCAAAGGGGCCCCCACTGGACAGGGCCGGGGACTAGCGGACTCCCAAGCGGGTGGGCGGTGGGGGCGTGTGTCATCCCTGGGCAGGGCGGGGCGGGGCCTGGGGCTGCTGCAGGTCCACAGGGCAGGACGTATCAGAATCTGTTGCAATCTCACCGAGCCCCAAAGAGGATTTCCGACCCTGCGGAGACGGAAAACGCCCCAAGGAAAGAGTGACACAGTCACCCTTCCCGACGACACCATGCCCCGGGCCGAGTCGCGGGCCTGCGACCGGGCGGGGATCGGGCCTCGCGCCCATGGGGTCCCGCTCCTGCGCCCCCGCCCGTAGGCCAAGCCGCAGCTGCAGCGCCGGGCAGCGCCGGGCTCCGGAGCCCCCAACCCGCGCGTGGCTGGGGATCCCCGCCTCGAATGGGGCCCGCAGCCGGGACCCACGTTCTCGCCCCCAGCACGTGTCGACTGCGGTGACAGCGGGGACCTGGCCCGGCCACACCGCAGCGGACCCCACGCACGCCCCGAGCGCACCCACCTCCGCGCGCCGCTTTCTCCTCGGCTCGCCGCGCCGGCCTTTCCGCGCACGCGCGCGCTGGGCCCCGCCCCCGCCGAGCTCCCGCCCTGTGCCCACTCCGGAGCCCCCGCGGGCCTCCGGCCTGCCCGGCTCTGGGCATGCGCGCTGGCGGTCGGCGGCTGCTGCGGCGGAAGCAGGGGCCGGCCGAGGACCGGTCCCGCGCGGAGGGGAGGCAACTGCAGTGCGGTCCCGGGGGGACGAGCCAAGGGGGACGAGCCAAGGGGGGCGGGGGTCGCAAGGGCTTGCCGAGGGCATCGGGGGCCCGGACAGCCGCCTGTCGGAGTCGCCGCCTGGCCGGGTCACGCGTGAATCTGGAACCGCGTGGGCGCGACGTCCCTTCCCGAGCCGGGGGAGAAGGGCTGGAAGGGGATTCTGGGACGGGCCCTGAGCTGAAGAGTCGTGGCGCCGAAGGTCAGAGACGCGGCAGAGAGAGGGATGGCCGGACAGAGCCCGCAGACAGGGACACAGGCGGCCAAGAAAGATGCGGGACCCGGCAGCAGACGCCGCGCTGCACCTGAATGTGGACGCCCAGCCTGCAGGGGCCAAGGCCACCGCCCTCGCGGGGCTGCAGGAGGCAGGGGACGCCCTGTCCCCCCATGGGGGTCCAAGGCGCCTGCGGTGGCCACAGTCTTTGGGGAGGTCAGCGCGCTCCCTGGCGGGTCGCCGCACGGGTGGGGGTGTGCATCACAGCGGCCCCGGGGACAATCTGAGATCTCCGAGAGGGCCCGGCATCACTAGGGATTCACAGCCTTCAGGGTATCACAGTGCCCCTGGGACAGGGCCGGCAGCCAGAGGGCAGGAGACCATGGGGTCCTCAGGGTGTGCCATATCACCCGCCTCTGTGCGGGGCGGGCTGTCGCTGCGCCGGTCACATCCCCCCGGGGCCAGACGGGAGGTACAGAGGGAGCTGCCAACGGGGACGGGGCGGCGGCCTAGGTGGCGACACGCGCGACGCGAGCAAGGACTCCTTGGCAGGCGAAGGCACCGCGTGAACGTGCGCCTGGATGTGGGAGCGGCGCCCGCCCCGCCCAGCCCGCGGGCTCAGGCGGCGCTGCAGCGCCCCCGCCGCTCACGCCGCTGCAGCCTCCGCAGGCGCCGCGTCCACGCGTCCCTCCAGGGGAGCACCAGGCTTCCGCGGGCGGCGCTGAGCCCCGGACCCCGGCCCCCCGCGCCCCCAGCCGCGGCTCCAGGCCCGCCACCCAGCAGGAGGTAGCGGCGGCCGGGGAGTAGGCGCGGGCAGCCACAGGCCGCATCCCCGGCGGGCACCCACAGCGCGCTGCTCCCGCGCCGAGCGCGCTCCTCTCCGCTCCGGAACACCGCGAGCACGGCCACCGGGAAGCGCGTCCACGCGCCGCGCGCCTCACCGCGCGCGCCCACCGCCACCTGCACCGCTGCGGGGAGAGCGAGAGGGGTTGGGGTCAGGAGGGGGCGGCCTGCCCGGGGTAGAGGGAGGCACGGGGAGGACACCCGGAGGACAGTGGGGGCTGAAGGAGCGGGGCCGCCCCCCGTGGCGGACCTGAGGGATGAGGATCGATGGGCCTTGGGGCCCAGCAAGGGTCAGGGTGTTCCAAGAGGAAGCTGGCGGAGGAGGGAAGGTCCGCGGGAGGCCTGAGGGCACTTACCATAGTCCTTCCTGCAGAACTTCTTTAGGCTGATGCGGTAGTTGCCACGGGCAGGTTTGCAGTGCGAGTCACAGTCTGGGTAGAGGGTGGGAGGCTGACAGACTCCCATCCCCCCTTTCCCCACGGTCTCCTCCCAGAGCCCCCTCACCCAAAGTCATGCCAGTCTGGGGCCCTGTCCTGTGTCCACTCACCCTGGGGCTGCACAGGGCTGCTGTCCTCAGTGGGTCCAGGGATAGGGGTCTCTGCAGAGAGGGAGGGACAATGGCCTGCGATGGAGGGGCAGAGAGATCTGCAGGGCTCAGGGAAAAGACGGGACAACAGCAGGGAGCTTGGGTGGCCTTGGCTTGGTGGCTGAGGCAGGGCAGGGTCACTCACTAATACAGGGCGCCACTGGGGAGCGGCTCTGCTGGAAGCCAGGTGCGCAGCGGTTGCAGGTGAGGCCAGTGACGCCATCCTTGCAGGGACATTGGCCTGTGGTCTGGTTGCAGGTCTTGCCAGCAGCACCAACGGGGTGACAGTCGCAGGCTGAGGAGAGGTGGGAAGGGCCTAGTCAGAAGCCTGTCTGGGGATCTGGGAAGGCAGAGGATGAGGGCCTGCAGGTGGCTGGTGGTGGGCTCACCCCTGCAAGCCCGACGGTCACTCAGGGCACGGCCAGGGTCTCGATAGAAGCCCTCCCGGCAGTAGTGGCAGTGGCGGCCAGCGGTGTTGTGCCGGCAGTTGAGACAGACACCCCCGCTGCGGCGGCCAGACAGTCGGTACAGCTCCATGTTGAAGCGGCAGCGGCGGGCATGGCCATTGCAGGAGCAAGCTGCAGGGAGAGATGGGTCAGGGGCAGACTGGTTGGGTCCAAGGTCCCCAGGCCACCCTCCAAGGCCTCACCGAGGCAGGCGTGGGATTCCCGGGCAGTGGCCCGCTGCCATGGCCTGTCGCAGTAGAAGGGCTTGCAGCGGCCACAGTCAGGGCCCTCGGTGCCATGCCGACAGTCGCAGATCAGGTGGCCCTGTGTGTCCAGCAGGCACCGTGAGGCGTGTCCATTGCACTTGCAGCGCCCGCCCACCTGGAGGTCAGTGGCTGCGTAGGAGTAAGGGACAACGGCCTCCATGTCCCTGGGGTCACCCGCCGCGCTAGGCCTTGTGAGCACTACACGGATGTCGGTGGCGGTCACCCAGTCTTGGAGCACTGGGCTGCTGTCCAGGTCCAGGCCTGGGGGGCTGCTGTCCTGCACGCTGAAGGCCAGAAGGCCGCTGCCATCAGGCTGGGCCTGGGGTGCAGGGAAGCACAGGGCCTCAGGCCCTGGGCCAGCCGGGCCATCGGCAGGGGCAGGCAGACGGCCATAGTCCAGGTCACAGTGGGAGGAGAAGAAGCCCAGTGGGGCCCAGCTGCGGCCATGGTCCTGTGACTTGAGCAGGGCTACGGAGGCTGGGGGAGCTGAGCAGAAGCGCAGGCTCACGAAGACCAGCTCGAAAGCCTTGCCCAGGTGCACCGTGAGAGTCACGTTGAGGGGTGCCCGAGGCAGCCACTCCGAGCGCCAGCACAGAGGGCTGGCCGTGCCCCCTGGGGAAGTCAGGAGGGCGGGGGGGTGTGCCCGTCGCGGGTCGGAGGCGTCGCAGGCCCGGGTGGCCGGCCGCCCGCACGTGCTGGACGCCAGCACCTCGCGGCCCAGGGCGGCGTTCACCAGGCCTGGCACGCAGCCGCGGGGCGCGCCCCCCTCATCGTGGCAAGGGTCGGCGGGCGCCGGCGGCCCAGGGCTCAGGGCGGCGAAGAGCGTGCCTGCCGTCAGCAGCAGCCCCCAGGGCCACGCAGGCATGGCCGGAGCCGCTGCGGGTCAGCCAGCGGCCGGGCCCCAAGACGCTGCCCTCGGGGAGAAGAAGCCCCCTCCGCGGCTCTGCCCACTAGGCCCCGCAATGCCGAAGAACAGGGCCCCCGGGCGGCCTCAGCCCGGCCCAGAGGTGGGAGCAGCGGCGGGCACGCCCCGGGCTCAGCACAGCAGCGAGGATGTTGGCGCGTCCTCCCGCTGGGCCTAGAGCGATGACAGGCGTCGCCCCGGCTCCCGGTGCCTCAGTCCGCGGAGGCCCCACCCGCCGCTCGCACTCACCCACCGAGGGCCGGGCGGAGCAGGTCTCCCGGCCTCCCGGGAAGGACCGTGGGCGGGCGGGGCCTGCGGTGCACCGGCCGCCGCCTCCTCCCGGCTGCAGCGAGGGCGGACGAGCTGTGCCAGGAGGGGGTGGGGGGCGCAGCAGGCGCAAGCCCGGGCCCAGCCGGGGGCGGGGCTGCTCGGGTCGGGAAGGAGGGAGGGGAGGGGAGGGGGCCTCATCCGCAGAGCTGGAATCAGAAGCAGATTCAGACGCGGGCTGGGCCAGCGGGGAAGGGGGCTGGGAGGCCCGGGAGCGAGGGGAGGGGCCGGGGAGCCAGGAATGCGCTGGCGGGAGGGGTCTGGAGGGGGGCAGCTCAGCCTTCGCAGCCCGTGGAGGACCACCCAGCAGGGTCCTGGGCCCACAGCCAGGCCTTTACTGCTCCTGGGGCTGTGCCACGTGCTGGACGGGAGTCTGGGCCACCTCCTCCCTGAAGCCCCTCAGGCAGGCAAGGCCCAGGTCTGACAGCAGAAGGCCTGGATGCTCCCCGGGTAGGGAAGCCAAGTAACCACCAGTTGAAGGGTCATCCCCAAAACAGCATCTACTCGAGTAGAAAGAACCCAGGATTGGGTCAGGTCTAATTTTGAATCCAAACTGCTCCATTTCTGGCTGCATAGCATGGGGTCCTGTTTCCTCATCCGCCAGACCCCTGTTACTCACGAAGCTCTCTGAAGCTGTCGGATTTGATGAACCCGAAGTAGTATCAGGCCCAAGTCTGGAGCTGCACAGACTGGAGTGTCTCCTGTCTGTGTTGAGGAAGGGGGGCATCCCTGTGGGCCTGAGCTGGGCTAAGACATGAGGCCACCCTCTCTTTTCCTTTCTCCGCCATCGTGATGTGTTCTTGCCTCCGCTTCTCACCATGTCTTCTCACAAGACTTTCAGGATTAAGCGATTCCTGGCCAGGAAACAAAAGCAAAATCGTCCCTTTCCCCAGTGGATTCGGATGAAAACTGGAAATAAAATCAGGTACAACTCCAAAAGGAGACATTGGAGAAGAACCAAGCTGGGTCTATAAGGAATTGCACATGAGATGGCACACATATTTGTGCTGTCTGAAGGTCACGATCACATTACCATATCAAACTGAAAATGTCACCACTATCTGGAGAGTTCGACGTGTTTTCCTCTCTGAATCTATTATGAATGCATAGGTTGGCTGGGTTCAGTAATAAATATGTGAGGCCTTTCATTTAAAAAAAAAAAAGACATGAGACCAGCATCCCCTGCACCAGGCCAGACTCTGATCCCAAAGCTCCCTGGGTCTGCAAGTTTCTAGTTGCATCTCTGCCATGGGCCCAGCTGGCAGGGAGGACATGGAAGCTGGAGGGTGGGATGGGGTGGCTCCTTGGGGTTCAGGGACTTAGCTGTTGAGGACCTCTCTGCAGGGGCAGAGAGTAGGGTTTAATCATGGGAAGGGGCTGGTGGCAACCTGGAGCCCACTGCCCCACATCGCAGCATGTTTGGGCAGGGAAACTAAGGCAGAAGCCCAGCTGGGTGGCCTGGGGACTAGCTGGGGATGGGGCAGCTGTGCCTGGGAGCGACACCACCAAAGAGGGTCCAGGGAGAGCTCTGGTCAGAGAAACCTCCTCCCCTCCTACTTTTAGGTCCTTGACAGGGGAGGCTGAGCCTCCCAGGGCGGGGCAGGGAACAAGTTCCATGCAGGGGCATCATCGAGGCCTGAATGTCCCGTTTCGGATGGGAGGCCAGGCCTGCAGCTGGTGGAGGGGGCCACGTGGGTGCTACCCTGGACACAGCCAGAGATGAGCAAGAACCAAGAGGAAGAGGATGGAGAGGCAGAAGCATCACACTGTTTGGGAGAGGAGGGACTGGAGGACGCAGAAGCCTCCTAGGAGAAACTGAAGGACCAGAGGAGGGAGCAGGAGGGCCTGACCATGGAGGGGAGGAACGGGAAGACAGAGTGACAGGGCACCTGGCTTGGCTTCTGGAGCAACTGACACTGGCTGGTAGGCACCTTCTCCTGGCCACACATCTGCGTGTGACAGCCACAGATGCACAGGGATGGGGGCATGGGAGGACTGAGCAGAGAGGGCTAGGGGGCTCTCTCTCTATCACAGGGCCCCTGCCCCTCAGCTTCCTGGTAAAGAGAATGGGAACTGTGTCCTTGACAAGGTAAGGGACCTGAATCTGACAGGGCTCACGCTCTGCTCTGTGGGTCAAACTTAGAACCTGAAACTCCCAACCACCCTCTTCAAGGTCCTTCTGGCTCCCAACCCCCACCTCCCGCCACCCCACCCTAAGGGTGGGAGGAACCCTGGGGGAGTATGGGGGCTGAGATCATCATTCTGGGACAGTAGAGAGAAAAGCCCAGGCCTGACAGAGGGGTCCACTGTCCAGAGACAAGCCTCTGGGGAAACCCAGGCTGTCTCTGGACGTCAGGGCCACTGCCAGAGCAGGGCCACTGCCAGACTGGCCGCCAGCCAGGCTGCAGGAGGGACAGTGGCCAGCATCCTCTTCCACCTTCATCAGAGGGACCAGCTTTGTCTCCAGCTCAGCTTCCCTGTGAGCCAGGACTGGGGTCTGCAGAACATCTGGTGGCTTCTGGGGTGAGGGAAAGTAGGTGCCTGGGGCTGAGCCCTGGTGCAATTGTTCATCTGAGTCAGCAGAGGTCGCGGGAGGCCCCGTAGGCCCAGAGGACTATTGTATCTCCAGCTCCCCAGGCAGGAGGCCGCTGGCCACAGAGCCTCTCCCCAGGAACAGACCTCTGCACACGCTACTCTGCCCCCACCCCCAGCCCTCACAGATGGTGTTTGGAAGTTAGGGAGGGCCTCCCCACAGTCCCCAAGTGGGACTTATTGCTCTCCAGGGACCCAGCCACCTGTCCCAGCCTCTGGCTGGGGCCTCTCCCACCTCCCACCTCTCCACTGGCCCTACCCCCTCCTGGCACCTTCTGTAACAAAGAAGCTCCGCCTCCCCTCCCCCTACCTGCAACTCAGGCCGCAGTGCTTCGCCTCCCCCACCCCACCCCACCTCTGCCCCTAGAGTGGCAGCTCCAGCTTTGGGACACAGGCTGGGGTGAGGGCATAGAGGGGCTGGACAGTCCCAGGCAGCAGGGAGCTGAGAGTCTTTCCTGTAAGATGCCCATTGATCCAATAATTCCCCGCCCAGCCCAGAACCTGCTGTTTCCCCGCAGACACCTGCAAGCCACCACTTATTCACCTATTGCACATTTATTGAGCGCCTATTATGCCTCGGGGGGTTTCCAACCGAGCCCCGAAGGCAGACAGCCCACGAGCGGACACAGCTCTGGCTCCCAGCGGCGAGTGGTGTGGCCGAATCCGCGTCAGGCTGCCCTGCACCCAACACTCTCGCGCCAGGTCGATCACCGAGCGGTGCAGACCGCTGCCCAGCCAGGCCGCTCTGCGGTCGCGCCAGCTCTGCGCGCCAAGTCAAAAGCTGAAATGCGACGTTGGACGGAGGAGGGAGGAGAGGGAAAGCAGAGAGGGAGGGAGGGAAACGGCCGGTGGCCTCCTCTGCCCAAGGGTTCCAGAAGAAACGATTTGGGGATGGGGTATGGGAGGCGGCCTCTGCGACCGCGCTTGGCACTGCGCCCGCCCGGCCGGGGCGAGGTCGGAGGGAGGGGCGACTGGCTCGCGGTGACCTTGATGGGAGGGGGCCTGGCCCGCGGCTCAGGGCGCCCCCGGCTCCCTGCGCCCGGCCCTTCGCCTCCGCCGAGCGCGCCAGCACAGGAAGGCGGCGGTCAGGAGCCCCAGGCCCGCACTGAGCGCGGCCAGCGACGAGCCCTGGGCCAGGTCCAGGCGGGGTCCCCGCAGCGAGAAGGTGATGGCCGTGGCGGCTGTACCAGCCAGCACGGCTACGGCACCGAACGGCAGAATGCAGCGCGGCCAGGAGCCCCCCGCGCCGCCGGTGACCAAGAGCAGGGCGCGCAGGGCACCGGGGGGCTCAGGGTGCACCAGACCCGGCCCGGGTGGCGAGGCGGGCGCCGCGGGCGGAGGCTCGGGCGCGCTCATGCCGCCAACCCGGTGGCCGCGCTCGGTGGGTGGTGTGGACGCCCGCGCAGTCCCAATGGCGTTCCGGGCTCGCCACGTCAGAGCCCATTGGCTCCAGAGGTGGTGACGCCAGCTGGGAGCCCGGGGAGTCAGCAGCTGCCTCTGGGTTTTGGCGGGGAATCGGGGTGGGCGGGCATCAGTCGGCAGAGGAGACCTGTCTTTCCTGCCCTGGACCCCTGTGTCGGGGCCTCCCCAGGACCCCCACAAAGCTATCTAGGCCGCCTCCCTGCTCCAGGAAACCACTGTCCTCTGGGTTGGCCCCGGGATTGGTGAATCATTGAGTCAGTGCACGTCTGGCTCCCATCAGGGCCTGACCAGGGTAGAGGGGGACAGCACCCCCGTCCTCCTGAGGCAAATATCCAGTAGGCATGGGGGATGAGCCAAGTCATCCAGTGAAATAAGGCTGGGTAGAGACCACCTGCTCTGGAAAGCCACACGGGTGTACAGTCTGGGCGCGGTTGGGGCTTCAAGTAAGTCAGCAGCTCCTACAGATAGAGGCACCTGGGCATAAGCCTGGAGGCAGCAATGGGGTGGCTGGGAGGGGTGAGGCTGGCTGATCTGCACAAGGGGTGTGACCCTGGGGCTGCTGCCAGGCTGCAGGAGCAGGGGGTGGAGCTGCTCTGTCCCTGGAGGCACCCCCTCAATGCAATGAGGATCATGGTTCTTGGTTTCCTGTCTTGGTCTCTTTCATCTGGTCCCCAGCAGCCCTCAACTCGGGACTCTGGGTCTGAGCGTTTCTGGCCTGCGGGACTGTCAGGCCCTTTACAAGCAGGACCTACCTGCGATGCTCCATCTGGTTCTTAGTAGACCCAGCTTTCTCCGAGTGCCACCCACCTTCTGTCCTGCTGCCCTGTCCAGGGGGGCACCTTGGGGAAGAGGGTGGTAATCTTCCCTGTAGCAGGTACCTGCCTACAGCTGGGCTTGGTGGAGCTCCCGCGCTGTCCACACAGAGCACTTGGCTCCAGCTCCCAAAATGTTTGGGATGCCTCAGGCCCTCAGTGCAGGTTCGTTTAAAGATTGGCTCAGTGCAACCTCTGCCTCTCAGGTTCAAGCGATTCTCCTGCCTCAGCCTCCTGAGTAGCTGGGACTGCAGGCACCGGCCACCATGCCCAGCTAATTTTTTTGTTTGTTTGTTTTGAGATGGAGTCCCACTCTGTCACCCAGGCTGGAGTATAGTGGCACCATCTTGGCTCACTGCAACCTCTGTCTCCTGGGTTCCAGCGATTCTCCTGCCTCAGCCTCCCAGGTAGCTGGGACCACAGGTACATGCCACCACACCCGGCCAATTTTTTGTATTTTTAGTAGAGACGGGGTTTCACCGTGTTAGCCAGGATGGTCTCGATCTCCTGACCTCGTGATCCGTCCACCTTGGCCTCCCAAAGTGCTGGGATTATAGGCATGAGCCACCGCGCCTGTCCTCTAGTTTTTATATTTTGAATGGAGACAGTGTTTCAACATGTTAGCCAGGCTAGTCATGAACTCCTGACCTCAGGTGATCCGCCTGCCTCATCCTACCAAAGTGCTGGGATTACAGGTGTGAGCCACCACGCCCCGCCTGTGGCCAGCACTTGAGATGCAACAAGTAATCTCTATGCCGGCCCCTGAGGTCATCACCACCATCACCCAGCATGACAGTGGGGACAAACCTGGACAACTGGGGCTGAGTCCTTGAGAATCTTGCCCAGTCCCAGGGCCAAAAACAAGTCATTTTGCAAATCCACCTCTGTGGCTGCAGAGGGCCCAACCCTGACCTCTGCTCTTTCCTGCCTTCATGGGGAAGGAAAGGAGGCTCAGAGGAGATGAGAGTGGAGTGGCTAAAGGGTGAAGAGGTAAAAGGCCCTTCCTGGTGGAGGCCGTGTGAACCGGTGACCCCACACCCGCCCCAGCGCCAGCACCAGGAGGGGGAGCTGGGTGTGGGCACCAGGAGACAGTGGGAAGCAGAGCTGGGTGGCTGTGGCAGAGACAGTGACCGGCCTGTTCTCCAATATGGCCTTGTGGTTTTCGTGTCCTCCAATGAATGAGTATAGCCTACAGCCTATAGAGGGTGGGGCTTTCAGCAGTGCTGGGCCCACCTTGAGTGGCCTTGTCCTGTCTCAAAGTCCTAGGCTCGGCCGGGTGCGGCGGCTCACGCCTGTAATCCCAGCACTTTCGGAGGCCGAGGCGGGCAGATCACGAGGTCAGGAGTTCAAGACCAGCCTGGCCAAGATGGCGAAACCCCATCTCTATTAAAAAACTACAAACATTAGCCAGGCGTGGTGGCACATGCCTGTAATCCCAGCTACTTGGGAGGCTGAGGCAGAATAATCGCTTAAACCCAGACGGCAGAGGTTGTAGTAAGCTGAGATTGCGCCACTGCACTCCAGGCTGGGTGACAGAGAGAAAAAAAAAAAACTCCTAGGCTCAAGCGATCCTCCCGCCTTAGCCTCCCAAGCAGTTGGGATTACAGGCAGACATGCCATGCCCGGCTCATTTTAAAATTTTGTGTAGAGATGGGGTCTCACTGTTGTTCAAACTGGTCTCAAACTCCTGGCCTCAAGCAATCCTCCCACTTCAGCCTCCCCAAGTGCTGGGATTACAGGTGTGACCTACCATACCCAGTCCATTTATAATCTTGATAAATACACTTGATATATTCCTTTTCAGCATGACATGTATCAACCAGTGATGTAACTTGATAAACAAAATCATAAAGAAACAAGGGCCCAAGTCCCACCTTGGCATGATTTAAATACATATGCTTTCAGCCAGGCGCAGTGGCTCACACCTGTAACCCCAGCACGCTGGGAGGGCGAGGTGGGAGGATCACCTGAGGTCAAAAGTTGGAGACTAGCCTGTCCAACAAGGTGAAATCCCATCTTTACTGAACATAAAAAAAAAAAAAAAAAAAAAGCCAGGCGTGGTGGCTGGAGCCTGTAATTCCAGCTACTTGGGAGGCTGAGGCAGGAAAACCACCTGAACCTGGGAAGCAGAAGTTGCAGTGAGCCGGAATCATGCCACTGCACTCTAGCCTGGGCGACAGAGTGAGACTGTCTCAACAAAAGTAAGTACAAATGCTTTCTAAAGTGGCTTTAATATCACACAAGCAGCTCTTTGGTTTACACTGAGAGAAAACAGAGGGAGTCAGGAAAGGCTCCCCGCTGGCCTCTGGAGTCCAGGAGCCTTGGGAAGGCTGAAAGTCAGCCCTGACCAGCAGGCTTAGTTGTCCTGAGAAGAGCCTCTGAGGCCACCTGGTCCAGTTCGCCAGATCTCCCAGGGAAGCACAGGCATCTTTGGGTCCCCGAGCACAGTGCCAGAGAAGACACCCCCAATCCCCATGTGAACAGGGCTGAGGGGATGCTCCCTGGCAGGCCAGCGCCCAGGTGGTCCTGAGGCCTGGTGGGTGCAGCATGGGAAAGGCTCAGTCCGCAGGTTCATCTCGCAGGATGGTGAGGACACGTGCGCCTCCCTCGCAGAGCAGGCTGTGCACAGCCCTGCAGAGGGTCAGCCAGGACGGCCCCTCCGGCTGTGCAGCACTTACCAGGGGGAGGAGTTCAGCCATCAGGACCTGGGAGCAGGGCAGGGCCAAGGTCTCAGGGGCACCTAGGCTGGGGGCAATCCTGGGACAGGCTTCGAGGCCCCGATGCTTCAGCCTCTCCCTCCTGCCACCCCTAGCTCAGTCTGGCCTGTGCACTTTCCAACCCACACACACAGACCCCAGGCTTGCCCCCATCCTCCTGGGTTCTGGGGGATGGAGCAGTCAAGCCCCTACCCTCAGGTCCTCCTCAACGCTGCAGACCTCTGTTGCACCCCCATCTCCTCTTCCAGAAGCACCTTTTCCAAGTGGATCTGCTGGTCCAGCACGGCCACTCGCAGCTTGAGGGCCGCCAGGGTCTGCAGCTCCTGGGTGCTGGAGTACACAAGCAGCTGGGGGCTCCACGTAGGCTCCGCTCCGCCCCCACAGGACAGCGAGGCTTTGGGGGGCCTCCCCACAGGACATGGTAATGGTGGCTGTTCCGCCACCGCTGTGTGCACAGGACAATGTGGCCACTGGGGTGGCAGCCAAAGCCGCGGCCCCGCTTTTCCTGTTTGCCTGGCTCTCCCAGGCATCTGCACCACTTGCCCTGCCTTTAGGGGAAAGGTGGGCTTTCAGGACAGTCCCATGCAAGACTGTGTGTCTTGAGCTTGGACCTGCTGGCAGGGAGTCCTCTGTGGGGTGGCCCTCTGCCTGCCTAATTTCTTTACTGTGTTTATGCACGACTTTTGTGAGATTGGCTTTCCTTTTGACAAATGGTGTATTTTCACTCTTAAAATGTCAAGCAATTAGAAAATACAAAGGAGGAAACAAGTTCTATAAATAACCACCTCACGGGAGCTGATTCTCATGAGCTTTCTCTTTTTTTTTTTTTGAGATGGAGTCTCGCTCTGTCACCCAGGCTGGAGTGCAGTGGCGCAATCTCAGCTCACTGCAACCTCTGCCTCCTGGGTTCAAGCAATTCTCGTGCTTCAGTCTCCCAAGCAGCTGAGATTACAGGTGTGCACCATCATACCCAGCTAATTTTTGTATTTTTAGTAGAGATGGGATTTCACCATTTTGGCCAGGCTGGTCTTGAAATCCTGACCTCAAATGATCCGCCTGCCTCGGCCTCCCAAAGTGCTGGGTTACAGGCGTGAGCCACCGTGCCCGGCCTCACACGCTACTTTTTGTTTTTGAGATGGGGTCTCGCTCAGTCGCCCAGGCTGGAGTGCAGTGACGCGATCTCGGCTCACTGCAAGCTCCTCCTCCTGGGTTCACACCATTCTCCTGCCTCAGCCTCCCAAGTAGCTGGGACTACAGGCGCCCGCCACCACGCCTGGATAATTTTTTGTATTTTTAGTACAGACAAGGTTTCACGGTGTTAGCCAGGATGGTCTTGATCTCCTGACCTTGTGTTCCACCTGCCTTGGCCTCCCAAAGTGCTGGGATTACAGGTGTGAGCCACAGTGCCTGGCCCTCACACGCCACTTTTTCAACAACTGGGTGAATAAGCAACAGCTCAGAGCAGTGAGGTTCTGTGTGTGGGGAGCAGCGAGGTAGGGGAGCTGCCCTGAGGAGGAGAGGAAGGCTGACTGCTCCCATAGGACAACTGGTGAGGACCCAGCACACTGGGGAGTGGCATTGGGCGGGGGGGGGGGGGGGGGTCACCAACTTGCATCTGGTCCCTGGGCTGCTCACCTTTCCCTGAGGTGCAGACAAAGCTGGCTAAAGCACCCTGTCCCTGGCCCAGACCTCAGTGCAGGTGGCAGGGTGGGGGCGGGGTCTCACCTGCACGCAGTTCCTGCAGCCTCTGCAGACACTGGCCCACCATGGCCTGCAGCCCCTCCAGCGTGAGCAGGCAGCGGTACTCCTGCATCCAGTCCACAGGGGCTGCAGAAGAGTCAGGGAGGGCAGGTGGGGTCTGTGGCAGTCTGGAAACCCTCCCTGCACTAGCCGTCCACACTCCTCCCGAGACAGACCCAGGACCCACTGACCTGCGGAGAGTTCCTTCCTCACACGCAGTCTCAGCAGCGAACAGGCCTTCCGCAGGCGCCTCGCCTCCGCCTCCACTTCCGCAGCACTGAACCTGGGCTGGGACCCGCCTGACTGGATATGGATCAGGAAAACTTCCCTGCAGCCAAGCCCCTCTGCTCCCACCAAGGACAGGGCCTGGAGAGTGGCCCTGGCTATCCCACACCAGCCCCTCCTGGGGCTGCTCCACAAACCTGCCAGGTTCAGAGCCAGAGTACCCCCCCCAGGCTCCCACAAGCCCAGCAAGGATACAGCTGTCTGCATGTTCTGGAGGAACTGGGTTTTGGCGGCAGCGGCATCCATGGAATCACTGGTCTGCATGGAACTGAGCTGGACCCACAGTCTGGGGTGCACACGTGGGGCGCCCCAGGAACCACAGAGGGACACGGTTATTCCAGCTGATGAGCTGGGGCTTGGGAGGTAGGCAAGGGCCAGGGTGGGGACCCCAGGCTGGGCATCTGGCTCTGCTGAATGCCCGGAGGGATCTCCAGAGGATGCAGGGAACCAAGAGGACACTGACCAGAACTAGGGGACAGAACTAACAGGCTGGCAGACTTTTAATGTCAACAATGACCCCACTCACCAAAGAGGGCAAAGAGACCCACTGGAAAGTATCTCGAACCTGCACCCGAGCTGGTGATGCCTCCAGGTTCTCCCCTACCCCTGTCTAGCCAAAGACCTCAGCCTCACCTCAAGTTCTGGGAAGCCGCTTTCCTGAATGCCGCAGGCAGCCGCAGCAGGTGCCTGTCAGAGAAGCCGGTGTTCAGAGGAGCATCACTTTGCTCAGGGGTCTGCAACTCCCATTTCCTGCTCAGAGCCCAATCAGGGATGAGGCTTCTTGCCCCTTTCCCACATCCGACCCCACCAAGGATAAGCCCCCTTGGATAGGGCTTCCAGAGTGGCCATGGGAGAAGCACGGTCCAGTGCTGCCCCAGTAGAGAGAAGAGGGGGCCCCGTGAGCAGAGCCCACACCCTCCAGAGCCCATCTGGAGCCTCTGGCCTGGGCAAATAAGGGGACAGCCACAGAGGAGAGGGCAGGACAGGCTCTAGTACTTCCCTGTCCTGATGGTCCCAACCTGGACACCACCACACAACTGTTTCATTCTGCCAGCTTCTGAGCACGAGCCTCAGGGGTGCGCCCCAGGGCTCAATGCCCTGCCCTCCCTGTCACCCCAAATCCCAGGCTCCTTGCTAGCCAGGGTCTGAGGAGGCAGAGACAGAAGTCCCTCCAGTGAGCGTCTGGGAAACCTACCCCTTCTCCTTGAGTGTGAAGGCTTCTGGGGCCTGAGGAGCAGCCGATGGGGCCATATGCTGGTTCCTGAGGCCCGCTCCAGGCCTGGGGGCTCGGGCTCCTATCCCAACACGGGTCCTATCCTGCCCTGACGGCAGCCAGCGCTCAGAGCGGCCCTTGGCAGGCACCGTGGTCTGGCGGAGGCCCTTCGTGGGTCTGGTGCCTGAAGCATGGCCACCAGCTTGGCCTGGGGGCTGGGGTGGGGTGGAGGCTGTCGTGCCAGGAGAGGTGACAAAGGACCCAGATTTCAGGCTGGGGGCCTTGTTTCTTTCTCCAGCCTTAGTGATGCGTCTTCGAACCCGAACAGCCTTCTCCAGTGCCTGGGTCAGAAACTCCAACTCTTTGAGGTCTTGTGGACTGGGTATGCATGCTGTGAAAGCCAAGAATTATGCAGGGACATCTCCCCACTGTCCCCCAGGAGGGTCCCTCACAACTGCACTCCAGAAGACAGACCAGAGCAGCACCTGGATTAGGTGGGTGGTGGAGGTTTACCTGGAAGGGGGTCCTCTTCATTAGTTTCTGGCTCTGGAGGTGGCTCCCAAGCCCAGGTCCCAGTTGGTTCCCTACAAAGACATGGGCAGCCGTCGCACGGCCAGGAGGCAGGGCCCAGCCAAACAGACGAAAGGGGGCCGCCGGGTCCCGCGGCAGGCCCCCAGCTCAGAACTTGCAGAGTAAGGGGGGTGGCACTGACAACCTATAGCTCCGAAGTGGGCGGCTGCGCCCGGTCTCCCAGCCACGGGACTCTGAGGGGCCGAGGGAGGTCTGGCCAGGGGGTCCCGGGTTCCGCGTACCAGGCCTGCAGCAGCCGACGGCAGACGCGCAGGCTCTGCTCCAGTTGCAGCTGTCGCTGTGCGCAGGCGTCCAGGGCGCCCTGCAGCTCGGCCACCAGCCTGGGGGACGCACCGGCGCCTCATCACCTCGGCCAGCGTCGGGCCTCGGGCCCCGCGCCTGACTGCCAGCCCGCCCGCGTCCTCCCGCCCCCTCCCGCCGCGCAGGCCTCACCGGCGCGAGCAGTCCGCGGGCAGCATGAAGGCGGCGGCGTCTCCTTGCAATTTGCCGCCTCTGAGGAGCCACGCCCCTTCCGGGCGGGAAGGCCGCCCCTTCCCGGCCGGGCTGCCCAGTCCTGATCCGGGGCTCCGGGGCCCCGGGGCCGCCCCCGAAGCTTTCTCTCCCTCATTGCGGGCGAGCCTCAAGCCCCGCCCACTCCTGCCCCCTAGGTCTCCGAGGCCGCCAGGGAGGGGACTGCGGGCGACGCCGGGATTTTGGTTTGGGTAACTGGGTAGATGGGGGCGCCATTATCGCGCTTCTCTTGTAGGGCGCCTGTGAAGGTTATACGAGAGGCTCCATCTGTCCTTATTGAAAGTGCTCCAACGCAGGGACCGGCCGTCCTGCTGACAACCGGGCCACCGAACACAGGGAAAGGAAGGGGTTGCTGGAGGTGAGGATGCCGCCTGTCAGGAGCGGGGATGAGGGAGGAGAAAGCGTTCACTTTTGGACCTGTGACGTGATAGCCCTGGGCAGAGGGGAGGAAGCTCAGACCTTGGAGCAGTGGGCCCGGCGAGGTGGCCCTTGGTGGGGCAGGGGACGGGTAGGGACAGGTGACAGGGCCCAGACAATGGCCAGGGAGGTGGAGGAGCAGTAGGACAGTGTCACAGAGGCAACAAGAGGCTGTCGCGGGAGGGAGTGGGTCACAGGCCAAGCGCTGCTGAGGTCTCGGCGGTGTACACAGCACCGGGGGGTGGGGGGGTTGGCGGACAGGGCCTTCAGTGATGCAGGGGACATCTGGGGGAGGAAGTGAGGAGGGCAGCAGGGCCCCATGTAGTTGGTGTTAACAAGAATAAACAATTAGGGGCAAGAAATCCCAGGCGGTAGCTGGAGGAAAGACAGACCTGGGGGTGCTGTTTAAAGATGGGACAGGTGAGTCCATTCCATAGTCGTTAATGGGAAGGTGTCATCGCAGAAGGGGAGGAGGGCACAAAGGGGTTGTCAGGGAGGTTGGGACCCAGGCCGCTCTGGCCCAGCGCTCCAGGTGGGCCCCTCCATCAGCGGTGGGGGAGGGTGACGGTGGCCCTGCCTCCCTGGAGGTTCTCTGTGGAGGAGGAGGCAGCACTCGAGATGCAGGAGCCCACCCACCCCAGCAGGTGATGCCAGGCTCCCCCGGAGTGGTTTCCTCCTTCAGGTGCAAGCTGGGAGAAAGCAGAGAACTGACTCCATTAAGAGTTGGGATTTTGACAAAAGAGCCCCTGGACAAGGGGTTGAGGCAGCGAAGGACGTCCATCACTCAGATCTGTCACTATCCACCTCACATTTAATCCTCACAACACCCCTGTGAGGTAGGTATCATCGCCCCCTCTTATAGATGAGGAAACTGAGGCTCACACATGCCCAGGGGCACACAGTCGACAGGACGGGTCTACAGTTCCAACGCTTCAGTTCTCACTCCGACCACGCTCCACCCAGGGTGGCCAGAATTCCCTTATAGTCGCAAGAAGACAGCTGCCGCAGACACGAACACACACAGCACCAGCACACAGAAAAGCAGCAGCTCAGTGAGCATCTCCCAGCCCTGGGTTTCTCGTTCAAGAGCATTTGGGGGGCCAGGCGCAGTGGCTCATGCCTGTAATCCCAGCACTTTGGGAGGCCGAAGTGAGCAGATCACCTGAGGTCAGGAGTTCGAGACCAGCCTGGCCAAAATGGTGAAATCCCGTCTCTACTGAAAATACAAAAATTAGCCCGGCATGGTTGGGTGCTTGTAATCCCAACTACCTGGGAGGCTGAGGCAGAATCTGGGAGGCAGAATCTGGGAGGCGGAGGTTGCAGTGAGTTGAGATCATGCCACTGCACTCCAGCCAGGGCGAAAAGAGCAAAACTCCGTCTCAAAAAAAAAAAAAAAAAAAAAGCATCTGGGGGACACTTCTAGCCAAGTGGTTCTTTCTTACATTTGCAGAGGAAACAAGTGGATGACAGCAGGGTGAGTGTTGTGGTACAGCCCATCCCCAGGGAGAGGCCACCGTCACATGGCCCCAGACAGGCTCCCCAGGCGTGGACAGCTGTCTCCCAGGCTCCCTTTCCATGCAGGAGCGGAGTCTCCGTGGCCAGCAGGAAAGCCCAGGGGTCTGCCTCCCTCCCACGGGCCCCCAGAGCACAGCTGCAGTTGGGATCAGCCAGGACACGGCCGCCGACTGCTCTACTCCTCTGCCTCTTGGCCACCTCAGTTGTTATAGGGGACTTCAAGTTTTTTCTGGCTAGCCTCTCTGGGAAAATTCTTTTTACATAAAGTGTGTCAGGATGGCATTGAGGGGCTGGAGTAAGATTTTTGTTTTGCAGTTGAACCTAAATAATGGTAGGAATCTCTTGTTTTTTTAATACCTTCTGTTTTAAGTTTTTCTTGTTTTCATCTTGGAAGAAGGAAATTTAGAAATAAAGACAGGAAAAGAATGGCCCAGAAATTCAGCACAAAGAGAGGTGTTCACATTGACAACATCTGTGGGTCACAGACAAACGCCTCTGGGACAGAGCTCTAAAATGAATAACGTGTCGTAGGGAGGGGGCCTGTGGCCAAGGCAGTCCACGCAGTGTGCAGGGACACAGGCCCCCTTACCATGGAATCCCCACCCAGAAGCAAGTGGGTGCCCCATGCAGACCAAAGTGGATGAGGGGACAGTGGTGTGCTCAGAGCTGTCAGCTCCCCACTGGAACCCCAAACCAGACAGATGTGGGCAGGAGCTCAAGTGGTGTCCGACTACCCAGGTCACACGTGCCTTGAGCGTGAACGCTGTCAGCTCCTGGCACTGGGCTCTGTTGGGGCTGGGAAGACCAGGACACACATGGGCTGAAGCTTCCAGAGACAGTGAGACACGGAAGGGACAGAGAGGTGCCCTCCATGCAGTGCGGCCAACTGCTTTGAGGCTAAACTTTCCAAAGAGAGGGATCTGACCTCTTCACTCTCATTTCAACATTCTCATGGCTAGCACGGGACTCCTGCGGAGAAAGAAACTTGGTGGCCACAAGTTACCCTCTCTGCTCTCTGTGCGAAGGCCTCTGGGATCTACACAGCATTCCTATGCTGTGCTCCCACCCCTCGCCTCCAGCCCCCTCAGTACACATCCACTGCGGCAAATGCGCTGACACACTTACAGCCTCACAAGGCCCAGGTTCGTGTCCTCCTCCTCACTGTGTACGCATAGGTTTATCCGTTTCACCTGTTGCCGGGGAACACTGCTCTCGGGGGGACTTGGGGGACGACATTGTAAACATGACTTCCTGGCCTGATGGTGGCAGGGCTGTGTGTGTGAGTCACTGTCCAGGGACAGCACTGAGGTAGGTCGGGGCAGGACCCCCAAGCCACCATCCACAGAGCTTGTGGGACTCGTGGTGCTGACGGAGGAGTACCCTGAGGTCGTGACGTCCTTCCCTGGCTCCAGGCTGGTGCGGAGCAGGGACTTGGGTCCTGGGGTTGCAGGGATCTGGGTATCCAGCATTAGTGCCTGTGGGTCCTGGGGTCTCTCGTCCTCTGGGCAAGCCTCCTCATCACTGGATTCCTGGCAGCAATGCTGTTCTGGGTTCAGGTAGACCACGGTGACATCGAGGATGCCACTGGGAGCTGTCACTGCAGGAAGGTTGGTGGGGAGGGAGATCATGTCACACCCAAGCATCAGGGGAGACCCCCTGCCAGGTCAGGACCCTGAAGTGCAGGTCAAGAATCTTCTACCTTGCTATGGTCCCCTGTGTTACCCTCCTGTGGTGAGAAGTGTGGGTGACATGCCTCTTCCAAGGCTGGACAGCTGCCTGCTATGACTCCAACAACAGTGGAGATGACAAGTTGGGCATCTAGCTCAAGCCAAGTGGATGCAGAAGCAAGCAACTGGGAAATCGACAGGACTCACACTAACTGGGCTTCTGGTAAGGACCCGTGCAGTCTGCCTGGGGTTTGCACAGGGCAGTGATCCCAGCAGGGCAGTGAGGAGTGTCATGTAAACCACGTGGGCACATCTCAAACAATATTCTAGAAAGAAAAATTAGCCTGTACAGCTAATTTTTAAATTTTTTGTCTTGCTATGTCACTCAGGATTGTCTTGAACTTCTAGCCTGAAGTGATCCTCCTGCCTCAGCCTCTCAAATTGCTAGGATTACAGGCATGAGCCACCACACCTAGCCTAGAAGGATCTCCATGAACTCCAGACAGGTCTCTACCTCCCTCATCCTAGTGAGGTCTTCCCAGCACAGAATGAGCAGGAGCCAGATAGGTGTGGCCTAAGTCCTCTCATCCCTGTGTGGTGGGAGAAGCTGTGGTGTTTTGGGGGTTCTCCCCTCCTCTCACTCTCCCCATGCCTGGACACACTCCCCGGCAGGGCAGGAGCTCTGTGCACATCCTCCTCCCTGCCACGGCACTCGCACAGGGCCAGGTGCCCAGAGACCCTCAGTGAGAGCCATCCTGTGTGATGTCCCTGGCCCTACACTCACCGTCGCCCTCCTTCTCGCCCTCGCTCTCCTGGTCGCCTTCGTAGCCAGAGCAGCAGTCTAGGCTCCAGTCGAGGAAGCTGCCCAGCAGTGTCTCCTCCTGGCTGGACAGCTCCGCAGTGGGGGTGGTAACAAAGCTGCCCCTGTCCTCCTGGAGGCTGTTCTCCCGCTTCCTGCAAGGTAGAGCGAGCCCAGGAGACCCGGTCATGGGTGGCAGTGCTGGGAGGCCAGACCCTCTGCACCTACCTCTAACACCCGCGTGCCCCGGACTGTCACTGCATGCTCCCAAAGGGTCTGCTGCGTAGAAAATGCTGGTGAAGCTAGAACAGGTATAAACCCTTGAGGCAGGGCCATCCTGGAGGACAGCTCAGGCAAACTCAGGCCCCAGGTCTGGGTGTGAAGCCCAGCCCACCCGGCTCAGCTGTGGGGCCTGGGCCAACCATCTGGTCCCCTGGACACCCCCAGGATGATGCCACCTTCCAGTGTTTTTTTTTTTTCTTGAGGTGGAGTCTTGCTCTGTCACCCAGGCTAGAGTGCAGCGGTGTGATCTTGGCTCACTGCAACCTCCGCCTCCCAGGTTCAAGTGATTCTCCTGCCTCAGGCTCCTGAGTAGCTGGGACTACAGGTGCCCACCATCACACCCAGCTAATTTTTGTATTTTTAGTAGAGACGGGGTTTCACCATGATGGCCAAGTTGGTCTCGAACTCCTAACCTCAGGTGATTCACTCGCCTCAGCCTTCCAAAGTGCTGGGATTACAGGTGTGAGCCACCGTGCCCGGCCCCTCTGGTGTTGATTAATAAGGACCAGGCAGTGCTCAGCCTGGGGCCAGGCAGATTGCATGGAATGGCCTGGCCTTGGGCGGTGCCGGCACCCACGGCCAACTGGGGTCAAGTCTTGCTCGGGATGGGGCTGGAGGCCAGAGTGTGGGCCTGAGCCTGGGAAAAGCTGCCACACCAGCTGAGCCTTTCCACTTCCTGAACCCAGGGCCTGGTGGGGAGCAGGGGTGGAAAGCTACCCGTGTCACCCATGGGGGGTCTGTCTCAGAGACTGATGGGGCTTTGGGGGGCCTCTGGAGAAGCGGGTTTAACACAGTGAGGCTGAGCACAGGGCCAGGCCCCCTCCTGGAGTAGCTATGCGTGTCTACATGGACTTTCCTCGTGATGGCCCTGGCCCCAGGGAGTCGGTGCGTGTGTGGAGTGAGACAGGAGGGTCAGGTCTCCTGCCTTCCGCACAATGGAAAGTGCTATCACGCTTCTTGGGGAGGAAGCAACCGTAGCAGGGGCTTTGGCTGCTTCCCCGGGGTTTCCCAGGCGTTTAGGTCTCCTGTCGGGGCCCACTCCCCACACAGCACTCCTGGAGGCAGCCCTGCCTGGTCCTGTATTGACAGGGCAGACCCAGCCACCCAGTGCCCACCCTTGGGAAAGTTACAGGTGCACATGGTGCTGAGGAGTCACAGGGGCAGGGCCAGCAGCACAGGGAGGGCCCTGTTCATGGGGGCCTTGCAGGATCAATAGCAGCTCTCCAGGTGGGTAAGGTGGAAAGAGGAAGTTAACGCCAGGAGGAACAGCCAAGGTGCTGAGATAGGAGAGGCAGGTAAACAGGTTCACACGGGTAGTGAGGGAAGTGCTAGGGATGTGACTCAGGTCACAACTCGAGTGCCGGGAGTGACAGCAGCATCATGGAGCAGATAAGTCCAGGACACGCATGACAGGCACGGACAGGGCTAGAGCCAGGCTGGACTCCCGCATGCTCGAAACCATCTTCCTCCACGGGGAGCCCAGGCAGAGGGAGAGGCAATAGCCTCTGAGGAAGGAGACCTGGGCTGGAGACAGTGGAGGTTACGCAGGGGCCTGAGGCATGACTGCAGGGCTCCATCCCAGGGTCACTGTCCTGGGATCTGCTACTCCCCTGACAAGCCTTGGGGGCCTCTCTGTGTGATGGAGCGCTGAGGGAACTGGGCCGGCATGAGGGTGCCAGCATTGTATGGCGCAGGGTAACTAACCGTTTGGTTCTCCGCCCCGAGGGAGAGCTGAGGAAGGTGTGGATCTCCCCTGTGCTGAGGAAAGTCGGGGGGTCGGGGCTGTCTTGTGTCACTCCTAATGCCGCACACAACTGGCTGTAGCTCAGCACCTTAGGGGAAGCCAGAGTTAGGGGGTGCAGAGGCCCCAAGGGTGAGGCCCCCCGACACCCCAGCACCCCATGAGACGCCCAGATGGCAGGTGAGAGGCACCTTTTCCTGGCTGATTTCTCCATAGCGCTTGTCCTCAAATCGCTGCTTCACGGCAGTCAGAGAGACTTGCCTGTAGTCCTTGGGGGCGTCATCGTGGAAGCTGGAAACAGTCACGTGGAGTGGACATGTGGACATGTGAGGCACCCCCACCCCATTTTTAGCCTTAGTTCACTGAAGTGAGCAATGAGAATGCAAAATGGTGCCGTCACTCTGGAGTCCGACCTGGCAGTTCCCCGAATGGTTAAATTTAGTCACCACAGAACCCAGCAATTCTCTCTAGGTAAAGACCCAGGAAAAAGGAAAAACTATGTCCACACAGAAACCTGTACTAGAATGTTCACGGCAGGACTGTTCACAATAGGCAAATGTCCACCAGCTGTGGGATGGATAAACACATGTGGTCCATGCAGGGGAATATTATTCAGCCATGAAAAGGAATAAAGCAGGGACACACGCCACAACATGGACAAACCCAGCAAACGTGACACTGAGGGAAATAACCTAGACACAAAAGGCCACCTGTCCTATGACTCCGTTTATATGCAATGTCCAGAATGGGAAAAATCTGTGGACAGAAAGTAGACCACTGAGTCATCTAGGGCTGAGGAAATGGCGGGGAACCAGAGGGTGACAACTGTGTGAATAAACTAAAAGCCCATTAAATCATACAATAAAAGGAAGTTTAGTTTGTAAATAATGTTTCTAACTTATCTGGTTTGGAAAAAAAAAATTAACTTTTTCAGGCAGAAGAGAATAAATGCAGCTCAGAAACAGCTTTTGGTGGCCAGTGTTGGGACGATCTGTGCTCCCCATAACCAAAGGTTGGGGGGTAAGATCCATGCCGACCCTTCTACTGTCACCCTCGTTCCTTGCCCAGAAGGCACAGGGTCCGGGCACTGCAGGAGAAAGCAGCATGAGCAGCAGCACATGCCAAAGCCCGGGAGATGCCACCAGGTCCCCTGTGGCTGAAGTACAGTATGGGGTAGAAACAGCAGATGAGCCAGAGAAGGGGCTGCTCAAGGGCAAAGAGACCCCCAGGGAGTTCTGATCTCATCCTGGAAGCTGGACAGCAAGGCCCTGGGTAGTGTACACAAGACATTCGTGGGGTGGCTGCCAGTGTTCCAGGAGGCTGGGCAGTCACCATGGATAGCTCCAGCCCCCAAGCGGTGAGCGCACGAGGAAAGTGCACTGGCAAGGATGCAGGGATGGAGAAGCAGGAGCGGCTGGTGGAGGCCTCAGCTGGGCGCACAGTGGTTCATGCACCACGACCCACCAGGGCCGGAATAGGCCATCGGCTGAGTCACACTGGCAGGGTGGGTGGCAGGTCAAGGTTGAGATGTGGTCTGAATCCTGGAAGTGATGAAGTCTCCCAGGAAAGGAGTCTGAGGGGTGGCAGAAAGCCAGAATTCCCTGGCCCCTTGGGGTGGGTGAGAAGGGAGACTAATACCCAGGCCGCATGGCCTAGGGTGGGAAGCTGAGGCACCCAAGGGAGGGAGGGTCAGCGTAAGGCTGGCTGGAGAAAAGCCACCGAGGCCTGGTGTGGTGGTGCCTGTGGTTTCAGCTACTTGAGAGGCTTACACAAGAGGATCCCTTAAGCCTGGGAGGTCAGGGTTGCAGTGAGCTAGGATGGCGCCACTCTACTCCAGCCTGGGCCCCCAACTCAAAAAAGGAAAAAAAAGCCTACACCGCTGGGTCTGCTGGATTTGGCTGAGGAAAGGGAAGTCATGGCAGAAGCAGGGAAGGGGGAGACCAGGGAGTGGTGGTGCCGAGAGGTGGGAGGAGCAAGTCTGTGAGCACAGCTGAGGAGGCGAGAGGGAGATGGCTGGTCGGATGCAAATTCAGCCCCATGCTTGTCCCCCTCGCCCCTCACTGGCATGACTCCACTCACAGCCCCTGGCCCCGCTGGTCTGCACCGGGCCCTGGCATGGCTGCCCCCTTTGCCTGGGACTCAGATGCCCAAGTGACCCCGGCTACACTCCCTGAAGGGAGTTGCACCCGCCCGTGCCACATGCCCCACTCCTGCCTGCTGTTTCTCCCATCATGACCTGACCTCTAAACTCTGTCCTGGCCTCTCCCCCAGCGCCCGGCACACGGTGGGGGCTTCATGCACTGCATAGAACAAACCAACGTGGGCTGAAGGGAAGCTGCCAGGGCAGGTGAAGGGACTCAGATGCAGGGAGGGCCGGCCCAGGCTCAGCAGACAGAAGGGCAGAGGGGCCGGGGCAGGTGGAGGGAAGCCCAGTGGGGCTGGGGCAGAGAGGGGGCCACAGCTGGGGACGATGGGGCAAGGGACCTGCCCGCAGGCTCCATCTTCTCAGTGAGACAGAGGATAGATCTATATCAACAGCTGCATTGGGGTGGAAGCTGTTCTCTCAAGGGAAGGGGAGTATTTTCCCCACTGGGGGCCATGTGGTCTCCGCTGCACTATAAGCTCAGCCACTGCCAGAGCAAAAGCAGCTGCAGACGATGTGGAAACCAGTGAGGGCGGCTGCCGCCAAGAAAACCCCATTCACAAAAGCAGCCAGATGCCATCTGAGGGCCTCACTGTGCCAGCGCCTGAGCTAGATGACAACTTGACACAGGTACAAGTTACCACAGGTCAGGGAGACGCCCTCATTTTTTTCTAGTACGTTCTGCTGCCTATGCAATGAGCTAGGGTTGGGAGCAGCTGCTCTCAATGTGAAAAAGGTGTGAGATAAGAAAGTCCTGGAATTTTTTTTTTTTTTAGATGGAGTTTCACTCGTTGCCCGGGCTGCAGTGCAATGGCACAATCTCGGCTCACTGCAACCTCTGCCTCCCAGATTCAAACGATTCTCCTGCCTTAGCCTCCTGAGTAGCTGGGATTACAGGCGCACGCCACCACGCCCAGCTAATTTTTGTTTTTTTAGTAGAGACAGGGTTTTGTCATGTTGAGCAGGCTGGTCTCGAACTCCTGACCTCAGGTGATCCACCCACTTTGGCCTCCCAAAGTGCTGGGATTACAGGTGTGAGCCACCACGCCTGGCCAGTTTTTGTTTTTGGAGACAGAGTCTTGCTCTGTTAGCCAGGCTGGAGTCCAGTGACGTGATCTCAACTCACTGCAATCTCTGCCTCCTGGGTTCAAGCAATTCTCCTGCTTCAGCCTCCCGAGTAGCTGGAATTACAGGCATGCACCACCATGCCTGGCTAATTTTTGTATTTTTAGTAAAGGTGGGGTTTTGCCATGTTGGCCAGGCTGGTCTTGAACTCCTGACCTCAAATGATCTGCCTGCCTCAGCCTCCCAAAGTGCTGGGGTTACAGGCGTGAGCCACCGCGCCCGGCCAAAACTCACCACTTCTTATGAAGGCTCAAGACGCAGGGAACGAGGTCCTCATAGGAGAATCCGGTGAGGTCCCACAGCTGAGTGGTCCAGGGCTGTGCTGGGGAAGAAAGCAGGCCAGGGATGGAGGGGATGGAGGGGATGGAGGGGCTGTGGTGACAGCCGCCTGCCACTTCCACTCTATAGCTCTGTGGGCTCTGCTGTGGAGTTTCTTGGAGCTCAGGCTTGCAATCCTTTTAAAACAGTTTTGGAAAAAACCCATACATAGGGCGTGCAGGCTCACAGTCAGAAATCTGGGACATACTGAACCTAGGAGCTGTGCTGTATCTCATCCCTGAGGAAGTAACCAGAACAAATGGATGCTGGACTCTTTTCCTCCCCACAGCCTCCTCCTATGTGAGCACCTTCCCTGACACAGGCATCCTTGGGAAGGGCCTCTCCTTACTCTGCCTGTGCGTCAGTCTGGCCAGAAGCAGGGCTGCGGCAGCCAGGCGGGCTGGGGCATAGGTGGACAGGCTGGTGTGCAGCAGGGAAAGCTCGCAGAGGAAGCTGCACAGGTGCTGGGTTCTCAGCTCCACGGGGACTAGCGCCAGCAGGACCTCCTTGTAATCCACCACGGTGGGGACCTAGACAGCCGGGAGCGGGTGTGGGCTCTTAGTGCTTGGGGGCTCCTTGGTGCAGTGCCACATGCAGGCCCAGCGCAGGGTCTGGCCCAGGTGATGTTCACGTTGATGCTGCACGTGCAGCGCACCAGCGCAAGTGGCGATGTGGTGCAACCGTGGCCTCCTGCTCCGTGGCTTTGGGCACAGCAGAGAGAGCTGCCCTCTGAGTCCATGAGGCCTCCCATAGCAGGAAAGCCAAATGCCCACCCCCACCCTCCAGCACAGCGACAACTAGGATTAATAAGGAAAATGGAACCACTGCTTACTCGAATCTTCCCTTCCAAGGCGGAGACGATCTCGCCCATCATTCTCACCAGGTCCTCATACTTGTACGTGTTGTCTGTGAGCCATACGGCCTCCCGGATAGTCAGGATCTCTTTACTGATGAACCTGCAACGCCGAGAAGGGGTCTCAGCGCAGAGCCCACTTCCTGGGGCAGGGGTGAGGCGCAGGGACCCAAGGCTTTAGGAGGCTTCAAGGTAGGGAGGGAGCCATGGCTTTGGGCTTTGGTGACAAACAGAGGCTTCATAATGGAGCCAGCTGCCTGTGGCTGACAAGGGGCATTTAAAAAAGGGTAGGCCCAGGCAGGAGGACAGCTTAGCCAGGAGTTCGAGACCACCTTGGGCAACAAAGCAAGACCCTATCTCTTCAAAAAGTTAAAAAATAAAAAATTAGCAGAGCATGGTGGCATGTGCCTATAGTCTCAGTTATTTGGGAGGCTGAGGTGGGAGGATTGCTTAAGCCCAGGAAGTTGAGGCTGCAGTGAGCTATGATTATAGCACTGCATTCCAACCGGCGTGACAGAGCAAGACCCTGTCTCAAAAATTAATCATCATAATAACAATGGGGGGAGGTCAGAAAGTGCTGGAAAGAAGGATGAGAGCCACAAGGCAGACAGAAAGCAGCAGGGCTGTTAGGCAGACTCACAAATGTCTGCAAAAGGCCCAAGTGCCACCAGCATTCAGTTTGCTAAAAGACACCAAAGACAGAGATTTGCCCATCACATGACAGCTCTATCAGTGGGGTGGAAATGTTTTAGACCCAGAAGGTGGGTGAGCCACCAGATCTAGGAATTGGAGGCAAAGGGCCCAAGGGTTGTTGGAAAGTCTGTGCCCAGTACTGTGTGGCCACAGGAATCCTGACTGTCCCCAGGCAGGGGTCACCCTGTTCTCTGCTGTCCACCAGCGCCAACTATCAGGGAACACGCTGCTCCAGTGGCCCCCGCAAGGCACCTTCCCGTTGGACTGAGGCCAAGTCTCTCGGCTGCTCTGTCCTGGGGACTCTGCAGGTTGCATGTGTCATTCACTTGACAAAGAGGACAAGAGGCACAGGCACTATGCCTGCCAGCGCAGGGACTGCAGACGCCAAAAAGATGAGACGTCAGTAGCCAACAGGGAGCCCAGCGTGGGGTGTGAGGTGGCTGGTGGTTGGGGCAGGGCACTTCTGAGAGCAGAGGTGGCGGGCAGCTCAGCCTTTAAAACCTTTTTTTTTTTTGAGACAGAGTTTCCCTCTGTCACCCAGGCTGGATTAGTGCAGTGGCGTGATCTCGGCTCACTGCAACCTACGCCTCCTGGGTTCAGGCGATTTTCATGTCTCAGCCTCCCAAGTAGATGGGACTACAGGCGCCCACCACCACGTCCAGCTTGCTTATTTATTTATTTATTTATTTATTTAGAGACAGAGTCTTGCCCCACTGCCCAGGCTGGAGTGCAATGGTGCGATCTTGGCTCACTGAAACCTCTGCCTCCCGGGTTCAAGCGATTCTCCTGCCTCAGCCTCCTAAGTAGCTGGGATTACAGGCGCCCACCACTACGCCCAGCTAATTTTTTGTATATTTAGTAGACACAGGGTTTCACCATGTTGGCCAGGCTGGTCTTGAACTCCTGACCTCATGATCTGCCCACACTGGCCTCCCAAAGTGCTGGGATTACAGGTGTGAGCCACCGTGCCTGGTCCCCCAGCTTAAAAAAAAAAAAAAGATAAGGCAGAATTGATTTGAGGGAGCTGTGGTGATAGTTATATAGACCACTGCAATCAGGTCTTGTGGTTGAGGAAGAAATTGGACTCAGCTCCCTGAAATGTTTTTAGTGGTTATTCTCTCACTGCCAGCCGGTTTGTGGCCCAGGAGCTTGGTCGTAGGTTGCGGTGATGGATATGTGGTCAGATCCAGGGAGGCGGCCACCCAACCTCCTCAGTTGTCTCTGGTAGGAAGACCTGGGACGCTGGATTCAGGCCCAAGAGCACATCTGAAGACAGCTCTGGATGCTTGTGGCAGGGGTTGCTCCCTCCTTCCGTGGGAATGACACTGCATCGAGCTGGCACATGTAGGCCCAAAGAGACTACACCTCCCACTTCCCGTCTGGTGAGACGTGGCCACAAGACTAAGCTCAGTGCAAAGGTAAATGTGGCAGATGCAGGTGTCACAGGGATAAGGGCAGCACCCTAGCTGGTGGCAGAGATTAACATGGGAGATGGGGCTCCTCTGCTTCCTCATCAAACAAAAAACATCCCAATGACCTGAGCCCAGACCCTCTGCCTCTGGGTTACCTGTGCAAGAGAGAAACAAGTCTCTGTAGCTTACACATATGCTGTGTGCAGCCAAGCCTATCCTCAGCCACCAGGCTCTACAGAGGAGTTGGTCTGGAAAGTACTTCCTTGGGAAATGTAGACCATGCTGGGGACAGCTGGTTTAGGAAATGCAAAACGTATTGTGAGAATCATTTCCACGTTATTCCCAAAGGCGGAACTAGGGGATCCAGCATTAGTTAAAGGAAAGCAGTAGTCTGATGTGAAAGGGACAGGCTGCCAGGTAAGGACGCACCCTGCTGCTGAGAGACACCCACGTGGTTGGAGTGGGCTCTGCAGGGCACCAGTGGGGGACGAAAAACCCTCTAACTCCAAGAGTGTAGGAAACTCTGGCAACAGACTTTAGAACCTGACTTCAGAGAAGGGCAGCCGACTGCCACCCTCCCCGATCAGTCATCCTGCCGCCCTCAGGAGCCAGGGGACAGGGCTGTTCAGCCTGCGCCTGCCAGAGTGAGGCCACACTTTGGGTCCTGAGATCACACACCAGGACAAATTGCCTGGATGCAGGCACCCCACACGCTCAAGGCTGTTCCATCACCCCTGCCTGTGGAGGGCCCTCAGTATGGCACTCCACATCTGACCAGGTGTGACACTCACGGCTCATGAGTCAAGAACCAGTAAGGGCCATGTGTAGTGGCTCATGCCTGTAATCCCAGCACTTTGGGAGGCCGAGGTGGGTAAATCATTTGAAATCAAGAGTTTGAGACCAGCCCGACCAACATGGTGAAACCCCATCTCTACTAAAAATACAAAAAAATTAGGCAGGCATGGTGGCACACACCTGCAGTCCCAGCTACTCTGGAGGCTAAGGCAGAAGAATCGCTTGAACCTGGGAGGCGGAGGTTGCAGTGAGCCGAGATCGCACCAGTGCACTCCAGCCTGGGTGACAGAGTGAGACTTGGTCTCCAAAAAAAAGAAAAAAACCAGTGAGGAGCATGTGAAGGGCAGGTGACCCTGAACCCAGGAAGGGCCAGCACGTCCCTGCCAGCTGGGCTGAGGGGGCTTCTCACCGGGTGCAGATGACCATGCAGGCGATGCCCAGCAGCTGGAGCCTGTACCGCGGCACCAGCCTCCTCCGCAGGTACCGGTCCACACACTCCACGGTCAGGTGCAGACACAGGCTTGTGAAGTCCTTCATGGTGGCAACTTCCACCAGCCAGTCGATCAGAATGTACCTGCGGAAAGAGCAGCGCATGGGAACTAGGGCAGGCATTCTCCATGCGTCCCTGTCTGCAATTTCAACTCCACCTGTTGGGCCTGACCAAATAACCTGGCTAGCTCTGGAATCATGGGTTTACCCTGGAACCCAGGCTGGAGAGGCCATGTCACAGGAAGCCCGGGAGGCTCCATGGGTCCCAGCCCCGAAGCAGGCCCCACATCCTTCGACTGTGTTCCTGGGAGGTGGATGGACTTGCAGATCTCTGCACCCGCCCTCCCTCCCCCAAGACCACATGTTCCTGATGCTCCCAAACCCAAGCACTTCGAGACTTCGACCTCACACAAAGTGAAAAGTCAGCCCACAGCCGTTGATCCACCCACAGTGGATGAACCCTGACCCTCAGGGCATGCAGGTAGCGGCAGAAGGTAGACAGTCGCAAGAGAATGCCACAGTATGCCCCAATACGGTAAATGCCTTTCTGAATAGAGTGGAGACACCTGTCTTCTTTTGAAACAGTCTCGCTCTATCACCCAGACTGGAGTACAGTGGCGTAATCTCAGTTCACTACAAACTCTGCCTCCCGGGTTCCAGTGATTCTCTTGCCTCAGCCTCCCCAGTAGCTGGGATGACAGGCGCACACTAACACGCCCGGCTAATTTTTCTATTTTTTTTTTTTGAGACGGAGTCTCGCTCTATAGTCCAGGCTGGAGTGCAGTGGCACAATCTTGGTTCACTGCAACCTGCACCTCCCGGGTTCAAGTGATTCTCCTGCCTCAGCCTCCCGAGTAGCTGGGACTACAGGCACGTGCCACCACGCCCAGGTAATTTTTTGTATTTTTAGTAGAGGCAGGGTTTCATCGTATTTGCCAGGATGGTCTCAATCTCCTGACCTCATGATCCACCTGCCTCGGCCTCCCAAAGTGCTGGGATTACAGACGTGAGCCACTGCACCCGGCCTAATTTTTGTATTTTTGGTAGAGAGAGGGTTTCATCATGATGGCCAGGCTGGTCTAGAACTCCTGACCTCAGGTGATCTGCTTGCCTCAGCTTCCCAAAGTGCAGGGATGACAGGCGTGAGCCACCGCACCCGGCTGTAGATGCTTGTCTTAAAGTAGAGGGGTCAGAGTGAACAGAAAGCAAGAGAGGAGTGGGAGGATGGGTGATTCTGCTGGACAGGCAGCACAGGTACCAGGTGTCAGCCCAGACACAGGCATCTTCACAGGTGGAGGGGAGGAGAGGAAGACGGGCCGAGGCGTGAAAAGAATGGCAGAGGAGGAGCAGATGAGCCTCTATTTCCTCCCAGAACAGAGAACATGCAAGAGCCAGGTGTTTACGGTTTAAACTGGCCTCTACTGTGAACAGACTACAAAGCTTACTCAAAGCAGATAGATTTAACACGCTTAATGATCTGACTTCTAAAAACAACCACTGGGCCAGGCATGGGGGCCTATAATCCCAGCACTTTGGGAGGCCAAGGAGGGCAGATTATCTGAGGTCAGGAGTTCAAGACCAGCCTGGCCAATATGGTGAAATCCTGTCTCTACCAAAAAAATACAAAAATTAGCTAGGTGTGGTGGTGCATGCCTATAGTCCCAGCCACTTGGAAGGCTGAGGTGTGAGAATTGCTTGAACCCAGGAGGCGGAGGCTGCAGTGAGCTGAGATCACACCAGTAGGCTCCAGTTTGGGCAATAGGGTGAGACTCCATCTCAAAAAAAAAAAAAAAAAAAATTAATTAATTAAAAAAATAAAAATAAAAACAGGGCGGGGCACAGTGGCTCATGCCTGTATTCCCAGAACTTTGGGAGGCTGAGGCGGGTGGATCATGAGGTCAGGAGTTCAAGACCAGCCTGACCAACATGGTGAAACCCCATCTCTACTAAAAATAAAAAAATCAGCCAGGCGCAGTGGCAGGCACTTGTAATCCCAGCTACTCGGGAGGCTGAGGCAAGAGAATTGCTTGAACCCAGCGGGGCAGAGGTTGCAGTGAGCCGAGATCACACCATTGGACTTCAGCCTGGGCGACAGACTGAGACTCCATCTCAAAAATAAAACAAAATAAATTAAAAAGTAAAAATAAAACAGACCACTGAATTGCATACGTTAAAACAGCGAATGTACCTTCGTTTTACATCAAATGCTGCATCTCCCTGGTAAATTAAAAAAAAAAAAAAATGCCCACACACATAAAATGAATTTCAAAAAACCAAAAAAAGAGAGCAGACCAAGAAGGTTAGAAGGTGTTATCAGCATATTTCTTCCAACAGAAAGAGGGAAGGGGACTGCATCACCACACAGGCAGCACAGGACTCAATAGCACTACAGCTTGGTGCCATTTTATAAAAAGATTTTCATTCTTTTTTTGTGAGGAGAGGGTCTTGCTCTGTGTCTCAGGCTGGAGTGCAGTGGCACAATCATAGCTCACTGCAGTGAACTCCTGGCCTCAAGTGATCCTGCCACTTTGGCCTTCCAAAATGCTAGGATTATAGGTATGACGCACAGCGCCCGGCCAGTGTCATTTAACGTAGGGGAAAGAGGTGCTCCATCCCTAGGCCTGTGTGTCAGTGTGCATGTGTGATGTGTATGTGTGTGTCAGAAAGGGACATCAGGCCTCTCTAGGGAAGGGATGATAATTCTTTTTTCTTCATAGAGATGGGGTTGGTCTTAGACTCCTGGGTTTAAGCGATCCTCCCTCCTCAGTGTCCCAAAGTGCTAGGATTGGCTGGGCGCAGTGGCTCGCGCCTATAATCCCAGCACTTTGCGAGGCTGAGGTGGGCAGATCGCTTGAGGCCTGGTCAAAATGGTGAAACCGTCTCTACTGAAAATACAAAAATTAGTCAGATGTCATGACACATACCTACAGTTCCAGCTAATCAAAAGGCTGAGGTAGGAGAATCATTTGAACCTGGGAGACGGAGGTTGCAGTGAGTCAAGATCGCACCACTGCACTCAACCTGGGTGACAGAGCAAGACTCTGTCTCAAAACAAAACAACAAAACAAAAAATTTAGGATTAGGATTACAGGTGTGAGCCAGCACACCTGGCCTGACCTGATCATTTTGTAAATATGTAAATGTTTACTGAGTGCTTACTATGCGTTGGGTGTTGTCTCCTGATGGGGTAACCAGAGGCTCCCCATTGTAAATCCAAACTGTATCTGAAATCTCATGCATAAAGTTGAAAATCACTCATGTTTTCCATTTTACCCTCTCTGTGATTTAGTGGTCAGCATGACAGCTGCCCCAGATGGCAGGGCTCCTGAGGGCCACTGAGTTTCATATGACATGCTGATGCTTACAGAGGCTGGCCATAAAGAAAAGGCTGTGTCCCAGCTTTGCGAATTGGAAATATGAATCTCAACATCTCAGAAAGATGTTTAAGACGGTCAATGGAGGCTCAGAGCAGTGGCTCACGCCTGTAATCTCAGTACTTTGGGAGGCCATGGTGGGCAGATCGCTTGAGGCCAAGAGTTTGAGACCAGCCTGGCCAACATGGCAAAACCCCATCTTTACAAAATATACAAAATTTAGCCAGGTGTGGTGCCTGTAGTCCTACTTGGGGGACTGAGTTAGGAGAAAGGTTTGAGCCCAGGAGGCGGAGGTTATAGTGAGCCGAGATCACACCACTGCACTCCACCCTGGGTGACAGACAGCCTATCGCCAAAAAAAAAAAAAAAAAAAAAAAAAGAAAAACAAAAAAGATGTTCAACATGTTCTATGGCTTAAAAAAGATCACTGCACTGTGGGAGGCTGGGGCAGGAGGGTCGTTTGAAAAGCTCAGGAGTTCAAGACTAGCCTGGGCAACAGAGTGATATCCTGTCTCTACTAAAAATACAAAAATTAGCTGTGCGTGGTGGTGTGACCTGTAGTCCCAGCTACTCAGGAGGGCAAGGCAGGAGGATCACTTGAGACCGGGAGGCGGAGGTCTGCAGTGAGCTGAAATCATGCCACTGCACTCTGGCCTGAGTGATAGAGCCAGACCCTGTCTCAAAAAAAAAAAAAAAAGGTAACTGAAGAAAGCAGAGTAGGATATTTTCTTCCAAAAAGTCCACAATAACTTAGGTATTACCCAAGACCAGGCATGGTGGCTCATGCCTGTATTCCCAGTACTTTGGGAGGCTGAAGTGGGCGGATCACGAGGTCAGGAGATTGAGACCATCCTGGCTAACGTGGTGAAACCCCATCTCTACTAAATATAAAAAAAATTAGCTGGGTGTGGTGGTGGGCACCTGTAGTCCCAGCTACTCAGGAGGCTGAGGCAGGAGAATTGCTTGAAGCCAGGAGGCAGAGCTTGCAGTGAGCTGAGATCGTGCCACTACACTCCAGACTGGGCGACAGAGCGAGACTCCATCTCAAAAAAAAAAAAAAAAAAGGGTGATAGGGAACTCTATGCCGCCCTGTGACAGGGCTCCCTTCCCCTGGAGGCTGCTATGCCACTCTGATTAGAAGCCCCAGCCTGAATGACTCACCTCATTGTGTCATTGAGTCCCTTCTGCACGGAGAAGACTTGCTGCTTACTGACAGCCTGGGAAGCCTGAAATAGCTGGCAGACGATCTCATTGGAAGCTCTCACCTCTAGTCCAAGCTGGTTTCCATTTGCACAGGCTTTGGCTAAAGACAGCTGAGGAAGAAAAGACAAACATGAGTGTGAGGCAGCAGCTGTGTTGTGGTTTTCCATTTCTGAAGCAAAGGGCCATTCAGGCAGCAAATGCATATGGATGCACTGCCCCACTTAACTTAAACCTTCACAAGCTTCGGGAACGATGATGGCTCAGGTTTTAATTATTATTCTTTTTTGAATAAGTCATACATGACATGAGAAAAGATATATAACGAAATATCAATGGCCTTTCCACCGTGGCTCAGGTCTCAGTTTCTTACATGGCTAACGCCTGGGGCAGCTGTGTTAAGTCTCTGGTCACACACCCCAGTGCTCTCCAAAAGCCTTCTGCCAATGTTTACACCCAGGAATAGGAGCACCTGCTTCATCACAGCTTCATACCAGCAAACACTGTGATTATCAAAAACAACTATTTTCAGGCCAGGCGCGGTGGCTTATGCCTTTAATCCCAGCACTTTGGGAGGCTGAAGCAGGTGGATCACGAGGTCAGGAGATCGAGACCATCCTCGCTAACACGGTGAAACCCTGTCTCTACTAAAAATACAAACAAAAAAATTAGTCAGCCGGGCGCGGTAGCTCAAGCCTGTAATCTCAGCACTTTGGGAGGCCGAGACAGGTGGATCACGAGGTCAGGAGATCGAGACCATCCTGGCTAACACGGTGAAACCCCGTCTCTACTAAAAAATACAAAAAACTAGCCGGGTGAGGTGGCGGGTGCCTGTGGTCCCAGCTACTTGGGAGGCTGAGGCAGGAGAATAGTATAAACCCAGGAGGCGGAGCTTGCAGTGAGCTGAGATCTGGCCACTGCACTCCAGCCTGGGCGACAGAGCGAGACTCCTTCTCAAAAAAAAAAAAAAATTTAGTCGAGCATGGTGGTGGGCGCCTATAGTCCCAGCTACTCGGGAGGCTGAGGCAGGAGAATGGCGTGAACCCGGGAGGCGGAGCTTGCAGTGAGCCGTGATTGTGCTGCTGCACTCCAGCCTGGGTAACAGAGTGAGACTCTGCCTCAAAAAAAAAAAAAAAAAAAACCAAAAAACAAAAAAATAGCTATTTTCAGAAATTACCAGTCACTCAAACAGAGAGAAATACACATATACACACACACACAATATATATACATATATATATAATTTGCTAATATGATGAGCCCAAAATATCTCATTTAAAAGTGCCCTCTTATGACTAGTAATAAGGTTGAACATTCCAATTTCTTTTTTTTTTTTTTTTTTGAGGCGGACTCTCGCTCTGTCGCCCGGACTGGAGTGCAGTGGCCGGATCTCAGCTCACTGCAAGCTCCGCCTCCCGGGTTTATGCCATTCTCCTGCCTCAGCCTCCCGAGTAGCTGGGACTACAGGTGCCCGCCACCGCGCCCAGCTAGTTTTTGTATTTTTAGTAGAGATGGGGTTTCACCGTGTTAGCCAGGATGGTCTCGATCTCCTGACCTCGTGATCCGCCCGTCTCGGCCTCCCAAAGTGCTGGGATTACAGGCTTGAGCCACCGCGCCCGGCCCTGAACATTCCAATTTCTAACCACTTGAGTTTATTTCCTCTTTTTATTTATTTATTATTAATTTTTTTTTGGTCAAGTGCGGTGGCTCACTCCTGTAATCCCAACACTTTCGGAGGCAGAGGCCGGCAGGTTACTTGAGGTCAAGAGTTTCAGACCAGCCTGGCCAGCATGATGAAACCCCGTCTCTACTAAAAATACAAAAATTAGCTGGGCGTGGTGGCGGGCGCCTATAGTCCTAGCTACTCAGAAGGCTTGAGCCCAGGCATCAGAGGTCACAGTGAGCTGAGATCACACCATTTTGCTCTAGCCTGGGCAACAGAGAGATAACTCCTGGCTTCAAGTGATCCTCCTGCCTCAGCCTCCCAAAGTGTTGGGATTATAAATGTAAGCCACTGCACCCAGCCCTACTTCCTCGTTTTTGAGAATCAACTGAGGCTCCCCTGAACTTCTATCAGAGTCTTCCTATTCTTATTGATTACCCTGAGTTTCCAACAGAACTACGTTGCTGCATTTCTCGTAAACAATTTTTTTGTTGAGATAAGGTCTCCCTCTGTAGCCCAGGCTGAAGTGCAGTGTTGCGATCACAGCTCTCTGCAGCTTTGACCTCCCAGGCTCAAGTGGTCCTCCTGCCTCAGCCTCCTGAGTAGCTGGACTACAAGGCACATGCCACCACATCCAGCTAATTTTTTTTTTTCTTTTTCTTTTTTTTTTTAAGATGGAGTCTCGCTCTGTTGCCAGCCTGGAGTGCAGTGGCATGATCTCGGCTCACCGCAACTTCCTCCTCCTGGGTTCAAGCAATTCTCCTGCCTCAGCCTCCCGAGTAGCTGGGATTATAGACACGCAACACCACGCTCAGCTAAATTTTTTTTTGTATTTTTAGTAAAGACAGGGTTTCACCATGTTGGCCAGGGTGGTCTCCATCTCTTGACCTCATGATCCGCCCGCCTCAGCCTCCCAAAGTGCTGGGATTACAGGCATGAGCCACTGCACCCAACCCATCCAGCTAATTTTTATTTTTATTTTTATTTATTTATTTATTTATTTTTTTTTTTGAGGCGGAGTCTCGCTCTGTCGCCCGGACTGGAGTGCAGTGGCCGGATCTCAGCTCACTGCAAGCTTCGCCTCCCGGGTTTACACCATTCTCCTGCCTCAGCCTCCCGAGTAGCTGGGACTACAGGCGCCCGCCACCTCGCCCGGCTAGTTTTTGTATTTTTCGTAGAGACGGGGTTTCACTGTGTTAGCCAGGATGGTCTCGATCTCCTGATCTCGTGATCCGCCCGTCTCGGCCTCCCAAAGTGCTGGGATTACAGGCTTGAGCCACCGCGCCCGGCCTATTTATTTATTTTTTTTGCGACGGAGTCTCGCTCTGTCGCCCAGGCTGGAGTGCAGTGGCCGGATCTCAGCTCACGGCAAGTTCCGCCTCCCGGGTTTACGCCATTCTCCTGCCTCAGCCTCCTGAGTAGCTGGGACTACAGGCGCCAGCCACCTCGCCCGGCTAGCTTTTTTTTTTTTTTTTTTTTTGTATTTTTTAGTAGAGACAGGGTTTCACCGTGTTAGCCAGGATAGTCTCGAACTCCTGACCTCGTGATCTGCCCGTCTCGGCCTCCCAAAGTGCTGGGATTACAGGCTTGAGCCACCGCGCCCGGCCGCTAATTTTTATTTTATTTTATTTTTTGAGACGGAGTCTCGCTCTGTCGCCCAGGCTGGAGTGTAGTGGCCGGATCTCAGCTCACTGCAAGCTCCGCCTCCCGGGTTCACGCCATTCTCCTGCCTCAGCCTCCCGAGTAGCTGGGACTACAGGCACCCGCCACCATCCAGCTAATTTTTAAACTTTTTGTCGAGATGG
Organism: Trachypithecus francoisi; assembly: GCF_009764315.1. NCBI lineage: Eukaryota > Metazoa > Chordata > Mammalia > Primates > Cercopithecidae > Trachypithecus > Trachypithecus francoisi. The sequence continues at coordinate 112,620,416 of NW_022681460.1, forward strand.
GGTCTTACTATGTTGCCAGGGCTGGTCTTGAACTCCTGGACTCGAGCGATCCTCCCAACTCAATCTCCTAAAGTGCTAGGATTACAGGCGCGAGCCACCACGGCTGGCCTTCTTGTAAATCTGCTGACTGGCTTTTTGGATATGAACACCACAATGTACTATGACACCTCGGGCTGGGCCATTATCAATTTGTAATTTTGTCCCTGGCATTTGAGCACAGATCACTCTGCCACCCACTTGGTGGGGTGACAAGAACAAGCTTCTATCCATTGGCAAATAGGAGCTTTCTTTGATTTGTCCTGACAACCTTTTTTTTTCTTCAGACAGAGTCTTGCTCTGTCGCCCAGGCTGGAGTGTACTGGTACTGCAACCTCTGCCTCCCAGGTTCAAGTGATTCTCCTGCCTCAGCCTCCTGAGTATCAGGCGCCTGCCATCATGCCTGACTAATTTTTGTATTTTTAGTAGAGACGGTTTCACCATGTTGGCCAGGCTGGTCTCGAACTCCTGACCTCAGGTCATCCACCTGCCTTGGCCTCCCAGAGTGCTGGAATTTCAGGCGTGCGCTACCGCGCCTGGCCCTGACAAATTCTTTACAGCTGTGGGGGAGAGTCTACCAGTGCTTGATTTCCTGCCTCTAGCCCTGGATGACTTGGTGACTAGGTGACATGACTAGCAAGGCCCTAACAGGAAAAGGAAGCAGGAAGGGACTCTACACGCCCCTCTGCTATCAAGCAGCCTCAAGTTTTGTTGTTAAGATCAGTTCTACCTATGGGACAAATTTCAAGAATGGCACCAATTTTGACATCAGCTATAGGTCACAAGCATTTGAAAATTAAGAGGTTGGCTGGTTGAGAGGCAAGGGTGGATGGGCATGGATGAATAACATATTTCCCAGCTCTTCTCACTCTGTACCTGTCCTTTAAGACTCAGTTCCAGTGCTGAACCGATCTTACGGCATCCCTCAATCCTGGCCTCCCTGTGGGAGCCCAGATAGTCCTGCCCCAAGGTTAGAGGGAGAAAGGCCAGCTCCCCACATCATCCCAGCTCCGCACCTCACCTGCGCTTCCCAGCAGCCTTTGGCAGCGTAGTCCCTGACTTTTCGGAAGCTGTGGAGGCATCGCCCAGGATCTGACACCTGTCAAAGAGAGAAGATCACCGAGCCTTTATACAACTGTGTCTTGGGAGGAACTCAGAACCAAGACTCAGAAGGGCCGACACTACACTAACTTCCCACCTCTTCTCTCTCAAATGGCATTAGTCATTTTTGGAGGTGCCAAGAACAGCCAACTGACCAGCGGCTCCTGGAGGCTGACAGGCTGGGAGCAGCAAGAGCCACCACCCTTTTGCGGACAGAACCACATCCAAGGACCAAGCGTCAGCTATGCCTTTGTCCAGCGTAACTCCCCCTAACCCAGAGCAGGCTCCACTCACATCCGTCCTCCTGTCGCTTTCCCAGAGGAGGTAGGAGCTGGTTAGACATCCCTGATGAGCAGCTTCCTCAAACAGGTCACGGGCCTGCTGCTGCTTCTCTTCATCCTAGAATAAATCCCAGCAGAGTTCATTCTTCCCTTATTCTCTTTTTCATTTTTATTTTTTGAGACAGTTTTGCTTGTCACCCAGGTTGGAGTGCAATGGCGCCATCTTGGCTCACTGCAACCTCTGTCTCCTGGGTTCAACCAATTCTTCTGCCTCGGCCTCCTGAGTAGCTGGGATTACAGGTGCCCGCTATCATGCCCAGCTAATTTTTGTATTTTTAGTAGAGACAGAGTTTCACCATGTTGGCCAGGCTGGTCTTGAAATCCTGGCCTCAGGTGATTCACCCACCTTGGTCTCCCAGAGCGCTGGGATTACAAGCGTGAGCCACTGTGCCTGGCTGTTTTTGTTGTTGTTGAGACAAAGTCTTCCTCTGTCACCCAGGCCAAAGTGTAGTGGCATGATCTCGGCTAACTAAAACCTCGGCTTTCCAGGTTCAAGCAACTCTCATGCATCAGCCTCTGAGTAGCTGGGATTACAGGTGCCCACCCCCACGCCTAACTAATTTTTGTGTTTTTTAGTAAAGATGTGGTTTCAACACATTGGCCAGGTTGGTCTCAAACTCCTGACCTCAGGTGATCCACCCGCCTTGGCCTTCCAAGGTGCTGGGATTACATGCGTGAGCCACCATGACTGGCCGTTATTCTTTACTTGATGTTCAGTCACTCTACTCACCATCCTCCTCCCTTTCTATACTCTTTTTTTTTTTTTTTTTTCCCTGAGACTGAGTCTCGCTCTGTTGCCAGGCTGGAGTGCAGTGGTGCAATCTCGGCTCACTGCAACCTCAACCTCCCAGGTTCAAGCAATTCTCCCTGCCTCAGCCTCCTCAGTGGCTGGGATTATAGGCACCCGCCACCAAGCCCAGCTAATTTTTGTGTTTTTTAGTAGCGACCTGGTTTCACCATTTTGGCCAGGCTGGTCTTGAACTCCTGACCTCAGGTGATCCACTCACCTTGGCCTCCTAAAGTGCCGGGATTATAGGCATGAGGCACCACACCCGGCCCCTATACTCTTAAGTGGTAACACACATTGCTCTGAGCTTTAATGAGTTATCTAAATCAGAGCAGAAGTGACTTCTCTACAGAGGCACCACTCCAAAGCCAGCCAGGAGTGTGAACTCAAGAACTCCGGCCACAAAAGCCCTGCTCTCTTCCTGGAAGGGTTTATGTTTGGGCTGGGACTGCACGATCCCTGGTTCAGCTCTGCACCATCAAAGGCCTGCCCTTCTCACCTGCTGCCAAAGGAACTGCCCTCAACTGCCAGGACAGTGCTGGTGGCCCTCAGTGGTGGCTCTCAGGGCTTCTCCTCAGTGTCCCTCTCTGATGCGTTTGCCAAGCCTGTCACTAGAAGCCACTACATTCCCTCAATTTGCTGCAAAGGGGGTTTACGGATCACAAAGTCCATTAGGACATCAAGAGCAGAGAGGTCCACACAGGCAGGAGAAGCCCACCAAAAGGAGGGCCAGCAGACGAGCGAGCATCGAGGTTCAATGCCTCCTTGCGATCTGCTCTGCAGTTCTCACCACCCCCCCCACTCCCCCACCAGGTGGGTCATGGAGCCAGGATCGGAGCCCGCGGCCTGGCCCATGTGTACTCCCTGGCTTCTTCAGCTGGGCCTTTCTGGGCAAGGCTTGCCTTTTGTTTTGGGCCTTGTATTCCCCCTTCTGCTGCTTTTCACTTCCAGGATCTTGGCTAGGGATGTATCAAACACAAAGTCCAAGTGCAGAGAACAATTTGACTCACCTCGAACAGACTCAGCACTCTGCCCAAGCAGTGCAATATGGATGCTTTGTGAGTCTTTAAAAAAAGGAGAAAGAAGTATGATTTCCAGCAGAGAGAACTGCCTGGGGGCCACCCTCCCTTGTTTGTGTCTCTGGGTCCCATGCCCATGGCCCTGCTGTCTGGCCCTCCCTTCCCTGCAGAGGGCCACTCTCAGATTTCAGTCTTTTTTTTTTTTTAATGGAAACAGGGTCTTGCTCTGTCACCCATGCTGGAGTGCGGTGGCGTAGTCACAGCTCATTGCAACCTCAACCTCCCAGGCTCAAGCGATCCTCCCACCTCAGCCTCCCGAGTAGCTGGGACCATAGGTATACACCACCACCCCTGGCTAACTTTTTTGTATTCTTTGTAGATGAGGTTTCATCATGTTGCCCAGACTGGTCTCGAACTTCTGGCCACAAGCGATTCTCCGGCCTCGGCCTCCCAAAGTGTTAGGATGATAGGCGTGAGCCACCTCATCCGGCAGGATTTGGGTCTTGAGCTCCAACTGCCCCATGCAGCCTCAGCCCTGAGTTTCCAGCCATCAGCACATGTGCCCAGAACTCTGCAGCCCACCCTGGCTCTCAGCCTTCCTCCTCTGTGCCAGGTAATTTCGAGATGCGTTCCCCACATCTGCACTCTCAGTTTTCTGCATCTTCACTTCCCTTAGGCTCCTGACTTTCCAGGGTCCAGGGTCTACCTTCGGGGTCTTCCTGTGCCATGGGACCCTGCAGGTGGCCTCGCAGGTGCTGCCCCTCGCCCAGACTCACCCTCTGCAGCTGGCACTCTGCCCTGAGGCTCTCGTGAACCACAGCCTTGCAGCAGCTTCCGCTCACTGACCATGGAGGGCGGATGAAGAGCCAGATGAAAGGCGCAGCACCCACGTTCAGCCGCTCAGCGAGACTAAAGAAGCGGGAGGCCTTCAGGCCATTCACTTCTGCGCGCGCCTCATCAGACACAGACACTGTGGGGACAGATAGGACAAAGCCCAGGGATGTCTCTTAGGGATGGAATGTGGGAAGTTCTCCATGGTCTTGGTGGAAAGTGTAACGCCTGAAGTCCACCATAGTGCAAAGCAGCTGGTGTTTAAGGAGGGAAGATCCCTCCAGGATGGGGCACCTGTCTTTTCTCCCCCTACTTTGTGAATGTCTAGAACAGGTGGGTCATTGTGATCAATGCCCCTGCTGCAGTCCTCCCGGAAGCCTGGCTTCTGAAGGTCAGGGGAAGGGGACCCTGCGGCGCTTCATGTCCCATCCTCCCTCCAGCTGGGAGCCACCGCCCGACCCCCTGGTAATGGGTCCACGGCAGGGGTGGGGGTTCTTTTGGGGACGAGGAGAATATTCTAAAATTAGACAGTGGCAATGACTGCACAACCTTGTGAATATACTAAAAACCACAGAACTGCATGCTTTAGATGGGTGAACTGTATGGCGTGTGAATTTTACGTCTGGGAGCTGCTCTCTGATGGGAGGGCAGGGGTAGGACCTTGGCTCCCCTGATTCTGGAGGAGAGTGTTGCTCATGGTCCCTGTCAGTCACCACAATCCTGCCAGCCAGCCAAGGGTAGGGACTCTCTCCCAGCAAGACACCAGATAGTTTAGAAGTGGGAATGTGGGAGGCTACACCCCAGTCTTTGTTTTGAGAGCTGGGACAGACTGTGGGCTCGTTCCTTGGGGTGCTGGCCAGATAACCGGGAACTGGTAGAAGAAAAGGCTGTGCAAGTTTCTTTCAAGGAGCACCTGGCCTCTGGGGATGAAGGGATCCAGGAACCAGGCCAGCTTTAACCTGCCCATGCCTGCTTCCCGTTTAGAGGCTTGGCTCTGTGTTACAGGGGAAGCTGACCTCTGTCTCAAGAATTCTAAGAGGATGGCCAAGGAGAGGGCCAGCATCCACACACGGGTCTGCGTGCTCATGGCACAGAGGGCGGGGAGCCCGATCAGCCCCCGTGCTGAGGCTCTGGCTCAGTCAGTCTTTGCCAACTGAAATTAAAGGGTTTGCTAAAACAAGAGGTGACTCTCTCATAACCTACAAAGTCAGAGTATCATTAGCAGGTTCTTCAGCAGGGTACATCTGGGCACGAGCTCCTGAGACGGAATGGGAAGGCAGGCCATTGGACAGAGCAAGAACAGTGACTGAACTGCTAACACAGGGACCTCCTCTTCATATGGCCAAAGGCTCAAGCCTATCTAAAGCGACAACACGCAGGAGGGGTGAGCACTTACGGCCTTCATTGTAGAGGTAGGCTATGCCCAGCTTCACAGCAGCTTCGAAATTCCCCTTTTCAGCAGCCCTGAAACATTAAGAACATAAAGCATCACAATATTTTATGCCACAAACGGTATGAAGCACCATAGCACTTGAAGAAGTCAGAATACTTGTTCCCTGAATTGAATATATATATACGTCTATATACACACACACATATATATGTGTGTATATACAGACGTATATATATGTGTGTGTGTGTGTGTACATATATATACACAGCTGGTGTTTAAGGAGGGAAGATCCCTCCAGGATGGGGCACCTATCTTTTCTCCCCCTACTTTGTTAATGTCTAGAACAGGTGGGTCATTGTGATCAACGCCCCTGCTGCAGTCCTCCCGGAAGCCTGGATTCTGAAGGTCAGGGGAAGGAGACCCTGCGACATATATATATATATATATATATATATATGTACACACACACACACACAAATATCTGAGACAGGGTCTTGCTCTGTTGCCCATGCTGGAGTGCAGTGGTGCAATCACAGTTTACTACAGCCTCAACCTCCTGTGCTTAAGCCATTCTCCCACTCCGGCCTCCCAAGTAGCTAGGACCACAGGCATGTGCCACCATGCTCAGCTAGTCAAACAAAAAAAATTTTCTTTTCTAGATACAGGGTTTGCTACATTGCCCTGGCTAATTTTGAATTCCAGACCCAAGCGATCCCCCTGCCTCGACCTCACAAAGTGCTGGGATTATAGGTTTGAGCCATCATGCCTGGCCCTAGAACATTTCTTTTTTTTTTTTGAGTCGGAGTCTCACTCTGTCGCCCAAGCTGGAGTGCAGTGCCCAGATCTCAGCTCACTGCAAGCTCCACCTCCCGGGTTCACGCCATTCTCCTGCCTCAGCCTCCCGAGTAGCTGGGACTACAGGCGCCCGCCACCTCGCCCGGCTAGTTTTTTGTATTTTTTAGTAGAGACGGGGTTTCACCGTGTTAGCCAGGATGGTCTCGATCTCCTGACCTTGTGATCCGCCCGCCTCGGCCTCCCAAAGTGCTGGGATTACAGGCTTGAGCCACCGCGCCCGGCCAGAACATTTCTTTTTTTTTTTTTTTTTTGAGACGGAGTCTCGCTCTGTCGCCCAGGCTGGAGTGCAGTGGCCGGATCTCAGCTCACTGCAAGCTCCGCCTCCTGGGTTCACGCCATTCTCCTGCCTCAGCCTCCCGAGTAGCTGGGACTACAGGCGCCCGCCACTCGCCCGGCTAGTTTTTTTTGTATTTTTTAGTAGAGACGGGGTTTCACCGTGTTAGTCAGGATGGTCTCGATCTCCTGACCTCGTGATCCGCCCGTCTCGGCCTCCCAAAGTGCTGGGATTACAGGCTTGAGCCACCGCGCCCGGCCTCAGAACATTTCTTAATATCATGTAGTCAAATATGAATTATCCATTACATGCTATGACACAGATGAACCTTGAAAACATCAGGGTCCGTGAAATAAGCCGGCCACAAAAGACCACATGTTGCAAGATTCCATGTGAAATCCTCACAAAAGGCAAATCCAGAGAGACAGAAAATCAATTAGGGGTTGTCTAGAGTTTCCAGGATTGTGGGGAAAATGGGAAGTGACTGCTGATGGGGACAAGCTTTCTTCTTGGGATAAGGAGAATGTTCTAAAGTTAAGTACTGGTGATGTCTGTACAACTCTCAGTATACTAAAAACCAATGAGTTATACATTTTATTTATTTATTTATTTTGAGACGGAGTCTCACTCTGTTGCTCAGGCTGGAGTGCAGTGGCGCAATCTCAGCTCACTGCAACCTCTGCCTCCTGGGTTCAAGCGATTCTCCTGCCTCAGCCTCCTGAATAGCTGTCATTACAGGCATGTGCCACCATGCCCAGCTAATTTTTGTATTTTTAGTACAGACGGGGTTTCACCATGTTGCTCACGCTGGTCTCGAACTCTTGACCTCATGATCTGCCCGCCTTGGTCTCCCAAAGGGCTGGGATTACAGGCGTGAGCCACCGTGCCTGGCCACATTTTATTTTTTATTTTATTTTATTTTTTTCTGAGACGGAGTCTCGCTCTGTCGCCCAGGCTGGAGTACAGTGGCCGGATCTCAGCTCACTGCAAGCTCCGCCTCCCGGGTTTACACCATTCTCCTGCCTCAGACTCCCGAGTAGCTGGGACTACAGGCGCCGTCACCTCGCCCGGCTAATTTTTTTTTTTGTATTTTTAGTAGAGACGGGGTTTCACCGTGTTAGCCAGGATGGTCTCAATCTCCTGACCTCGTGATCCGCCCATCTCGGCCTCCCAAAGTGCTGGGATTACAGGCTCGAGCCACCACGCCCGGCCACATTTTATTTTTTTATTATTTTTTTGAGACAGTGTTACCCCATCACCCAGGCTGGAGTGCAATGGCACAATCTTGGCTCACTGCAACCTCTGCCTGCTGGGTTTAAGCAATTCTCATGCTTCAGCATCCAGAATAGCTGGGACTACAAGCATCCATCACTGCACCCAGCTAATTTTTGTATTTTTAATAGAGACAGGGTTTTGCCATGTTGGCCGGGCTGGTCTCAAACTCCTGACGTCAAGTGACCCACCCGCCTTGGCCTCCCAAAGTGCTGGGAATACAGTTGTGACACCACACCTGGCTGAGTTCTACACTTTAACTGGGTGAACTGTGTGATGTGTGGATCATGTTTCAATAAGAAATATATACATTTCCCCTGGAAGCAGCCTAAGCATGGCCCCGGCAACATGGCTGCCTGTCCTTGTTGGTTGTCTATCTGGATTTCTGGCAACTCAAGTGGACAAGGGCCACAGTGAATCCCTGTCAGAAAATCCCCGCCTGAGATCACGAGATCAGGAGATCGAGACCATCCTGGCCAACATGGCGAAACCCCGTCTCTACTAAAAATACAAAAATTAGCTGGGCATGGTAGCGCGTACCTGTAATCCTAGCTACTCGGGAGGCTGAAACAGGAGAATCGCTTGAACCAGGGAGTCAGTGGTTACAGTGAGCCGAGATCGCATCACTGCACTCCAGCCTGGTGACAGAGCGAGACTCCATCTCAAGAAAAAAACAAAAACAAAAAACAAACAAACAAAAAAGAAAAATCCCCGCCTGAGCTGTGGTTCCTTCGTTTGTTTTGAGGGCAGCTGGTACCTGGGACCATGAGCACACGTGGACAGGAGGCCAGGGTGTGGGGTGCAGGTTGGGGTGGGATCAGCCAGTGAGTGAAACATTACAGGATAGAAATCACATGGTTTTGACCAAAGGGAAGGCAGGCTGAGTGAAGTTTCCACAGGAAGAGGACTCATGTCTGGGTCATGTGGGAATGCATCAGTGGCAGGAGGGAGGAATGACTGCACGGCCTGCTGGAAGGCGTGTGGCTTGTGCGGCTTGATGCGTGAGGTCTGCCACCCTCAGTCACTCCCCAGGGGATGAGGCAATGTCATGGGAGATAGCAACAGGAAAACTGTTACTGAATCAGGCCGTGAGACACAGACTGGCACATAGGAAGGCCAAGACAGGAGAAGACTGAGCCATTCTCAGGGTGCAGAGATACCTTTCAAAGAGCTTCAGGTTCCCTGGAGACGGCCACAGCTCCTGGAAGCTGGCACATGCCCACACACTGGCGTGGTTGTCCACCAGGTCCTTCAGCTGGGAGTGTACCTGCAGAACAACAGGGGCCGGGGCTGGGTCATGGAGGGACCACCCAAAGGCTCCACGCCTGGAGGTTCTTTTTTTTTTTTTTTTTTTGAGACGGAGTCTCGCTCTGTCGCCCAGGCTGGAGTGCAGTGGCCGGATCTCAGCTCACTGCAAGCTCCGCCTCCCGGGTTTACGCCATTCTCCTGCCTCAGCCTCCCGAGTAGCTGGGACTACAGGCACCCGCCACCACACCCGGCTAGTTTTTTTGTATTTCTTTTAGTAGAGACGGGGTTTCACCGTGTTACCCAGGATGGTCTCAATCTCCTGACCTCGTGATCTGCCCGTCTCGGCCTCCCAAAGTGCTGGGATTACAGGCTTGAGCCACCGCGCCCGGCCACCTGGAAGTTCTTAAGGACAAGACGCAGATGTAGGATCTCCTGTCTCCCTCCCCATCCCAAGTAGTCGAGGTCCCCAATCTCTGTGTGAAAGTAATTGTCGCTTTGAACAGATAAAACAGCCCAGAAACGAGTTTCTCTGAGGTTCTAAAGCAGGGCAGAGGACAATGATCTTGGAAGGCGGGAACAAACACCTAGGCTGAGAAAGAGGGTCCCACATCCCTGCAAAGGTGTCACCCCCAAAGACAGGGGAAACACTCTAAATGGGGGAAGGCAGGGCGGAAATGTGTTTTGTGCTTCCCCACTGGAGGACTTGCTAGTGGGAGTGTGGAAACAGGTCACAGGGACTCAGGACAAAGAACATCACCCATGATGGAGGTCTCAGGTAGAACCTGGAGCCTCTGCGCTAGGCCAGCGCAGGAAGTGTCCAGGCCAGGACCTGGAGCACAGGTGAGCATTTTAAGCAGCAAAGTTTCCACTGCCATTGGAAATTCAGCACTCCCTGGGGTCCATAAAGTGTGTCACACCTGCAATGGAGGTGACTTTGGGAGTCAGAAAATGGGTTGTTGCTGCATTTTCCCATGAATCCACTGTATACTCTAGGTTAAGTCACTCAAAGTAAGCCTATGGTTCCAACATCTAGAAAATAACTCCTAGAGTTCAGTTAAGTGTTAAATGTTACATGGGATTTGTCCTCAAGCATATATTCTTATTCTTTTAAACACTATCCTATTTCTTAAGGGATGCAAATTTCACTGCCATAAAAGGGTACTTTCGGCCGGGTATGGTGGTTCACGTCTGTAATCCCAGCACTTTGGAAGGCCGAGGCAGGCAGATCACAAGGTCAGGAGATTGACACCATCCTGGCTAACATGGTGAAACTCTGACTCTATTAAAAATACAAAAAAATTAGCCGGGCGTGGTGGCGGGTGCCTGTAGTCTCAGCTACTTGGGAGGCTGAGACAGGAGAATGGCATGAACCCGGGAGGTGGAGCTTGCAGTGAGTGGAGATTGCACCACCACACTCCAGCCTGGGTGGCAGAGCAAGACTCTGTCTCAAAGAAAAAAAAAGGTTGGCCGGGCGCGGTGGCTCAAGCCTGTAATCCCAGCACTTTGGGAGGCCGAGATGGGCAGATCACGAGGTCAGGAGATGGAGACCATCCTGGCTAGCACGGTGAAACCCTGTCTCTACTAAAAATACAAAAAACTAGCCGGGCGAGGTGGCGGGCGCCTGTGGTCCCAGCTACTTGGGAGGCTGAGGCAGGAGAATGGCCTAAACCCGGGAGGCGGAGCTTGCAGTGAGCTGAGATCTGGCCACTGCACTCCAGCCCGGGCGACAGAGCAAGACTCCATCTCAAAAAAAAAAAAAAAAAAGAAAAAAGAAAAAAAAAGGTGCTTTTTTTGTTTACACTGTAATGAACAGAGGCAACTTTACTGTGCTGGGAAACAGAAATGGAAATTTCTGTAATCAGAATGTCTTTTTTTTTTTTTTGGGACGGAGTCTCGCAGTCGCCCAGGCTGGAGTGCAGTGGCCGGATCTCAGCTCACTGCAAGCTCCGCCTCCCGGGTTTACGCCATTCTCCTGCCTCAGCCTCCCGAGTAGCTGGGACTACAGGCACCCGCCAACTCGCCCGGCTAGTTTTTTCTATTTTTTAGTAGAGACGGGGTTTCGCCGTGTTAGCCAGGATGGTCTCGATCTCCTGACCTCGCGATCACCCGTCTCGGCCTCCCAAAGTGCTGGGATTACAGGCTTGAGCCACCGCGCCCGGCCCAGAATGTCTTAAAGAAAGCATCTGGTAATGATATCATCTTTGTTTCCTTTTTTTTTTTTTTTTTTTTTTGAGACAGAGTCTTTATCTGTTGCCCAGGCTGGAGGCTGGAGTGCAGTGGTACGATCTCGGCTCACTGCTTCAACCTTGAAAATGGTTCAAGCCATTTTCCTGCCTCAGCCTCCCTAGTAGCTGGGATCACAGGCATGAGATACCATGCCTGGCTAATTTTTGTATTTTTAGTAGAGACAGGTTTCACCAAGTTGGCCAGGCTGGTCTTGAACTCCTGACCTCAGGTGATCCACCCCACCCCCCTTGGCCTTCCAAAGTGCTGGGATTACAGGCGTGAGCCACTGTGCCCGGCCTCTGCCTGTAACCTTTTTAGTCAAAGTTTTGTTCTGACAGTTAAGAACACAAGGCCTTGATAATATAATCAACAATGCTAGGGCTCATGCTGTTTTCATCCAGGGACTTACAGCTCGGACAGCCAGGATGTCCTCTACAGAAAGCCATTTCAGGATGTGAAATAGCACATCTTCGGGGAGACTCAAGATGGTCAGGTTTCGGGGCCTCCTCCTTATTCTTCGCTTTGTAGGATAACAGAAACACTTGGCACACCTACAGTGAACCACTGAAGGAAAAAAGACAGAACGCTTGATAAGATGAAAAATTATTCTATATACATACCCTTGAAGGGAAAAAAAAAAAGGATAAAAGTTACACCTGAAAATGATCTAATGGTTACTATTCCCTGTGCCACAAAAACAGAACTATGCTTCTTGTCCCAAACAAAGATTATGTAAAAGGAGTGGCATTGCACAAATTATAGAAGAGATCATTCATTTTCAAATATTCAACAAATATTTATGGCAAATAGTGCATATCATGTAACTTGGCTATTGGGAAACTTTCTGATCCAGAGCCCACATGACAGTCAGGAAGGGGAAAAAGCTGCTGAGGCTGACGACCGTTTTCCTTCCATTTCACTCTTAGGAAAACCCCTGAGGTCTTTGCTGCATATCTTTTTTTTGCACACATGACCAAGGTGCATAATGTTCAATAAGGATCTGTGGGCTTGTAGAGTCTGGTTTTCAAGTCCAAATTAGAAAGGTCGGCCCTGGAGAGAAGCCACACGCTTGGAGGCCGGGGTAGTGTGCGTCCAAGTCAGCTCTGCAGAGTCTCAGTGTGCCCTCCACTGTAGAATGTGGAGTTTACAGCTACGCAGTAAGGTTGTTGCTCAGGTCCCAACACAAACCTAGACCTGTAGGTTTGTATACAGGTGCAATCGTTAAAGGTGAGACGGGCTCTCCACCCACCAGGCAGGCAGCCCAGTCATGCTTCTCAGATGTGCTCTCTGCTCTTCCCACAGCCGGATTTTCTAACTCTTACTCCAGCAACCCCTTCCGCACTCTAAGCAGATGATCTTAGCCCTTATTTCATAGCGAAACAGAAGCCCTCAGACAGGAACCTCAGGATCCTGCCTCCCCACCTACAAATCTACCTTTCTATCCGTTCTTCCAGTCCTGAAAGGAAGCGCCACTCCCCTCTGTGGGCCCAAATCCCTTCCCACCAGGACTTCCTAGCGATTGCTCCTTGCTCCCCTCTCCTGACCCGGGTCTTCCTGTCAGGAATTAAAAGAGCTGCAAAAGCCAAACGTACTCCAGGGTGACGAATTCTCAAAGATTCTATAGAGCTCTCCATAAAATATTCCTCATTCTCCGGCTCCCAGACAGATAATGTGATAACAGCTGAAACTACAGCTCGAGTTTCCTGTGCCTCATCGCGCGCGGGGCCGAACGCTGCTTTCCACAGAGCTAGGTCCACGGCCCCGCTGGACGGAGGCCCAGTGAGGGCCGGGCCGGGCTGCGGGATCGTTTCGACCCCACGCACTCCGCAGCCCCAACCCCGACGAGGAGGCGCTGGTGTGTGGCTCCCCCGGACCCGATCGCCGCCCCGGGATCCGATCGCCGTCCGGGACCCGATCGCTGCCCCGGCAAAGGGCCGGAAAACGTCGCCGCGAGGGAAGGCGACGAGGGGCTCGGGCGCCCGCCGGGCATTTAAACCGCGCTCCCGGCCGCGGGGGCTCCCTGCGCCGGACGCGACACCCGACCCGGGTTAAAGAGCTCGAGCCGGCCCTTCTCAGGCTGCCAGGGCCTCCCCTGCCGCGGGACCCGCTGTCTGCCCCGTAGGGCAGGCAGAAGGGGTGTGGGGGAGAAACCGGCGGACATCGCCTCGCACTCACCGCCACCGCTCCCCATCGCCGCGCTCGCGTCTCTGTCGCCGTAGCCCGCCTGAGAGCGCGCCCGCGCCCCGGCTGGAGCGCGCGCGGTGCCCTCGCGCAGGCGCAGACCCCGCCCAGCCGCCCACCCCAGTTTTCAAACGCGCCCGGCCCTCCCATTGGCCTGCCCCGGGGGGCCGCCGCCGGCCCCGCCCACGTCCCGCCCCAGGCTCGCCTTATTTACCGCCCTCCACGCCCACACCGCCTGCTCCGGGCGCCCGCCATTGGCCGCGCCAGGACGCGAATTCGAACATTGGCCGCTGACTGGTGGAACCCGCGTGGCCGCCCCCGCCTCCCCAGCCGGGCTGGGGTCCTGGAGGAACGCGGCTCCTGGCCCGTGGGCAGGGGTTTCTAGGCGTCCTCTCCCGGCCGCATGGGTCCGGGCATCGCCGCTGACCCCGGCGACTGGCATCTGCGATGCCCGATGGGCTGCGAAGGCGCATGCCTGCGGCCAGGGGAAAGAGGACTCCTTGGCGTCCCTCGCAGTCGCGGCCGTGATCCAGCCTGGCACAGCCCCGACGTGGCGCTTCTAGGACGAGGCCGTGCCCTGCCCGGGTCCCGGGGTCGGTCCTGGGCCCGCGACTGTCACCCCCAGCCTGCACGGCCATCCTTTCCGCCGCCTGGTTCAGGTGGAGACCCTTGGGTTTGTGGCCGAGCCGCTGCTGGGCGGGGATGCTGGCCCGGATCGTGGTAGGGAAAGAGGGGGTCGGAGCTGGCGCTGGAAGTCTCCCCCGCGAAACGCTGACCCCTTCTTCCCGCGAATCGTGGCGCACCCTGGACGCCTCAAGTGCCCCAGCCTCGGGGCAAGCCCGCTCCCTCACTTTGGCCAGATGCTGCCCCCTGTCTCGCCTCCTCGGCTGCTACCTGGAAGCTGCTCACCGTGGGAAGTGTCACATGTGCTCACTCCTGTCTTGGGCAGAGCCCATCCGAGCTGTCCTTCAGGAATCAGCCATACCCCACCCCTTTCACGGCACAGGCTGTCAGGGGAAGACATGCAGCCTCCTGAGTGTCTGGTGGAGGACAGAGGGGCTTTTCCTGGGGAAGGCAGGGGCCTGGGCCAAGGCTGCTCATCCCTCCCTCACGCTTCCCTCAGTCTGCACCCTTCCATCCTTCTGAGTCCCCACAGAACCCCTTCAAGTACTGGGCCTGCCCTGGGCACACAGACAGGAGCCCTGGCGTGCAGGCTTCAGCCAGCCTGGAGCAAGAGACAGAGCAAACAGGTGATCACAGCACAGGGTGCAGAGAGGGCCTGGAAGTTGGGACTAATCCCTGTCCTGGAATCAGGAAGTGGATGAAGGAGGGCGAAGAGAGAACAGGCTGATCAAGTTTGGGGCCTGCTCCCCAGATGTCTCATGTTCTCAGCTCCCGGATTTCTTTCTTTCTTTTTTTTTTTTTTGAGACGGAGTCTTGCTCTGTCGCCCAGGCTGGAGTGCAGTGGCCGGATCTCAGCTCACTGCAAGCTCCGCCTCCCGGGTTTATGCCATTCTCCTGCCTCAGCCTCCCGAGTAGCTGGGACTACAGGCGCCGCAACCTCGCCCGGCTAGTTTTTTGTATTTTTTAGTAGAGACCGGGTTTCACCGTGTTCGCCAGGATGGTCTCGATCTCCTGACCTCGTGATCCGCCCGTCTCGGCCTCCCAAAGTACTGGGATTACAGGCTTGAGCCACCGCGCCCGGCCAGCTCCCAGATTTCTTATCCCCTTGTCTCACTTTTGTCCCCCTGGGTTACTGTTTCCTACTTTGTCACTGTCTCCCCTAGGGCAGAGGTGCACTTTCAGGGTTAGCTTCCATAGCATCTTGAAGGGATTAATCAACTAGAGCCAGCCATGGCCACATTAGCCACACTGCCTGCCTCTAGAATCTAGAACAGCATCCCTGGTCCCTAGGTTGTTGTTTAGCTCTATCCTGTGCTTTGTGTCATGATCACTCTCCTTTCAATATGGAGAGGCAAATTTATTTTTCAGGGAGCAGGAGTTGTCTTGATTGCAGCCATGCCTACTCTCGGCCCACACCCTGCACTGGCTGCCCTGGGGTGATGAGTGGCTCCTCCAGGGTGTGGGCCTGTTTCCCACTGGGCTTCAGGAAGGTGAGACCTTGTTGGAAAAGTCTAAACTGTTAGAAGCTCAGGGAAATTCCTGGTAGAATGAGGTGTCAGTTGAAAACGTCATGGGTAGTGAGGGGCAGGGGAGAGTAAGGGAAAGTGAAGTAGCTTGGGAGCCTGAGAAATCCCATATTCAGAGAAGGTGGGCCTTCAGTGGAGGTAGAGAGGGGCATGGGAGGAATGAGAGCTGGATGTGGGAGCCCAGGCAGTGGCTTTCATCACAGGGGGCAGTCACCTGAAACAAGGACTGAGAAGAGGGTGGGTTGGTGACCATGGGTGTGTGACGCTGTTGTTCTGGGCAAGGGGTGCAGGAAGCATAGACAAGGCCCGTGCATGATACTTTCCTGAGTCCTAGCTGAGAAGAGACAGAGACCAGCATCTGCACTTCCCAGAGGGGAGCTGAGGGGCCTGTGGCAAGGGGCAGAGTGAGCTCCACAGAGAGAGAAAGGCTGCTGGATGGAGCCCGTCTCAGAGGAGAGGAGAGTGTACGTGACAAAGGCATGCGGTCACATCCATCTGCATGTGGACAGTGCAATGGTCTGGCGTCCATGGGGCCTCTGCTCAGTGGTTCTCACGCTGGAGCTGCGTCAGAACACCTGCTATAGGGCTTGTTGCAACAGGATTGCTGGCCCTGCCCCAAGCATTTCTGATTCAGTAGGTTTTGGATGGGGCCCAATAACCTACATTTCTAACAAGTTTCCTGATGGTGCTGCTGCTACTGGGACCCCACTGTAAGAACCTCTGCCCCAGTGCAACCCTGGCTCCCCTGCCTGTTGATGTGGGAAGTTACTGGCTGCCTCTCAGTCAGTCTACCCATGTGGGAGGTAGGGCGTTGTTCACTTCATGGGTGGATATAGGATCACATGCAGCCCTAAATTTGCAGGAGCCAGGGAAGAGGATGAAAGCCCACACATCCCAATACTTAAATGTTGTAACATCCTGACTTAGGCTAGCGAGCTTGTCAATATTTCTTTCCTCCTTCCTTCAGAAGAACAGTGTCATTACCACCTGGGAGGCCAGGTGTGAGTTTAGAATCATGGTCTCCATGAAGCTCCACTCTTGCATGTGACCATGGGAGCTAGCCCCACCCTGGCCTATGGGCACCCTCCTTTCTGTTTCTGGCTCTATCCTGCTTTCCAAGGGATCTGCACATCTGTGTGGAAACCCCCACGCACCCATCCAAACTCCACCCGCAGTTCTGCAGAGCCGCTGCTTTGCTGCACCTCACGTCTCAGGGTGCGTGGGGCAGCATGGCCTGCCCTGGGAGGGAGTGCACTGGACGGACAAACCATCTGGGCAGGGGATTCTAGAGAAGGAAGAACACAAGCTTTGGGTAAGCATTTCCCTCTGCCCTGCAGACTTCTTGCCCATGAGCAAGGGGATGACCAGGACAGACCCCTTGAGGCCGGGCCTGAGAGTGGTATGATCAAATGACATGATGCCTGCAGGGGACCATCCACAGAGCTGGCACCTGGTCGGGTCATGGTTAGTACTGTGGTCACTCCCTGGCCACCGCCTTTGGAAAGGACGTGCAAGATGTTCTGAGGCTGCTTCCACAGCCAAGTCTCAACAAGACCACAGGCTACTCAGGTGGGACTCGGGCATCCCTTTCTAAGGAAACGCACCTGGGTTCCCCAGCGGGCCTCTTAAGTTCTCCAGTGGGCCCCACTCTGCTCCGTGCACTGCAGTTAGGGGGAGAGCCCTGTGCTGAGCTAGCTGGGCCAAGAGCTGCCTCTGTAAGCCCTGGAGACCCAGGGCAGGCCATGCACACCTGGGCCAACCTGGCACTGGTCTGTCTTAATTACAGCAGGACAGGCTCTGAGGGAGGTAGGGAGGGAGGCTGAGAGAAAAGCTGAGAGGGAGGCAGGGAGGGAGGCAGCGAGCACGATGAGGAGCCCGTTTGCTCTGCTTGCTGTCATTGGTCTTCACTTTGGACCAGGGGCACAGGGCAGGCAAAGCTTAGGAAGATGACCTCCATGGTGACCTGACTGAGTAATTGTCCAGCATATACTTCTTCTTGGCTTGCTCTAGAGTGCCAAACATCTGAGGGGAGGAAGGAGGCTGCTGTGGCCAGGCTGTCCCACAGACGCACACAGGGGAGGAGAGAAGGTGGGAAGGGCTGGCCTCTGGGACTGTGACAAGGCCCCAAAGAGGCCCATCCCTCTTTCAGCTGCTCCAGAACACCTCCCAAGAAGTCAGTGCTATGGATCTCAGCTGTCTGTGCTCTTGGGTGGGAATGGTGCCAGAAGGTCAGAGGCCTGGTAGGTGTCCCTGGCTTGCTGTGTGTCCCCAGGCATCTGGTGTTCCCTCTCTGGGCCTGCTGTCCTCTCCATGAAATGAGGGGGCAGGAGAAACCGATCTTCAAAGTCCCTTCTAGGGGAAACACCTTCTGGTCTACGATATCCATGTGAACATTGCCATGGAAACGGCAGAGGACAGGGGCAGTGCTGAACATGACTTCAGGGGGATGGAGAGGAGAGAAAGAGAAGGAGAGAGAGAGACAGAGTTACGCCAGAAAGTGGGTCACGTCAAAAATGTGCGCTCACCTTTGCCCAGCTGATGTCTTGGCCCAGCAGGTGGTCATGGACCATGCCTTGGTACTTGTCTTCGAGGATGCTGCCTGCACGAAAGAGGGATGGCATTGCTGTGACGGCCAGGCTGGAGGATCACGGAGGGTGCCTGGTTGCTGGGTACTGGGGTCCTCATCCCAGGGATTGGGGAGATGGGACATGGGAGGGGTGAGGCATAGATTCTCCTTACGGTAGACGGGAGAGGCCTAGGCAGGGGCCCAGGGCCCACCCAGTAGGGGCTGCTGGGGCTGAAACACACCTGGAAAGGTCAGGTCCACGAAGACCTTGAAATCCTCCAGCGCCTCCTATTGCCTTTCGCTGTACACCTCAGCCTGCAGGGAGTAGCTGCTGCCGAACTTGCTCTTGAGGTGCTGGGGGCTGCCCAGGCACTTGAACTGCCCCTGCACCATCATGGCCAGCTGGGTGCACAGGGCCTCACACTCCTCCATGTTGGGGAGAGGGCGGGGCCTCAGACAGGGTTGGGGATGCCAAAGGCTGGTGCAGACAGGAAGGCGTTGGTGCCCTGATCAGGCCATTCCTGATACCCATACTCAGAGTGCGGCTCATGTGCAGAGCCGAGGGAATCTCCTCAAAGACTCTCCACCAGCTGCTGATGGGTCTCCTGGCCACCTGGTTCTTTCCCAGCCTACCCGGTTTTGAAACTTCCAGTTACCCACAGACCCAGGCTGTACCTGTAGGAGGTGATGATGATGGCCTTGCCGGGCTCGCTGGCTCATGCCACAGCATTCCAAAGCAGGTGCCAGGCCACGGGTCCATGCCACTGGACGGCTCGTCCAGAAAGATGATGGCAGGCTCTCTGATCAGGGCAATGCCAGTGCTCAGCTTCTGCTTGTTACCACTGCTGGAGGTGGAAGGGAGAAGGTTGGGTGACGGCAATGGTCAGTCTCCAGCAGTGAGCACTGCCGGCTCAATACTCATCCCCTTTCCTTCTCTATTCAGGAAGCATTCCCACACCCCTCATGGGGCTTTCAGCAATGCAGCCCACCACTTTAACCCAGAGCTGAACTGTGGCTTGGGCTGTCCACTCAAGGAATAGCCCATTCCCCTGGACGCAGGGATGAGTCCAGGGTGAGCATATGGTTGACGAGTCTTCTTTGAGGGTCTCGAAGTGTTGAGGGCAAGCACTTCTCTGTCTGAGGGGATGGGCATTGGCCCATCTTAGCTAACAAAAAAAAATACTGGTTGGGCGTGGTGGCTCATATCTGTAATCCCAGCACTTTGGGAGGCTGAGGCGGGTGGATCACCTGAGGTCAGGAGTTGGAGACCAGCCTGGCCAACATGGTGAAACCCCGTCTCTATTAAAAATACAAAAATTAGCTGGGCGTGGTGGCAGGCACCTGTAATCCCAGCTACTTGGGAGGCTGAGGCAGGAGAATTGCTTGAACCTGCGAGGCGCAGGTTTCAGTGAGCTGAGATTGCGCCATTGCACTTCATCCTGGGCAACAAGAGTGAAAACCTTGCCTCAAAAGAAAAAACAAAAAAATTGGCCGGGCGCGGTGGCTCGAGCCTGTAATCCCAGCACTCTGGGAGGCCGAGACGGGTGCATCACAAGGTCAGGAGATCGAGACCATCCTGGCTAACACGGTGAAACCCCGTCTCTACTAAAAAAATATATATATATACAAAAAACTAGCCAGGCGAGGTGGCGGGCACCTGTAGTCCCAGCTACTCGGGAGGCTGAGGCAGGAGAATAGCGTGAACCCGGGAGGCAGAGCTTGCAGTGAGCTGAGATCCGGTCACTGTACTCCAGCCTGGGCGACAGAGCGAGACTCCGTCTCAAAAAAAAAAAAGAAAAAACAAAAAAACACATATTGCATTTACTATGCGCAACACACAGTTCTAAACTGCAAATGTGAACTCATTTGATCTTCAGAAGATGCAGGGAAACATAAAAACCTGCTTGAAACAGAAGCCAACAAAGACAGAAGACCCAAGGGACACCATCATCTGACCCTGGACTCATTTTGCCAGACGTGTGGGCACCTCTACATCCCAATCCTGGGTATGCAGTACCGCTGTATGCCTCCAGGGGGAGCTGCACACAACACGAAGGGAGTCCTTGGACCTGCGCAGCCTGTGGCCTTGCTTTGATTGGAGTCAGGCTTCTATCACTGACAACAGAAGCCTAAGAAATACCCCATGCTCCTTAGCAAAACATCTGCAGTTCAGGTACCCCAGGCCCAGTGGTATGAGGTAAGACGGGGCTTAAAATGCAAACTTACTGAAAATAGAAAGCCCTTCATGAAGTGGCAGGGAGAAAGGTCCGTCCTCACCTTATCAGGACAGTAACACCTGTGGTGCCATCAACCTGATCTCAGCCATGTAAGCTACCTTTGGCCTGGGTCAGCTTCATAATCCGCTCAAGCCCAGGACCAAGAGGAAGTGGTGCCTTGAGGCAGCCCAGGACACTCACCTCTTTCTGCAGGGGTGGAGGCCGCCCCCAACCACCTGTGCAGTGACCTCATGCCCAGATCTGGGGGCTTTGCCCTGCTCTCCAGGTCTGGGAAGAACTGGAACTTATCTTGTAACTGGAGGTGGAGGGGCTGAAGGAAGCCCCAGATCTCCCCTGTAGGTCTTGACCAGCTTGTCGGCGTACATGTACCTGACTAAATCCTCAAGAATCTGGTCCACACAAGCAGTGATGTGGCGCTCTGGGATGCCCCAGATCCGGGCATACATGACCAGCATCACATGGCCTGTCGTGAAGTTCAGCAGAGCATCAAACTGAGGACAGTAACCAATCCACTGCCGTATCTGAGTTAAGAAACAGCTCAGAGAGGGAGGCACGTCAGAAGAAAGCCTCTTCCCACCAGGTTTATCAAGCCTCCAATGAGGCAAGGGCCTGGACACCTGCTGGTCTTGCTCCAGGCTGCTGCCTCTGCCACGTGAATGCACAGGCACACTACTAAGGGGCTGTGAGTGGAAGCAGAGTAACGTAAGGGAGCCTGGGACAGCCCTTGCTGCTGGTGTAGTGGACAGGCTAGAGTGCTTGTTTGGCTCCTCCTCCAGCCCACCCAGCATGAAACCTAAGCACACAGTGCCTCCCTACTTCCTGGTGCCTTTGAAGCATCCAGTCAATACAAGACGCTTGCTTTGCTTTTTTCCCCTTTAGAAATATTTTCCATTAGACATGTAATCTGCAAATAGATTTTCTTTGTAAAATATTCATGCAAAGACTCCTGCAGTCTATTGGCTCAGCCTGCTGTGGCCAGGCACCTGTGCACCCTCTAGACTTCTGTGTTGGCAAAGGCACCTTCGTGGGCCTGTGCTCCTTGCTCAGGACTGGCTGGGTGCTGTTTTTGCCAAATGGTATCATCCCATATCTACCATTCTGTAACATGCTTTTCTTTCTTATTTTCTTTTTTTGAGATGGAGTCTCACTCTGTCACCAGGCTGGAGTGCAGTGGTGTGATCTCAGCTCACTGCAATCTCTGCCTCCTGGGTTCAAGCAATTCTCCTGCCTCAGCCTCCTGAGTAGCTGGGGTAACAGGCACACACCACCACACCCGGCTAATTTTTGTATTTTTAGTAGAGATGGGGTTTCACCATGTTGGTCAGGCTGGTCTCGAACTTCTGGCCTCATGATCTACCTGCCTCAGCCTCCCCAAGTGTTGAGATTACAGGCGTGAGCAACTGTGGCCAGCCAACATGCTTTTCTTACTCAACATTATGTTTTAAAGATATTCCTAGGTCAGTAAATACCGATCTACCCCCCACTTATTTTAACTGCTACTTAGTCATCCAGGGAGGGCTTCTAGATTTCATTTAGCTGTTTAAAAAATTCATTTGACTCATTTCCACGTTTTTGCTTTTATTTTTATTTTTTGGGGGACAGAGTCTCACTCTGTTGCCCAGGCTGGAGTGCAGTGGTGCAATCTTGGCTCACTGCAACCTCCGCCTCCTGGGTTCAAGCAATTCTCCTCTCAGCCCCTCGAGTAGCCGGGGCTACAGGTGCACGCCACCACGCCCACCTATTTTTTCTGTATTTTTAGTAGAGACGGGATTTCACCATGTTGGCCAGGTTGGTCTCAAACTCCTGACCTCAGGTTTTTGCCTTTCTAAACTTGCAGCTGACCACCCTCATTTGTGTCCATGTTCGTCTACTCCCAGGTGCTGAAAAGAGTGGGATGCCATTTTCCAGAAGTAACCACTGTTTTTCCCTCCTATTTTCTCCCCTCTTCTCCTCCCTATTCAAACAGCTGGACAACCCTGGGCTTCACTGTCTGAGGTTGTGAGGATGGGTAGGATTTTACAGAGTGCAAAACAGAAAACCACATGGAGGCTGGGCACCATGGCTCACGCCTGTAATCCCAGCACTTTGGGAGGCTAGGTGGGTGGATCGCTTGAAGCCAGGAGTTTGAGACCAGCCTGGCCAACATGGCACACGCCTGTAATCCCAGCTACTCCGAAGGCTAAGACATGAGAATTGCCTGAACCCAGGAGGCACAGGTTACAGTGAACTGAGATCATGCCACTGCACTCCAGCCTGGGTGACAGAGGGAGACTCTAAGAAAGGAGGAAGGGAAAGGGGGAGGGGAAGGGGAAGAAAAAGAGAGAGAGAGAAAGAAAAAGAGAGAGAGAGGGAGGGAAGGAAAGAAAGGAAACCACATGAAGTGTCTGCTTAGTGAAAGAGAGATAAGGGAGAAGGCCGTCAGCATGGAAGAATGTTTACAGAGACCTTACACAACTAAGGGCCCAGCTTTGGTTCCCAGAGTGGGGCTTCCCCCTTTTCCTTCTTCTTTTTATAAAAGCTTTATTAAGATACGATGCACGTACCACATAATTCACCAGTGTGTACAGTTCAACTGTTCTTAGCACGTTCAGATCCATCATCACACTCAACTTCAAACACTTCATTGTTCCCAGAAGAAACCCTGTACCCATTAGTAGTCGCTCCCCATTCCCTTTAACACCTCCAGCACCTGATTACCACTAATAAGCTTCCTGTCTCCATGGCTTTGCCTATTCTGGACATTTCATTTTAATGGAATCACACAGCATATGGTCTTCTGTGTCTGCCTTCTTTTACTTAGCATAAAGTTTTCTGGTTCATCCATGTTGTGGTGCATGTCAGTGCTTCATTCCTTTTTATGGCTGAGGAATATTCCATATTATGCAGCAAGACCACATGTTGTTTATCCATTCATCTATTGATGGACATTTGGGTTGTTTCCACTTTTAGCCACTATGAGTAATGCTTCTGTGAACATTCTTGTGCAAGTTTCTGTGTGGATGTAGGTTTTCAGTTCTTTTGGTTATATACCTAGGAATGGAATTGCTGGGTCCTATGGTAATTCTATGTTTAACCTTTTGAGTATCCTTTTTGATAATTTTAATCTTTTAAAATTATATATATAACTTTTATATTTATATATATTTATATATATCATATATATAATACATTATATTATATATATATATAGTTTTATATATATATATAACTTTTTTTTTGAGATAAGGTCTGACTCTCTTGCCCAGGCTGGAAGGCAGTGGTGTGATCATGGCTCACTGCAGCTTCAACCTCCTAGGCATAAGTGATCCTCTCAGCTCCCAAGTAGCTGGGACTACAGGCACACACCACTGCACCTGGCTAATTTTTTTTTTTTTTTTTTTTTTTGAGACGGAGTCTCGCAGTCGCCCTGGCTGGAGTGCAGTGGCCGGATCTCAGCTCACTGCAAGCTCCGCCTCCCGGGTTTACGCCATTCTCCTGCCTCAGCCTCCCGAGTAGCTGGGACTACAGGCGCCTGCCAACTCGCCCGGCTAGTTTTTTCTATTTTTTAGTAGAGACGGGGTTTCGCCGTGTTAGCCAGGATGGTCTCGATCTCCTGACCTCGCGATCCACCCGTCTCGGCCTCCCAAAGTGCTGGGATTACAGGCTTGAGCCACCGCGCCCGGCCAACCTGGCTAATTTTTAAATTTATTGTAGAGGTGGAGTTTGGCTATGTTGCCCAGGCTGGTCTCGGATTCCTAGGTTCAAGCCATCCTCCCGCCTGGGCCTCCCAAAGTACTGGGATTACAGGTGTGAGCCACCAAGCCTGGCCTAAATCTATCATCTTATTCAGGGCTAGCTAGCCCATATGTTCTATGTTCCTTTTTCTCTCTCAATTCTTCTATCACATAATTTTTTTCATGTTCCTATTTTTCCCTTCTATTAGCTTAAAAATATATACTCCTTTCTCCCATTACTTTGGTTGTTCCTTTAGAGATTAAAATATGCATCCTTGACTTAGCAATGGATATCATTAACTGTTTACTTTATTCATGAACAAGGTAAGGACCTTAAAATACTTTACCTTCTTTTACCCTCTCCTGACTTAAAGCCATTGTTGTCATGTATTTTACTTTTACATGTATTTGAAACCTCATAAGACATTATTATTATAGTTTTCCGTCAAAACTGATACATTTCCCTTTTCTTTTTTTTTGAGACGGAGTCTCACTCTGTTGCCTAGGCTGGAGTGCAGTGGTGCAATCTCAGCTCACTGCAACCTCCACCTCCCGAGTTCAAGTGATTGTCCTCCCTCAGCCTCCCATGTAGCTGGGACTACAGGCGCATCTCCCATCGCTCTAGGCCATATATCTCCCTTGAAAAAAAAAAAAAAACAACACTTGGCCGGGCACGGTGGCTCATGCCTGTAATCCCAGCACTTAGGGAGGCCAAGGCAGGCAGATCACGAGGTCAGGAGATCGAGACCATCCTGGCCAACATGGTGAAACCCCGTCTCTACTACAAATACAGAAATAACTCAGGCATGGTGACTCGTGCCTGTAGTCGCAGTTACTTGGGAGGCTGAGGCAGGAGAATTGCTTGAACTCAGGAGGTGGAGGGTGAGGTGAGCCGAGATCACGCCACTGCGCTCCAGGCTGGTGACAGAGCGAGACTCCCGTCTCAAATAAATCAATAAATCAATAAATCACTTTTTACTCCTTTGTTTCCCCCTGGGTTCCCCGCCCAGCCATTCTTTCTGTATATATATATTTTTAATAGGGTCTTGCTCTGTCACCCAAGCTAGAGTGCAGTGGCATGAGCATGGCTTGCCATAACTTCAAATCCTGAGCTCGGCCGGGCGCGGTGGCTCAAGCCTGTAATCCCAGCACTTTGGGAGGCCGAGACGGGCGGATCACTAGGTCAGGAGATCGAGACCATCCTGGCTAACTTGGTGAAACCCCGTCTCTACTAAAAAATACAAAAAATTAGCCGGGCGAGGTGGCGGGCGCCTATAGTCCCAGCTACTCGGGAGGCTGAGGCAGGAGAATGGCGTAAACCCGGGAGGCGGAGTTTGCAGTGAGCTGAGATCCGGCCACTGCACTCCAGCCTGGGAGACAGAGCGAGACTCCGTCTCAAAAAAAAAAAAAAAAAAAAAAAAAAAAAAAAAAAAAAATCCTGAGCTCAAGCGATCCTCCTACTTCAGCTTCTGGAGTAGC
Organism: Trachypithecus francoisi; assembly: GCF_009764315.1. Classification (NCBI taxonomy): domain Eukaryota; kingdom Metazoa; phylum Chordata; class Mammalia; order Primates; family Cercopithecidae; genus Trachypithecus; species Trachypithecus francoisi. The sequence goes on from NW_022681460.1 coordinate 112,646,125, forward strand.
TGGGACTACAGGAGCACGCCACTACACCCAGCTAATTTGTTATATTTTGTAGAGATGGGGGTCTCACTATGTTGCCTGGGTTGGTCTTGAACTCCTGGCCTCAAGCGATCCACTTGCCTTAGCTACCCAAAGTGATAGGATTACAGGTATGAGCCACTGCCACCACACCTAGCCCTTTCTGAATCTTTGAGTTTCCATCTGGGATCATTTTTCTTCTGCCTGAAACTTACTCTTTATTATCTCCTTTTGCATACATCTGCTGGTGATAAAGTCTCTCAGCTTTTATTTATCTGAAGGTCTTTTTATTTATTTTCATTCATTCATTCATTCATTCATTCATTCATTTATTTATTTATTTATTTATTTTGAGACGGAGTCTCGCTCTGTTGCCCAGGCTGGAGTGCAGTGGCCGGATCTCAGCTCACTGCAAGCTCCGCCTCCCAGGTTTATGCCATTCTCCTGCCTCAGCCTCCCGAGTAGCTGGGACTACAGGCAACTGCCACCTTGCCCGGCTAGTTTTTTTTTTGTATTTTTTAATAGAGACAGGGTTTCACCGTGTTAGCCAGGATGGTCTCGATCTCCTGACCTCGTGATACTCCCGTCTCGGCTTCTCAAAGTGCTGGGATTATAGGCTTGAGCCACCGCTTTAAAAAGCCTAAAGGTCTTTTTAAAAATATCTTCTGTAATCCCAGCACTTTGGGAGGCCGAGACAGGCGGATCACGAGGTCAGGAGATGGAGACCATCCTGGCTAACAAGGTGAAATCCCGTCTCCACTAAAAAATACAAAAAAAAAAAAAACTAGCCGGGCGAGGTGGCGGGTGCCTGTAGTCCCAGCTACTCGGGAGGCTGAGGCAAGAGAATGGTGTAAACCCGGGAGGCGGAGCTTGCAGTGAGCTGAGATCCGGCCACTGCACTCCAACCTGGGTGACATAGCGAGACTCCGTCTCAAAAATAAATAAATAAATAAATAAATAAATAAATAAATAAAAAATATCTCTGGCCGGGCTCACATCTGTAGTCCCAGCGCTGTGGGAGGCCGAGGCGGGCAGATCGCCTGAGGGTGGCAGTCCGAGACCAGGCTGGCCAGCATGGTGAAATCTCATCTTTACTAAAAATACAAACATTAGCTGGGTGTGGTGGCAGGCACCTGTAATCCCAGCTACTCGGGAGGCTGAAGCAGGGTAATCACTTGAACCCAGGAGGCAGAGGGTGCAGTGAGCTGAGATCACGCCACTGCATGCACCATCCTGGGCAACAGAGCGAGACTCCATCTCAGAAAAATAGAAAGCAAGCAAGTAAACAAACAAACAAACTTCTTTCCTAAGTATAGTTTGATGGGTTACTTTATTCCAGGTAGGTTGTTTCCTCTCATATCACTTACAATGTATTGTTCTATTGTCTTCTGGCCTCTATTATTTCTTTTTTTTTTTTTTTTTTGAGACGGAGTCTCGCTCTGTCGCCCAGGCTGGAGTGCAGTGGCCGGATCTCAGCTCACTGCAAGCTCCGCCTCCCGGGTTTACGCCATTCTCTCGCCTCAGCCTCCCGAGTAGCTGGGACTACAGGCGCCCGCCACATCGCCCGGCTAATTTTTTGTATTTTTTTAGTAGAGACGGGGTTTCACCGTGTTAGCCAGGATGGTCTCGATCTCCTGACCTCGTGATCCACCCGTCTCGGCCTCCCAAAGTGCTGGGATTACAGGCTTGATGGCCTCTATTATTTCTGTGATTGGGCCTCTGCCAGTGTAACTGTTGCTCTTGTGAAGGGACTCCACCTTTTATCTCTGGGTCCTTCTAAGACTTTTTCTTGTTCGGTTTTCAGCAGATTTACTATACTGTTCCTAGAGGCTGATTTCTTTTTATTTATTCGCTTGGGGCTAATAGGGCTTCATTTGTGATTGAGGTCTTTCATAAATTTTGAAAAGTTTTAGCCATATCGTTTCAAATGTTGCCTTGTCTCCCTTCCTTTTGGAACCTCTGTTACACACATATTAAGCCTTGTCACTGTATCCTTCCTATGTGATTAGTCATATGTTGCTGCATAACAAATTACTCCAAAACGTGGGTGTAATTTGTTATTTCATGGTTATTATGCATCGGATCAGGAATCTCAGAGCAGCTTAGCTGGGTGGTGCTGGCCAGGGTCTCTCATGAGGTGCTGCTAACCTGTCAGTGGGGCCCAAAGTCTCTTGAAGGCTAGAGGAGCTGTTTCCCAGTGGCTGGCAGGTCTCAGGTACTTTGTGACTGCTCCTCACCATGCAGGCCTCTCTGCAGGGCCACCTAGGTGTCTGCATGACATGGCAATGGCACTTAGCTTCCCTCAGAGTGAGCGTGCTGGTTAATTTTTTTTTTTTTTTTTGAGATGGAATCTCACTCTGTTGCCCAGGCTGGAGTGCAGTGGCACAATCTTGGCTCACTGCAACCTCCACCTCCCGGGTTCAAGCGATTCTCCTGCCTCAGCCTCCGGAGTAGCTGGGACTACAGGCGTGTGCCACCATGCCTGGCTAATTTTTGTATGTTAGGTAGAGACAGGGTTTCACCATGTTGGTCAGGCTGGTCTCAAACTCCTGACCTCGTGATCTGCCCGCCTTGGCCTCCCAAAGTGCTGGGATTACTGGCGTGAGCCACCACACGCGGCCGAGCTGGTTAATTTTATGTGCCAACTTGACTGGACTCAGGGATGTCCAGAGAGCTGGTGAAACGTGATTTCTGGGAATGCCTGTGAGAGTGTTTCTGGAAGTGCTCAGCATTTGAATCAGAGACAGAATAGATACATGCCCTGAAGATGCTGTTGGGTGTCATCCAACCCGCGGAGGGCCTGAAGTGAACACAAAGGCAGACGAAGAGTGACTCCACTCTCTTACTAGGCTGGGACATCCATCTTCTCCTATCCTTGGACACTGGGGCCTCTAACTTTTGGGCCTTCAGACTCAGACTGGGATTGACACCATTGGCACCCCAGTCCCTGTGCCTTTGGGTTTGGACAGGAACTACACCACTGGTTTTATCAGGCCTCCAGCTTGCAGATGGCAGATTGTGGAACTTCTCAGCTTCCATAATTGTGTGAGCCAATGCCTCATAATAAATCTCTTTCTATGTGTCTGTTTATCTATGTATTATTTGTTCTGTTTCTCTGGCAAACCGTGATAATACAGTGAGTGCTGTGAGGGAAAGAGAGTATCCAAACCAGAGGCTGTAGTGTCTTTTATGACCCAGTCTCAGAAGTAACACCCCATCTCTTCTTCAGAAGACTACAGTGTTTTGCTGACACATCCAACAATCCTGGTACAACATAGGGAGGGACTACTCAAGGGGCATTACTAGGGCACACCTTGGAGGCTGTATACCACAATGACTGTTATCTTCCTCTATATTTTTTCTACCCTTTTGACCCTATGTGTTTCATTCTAAAGTCTCGCTCTATCGCCCAGGCTGGAGTGTAGTGGTGCGATCTCGGCTCACTGCAAGCTCCGCCTCCTGGGTTCACGCCATTCTCCTGCCTTAGCCCCCCAAGTAGCTGGGACTACAGGCGTCTGCCACCACACCTAGCTAATTTTTTTGTATTTTCAGTAGAGACAGGGTTTCACCGTGTTAGCCAGGATGGTCTCGATCTCCTGACCTCGGGATCCGTCTGCCTCGGCCTCCCAAAGTGCTGGGATTACAGGCGTGAGCCACTGTACTGGGCCTCTAATTTTTTTTTGTAGGGCTGGGATGTTATATTTTATCCACATGTACCTGAGTATTTTTTTATTGTGCACCAAGCATTGCATTTGCCAAATTGTTTGTAGAAATCATTTGAGGACTAGGATGATATCCTCTTTCCCTGGAGAAGATTTACCTTTGGTTTTTGGGATTTTGTTTTCTTGTTTGTTTGTTTTTGAGACTGAGTCTCTCACTCTGTCACCCAGGCTGGAATACAGTGGCTCAATCTCAGCTTACTGCAACCTCCACCTCCCGGGTTCAAGTGATTCTCTTGCCTCAGCCTCCACAGTAGCTGGGAATTACAGGGATATGCCACCATGCCCAGCAAATTTCTGTATTTTTAGTAGAGATGGGGTTTCACCATGTTGGGCAGCAGGCTGGTCTCAAGTTCCTGATCTCAACTTAGCCACCCGCCTCAGCCTCCCAAAGTGTTGGGATGACAGGCGTGTGCCACCATATCTGGCCAGTTCTTTTTTGCTTTGTTTTGTTTTGTTTTTGTTTTTGTTTCTGAGACAGAGTCTCACTCTGTTGCCCAGGCTGGAGTGCAGTGGCACAATCTCGACTCACTGCAAGCTCCGCCTCCTCGGTTCATGCCATTCTCCTGCCTCAGCCCCTCAAGTAGCTGGGACTACAGGTGCCCACCACCATGCCCGGCTAATTTTTTTGTATTTTTTTTTTTTTTTTTGAGACAGAGTCTTGCTCAGTAACCCAGGCTGGAGTGCACTGGCAACATCTTGGCTTACAACAATCCCCGCCTCCTGGGTTCAAGTGATTCTCCTGCCTCAGCCTCTTGAATAGCTGGGATCAGAGGCACCCACCACCATGCCTGGCTAATTTTTGTACTTTTAGTAGAGACAGGGTTTCACCATGTTGGCCAAGCTAGTCTCGAACTCCTGACCTCAAGTGATCTGCCCACCTAAGCCTCCCAAAGTGCTGAGATTACAGGTGTAAGCCCCTGCCCTTTATTTCTGATAGATGTCTGGGAGCACTGGCAGTTTAGGGTCACATTAATTTCATGTCAAAGACTGCTATTAAGATCAGGCTGTTTTGCAATCATTGTATAAGCTTGCATAAGCATAGCTCACCCCTGTGTCTATAGTGCAGCCCTTCAGGGTCTCAACTCAAAGAAAAGATGCATTCACCAGGCATGTGCTTGCCCCAGGTAAACTCTGAATTCCAATCCCTGTCACTCAGCATAAAAAGCAACACTCAGCTCTCAGCTGTGAAACCTTGAATTGCTCACCTACCTGAGCCTCTATCTTCTTCTACCTCCTGGCCCAGTAAGTCTTCACTATCTTGTTAGCTTTCTGAAGCTTTCAAACATGTTTTTAACATTGGCCCAGTTTTTCTAGTTATCATCAGCAGGAGGGGGGCCAGAATTTCCTCGTTTGCCATTACTAGAAGACCTTCACCACGATTTTTAAAGTAATAAAAAGTTAAAATTAATAGTAAATATTTCATGACCAAGGAGGGCTTATATTGGTTATAATTGTCCAACTAAGCTAGGTATACCGAAAGACAACATAGAGTGGCAACTGAGGGCACGGATTCTGGAACTAGACTGGGTGGGTTCTTCTGCTTTCTCTCTACATGATTAGGGCATGAACATTGAGGTCGGCTTGATAAATTTCTTGGTAATAGTGACTCATGCATGCGTCTGCCGTGAAGAGTACAACTCTGATCGTACCTCTGCAGTGCGGTCTCTCTGGGCGCCTTTCACCGCATCCCCTCTGCACCACCTCCACCTCGGCTATGCACTTACCTCATGGCAATGGCTTGTTCATGTGCTGATGAGCCCCTTGCAAGTGAGAACCACTGGGTCTAGCACAACAGCTGGGCACACAAGGCCTTCAAGAAGTGTCTCATTGAACCAGTGACAACATTGAGATAGAGACTCCGAGAGTGGGTCAGGTTTAGGAGTAGATATTAAGTTCAAGTTTGAAACATTTTCGAGATGCCCAAAGAAGGCTGATGAGAAGGCATCAACGTGCAGGACTGAAGCACAGGGCTGGAGTGGGCTGGGGTGTGCCTACTGGGGAGGCATCCACAGACAGATGTTAACAGGAGCCACAGCAGTGAGAAGCCAACAGGCAGGACAGTGCATCGGGAGTGAGAAAGACGTGGCTGATGATGCAGCCCCTGAGAAATGTAAGGGGTAGATGAAAGAGAAGACTCCTTTCTGAGAAGGACGTGTCAGTGACTGAGAAGACCAGGAGCGGGGAAAGCTACAGAATTTAACAGAGGAAGGCTAGAGTTTGAAGGCAGAAAAGGCCAGCATTATGAATGCTGCAGATGAGTTCAAGTGTTTCTCCTGCCTCAGCCTCTCGAAAAGCTGGGATCAGAGGCACCCACCACCATGCCTGGCGAACACAGTCTGGAAAACACAGACTGAACATTAGGAGTCTCCTCAGCTAGGGGGAGTGCAGGGGGACTGGGTCCAGAGGCAGCAGATTTAAGAGCTGCTGGGAGGGAGCATCCACAGACTGCTTGACTGGATGTCTGGAGAGGTGCCTTGAACAGCAGGAGGATGTGTACCACTCACTCCCCCAGGAAGCACGAGGGAGGAAGTAAGAGGAGGTTACGGGGCTGTGGGGAGACTTGGGGCCCGCTGAATTTCAGGTTCCTGTGGGACATTCATGAGATGATGTTAAGTAAACAACTTGACATATGATCTGGAGCTCAGAGAAGCAACCTAGGATAGAGCTATGGATTTGGCAGTCACAGATGAAACAGATACATGGAATTTTCAGAGAGCAAGTCCCATTCCAGTTCCTGTTCCCCAAATCTTGCGTCACAGCCCCACGTTTGTTTCCAGGGACAAACTCACCTTCCCTACATCAGAGCTGATGCTGAGGCCCTTGACAAAGTCGTCCCCAGAGGTTATGGGCTTCTGCCCAGTCAGCACTTTGAAAATGGAAGACTTCTCAGCCCCAGTGATGCCAAGAAGGCCAGAGCGTTCTTGTGCTTGCACAGTGAAGGACACTTTGTTCACAGACAGCAGGGCACCTTGTTGATGTAGATCTGAGACACACAAGATAGGAGACAGAGTGAGGAGGCTGCCATGCAGTCAGCAGTCCAGGGGTTGCACTGTGCTTGGTGCAAACCTGCTCTGGGATAGGTACCAGCTGCCCTCTGGGCCCACATGGCCTCTCCTGTACCCAGGTTCGCACTTGCCTTCTCTCAGCTGCTACTCCCAGCAGGGTTTATTAAAGTTTTCTCTTCTCCAACTGCTTCGCATACTGAGAACTTAGTTCCCTAAGATAGGCCCTTTCCCTTCTGTCCTTGAAGCAAACAAAACTTTTTGATGTTACCTGAGGGTTTGTTTTTGATTTTTGTTTCTTTTTCCTTGCAGACGGAGTCTCCCTCTGTCACCCAGGCTGGAGATCAGCGGCGTGGTCTCAGCTCACTGTAACCTCCACCTCCTGGGTTCAAGCAATTCTCTGTCTCAGCCTCCCAAGTAGCTGGTACTACACGCACCCCTCAGCACGCCCGGCTAATTTTTTTTTGTATTTTAGTAGAGACGGGGTTTCCCTGTGTTGCCTAGGCTGGTCTCAAACTCCTGAGCTCAGACAATCTGCCCGCCTCGGCCTCCCAAAGTGCTGGGATTATAGGCGTTAGCCACTGCACCTGGCCTTGATTTTGTTTTTAACCACCAGTAACCACAGGGAAACAATAAGAATAAAAAATTTGGGAGGATGTTTGAAGGGTTTTGTTTGTTTGTTTGTTTTGAGATAGAGTTTCTCGTCATCCACGCTGGAGAGCAAAATGGTGTGATCTCGGTTCACTGCAACCTCCGCCTCCTGGGTTCAAGCAATTCTCCTGTCTCAGCCTCCTGAGTAGCTGGGATTACAGGTGCCCACCACTACGCCCTGCTAATTTTCATGTTTTTAGTAGAGAAGGGCTTTTACCATGTTGGCCAGGCTGGTCTCAGAAATTCCTGACCTCAAGTGATCTGCCTGCCTTGGCCTCCCAAAGTGCTGGGATTACAGGCGTGAGCCACCATGCCTGGCCCACATCCTTAGTTCTTGAGGTTCATGACTCTGGCTCCCTTCCCATCCCAGGCCCTCCTGTCTTCCAGGGAAAGAGACAGTGGAGGGCTGAGCTGTAAATTTCTGTCTCTGGGTACACAGATGAACTCATAAAATGATTAACTCTGAGGCACTTGCCAATACTCCACACCTGCAGGCAAGGCTGGGAGCCCTTCAACTTACTGATTCCTTATGCAAAGGGCCCAAAAGAAGAATGTTCATGACTTTTTAAAGACAAGTCTGACTTTAACTTTGACATTTCTTTAACAACTAGTGGAGTTTTCTCCACTAGTTGGCAAACTAGTCTGGATACTTTTTGCCTCCTCTTGCACATCTTGGTCTTCAGGCACTAATGCTACTTTGTGCAACACTGCTTGTATTCCAAGACAAGGAGGGAAAATGTAACTGCTTTTGTGATGGTAGGAGGTAGTGATTGAAAGGACCTACAAAGACTGGATCCTCTCCGGGAAGGCCTCAAAGGTGCCCAGCTGACACTGGTTCTCATAAAACCTCCCACCCCTATTCCAGAAGCAACTACAGGTATCAAAAACTGAACTCACATTGCCATGACCATGATATGTTGGACATGCAAACAAAATGGCATTGACTTTTGAGGAAAACTAGATGACTTATAACCTGAGGATGTCAAAATATAATAAACGCCTATTTTCTTTTTTTTTTTTTTTTTTTTTTTTTTTTTTTGAGACGGAGTCTCGCTCTGCTGCCCAGGCTGGAGTGCAGTGGCCGGATCTCGGCTCACTGCAAGCTCCGCCTCCCGGGTTCACGCCATTCTCCTGCCTCAGCCTCCCGAGTAGCTGGGACTACAGGCGCCCGCCACTTCGCCCGGATAGTTTTTTGTATTTTTAGTAGAGACGGGGTTTCACCATGTTAGCCAGGATGGTCTCAATCTCCTGACCTCGTGATCCGCCCGTCTTGGCCTCCCAAAGTGCTGGGATTACAGGCTTGAGCCACCGCGCCCAGCCATAAACGCCTATTTTCTACAGTTTCCTTGGGTGATCTTGACCTCTGGAAGATAGTCAGACCAAGAGCTGACTGGGCAGAACTTTCTCCTGTCTGGCTCATGAATGTCTGTGGGGAAAGAGGTGTTCCGGAAGGTGATTGGTTTTAGGAATCCCAGGTAATTTTTTTATTTTTTATTTTTTTGAGACAGAGTCCTACTCTGTTGCCCAGGCTGGAGTGCAATGGCACGATTTGGGCTCACTGCAACCTCTGCCTCCCAGTTCAAGCAATTCTCGTGCCTCAGCCTCCTGAGTAGCTGGGATTACAGGCACCCACCACCATGCCTGGCTAATTTTTATATTTTTAGTAGAGATGGGGTTTTACCATGTTGGCCAGGCTGGTCTCAAACTCCCAACCTCAGGCAATCCACCCACTTCAGCCTCCCAAAGTGCTGGGATTACAGGCGTGAGCCACCATGCCTGGACCAATCCCAGAGTATTGTTTCTGTTCACTGATGAGCAGGACTGAAAGCCCCACAGGTGGCCAGCATCCTTAACAGGACCTAGGGACTAAGCCCCATTCTTCCTCCCTATCTGGGAGTCCCTGGGCACAAGCTGTCACCTCTCTGCTCTGAGATGGGACCAGATGATCTGCAGGCTCCCTCTGATGCTGAGAATCAAGGCAGCTACAGACCACAGGAAGGAAGCTATGGAGCCCCTAGAAGATTTCCATGTTGACCCACTCACCAAATTTTGCTTCATGCAGAAGTCACACACCCTGGTTTTCAGTTTCCAGAACATATTGGTTCCAACAAAGAAAAGCAGGATGATGTACACAGGTCCTGAAATAGCCAGAGCTGTGAGGTACTTCCCCATACCTAGTGACTCTCAGGCATAGGTGTTCTTTTGGACCACATATCCTTTTGCTAAAATAGGACAAGAAGATGTTATTAAACTCTGGGTGATCTTCAAGGCTATTCTTCACCTTTACATATAGTAGGTGCATTCCTCTTACAACAAATATTATTTAAAGGAAGCATTACTGTCATCAGTACTATAACCACATCCTAGCAAATGGTAAACAAGAGTAATATTTTGTTTCCCTTGCTATAACCAATGTTCTATAAAAATAATGTAATAAAAGACTTCTTTCATGTTGTATACAATAAATATATTCATTTTTTCTTTGTTAACTAAAAAATGAAGTAAAAGGGTTCTCCCTATCCATATCACAGCTATTTGAAACACAAAATATTTACATGTTTGGGCCAGGTGCAGTGGCTCACACCTGTAATCCCAGCACTTTGGGAGGCTGATGCGGGCGGATCACGAGGTCAAGAGATCAAGACCAGCCTGGCCAACATGGTGAACCCCCATCTCTACTAAAAATACAAAAATTAGCTGGGTTTGGTGGTGGGTACCTGTAATCTCAGCTACTTGGGAGGCTGAGGCAGGAAAATCGCTTGAACCCAGCAGGCGGAGGTTGCAGTGAGCGGAGATCGTGCCACTGCCCTCCAGCCTGGGCGACAGAGGGAGACTCCACCTCAAAAAAATAAAATAAAATAAAAAATTTACATGTGTGGCTCTTCTATCAATCATTAATCACCCTGTAACTTCAACTGACCACTCATGTAAAAAACACTCAGAGGCCTCTATCTTCTTCCTTTTTTTTTTTTTTTGAGACGGAGTCTTATTCTGTAACTCAGGCTGGAGTGCAATGGCACCATCTTGGCTCACTGCAACCTCTGCCTCCCAGGTCCAAGTGATTCTCCTGCTTCAGTTTCCTGAGTAGCTGGGGTTACAGATGGCCACCACCATGCCAGGCTAATTTTTGTATTTTTAGTAGAGATGGGGGTTTGCCATTTTGGCCAGGCTTGTCTTGAACTTCTGACCTCAGGTTATCCACCCATCTTGGCCTCCCAAAGTGCTGGGATTACAGGTGTAAGCCACCACATCCAGCCCAGAATTCATGTATTTTAAAATTATACAATATGGAAAAAAAGGGACATGTAGGAATTAGAAAGTATAGGTACCTTTCCACTTGCCAATACTACTGCTACAGTTTTGTGTATAATCCTTCCATATTTTCTAGATACTATCTTTTAAAATGAAAACGGAATTATACTATGCATTATCTTCTCCAATTTACTTGTTACATTTAAAAGTATATAATGGACATTGACCATATCAGGATATACACATCAAAATAATTCTTTGTTTGTTTGTTTTGAGACGGAGTCTTGCACTGTTGCCAGGCTGGAGTGCAGTGGCATGATCTTGGCTCACTGCAACCTCCACCTCCTGGGTTCAAGCAATTCTCCTGCATTAGCCTCCCAAGTAGCTGGGACTATAGGCATGCACCACCACCGCCCAGCTAATTTTTATATTTTTAGTAGAGATAGGTTTCACTATATTGGCCAGGATCGTCTTGATCTCTTGATCTTGTGATACGCCCGCCTTGGCCTCCCAAAGTGCTGGGATTACAGGTGTGAGCCACTGTGCCCAGCCTTAACTTTTCAATTATGTTCAAAATTTGCTTCAAGTTAGAAGTCTTCTTTTTTTTTAAGATGGAGTCTCGCTCTGTTGCCCAGGCTGGAGTGCAATGGCGCAATCTTGGCTCACTGCAACCTCCCCCTCCCAAGTTCACACCATTCTCCTGCCTCAGCCTCCCGAGTAGCTGGGACTTCAGGTGCCTGCCACCACACCCAGCTAATTTTTTTTTTTTTTTTTTTGTATTTTTAGTAGAGATGGGGTTTCACCGTGTTAGCCAGTATGGTCTCGATCTCCTGGCCTCATGATCCACCCATCTGGCCTCCCATAGTGCTGGGATTACAGGTGTGAGCCACCACGCCTGGCCAGAACTCTTTGAACTTATGACTTTTTTTGTTTGTTTCTGAGACAGGTTCTCACTCTGTCAACCAAGCTGGAGGGCAGTGGTGTGATCTTGGCTTGCTGCAGCCTTGACCTCCTGGGCTCAAGCGATCCTTCTACCTCAGCCTCCCTGGTAGCTGGGACTACAGGCGTGTACCATCGCGGTTGGCTAATTTTTTATTTTTTGATGAGATGGGGTCTTGTTTTGCCTCCTGTATGAGACAGGTGGCTGACTTAGTTGACCCCAAGACCTTTCCCAACTTGGAGGCTCAGCGGATGACAGCTTCCCAGTAATTGTGTGATTCAAGGTTATGAAACAATAAAGTTAATCTCTTGACTAACCCACAAAAGTCAGTCTTATTTTACATTAATACTTGTGGATAGCTAAATCAAGAACACTTCATAAAATGCACCTCAATATTCTTTTTTTTTTTTTTTTGAGACAGAGTTTTGCTCTCATTGCCCAGACTGGAGTGCAATGGCATGATCTTGGCTCACCGCAACCTCTGCCTCCTGGATTCAAGCAATTCCCCTGCCTCAGCCTCCCAAGTAGCTGGGATTACAGGCATGCGCCACCACGCCCAACTAATTTTGTATTTTTAGTAGAGACAGGGTTTCTCCATGTTGGTCAGGCTGGTCTTGAACTCCCGACCTCAGGTTATCCGCCCGCCTCAGCCTCCCAAAGTGCTGGGATTACAGGCATGAGCCACTGTGCCCAGCCACACACCAATATCTTTTTTCTTTTTTTTTTTGAGATGGAGTCTCGTTCTTGTTGCCCAGGCTGGAGCCTTGGCTCACTGTCACTGCAACCTCCACCTCCAGGGTTCAAGCAATTCTCCTGCCTCAGCCTCCCAAGTATAGCTAGGATTACATGCACCCACCACCATGCCCAGCTAATTTTGAGATTGACCTATCTATCTATCTATCTATCTATCTATCTATCTATTTTTTTTAGTAGAGACAGGGTATCACCACGTTGGCCAGGCTGGTCTCGAGTTCCTGACCTCAGGTTATCCGCTCACCTCAGCTTCCCAAAGTGCTGGGATTACAGGTGTGAGTCACCATGCCCAGCCCAATATCCTTTTTTCAACATTAAAAGAACATTACAGGTTGTCCATATATTTCATAAGGATATATTTAAACAAATTTTAAATTCTAAGTGATACAATACATGATCTGTTTTATAGTGAAAGATACACGCTTTTTGGCTAGCAGATTTAGTACTTTTATTCTATCTTCTTCCTGGTCAGAGGAATGGCCAAGACCTCTACTATAATCTTTTATGATTCCTTCTTACACTGGGTTAATCCTGTATAGACCATCACCCTTTAAAGGCCTTTGAACTACAGCAGAGACTGTGATAGTGCCGAAACTTGGCACAGTCAATCTTTTATGCCTAAAATATGCACATTTTTTCTTAAGCCCCTGTAAAAGGCTGATGTAACTTCTTGACAGAATGACAGCATATTTCCAAGAATTAAACCAATATGTGCTTTCTTACATACATTTGGAATATGTTACTTACCCCAGCATTTGGTCTGATTGGCAGCCCAGTCTGTATTGAGAAGATCCTTGAATGAAGATGTTTACTTCTGTCAACAGGAATTCTGTTAAGTGCAGCTGGGAATGCATAGAGGGACGTTTGATGTTTGGGACAGCTGTACTGGATCTGCCAACATACAACCCCTAAACCAAACCAAAAGCAAAAACAAATTCTCAAAATCATGGCACAGTTCATTTTGCTTGGATTTAAAGAATGAAAGTAATATGATATTTGAAAAAGAATAAGTTGGGATAAGAATAATGAAGAAAAAAAGCTGCATCTAGATTATATATAGTGGGTGGCAAGTATATACTGGCTATAAACAGGCTAGCAAGGTCTTAATAAGTCCTAAGTATTGAGTTAACTAACCAATGGCTTTTCCAAATAACTGAGGCAACACTAGTATGAACAGATTTTGTCATTTTCCCTAAAAGATTCTACATGCAAATTAAAACAAAATGATATATCATTTAATAACTATTTCATGAGCAAAACTGAAAATCATAAAGCAGAGCTCTGCTGAGACTCTAGGCCAGGAACTGGTAAATAATGGCCAGAGCGCCATATCCAGCCCAAGGGATTCTGAGTTCGCAATGAGCTATGGTTGATTCTGAGCGATATATACATTATATTTACACCATGTAGGCTTAGCAGCATAATCAAGGATATTATGTAATTATACAACCATCTAACATAACCCTAAACATTAAAACTCACATATACAAATAAGTAAGTGTGTATGTGTGTGTGCGTGTATGTATATATATAGCCAGTATATACTATATATACTATGTATACAGTATATAGTATATACTGGCTATAAACTGGCTAGCAAAGTCTTTTTTTTTCCTTTTTTTTGGGACGGAGTCTCGCTCTGTCGTCCAGGCTGGAGTGCAGTGTCACGATCTCGGCTCACTGCAAGCTTCGCCTCCCAGGTTCACGCCATTCTCCTGCCTCAGCCTCCTGAGTAGCTGGGACTACAGGCACCAGCCATCACGCCCGGCTAATTTTTTTTCCTATTTGTTTATTAGAAACGGGGTTTCACAATGTTAGCCAGGATGGTCTCGATCTCCTGACCTCAGGATTCACCCGCCTCGGCATCCCAAAGTGCTGGGATTACAGGTGTGAGCCACCACGCCTGGCTGCAGAGTCTTAAATAAGTCCCAAGTATTGAGTTAACTATCCAATATGTGTGTATAGGTATGTACATACACAAATATATTTAAAGTGTATATATATACACATACACAAATAGGTGTATGTAAAGTATATATATACTAATATGTGTATATATACACACCATATATGTGTATATATGTACTATATAATAAAATGTAATATGTGTATGTAAAATATATAAATATGTGCATATACATACACATATTAAATATACACATACTACATATGTATATATACATATGTATATATAGCTTGTATATATACATTTATAGTGTATATGTAAGTATATATAATCATATATACGTATAAATAATACATAGTATATATGTGTATGCATACGCACACATTTTTTTTTTCTTTTTTGAGACGGAGTCTTGCTTGTCCCCAGGCTGGAGTGCAGTGGCGCGATCTCGGCTCACTGTAAGCTCTGCCTCCCGGGTTCACGCCATTCTCCTGCCTCAGCCTCCCGAGTAGCTGGGACTACAGGCGCCCGCCACCACGCCTGGCTAATTTCACACACACACACTTAAAAAGAGCCTGGGTCTCACTTTATTGCCCAGGCTGGATTTCAGTGGTGATCATGGCTCACGGCCACCTCGAATTCATGGGCTCAAGGGATCCTCTTGCCTCAGTCTCCCAAGTAGGTGGGACTACAGGCATGGGCCACTGTATCTGGCCTGGAATTAGTTATATAATTACTCACATAATATCCTTGATTATGCTGCTAAGCCTACATAGCATAAAATACTTACTATGTGATCCTTTTTTAGATGTAGTCTCGCTCTGTTGCCAAGTTGGAATGCAGTGGTGCGATCTTGGCTCACTGCAACTTTCACCTTCCAGGTTCAAGCAGTTCTCCTACCTCAGCCTCCCAAGTAGCTAGGATTACAGGCACGGGCCGCCACACCCAGCTAATTTTTGTATTTTTAGTAGAGACAGGGTTTCACCATGTTGGCCAGATGGTCTCGATCTCTTGACCTCGTGATCCATCTGCCTCAGTCTCCCAAAGTGCTGGGATTACAGTCGTGAGCCACTGTGCCCAGCTGTGTAGCCCTTTAAGAAAAAGTCTGCTGACCCCTGCTCTAGGCAAAAAGATGTGTTTGGTTGGCAGCAAAGTGTCAGTGTGCCAGGAAACTATTTCTAGTCAGAGGCTTTGGGCCGTCATTCTACTAAGAATTTGTCACAGCAAAATAACCCAGGAAATTGACTTTTTTCCTTCAGTATGACTCTGTAAAAGATGGTGTATTTGTTATCTAATACTGTGACACAGATTATCCCAAAAGTTAGTAGCTTAAAACAACAGTAAACATTTATTATCTCACACAGTTTCTGGGGGTCAGGAATTCGAGAGTGGCTTAGCTACATGGTTCTATATTAAGATTTATCGGCCGGGCGCGGTGGCTCACGCCTGTGGTCTCAGCACTTGGGGAGGCTAAGGCAGGCGGACCACCTGAGGTCAGGAGTTCGAGACCAGCCTGACCCACATGAAGAAACCCTGTCTCTACTAAAATTACAAAATAAGCCAGGCATGGTGGCGCATGCCTGTAATCCCAGCTACTTGGGAGGCTGAGGCAGGAGAATCGCTTGAACCCGGGAGGTGGAGGTTGCGGTGAGTTGAGATCGCGCCATTGCACTCCAGCCTGGGCAACAAGAGCAAAACTCTTTCTCAAAAAAAAAATAATAAAAAAAAAGATTTCTCATGAGGCTGCGGTTAAACTATTAGACAGGGCTGCAGTCCCTTGATGGCTTGACTGGGGCTGGGGCATCTACTTCCAGGAGCAGAAAGTTCAGAGAGTTTCCACATCTCCCCCCACCCCCATTTCCCAAATTTTTTTTTTTTTTTTTTAGACGGAGTCTCTCTCTGTTGCCAGGCTGGAGGGCAATGGCACGATCTCGGCTCACTGCAACCTCCGTCTTCTGGGTTCAAGCGATTCTCCTGCCTCAGCTGCCTGAGCAGCTGGGATTACAGGCGTGAGCCACCACACCCAGCCCATTGTTAGAGTCAAATTGCACTGCAGTAATATAGCATATTAACAGAAAGAAGGGCCAAAATCACATGAAAATCTCAGTAGACACAGAAAAGCATTTGACAAAATACAACACACTTTCATGACAAAAACACTCAGCGAACTAGGAATGGAAAGGAACTTTCTCAGCATGATAAAAGGCACCTATGAAAAAAAACACAGATAGCATCCCACCTAATGGTGAAACTGAAAGCTTCCCCTGCAAAAAATCAGGAACAAGACAAGGATGTCTGCTCTTGTCACTTTATTCAATATTTTACTGGAAGTTGTAGCCAGGGAAATTAGCCAGAAGAAAAAAAAGCCATCCAGACTGAAAGAAAGATGTAAAGCTATTGCCTCTTGGCAGATCACATAAACTTACATATAGA
Source organism: Trachypithecus francoisi (assembly GCF_009764315.1). NCBI lineage: Eukaryota > Metazoa > Chordata > Mammalia > Primates > Cercopithecidae > Trachypithecus > Trachypithecus francoisi. The sequence continues at coordinate 112,662,799 of NW_022681460.1, forward strand.
AAACATTAAAGAATCCACAAAAAGCTATTAAAGCTAATAAATGAGCCTAGGAAAATGTCAGGATATAAGATAAATATACAAATGGGAGTTGTATTTCTTTACACTAGTAATGAACAACCCAAAAATGAAATAACAAAAATAAATACCATTTACATTAGTATCACAAAAGACAAAACATTTAGCAATAAATTTAACCAAGGAAGTGTAAGAAAGGCAATACACTGAAAACCGTAAAACATGGCTGAAAGGAATTAAAGAAGACCTAAATAAATGGAAATACTTTTTGTGTTAATAGATTGGAACACTTAATTTTGTTAATATGACATTACTATCCAAAGCAATCTAGAGGATGGGTGCAGTGGCACATGCCTGTAATCTCAGCACTTTGGGAGGCCGAAGTGGGTGGATCACCTGAGGTCAGGAGTTCAAGATCAGCCTGGCCAAGATGGTGAAACCCCATCTCTACTAAAAATACAAAAAAATTAGTTGGGCATGGTGGCACGCACCTGTAATCCCAGCTACTCGGGAGGCCAAGGCAAAAAAATCGCTTGAACCGAGGAGACTGAGGTTGCAGTGAGCTGAGATTGAGCCTTTGTGCTCTAGCCTAGGCAACAGAGCAAGACCCCATCTCAAAAAAATAAAAATAAACACAAAGCAATCTAGAGATTCAATTCAATCCCTATTAAAATTCTAATACTTTTTTTTTTTTGCAAAAATAGGCAAGCTGATCCTAGAAATTCATATAGAAATGCAAAGGACTCAGAATAGTCAAAACAATCTTAAAAAGAAGAACAGAGTTGGAGGACTCATATTTCCTAATTTCAAAACCTCCTAGAAAGCTACAGTCATCAAGACATTGTGGTACTGGCATATGGAACAATGGAATAGAATTGGGAGTCTAGAAATAATCCCATATATCTATGGTAAATAGATTTTTTACAAGGGTGCCATGACCATTCAATGCAGAAAGAATAGTCTTTTCAACAAATAGTGCTGAGACAACTTAATATCTATATGAAAAAGAATAAATGTAGACCCATACCTCACACCATATACAAAAATTTACTCATAATGGACCAAAGATCTAAATGTAAGAACCAAAGCTATATTAGAAAGAAATATAGGTGTAAATCCTAGACAATAATTTTAAAAATATAATAGCAAAAGCATAAGTAACAAATGAAAAAAAGATAAATTAGATTTCATCAAAATTTAAAACTTTTGTGTATCAAAAAACACTATCAATAAAGGGAAAAGACAAGCCACAGAGTAGGAGAAAATATTTGCAAGTCATATAACTAATAAGGGCCTAGGATCTAGAATATACACTTAAAAACTTTTTACAGGCTGGGTGCGGTGGCTCATACCTATAATGTCACTCAGCACTTTGAAAGACGAAGGCAGGAGGATCATTTGAACTCAGAAGTTTGAGACCAGCCTGGGCAACATGGTAAAACCCCATCTTTAAAAAAAACAAAAAAAAAACAAAAATTAGCCAGGCATTGGCCTGTGGTCCCAGCTACTTGTGAGGCTGAGGCAGGATCATCACTTGAGCCTGGGAGACAGAGATTGCAATGAGCTGAGATCCTGTCACTGCACTCCGGCCTGGGCAACAGAGTGAGAGGTGAGAGGCTGTCTCAAAAAAAAAAAAAAAAAAAAAAAAAAAAAAAAAAAGCCAGGCACAGTGGCTCACATCTGTAATCCCAGCACTTTGAGAGGCTGAGGCAGGTGGATCGCCTGAGATCAGGAGTTTGAGACCAGCCTGGCCAACATGGTGAAACCCTGTTTCTACTAAAAATAAAAAATAATAACAAAAATAAAAAAAATTAGCCAGGCGTGGTGGTGCACATCTGTAATCCCAGCTACTGAGGAGGCTGAGATAGGAGAATCGCTTGAGCATGGGAGGCAGAGGAGGCAGTGAGCTGAGATTGCACCATTGCGTTGCAGCCTGGGTGACAGAGTGAGACTTCGTCTCAAAAAAGAAAAAAAGAAAGAAAAAGAAAATGGGCTCTGCAGATGTGATTAAGTCAAGAATTCTGAGGTGGGGAGATTAGTCCAGATTATCTGGATGGGCTCAATGTAGTCACAAGAGTCCTTAGAAGAAGAAGGCATGAGTGAGAAATGGAGATATGATAGAAGCACATGTGAGAGAGAGAGAGAGATTCGAAAGTGATCTGCTGCTGGCCTTGAAGATGGAGGAAGGGGTCACGAGCCAAGGAATGCAGGTGTCTTCTAAAAGCTGAAAAAGGGAAACAATTCATTCTCCCCTACTGTCTCCAGAAAGAACACAGCCCAGCAAGGTGAAGACACCTTGATTTTAGCCCAGCAAAATGCATTTCAGATCTTGGCTATAAGACAGTAGATGTATGTTGTTTTAAGCCACTAAGTATGTAACCGATTGTTACAGCAGCAATAGGAAACTGACATACAAAGTTTAAAAGGCAACTGTATAGTAATTAACATCTTAAACTTGTAACAACTAAATTTGAATAATACCAACTTAGTTTCAACACAAACACTCTGCTCATATACATCTCTGCCCCCTCCCTTTATATTGTTATTGTGACAGATTGTGTCTTTATACATTGTGTGTCCATTAACATACACATCCACATTAACACATATGCACTTGCCTTTTAAATCATATAGAAAAAAAAGGAAATGTTATGGACGAAAAGTACAATAATACTGGCTTTAGTTACCTTTAACAGTGGCCTTTATTTCTTCTAATGGCTTAGAGTTACATCTAGTGTCTTTTCATTTCAGCCTGAAGGACTCCCTTTAGCATTTATTGTAGGGCAGGACTACCGGTAATGAACTCTCTCAGCTTTTATCGAGAAATATCTTAATTTCTAGATAGTTTTGCCAGATATAGAGTTCTTGATTGCAGGATTTTTTTCCTTTAAAAGTTTAAAATATGTCATACCACTGTCTTCTGAACCTCATGGTTTCTGTAGGGAAATCAGCTGTTAATTTTACTGAGGATCTCTTGTATGTGAAAAGTTTCTTTTTTTTAATTTTTGAGACAGAGTCTCACTCTGTTGCCAGGCTGGAGTGCGGTAGCACGATCTCGGCTCACTGCAACCTCTGCCTCCTGGGTTCACGTGATTCTCCTGCCTCAGCCTCCCAAGTAGCTGGAATTACAGGCATGTACACACTCAGCTAATTTTTATATTTTTATTAGAGATGGAGTTTCACCACGTTGGCCAGGATGGTCTCAATCTCTTGACCTGGTGATCTGCCCACCTCGGCCTCCCAAAATGCTGGGATTACAGCCGTGAGCCACTGCACCTGGCCTCCTGCTGCTTTCAAAACTCTCTTTGTCTTTGGATTTTGACAATTTAACTATAATATTTCTTGTTGTAGATTTCTGAGTTATCTTGCCTAGAGTTCCTTGAGCTTTGGGGGTTTGTAAATTCATATCTTTGATCAAATTTGCAGAGTTTTCAGCCATTATTTCTTCCAATTTTTTTTTCCTGCCTCTTTTCTCTTTCTCTTCTCCTTTGGGACTCCTATGACATGTTGTTTGGTATGCCTAATAGTGTCCCACAGGTCCCTCACACTCTTTTCCAACAAAGAAAGCCCAGGACCAGAAGGCATCACTGGTGAATTCCACCAAACATTTAAAGACAAATTAACCACTTTGGAAGGCCAAAGTGGGTGGATCATGAGGTCAGGAGTTCAAGGCCAGCCTGGCCAACATGATGAAACCCCACCTCTACTAAAAATAGAAAAATTAGCCGGGCATGGTGGCACATGTCTGTAATCCCAGCTACTAGGGAGGCTGAGGCAGGATAATTGCTTGAACCCAGGAGGCAGAGGTTGTAGTGAACTGAGATTGCACCATTGCACTTCAGCCTGGGCAACAAGAGCAAGACTCAGACTTGGCCAGGTGCAGTGGCTCATGCCTGTAATCCCAGCACTTTGGGAGGCCGAGGTGGGCAGATCACGAGGTCAGGAGATGAAGACCATCCTGTCTAACACGGTAAAATCCCATCTCCACTAAATATACAAAAAATTAGTTGGGCATGGTGGCAGGCGCCTGTAGTCCCAGCTACTCGGGAGGCTGAGGCAGGAGAATGACGTGAGCCTGGGAGGCAGAGGTTGCAGTGAGCTGAGATCACACCACTGCACTTCAGCCTGGGTGACAGAGCAAGATTCAGTCTCAAAAAAAAAAAAAAAAAAAAGACAAATTAACACCAATCTTTCAAACTCTAGATTTAAAAATCAATGGAATATAACATACAGCCCAGAAATAAACCCTTACATGTATAATCAATTGATTTCCTGGAAGAGTCAAGACTATTCAATGGAGAAAAGGACAGTGAGTCCTTTTTTTTTTTTTTTTTTTTTAGACGGAGTCACGCTCTGTCACCCAGGCTGGGGTGCAGTGGCGTGATCTCAGCTCACTGCAACCTCCACCTCCCGAGTTCAAGCAATTCTCTGCCTCAGCCTCGTGAGTAGCTGGGATTACAGGCGCTTGCCACCATGCCTGGCTAATTTTTGTATTTTTAGTAGAGACATGGTTTCACCATTTTGGCCAGGTTGGTCTTTTTTTTTTTTTTTTTTTTTTTTGAGATGGAGTCTCGCTCTGTCACCCAAGCTGGAGTGCAGTGGCCAGATCTCAGCTCACTGCAAGCTCCGCCTCCCCGGTTCACGCCATTCTCCTGCTTCAGCCTCCCGAGTAGCTGGGACTACAGGCGCCCGCCACCTCGTCCGGCTAGTTTTTTGTATTTTTTAGTAGAGACGGGGTTTCACCGTGTTAGCCAGGATGGTCTCGATCTCCTGACCTTGTGATCCGCCCGCCTCGGCCTCCCAAAATGCTGGGATTACAGGCTTGAGCCACCGCGCCCGGCCCAGGTTGGTCTTGAACTCCTGACCTCGTAATCCACCCATGTTGGCCTCCCAAAGTGTTAGGATTACAGGCGTGAGCCACCACGCCTGGCTTCAAGTGGTATCTTATTCTGGTTTTAGTTTGTATTTCTATGATGACTGATAATGTTAAACACCTTTTTCTGCCTAATCATTTATTTGTGTATCTTCTTTTTAAAAGGCTTGATTTGGCCAGGAGCGATGGTTCACACCTGTAATCTCGGCACTTTGGGAAGCCCAGGTGGGTGGATCACCTGAGGTCAGGAGTTTGAGACCAGCCTGGCTAACATAGTGAAACCCCATTTCTACCAAAAATACAAAAAATTGTTGGGCATGGTGGTGCACACCTGTAATCCCAGCTACTTGGGAGGCTAAGGCAGCAGAATCCCTTGAACCCAGGAGGTGCAGGTTGCACTGAGCCAAGATCGTGCCATTGCACTCCAGCTTGGGCAAGAAGAGTAAAACTCGGTCTCAAAATAAATAAATTAATTAAAGGGTTGATTCAAGTCTTTATCCCAGCTTTTATTGATTTGTTTGGCTTTTTGTTATTTAATTTTAGGAGTTTTTCTATATTCTGGCAACCAGGACTTTGTCAGATATATGTATTATGATAGGTTTCCTCCATAGTATGGCTTGGGTTTTCCTTTTTAATCCCATTTAACAACCTTTGCTTTTTCTTTGAGACAGAGTCTTGCTCTGTCGCCCAGGCTGGAGTGCAGTGGTGCAATCTCGGCTCACTAAAACCTCTGCTTCCGAGGTTCAAGTGATTCTCCTGCCTCAGCCTCCTGAGTAGCTGGGATTACAGGTGCCCACTACCACACCTTGCTAATTTTTGTATTTTTAGTAGAGATGGGGTTTCACCATGTTAGACAGGCTGGTCTCGAACTCCTGACCTCAGGTTATCTGCCCGTCTCAGCCTCCCAAAGTGCTGGGATTACAGGCGTGAGCCACTGCACCCGACCTTGTTTTGCATTTCTTTCATGACCAATGGTGGTGAATACCTTTCTTCTTTCTTTTCTTGGAGTGGGGGGCATTTTTAAATCTTTGGCGAAATGTCTACTCAAGTCATCTGCCCTTTTAAAAAAATTTTTTGTTTTTATTTTATTTATTTATTTATTTTGAGACGGAGTCTCACTCTGTCGCCCAGGCTGGAGTGCAGTGGCCGCATCTCAGCTCACTGCAAGCTCCGCCTTCCGGGTTCACGCCATTCTCCTGCCTCAGCCTCCCGAGTAGCTGGGACTACAGGCGCCCGCCACCTCGCCCGGCTAGTTTTTTGTATTTTTTAGTAGAGACGGGGTTTCACTGTGTTAGCCAGGATGGTCTTGATCTCCTGACCTCATGATCCGCCCGTCTCAGCCTCCCAAAGTGCTGGGATTACAGGCTTGAGCCACCGCGCCCGGCCTATTTTTTTTTTTAGAGATGGGGGTCTCACTATGTTGCCCAAGCTTGATTCAAATTCCTGGGCTCAAGCAATCCTCCTGCCTCACCCTCTCAAGTAGCTAGAACTATAAGGTGTGCACCACTGTGCCTGGCTAATTTGTCCATTTTTATTTTTGTATGTATGTATGTATGTATGTATGTATGTATATGAGACAGGGTCTGTGTTACCCAGGCTGGGGTACAGTGGTGCAATCACAACTCACTGCAGCCTCCACATCCCGGGCTCAAGTGATCCTCCCACCTCAGCAATTTCGGTTCACTGCAAGCTCTGCCTCCCGGGTTCATGTCATTCTCCTGCCTCAGCCTCCCTAGTAGCTGGGACTACATGCACCCGCCACCATGCTCAGCTAATTTTTTTTTTGTATTTTTAGTAGAGACGGGGTTTCACCATGTTAGCCAGGATGGTCTCGATCTCCTGACCTCATGATCCGCCCGCCTCAGCCTCCCAAAGTGCTGGGATTACAGGCGTGAGCCACTGTGCCCGGCCATCTTTTCACTTTCTTAATGATGTCCTTTGATGCACAAAAGTTTTAAATTTTGATGAAGTCCAATTTATGTATTTTTTTTCTTTTATTGCTCCTGTTTTCAATGTTAAATCTAAGAATTTATGGCCAAATATAAGGTCAAGAAGTTTACCCGTTTCTTTACCTTGAGCTACACGGAGTGAAGTAAAAGTTCAACTTCATTCTTTGTTTCTCTTTAGAGATGAAATCTCACACTGTTGCACAGGCTGGAGTGCAGTGGCACGATCTCAGCTCACTGCAACCCCCGCCTCCCGGGTTCAAGCGATTATCGTGCCTCAGCTTCCCAAGTAGCTGGGATTACAGGTGCCCGCCACCATGCTTGGCTAAATTTATTTTTTTGTATTTTTAGTAGAGATGGGGTTTCTCCATGTTGGCCAGGCTGGTCTCGAACTCCTGACCTCAGGTGATCCACCTGCCTCAACCTCCCAAAGTGCTGGGATTATAGGCGTGAGCCATCGCGCCCGGCCCAACTTCATTTTTTAATGACTGGTTATCCAAGTTTCCCAGCACCAGTTGTTGAAAAGACTACTCTTTTTTTTTTTTTTTTTTGAGACGAGGTCTCGCTCTGTCATCCAGGCTTGAGTGCTGTGGCCGGATCTCAGCTCACGGCAAGCTCTGCCTCCCGGGTTTACGTCATTCTCCTGCCTCAGCCTCCCGTGTAGCTGGGACTACAGGTGCCCGCCACCTCGCCCGGCTAGTTTTTTTTTTTATTTTTTAGTAGAGACGGGGTTTCACCGTGTTAGCCAGGATGGTCTCGATCTCCTGACCTCGTGATCCACCCGTCTCGGCCTCCCAAAGTGCTGGGATTACAGGCTTGAGCCACTGCGCCCGGCCCTTGAAGAGACTATTCTTACCCTCATAGAATGGTCATGGCACCCTTGTCAAAAGTCAGTTGTGCCAGGTGTGGCACATGCCTGTATTCTGACTCATAATTGTAATCCTAGCACTTTGGGAGCTCAAGGTGGGAGGAGTGCTTGAGCTGAGGAGTTTGAGACCAGCCTGGGTAACATAGAGAGACCCTATCTCTAGAAAAAGATAAAAAAGGCTGGGCGCGGTGCCTCACGCCTGTAATCCTAACACTTTGGGAAGTTGAGGTGGGTGGATCACCTGAGGTCAAGAGTTTGGGACCAGCCTGGCCAACATGGTGAAACCCCATCTCTACTAAAAATTCAAAAATTGGCCAGGTGTGGTGGCAGAGGCCTGTAATCCCAGCTACTAAGGAGACTGAGGCAGGAGAATTGCTTGAACCAGGGTGGCGGAGGTTGCAGTGAGCAAAGATCGAGCCACTTCACTCCAGCCTGGGCAAGAAAGTAAAACTCCGTCTCTAAATAAACAAATAGAAAAAAGAAAAAGATAAAAAATAAAAAATCAGTCAGGCATGGTGGCATGCGCTTATGGTCCTAGCTACTGAGGAAGCTAAGGTGGGAGGATTGCTTGAGCCTAGGAAGTAGAGGCTGCAGTGAGCTGTTACCATGCCATTACACTTTAGCCTGAGTGAAGAGAGAGAAAAAAGAAAACCAAAAATCAATTGGCCATAGATGTATAGGTTTACTTCTGGACACTTAATTCTATTCCATTGGTCCACGTCTGTCCTTATGTCAAAATCATTGTTTTGGACAGGCGCGGTGGCTCATGCCTGTAATCCTAGCACTTTGGGAGGCCGAGGCAGTGGTTCAAGACTAGCCTGGCTAACATGGTGAAACCCTGTCTCTATTAAACATACAAAAATTAGGCTGGGCGCGGTGGCTCAAGCCTGTAATCCCAGCACTTTGGGAGGCCGAGACGGGCGGATCACGAGATCAGGAGATCAAGACCATCCCGGGTAACACTGTGAAACCCCGTCTCTACTAAAAAATACAAAACACTAGCCGGGCGAGGTGGCGGGCGCCTGTAGTCCCAGCTACTCCGGAGGCTGAGGCAGGAGAATGGCATAAACCCAGGAGGCGAAGCTTGTAGTGAGCTGAGATCCGGTCACTGCACTCCAGCTTGGGCGACAGAGCAAGACTCCGTCTCCAAAAAAAAAAAAAAAAAAAAAAACCAAAAATTAGCCAGGCATGGTGGCACATACTTACAATCCCAGCAACTCGGGAAGCTGAGGCACAAGAATCGCTTGAACCCAGGAGGCAGAGGTTGCAGTGAGCAGAGATCATGCCACTGCACTCCAGCCTGGGTGACGAGACTCCATCTCAAAAGGAAAAAAAAAATTATGTTTTGATCCCTGTAGCTTTGTAGTAAGTTTAAAATCAGAAAATGTGAGTCTTCCAATTTTGTTCTTCTTTTAAAATATTGTTTTGGTTTTTGAGGACCCTCGCAATTCCATAAGAATTTTAGGACTGACTTGTGTATTGCCGGAAAAAATAAAGGGCCTCTGGAATTTTTTTTTTTTTTTTTTTTTTTGAGATGGAGTCTTGCTCTGTCATCAGGCTGGAGCGCAGTGGTATGATCGCGTTTCACTGCAACCTCCGCCTGCCAGGTTCAAGTGATTCTTCTGCCTCAGCCTCCCAAGTAGCTGGGACGACTGGCGTGCGCCACCATGCCCAGCTAATTTTTGTATTTTCAGTAGAGACAGGGTTTCACCTTGTTGGCCAGGATGGTCTTGATCTGTTGACCTCATGATCCGCCCACTTCGGCCTCCCAAAGTGCTGGGATTACAGGTGTCAACCACCACACCCGGCCTCGAATTTTATTAGAGATTGCATTGAATCTGTATCAATTTGGGGAATATTGCCATATTAACAATATTAAGCCTTCCACTCCATGAGAATGGGATGGTTTTCGATAAGTTTTTTTTATCTTTCAGCATTATTTCATAGTTTTCAGTGTAAAAGTCTTCTACTTCTTTGGTTAAATTTATTCCTAGGTATCTTATTTTGGATGCTATTCTAAGTGGAATTGTTTTCTTAATTTCCTGTTCAGAATGTTCATTGCTAGTCTATAGAGACACAACTGATTTTTGAAAATCGGCTGAATTCATTTATTACTCTAGTAGTAGGTTCTTCAGGATTTGTCTATATAAGATCATATCATCTTTGAATAGAGACAGTTTTAATTCTTCCTCTACAATTGGATGCATTTTATTTTTTATTTCCTAATTTATCTGGCTAGAACTTCCAGTACACTGTTGAAGTGGTGAAAATAGGCATCCTTGTAACTCATCATAGGGGTAAGACTTTCAGTATTTCAGCACTGAATATAATGCTAACTGTGGGGTTTTCATAAATGCCCCTTTATCAGGTTGACAAAGTTCCTTTATATCCTGGTTTGTTTTTATCACGAGTTAATTTTTGTGTGTGATGCGATATTGGTCTCCATGTTCTTTTTTTTTTTTTTTTTTTTGAGACAGGGTCTCATTCTGTTGCCCAGGCTGGAGTGCAGATCATGGCTCACTGTAGCCTTGACCTCCTGGCTTCAACTGATTTTCCCACCTCAACCTCCAGAGTAGCTGGGATGACAGGCTTAGGCCACCATGCCTGGGTACTTTTTTTTTGAAATGGAATTTCACTCTTGTTGCCCAGGCTAGAGTGCAATGGGAGGCAATTCAGCTCACTGCAACCTCTGCTTCTGGGTTCAAGCGATTTTCCTGCCTCAGCCTCCTGAGTAGCTGGGATTACAGGTACTCGCCACCATGCCCAGCTACATTTTTATTTTTAATAGAGATGGGGGTTTCACCATATTGGCTAGGCTGGTCTCAAATTCCTGGGCTCAAGCAATCCTCCTGCCTCAGCCTAACATAGTGTTGGGATCACAGGTATGAGTCACTGCACCTGGTCATGTTCATTCTTTTGAATGTGAATATCCAGTTATTCCAGCACCAGTTGTTGAAAAGACTATTCATTCCTCATTGAATTGTCTTGGCCCCTCTATTGAAAGTCAACTAATCATAAATGTTGGGTTGTATAGTATATACACCCCAAGACTTGGCACTTTTCCTTTCTATTTGTTTCCCCTCTGGTCCTGATTTATTGTGCTTCTGATCTCATTGGTATTTGTCTTTTATTTCTAGTCTTCTGCTTATTTCTTGTACTTGATACGAGTTTTTTTTTTTTTTTTTTTTGAGATGGAGTCTCGCTTTTGTAGCCCAGGCTGGAGTGCAGTGGCACAATCTCAGCTCACTGCAACCTCCGCCTCCTGGTTTCAAGCGATTCTCCTGCCTCAGCCTCCTCCGTAGCTGGGATTACAGGCATGCACCACCACTCTTAGGAGCTGCACAGGCACGCAGGGAGTCGTTAGAGTGTGGATGATTATCTTCTGTTTCCTATTCATTAAATTAAATGAGATGGATGAAATGCAAAGGACACGGTCAGTGGAGATCACAATGGAGGCATGTTAGACATAGATCACACAATGTGGCATGTGTGTTGAACAGGACATGTGTTTAAAAAGCTACAATAGGGCCAGGAGTGGTGGCTCATGCCTGTAATCCCAGCATTTTGGGAGGCCAAGGTGGGTGGATCATCTGAGGTCAGGAGTTTGAGACCAGTCTGGCCAACATCTCTACTAAAAACACAAAAAATTAGCCAGGTGTGGTGGTGGGCACCTGTAATCCCAGCTACTCAGGAGGCTGAGGCAGGATAATTGCTTGAACCTGGGAGATGGAGGTTGCAGTGAGCCAAGATCGTGCCATCGCACTCCAGCCTGGACAACGAGAATGAAACTCCGTCTTAAAATAAAATAAAATAAAATAAAATAAAGGCAGAATAGGAGTCGTACTTGCAGGTGGAAAAGGGAGGCCAAGAAAATCTTAACATGCATAAAGCACAGATCATGTTTCCTCCATGATGACAAATGTAGCTGCTAAATTGGCCACCCACTGGTGCCTGCACTCCTTATTCCAGTAAAATGTTTCCATCCTTCCTTCAAACAATTCAATATTGTTACAATCAAATTCATAACTACCGGTTTTACTTACTCTAGAATGTAAGCATTTTACTGAACGCCACATTTCTAAACGTAACTCCTTCAACCTCTTCTGAAATGTTAGTTTATGTGCTGGCAGCAAAACAACAAAAGTGGCCATGCTCTTTTTTTTTTTTTTTTTTTGAGACAGAGTTTCGCTCTTGTTGTCCAGGCTGGAGTGCAATGGCCCAGTCTCACTCAGCGCACCGCAACCTCCTCCGCCTCCCAGGTTCATGCAATTCTCCTGCCTCAGTCTCCTGAGTAGCTGGGATTACAGGCATGAGCCACGACGCCCAGCTAATTTTGTATTTTTAGTAGAGACGGAGTTTCTCCATGTTGTAAGGCTGGTCTCGAACTCCCAGCCTCAGGTAATCCACCTGCCTCAGCCTCCTAAAGTGCTGGGATTACAGGTGTGAGCCACCGCGTCCAGCCGCGGCCATGCTCTTAACACGAACAGGCTTCGGGGCTTTCTCACCAGGACTTCCCCCATCAGCAAATGGAAATTCCCAGGGTTCTTGGCATGGATTGGGAGAGTAAAGAAAGGATATGCACCAGCCTTCTTTGTCATATTGAAAAAATATATTCTGCTATATATATAAAATATATTTAGATAACCCAGCCTCCCGAGTAGCTGGGACTACAGGTGCCCGCCACCTCGCCCTGCTAATTTTTTTGTATTTTTTAGTAGAGACGGGGTTTCACCGTGTTAGCCAGGATGGTCTCGATCTCCTGACCTCGTGATCCGCCCGTCTCGGCCTCCCAAAGTGCTGGGATTACAGGCTCGAGCCACCGCGCCCGGCCTAGGCAAAACTTTTAAATGGACTGTCTTAAATATTCTCAGAGCTGAAGATCATGGACAAAGAACTAAAGAAAATCAGAAGAATGAAGTGTGTACAAGCAGAAAATGTCAATAAACAGAACAATTTTAAAGAAACCAAATAGAAATGCTGGAGCTGAAAAGCATAATAGCTGAAACAAAATAATTCACTAGAAGGATTCAAAGAAGATATGAGCAAGCAGAAGAAAAAATCCACAAACCTGAAGACAGGGTAGTTAAAATTACCAAGTCTAAAGAGCAGGAAAAAAAATGAAGAAAAATTAACAGAGCCTAAGGGACCTATGGGACACTATCAAGTGTATCAAATACACATTGTGGAAGTTCCAGGAGAAGAAAGAGATAAAAACATGTTTGAAGAAATAATGAAATAATAACTTCTCAAATTTGATAAATACATGAATCTACAGATCCAAGAAGCTCAACAAACTCCAAGTACGAGAAACTTAAAAAGACCCACAAAGAGAGTTATTATAATGAAACTGTTGAATGCTAAAGATAAGGACAGAATTTTTTTTTTTTTTTGGAGACAGGGTCTGGCTCTGTGGCATGATCATAGTTCATTGCAGCCTTGACCAGCCAGGCTCATTCTCCCAAGTAGCTGGGATTACAGGCATATGCCACTACGCCCAGCTAATTTTTTTATTTTTTGTAGAGACAGGGCCTGCTTTGTTGCCCAGGCTGGTCTTTAACTCCTGGCCTCAAGTGATTCTCTCACTTCAGTAGCCCAAAGTGCTGGGATTACAGGTGTGAGCCACCATTCCCAGCCCAAAGAGAGAATTTTGAAAGCAGTAAGACAGAATAAACTTGTACAAGGAAACTTCAATAAGATTAACAGCTAATTTCTCATCAGAAACCAGGGAGGCAAAAAAGCAGTGGAATGATATATATAAAATGCTTAAAAAACAAACAAACAAAAACAACTGTCAAGAATTTACACCCAGTGAAACTATTTTTCAAAAATGAAGGAGAAATTAAGACATCTTTTAGGTAAATAAGAGCTAAAGAAATTTGTCACTAGTAGACCTGCCCAAAAAAGCATGCCAAAGGAAGTCCCTCAGGCTGAAACAAAAGAATGCTAGATGTAACTTGAAGCCATATGAATAAATAATTATCAGTATAGGTAACTTTTTAGATAACTACAAAAACTAGTATTGGCCAGGTGCGGTGACTCACGCCTGTAATCCCAGCACTTTGGGAGGCTGAGGCAGGCGGATCACTTGAAGTCAGGAGTTCGAGACCAACCTGGCCAACATGGTGAAACCCCATCTTTACTAAAATTACAAAATTTAGCCAGGCATAGTGGCATATGCCTGTAATTCTAGTTACTTGGGAGGCTGAGGCTGGAGAATCGCCTGAACCCGGGAGGCGGAGGTTGTAGTAAGCCAAGATTGCGCCACTGCACTCCCATCTGGGCAACCAAGAGCAAAACTCCATCTCAAAAACACACAAACAAACAAAAAATGAGTATTATTGTACTTTTGGTATGTAACACCTCTGTTTCCCATATGATTTAAAAAATAAAGCCAGGTACAATGGCTCATGCCTATAATCCCAATGACTCAGAGGTTAAGACAAGAGGATCATATGAGGCCAGGAGTTGAAGACCTGCCTGGGCAACATAGTAAGACATTCATCACTAAAAAAAATTTTTTTTTTTTTTTTTTTTTTTTTGAGGCGGAGTCTCGCTCTGTCGCCCGGACTGGAGTGCAGTGGCCGGATCTCAGCTCACTGCAAGCTCCGCCTCCCGGGTTTTTACGCCATTCTCCTGCCTCAGCCTCCCGAGTAGCTGGGACTACAGACGCCCGCCACCTCGCCCGGCTAGTTTTTGTATTTTTTAGTAGAGACGGGGTTTCACTGTGTTAGCCAGGATGGTCTCGATCTCCTGACTTCGTGATCCGCCCGTCTCGGCCTCCCAAAGTGCTGGGATTACAGGCTTGAGCCACCGCGCCTGGCCAAAAAAATTTTTTTTTAATTAGCCAAGCATGGAGGCACACACCTGCAGTCCCAACTACTCGAGAGGCTGAGGCAGAAGGACCACTTAAGCCCAGGAGTTCAAGGCTGCAGTGAGCTATGATCATGCCACTGTACTCCACTCTGGGTGACACATCAAGACCTTGTTTCTAAAACTTTTTTTAAAAAAGAAGCTTATTTACACCATGCACTATTCATGAAAACAGAGTATGTATAGGCCATAAAGAAAATTTCAAATTCTAAGAGGTTGAATGATACCACATTTCTAGATCACACTACACTAAAAGTATTATCAATAAAATAAAAACACCAAAAGCAAAAACAGCAAATTTTTGTAAATGAAAAACTCTCTCCTAAACTGCAAAATATTCTATCAATCAAGAAAATGAGAAGACAAGCCACAGACTGGAAGAAAATACTTGTAAAAGACATATCTGATAAAGTACTATTATCTGAAATATACAAAGAACTCTTAACAATAAGAAAACAAACAACCTGATTTAAAAATGGGCAAAAAACCTAAACAGTTACTTCACTAAAGAAATATACACATGGAAAATAAGCATATGAAAAGATACTCAACATTATACATCATTGGGGAACTCCAAACTAAAACAATGAGATACCACTACACACCTTGATACGGTTTGAATTTGTGTCCCTGCCCAAATCTCATGTTAAATTGTAATCCCCAATGTTGGTGGTGGCACCTGGTGGGAGGTGATTGGATCACGGGGATGGTTTTTCATGAATGGTATAGTGCCATCGCCCTAGTGCTGTTCTCATGGTAGAAGTGTGTAGCATTTTCCCCACTCTCTTACTCCTGCTCTAGCCATGGGAAGTGGTGGCACCCCCTTTGTCTTAGGCCATGATTGTAAGTTTTCTGAGGCCTCCCCAGAAGCTGATGGCAACATGCTTCCTGTATAGCCTGCAGAACCATAAACCAATTAAACCTTTCTTATAAATTACAGAGTCTCAGGTATTCCTTTACAGCAGCACAAACAGACTAATACGCACCTATTAAAACGTCCAAATTGATGGATATACCAAGGGTATGGAGCAACAGGAACTTTTGTTCATAGATGGTGGAAATGCAAAATGATACAGTCACTTAGAAAGACAAGAGGTTTCTCACAAGAGTAAATAACCCCTTACCACATGATCCTGCAATTATGCTCCTTGGTATTTATCAAACAAGTTGAAAACTTATGTTCACACAAAAACTGGCATGTGGATGTCTATAGTCCTTTATTCATAATTGCCAAAACTTGTAAGCAACCAAATGTCCTTCTATAAGTGGATGGATAAATAAATTGTGGTATATCCAGACAATGAAATATTATTCAACATTAAAAAGAAATAAGCTGGGTGGGGGGCGGTGGCTCACGCCTGTAATCCCAGCACTCTGGTAGGCTGAGGTGGGAGGATCACCTGAGGTCAGGAGTTCGACACCAGCCTGGCCAATATGGCAAAGCCCCATCTCTACTAAAAATACAAAAAATCAGCCGGGTGTGGTGGTGGGCACCTGTAATCCCAGCTACTCAGGAGGCTGAGGCAGGAGAACCACTTAAACCCAGGAGGTAGAGGTTGCAGTGACCCGAGATCGTGCCATTGTACGCAACGCCTGGGCATTAAGAGTGAAACTCCACCTCAAAAAAAAATAAAAACAAACAAAAAGAAATGAGCTATTAAATCATGAAGCCAAAACTGTTTGATCTAATATATATAATATATATATATATATATATATATATATATATATATATATATATCAGGACCAGGAGCAGTGGTTCACGCCTGTAATCCCAGCATTTTGGGAGGCCAAGGTGGGTGGATCACTTGAGGCCAGGGGTTCAAGACCAGCCTGGCCAACATGGCAAAACACCATCTCTACTAAAAATACAAAAATTAGGCCAGCCACAGTGGCTCACACCTGTAATCCCAGCACTTTGGGAGTCCAAGGAGGGCAGATCACCTGAGGTCAGGGGTTTCAGACCAGCCTGGCCAACACGTTGAAACCCCATCTCTATTAAAAATATAAAAATTGCCGGGCACAGTGGCTCAAGCCTGTAACCCCAGCACTTTGGGAGGCCGAGACGGGCAGATCACAAGGTCAGGAGATCAAGACCATCCTGGCTAACACAGTGAAACCCCGTCTCTACTAAAAAAAAAAAAAAATACAAAAAACTCGCCGGGCGTGGTGGCGGGCACCTGTAGTCCCAGCTACTCGAGAGGCTGAGGCAGGAGAATGGGGCGTGAACCCGGGAGGCGGAGCTTGCAGTGAACTGACATCCGGCCACTGCACTCCAGCCTGGGCGACAGAGCGAGACTCCATCTAAAAAAATATATATATATATACATATACATACATATATATATATATATATATATGTATGTATATATATATATATATAAATTAGCCGGGTGTGATGGCAGGCACCTGTAAACCCAGCTACTATGGAGGCTGAAGTGGGAGAATAGCTTGAACCTGGGAGGCAGAGGTTGCAGTGTGCTGAGATTGTACCATTGCATTCTAGCCTGTGTAAGGAGAGTGAGACTCTGTTTCAAATAAATAAATAAAATACAAAAATTAGCTGGGCATGGTGGTACACACCTGTAATCCCAGCTACTCAGGAGGCTGAAGCACAAGAACCACTTGAGCCTGGGAGGCAGAGGTTGAAGTGAGCTGAGATTATGCCACAGCACTCTACCCTGGGCAATACAGTGGGACTCTGTCTCAGAAAAAAAAAAAAAAAAAAAATCAGTGGTTGCTGGGCAGGGTGGCTCAAGCCTGTAATCCCAGCACTTTAGGAGGCCAAGCCAGGAGGATCTCTTGAGCTTGCGAGTTTAAGACCAGCCTTGGGAACATAGCAAGACTCCCATCTCTACCAAAAAAAATAAAAACCCAAAACCGCAAACCAAAATTAGACAGGCCTACTATAGGAGGCTGAGGCAGGAGGACTGCTTGAGCCCAGGACTTCAAGGCTGCAGTGAGCAATGATTGCACCACTGCACTCTAGCCTGGATGACAGAGAGAAAACCTGTCTCAAAAAATAATAATAATAACAATAACAAAAGAAAGAAAAAAAGAAGGATTGACAGGGAAATTAAACCCCTAAAATAAATAATCCACTAGCACATCCAGTCAATACAAAAAAAGGAACAAACACACTGTCAGACATATTAATGAAGAATGAAAAGGAAAAAATACCCAATGTTGCACAGAAAATTAAATGTTTTTTGTAACACTATGCTAATAAATTTGTCAATCTGTCCGGGATGGGTTGATCAGGAAAACAGAAGTTACTACCATAATCCAGTAAGAGACTTTTTTAAAACATAAATATTTCTTCACATAAACTGTTCAAGAAATTGAGAAATTTGTCAGAGTCCTCCAAGCAGTGTAAGTGCAAAAACTCAAATGGGTAAGTTATTTTTAACTACAAGCAATAGGTCATTCTAATGCTATTTAAATTAATCCATAAGCAGAGAGAGGGTAAAATTCCACTGAAAAAAAATCAGGTTAGCTAATGATGATATCAAAAACTGACAATGATACCATTTAAAAAAAACTAAGGCCCATTATTAGTAAAGAGAAGATGTAAAAATCCTTGCTAGCATATAGAATCTAGAAGTGCATTAAAAGAATATACCATGAACAAATGGAAAATTTCTTCCAGAAATATAGGAATGATTCACTATTTTCACCATTATGATTTCTATTAGTTTAATTCATTATATCAATTGGTCAAAGGAATAAAAACATAATGTCAATAAATTCCCAAAGCATTTGATAAAATTTTCCATCTATTCTTAGATACTTTTTTAAAATGTCTTTAGAAACAAAACCATCTATAATGTGCTAAAAACACATTTCTCAAATCAAAAGCAAAGATATTTTCTGATGACCACAGGAGCATTCACAATTAAGACAAAACCAAGATTAGAATGCCAGTGGCAACATTATTTTCTAGCATTATTCTGGAAACGGTAACCCAGAGCCATTGTGTCCAGTTATGAGGGCTGTTCCCTACACCAGGGCACTTGGCTAAGAGCATGAGAAGCAGGGCTGAGATCCACTCTATGCTCCACTCGCCCTGGCCTAAGGCTGAATCTGCTGGCTGAAAGGTCCACTCAGGGCTACTTTTATCTAATTGGTTTACGCAGTTGGGTGCCTTTAACTAATTGGTTCATTCAAAAGAGCTGCCTTTATCTAATAGGTGGGGAGGCAGGGATCACCTCTTGGCAATTCCTCACCAGGCATGGTACCCTATATAAGCTCCTGTTGGCCCTATACTACTATAGTTAGATGATAAGATGAATCAAGACCAGGAACGGTGGCTCAAGCCTGTAATCCCAGCACTTTGAGAGGTCGAGACGGGCGGATCACAAGGTCAGGAGATCGAGGCCATCCTGGCTAACATGGTGAAACCCCGTCTCTACTAAAAAATACAAAAAACTAGCCGGGCGAGGTGGCGGGTGCCTGTAGTCCCAGCTACTCGGGAGGCTGAGGCAGAATGGTGTGAACCCGGGAGGCGGAGCTTGCAGTGAGCTGAGATCCGGCCACTGCACTGCAGCCCCGGGCGACAGAGCGAGACTCCGTCTCAAAAAAAAAGATGAATCAAGAGGCATAAATATAGGCAAAGAGGGAACTAGATTATGATTGTTTGCATGTTATTAAGTTGTATACATAGAAAACCCAAGAGAACTGAAAAACCACAAGAAACAGTAAAATGTAATTCTATTAAAGTATAGATAGTGGCTTATTCACATGTTTACTTCAAGTTTCATCTGGCATATAGTAAGCACACAGTCAAAACTAAATCGAATTAAGCAACTCTGTTTTGTGAGATCCTGCAAAACACATAAATTTCATTCGTTTGGCCGGGCGTGGTAGCCCATGCCTGTAATCCCAGCACTTTGGGAGGCCGAGGGGGGTGGATCACCTGAGGTCAGGAGTTTGAGACCAGCCTGATCAACATGGAGAAACCCTGTCTCTACCAAAAATACAAAATTAGCCGGGCATGGTGGTGCATGCCTGTAATCTCAGCTACTCTGGAGGCTGAGGCAGAATTGCTCAACCTCGGGAGGTGGAGGCTGCAGTGAACCGAGATCACGTCATTGCACTCTAACCTGGGCAACAAGAGTGAAACTCCATCTCAAAAAAAAAAAAATTTTTCATTCGTTTGTTTCCAAAGCATACAGTGTAATGCTTAGATCACTTATTGAGCCCTTGCTGAATGCCAAGGACTTTTCTAAGTCCCGTACTCTACATGTTTGAATGCATCTAATTCTCACAACAATTCTATGAGGAATTGTTATGATCCTCATTTTACACTAGGAAACCAAGGCACAGAAAGGTTCAGTAATTTGCCTAAAGACATTAAGAGCTGGAATTTAATCTGAGGCAGCGTGGCCAGAGTCTGGTTTTAACCATTACAATATAATGCTTCCCAATCACTGAATGAAGGAATATGTGTACAGCCCTTGGTCTACAATGCATGTCTGAATTATAACATCATTCCCAGGGAAACAATCAAAGAAGCCCTATTCTAAGACACTGCATTGAATATCAGCAATTTGGGTACTATTGTATGATAGATAGATAGATAGATAGATAGATAGATAGGATAGGATATAGTATTTGTACCCCTTCAAAGAATTCGGAGCTTATTGGGTTAATTATATTTAGCCAACTAGTGTAATGGCTAGGTTTACTGCTTTTTGTGAAGCTGTAAGATTTGTTTATGAGTGTCACCATCCACTATAATGTTTACCATCAATCTTGAGAGAAAAGAAAGAAATGCTTGAACCATGGTAACTTCAAGGAGTGTATCCTTCAAGTTCTCAGCATGTATTCATGGTATATGGATGTGTTTCCATACAAGAGAGGGGTAGAGTCCAGGAGCCTGAACACGGACGGAGGTTGTCATCTCAGCTCTACTGGGTAACTTTGAAGAAATTATGACCTTATCTGGGCCTCCATCTGGAGAGAAATGACTAGATGGAGCATCTAGATTTGTTTTATTTTTTTAGTAGTGGGCCTTGAGCACAAGGTGATGAATTATCCAGTGATTGTTGAAGGGCATCAAAAGGGTCCAGCTCACTATGAGCAACTGTTTTTAAATAGTCCAGAGCCTGAAAATTTTGTGTATGAGACACTTCTCCCAGTATCCTTCACATCCTCCCACCTCATGATTGTGATTATAATAATTAACAACCTGACAGGGTTAGTACCCTGCAATTGTCTGTCTTGATCTGTGAGGTCATCTTTCTTCCAATATTCCTACCCTATCTTCCATCTAAGGTAAATTCTGAGTCAGCCAGTTCTGGTGCTGGATTTGGTTACCGAGAATTGGGATCAGGTTTTGAAAAGGCCGGAAAAACGTTCAAGGTCTGACAAATTCAATATGGAAATGGCAAGGATTGGATTTGGAAAGAAAAATGATTGAGGATATGGCCGGGTGAAGAGAGGGCCAAGCAGTCAAGTTCACATCACTTTCTGGGAGGAAGTAGAGAATGGGGAAGACATTTTGGTTGGGGTGTTGCAGTCTGTGAAGACTGATGGGGAAAGGGGGGTTTTAGAACGTTTGCAGCACATTAGTAATCTACTCCCCCACCCATCCTATAACTGCATTCAATTGTTTGGGGGTTTTCTTTTTTTCCTGTATGCTCATTATGGAGACTAGGCTATGTAAATCCCTAGCCATACTCACATTATACTACCATTTATTTGGCATTTATGTGTCAGGTATTGTAGTAAGCACTTAAACTTGCATTTCCTCATTTGACCCAAAAAAGAAAAGAATACATCAACAAAAAACCTTTGAGTTTGCTATTATTATTAACTACTATTAATATAATTTCAATTTTAGGGATAGGAGATTGAGATTCAGAAAGATAAAATGACATGTCTACATTAATTGGTGGGCCAAGATCGGAAGCCAGGCCTGTGATTCCATTCAACAAATTATTTAGCACGAGCCTCCTCCAGCCAAGGTACTCTAGGACCCTGGATCTAGCCATGAACCTGACGATGTCCCTTTGCTCGTGGAATGGGCTACCCAGAACATCATCAGAGTAAAAGGTGCTATGTACACAGTAAAATGGGGAAGGAGCCGCTCAAACCCTACTCCACTAGAATTCTCGGGGGTGGGAGATTTCCGCCCCCAGCCCCTTGCGTTACATTAGGTCCCCAGCCGTCGGGTTGTGGTGCCAGCTGCTGGCTGGGCGCGGGGCTGGCGGTGCGGGTCGCAGGCTGCTTCCAGCGGCAGGACGGGCACCAGTCCTCCCTCACCCGGGGCGCCGGGACCACGGACTCAGCTCACTGTGGTCCGGCCGCTGGCGGCGCTCAGAGACCCATTGCCCCTGGCCCGCGGCAACTGTGGGCCCCGCGCGGCGCCCGCCCTCACGCTCGAGCCCGGGAGTCCCTCACCCCACCTCTCCCTGCCACGCCAAGGGGCCCGCCCCTCCCAGGCTCCTCTGCCTGGGGCGACCCAGTCCCACAACCCGATCTGCGTTAGACCGCGACCCGTCCCTGGGACCGCCTAAGGTGAGCCTCCCTGCAGGGGACTCGCCCCCGCCCTGCACCCCCCCTGCAGGTGACCCCGTTCCGCCGGCTCCCGTGAGGTGACCCCGACTCTCCCCGGACCCTCCCCCAGGTGATCACGACCCTCCTCAGACCCTCCCCTCAGGTGACCCCGACCCTCCCCGGACCATCCCCTCAGATGACCACGACCCTCCCCCGACCCCCCTCAGGTAACCCCGACCCCCCCCACTCTCCCCTCAGGTGACCCCGAGCCCCCCCACTCTCCCCTCAGGTAACCGCGACCGTCCCCCGACCCACCTCACAGGCGGCCCCGCCCCACCCCTGGACCCTCCCGCCAGGTGACCCCGACAAGGCCCGGTCCCTCCTGCCTGAGGTGACTCCTACCCGGCTGGCGACCCCCGAAGCCTCCCTCGCTCCTCAACTGAGGGCGACTCCGCTCATCCCGCGACACCGCGCCTTTTCCTGTAAACTCGACGCCTGCCCCGATGGCCGAATTCCAGAAGGTTCCTCGCCGCCGCCTCGCTTTCGGTCGCGCCTCAGCGCCCGGCCAGAGGCGAGGAAGCGCTTCCCTCGGTGCCAGGAGTGACGAGGGCCCAAGGAAAGACAGTGCATAAGGAGAAATGGAGAAAGGGCCAGTTTCCAGGTGTGAACACTTCCACCGCTGTGAACCGCATGTGCGCACAGCCATTCCTGTCAGAGCCGCCGCGCCCTCGCTCAGCTACCGCCGCTGCGCGCCCCCTGCTGGACATAGGCGCGGGCACAAGGCAGTGCGCAGGCACCGGCTGCCGCGCGGCCGGGTGCGAACCGCGTCCTCGCAGGGTGGCCGACTGCGCACGCGCAAGCCAGGGCGCCCTCTGCCGGGCAAGGGCGCGATGCACGGGGCACTGCGCAGGCGCGGGGTTGGGCTGGCCGGAGCGGCCGAGGCGGCCGGGGGTGGACCGGGCACCTGCAGGGGCGGCCGACTGCGCACGCGCGAGCCGCCGCGCCCCCTGCTGGAGCCGGAACGGCCGGTGCGTCCGTCAGTCGCGGGTCGCAGGCGCCCCCTCCCCTGCAGGGCGGCCACGCAGCTGTCAGTGCTTCCGCCACTGCGAGGCTGGAGCGGAGCCCGGGTGGCCGAGGGAGGGGACGCCGCGAGAGGGCCGCGCGCCGGCCGCCGCCGCCCCGGCGCCCAGGCTCGGTGAGTGCCGCCGGGACCCGCCGCTCGCGCGCTTGTTCCCGGGGCTTGCGGTCCCCACCCGGGTCCGCCCTTCCCACCCTCGCTGGCCAGCTTGAGCCTCGGGCCGCCCCCAGCTCTGGCCTGGGCTGCGGGCCCCTCCCGCGACTCCACATCCCCGCCGGCCGCGCCCGCCCCTCCCGCCGCGGCCTCGGCTCCCGGCGCTCCCTGCAGGTGCCGCTCCCTCAGCGTCGGCTCCCATCCGAGCCTTGGGCGTGTCCCGCACTGCGGGCAGTGCCGGAGCCCGCGCCGCGCGAGGAAGCTCAACCCTGCCGAGACTCGGCACGGTCCAGGCCCTCTGTGTGCGCCCAGGAGGTGGATGTGTAGCGCCCGACAGCCCCGGGTCCGAGGGATGCAGGCGTCCACCGCGCACCTGCGGAGATGGCGCCGCTTCCCTGCCGCGGGGAGGCCGGGCGCGCGGTGGTAAAACCGCCCGGGTTGGATTCCGCCTGCTCCCACCCCCTCGTTCCGAGGAGCTTCCGAATCCGAATCCAAGGCGCCTCCGAATCCGAATCCAAGGCCCACAGTCCGCGGTGGGCGTTTGCTGCGCCCACCGCTGTGTAGGGGCGGGGAAGGGGAGCCGCTAGTCCAGGCGGAGGGGCCTGTGGCAGTCGCCGAGGCCGAGTTCTCGGTGCCCTCCGTCAGGATGCCTGTGTGCATCGCGTCCGTGTGTCTTGTCTCTGTTCGAAGCCGGCTCCACGCTTCAAGAGGGCCGGGACGGCCTTATGGTCAAGGGCATGGGGAAGGCGCTTGGTGTCTGTTGCACGGATGAAGCCATGTCCTCAGGGGGTAATTGCCGCTTGTTCGCCGGGTTACATCCTGGACTGTGCACTCCGGGAAGGCATGGATTGGATCTTGTTGGGGTTTGTGTTCCTAGAACTCCCGAAATGCCTGCTGAGTGAGTAGCTAGACCCCGCGACAGCATGGAGCCAGGCAGGGTGCACGTGGGAGAGGTGCACTCTTCTCCCGGGCACCCTATCATATTATTCAGATAGTCTGGGTGCTGCCTTTTGTAAACTTGAAAAGACTAAGACTGTTTTAGAAAGTTTGCCTCTTGGGAAATGTAAGAGAAAGGGGAAAATAGATAAAAATGGATGTCATGGGAATTTCCCTACACTTTTATTTTTAACTTCTTAGAGAATTTTTATTTTAAATTGAACCTTTGCTAACTCTGTCTGACAAACAGGACGACGCCTCTCCCTTCCTAAGGTGACTTACCACCATTCTGACCAGACAGCTCTTTTGAAACAGGAGAGAGTAGCGCGAGTTGTTTCTAAAAACAGGTTAGCCTTCCATCTGCATGAGCCAGGCAGTCTCACGGGAACCCATTTTGACTTAGTCTCAACTGGGAAGGCCCAGGTAAGATCCCTGGTTTGCCATTTCTTCCCCAGCCCTGCTTCCGGAGACTGTGGAGTCTATTGAAGGGAAGCATTCTGGAACTCTGGGAACGGCCCTGACGGGGAACTGACGGGGAAGGCCCTGTGCACAGTTGAAAGATGAATTGGAGGCCGGGCTCAGTGGCTCACACCTGTAATCCCAGCACTTTGGGAGGCAGAGGTGGGCGGATCACTTGAGGTCAGGAGTTCGAGACTAGCCTGGCCAGCGTGGCGAAACCCCGTCTTTACCAAAAACATAAAAAATTAGCCGGGCATGGTAGCACGTGCCTGTAATCCCAGCTACTCAGGAGGCTGAGGCAGAAGAATCGCTTGAACCTGGGAAGCAGAGGTTACAGTGAGCTGAGATGGCGCCACTGCCATCCGACCTGGGCGACAGAGCAAAACTCTGTCTCAAAAAAAAAAATAGAATTGTACACAGTCCCTGCTCTTGGGGGGTGTTAGGATAGAGCTAAAAAGATGCTTTATTCACAAGTAACTGTGATGGAAGACAGAAGAAGATGATGAGTACCACATGATACATCCAGAAAAGGTACAACAGGTGACCAGAGGTGGAGGAGGGGTGGCTCCAACAAGAGCAGAAGGTCTCCACCCAGGCTTCCTGTTACAATCACCTGGGAAGCGAGCCTGGGCCCAGAACAGCCCAGCATCTCCAGGGGTGGGCCTCAGATGTCAGTTTCTGCCTTAAAGTGCCCTGGAAAATTCCGCTGTTCAGGCAGCCAAGATAAAGAGCCCCTGAAACAAGCTTCACAGAGGCCATGGCATTAGAAGTGGGCTGGGAAGTGATGGGTAGGTGTCGACAAGTAGAGAAAGCTATGCTGGGTGATATTCTAGGCAGAGAAAACACTGAAGGCCCACATCTTGTGGGGAAGAGTGAGGCATGTCAGACCCTGTCCCGGAAGAGTTTTGCAGACCCCATTCTCCTGAATGGCTCAGGGTGTTTGTGGTGTTGGGGAGGTTTGGAGCCAACAGGCAGACCGGTGCCTTTGCGGGAGCCATGTAACGAGGTCCTTGCTACCTTGCTTGTTGCAGAACATCCATGGTTACCTCTCTCTGGGGACTTTCCATTGCCTCATTACCTCGTTTCCTGCAGCTAGGGAGGCAGAACAGCTAGCTGGACGGAGAACAGGACTGAGGCCACAGCAAGGGTGAGGGAAGCAGGCAGCAGCAGAGATTTTGTGGAAGTCTCTCCTGATAGCTCCCTTTGGAACCACATCTCTGGCTTAAAAATACACCCTATGAACCCCTGCCAGAACTTAAGTGTAAACGCAGAGCCTGTGATCCTAGGGAGGCAGCCGCCTCCAACTCCGGGCAGCGCCTGTGGTGCTGAGTATGAGCGCCAGCAAGCTAGGGCTCTGCCAGGGCCTGCGATGCTAGTGCCACAGCCTCAAACCAGCCTCTCCAGCTCTCAGCCGATGGCTGTGGCTTGTGCATTTGTTCCTACCTCGTCCCCACAAGGGCCACTGAGTATACAAATTGGCCTTGGCTAGTGCAAGTGATTCACGTCTGTAATCTTGGCACTTTGGGAGGCCAAAGCAGGAGGATCACTTGAGGTCACAAGTTAAAGACCAGCCTGGGCAACATGGCAAGACCCAATCTCTAAAAAAAAAATTAATTAGCTGGGCATGGTGGTGCACACCCATGGTCCCAGCTATTTGGGAGACTGAGGTGGGAGGAACACTTGAGCCAGGAGGTCAAGGCTACAGTGAGCCATGATCACACCACTGTACTCCAGAGTAGGCAAAAGAGTGAGACCCTGCATTAAAAAAAAAAAAAAGGCCGGCTGTGGTGGCTCATGCCTGTAATCCCAGCATTTTGGGAGGCTGAGGCAGGTGGATCACAAGGTCAGGAGATCGAGACCATCCTGGCTAACACGGTGAAATCCCCTCTCTACTAAAAATACAAAAAATTAGCCGGGTGTGGTAGCGGGAGCCTGTAGTCCCAGCTACTCGGGAGGCTGAGGCAGGAGAATGGCGTGAACCCCGGAGGCAGAGTTTGCAGTGAGCTGAGATTGCGCCACTGCACTCCAGCCTGGGCAACAGAGTGAGAGTCCATCTCAAAAAAAAAAAAAAAGGGCCTCAGACTTTTTTTTCATGTGTACCATTATGTGTGAGTGAATGTAAACATGTAGCCCGATATATATTATGTATTATAAATTACAATTACTGTCCTGATGTATTATGGACATAGAAATATATACAAATATAGATCTTTTAAAGGAATAAAGGCCAGGCATGGTGGCTCACACCTGTAAACTCAGCACTTTGTGAGGCTGAGATGGGAGGATCCCTTAAGGCCAAGAGTTTGAGACCAGTCTGGGCAAAATAGTGAGACCCTGTCTCTACTGAAAGAGAAAAAAAAAATAGCCAGGTATGATGGCATGCACCTGAAGTCCCAGCTACTCTGGAGGCTGAGGAGGGAGGATCGCTTGAGCCTGGGAATTCAAGAATGCAGTGAGCTATAATCATGCCATTGCACTCCAGCCTGAGAAACAGAGCAAGACCCTGTCTCTAAAAGAGAAAAAAAAAAAAGAGAGGTGAAATAAACATGATTAAATTTATCCAACATATGAATGCTACAAAAACTATTGTATAAACATGCTTTTTAAAGATGAAAACCATGTGTCCACATCCCATTTATCAACTCTTATTGAATCCTAAGTCCCAGCATTTAAGATCAATTGTAAGTTCTGTTTATTGGCCAGTCGAGGTGGCTCACACCTGTAATCCTAGCATTTTGGGAGGCCGAGGTGGGCAGATCGCTTGAGGGTCAGGAGTTCAAGACCAGCCTGGTCAACATGGTGAAACCCCATCTCTACAAAGAAAAAAAAAATTAGCTGGGCATGGTGGCGGGCACCTGTAATTCTAGCTACTCAGGAGGCTGAGTCAGGAAAATCACTTGAACCTGGGAGGCGGAGGTTGCAGTGAGCCGAGATTGCACCATTGTATTCCAGCCTAGACAACAAGAGTGAAACTCTGTCTCAAAAAAAAAAAAAAAAAATATATATATATATATATATATATATACACAAACACACACACACACACACACACACACACACACACACACACACATATGTATTTCAGGCCCTAGTTATTAACAGCATTTGCATATAAACACAATACAGAGAAAGGCACAAACGCTGTGTTTACAGGGCAGGGTGCTTTTCAATTTCATTTACCCATCATCTGAGGGCCCTTGATGAATTTGGGCTGGGGTAGGTTCAGTGACTGTCAGGGTAGGTGGAAATTCTGGCGTTGATGTTTTGATGTGCGGGTGTAAATGTTCATGTAGACAGTACGCTTGTGGCATCATTGGGAACGCAGTCACGTCATGGTGGAAACCTCTTCAAATGTCTGTTTTCAGAAATGCTCTATTCTTGGTACGGATTCTTTTTGAAAAGCTGTAGCTCATATATTGCCACCTTTTCTTTGAAGGAACAGATTGCGTTGTGACTATTTAAAAGAAAAAAGGTAGATGACACACTGCTGCAGTCATGTGTCATTAAAAACGAAAAAATATCTCCAGATTTGGAACCTTTCACAAAAGAAAATATGTACCTTCTCCTTAAATTCTCTGACTCTTTGAAGTACTAAGTCATGAAATGACCGGTAAACCTCCAAGTCACACAAAACATATTCATGGTCATTTTCCACATCACTGCGAAATATTGTAAAGCTTTCATTATTTTAAGGGTCTTGAGTTATTTTGTTTTGTTTGTTTGTTTGTTTGTTTTAATTGACCACAACTGGAATACCCTGAAACTTGCAAACTCCAACATGCCTAAGATGCTTAAAGTAGACTTGTGGTGAGGGCCCACCATCACCCCCCACGTCACAGGGCGCCTCCTCCTCAGTCAGGATGCCACGGCTGCTGACATACAAGCCAGCATGAACACCAGGGTCTGTCCAAGTACTAAGTATCAGTAAAGCTGGGAGGGTATGGTAGCTCATGCCAGTAGTCCCAGCACTTTGGGAGGCTGAGGCAGGAGGATCGATCATTTGAGCTCAGGAGTTTGAGACCAGCCTGGGCAACATAGTGAGACCAGTCTCTCTACAAAAAAAAAAAAAAAAAAAGCCAGGTGTGGTGGTGTATACCTGTAGTCCCAGCACTTTGGAAGGCTGAGGCAGGAGGATCATTTGAGCTCAGGAGTTTGAGACCAGCCTGGGCAACATAGTGAGACCCGTCTCTACAAAAAAAAAAAAAAAAAAGCCAGGTGTGGTGGTGCATACCTGTAGTCCCAGCACTTTGGGAGGCTGAGGCAGGAGGATCATTTGAGCTCAGGAGTTTGAGACCAGCCTGGGCAACATAGTGAGACCAGTCTCTACAAAAAAAAAAAAAAAAAAAAAAAAAAGCCAGGTGTGGTGGTGCATACCTGTAGTCCCAGCTACTTAGGAGGCTGAGGCAGGAGGATCACACCACTGCATTCCAGCCAGCCTGGATAACAGTGTGTGACTGAGACCCTGTCCCTACAGGAAACAAACAGACAGAAGTATCAGTGAAGCCATTTTTTTCGCATTTTTAAAGAAAAATACTTACAAGTAGATTTTCTCATCACTTTTTCACTGCTGCAGGTTGTCTAGCCCACCCCACTTGGAGACCACTGGGAAGGGGCGAGGACCATAACCTATAAATGTGCCTGCATATATATATATATATATATATGGACCGGGCACAGTGGCTTATACCTGTAATTCCAGCGCTTTGGGAGGCAGAGGCGGGCAGATCACTTGAGGTCAGGAGTTCAAGACCAGCCTGTCCAACACTGTGAAACCCCGTCTCTACTAAAAATACAAAAATTAGCTGGGCGTGGTGGCGGGTGTCTGTAATCCCAGCTACTCAGAAGGCTGAGGAAGGAGAATCTCTTGAACTCAGGAGACGGAGGTTGCAGTGAGCTGAGATCACACCATTGCACTCCAGCCTGGGCAACAAGAGTGAAACTCTGTCTCAAAAAAAAAAAAAACCAGAAAATAATATTTAAGTCGGGCACAGTGGTGTTTCACACTTGTGATCCTAGCACTTTGGGAGGCTGAGGCAGGTGGATCATTTGAGGTCAGGAGTTCAAGACCAGCCAGGCCAACATGGCAAAACTCCCATCTCTACTAAAACTACAAAAAATTAGCTGGGTGTGGTGGCGGGTGCCTGTACTCTTCAGCTACTTGGGAGGCTGAGGCAGGAGAATCACTTGAACCTGGGGCCTGGAGGTTACAGTGAGCCAAGATCAGGCTGCACTCTAGCCTGAGTGATAGAGTGAGACTCCGTCTCAAAAAAAAAAAAAAAAAAAAAAGACTGGTGTTTGGGGATTTCATCCACAGGATCCATTGAATTAGACATTTTCAAATATTTACTGTGCACCCCTCCCTCAAAAAAGATCATGTCCTGGATAAAGGATTAAACAAAACCAGTCACCCTCACCCAGCGTCACTGCCCGTTGGGACACACCCCAAGCTCCCTTCTTGGTGCAGTGTCTGGCGCCTTGATGACGTGGGCCCAGGGTCTGCTGCCTTTCCTGGCTCATTCTCTGCACTGCTAGTCGGAATGACTCGCTGCTCCCCATACCCAGTCTGTCTCCAGGATCCTTAATGTCCTTCCTGTCCTAACTAATGAGTCATTCGAGACTGGCCTCCCAGGTCACCTCCCCACTGTCACCCTCCCGGGCCGTCTCCCTGTCTTGCTTGCTCACTGTCTCACACGCGATTAACTCTTATCTTCTTCTGAATCTTGCCATACTTTATTTAGTATCAGTCACAGCAATTACAGTGCATGCAAGTGTTCGGGGACTGCAAACTCCTTGCATTAAGAATGTTATCATCAGCCAGGCGTGGTGGCTCATGCCTGTAATCCCAGCACGCACTTTGGGAGGCCGAGGCGGGTGGATCACAAGGTCAAGAGTTCGAGACCAGCCTGACCAGCATGGTGAAACCCCGTCTCTACTAAAAATACAAAAAATTGGCCCGTCATGGTGGCACACGCATGTAATCCCAGCTACTCGGGAGGCTGAGGCAGGAGAATCGCTTGAACCCAGGAGGTGGGGACTGCAGTGAGCCGAGATTGCACCACTTTACTCCAGCCTGGGCAATAGAGCGAGACTCTGTTTCACGAAAAAAAGAATGTTATTTTCATTTCCAAATCCTTAGTACCTTGTACAAGTGCGCATCAGACAGCAAAAACGTTGCAATTGTTGAATGAACAAATGCTTTTTTGTCTTGTATACCCTAAAAGAACAGGGATTCTACCGGCCTACATTAACTGACTGTCCTCCGTGCCTCAGTGCCATACACGCAGACCTTTGATGCTGGCTGGCTGTGGCAGACTCCTGGTGGCAATATGGGGTTGTTGGGTCCTCCCTCTGAACGAAAAGCACCAGATGTGACCAGCACCACCCACAAGGGTGTCGCTGTGCTGCACACCTGTGGCAAAGTGAGCAGAGCCTTGGTTGGCGGCCTTCTTTGTGCATCTTGGGGTGGTCCATCTGTGGCTTTATCAAGACCCCCTTCTTCCCATGAGTGGATTTCTCTGTGCCTTTGTGGACAGGCTTCCATGGAAGGAGGTGTACCCGAGCTCAGAACACAACAGGAACACGTGGCGTAATGGGTCTTGTGCCCCTCACGTGGGCCTGTCCCTTCTGTTCACGGGTCTCAAGACCTGTCATCCTCAGCGACCTTTGCTCCATATATGCAGATATAAAAACTTTTGAAAGGGCACATAAGGACCAGGTACCATGGCTCATATGTATAGTCCCAGTACTTTGGGAGGCCAAGACGGGAAGATTGCTTCAGGCCAGGAGTTCCAGACCAGCCTGGGCAACATAGCAAGACTCCATCTCTGCAAAAAATATAATAAGTAGCCAGGTGTGGTGGCAGGTGCCTGTGGTCCCAGCTGCTCAGGGAGCTGAGGCAATACGATCACTTGGGCCCAGGATCACCAGGCTGCAATGACCCCTGGTCGCGCCACGGCACTCCAACCTGGGTGACAAAGCAAGACCATGTCTCAAAAAAAAAGGGCACATAGGAATTAGGTGGCAAATTCAAGCCCATGGTGCACACAAAAATACCCACAAATCACAAATAAAGAAATGGAGGAGTTTGGGATTTCTCCAGTTTGCTGCTGAGTAGTAGCCGCCTGAAGAGCCACAGTGCTCTTTAACTGGCACAGCCCATGGCTCTTGAGCTGACGACAGTTACTGGAAAGACCATTTGTAGAAGAATTTGTGCCATCAAGAGAGTTCTCAGAAATGAGCAGCCTGCAGTATGCGCTCACTCTGCACCAAGTCAGTTGCTTACCTAAAAGACAAACATTGAGATACTCAATGACGTGTGTGATATTTAATATTTTAACAGTAAGCAAACCTTTTATAGAGGGAGGAAACGGTTTGCCTTCCCCTTCCCGGCTGTGTCCCCAGGAGTAGTGAAGAGAGCCTCTTCAAAGGGAAGTTCTTGAAGCTCTGCTCTTGTCCCCTTGCTGGGCGGAGGTGGCAGCTGTAGGAGTGGCTGGAGTCCTGAGTGTTTAAGTTGGAGTAGCTGATTGGGGCCCAGCCGGGGCCGGTCCTGGGCCTCAGTCATCAGCACTTCTGGGGACTCTGCCGCCTCGGGGTCAAGTGCAGAAGGAATATTAACTTCCTTCTTTTGTGTACATTTGCTTTTGTAACAAAAAACTTTCCAGATTTTGTAATTATAGGATCTCTTCCTTTAAATTCCTTTTGCTCAAACAGAACAGATGCAAGCATAGGGTTCAGTGAGACTTTAGGTAAAGCCTTGCACATACCAAGCAACAAGCTGGGTGCTATGGGGGCACAGAGATAAAACCTCGGCCAGGCATGATGGCTCACGCCTTTAATCCCCACACTTTGGGAGACCGAGGCAGGCGGATCACTTGAGGTCAGGAGTTTGAGACCAGCTTAGCCAACATGGCGAAACCTCGTCTCTATTAAAAATACAAAAAATTGGCCGGGCGCGGTGGCTCAAGCCTGTAATCCCAGCACTTTGGGAGGCCGAGACGGGCGGATCACGAGCTCAGGAGATCAAGACCATCCTGGCTAACACGGTGAAACCCCGTCTCTACTAAAAAAATACAAAAATTAGCCGGGCGAGGTGGCGGGCGCCTGTAGTCCCAGCTACTGTGGAGGCTGAGGCAGGAGAATGGTGTAAACCTGGGAGGCGGAGCTTGCAGTGAGCTGAGATCCGGCCACTGCACTCCAGCCCGGGCGACAGAGCGAGACTCCGTCTCAAAAAAAAAAAAAAACAAAAAAAAAAACCAAAAAATTAACCAGGCGTGGTGGCGTATGCCTGTAGCTGTTTGGAAGGCTGAGATGGGAGGATCACTTGAACCTGGGAGGTGGAGGTTTTAGTGAGCCGAGATCATGCCCAGCCTGGGCGACAGAGCGAGACTCTGTCTCAGAAAAAAGAAACGAAAAGAAAAGAAAACTTTTATTGAGGTGGTGGGGCTTAGGGGTCTTTTTTACCTTTCAATTTCTGATGTTATGTTCTAGGAGTGATATGCAAAACTTGTATGAAGTTGGAAGTTGTTCTGTGTTTTTAGGACCCACAGGATGTGGTAGTGTAGTAGTTAGAAGACAGACTTGCAAGTTAAAACTAGCCAACGTTCAAATCCTGATTTTGCAGCTTCTTGTTGTGTGATTTTGGGCCAGGCGTTTCCTCCTTGTTTCTTCCTCTGCAAAAGGGTGATGCTGCCAGAAGCCAGGAGAGGATGAGGAGGCTGTAGAAGCAGAGTGCTTACAAGTAGAAAAGCAGGGCTTCTGGCCAGGCATGGTGGCTCACGCCTGTCATCCCAACACTGTGGGAGGCCAAGGTCGGCGGATCACTTGAGGTCAGGAGTTTGAGACTAGCCTAGCTAACATGGTGAAGGCCCGTCTCTACTAAAGTTAGCTGGATGTGGTGGCAGGTGCTTGTAATCCCAGCTACTTGGGAGGCTGAGGTAGGAGAATCGCTTGAACCTGGGAGGTGGAGGTTGTAGTGAGTTGAGATGGCACCACTGCACTCCAGCCTGGGCAACAAGAGTGAAACTCTGTCTCAAAAAAAAAAAAAAAAAAAAAAAAAAAAGTAGAGCTTATATTCTTTTTTACAAATTTTTTTTTGAGACAGAGTCATCTTGGAGTTGATGACTCTGAGTGAGCACCATCTCGGCTCACGGCTCACTGCAACCTCTGCTTCCCGGGTTCAAACGATCCTCCCACCTCAGCCTCCTGAGTAGCTGGGACAGGTGCCCATCACCATGTCCGGCTAATTTTTGTATTTTTAGTAGAGATGGGGTTTTGCCATGTTGGCTAGGCTGGTCTCAAACTCCTGACCTCAGGTGGTCCATCCAACTCAGTCTCCCAAAGTGCTGGAATTGTTCAGGCGTGAGCCACTGTGCCCGGCCAGGCGTTTATTTTCTAAATCCAAAATTTTTTGTTATCATATCTGCTCAGTTTTAAGTAACATACTTAAAGTCTATTTTGCTCTTCTATTTTCTACTTTGGTAAGAGGTGTTTTATAATTATTTTCCAAGTTACACTCAAAATACCCTCCATCTGTCCAAAGGTGCCGGAGAGTCATGCCCGTGAGCCCTGGGCCCCTCCTGATGTCCTGCGAGGCCGCGGTGTTCCCAAACCTCAGGGCTGCCCTGCCCCACTCCAGAGGCTCTCAGGCCCCACCCCGGAGCCCTCTGTGTGGAGCCACCTCCTCCTGGCCAGTTCCCCTGTAGTCCTGAAGGGAGACCTGCTGTGCGGAGCCTCTCCTGGGACCCAGGTCAGTTCCCCTGTACTGCCCTGCAGCCTGTGTGGGAAGGTGGGTGGTCTGTCTGTCTGACCTTCTCTCCCAGCCCTGGGACTGGAGAGGACAAGATTAAGCATAGGGATCTTTCCTTTCTTGACCAGACTTCCAGTAAGGGAAGTTGTCTGTTCCTCTAACCAGAGGACTTCTTTGAACCGTGACTGTTTTATATTCCTCTCTTGGTAGAGGCAGAACGTTCATCTCAGCCAAGCCCATGCCCATCTGGAATGTACTTCCCTGGGATGACGGCCCCAAACGGAGGCACTGGCCTTCTCTTTTTGGCTAAACCACTTCTAGAAACCTTTTATAAACCACGGGACTTAACGTGTATCTTTAAGTCACTGCTGTTTTATTCATCATCAGCAACTGATGATGATGAATGGGTCTTTGAGATGGGTCTTCTACCTTATTAATTTTCAAATATTGGGATCATTTATTAAATTGCCACTTATTAGCACTTCATACTATTTTAGTTTTAATTTCTTCACTTTTTAACAATACGATTCATTAAAAGTCATATTTTAAATTAATTCTTAACTGTTTGCAGTTGTGTTTCATGTAAATATTTATTGACTGCCTTTTAAAGCATAAATTTTGGATATGATTAGATATCAACAGCCACATCCTTAAAAAAAAAAAAAAAAAGCAAGAGTTTTAATTTAAAAAGAGCCTTCATAGAAATGATTTTCAATGGACTAAAGCAAACCAAAAGTAAAATGGGTCATTTACAAAAACCAAACAACCCCTTTCCCCATGAGCTGGAGTCTCCCGAGTCAATGTCGGGGAGCGCTAGCTCATGGTGATGTAGGAACGACTGACTAATTGTTTGCCTTTCTATCCCGTGCCATCTTAACCTGGCTGATGGATGACGTTGGGTTTGGATCAGCCATGAGCGTAGAGGTGAGCAACTGAACTTGAAATCCTCCACTGTGAGTCAAGGAGGCTTTTCTGCACATGAAGGACGCTGAGCAGGAAGGACTCCTCTCTGCCTGTAGTTGTAGCGTGTGGACCAGCACCAGGGGCTCTCTAGACCACCTCTCCTCCATCGCCTTCCCTGCCTCTCCAGGACAGAGCAGCCACGTCTGCACACCTCATCCTCTGTACGCTCAGCTTCCAGAGCACGTTTCTCTTATTTCCTGGGTGTTGCAACGCCTACCTGAACTTATTCAGACCACCTACTTCTCTAGCAGGTTAGCACCTCATGAACTCAACTCTGGGTCCAGTGTCTCTGTTCCTTTATTTTATTTTATTTTATTTTATTTGTGTAGAGATAGGGTCTTGCTATGTTGCCCAGGCTGGTCTCGAACTCCTGGGCTTAAAGGATCCTCCTGCCTCGGCCTCTCAAAGTGCTGGAATTACAAGCATGAGCCACTACATCTAGCTTCTGTTTCTGATATTTGAAATTTAGTAAGACAGATTTTACTTAAATTGAGGGAATACCTTTACAGATCTAAGCTCTCGTTTCTGCTGTCACTTGAATTTGATCATCTTTTGGCAGATTTTTTCCCCGTTATATGTGCCAGACTTAAATATCATGTTCCTATATAATATAGGATAGATTATTTTTTGGATGAATTTTCGTTGGATAAGTGGTAAAGACGAAAATGGCAGCTGGGCACAGTGGCTCACGCCTACAATCCCAGCACTTTGGGAGGCTGAGATGGGCAGATCTTTTGAGGTCAGGAGTTCAAAATCAGCCTGACCAACATGGTGAAACCGAATCTCTACCAAAAATATATAAATGAGTCAGGCATGGTGGCAGGCACCTGCAATCCCAATTACTCAGGAGGCTGAGGCAGGAGAATCGCTTGAATTCAGGAGGCAGAGGTTCCAGTGAGCCAAGATCACGCCGCTGCACTCCAGCCTGGGTGACAGAGCAAGACTGTCTCAGAAAAAAAAGAAAAAGAAAATGGCTAGTCTTTTGCTGCGAGGCTCTGATGCCAGTACCTGTAATAACAACAGGAAAAAACAGTGTTTAGGGCCAAGGAGAGGGTGTGAGTGATGGCCCCACCAGCATGTCTGTCTACCCAGGCCTGCTCCAGGGCAGCAAGGCCAGTGGCGGCCCCAATTCCAAGCCCCTCTTTTCGCCTTCCCTCCACAGCTCTCTTGAAGCCTTAGAAATGACCCAGGAGACTATGTTGAGTTTTTTTTTTTTTTTTTTTTGAGGCAAAGTCTTGCTCTGTCGCCCAGGTTCGAGTGCAGTGGTGCGATCTCGGCTCACTGCAAGCTCCGCCTGCCAGGTTCATGCCATTCTCCTGCCTTAGCCTCCTGAGTAGCTGGGACTACAGGCGCCCGCCACCACACCTGGCTAATTTTTTGTATTTTTAGTAGAGACGGGGTTTCACCATGTTAGCCAGAATGGACTCGATCTCCTGACTTCGTGATCCGCCCGCCTCGGCCTCCCAAAGTGCTGGGATTACAGGCGTGAGCCACCGCACCCGGCTGAGTTTTCTTTTATGAGTTCAGTGTCGGTTAAGAATAAAGGGCGTGGAATTCTAAAAGCCTAGGCCGGGCGCGGTGGCTCAAGCCTGTAATCCCAGCACTTTGGGAGGCCGAGGCGGGCGGATCACGAGGTCAGGAGATCGAGACCATCCTGGCTAACACGGTGAAACCCCGTCTCTACTAAAAAATACAAAAAACTAGCCGGGCGAAGTGGCAGGCGCCTGTAGTCCCAGCTACTCGGGAGGCTGAGGCAGGAGAAAGGCGTAAACCCGGGAGGCGGAGCTTGCAGTGAGCTGAGATCCGGCCACTGCACTCCAGCCTGGGCGACAGCGAGACTCGGTCTCAAAAAAAAAAAAAAAAAAAAAAGAATAAAGGGCGTGGAATTCTAAAAGCCTGAATATTTTGCTAATAAATAGCAAATCCATATTAACCACCGAGAACACCCCAGTAGCAATTATCAAATGATAAATAGCACTACAAGGATGAAGCTGGAGGATTGCTTGAGGCCAGGAGTTCGAGACCAGCATGGGAAATAGAGCAAGACCTGGTCTCTACTAAAAATTAAAAACATTAGCCAGGTGTGGTGGCATGCACCTGTAGTTCCAGCTACTCCAGAGGCTGAGGTGGGAGGATCACAAGCCTGGGAGTTTGAGGCTGCAGTGAGCTGTGATCACACCACAGCACTCCAACCTGGGCAACAAAGTAGGACCTTGCTCAAAAAAAACAAAACAATTTTAAAAACCACTACAGAAGTCACAATGCACATAAAAAGCATGTCATTGATCTTCCATTCAGCAAGGAACAAGTCAGGCTCCAAAAAGACTATGCTGTTTGCTTTTTTGGTGTCTGTTTGTTTGTGACAGAGTCTTACTCTGTTGCCCCCAGGATGGAGTGAGTGGCACAACCTTGGCTCACTGCAACTTCCGCCTCCCAAGTTCAAGCAATTCTCCTGCCTCAGCCTCCCAAGTAGCTGGGATTACAGGTGCCCACCACCACACCCAGCTAATTTTTGTATTTTAAGTAGAGGGGGTTTCACCATGTTGGCCGGGCTGGTGTCGAACTCCTGATTTCAAGTGATCCACCTGCCTCGGCCTCCCAAAGTGTTGGGATTACAGGCGTGAGCCACTGTGCCCAGCCAAAAAGACACTGATCTTTGGATATGCAGGGTAGAGCATTGAGGGTGGGCATGCCACAGGCCTTGTACCCTTCCCTTCAGGGATGTTTGGAGTTAAAGTGGCACAAAAGAAGGTGAGAGACGTGGAGGAAAAAGGGTCCGTGGCTTTTCCCCCACATCCCCACTCTCATTGCGCACCCATGCTCTCTGTCTTTGGTCTGTAACTAGCACTGGGCGTCCTTTCCAGCAAGACGATGGCTGTGCTCAGGCAGCTGGCGCTCCTCCTCTGGAAGAACTACACTCTGCAGGTGCGTCCAGACCCCGGAGGGAGGTCAGCTGTGTGCCCAGCCCAGAGGCTTCTGGACGCCCTTGAGGGAGGGGTTGTTTGCATGCCCCTGATTCTGCCTTGCAGCCCATCAGTGTGCCCTGTAATATCTCTTCCAGAAGCGGAAAGTCCTGGTGACGGTCCTGGAACTCTTCCTGCCATTGCTGTTTTCTGGGATCCTGATCTGGCTTCGCTTGAAGATTCAGTCGGAAAATGTGCCCAATGCCACTATCTACCCAGGCCAGTCCATCCAGGAACTGCCTCTGTTCTTCACCTTCCCTCCGCCGGGAGACACCTGGGAGCTCGCCTACATCCCTTCTCACAGTGACGCTGCCAAGACCGTCACCGAGACAGTGCGCAGGGCACTTGTGATCAACATGCGAGGTGAGACATGCCAAGGCTCTCAGTGCCAGACCTGGTGGTGTCTCCGCGGGGCTGGGCAGGCAGGGGTCAAGCCCAGGATCTGCGAAGCAGCTGGGTGAGGAGCTCACCCTGTCCAGACTTGGCCTCTATTTCCTCCCACATCACTACTTCAACCTGTAAAGGATCCTGCTTTCCCTTAAACCTCTACCTGCCTGCGATTAAATAGCACTTTGGGTCCGATAGCACTGTCTCAGTCCCCACCAAAGGGACCCTGGTGACATTTTAACCCGTGGAGCAGAACAGGTAAGAAAATGCACCTGCCTGCATTTGCCTCAGGCTCCTTTCTGTTCCCTCATTTTACAAAAGACATTATTGGTCTCCAGGACTCTATGAACGGAGTCCAATAAGATAGACAAGAAAAGTAGCAGATATTGCGACTTAAATACAACCTGGCAGAAAAAGGGAAAAAAGAAAGTGAGGTTTTTGCTTGCCTGATGGCATTAAGACGAGGAAGCCATCAAGCCCATCTAGCATCAAGTCTCCTCTCGGTGGCTGAGCCACCCAGGGAATCCCTCACCTTCTCTGTGGCCATGCCTCATTGTACAATGGGACCAGGGCTGGCCGCCCACCTGTCCAGAGCTGTGAGGACCCCGGGTAGCAGCAGGTACAGCAGCCTTAGCAGTACCAGGCCCTGGAACTGCATCTGACAGTCAGCAGGGTGGACAGGACTTTACAGGGATGCCTGGGTGGACTTGAGCCAAGGAAAGCCCTTTTGTGACAAGGGCAGGGCACGGTTTGAGCGTGTGGCACCAAGAATCTTTTCTAGGACGTGGTTTCGGGGACGTGGTTTCGGGTGGGCAGCTCTGAAAACAGTGGTGAGAAAGCCTGAGAAGGGAACTCCCGCTGCGTATGCTGCTCACCGTTCCTAACCCCTTGCTATGGGGATGGAAGGTGTTGTCCATTTTCCCCTCCTTATTTGGGCGTTTACCTCCCAGGCTTGAATTCCACGTAGCAAATACTCAGAGGAAGTGCCTTGGTCCCTCATAAAATGACGATAGTAAAACCCTTTCTGAATTGTAAAAGAGTATCCGGATGATAGGAAAAACCTTTGAGACACTCTGAGTTAGTGTCCACTCCATTTCTAAAAACACACCATTCTGGTTTTGAGACAGAGAAGCCACCCTGGGCTGCAGAGCGCAGTGTAGGGTGGATGGTGGGTTTGCGCTACTGGGCCTTGCTGCAGGCGCTGCCCGGAGCCTCCAGCTCTGCTCTGAAAAACCGCGCCGGGAGAACCCCCTGCCTAGGGCCCTGACCCTGCCGTTCTGCCCTCCTTGATGGCAGCCTGTCCCTCTGCCAAAGATGAAAGCCACCTTGAGTCTCAGGAAGGGTTTACAAAGCCATAAAGGGTTTGCTGTCTTTCATCTGCCGGTGACCTGAACCACCCAGATTTTTCAAGGAGGAGGGTAGATTGGGCAACTGCAGCTCCTGTGCTTTCTCTCCACAGTGCGCAGCTTTCCCTCTGAGAAGGACTTTGAGGACTACATTAGGTATGACAACCGCTCGTCCAGCGTGCTGGCCGCCGTAGTCTTCGAGCACCCCTTCAACCACAGCAAGGAGCCCCTGCCGCTGGCGGTGAGACATGTGGCCGGGCCAAGCAGTTGCAGCCCATCAGCAAGGCCTCCGCTTCCTCCCGCGTCACTAGTTCAACCTGTAAAAGGCACTGCTTTCCCTTAAACCTCTGCCTGCCTGCGAGTAAATAGCAGTCTCTCCTTTGGGTCTGATAGCACCATCACAGTCCCTGCCAAGGGGACCCTGGTGACATTTTAACCCATGGGGCAGAACAGGTTAGAAAATGCACCTGCCTGTGGCCGCCCCAAGCTCCTTACTGTTCCCTCATTTTATGAAAGACATTACTGGTCTCCAGGCCTCTGTGGACAGAGTCTGATAAGATAGATAAGGAAAGTAGCAGATATTTAGGACTTAAATACGATCTGGCAGAAAAAAGGAAAGAAAGAAAGTGAGGTTTTTGCTTGCCTGATGACATTAAAATTAGGAAGCCATCAAGTCCATCTAGCATTGTGGTTGGTGGCCCTCCAGGGATCCTGAATGCTTGGTGGCACTTCATATTGGAATTAAGAGAGGAATGGCCAAGAACCACCCCCCAAAAGGGGCCCCTGTGTGGCTCCCTGCTCCTGCTGGGACAGGGACCACTCAGTGTGACATTCTGGGGCCCACTGGAGATTCTCAGAGGTGGGGGAGTGGTGAGTTCTCGGCCGTGACAGCCTTGGTGGTGACAGCCCCCCAAGCACTCTCCCACTCCACCTTGTTGTTTGCCCCTCTGTCTGGATCTCTCAGAACAGCTGGTTTTCTCTTTGTTTCCACAGGTGAAATATCACCTACGGTTCAGTTACACACGGAGAAATTATATGTGGACCCAAACAGGCTCCTTTTTCCTGAAAGAGACAGAAGGCTGGCACACTACTTCCCTTTTCCCGCTTTTCCCAAACCCAGGGCCAAGGGAACCTACATCCCCTGATGGTGGAGAACCTGGTGAGAAGCTCGGTTCGGGTTCGTGTTACCAGCCTGGGCTGTTGACTAGTGACAGTTACATGGCAGCAGCCCCACCCTTCTAAAGTATTTCTTGAAGAAATATTTTCAGGAACATTTACTCTTGTTTATAGGAAAAGTAAAACATCCAGCATAACTGGTTTCTAAAAGACTAAAATAATCCTTGAAGATAGCAAAGGCCCTCTCCCTATATCCTGGAAGACGTGCTCTTGGAAGACATGCTCTTGAATGAAACATTTGTATTTTGGCTTTCTTTTTTTTTTTTTGAGATGGAGTCTCTCTCTGTCGCCCCACCTCCCGAGTTCACGCCATTCTCCTGCCTCAGCCTCCCGAGTAACTTGAACTACAGGCGCACGCCACCACGCCCGGCTAATTTTTTGTATTTTTAGTAGAGATGGGGTTTCACTGTGCTAACCAGGATGGTCTCAATCTCCTGACCTTGTGATCCACCCACCTCGGCCTCCCAGAGTGCTGGGATTACAGGCGTGAGCCACTGCACCTGGACTATTCTTTTTTTTTTTTTTTTAAGACAAAATCTTGCTCTGTCGCTAGGCTGGAGTGCAGTGGCGCAGCCTCGGCTCACTGCAGCCTCTGCGTCCTGGGTTCAAGCAATTCTCCTGCCTCAGCCTCCCGAGTAGCTGGGATTACAGGCACACACCACCACACCCAGCTAATTTTTGTATTTTTAGTAGAGATGGGGTTTCACCATGTTGACCAGGATGGTCTCGATTTCTTGATCTCATGATCCACCCACCTCGGCCTCCCCAAGTTCTGAGATTACAGGCGTGAGCCACTGCGCCCAGCTGTATTTGAGCTTTTAAAAGCTTCAGTTTGAGTCCTTGGGGCTTGGTTTACATTTTCCTTTTCTTCCTGACCTTCTCTGTGTGCAGACTTACTGGCATTTTTAGCTCCGTGGTCCTTGTGCACCTGATCCATGGCTTCACGGAATTAGTGTGGTGTTCACAGAAGCCAGATCTTGGTTACTCTGATGCCCTATCAGTGTGTGTCTTCATGTGGATGTGGCAAGCGGTTGGAATATGTGCCTCCTCTGAAGCACGGTCTTGTCTTGGAACTGAACTAGGGACAGCCAAGAAGTGACTTGGACGCAGGACTAGGCTTAGCTGTCAGGCCAGGCAAGACCCCACTACAGGTTCTGGGTGGAAGTCCAGGATGTTCTGGAGAATGCCGTATTTCACAGGTCTGGCAGGAGACAGAACTCATGGAAGTTTGCCATGGAAGTCACAGCAATGTCCCGTCCCTCCATGAGGCTTGACTCTGAGACACAAGCACCAGGCAGGCAGGAGGCAGCATGCTTGCAGCCAGCGCTTAGCGATGTTCCTTACTGGTGCCAGGGCTGCCACCAGGCTAATGCTTTAGGGCAAGATTTTACATCTAGAAAAGGAACTAAGATGAACAAGACCTGGTATGGGGTGTGCGAGGCCCCAGAGCAAGGCCTTTGACAGGTCACCCAGTCTGAGGCTCAGGAGAAGCTATGTCCGGCTGTCACACATGATGCTTGCTGCCTGCAGCAGGGGACTGCAGTGGGGGACACTGGCTGCTGAGACCAGGGACTGGGCAGGAGTTCATCAGCTCCCTCCTGTTTTTGGGGAACAATTCCCTAAGCTTGGAAGCAAGAGAAAAGCAATCTCAAAGGAAAAGACTGACAGATTTCAGCATGTACAAACTGAAAATTTGCCCAACATGAAAAGGCCTAATGTGATTTAAAAAAAAAAAAAAAAAAAGCACGTAGCAGACTGGGGAAAACCTTTGTGGCAAATGACACAGAGCAAATATCTTTTGTTAGAAAAAAGTTTTGTTACTAAGAATAGTCAGTTAGTCCTCAGCAAGACAGAGAACCTGAGGGGGAAGAAAAGTTGGCTGGAAAAACCAGCTCCTAGGAAAGCCCCAGGAGATAGAACGTGTGTGAGACTGGCATGGCGCAGGGACTGGTCAATTGTAGCCCCAGTTTTGCCTCCAGGTGTCCATGCCTTACACCTACTAATACGCCTGATGACAATTCAGCCCTCACGGCTGGGCACAGTGGCTCATACCTGTCATCCCAGCATTGGGAAGCTGAGGCAGGTGGATCACCTGAGATGAGAAGTTTGAGACCAGCCTGGCTGGCCAACATAGTGAAACCCCGTCTCTACTAAAAATACAAAAAAAAAAAAAAGAAAAGAAAAGCCAGGCATGGTGGCATGCACCTATAATCCCAGCTACTTAGGAGGCTGAGGCAGAAGAATTGCTTGAACCCAGGAGACAGAGGTTGCAGTGAGCTGAGATCGTGCCACTACACTCCAGCCTGAGTGAGAAAGCGAGACTCTGTCTCAAAAAAAAAACAAAAGGCCAGGCATGGTGGCTCACGCCTGTAATCCTAGCACGTTGGGAGGCTGAGGTGGGTGGTTCATGAGGTCAGGAGATTGAGCCATCCTAGCTAACATGGTGAAACCCTGTCTCTAATAAAAATACAAAAAATTAGCTGAGTGTGGTGGCGGGTGCCTGTAGTTGCAGCTACTTGGGAGACTAAGGCAGGAGAATCGCTTTAACCTGGGAGGTCGAGGTTGTAGTGAGCCAAGATCGTGCCACTGCATTCCATCCTGGGCCACAGAGCAAGACTCCATCTCGGAAAAAAAAAAAAAGTGATCATGTATGTGATTTTTTTGTGTGTTGCGTTAGTTACAAAGTGGAAGTGACAATCACATCACTCTTCTCATTTGCTGTCAGTATGTGGTGCGTTTCCTTCCTTCTCCCGTGGTACCACTGAGCCGCCACGGGGGGTCCTGAGCCGAAGTCACTCTGTTGCCCCAAGCATCCCTTCGCCTATGGACCCCATGCACATGGCCCTCCGCCCTCAAAGCAGCTCCTTGAGGTGGCTGGGCCATCTTCTGCTCCCGTACCCAGGGTACATCCGGGAAGGCTTCCTGGCTGTGCAGCATGCTGTGGACCGGGCCATCATGCAGTACCATGCCGATGCTGCCACACACCAGCTGTTCCAGAGACTGACGGTGACCATCAAGAGGTTCCCGTACCCGCCGTTCATTGCAGACCCCTTCCTCGTGGCCATCCAGTACCAGCTGCCCCTGCTGCTGCTGCTCAGCTTCACCTACACCGCGCTCACCATTGCCCGTGCTGTCGTGCAGGAGAAAGAAAGGAGGCTGAAGGTGACTGCCCGCATTGACTTCCCAACACTCTAGAAACCGTGCTGTCCTGGGGAGGCCATGTCCAAGGGCTTGGTGTTTTGGTATTATTTTTTCTTTTTTTGTTTTTGTTTTGTTTTTTTTGAGACAGAGTCTCACTCTGTCTCCCAGGCTGGAGTGCAGTGGCGCAATCTTGGCTCACTGCAAGCTCTGCCTCCCGGGTTCACGCCATTCTCCTGCCTCAGCCTCCTGAG
The DNA here is from genome assembly GCF_009764315.1 of Trachypithecus francoisi. Classification (NCBI taxonomy): domain Eukaryota; kingdom Metazoa; phylum Chordata; class Mammalia; order Primates; family Cercopithecidae; genus Trachypithecus; species Trachypithecus francoisi. Next base: position 112,707,469 of record NW_022681460.1, read on the forward strand.
TAGCTGGGACTACAGGCACCCACCACCATGCCCAGATAATTTTTTGTATTTTTAGTAGAGATGGGGTTTCACCGTGTTAGCCAGGATGGTCTCGATCTCCTGACCTCGTGATCCGCCCACCTCGGCCTCCCAAAGTGCTGGGATTACAGGCATGAGCCACCGCGCCTGGCCTACTATTATTTTTTCTTAGAGACAGGGTCTCGCTCTGCTACCCAGGCTCGAGAGCAGGGGTGCAAACACTGCTCACTGCAGCCTCAACCTCCCCTTGCTCAAGTGATCTTCCCACCTCCACCCGCCAAGTAGCTGGGACTACAGGTGTGCACCACCACAGCCAGCTCATTTTTCTTGTTGCAGAGGTGGAAGTCGTTCTATATTGCCAAGGCTGGTCTCAAACTCTTGGCCTCAAGAAATTCTCCCATTTCAGCCTCCCATCTCAGCCTGCCATAGTGCTGGGATTACAGGCATGAGCCGTTGCACCTGGCCAGGGCCTCGTTTTGAGACTGTCTGGTTGTTGATCTGGTGCCATAAATAACTTTAATGAAACTGTGCAGCATTGAGGGAGTCAGCAGTGGGCTATAAAATGATTCTGAAAAAAGTTGTGTGCACATAGACTTGTACAGATACACAGATCAAACAAATAGGGCAAAACGTGAAACTGAACCCAAGCAGTGGGAATGTGAGAGACCATCGTGCTCCTCTTCTCTCTGTTCCGGAGGTCAGAAATGATGCATGAGAAAGGGCTAACCCTGGCATTGGCACACACCTGTAATCCCAGCACTTTGGGAGGTTGAGACGGGCGGATCACTTTGAGGTCAGGAGTTCAAGACCAGCCCGGACAACATGGTGAAACCCCGTCTCTACTAAAAATACAAAAATTAGGCATGCATGGTAGCGTGCACCTGTAATCCCAGCTGCTCGGGAGGCTGAGGCATGAGAATCACTTGAACCCAGGAGGTGGAGGTTACAGTGAGCTGAGATCGTGCCACTGCACTCCAGCCTGGGCAGCAGAGCAAGACTCCAAGAAAGAAAGAGAGAAAGAGAGAGAGGAGAGAGAGAGAGAAAGAAAACAGAAAAAAGGAAGGAAGGAAGGAGAGAGAAAGCAAAGAAAAAGAAAAGAAAGGAAAAGAAAGAAAGAAAAATTAAATGAAAGAAAGAAGGAGGGAGGGAAGGAAGGAAGGAAGGAGCTGAATTTTTCACTTTATTTTTAATTAACTTCAGTTGAAACGGGGAAGGAGCTGAATTTTTCACTTTATTTTTAATTAACTTCAGTTGAAACGGCCACACCCGGCTGCTGGCTGCCATATTGGTCAGTGTGGCTGCCCCAGGACTCCCCAGGCACTTTTGGTCAATGGAGGAACTGGGTTTCCTCATCACCACTCCTGACTCCTTGGTGGGGCAGATGAGGAAGGAAGGTACGGTCAGAGCTATCCCATCACTGTGCCTCATCCTTCACTGCAGAGGTTCTGGGCCTCTCCTTTCAGAGTAGGGGAGGACAAGGGAATGAATGGCTATGGCATCCACAGCTATGGTCTGATCTGCTGTCACGTCTCATGGCCAAGGAGGCTGGTGTTGGTGTGGTTGGGAACTGGCGGGGTCTTTCGGCCCACCCCCAGAGGGGCTGGGCCCTGCCACCTGACGTAGGACCCAAGCTGCATCGCACAGCTTCGGGGGACAATCTCAAGTACCAAGAAAGACTGGAGAGCATGCGCTGGGAGCGTGGAATCGCTCCACAGAATAGAAGGCTGGCCGGGTGCAGTGGCTCATACCTGTAATCCCAGCACTTTGGGAGACTGAGGCAGGCAGATCACTTGAGCCCAGGAGTTTGAGCAAGATGAGCCTGGCCGACATAGTAAGACCCTGTCTCTACCAACAAATTTTTAAAAGGAACCGGGCATGGTGGCAGCCATCAGTAGTCCCAGCTACTCAGGAGGGTGAGATGGGAGGCTCGCTCGAGTCCAGGAGTTCGAGGCTGCAGTGATCTATGACTGTGCCACTGCACTCCAGCCTGGGTGACACAGCGAGACCCTGTCTCCAAAAAAAAAAAGAGGAAAGATAGGAGAGGGCAGTTTTATTTTCCACTTGAGGTTAAACGTTGTCGAATGCGGGGCTGCTGGGACAGTCAGATTCAGGCCTGCTGCCGTCCAGCCTGGCACATGCCGTCCTGGCGGGCAGTGGCGGGTCCCCAGCAGCGTGGCAGCTTCTCTCCCCAGGAGTACATGCGCATGATGGGGCTCAGCAGCTGGCTGCACTGGAGCGCCTGGTTCCTCTTGTTCTTCCTCTTCCTCCTCATGGCTGCTTCCTTCATGACCCTGCTCTTCTGTGTCAAGGTGAGCGTGGCTTCGGTGGGACTCTGGCGAGGACAGGGAGAGCCAGGATACCCCAGGAGGGCCCTCTTGGGAAGAACTCTGTGGTCAGTGACTTCAGAGAGAGTCTGTCCCTTGTCGGGGAGAGGAGCGGTGGATGTCCCACTCCTCTTGGTGGAGCCAGGTCCCTGTGAGCAGGGATGGTCAGGAGTCCTCCTGGTCCACCTCTGCCGGCCTACCCTGCCTGACTCCTGCCTGCATCCTGCAGGTGAAGCCGGATGTAGCCGTGCTGTCCCGCAGCGACCCCTCCCTGGTGCTGGCCTTCCTGCTGTGCTTTGCCATCTCTACCATCTCCTTCAGCTTCATGGTCAGCACCTTCTTCAGCAAAGGTGAGTCCCAGTCATGGAGCAGAGTGGGGTTGCCAAGGGGCCAAAGGCCATCTGCATGGAAATAACCCAGAGGCTGTGATCGGAAGGGAGAGGGCCCTGGTGGACCTGCCCAGAGAGGAGTTGACCGGGGAAGGTCGGACTGGGAGGAAGAGAGTCAACGTAATTTAGAGAGAAGGAGAATTCAGAGAAGGCAGGTGTGTGGCTGGCCATGCTGAGTGCTGTCCAGCTGCCCAAAGGGACTGTGAGCTGAAAGTGAGGACAGTGAGCCCGGCTGTGCGCAGAGCCTTGCCATGTCAGTTACGCTGAAGGTAGTTTCTCGTGTCTGGATTGTGTGTGTGCACTTTGTTATCATTCTCCTTTGCTGCTTTCTTTTCCTTTCCTGCCTTCTGTTGAGGTGATAAAGTCTCTCGTGCCTTTTACCTCGGATGGTTCAGAGGCTATAAGTTGTGTTTACCTTTCTTTAGTGATCACCTTTAATGTTTCACTTAATTACTTAACTCTAAAATTCCAAAAAGTGAAGTTATTCAGTACGCCCAGCCTCCTCCCAGATAAAACTCCAACCTCACCACCACTCTAAGAGGTTCCCTTTTTTTTTTTTTTTGAGACTGCCTCTTATTCTGTTGCCCAGGCTAGAGTGCAGTGGCACAGACACAGCTCACTGCAGCCTTGAACTGCTGGGCTCAAGCTGTCTTCCGGCCTCAGCCTTCTGAGTAGCTCGGACCACCGGTACGTGCCACCACACCTCGCTTTTTTTTTTATTTTAGAGATGAGTTCTCACGCCTGTAATCCTAGCACTTTGGGAGGCCAAGGAGGGCGGATCATGAGGTCAGGAAATGGAGACCATCCTGGCTAACACAGTGAAACCCCATCTCTACTAAAAATACAAAAAATTAGCCAGGCATGGTGGCGGCACCTATAGTCCCAGCTACTCGGAAGTCTGAGGCAGGAGAATTGCGTGAGCCCGGGAGGTGGAGCTTGCAGTGAGCCAAGATCGCGCCACTGCACTCCAGCCTGGGAGACAGCGAGACTCCGTCTCAAATAAATAAATAAACAAACAAACAAATAAAATAAAAATGAGCCAGGTGTGTGTGGTGGCACAGCCTTGTGGTCCTAGCTACTTGGGAGGCTGAGATGGGAAGATTGCTTAAGCCCAGGAGGCAGATGTTGCAGTTAGCTGAGTTTGTACCACTGCATTCCAGCCTGGGTAACGAGAGAGACCCTGTCTCAAAAAAAAAAAAAAAAAAAAAAAAAACATAAATGGTTGTTTCCTATGTGCCATTCCTGTGCTTTGCCAACATATTTGATGTGCATGTGATTTTTGTGTACCCAGCCTCTTTAGAGTCACATCTTTGAGTAGTTCTTCTAGTAGGCATTGGTGAGTGGTCGATGCTTTTCACTTTGTACGTCCAAAGGTGTCTTTATTTTGCCCTCACTCCTGTATGGTATTTTAGCTGCCTGTGAAATTCTCCACAGATAGGTACTCTCCCTTGGCAATTTTATAATGTTATCTTATTGCCATCTGATACTCATTGTTAATGGGAAGTTTGTTGAAAGTCTAGGTGTGATTTTTCTTTATGAACATTTCGATCTGAGGGCTCATGTGTCTTTGGTTACAATTTCAATGAGATTTCTGGTAGTATCTCATCAGACTTTGCTCTGTGTGTGTGTGTGTGTGTGTGTGTGTGTGTGTGTGTGTAAAATCCATACAATTTACGGCCAGATGCCATGGCTCACGCCTGTAATCCCAGCACTTTGGGAGGCCGAGGCGGGTGAATCATGAGGTCAGAAGATCGAGACCATCCTGGCCAACATGGTGAAACCTCATCTCTCCAAAAAAAAAAAAAAAAAGCAAAAATTAGCCGGGCGTGATCGTGATGGCGGGCACCTGTAGTCCCAGCTACTCGGGAGGCTGAAGCAGGAGAATTGCTTGAACCCAGGAGGTGGAGGTTGCAGTGAGCCGAGATTGTGCCTCTGCACTCCAGCCTGGCAACAGAGCAAGACTCTGTCTCAAAAAAAAAAAAAAGAAAGAAAAGAAAAGAAAAAAAAAAAAGGCTGGGCGTGGTACTTCACACCTTTAATCCCAGCACTTTGGGAGGCCAAGGTGGGCAGATCATCTGAGGTCGGGAGTTCGAGACCAGCCTGACCAACATGGAGAAAGCCCGTCTCTACTAAAAATACAATATTAGCCCGGCATGATGGCGCATGCCGGTAATCCCAGCTGCTCGGGAGGCTGAGGCAGGAGAATTGCTTGAACCCGGGAGGCAGAGGTTGCTGTGAGCCAAGATCACGCCACTGCCCTCCAGCCTGGGCGACAAGAGCAGAACTTGGTATCAAAAAAAAAAAAAAAAAAATTACCACTGTGGCCGACGTAAGTATTCACATCGTTGTGCAGCCACCCCCATGTCCACCTCCGGAATAGTTTTCATGTTTCCCGACTGAAACTCAGTCCCTGTGAAACACTGACTCCGCCGCCCCCATTCCCTGGAAACCAGCCTCCTACTTCCTGTCCGTATGAGTTTGATGACTCTAGGGACTTCATGTAAGAGGAATCGTACAGTGTTTATTATATGCTGTGCCTGGCTTATTTCACTGAGCATAGCGTCCCCAAGGTTCCTCTGTGTTGTAGCCTGAATTCCCCTCGTTTTCAAGGCTAGATGATATTCCATAATGTAGATGGGCCACATTTTGTTTACTTGTTCATCTGTCGACAGACTCTTGGGTGTCCCTACTTTGTGGCTGTTATGAGTGTGCTGTGCTGGACACGGGTCCCTGCTTTTCATTCTTTGGGTGTACACCCAGAAGTGAAGTTGCTGAATCCTATGGCAATTCCGTGTTTAACTTTTGAGAAACTGCCAGACTGTCTTTCCTGCAGTGTCTGTACCTCTGCGTGTTCCCACCAGCAGCGCACAGGTTGCCAGTCTCCTGCATCCTCCTGAACACCTGTTGTTTTCTGATTGTTTTTTATAGTCACCATCCTAAAGGGTGTGAGGAGGTGTCTCTCAGTCTTTCACGTCTCTTAAGTACTTTTTTTTCTTTTTGTTTTGAGACGGAGTGTCGCTCTGTTGCCCAGGCTGAGTGTAGTGGCACAATTGGCTCACTGCAACCTCCGCCTCCCGGGTTCAAGCGATTCTCCTGCCTCAGCCTCCCAAGTAGCTGGGATTACAGGCTCCTGCCACCATGCCTGGCTAATTTTTGTATTTTTAGTAGAAACTGGGTTTTGCCATGTTGTCCAGGCTGGTCTCAAACTCCTGACCTCAAGTGATCCTCCCACCTCCGTCTCCCAGAGTGCTGGGATTATAGGTATGAGCCACCATGCCTGGCTTCTTAATTTCTTTTTCTTTTTGACTCTACTTTAACAACCCCCTTTCTTCTTCTTCTTCTTCTTTTTTTTTCTGACAGAGTCTCACTCTGTCGCGCAGGCTGGAATGTAGTGGCACAATCTTGGCTCACTGCAAACTCTGCTGCCTGAGTTCAAGCAATTCTCCTGCTTCAGTCTCCGAAGTAGCTGGGACTACAGGCACACACCACCATGCCCAACTAATTTTGTATTTTTAGTAAAAACGGGGTTTCACCATGTTGGCCAGGCTGGTCTTGATCTCCTGACCTCAGGTGATCCACCAGCCTCCGCCTCCCAAAGTGCTGGTATTACAGGCGGGAGCCACTGCACCTGGCCCCAGATGGTCTTATACTGATACTCAGATGCTGCTTGCCTTTTCTACCATGTTGACATTTGTAGTGATGGTGCAAAAGCAATGATGAGCAAAACCACTAGACCCTAAGCATAAATCAAGACAGCAAGCCATATTATCATCATTGCGTTCTGCACTGCCACATACAACAAGCAAACAAATAAAAAATGCCAACTTCTTGTTTTAATTTTTTTTTTTTTTTTGAGACATGGTCTCATTCTGTTGCCCAGGCTGGAGTGCAGGGGCATGATCCCGACTCACTGCACATCCTCTGACTCCCAGGGCTCAAGTGACCCTCCCATTTCAGCCTCCCAAGTAGCTGGGGCCACAGTTGTGTGACACCATGCCCGGCTAATTTTTGTAGTTTCTGTAGAGCTGGGATTTCACCATGTTGCTCGGGCTGGGAGAAAAAAAAAATGCCAATTTCGGTTGGGTGTGGCAGCTCATGCCTGTAATCCCAGCACTTTGGGAGGCCGAGGCGGGCGGATCACCTGAGGTCAGGAGTTCGAGACCAGCCTGGCCAACATGGTGAAGCTCCATCTCTACTGAAAATACAAAAAAAATTAGCTGGGCGTGGTTGTGGTCATCTGTAATCCCAGCCACTCAGGAGGCTGAGGCAGGAGAATTGCTTGAACCTGGGAGGCAGAGTTTGCAGTGGACGGAGATTGCACCATTGCACTCCAGCCTGGGCAACAACAGTGAAACTTCATCTCAAAAAAAAAGGCCGGGCGCGGTGGCTCAAGCCTGTAATCCCAGCACTTTGAGAGGCCGAGACGGGCGGATCACGAGGTCAGGAGATCGAGACCATTCCGGCTAACACGGTGAAACCCCGTCTCTACCAAAAGATACAAAAAAAACACTAGCAGGGCGAGGTGGCGGGCGCCTGTAGTCCCAGCTACTCGGGAGGCTGAGGCAGGAGAATGGCGTAAACCCGGGAGGCGGAGCTTGCAGTGAGCTGAGATCCGGCCGCTGCACTCCAGCCCGGGCGACAGAGCGAGACTCCGTCTCAAAAAAAAAAAAAAAAGCCAATTTCACTCACAAATGTCCTTGACAAAGCAGTAAAAAAAATTTTTTATTAAATCTCGACTCTTAAGTATACTTCATTTAGTATTCTGTGTGACAAAATGGGATGTACACATAAAGTACTTGTACTGAACCGTGGATTATCTTGAGGAAAAGTACATGTACAGTTGCTTGAGTTGTCAGCAAAACTAGCCACTGTTTTCATGGGGCACCATTTTTACTTGAAGGAACAACCACTAGACTATAGTTATTCCTCCTCGGGTATTTGGTAGGCATTTTCTCCAGTATGAGCCTGTCTTTTTAAGAAAAACAACTAGTAGTTTCTGACATCAATACCTCAGTTCAAGCTTTTTTTTTTTTTTTTTTTTTTTTTTTTTGAGACGGAGTCTCGCTCTGCCACCCAGGCTGGAGTGCAGTGGCCGGATCTCAGCTCACTGCAAGCTCCGCCTCCCAGGTTTACGCCATTCTCCTGCCTCAGCCTCCCGAGTAGCTGGGACCACAGGCGCCCGCCTCGTCGCCCGGCTAGTTTTTGTATTTTTAAGTAGAGACAGGGTTTCACTGTATTAGCCAGGATGGTCTCGATCTTCTGACCTCGTGATCCACCCGTCTCGGCCTCCCAAAGTGCTGGGATTACAGGCTTGAGCCACCGCACCCAGCCAGTTCAAGCTTTCAAGCAAAAAATAGAATTTGGCAAACTGAAATCTGTGACTTCCCAGTACTTAAAGAACTTTTTATAGAGCCAGTGATCATATTAACAAATGTAATTTTTAAAAATATTATACGATAAAATATGCCAATGTTTGGAACATCCGTGTAACTCAAAAAGCAGTATTTTCCAAACGAACTGATGCATAATGTTATAAAATCATACAAGAGTAAAAATCCAAAGTGCGACTGAGCGTGGTGGCTCATGTCTGTAATCCCAGCACTTTGGGAAACTTAGGCAGGCGGATCGCCTGAGCTCAGGAGTTCAAGACCAGCCTGGAAAACATGGTGAAACCCTATCTCTACTAAAAATACAGAAAATTAGGCCAGGCATGGTAACTCACGCCTGTAATCGCAGCACTTTGGTCAGCCGAGGCAGGTGGATCACGAGGTCAGGAGTTCAAGAGCAGCCTGACCAAGTTGGTGAAACCCCGTCTCTACTAAAAATACAAAAATTAGCCAGGTGTGGTGGTGGGCACCTATAATCCCATCTACTCAGGAGGCTGAGGCAGGGAATTGCTTGAACCTGGGAGGCGGAGGTTGCATAGAGCTGAGATCGTGCCATTGCACTCCAGCCTGGGTGAAAAGCGAGACTCTCTCTCCAAAAAAAAAAAAAAAAAAATTCCAAACTGCAGGATAAACCAATGGGTGTTCACATAACAGAGCGCAAAAAGTTTGTTGGCTACTTCATGGCAGCTAACCCTTTCCGAAATTACTGCTTCTTCAGTGGTGCTTGAATGGTGTAGTATCAAAAAATATCCACAAAAACCATTACAATACCCTTTACTTTTCCAACTATATATCTGTGTGAATCCAGATTTTCTTTATATACATCAACCAAACAACATAAAAGGGTAAATAGGGCCGGGCGCAGTGGCTCAAGCCTGTAATCCCAGCATTTTGGGAGGCCGAGGCAGGTGGATCATGAGGTCAAGAGATCGAGACCATCCTGGCCAACGTGGTGAAACCCCATCTCTACTAAAAATACAAAAATTAGTTGGGTGTGGTGGCGTGTGCCTGCAGTCCCAGCGACTCGGGAGGCTGAGGCAGAAGAATCGCTTGAACCCAGGAGGTAGAGGTTGCAGTGAGCCAAGGTCGTGCCACTGCACTCCAGCCTGGTGACAGAGCGAGACTCCATCTCAAAAAAAAAAAAGAAAGAAAGAAAGAAAAGGGTAAATAGGCGGATATGAGGACCCAGCTATAATCTGTTAAGTCAGACATTATGGAGGTTTACAAAAATGTAGAACATTGTTCCTGACTCAAGCACCAGAGGTGGGAAAAAGACCAATAAAGAAAAAAAAAAAATCAGCCAGGCGTAGTGACTCGCGGTGACTTGCGGTGACTTGCGGTGACTCACCATGACTCACGCCTGTAATCCCAGCACTTTGGGAGGCCAAGGTGGGCAGATTGTTTGTGCCCAGGAGTTCAAGCCCAGCCTGAGCAACATGACAAAAACCTGTCTCTACTTAAAAATACAGAAAAAAATTAACTGGGCCCAGTGGTGCATGCCTGTAATCCTAGGTACTCAGGAGGCTGAGGTGGGATTATTGCTTGAGCCCGGGAGGCAGAGGTTGCAATGAGCTGAGGTCACACCACTGCACTCCATCTTGGGTGACAGAATGAGACCCTGTCTCAGAACAAAAAAAGTAAGAAAGAAAGAAAGTTGGAAAAAATACTGCTGCTCTTCTCAATAAATTGTGGAAATTTTTTGTTGTTGTTGTCGTTTTTGGTTTTTTTTTTGAGACGGAGTCTCGCTCTGTCGCCAGGATGGAGTGCAGTGGCACAATCTCAGCTCACTGCAATCTCTGCCTCCTGGGTTCAAGCAATTCTCCTGCCTCAGCCTCCTGAGTTGCTGAGACTACAGGTGCGCACCACCACTCACGCCCAGCTAATTTTTGTATTTTTAGTAGAGATGGGGTTTCACCATGTTGGCCGGATGGTCTTGATCTCTTGACCTTGTGATCTTCCCACCTCAGCCTCCCAAAGTGTTGGGATTACAGGCATGAGCCACCACACCCGGCTGGGGTTTTTTTCATAAATTTATGTTAACTTGTGGTAGATTTATTACTGTTATTCTTAAATTTAACAGAGTTTTAAAATGTTCTTAGTATTAATTTCTTACAGAATCAATATGGATATATATAACCCACATTTAAAAAGCCCTTTGGTGTCCTTAATAAATTTTTTTTTTTTTTTTGAGACGGAGTCTCACTCTGTCACCCAGGCTGGAGTGCAGTGGCCGGATCTCAGCTCACTGCAAGCTCCGCCTCCCGAGTTCACGCCATTCTCCTGCCTCAGCCTCCCGAGTAGCTGGGACCACAGGTGCCCGCCACCTCGCCCGGCTAGTTTTTTGTATTTTTTTAGTAGAGACGGGGTTTCACCGTGTTAGCCAGGATGGTCTCGATCTCCTGACCTTGTGATCCGCCCGTCTCGGCCTCCCAAAGTGCTGGGATTACAGGCTTGAGCCACCGCGCCCGGCCAATTTTTTTTTTTTTGAGACGGAATCTCGCTTTGTTGCCCAGGCTGGAGTGCAGTGGCGCGATCTCCACTCATTGCAAGCTCCGCCGCCTCCCCGGTTAATGCCATTCTCCTGCCTCAGCCTCCCTAGAAGCTGGGACTACAGGCACCCGCCACCACGCCTGGCTAATTTTTTTGTATTTTCAGTAAAGACGGGGTTTCACCGTGTTCACCAGGATGGTCTCGATCTCCTGACCTCGTGATCCGCCCACCTCGGCCTCCCAAAGTGCTGGGATTACAGGCGTGAGCCACCGTGCCCGGCCTCCTTAATAATTTTTAAGGATAGAAAAGGGTCTTAAGACCAAAGATTTTGATGGCCAGGCATGGTGGCTCAGACCTGTAATCCCAACACTTTGGGAGTCCGAGGCGGGAGGATCCCTTGAGCCTAGGAGCATTAGACTAGCCCTGACAAAATAGGGAGACCCATCTCTATAAAAAAAATTTAAAAATTAGCTAGGCATGGTACTGCATGCCTGTTGGTCCCAGCTACTATCCCTAGCTGGAGGTGGGAGGACCTCGGGCCCAGGAGGTAGAGGCTGCAGTGAGCCATGGATGACCCCACTGTACTCCAGCCTAGGTGACAGAGGGAAATTCAATCTCAAAAGGAAAAAAAAAAAGAAAGAAAACCAAAGAGTTTGAGCACTGCTGTCATGGACAGAAAACATGTCCATCTCTCCGCTCTCAGTAATCCACTCACCTCTTCCGGGTCCTTCTCACATGTCACCTCCTGGAAGCCTTCCTGGCCGTCGGGAGCCTCTTCTCCTATCCTGTGCCTCCTTGCTGCATCCACCATGTGTCTCCATCCAGCACACCTTGCTCTCTGTCTCCCAGCTAGATTCCAGGTGGGGGTGGGAGGGGTTTTCTCTGTTTTCCGTGGGGCTGCCTCCCTTGTGCCTGGAAAAGAGTGGGTGCTCAGTGCGTATCTGACGAATGAATAAATGAATGAGAGAGATCTGGCAGCCCAGGCAGAAGTGGGGCTTAGGCGGGAATCGGGTTTGGGATCAGCCACGTCAGGTGTGCGGTGTCAGGGAGGCAGCTGGATGGGAGGCAGAGGAGGGGCTGGAGCTGTTGGTGTGGGGGTCCCTGGGATGGGGGCACCACTTGGAGAAGAGGCTGCTGGCCACACCTGGTGTCCCCCCACATGCCGGGACTTGTGTCTCGTGTGGACGGCAGGTGCCGGGAGCAGGTTGGGTGGCTCGGCCCCAGGAGGAGGGGGTTCCCTGTACCTCTGGGAGCCCAAGCCCCTTCCGAGGGCACTGACGCTCACGCCCCCCGGGTCTTCCAACACCTGCAGCCAACATGGCGGCAGCCTTCGGTGGCTTTCTCTACTTCTTCACCTACATCCCCTACTTTTTCGTGGCCCCTCGGTACAACTGGATGACGCTGAGCCAGAAGCTCTGCTCCTGCCTCCTGTCCAACGTCGCCATGGCAATGGGAGCCCAGCTCATTGGGAAATTTGAGGCGAAAGGTGAGTGTTTGCCTTGCCCAGCCTGTTCTTTCCGAATCAGTAACCTTTGAGACCACCCAGACACAAGTGCCGCCAACAGCAAGGCTCCACCTGGGACGGTTGGTAGGCTGTTGGGACCGCTGAAGCCAGCGGCATCTGCGGACAGCGCTGACTGTGGGCTGGGTAGCTGGGCACGGCCCCGGGCGAGGAAAGCTCAGCTGCACGGCACAGCCGCAGGTGATGGGAGCCACAGGGCAGTGGGCCAAAGAAGCCCAAAGCTCGGAGGACAAGAGGGTTGGAATATCCAGCAGCGGCATCACACACACGTCTGACTGATGGTGGGATCTAACTCAATGACCTGAGCCTCTTTCAGCTTTCTTTTTTTTTTTTTAATTTTAAATATTTTATAGAGATGGGGTCTCACTATGTTGCTCAGCCTGGTCTCAAACTCCTGACCTCAAGCAATCCTCCTGCCTCAGCCTCCTGAATAGCCAGGATTACAGGTGTGAGCCACCACATCTGGCCTCTTCCAGCTTCCTGAGACATTCAAAATGATTACATCAGAGAGGCTGGGCACAGTGTAATCCCAGCACTTTGGGAGGCTGAGGCGGGCAGATCACGAAGTCAGGAGATCGAGACCATCCTGGCTAACACGGTGAAACCCTGTCTATACTAAAAAAACAAAAAATTAGACGGATGTGGTGGCAGGCGCCTATAGTCCCAGCTACTTGGGAGCCTGAGACAGGAGAATGGCGTGAACCCGGGAGGCAGAGCTTGCAGTGAGCTGAGATCCGGCCACTGCACTCCAGCCTGGGCGACAGACTGCGTCCCAAAAAAAAAAAAAAATTACTACATCGGAGATCTCAGAGTCTAGGGTTTTAAGGACTTTTTTTTTTGACTGAATCTCACTCTGTTTCCCAGGTTGGAGGGCAGTGATGTGATCTTGGCTCACAGCAACCTCTGCCTATGGGCTCAAGTGATCCACCCACCTCAGCCTCCCAAGTACCTGGGATCACAAGCATGCATGACCATGCCCGTCTAACTTTTTTATATTTTTAGCAGAGAGGGGTTTTCCCATGTTGGCCAGGCTCGTCTCGAACTCCTGACCTCGTGATCTGCCCTCAGCCTCCCAAAGTGCTAAGATTACAGGTGTGAGCCACTGAGGCTGGCTGGTTTTTAGGGCTTCTGATCAACCACTGCTGTTGGTAAAGGGTAGAATTAGCATCTTCCTAGTGCCTCCTGCCTTGACTGGTGATGGCAGGAGAGACGCCTGAGAGAGAAACAAGTGATAAATGACAGCATTTTTTTTCTTTTCTTTTTTGTTTTTTGAGACAGGGTCTCACTGTGTCACCCAGCCTGGAGTGCAATGGCACCATCACGACTCCCTTTTTTTCTTAATTTTTATGAACATCACAACATTGCTGCATTGGGGGTCAAGTCTCCAACACGTGAATTTGGGGGGCCCAGTCAAGCCATGGCGCCATGCAGTTCCTAGCTGCAGCTTGCAAAGGTCTGGGTCTGTGGAAGGAGGTGGGAGTGTCCAGTGTTGCTTTGTCTTTCATTAGAATGGTTTTTTGCAGTCGGCAGTGTCTTCTGACACTTTAGCTTTTACATTATCTGTGTTTACTAGTGTGTTGATAAAATGTAGACTTTGTTCTTTTGCTTTCTTTTTTTTTTTTTTTTTTTTTGAGGCAGAGTCTCGCTCTGTCGCCCGGACTGGAGTGCAGTGGCCAGATCTCAGCTCACTGCAAGCTCCGCCTCCCAGGTTTACACCATTCTCTTGCCTCAGCCTCCCGAGTAGCTGGGACTACAGGCGCCCGCCACCTTGCCCGGCTAGTTTTTTTGTATTTCTAGTAGAGACGGGGTTTCACCGTGTTAGCCAGGATGGTCTCAATCTCCTGACCTCGTGATCCGCCCGTCTCGGCCTCCCAAAGTGCTGGGATTACAGGCTTGAGCCACCGCACCCGGCCGCTTTCTTTTTAACAATTTTTTTTTAGAGACAGGGTCTTACTCCATTGCCCAGGCTGGAGTGCAGTAGCATGATAATAGCTCACTGTAGCCTCGACCTCCCAGACTCAAATGATCCTCCCACCTCAGCCTCCTGAGTAGCTGGGATCACAAGCACGTACCACCACACCTGGCTAATTTGTCTGTGTTGCCTAGGCTGGTCTCAAACTCCTGGCCTCAAGTAGTCCTCCTGTGTCAGCCTCCCAACGTGCTGGGATTACAGATGTGAGCCACCATGCCCAGCTAGAGTGAATTTTCTTAAAACAGACAAATCTCTGGTTGTTTGAAAGTGCAAATTCACCAAGGCTGAAGAGCATTATTTTCTTCAGGGTCCTCCGCCAAACAGAGGGTGTTTGGATACACAGATTCCCCAGCGCTGTCAGGACTGCAATGTTGGCAAACCAGAGAGAAGATGAGAAACATGAGCTCCATTAAAGAGAGCTTTACACATGTTTGAAATATTTCTGTGATTAAAAAAGACTTACAGCCGAGGCAGGAAGAAGGAATTTGAGGCAGGAAAGGAATTTGAAGGAAATTGAGACCACCCTGGACAACATAGCAAGACCCCGTCACTACAAAATTAAAATTTGAAAAAAGAGTAATACTAGGCTGGATGGGGTGGCTCACACCTGTAATCCCAGCACTTTGGGAGGCCAAGGCGGGTGGATTATTCAAGGTCAGGAGTTCAAGACCAGCCCGGCCAACATGGCGAAACCCTGTCTCTACTAAAAATACAAAAATTGATGGGGCATGGTGTCTCACGCCTGTAATCCCAGCACTTTGGGAGGCCGAGGCAGGCGGATGATGGGGTCAAGAGATCGAGATCATCCTGGCCAACATGGCGAAACTCCGTCTCTACTAAAAATACAGAAATTAGCTGGATGTGGTGGTGCGTTCCTGTAGTCCCAGCTACTCAGGAGGCTGAGGCAGGAGAACCGCTTGAACATGGGAGGAGGAGGTTGCAGCGAGCCGAGATCGTGCCACTGCACTCCAGCCTGGCAACAGAGTGAGACTCCATCTAAGAAAAAAAAAAAAAATTAACCAGGTGTGGTGTCATGCTCCTATAATCCCAGCTACTCCGAAGGCTGAGGCAGGAGAATCATTTGAACTGCAGAGGCAGAGGTTGCAGTGGGCCAAGTTCACACCACTACACTCCAGCCTAGGCAACAGAGCAAGACTCCATCTCAAAAAAAAAAAAAAAAAAAAAAAGATTTATGCTAAATGCATATTGACCCACATTGGCCTTACCGAAATCATAGATGTGGGTGCATATGTATGTGTGTACATATGTGCATATATGTCACAGATTAATTGCAGGCCTGTCAGTGAATGAGCTGTTGCTAGTCTGTGACTTAATGATTTTGTAATCTGCATTTATCTTCCAGACTTGAAGAAAGCTGTCCAACTTGTTATAAAACCAGGAAGGGAAAAGGCATGCCGACCAAGCAGTGACCGTGCAAGGTCACACGTGCACACGCGTGCCACCAGGGGCTTCAGGGTCCCTGGGCCCCCAGCCTGCCGGCTTTTGGGCCACTTTCCCGGTGTGTCTTCCAGGCATGGGCATCCAGTGGCGAGACCTCCTGAGTCCCGTCAACGTGGACGACGACTTCTGCTTCGGCCAGGTGCTGGGGATGCTGCTGCTGGACTCTGTGCTTTATGGCCTGGTGACCTGGTACATGGAGGCCGTCTTCCCAGGGCAGTTCGGCGTACCTCAACCCTGGTACTTCTTCATCCTGGTGAGTTCTGATGCCCAGCTCCTGATCTGCCACCTCTGTGAGTGCAGAGGTGTCCCCAGTGCCTACTCAGGGACCCCTCCAAGTCCCTGACATGCAGCGCCTGCGTGTGGCTGGGACACAGAACCCTGCCCTGTGCACAGGGAGTGGCATGTCCCCAAGAGCCCTTGGGACTAGTTCACAGAGAGATAAAGACCCACCATGCCCAAGAGAAATCCTTCTGCTCCAGAGCCTGAAACAGAGGGGTGCAAAAAACGGGTTGCTCTGGCCCCCTCTCTGCAAGACCCATGCACGCAGCCTCTGCTGCCCACCTGCCTCCTCAACTCCTGCCTCCTTTCTCGTAAAAAGTATCTGACTGGGCTTTCTGCCTACAAAATCTAGCTTCTTATAAAAATGATTGCATTCCTGGAATCTGTAGCTCAGTCCTACTGGTGAGATGAACACTGTTGACATTTGGTATGTACTTTGCCGAGTTTCCTTCTCTTCACTTACTGTCATAGAGTACATGTGGATGGACATATAGCACAGCTTCATTTGTTTTATAAAAATGTGATTGGAGGCCTGGTGTGGTGGCTCACGCCTGTAATCCCAGCACTTTGGGAGGCCGAGACAGGCGGATCACCTGAGGTCAGAAGTTTGAGACCAGCCTGGCCAACGTGGCGAAACCCCGTTTCTACTAAAGAAATACAAAAGAAAAAAAAAATTAGCTGGGTGTGGTGGCAGGCGTCTGTAACCCCAGCTACTCAGGAGGCTGAGGCAGGTAGAATTGCTTGAACCCGGGAGGCAGAGGTTGCAGTGAGCTGAGACCGCACCATCGCACTCCAACCTGGGCGACAGAGCAAGACTCCGTCTCAAAAAAAAAAAAAAAGGATGGGCACGGTGACTCATGCCTGTGATCCCAGCACTTTGGGAGGCTGAGGCAGGCAGATCACGAGATCAGGAGATCGAGACCATCCTGGCTAACATGGTGAAACGCCATCTCAAAATACAAAAAAATTAGCCGGGTGTGGTGTCAGGCACCTCTAGTCCCAGCTACTCGGGAGGCTGAGGCGGGAAAATGGTGTGAACCCGGGAGGCAGAGCTTGCAGTGAGCCGAGATCAAGCCATTGCACTCCAGCCTGGGCAATAGAGCGAGACTCCGTCTCAAAAAAAAAAAAAATGGGATCAGGGTGGACACAGTTGCTCATGCCTGTAATCCCAGCACTTTGGGAGGCTGAGGTGGAAGGATGACTTGAGGCCAGGAGTTAGAGACCCGCCTGGGCAACATAGTGAAGCCCCAATCTCCACAAAATAAATAAAAAATAAAAAAAAGTAGCCAGGCGGCACATGCCTGTGGTCCCCACTACTTGGGAGGCTGAGGCAGAAGAATCACTTGAGCCCAGGAGGTGGAGGCTGCAGTGAGCCGTGTTCACCACACTCCAACTTTGGTGACAAAATGAGAACCTGTCTCAAAAAAAAAAAGAATCATATCGTAAAAAATGCTTAAAAGTTGCTTTTCTTAACCTAACAGTACAACTCAGATATCTTAAATACATACACGTATTTGTCTATTTATTAATATAGTTTTAAATTATCTAAACATATTGATAAATGTTGTTATATTTATAAATATATGTCTGTCTATATACCTTTTTAAGAAGCACTTTCATTTAAAGTGACACACAGTATTCCATCCCGTGGGCTCATCACCACATACTTAACTAATTCCCTACCGATGGCTAGTGAAGGTCATTTTTTTTTTTTTTTTTGAGACGGAGTCTCGCTCTGTCCCCCAGGCTGGAGTGCAGTGGCACCATCTTGGCTCACTGCAAGCTCCACCTCCCACAGTGCTGGGATTACAGGCGTGAGCCACTGCGCCCGGCCTAAGGTCATTTTTTTTTCTTTGATTTGGAGTCTAGTTCTGTTGCCCAGGCTGGAGTGCAGTGGCATGATCTCAGCTCACTGCACCCTCCACCTCCCAGGTTCAAGCGATTCTCCTGCCTCAGCCTCCTGAGTAGCTGGGATTACAGGCGTGCACCACCACACCCAGCTAATTTTTTTTGTATTTTTATTAGAGACGGGGTTTCACCATGTTGGCCAGGCTGGTCTTGAACTCCTGACCTCAGGTAATCCACCCGCCTCAGCCTCCCAAAGTGCTGGGATTATAGACATGAGCCACCACCTCTGGCCAAGGCCATTTCTGGTTTCATTCTTCAATTCCACAAATATTTATCAAGTGTCCTGTATTTTAATTCATCAACTGTAAGATGACACTGATCATTAGAGGTAATGGTTACTTTGTCTATCACTAAGAAAGAAAACTGCCACAGTTACACTGTGGCATTTTATGATTTAAGATGCATTCTGATTTTTTTTTTTTTTTTTTTTTGAGACAGAGTCTGGCTCTGTCGCCCAGTCTGAAGTGCAGTGGCGCGATCTCGGCTCACTGCAAGCTCTGCTTCCCGGGTTCACGCCATTCTCCTGCCTCAGCCTCCTAAGTAGCTGGGACTACAGGCGCCCACCACCATGCCCAGCTACTTTTTTTGTATTTTTAGTAGAGATGGGGTTTCACCGTGTTAGCCAGGATGGTCTCGATCTCCTGACCTGGTGATCTGCCCGCCTCAGCCTCCCAAAGTGCTGGGATTACAGATGTGAGCCACCGCAACCAGCCAAGATGCATTCTGATTTTAAAATAAGTTTACATATGAGAGCTATGTCCCTGAGAACCAGTGGAGTGCAGTGTGTGCCGTACGCCCTTCCGGATGCTGGAAGTGCAGTGGGCATGAAGCTGGGGGTGAACGAGTCCCCGCCCCGCAGCTCCCCTGGTGCTGATCCTGCCAAGGCACTGCTTCCACCTTCCCTGGTGCTCTGCCCGCACCACTGTGTCGATTGCATCCATGTAGGCACCAGGCTGTCCTCGAGGGCAGTGTGTGAAGTGTGTGACTGTGTTCTTACCCCATGCACTGAGCTGTTTCTGTGATGGCCACAGAGAAGATGGGAAGAAGCTTCCTTGTACTAGAGGGAGGCATGGTGCCTTCAGCTTCTCTTGCTTACAGTCATGAGCTCATGTGGGGCTTGAGCAAAGAAACAGCCGGGTGGCATGGGGACACAGCTTCCTTTCCATTTTGGCCCCAACATCCCTCTGGACTGGAGCATTAGATAATTTCTCTCTGTATGAAATTTCATAGCTGACAAACTCCCTTTCCCCTGTATCGGATCTGAGTTCATCTTCACAAGCCTGTGTGTAACCGTTACACCCCCTCACCAGGTTAGGAAACTGAGGCTTAGAACCTTCACAGGGATGAAACAAGTCAGGACGCTCTGGGGCTGTCCCTGAGCGGCGCCTTCTCCACAGCAGTGTCGCGAAGGCCTGGGACAGAGGGTGCGTGGCTGTGTGCATCTAGTGTGTCTGCTGGTTGTTGCTTTGCTCTTCACAAACAGAACAAACTGACAGCTGTCTGCTTCCCTCCCAGCCCTCCTATTGGTGTGGGAAGCCAAGGGCGGTTGCAGGGAAGGAGGAAGAAGACAGTGACCCTGAGAAAGAGCTCAGAAACGAGTACTTTGAAGCTGAGCCAGAGGACCTGGTGGCTGGGATCAAGATCAAGCACCTGTCCAAGGTGCCGCCTCCTGTGGGGACAGGGAGGGCCGGGGCTGCCAGGACCATGGGGAAGACTTAACAACATGGTGGTGAGACCTCATGGCCCGCCATGTACTCCCTCTGAGCCTTGCTACCTCCTGCCCTGAAAGAGGGCAGGAACCCTCCGCTGCCCTCTAACCAGTTCCTCAGGGCACAGACCACATCTCCAGCTTCTCAGGAAATGCCAGACTCAGCCATCCAGCAGTGCCTCGGCCTCATGGGCCTTGCAGGGTTGCAGAGACACTGAGGGTGTCTGGGACGTGTTGGTGCTGGGGGAGACCAGAGGGGAGCAGCATCTGCCCAAAACGTCCCTCCCCTCTGCACACTGATGGTGATGCTAGGCTTGGTTCCTTCTGAGACGCTCGGGCAAGGGAGCAGGAGAGGCCTTGGCCATGGGCCTCGGGGCTGTGGGTAGCCCAGGGCAGCCTCTGCCTTTCCTGCAGGTGTTCAGGGTGGGGAACAAGGACAGGGCGGCCGTCAGAGACCTGAACCTGAACCTTTACGAGGGACAGATCACTGTCCTGCTGGGCCACAATGGCGCCGGGAAGACCACGACCCTTTCCATGCTCACAGGTGAGGACTGGACAGGCCCCCCTTTAACATCATCTCAGCGCAAGCCCCGCCTCATTCCCTTAACGGGGCTTTCGGGCCTTCCCCAACCACAGTGGCAAGAGATGCGCCTCAGCCCCGCAGGCCCAGTGGGACATGCAGGGACTGCCCTCCTTACTGCCTCTGTCCAGGACATGCCGGGGGACCCCCAGGGACCCCTGCCTTCCTCACCACCTCTGTCCAGGACATGCCGGGGGACCCCCAGGGACCCCTGCCCTCCTCACCACCTCTGTCCAGGACATGCCGGGGGACCCCCAGGGACCCCTGCCCTCCTCACCACCTCTGTTGGTGGATGCCTGAGCTTGACGGGGTCAGTAAAAACAGGCCACACAGGAGCAGCTCATCCCCATGCTAATTCCGTCACCAAACCCCCCTCTGAGAGCTCTCCCCTGTGCACCACACCTCCTGTTGGCATTTCACTCTGCCTTCCCCAAGCACCAAGGTGTCTGGCAGTGGCACAGGCTGGGACCTGGGGCGGGGACTGATTGTGGTGACTCGTCTGTGTGTGTGTGACGTGGGTTTCTCCTCACTAACCAACTGTGCGTCCCGGTGGCAGGGCTGTTTCCATGCTGCTGCTTTTTCCCACGGGCCCAGCTAAAGCCCACCCCGGTGGGAGCGGGGTTCCCGGCCATCTCAAGGGCAGGGTCCTCAGAGGAAATTAGGGGAGACAGACAGGGTAGGGGCCATTACCCCAGGTGCTGACGAAGAGGCTCTTCATGCTGAATGTGGGGTCTCCTGCGGGGCCCCAGGTCTCTTTCCCCCCACCAGTGGACGGGCATACGTCAGCGGGTATGAAATTTCCCAGGACATGGTTCAGATCCGGAAGAGCCTGGGCCTGTGCCCGCAGCACGACATCCTGTTTGACAACTTGACAGTCGCAGAGCACCTTTATTTCTACGCCCAGGTGAGCTGGGGGCCATGGGTGTCCTGGGGGTGTTTCCACTGATGTGCTCGAGTTTCCGGGGCAGTCTTCCAAGGAGCTAAACTGGAGAAAGGGAGCCAGGAGGACAGGAGCCAGGGTTCTGAGTGCAGCCACATCAAAGAGAGGTTCCTCTCACCAGAAACTCGCTGGCCCGGGTTAGCCTTCTGCCAGAAGCCTACATTCCCTGCGTCCCCTGTCGTTGCAGCTGAAAGGTCTGTCGCGCCAGAAGTGCCCTGAAGAAGTCAAGCAGATGCTGCACATCATCGGCCTGGAGGACAAGTGGAACTCACGGAGCCGCTTCCTGAGCGGGGGCATGAGGCGCAAGCTCTCCATCGGCATTGCCCTCATCGCAGGCTCCAAGGTGCGGCGGTGGGACTGGAGGCAGTGGGAGGCAGTGGGCTCCCCTCCTGCTCGACCTGGGCTGGCCCTTCCACCATGGCCCAGGCACCTTGGTCCTTGACTCCCCAGACAAGGCCATCACCATCTTTGGAGGACTCGAGCTGACTCCGCGAACCCCTTGATGGGCCAACCTGGGGTGTGGCTCTACCAGCGTCACGAGGCTGTGTCTCTGCCTCCAGGTGCTGATACTGGACGAGCCCACCTCGGGCATGGACGCCATCTCCAGGAGGGCCATCTGGGACCTTCTGCAGCGGCAGAAAAGTGACCGCACCATCGTGCTGACCACCCACTTCATGGACGAGGCTGACCTGCTGGGAGACCGCATCGCCATCATGGCCAAGGGAGAGCTGCAGTGCTGCGGGTCCTCGCTGTTCCTCAAGCAGAAATACGGTGAGTGGTGGGGCCAGCCTGTAACGGGGTCGGTGTCCTGGCTGCTGTGCTGAGGGAATGGCTGCTACCCTCATGAAGGGCCCTGAGATCAGGCATGGCCTCCTGTCTGTTGCCTCTGCGTGGAGAGCCCAACCGGGCAGGGGGGCTTGTGAGAGGGAAGAGGCAGGAAACAGAGCTGAAAGTCTCAATTTGGTTAGGATGTAGTTCAGCCATGACCAGAAGAACAGTGGCCAAGCCCAGTGCCACGAAGCAGCACTGCCCTTGGAGAGGCCGACACACGCACCAACGTGGCAGCTCCCTTGTAAGAGCAGCTCACAGCATGGCCAGGGCCAGCGGGCTGACGGGATCTGGGCCCAGGCCTCTGACTGTGCAACTGCAGCTTCCCTCTCAAGGTCACCTCCTGGTCCAGCATGGTCCGGGTGTGCCAGCGTCCCCCACATTCCGATAGGGGGTGGAGCAAAGACATAGGAGCCCTCCTCCCCTTAGGATACCCCCCAAGTGCATATCCCACTTCTGCCCCCTAGTGACTGAGTGGCAACCCAATGTGGTCAGCAGCAGGCTAGAGGAGATGGCCTTTGTCCTGGGCAGCCACGTGCTCAGCCAAGATACCAGGGTTTTGTTACCAAGAGGGAGGAGAACAGACCTTCGGAGATATGGAACCATCCGCCACGGCCTCTGAGAGTTTCACTGGCCACTTCCTGCCCCACTGCCCAGTTGGCAGAGCCACTGCTCTTCCTGGGCCTGGCATCCTTGTCTCTAAAGAGGACATGGGGCCGGGCATGGTGGCTCACTGCCTATAATCCCAGCACTTTGGGAGGCTAAGGCAGGCAGATCACTTGAGGTCAGGAGTTCAAGACCAGCCTGGCCAACAAGAGACAGCTACATGGCCCTGTGAAGCAAAAGGAAGCCAGGAAGGTAACAAGTAAGGGTCGAGAGAACTTCGGTTTTGTTTCTGGGAATACTGTGCACATTTAAAGTGTAACATATGACTCCAGAACCATGATGATAAATTTTACACAACACTCAACACCTGTCACAACTGTCTCTACTAAAAATACAAAAAAACGGCCGGGCGCGGTGGCTCAAGCCTGTAATCCCAGCACTTTGGGAGGCCGAGGCGGGCGGATCACGAGGTCAGGAGATCGAGACCATCCTGGCTAACACGGTGAAACCCCATCTCTACTAAAAAATACAAAAAAACTAGCCGGGCGAGGTGGCGGGCGCCTGTAGTCCCAGCTACTCCGGAGGCTGAGGCAGGAGAATGGCGTGAACCCGGGAGGCGGAGCTTGCAGTGAGCTGAGATACGGCCACTGCACTCCAGCCCGGGCGACAGAGCAAGACTCCGTCTCAAAAAAAAAAACTAGCCAGATATGGTGGTGCATGCCTGTAATCCCAGCTACTTGGGGAGGCTGAGGCAGGAGAATCACTTGAATCAAGGAGGTGGAAGTTACAGTGAGCCAAGATTATGCGGCTGCACTCCAGCCTGGGTGACAGAGTGAGACTCTTGTCTCACAAAAAAAAAGGACATGGAATTCCATCTCCGTCTTCTGCACGGTGATGTTGGGGAAGAGGTGAGATGCATCTATGATAGTGCTGTGCAGTGTGGTCCTGCAGCCAGTAGCTCTCGCTCCTGCTCCTGCTGACGGTCCCTTCCTAGAACTGCACCATAACTGTCAGTGTTAACCCCACAAGACAGAAGCCCTCACACATGGTCTGTCGCTGCTGCTGATATCCTTCCCTGGTGCTTGTACAGTTAGGGGGTGACCCCACCTTCCAGCAGGTGGCCCTGACAGTGCTCAGCACCCTAGATCCCCAGCAGCTCTTCCCAGCAGGAGCAGGAGGCAAGATCCTCGGGACAGCACGGGGAGCTCCAAGATACATTCATTCTGTTTCAGCTGCCCACCTCCAGTTCTCTGGTCTCCTTCCCACCAGCTTGCCTGGTGTGAGCCCTAGAGACCCCGGTGTGGGCATGAAGAGACCTGGGGGATCAGCCAAAGATCTCACACGTGGCCCTGTGTTCCAGGTGCCGGCTATCACATGACGCTGGTGAAGGAGCCACACTGCAACCCCGAAGGCATCTCCCAGTTGGTCCACCACCATGTCCCCAACGCCACGCTGGAGAGCAGTGCTGGGGCTGAGCTGTCTTTCATCCTTCCCAGAGAGAGCACACACAGGTACGCCTCCCAGGGAGGGCACGCACAGGTATATATCCAAGATGGAATCCCCTTGGGCCAGAGGGCTTGGTGCTCAGAGGCAGCTGCTCTGCCCCTCTCTGGCCTGGCCAGTCGGCACTCTTAGACCCTCAGCCTGGGCACCATCAGCCCAGACGAATCTGCTTGGCTGGGTCCTAGGTGCCAAGCCTCCTAGCAAGGAGAAACATAATTAGGACCTGAAAAGGAGAAGCACCTATCTGACTCACCAAACGGGTGTTCAGTGCTTATGCAGGGCTCACACTCCCCCTTCTGTCACCAGGTTCAACACAGGCTGCAGCTGCACTCAGAACTAGTGAAACTGAGAGTCTATATTTGTACACAGGTGGTGAATCTGGTCTCAGTGTCAGAGCTGGAGATGTTAGCACCTGCTTATCACTGTCTCATACACACGGCAGAACCAGCAAGGGGAGGGAAGCCAGTTTTCTATGACAGTATCAGTCTGGATATTATCTGGATAATATCAGTTGGTTGCACTTTTCTCCAGTTTGTTTGTTTGATTTTGTCAGATTTTTTTTTCCATTTTACATTTATTTATTCTATTTTATTGTTATTTATTTATTATTTGTTTTGAGATAGAGCCTCACTCTGCTGCCCAGTCCGGAGTGCAGTGGCACAATCTCGGCTCACTGCAACCTCTGCCTGCCAGGTTCAAGCGATTCTCCTGCCTCAGCCTCCCAAGTAGCTTGCACCACCACGCCTGGCTAATTTTTGTATTTTTAGTAGAGACAGGGTTTCACCATGTTGGCCAGGCTGGTCTCAAACTCTTAACCTCAGGTGATCCACCCACCTTGGCCTCCCAAAGTGCTGAGATCTCAGGCAAGAGTCACTGTGCCTGGCCACATTCATTTATTTTAAAGACAAGGTCTTGCTCTGTCACCCAGGCTGGAGTGCAGTGGCGCAATCATAACTCACTGAAGCCTTGAAATTCCCTGGCTCAAGTGATCCTCCCACCTCAGCCTCCCAAGTAGCTGGGACTACAGGTGTGTATCAACATGTCCGGCTACTTTTTTTATTTCTTTGTAGAGATGGGGTCTTGTTATGTTGCCCAAGCTGGTCTTGAACTCCTGGGTTCAAGTAATCCTTCTGCCTCAGCCTCCCAAAGTTCTGGGATTACAGGCATGAGCCACTGCACCTGGCCTAACTTTTGTACTTAATGTAGCAACATCCTTTCTCTTTTGATTTCTTCTATTAATTTTATTCTCAGAAAGTGTTTCCCAGCTGTGTGCAGTGGCTCATGCCTGTAATCCCAACAGTTTGGGAGGCCAAGGCGGATGGATCACGAGGTCAGGAGTTGGAGACTAGCCTGACCAACGTGGTGAAACCCCGTCTCTACTAAAAATACAAAAATTAGCCGGGCATGGTGGTGGGAGCCTGTAATCCCAGCTACTCAGGAGGCTGAGGCAGGAGAATGGCGTGAACCCAGGAGCAGAGGTTGCACTGAGCCAAGATCACGCCCCTGCACCCCTGCACTCCAGCCTGGGCAACAGAGCGAGACTCTGTCTCAAAAAAAAAAAAAGAAAACCAGGGAATCAAACCATATGAACCTCACTTTTAGCCAGGCATGGTTGCTCATGCCTGTAATTCCAACACTTTCAGAAGCCAAGGCAGAAGGAGAAGGAGACCAGCTTGGGCGACATAGTGAGACCCCATCTCTACAAAAAAATTAAAAATTAGCCACATGGCCGGGCACGGTGGCTCACGCCTGTAATCCCAGCACTTTGGGAGGTCAAGGTGGGTGGATCACAAGGTCAGGAGATCAAGAGATCATCTTGGCTAACACGGTGAAACCCCGTCTCTACTAAAAATACAAAAAATTAGCCGGGCATGGTGGCGGGCGCCTGTAGTCCCAGCTCCTCAGGAGGCTGAGGCAGGAGACGGTTGTGAACCCGGGAGGCGGAGTTTGCAGTGAGCCGAGATTGCACCACTGCACTCTAGCCCAGGCGACAGAGCGAAACTCCATCTTAAGAAAAAAAAGAAAAAAAAAAGGCATTTCAAGGAGTTAACCTCCTGTGGCCCCTCCTCCATTCTACAGGGAGGTGGGGTGGGGGGTGATTCATTTTAGTTTTTTTTTTTTTTTTTGAGACGGAGTCTCGCTCTGTCGCCCGGGCTGAAGTGCAGTGGCCGTATCTCAGCTCACTGCAAGCTCCGCCTCCCGGGTTTATGCCATTCTCCTGCCTCAGCCTCCCGAGTAGCTGGGACTACAGGCGCCCGCTACCTCGCCCAGCTAGTTTTTTGTATTTTTAGTAGAGACGGGTTTCACCGTGTTAGCCAGGATGGTCTCGATCTCCTGACCTTGTGATCCGCCCATCTCGGCCTCCCAAAGTGCTGGGATTACAGGCTTGAGCCACCGCGCCCGGCCAATTCATTTTAGTTTAGTTTAGTTTAGTTTTTGGAGATGGAGTCTTGGTCTTTTGCCCAGGCTGGAGTCCAGTGGTGCGATCTCAGCTCACCACAACCTCTGCCTCCCGGGTTCAAGCAATTCTCCTGCCTCATCCTCCCAAGTAGCTGGGATTACAGGCACAAGCTGCCATGACTAGGTAGTGTTTTTTTGTTTGTTTGTTTTGTTTGTTTGTTTGTTTTGTTTTGTTTTGTTGTATTTTAGTGGAGACAGTTTCACTGTGTTGCTCAGGCTGGTCTCGAACTCCTGAGCTCAGGCAATTCACCCACCTCGGCCTCCCAAAGTGCTAGGATTACAGGTGTGAGGTGCTGCACCTGGCCTCTTTATTTTTTTATTTTATTTATTTATTTATTTATTTTGAGACAGAGTTTCACTCTGCCGCCCAGGCTGGAGTGCAGTGGCGCAATCTCAGCTCACTGCAGCCTCTACCTCCTGGGTTCAAGTGATTCTCCTGCCTCTGCCTTCTGAGTAGCTGGGACTACAGGCACCTGCCACCACACATGGCTAATTTTTTATGTTTTTAATAGAGACAGGTTTCACCATGTTGACTAGGCTGGTATCGAACTCATGGTCACCTCAGGTGATCTGCCCGCCTTGGTGTCCCAAAGTGCTGGGGTTACAGGCGTGAGCCACTGTGCCCGGCTGGGGGGTGATGCTTTAGGAACAAATTATATAGAAAGTCACTGAGAAGTGACTCATCATGCTGGGTCTGTTTTTCAGGTTTGAAGGTCTCTTTGCTAAACTGGAGAAGAAGCAGAAAGAGCTGGGCATTGCCAGCTTTGGGGCGTCCATCACCACCATGGAGGAAGTCTTCCTTCGGTCAGTAAATGTGTGTTTCCGTCCACCTAGGACTGGGCTCAGTGCTGCAGAGGATTTTCTTTTTTTCTTTTCTTTTCTTTTTTTTTTTTTTTTTGAGATAGAGTTGCACTCTGTTGCCCAGGCTGGAGTGCAATGGTGAGATCTTGGCTCACTGCAACCTCTGCCTCCTGGGTTCAAGAGATTCTCCTGCCTCAGTCTCCTGAGTAGCTGGGATTACAGGCATGCACCACCACACCCCGCGAATTTTGTATTTGTAGTAGAGATGGGTTTTCTCCATATTGGTCAGGCTGGTCTCAAACTCCTGACCTCAAGTAGTCCGCCCGCCTCAGCCTCCCCAAGTGCTGAGATTACAGGCATGAGTCACCGCGCCCGGCCGAGGACTTTTAACAAGTGCGGTGAGAAACAGTCACCTCGGTTATGATCCCGAATGCCCCCGTGTGGCTGGAGGAACAGCCCAGGATGGGGGCAGGGCAGTGGCTGCCGTCAGAGCCCCAAGTGCAGACTGTGACTGTCAGCGGCACTAGTGTTCGTGGGAAACAGCAGCACACCTGAGGGGCCTGCATGGCCCTGGGGTCCCTTCCAGACCCGCCATCTAGCACACGGTGTCAGAGGCGTGCCCAGCTCTTCTTGGGCTTAGATCATCCTTGGGGGATACCTGTGTCCTTAATGAAGATGGGAACTATCTCATCCAGACCCTCAGAACTGCATGGGGGCTGGGCGCAGTGGCTCACGCCTGTCATCCCAGCACTTTGGGAGGCCGAGGCAGGTGATCGCTTGAGCCCAGGAGTTTGAGACCAGCCTGGTCAACATGGTGAAACCCCATCTCTTTTTTTTTTTTTTTTTGAGACAGTGTCTCGCTCTGTCGCCGAGGCTGGAGTGCAGTGGTGCATTCTCAGCTCACTGCAACCTCCACCTCCCAGATTCAAGCGATTCGCCTGCCTCAGCCTCAGTAGCTGGGACTGCAGGCACATGTCATTACGCCCAGCTAGTTTTTTTGTATTTTTAGCAGAGATGGGGTTTTGCCACACTGGTCTGGAACTCCCTACCTCAGGTGACCCTCCTGAGGATCCGTGCTGGGATTATAGGCATGAGCCACCACGCCCGGCCACCATCTCTACTAAAACTACAAAAATTAGCCAGGCGTGGTGGCACACACCTGTAATCTCAGCTACTTGGGAGGCTGAGGCAGGAAAATCAATTGAACCTGGGAAGTGGAGGTTGCAGTGAACTGAGATTGTACCACTGCACTCCAGCCCGGGGGACAGAGCAAAACCCTGTGTCAAAATAAAAAGAAAAAAACGTGAGATAGGTTTTCCTCCTTGGGTAGCCCACAACTTAGAGGAGGCGACAGAATAGGTGATCATACATGCAGGACATGGTGGTGCATGCTCTGGGGACATCTGTCCAGGGGACCACGTGTCCAGCAACAGACCCAGGGAAACCAGGCGGCAGAGGGTGGGAGGGACTGCCCACTGACCTGTATCCCGCACAGGACCGAGCACTGACTGACTTTCCGTGAATCCTAGTTGAAGGAAGGAAGCGTGAACATAGGAAAAAGAAACCACGGGCTGGCCTGGAGTCAGCCAGCTCCAACTCCAGTCAGTCAGCCCTCTCTCCAGTGAGGGAGAAGGGCTCTGGCAAGGGCCAGAGGAGCGGGTACCAAGGCCTCACAGCAGCCTGTACACAGGAGCAGGAAGCAGGCGGGCAGGGCTCACACAGCTCCAAGGGTGGCCTGACGAGGTTGCTTAGCCAGCCGGGAGATGCCTCCTGCCTGCTGCAGCCTCAGCTGTGTTTCCTAATTGGTGAGGAGTTCTAGGAAGGGGTGTGTGTGTGTGTGTGTGTGTGTGTGACGTAATTCACATAATAATAAAATCACCTCCTCTGCCAGGCGTGGTGGTTCATGCCTGTAATCCCAGCACTTTGAGAGGCCAAGGCGGGTGGATCACTTGAGATCAGGAGTTTGAGACCAGCCAGGCCAACATGGTGAAACCCTATCTCTACTAAAAATACGAAAATTAGCTGTGCGTGGTGGCCAGAGACACTGATGAGTGAGGGAACGCATAGGCAGGTGCATGAGCACGCCGAGGACTGCGGCGACACTGCTCCCCTCAGTGCCTCTCAACACAGCCCCTCCCTCCACCCGCCCGGGGAGCTGAGTCCTGACCAGTCCACGTGTATGTCGGCACAGGGTCGGGAAGCTGGTGGACAGCAGCATGGACATCCAGGCCATCCAGCTGCCTGCCCTGCAGTACCAGCATGAGAGGCGCGCCAGCGACTGGGCTGTGGACAGCAACCTCTGTGGGGCCATGGACCCCTCCGACGGCATTGGAGCCCTCATCGAAGAGGAGCACACCGCTGTCAAGCTCAACACTGGGGTAAGTGCCCAGGCACGTGGGCAGGCGGCAGGGGAAGGGCGAGCAGCCCCCAAACGCCTCATGTGAGCCGATGCAGAGGAGAGTCTGTGAGGGTGGAAACAGGATCTGGGAGAGTCAGCGCACCGGGCAGAGGGCAGGCAGAGGGCGGGCAGCGGCTCACACTGCATGGGTCAGCAGGGAGAAGCATCTGAATGGAGCAACTGGAATTTCTCATGCTCTACCTCAGGCCCAGCGCCCTGCTCAACAGGAACTTGCTGAGTGCCCAGCTCTGTGTTGAGGAGGCTTTCCAGCAGCCAGCGACGGGGAGGGGGGTTGCTGCACCCTGTTCACAGATGGGAAACCGAGCCCTGGGCCAAAGTCAAATGTGACAGAGTGACAGAGCTCAGTCTGATCCCTGGTCAGCTTGATCTCAAAGCCCTGACACACTCTGCCTCAGAGGACCAGGAAGGGAAGAAGCTGGAGAACCAGGCAGTCAGGCTGGTGGGGAGGCTCAGCCATCTGTTTCCTGTGACCTGCATGGTGGTGTCTCCTTGAGGCAGGGGGAGGGCAGGGGATGGTAGCTGGGCCTCTACTGTCCTGAGACAATGAAACTGTGTCTGGGCTGGGTGTGGTGGCTCACGCCTGTAATCACAGCACATTGGGAAGCCAAGGCAGGCAGATCACTTGAGGTCAGTAGTTCAAGACCAGCCTAGGCCAACATGACAAAACCCCGTCTCTACTAAAACTACAAAAATTAGTTGGGCATGGTGGTGGGCACCTGTAATCCCAGCTACTTGGGAGGCTAAGGCAGGAGAATCGCTTGAACCCAGGAGGTGGAGGTTGCAGTGAGCTGAGATCACACCACTGCACTCCACCACAGGTGACAGAGTGACCTTGTCTCAAGAAAACAAAATAAATAGTGTCCACCTTGCCTCCATGGCCACTGTGAGGCTCCTAGTACCAATGTGCACGGCCCCATGGAGACCTGCAGAGCCTGCACAGGCAAGCCTGCCACGTGGTGCACTGAGCTCCCCCCACAGCCATTTCAATGCTCTGAGAGTCTCCAGTGCAACCTCAGCTCCAGGCCCCCAGGCTGGTATCACACAGGACAGCACCTGCCGCAGGTGGGTGGGGGTCAGGCACTGGCCCCCAAGCGATGCCGATGTCACCTGCATCCCCCTCTGTCGCAGCTCACCCTGCACTGCCAGCAGTTCTGGGCCATGTTCCTGAAGAAGGCCGCATACAGCTGGCGCGAGTGGAAAATGGTGGCGGCACAGATCCTAGTGCCTCTGACCTGCGTCACCCTGGCCCTCCTGGCCATCAACTACTCCTCAGAGCTCTTCGATGATCCCATGCTGAGGCTGACCTTGGGCGAGTACGGCAGAACCGTCGTGCCCTTCTCGGTTCCCGGGACCTCCCAGCTGGGTCAGCAGCTGTCAGAGCATCTGAAAGACGCACTGCAGGCCGAGGGACAGGAGCCCCGCGAGGTGCTCGGTAAGGGGCATCCCGGGGGCGAGATGGGGGGATCAGGGGCCAGTTGTGCGGCCAGAGTTCACCTTCCTGACTGCAGCAGGGTCGACATCTGGGGAGGATGGTTCTTGGCTGTTGTGAATGTGCTGAGGGAAGTTCAGCAGCATCCCTGACCTTGCCCCACTCCATCGTGACCATCACACATGCCTGGAAACATTGCCGATGTCCCCTGGGTGGCAGATCATGGCACTGAGTCACTGGGAGTGCCAGAGACACTGGCATACTGGGCCAGGCTTTGTCAGGAGTCTCTTTCCTGAAGCTGACTTTCAGCATCATTCACGGGCCAAATGCAGAAACACGGTGACTTCAAGTTACCTTTGCTCTGTGACGACGCTGGCGACAGTGCGCCTTCGCGTGACACGGTTTTTTCTTCCATCATCTTAAAATTCACAATTCTTCACCAGGCACAGTGGCTCCCAGCATATTGGGAGGCTGAGGCAGGTAGATCCCAGCACTTTGGGAGGCCGAGGCAGGTAGATCACTTGAGGTCAGGAGTTCGAGACCAGCCTGGTCAACATGGCAAAACTCTGCTCTACTAAACATAAAAAATGAACTAGGTGTGGTGGTGGGTGCCCGTAATCCCAGCTACTCTGGAGGCTGAGGCAGGAGAATGGCTTGAACCCGGGTGGTGGAGCCTGCAGTGAGCCGAGATCACGCCACTGCAATCCAGCCTGGGCGACAGAGCAAGACTGTCTCGAAAGAAAAAAAAAAAAAAAGTCTTGGTAGTCACAGTTGGATACTGCCCCAGGATCAGAATACGGACCGTGCTCTGGTTAATGGAACCTACTGGAAGGTTTTCTTATTTTGCAGCTGCCTTCCCGGTTCCTGACCGGCATTCACAGTTCCACATACTGAATGATGACAAAACCCTGGCAGAAATTAGGCTCTCCTTAGGAGGAGAGTGACAGGGCGGGCAGCTCAGAGGATGCTGGCACCACTGCATTGGGTCCCTGATTAGCCATGCTCAGATGGCAGCGGGTACCCAGGTGTCACCTCCTCCTGTGTCCTCTGACTCTGCCATTGCTCCGCAGGTGACCTGGAGGAGTTCTTGATCTTCAGGGCCTCTGTGGAGGGGGGCGGCTTTAATGAGCGGTGCCTTGTGGCAGCATCCTTCAGAGACGTGGGAGAACGCACAGTCATTACCGCCTTGTTCAACAACCAGGCGTACCACTCCCCAGCCACTGCCCTGGCCATCGTGGACAACCTTCTGTTCAAGCTGCTGTGTGGGCCTCACGCCTCTATCGTGGTCTCCAACTTCCCCCAGCCCCGGAGCGCCCTGCAGGCTGCCAAGGACCAGTTCAATGAGTATGTGCGCTGCCCGTCCCCATCCACCCTGGCCAGGGCCCCCAGCACTGACTGCCCTGGGCACTGCCACAGGCCCATAGGTAGAGCGTTGTGTCTGCTCTCCCAAAGCCCCTGGGTCTGGTGGGAAACCCCTGCGACATCCTCCTCCACCGTCCACAGCCTCCACTCCCTGTGACAGCAGATCAGCTGTGGGCCGTCCCATGCACTGCGGTCCTGACAGGGACCCATGAAGGCTCGGCAGGCAGCCCTGCCTTCTCCTAAATCTACCTGGCTCCTGCCAGCCACTGTCCTCACTCCGCACTGCTCTCTCAAACAGTGTGCCACTGGGCACATGAGCTGAGGTGATGGAGGGTGAGCAGAGCAGGACTTGGCAAGAACTGCCGTCCCTGCCCCTCAGATGGCCGCACGTCAGGAGCCTGCCATGCCATTGTGTGGGCAGGGCTACCCCCGTCCCAGCCACAGAACCCCAGAGCTCCGGGGACCACCCAGAGGAGGCCAAAAATTCTGTTAATTTCAGAATAGCCACTCCTCCTCAGGGCAGTGTCGTCTCCACCCACATTCCAGGCTAGGCCTAGGCCTGGCGATGGCTGCGTCCCAGCTTCTAGCTCCATCCCTGCCCCGAGAACAGAAAAGCAGCAGCCCTCGATCTGCTCTCCTTGCTGTCAACTCAGGATCCTAGAATAATGCGCAGAGGCCGGGAGAGGCTTTCCCTTTGCCACACTCCAGGGGGAGGCGGCGGGGTTCAGGACCTCCACACCTGGGCAGGGTCGCAGGCAGCCATGGGGCTGAGAGCTGGGCGGGGGGTGGTGGTGATGAGGAGAGTGACACTGCCATCGTCACATGATCAGCATAGGAAGTCCGGAGGAGCCGTTCTCCAGTGGGGGCAGATGTTCCTGGTATGGAACCGTGGTGCTCATGCTCTCCCATAAGCCCCTTTATTGGTTGGGCTGCTGCCCTGCATGCCTTGGGCAGTCATAACTGAAAACCCGACCTTTCCTGCCACCCGGGCATGCTGTGCTCCATCCCTGACCTTCCCGTTCCCCGCAGGGGCCGGAAGGGATTCGACATTGCCCTCAACCTGCTCTTCGCCATGGCATTCTTGGCCAGCACGTTCTCCATCCTGGCGGTCAGCGAGAGGGCCGTGCAGGCCAAGCACGTGCAGTTTGTGAGCGGAGTCCACGTGGCCACTTTCTGGCTCTCTGCTCTGCTGTGGGACCTTATCTCCTTCCTCATCCCCAGTCTGCTGCTGCTGGTGAGCACCGGAGGGTGCTGGGTCCGTTCCCCTGCAGACCACAGGGGGTTTGCCCTGGGACCCCCTTGCAGAACCAGAACCAGCTGGGCAGCCTAGGCCAGCAGCTCAGCCCAACTCAGGGAGCACGGCTGGAATCCCCTGGAGGCTGCCACCTCGCCTCCTCCCTGCACCCTCAGCCTTTGCCCTCCATACATGGGCAGTGCCCAGAGCAGCCACCCTGGTTACAGCTCCCAGTGCAAGGGGATAAGGGGAAACTGGGGCAGAGAGGGCTTGGGGCTGAAAGCCACCGCGGGGGCCAGACATGGCCTGTGGGGCTGATGGGCATGGGCCAGCTGACCAGGAGGGGTCTGAGGACCTCCAAATGCTCCTGTCACCCCTTCCCCACCCATGAGCTGCTCTCAGCTTGGCATGCACGGCAGCGCCTCCCTGTGCCGCCGCAGGTGGTGTTCAAGGCCTTCGACGTGCGTGCCTTCACGCAGGACGGCCACGTGGCCGACACCCTGCTACTGCTCCTGCTCTACGGCTGGGCCATCATTCCCCTCATGTACCTGATGAACTTCTTCTTCTCGGGGGCGGCCACCGCCTACACGAGGCTGACCATCTTCAACATCCTGTCGGGCATCGCCACCTTCCTGATGGTCACCATCATGCGCATCCCAGGTGGGTGCCTGGAGACCACCCCCAGCCCCCATGGCCATCCATGGAGCCACTCTGCCCAGACAGGGAGGCATCCGCCACAGCCGAGGCAGGACTCAGGCAATGGGCCTAGCTCATGCTCACCAGCCCCTCTGCCCCAGCTGGCCCTGCCCGGCTAGCCACGACTGGTGGGCAGGCATCTGCAGTGTCCTTGCCCTGTGCAGAGCCGGCAGGGGCGTCCCTGGGAGGTGCCCCTTCACTCCGCACAGCACGGACAAGGCCCTGTGCCCGCCCTGACCAGGCCTGTCCTAGAGGTGGGTGTGGTGTGCCCTCCAGCACAGACTGATCTTACCTCCCCAATGCAGCTGTAAAACTGGAAGAACTTTCCAAAACCCTGGATCACGTGTTCCTGGTGCTGCCCAACCACTGTCTGGGGATGGCAGTCAGCAGCTTCTATGAGAACTATGAGACGCGGAGGTACTGCACCTCCTCTGAGGTCGCTGCCCACTACTGCAAGAAATATAGTGAGTGTCTCAGCCCTGACCCCGGGCAGCACCCCTGTGTCCTCAGGACGTGGCCACTGAAGAGGGGCCTCCTAGGGCAGGGGCTCCTCTGCGTCTGAGTGGCCTGGGGCTGGTGCGTTCCTCTGCACTGCCTCACCCCGCCTCCCACAGCAGTCCCCTCGCGCCTGCTCACTCCCAGGCCCTGTACCTGAGCTCCCATTCTCCCACCTGCCTCAGTGTCTGGGCATCTGTAACAAGGAACCACAGACCAGCACTTAGCACCAGCAGTGAATCCCCCACGGCTCGGGGGAGGACCCTTCCTGCCTCTCCCAGCTCCCGGTGGCTGCACGCATCCTGGGCTCCTGGCCGCACCCCCTCACCACCACCGCCTCCATCCTCGCATGGCGGCTCCTGTCTCCTGTCTCAAATCTCCTTCTGCCTTTCTCTTATAAGGACACTTGCTGTTGGGTTTAAGGCCCACACTGATCCAGTGCCTCACCTTAAGATCCTTACTAATCACATATTCAAAGACCCTATGTCTAAGCAAGATCGCAATCCCAGGTCCAGGGGGACAGAACTTGGACCTGTCCTGTGGGGCCCCCTCAGCCTCCCACACACCCCTCTGTGCTTGTAATGGTCTCCGTCCTGGCCAGGAGGCAGCCCAGGGTTCCCACAGAACCTGTGCCTCTCAGGCAGGCTGTCACTGCCCTGGGCCTGCCATGTCCCTCATGGGACTGCACTGGATTGTTATGTGCCTGGCCCCTCTCTGAGCCGTGGTGCCTCGAGAGGCAGCCGTGACCTACTGGCCTTCACATCTCCCCATGGAGTAGACACTGTTACAGGCGCCTTGAGCAGCCTGGGGAGGGGAGTGGGGGCCGGGAACCTGGGAGGGGAGGAGGGCACCCCAGGCCTCGGGGCACAGTGACTCCCTCGCCCCACAGACATCCAGTACCAGGAGAACTTCTATGCCTGGAGCGCCCCGGGGGTCGGCAGGTTCGTGGCCTCCATGGCTGCCTCAGGGTGCGCCTACCTCATCCTGCTCTTCCTCATCGAGAACAACCTGCTGCAGAGACTCAGGGGCATCCTTTGTGCCTTCCGGAGGAGGCGGACACTGGTGAGCGGCTCTGGGAGCCCAGGACACTGGTGGGATGCTCCCCACACCTCTGCTTGGGCCCAGCACAACCCAGGGCGGCTTCCACCTCCTTCTCCACCAAGCAGCTCCTGCACCAGATGGCCTCCCACTATATGGCCTCAGCACCAGCCAGCAGTTACAGCCAGGGTGGGGCACAGCCCTTGCCACTCACGAGGGCTGTTGAGTTCTGAGCCCCTGCCAAAGAGTCAGCCTGGGGACCCAGGGTCGTCCTGCTGAGCAGAGGTAGTGCCCAGGGACACCCAGTGCCAGAGGAGGGGTCATGGGGCTGAGGGTGCTCCACGTGTTTATTGAAAACGTTCATTATTTCAGGTCTCCATCCCCTCAAACAAACAAAAGCAAATGTGTTGACATTGCACTGCACATACAGCTTAGCCGAGGGGGAATTCACTTCTTTAAAATAGTCAGACTTCTCTAAAAAGGGAACTGTCTCCATGTGTTAAAATCTTTGGTGAGGCATGGTGAACTCACACCTGTAATCCCAGCACTTCAGAAAGCAGAATTAGGTAGATCACCTGAAACCAAGAGTTCAAGACCAGTCTGGGCAACATAGTGAGACCCTGTCTCTTCTAAAAAGTGTAAAAAATTAGCCGGGCATGATGGTACACACCTGTAATCCTAGCTACTAGGGAGGCTGAGACAGGAGGCTTAAGCCTGGGAGGTCCGGGCTGCAGTGAGCTATGATTATACCACTGAATTCCAGCATGGGTGACAAAGCAAGACTCCCATCTCTAAATATGAAAACAAAAATCTTACTTTAAGGCCAGGCATGGTGGCTCACGCCTGTAATCCCAGCACTTTGGGAGGCTGCGGTGGACAGATCACCAGAGGTCAGGAGTTCTAGACCAGCCTGGCCAACACGATGAAACTCCATCTCTACTAAAAATACAAAAATTAGCTGGACGTGGTGGTGCGCGCCTATAATCCCAGCTACTTGGGAGACTGAAGCAGGAGAATCACTTGAACCCAGGAGGCGGAGTTTGCAGTGAGCTAAGATCACGCCACTGCACTCCAGCCTGGGCTACAGAGTAAGAGAGACTCTGTCTCAAAAAAAAAAAAAAAAAAAAATTAAAATTGTTTTAAAATCTTATTTTATATTCCCCAGCTGAGATTTATGATTTTTCTCCATGAGTCCCACACAGTTCTTTTTCCTCAGATAGTTTATGTCTCCTGGATGCTAGTTCAGCCCCATAAGACCGCTGTGTCTTCTGGTAAAAGGTCTGAGTCGCACCTGTGGGGCCTAGGATTGGGACGAAGGCCTTAGTCCCACCAGACCTCCCACATCCACCCCTGCCCCTCCCTTCTCCACGGGAGCCACCTTGCGGCTGGGTTCATGCACGCGATCTCTGTCCTGGTCAATCAGACAGAATTCTACACCCGGATGCCTGTGCTTCCTGAGGACCAAGATGTGGCAGATGAGAGGACTCGCATCCTGGCCCCTAGTCCAGACTGCCTGCTCCACACACCTCTGATTATCAAGGAGCTCTCCAAGGTACCCGTGCAATTTGGGGTGGAGTCCTCCCTGCCAGCTGGTTACCTGGCTGTCCCCAGGGTCCAACCCTGTCCCTGGAAGCTTGTGGCGCTGAGACTCAGGCTGCTCTGCTTTGCGTCCAGGCCTCTGCATTCCATGTTTTCCGTCGGGTGCCTGCAGGTGTACGAGCAGCGGGTGCCCCTCCTGGCTGTGGACAGGATCTCCCTCGCGGTGCAGAAAGGGGAGTGCTTTGGCCTGCTGGGTTTCAATGGAGCCGGGAAGACCACAACTTTCAAAATGCTGACTGGGGAGGAGAGCCTCACTTCTGGGGATGCCTTTGTTGGGGGTCACAGAATCAGCTCTGATGTCGGAAAGGTGGGTGCAGCCAGGAGGTTCCAAAGGGGTGAGGCAGGCATGGCTGGAGGGGGCACCCTGGAGGCGGGGATGGAGGGATGCTGTCCGCAAACAGCTGCTGCATCTGTGGCTTGAAATGGGCCCAGCACATGCCTCTGGACAGCGAGACAAGGTAATGAGCTAAAGCTAAGCTTCGCCAGAACTAGCAGGCAATGGGAGGGGAGAGAGATGGGTGCCAACATCCATGAGCCCGGAGAGGTGCATTCGGCACTGACAGCCACCTCTGCACAGAGGCCATTCTGTGTCCAGGCAGCTCAGGTGTGAGGTGCCTTAGGGGCCTTGATGGGAGAAGGAACAGAAGGCCCTGGGCCCACCTACAGTTTTCCCATGTTGAGCTGAACCCCACCAGCTCCCCCGCAGAAGGACCAGAGGCAGCCCTCCTGTACCTCTGCCCGGGTCCTGCATGGGAAGTCGAGCGTGCCGAGCAGAGCACGGGAAATGGAAGGCAGGGCCTGGGCCTGAGAAGTGGCCACGGAGTCCTCTCCTGAGCTCACGCCAGGGGTGCCTGGACAGCAGAGGCCCTGGGCCAGAGTACGTGCAGGCCCTCTCGGGAGGAAAGCCTCATCCTAGGCTGCAGACTTCCCCATAGAGTGTTCCAGGGCTTGCAGGCAATGCACAGCAAACAGAGGAGACGGTACCATGACTGGAAGCCACAGACACAGGCCCCATGGGGGGACAAGCACATAGGCGTTAGATCTGCATCATCACACCAGATTATAAAAGATTATAAACTCACTGTGTCTACAGAAATAAATGATGCAATTGAAAATCTATGCAGGGGAGAGAAAACCGTATATGATCTAGCAATGGAGGAGAGGGTGAGAAGTCCCCAGTACATGTAATCTTGAGTTCCAGAAGGAAAAGAGAGAGTGGCAGGGGGTACTAGCCAAAAAGGTATCGGCTAAGATTTTTCCCAAACTGATTAAAAACAGATTCTGGGCTGGGAGCGTGGCTCATACCTGTAATCCCAACT
Source organism: Trachypithecus francoisi (assembly GCF_009764315.1). Taxonomy (NCBI): domain Eukaryota; kingdom Metazoa; phylum Chordata; class Mammalia; order Primates; family Cercopithecidae; genus Trachypithecus; species Trachypithecus francoisi. The sequence goes on from NW_022681460.1 coordinate 112,746,236, forward strand.
TTGGGAGGCCAAGGCAGGCAGATCACTTAAGGTCTAGAGTTCGAGACCAGCCTGGCCAACATGGCAAAATGCTGTCTTGGCCGGGCGCGGTGGCTCAAGCCTGTAATCCCAGCACTTTGGGAGGCTGAGACGGGTGGATCACGAGGTCAGGAGATCGAGACCATCCTGGCTAACACGGTGAAACCCCGTCTCTACTAAAAAATACAAAAAAATTAGCGGGCGAGGTGGCGGGTGCCTGTAGTCCCAGCTACTCGGGAGGCTGAGGCAGGAGAATGGCGTGAACCCGGGAGGCGGAGCTTGCAGTGAGCTGAGATCTGGCCACAGCACTCCAGCCTGGGCGGCAGAGCGAGACTCCGTCTCAAAAAAAAAAAAAAAAAAAAATGCTGTCTCTACCAGAGAAAAATACAAAAATGAGCAGGGTGTGGTGGCAGGTGCCTATAATCCTAGCTACTTGGGAGCTTGAGGCATGAGAATCACTTGAGCCTGGGAGACAGAGGTTGCAGTGAGCCAAGATCACGCCACCGCACTCCATCCTGGGCGACAGAGTGAGACTCTGTCTCAAAAAAAAAAAAAAAAAAGATTTTGGAAGCTTGAGAACCCCAAAGAAGGAAGGTAAAGAAAAAGAAATCCATTCTCTAGAATCCACAGAACCCAGGCACTCCTGCTCCTGACTAGCTGCCGAAGGTAGCTAAGCAGATGGCAGCAGGTACGTCCTAATTCTGCTGGACATGGTCAGTTGCACAGAGGACAACAGCTGCTGCACCATCTGACCAAGCAGTGCTCACCCCAAAGGTGGTGCCCATAAATCTTTCTTCTTAGATGGAGAAGAGTCCTAGCACATTAGACGTCCCAGGCGTGAACGAGTGGGTGGCCAGCCCTGAGTCTGCCTCTATGTAAAGGCCATTCTTGCACCACCTAATCCCATGGCTGCCTGTCCTGGACCAGGCTCTGAGAGCAGCTCTGGAAGCCTTCCTACACCAGCCACATCCTTCCTGTGTCCCTGTTCCAAGAGCTTGCACTGTGGGCAGCCACCGGGGCCTGTGCACAGCTCCAGCGCCCCCGTGTACACACCCTGGGAGGGACCACAGACAGGTGCAGGGATGGGCACCTCAAGAGTAGTCCCTGTGATCCTCTGGAGGAAGGAGGCTTCCCTCCAACCCACCTCCCTCCCCGGCTATGCTCTGACCCCAGGTGCGGCAGCAGATCGGCTACTGCCCGCAGTTTGATGCCTTGCTGGACCACATGACTGGCCGGGAGATGCTGGTCATGTACGCTCGGCTCCGGGGCATCCCTGAGCGCCACATCGGGGCCTGCGTGGAGAACACTCTGCGGGGCCTGCTGCTGGAGCCACATGCCAACAAGCTGGTCAGGACGTACAGGTGCACTTCCCAAGCCCAGCCCCTGCAACCAGAAGAGCCCTGGCCCTTCCCAGACTGGAGTCAGAATCAGGGTCCCCATAGCATAGAGCTGGGAGGGACTGCTCAGGTCAGCAGCCAGAGCTCCCACTTGTGGCTCCAGGATGGAGCTGGGATTTGGTGGTGTGACCTAGGTAGCTCCAGGGAGGAGAGGGACTGCCCTGACAGTGCCTGCCACCTAGGGACAAAGCCAGCAGCGAGAGATGCCAGGGCCCCTGGCTGGTCCCCCTTAGGTGCGGGCAGATGGGTTCCTGTGTAGGTGCTGGCCCCTGGGAATAGCCTTCTCTGGAGCCTCTAGCTCTATGCGGTGGGCTCTCCAGGTGCACACACAGCGCCTTCCTCTTCACCAGCGCTATTCTGCAATTGCTAGGTGTGGGCCTCTGCTGGGACATGGGCCTCCACTGGGACACAGGAGCCAATGCTAACTCTCAGCCTTATTCCCCCACCCGGCACCTCCTGCCCCTAGTGGTGGTAACAAGCGGAAGCTGAGCACTGGCATCGCCCTGATCGGAGAGCCTGCTGTCATCTTCCTGGATGAACCGTCCACTGGCATGGACCCCGTGGCCCGGCGCCTGCTTTGGGACACCGTGGCACGAGCCCGAGAGTCTGGCAAGGCCATCGTCATCACCTCCCATAGGTAGAGCCTGGGTCTGTGGGTCACTGGAAGTTTCCGCACCGGGTGGGCTGTGGAGGAGCCAGGTGGCCAGGAGATGCGTGAGCATCTGGTGCAGTGTCTGCACGTATCAGGAACTGCCGGATTGGGGGACCAACGCTTTCCTGTCTGCACAAGCCTTTGGCACCCCCAGCCCTGTCTGAGGTCCCGCCCTCTCCCCAGCATGGAGGAGTGTGAGGCCCTGTGCACCCGGCTGGCCATCATGGTGCAGGGGCAGTTCAAGTGCCTGGGCAGCCCCCAGCACCTCAAGAGCAAGTTCGGCAGTGGCTACTCCCTGCGGGCCAAGGTGCAGAGCGAAGGGCAGCAGGAGGCGCTGGAGGATTTCAAGGCCTTTGTGGACCTGACCTTTCCAGGTGTGTGCTGGCCCCGGCAGCCCCCACTGGGTGGGCCCTGGGCCCCTGCCTAGGCCTCTCCCATCTGCTGTGTGGAGCGTCTGTGCCTCGCTCCTGCCAAGTCCCATCTCCCCAATCCCTGGGACAAGGACTCCAGTGCTGAGCACCCAAGCACTCTCTCCGATCCTCCAGCCCGGCCCTCACAGCAACACCATCTCTCCTTTGTGTAGGCAGCGTCCTGGAAGACGAGCACCAAGGCATGGTCCATTACCACCTGCCAGGCCGCGACCTCAGCTGGGCGAAGGTAAGGCAGTCCCTGGGGCCCCACTGGGCACTCACAGGGCTGGGGGAGGTCCCTTTAGGGGTCTCTCCCTCTGTGGTGGTTGCAGACTCTTTCCACAGAGGAGTCACTTTCCATTTCTCCCCTAACACTCATGCTGATACGTGCTGGTTTAGGGGTTTTATATCCAAAATATCAGTGGTAAAAGGAATTCAGTGTGCAGTAGGGAAAGGGCCAGGGATGGTGGCTCACACCATAATCTCAGCACTTTGGGAGGCCGAGGCAGGAGGATTGCTTAAGCCTGGGAGTTCTAGACCAACCTGGGCAACATAGACCCCGTCTCTACAAAAAATTTAAAATTAGCCAGGTATCATGGTGCATGCCTGTAGTCCCAGCCACTCGCGAGGCTAAGGTGGGAGGATCGCTTGAGCCTGGGAGTATGAGACTGCAGTGAGCTATGACTGTGCCACTGCACTCCAGCCTGGGCTGCAGAGCAAGACTGTCTCTCTAAAAAAATAAATTATGGGGGGAAAAAAAACAACTGGCTCAGAAAGGGAACATCGCTGGCTCAAGGTTGTACTCTGAGCTGGGAACAGCGTGAGGAAGAGGCTGGGCCCTGTCCCCGATGGCTCCTGCTTAGCCAGTGTCCTCTCCCTGGGAGCACAGTGCCCTTGCAGGGCTGCCCTCTCTGGGACTCTGGGGTGGGGCTGGGCAGGGGTAGGATTGTGGGGGCCTCACCAGCCCCTATTGCCAGGGGACTCCCAGGTCCCGCAGAGGAGCCTAGGCCCTGTTCTCTCCTACCAGTGACTTTTCTGCTCCCCAAAGGTTTTCGGTATTCTGGAGAAAGCCAAGGAAAAGTACAGTGTGGACGACTACTCTGTGAGCCAGATCTCGCTGGAACAGGTCTTCCTGAGCTTCGCCCACCTGCAGCCGCCCACTGCAGAGGAGGGGCGATGAGGGGTGTGGCTGCCTCGCCACCAGGCAGGGATAGGACAGGCAAGCAGGGTCCAGCTTGCATCCTCTCTCTCCAAGTTTATCTCATCCTTTATTTTTAATCACTTTTTTCTATGATGGATATGAAAAATTCAAGGCAGTATGCACAGAACGGACGAGTGCAGCCCGGCCCTCATGCCCAGGATCAGCATGCGCGTCATCATGTCTGCACCCTGGAGTTCACCCTGCCAGAACTGGAGCGGGCCGGGCAGTCTGCGAGCAAGCTCCTGGGTCTCTGGGTGGAGAGCTGACCCAGGAAGGGCTGCAGCTGAGCTGGGGGGTTGAATTTTTCCAGGCACTCCCTGGAGAGAGGACCCAGTGACTTGTCCGCGTTTACACATGACACTCATCTCCCCTGAGGAGGAAGCAGGAAGCCAGGTTGAACTGTAGCGAGGCCCCCAGGCCGCCGGGAATGGACCATGCAAATCACTGTCGGTGGAGGGAGGCTGCTGTGATTAGGTGCTGGGGTTTTAGCGTCCAGCGCAGCCTGGGGGCCTCCTGGAGTCTCTGCTCCTTAGGTCATGGTAACTGCCGCAAAGCCAGGCATCGTCCCACAGCATCTCCTAGAAGCAGCCGGCACAGGAGGGAAGGTGGCCAGGCTTGAAGCAGTCTGTTCCCAGCACTGCCCCCTCAGGAAGTTGCCCGCCCCAGGACACGCAGGGACCACCCCAAGGGTTGGGTGGCTGTCTCAAGGACACACTGAATACGTTGTGACCGTCCAGAAAATAAAGGCTGAGGGGACACAGTCACAGTCTGTGGGTCACACGCGAGAGGGGTCACGGGGCTCAATCACTCGCCCACAATCTATACATGAGGCTCTTCTTTCACATATCAATCACACAAACGTGGGATGTCGCTTTTCCCAGAAGGGAGCACACGCAGATAATACACTGAGGTGAAGGAACACGCCCAGAACACAAAGGAAAACGCTGGTTAAACGCCCGGTGACGGGCCCTTAGCCTACAGCCAAGAGAAGAGCAGGTGGGGCTGTGTGGGAAACACAGGTCTGGTGGGAGAGAAGCTGCTGGCACCAGGGTCACCTGTGGGCATCTGCCATTTCCCAGAAATAACTCATCAGCTCCCTTTTTAGTTATTTATGGAGCCTTGCTTTGTCTCCCAGGCTGGAGCACAGTGGCGCAATCTTGACTCACTGCAACCTCGCCTCCCGGGTTCAAGCGATTCTCCTGCTTCTGCCTCCCAAGTACCTGGGACTACAGGCACCCACCACCACACCCAGCTAATTTTTGTATTTTTAGTAGAGATGGGGTTTTACCATGTTGGCCAGGCTGGTCTCAAACTCCTGACCTCAAGTGATCCACCCATTTCAGACTCCCAAAGTGCCGGGATTACAGCCATGAGCCACTATGCCCGGCCCATTTTTCTTTATGCACTGTTTTGTGTTTTGTTTTTGGAGACAGCATCTTGCTCTGTTGCCCAGTGTGGAGTGCAGTGGTGTTACCATAACTCACTGCAGCCTGAAACACATGGGTTCGTGCAATCTTCCCACCCCAGCCTCCCAAGTGGCTGGGACTAAGGGCATGTACCACCATGCATGGCTACATTTTTTTTAGTATGGATGAGGTCTCATGTTGGCCAGGCTGCTGCCAAACCCCTGACCTCAAGTGATCCACCCGCCTCGGCCTCCCAAAGTGCTGGGATCACAGGCGTGAGCCACCACGCCTGGCGAATACACTATTATTTCTTACGGTTTTCTAAAACTGATTTGAACTTCTGCATTTTACATTCCCTTAGAATTCAGAGTTTTAGAAAAGACTTGTTTTCATCACTTTGGCTCATTTGGGACAATTTCAAGTCTGTGTTTTTATCAGTCTTTGGAAATTCATGAAAGCTGCAAATCGTCTCCAGTAGCTCTTTTATTCCCTTTAAACTTCTGCCATCTAGTTCCATGTCATAAAAAATATAATGAGGCCGGGCACGGTGGCTCAAGCCTGTAATCCCAGCACTTTGGGAGGCCGAGACGGGCGGATCACGAGGTCAGGAGATCGAGACCATCCTGGCTAACACAGTGAAACCCCGTCTCTACTAAAAATACAAAAAAAACTAGCCGGGCGAGGTGGCAGGCGCCTGTAGTCCCAGCTACCCGGGAGGCTGAGGCAGGAGAATGGCATAAACCCGGGAGGCGGAGCTTGCAGTGAGCTGAGATCCGGCCACTGCACTCCAGCCTGGGCGACAGAGCGAGACTCCGTCTCAACAACAACAACAACAACAACAACAACAAAAATATATATATATATATATAACGTGTTTGGGCAGTGTTTAAGCCACAGCCACCCATTGGCTGAGAAAGGTCTGAAGTGGGCCCTTCTGGCCCCACAGCCTCTCCGCAGGGGCTGTGGCCTCTAGGTCGGGCCTGGGGCTACGAAGAGGGACAGAAGTCAGTGCATGAGGCCACCCAGCTCCATGTCCATGCCCACAGTCCTTCTGCAGGGCGTCCTCAGACTTGTTTTCAAGCCTGTGTGTTAGCGATTTAGGAATGTGTCATTTTTCTCCTGTGACACCCTAAAAGGGGGTTGGGGACTGAGGGCATAGCCCGCATGAGGCACACACTTGTGAAGCCAGCGTGCATAGGGCACGCACAGAAGACACCATCCCCCCTGGCAGCACGCTACCAGTGCCAGTAGTGGTCTTTAAGTAAGGACTGGCACAACTAGAACTCCTTAGGAAAATGATCCGCAGCTCGGGAGGCTGCTGCGTGGGGACCAGGGGCAGGTGCATTCAGGGTATCTGTGGCAGAGGCCCAAGGCTGCACCCAAGCCTGGAGCTTGGATGACCCCAGGAGCAGCAGGAAGGGCCCATCTGGCATCCCAGGGGCACCCTCAAGGCCTCTGGAAACTCAGTGCTGGAGCTAGGTCACCAGGGACACCCTAAGGAGCCTGGGACTGAAGCCCCGCCCCGGCTGATTTTTGTCTGAGCTGTGGCAGTTCCCAGCCCATGGGAGGGCAGGGGAAAACAGCCATGGGCCCAGGGCTAGGAGCTACCAGCCCATCCACGCTCCACCTAGACCACAGGGTGGGTGGGGGAGGCACATATTCTCTACGGACACTGTTCCCAAACAACTGTGGCATCTGACAGAGCTGACTCCTGCCCTCCTCCCAGTTCACCTTAGACCTGGGAGACGAGATTCTGACTTCACTGCCCTGTGTAGCCTGGCACAGGGCTCCCATGAGCAGACGGCCCATGGGCCACCAGCCAGGTGTGTGGAAGAGCCTGCACCTTCTGGACTCCAGGCTGGCGCAGTCCAACAGGGTGGCTCAACTGAAACCACACCCAGAACTCAGAGAGGGGAAGACCTCGCAGTGTGGCACGCCCAGGCCAAGCCCCTCCACTGCCATCACAGGTTTACAGCGAAGCAGAGGGGGAGGCTGGATACAGGCAGCCCAGGCCACAGGTCAGGGGACCCACACCAGGCCACAGGAATGGGCTTGCTGAGGGTATCAGAAAACCCCAGGTCACAGTGGTTTGAAAAAGAAGTTTATTTCTCAGCCATGTAGGCAGGAGGAGGCAGTCCAGGGCTCGGTCACCTGAAATCCCAGGGAGACAGGCTCCATCTGCTGCCCCATCATCCTGGTTCACACCTCCCTCCTCATGGTCACCTCTGTGTTCAAGGAAGTGCTTGGCCGGGCGTGGTAGCTCACGCCTATGTAATCCCAGCATTTTGGGAGGCCGAGGTAGGCAGATCATGAAGTCAAAAGATCGAGACCATCCTGGCTAACATGTTTAAACCCCGTCTGTACTAAAAATACAAAGAAATTAGCCAGGCGTGGTGGCGGGCGCCTGCAGTCCCAGCTACTCGGGAGGCTGAGGCAGGAGAATGGCGTGAACCCGGGAGGCAGAGCTTGCAGTGAGCTGAGATCCTGCCACTGCACTGCACTCCAACCTGGGCGACAGGGTGAGACTCTGTCTCGGTTGGGGGGTGGGTAAAAAAAAAAAGGAAGTGCTCAAGTTCAGGGTGGGGTAGAGTGTGTGCAGTGGCCTCCGTCCAGTGTCTGTCACCCCCAGGCAGCTCCCTGCTGCGCCTGGACCCACCTGTGCCCTTGGCTCACTCCATCTTGCTGGGTTTCCCATCTCTGTCTTGCTAGCTGCTTTCAGAGACCAGGCCCAGAGTCCCCAGGACTCAGGTGACCTTGGCTACCCCTGGAATCCTGGACTAAAGATCTGCAATAAAAATGTGTCCAGCAGGGAACCATCTTGTTTGCTTTGCTTTTCTGAGTTCCTACAACAAACCAGCCAGGGTGCACTGTGGGGCATATGGACACAGGCCCTGGAATATGGCTACTTCTGCCTGGGGGCATCTGGGAGGTTTCCTGAGTAAGGTGGGGTCTCACCAGCTCCAGGGAACACCACTGCCGGGCACAAGGGTGGGGGTGGAGGATCACCTCCGTGAGGACCCAGACCCCACCCACTGTGGCTGTGGTGGAGACTGCAGGTCTGTCTCAAGGCCCCAGGCCTGACACCTGCAAGAACAGAACCTACGAGTGACAGAGGGGATTCCACCAGGCCAGCCTGGGGCTTGAACCCCAGCCAGGGCAGCTGCTGTCTACTGCCCCACCAGGTAACGCACCAACCCAGCTGCTGTTCAGCTCCCCTCCGGGCCAGCACCGTGCTCATGGCATAGGCCGACTGGGCCCTCTGAGACTCCCACTCCCACACAGACTGGTCTGCATGGAGGCTGGTGCCTGGCTGCACTAATGGCCAGAGCCCCTGCAGACAGGCAGCTCAAGGGGAGCTCCAGAATGCAGGAAATGGCCCAGCACAGGAGTCATTTAGGCTGCTCACCCCTCAGGGAACTGAGATGTCCCTCCCTCCAGATGCCCCCCGAACCCCAGCATGCTGGGCATGCTCTAGTCACCCCACACAGGGGGCTCAGGGTGGGAGAGCTGGAGGCTGCCTGTAAGGGGCAAGGCCTCCTCCAGGAGGTAGGATGGGGTAGGGCAGGCGGGATCCCCTCCTCACCTGATGGGCCCTCGAGGCCAGGCTGCAGGCAGGCAGGAGGGGGCTGAAGCAGTGGGGTCAGGCCCGGGGAGCGGGGGCCCTGCCTTCCTTCCTCAACACACGGGGCTGCCCAGGCCCCGCTCCTGGGGCCGGGCCCACATCCCACAGACACTGGTGTCGGATGCTTCGGCTTGAAGGAGCTCCACATGGACCAGTGGCAGCTGCCCCTGGGTCCGCCTGGCCCAGGCAATACCACAGCATCACCAAGACTCATCTAGCCATGGGCTCAGCCCCCAGGTCCTGAGAGGTACCCCAGGTGCCTCAGTCACAGTCCCAGGCAGCTCATGGTCACTATCCTTGACCTCATTGTAGCAGAAATGGAGTGCTTTGAGCTTGTGATGAGCACAGGCTCCCGATCCTGAGAGAGTCCAGACGTGCCCACTGGAGGGGCTGCAGGCCCTGATGATACCCACTCCTCAGACATGCAAACCCGGAGCCAGGGAGGCCTCAATGAACTGTATACTCTCCCAACAGACCAAGCTCACCCCACACCAGCACAAGGCCCTTTCAGACTCAGCCTGGCCACCCCAATGGACCTGGCCAGCACCTCCCCCAGCCCCACCCTCTCCAGACAGGTGCCAGGCTGTGGTGACCCGCCTCTCGGCAGGCACGGCTCCTCCTCTGATGCCTCCCCCGAGGTCATTACCCCCTCGTCCACCTGACTGGGCTGCACATGGCCTCAATGCAGAGCCAGGTTTTAGTGGGTAAAAGGGCTCCCTTGCTGTGCTTTACCAGAGAATGCAACACCCCCCCACAAAGCTCCTTCATGACCCACTGTGACCTGCAGCACCACCAAGCCCATCCCCAACCCTGTGTCCCAGGCCACCAGCCTCTAAGAGCAGGCACTGCATAAGCCACCAGGCAACAGAGGATGGAGGCAGGGAGGACATTCTGCCTTCATGAGGGCATGCTCTCAAAGACAGAGCCGCCCCAAACAGTCAGCAGGTGACCCTCAGCTCTGGGAAGGCAAGGGGAGGAGCTCAGGGCTGTGGAAAGAGCCCAAGAGAAGCTGGTGCCTAGCTCAGCAGGTGACCCCCAGCTCTGGGAAGGCAAGGGGAGGAGCTCAGGGCCATGGCCAGAGCCCACGAGAAGCCTGTGCCCAGCACTGCAGGGCTCTGGCCACTGCGTAATGCCCTGTCCGCAAAGCCCTGCCTGCCCCCTCCAGCAAACCAGGGCCCCTGAGGCTCCAGAAGCCCCAACTCCACTGCCCTCAGCCTCCATGGCCTTAGCAGCCTGGCTCTGGGGCTGAGCTCCTGGAAGGACAGGGTGGGGGTACGCTCCTGACTTTTATTTTCTCACGTTTCTTCCAGAAATGCTTCTGCTGATCCTCAAAATGGCAAAAGCCAGGATGCTCAATTCTCAAAGCTCAACAGCTGATGGCACATTTGATGACAAAAATCAGTAATATTTAGAAACAATTTTGATTAAATGCGTAAGTGCCTGAATAAATCATACTTGTAGATTTAATATAAAATGTGTGAAAGCTTATTCGCAGGCCAAATGAAATTACTGCAGAGCACTAAAAATCAGCAGGGGGAGGGCTGTCAGCCCAGCTGGTGCTGCGTCACCCCCACCCATGTCACGTGGGGTCACCAGGCTGCCCCTCCCCACCAGGTGTCAGTGGGGCCCTGGGCACGGGCTCTGGGTTTGGGGTCCTTCAGCACCTCTCTGACCATTGGACTCCAATGCCACCTGAGAGAATTCCGCCTGTGCCTGCCTGGACCACTGACACTGCCCTCTCCCCTAGCACCGACTCTGGGGCCCCTTCAGCAGGGGGGCGGCCCCTCTGTTCCACTTAACCTTCCACGCCTGGGCACAGCAGGTGTGACAGTAATGCAGAGAATCTAACTTACTTTACATGTCATCAAACCCAAATCCAACGGGGGTACCCAAACCAGATTGATGGGCCTGCCAGCCTCCACCCACAGGAACACACTGGTGACTTAGTGCGGTGGACTCGGGAGGTAGCTCCTCCTCCTAGCTGCCTTTGTCCCCAACTCCTCGGACATGCCTTAGCCCAGGGTGAAGGGTCAAAGGCACACCTGACACCCTCGGACAGGGCCATAGGGAGTGGGACCGGGCAGGAAGTCACCAAGAGCTGGCTTCCCACACAGAGAAGAGGGCAGTGACGGCAGACCACATTCCCACTATATGTCCATTCACCCGCCCACCCACTCCGGGTCACCGAGCTGCACCCCGTCCTTTGCTCTGACATCTGAAGTCTCCAAGTCATGCTGGTTGTCTCCTCCCAAAGATCGGCGTGGATCTGTTTCCTTCTCCCTTCCTTGCTGCCACGAAGCTGTTCAAAGTCTGAAGCTGAGCGCACAGTCAATCCCTCCACAAATAATCACAGGGCAACGACTGCCTGACAGGCACAGCAGTGAACAAAACCCGCCCGCGGCCGGGGGCGGTGGTTCACGCCTGTAAAGTAATCCCAGCACTTGGGAAGGCCAAGGCGAACCTAGGAGCGAGCACTTTGGGAGCGAGCCTGAAAGCCTAGGAGCGGATCACGAGATCAGAAGTTCGCGACCAGTCTGGCCAACGTAGTGAAACCCAGTCTCTAATAAAAATACAAAAAATTAGCCGAGTGTAGTAGTGTGCGCCTGTAATCTCAGCTACTCGGGAGGCCGAGGCAGGAGAACCACTTGAACCCGGGAGGCCGAGGTTGCAGTGAGCCGAGATCGCACTGCTGCACTCCAGCCTGGGCTGTCAAGAAAAAAAAAAAAAAGAATCCGCCGTGTCAGTGTGGGGCGTTGACGCGGAGCCTCCTGCCTGGGCCCCTACAGCGTCACCCCCTCCTCTGTGCCTGCCAGAGGCCCCACCTCTGGACTCTCCCAGGGTCGGACCCTGGTCGACAGTGTTCCCTGCTCGGACCCTGCACCGTCCGTTGGATGAAGCCTCGGCGCTGCGCCGTTCACACGCTCCGTGCCGCCGCCGCCGAGAATTTGGCGCGGGCCTGCGAGCCTGTGCGCCGGCCTCCCTTCCCTGCTTCCAGCGAACCTCGGCGCCTGCTGTTCCCCCGCCGGGCGCGCCCTTCCACTCTAGTCTCAGCGGCAGTGTCACCTCCCCGGAAACGCCCCCCGTTGCAACCCATCTCCCACCCTCAAGCTCGTTGCTCTTCCTGCCCGCACAGCCCGCCTGCAGCGCCCACCCGGTGGAGGTCAGCCTGCGCGGAGGCCGCATCCACGCGAGCACCCCAAACGCCACCAGTGGGTTTTGACCGCACGAACGCAAGTCCCGCCCCAGCCCGTCTCTCCGAGCTACTTCCGCCCTGCAGGCCCCCACGCCCCGCCACGCAAGGCCGCAAAGGCTGCGCACCCCTCCTATACGACCACAGTGCCGCTCTCAGCACAGCCGGGCCCGGAGCCCCGCCTCCACCGTCGGCGACAGGGGCCAGAGTCGGCCCGGGCCGGCCCAGGGCGCCCGCGCAAGGAAAGGGGCGGGGCACGGCCGCCCTCCGCTCCGGAGGACGAGCCTCGGTTATCGCGCGGCCCTCCCAGGCTCAGCAGGCTACCCATGTGCTCGCTCCAGCAAGCGTGCAGCCAGTCCGGTCAGTCCCAGGGACTTTACTGGCGAGGAGACACCTTGAACGTCCCCAACGCGGCTACCACAAACTGCCTTGACTCTCTAACGCTTCCCCGCTGGCGCCCATTGGGCCAGGCGTTTACGTCATCGCTGCGCGCCGGACGGCGGCGTCTTCCCGCTCCTTGACTCTGACGTCAGAGCGGCGCCGGCCTCGGAGGCTGAGGAAAGCAGGAGGAGGTGGTGGCGGCGGGAAGATGTAAGTTGGGGCAGAATCCGACCGCATCCGTGTTTCGGGGGCTGCCCGTCAGGCCCGGCAGGACGCATCGTGAAGCCTGTCCACTCCTCAGCCCCGCAGTGCGGCGGTGGCCTGGCAGCGCGGTGCGGGCTCCGAGAAGAAAGAGTGTGGCCCGGGGCGGGCGGAGTGGGAGGCGTCGAGGCCGTGGCCCGGAAGTGATCGGGGCCGCCGCGGACGGAAGGGCGCCTCTGCTTCGTCCGCTCAGCGGTGGCGCAGCCAGGCCCGCGGGACTCGGAGCAGCGGGGAGGGCGGCCTCCGTCCTTGGGGCCCTCCCGCCGGGCCGGAGACCCAAGCCCCCAACGCCAGGCGCTGCCCTGGAAGCGCTCGCGGCCCGGCGCCTGGACGGGGGAGTTGTGAGTGAACGCGGACGGGGAGCGGCGAGGTCGGCGTGTCGGCCCGGTGCCGGCGGGCGCGGAGTTTCTTTGTGGGATGCGGTGGAAGGTCGGCCGATCCATCCTTCGGAGTCATTAATTCAAACGTGTACTCCGCGAACGTTTCCCGGACTCCCGTGTGCAATTCTCGGCGCTAGGCCGTGGGGATACGGCCTACTATGGACCGAGCACGGTGGCCGAGCTCAGTTTGATGGGTTATCCCAGAGGGGTGGATACGGGAAGGTTAAGGTTGATGGAGGAGAAACGTGGAGTAGGCTTTTTGTCTTGATTTCGCATGAACTGTGCCTGAAATGTACTCTTAAATGGGGAAGGTGCTCTGAAGATTTATGCCGAAACGCCCACTCCTCGAGATTTAACTAATTGTTCTCTCCTCTCTCTGGCTGTTGGACGCGCACCTTTCCGGAGGATGGGGGAGGTAACCGAGGTCCTGAGCCGGTACCTGAACTTGGGTGAACAGAGAACCTCAACTTTTGCTTTCTAGCACTCGACCGCACCCAGCAAGGCGTCCACTTACTCAGTGGTTCTTAGTGTTTGGAGTGCTTAAGAATAACTGGTGGTGTTTGATTTCACAAAGTACATTCGGGCAGTTTTTTAGGTCTGGGGGTGGGACTGGAATCTGCGGTTGTGACCTCCACTCTAGGTCTGTGCTGTCCAGTAAAGGAGCCATTGGCCACATGTGGCTACTATGCATGTGAAATACAGCTCATCAAAACTGAAATGTTAAAACACATACCAGTTTTAGAAGACGATGAAAAAAAGTAAACTTTTATTAGTAGATTTTTATGTTGATTATATGTTGGAAAGATAAGGATGTGTCAAATGTTAAAAACTAATTTCACCTATTTTTGTGACGTGGCTACTAAGGAATTTCAGGTGATGCTTGTGGCTCCTCACACTGTTTCTATTGGACGGTGCTGCTGCAGGTGATCCTAAGGCGGGTGGGTGCAGGAATCCTGCTGAGAGTTCAGAAATTACGTGTGACTTTGGAGACAAATGTCTGGGGGAGGGAGGCGCCTCCAGACGTGGAGACACAAATCTTGCTCCTAACGTTTATTGAGCCTTTCATTAATGCCCTGGGTTAACTGTAAAGTTGGAATTGTAATTGTCACCATATTGATAAGAAACTTGAGAAAGGATAAGTGACTTGTCTGAAATTACACAGTAAAACCTCAAATCAAACCCAGGCCCTCTGGTTCCAGACTCTAAATTATACTCACTGACTGTCCGAGGACACCAGCAGTGTCGAGGCACTGTCTGCTGGGTATCTGCAGAACCTTACTGTTCTAAGGCAAAACATGATACCCCCGGACAAGAGCAGCAGAGGTGGTGTTCGGCCCTCCTTGGCTCATTTGACTGTTTAAAGCCAGGTGCTTTTCTTTCTTGGGTCAGAGCACGTTTTCAGCAGCATTTTGAAGCACCCCTGGCAGGTACTGCCCAGGGAAACCAGGACCCCATTGGTGTGCTGTGTCCTCCTTACCAACTGGCTCTTGGAGAAGGTGAGACAGAAGTAGCTGAGACTCACATCCTGAGAGCTTCACTTAACAACTCCTGCAGCTTGTGCAGAACCTTACTGGAAATACTGAAGGCAGAGGTCCCTGGAAAATAGGGCCCATAACTAATTAGTAATTTGTTTTTGAGTAATGAGTAACCGCTATTTGAGCACATTCTGCAGTCCAGGCATTTTGCTAAACTCTTACATGGCAGGCAGTCTCTCATGCAATTTCAATGCCTACTTTTTTTCTCCATCTTATTTTTGAAAAATTTTTGAAACACAGGAAGGTCGAATTATACAGTTAACACCCACATAAAGACCACTTAAGGGCCAGGTCTGGTGGTTCACGCCTGTAATCTCAGCACTTTGGGAGGCCAAGGTTGGCGGATGATGAGGTCAGGAGTTGGAGACCAGCCTGGTCAGTATGGTGAAACCCTATCTCTCCTAAAAATACAAAAATTAGCCAGGCTTGGTGGCAAGCACCTGTAGTCCCAGCTACTCAGGAGGCTGACGCAGAAGAAACGCTCGAACCCAGGAGGTGGAGGTTGCAGTGAGCCAAGATCGTGCCACTGCACTCCAGCCTGGGTGACAGAGCAAGGCTCCATCTCAAAAACAACGAAACAAAACTCAGAGGTTAAGAGTCTGTAAGTTATATTTCTGCTATATTTGCTAGATGGTGTATCTAGGCACCCATCAATCTTATGTTTTCTTTCAAAGTAAATTACAGACTTGCATGTATTTTCCCCTGCACTCAATATGCATACTATTAAAGTACAGTGCAATTACTGCTTTTTAAAATGATTCTTCTGCTTTTTAAATGTTCATATGGTACGTTTTATCTGTTTGCTTTTGAGTATTAAGTGTTTTAATGCCGGTACCAGTCACTTTTGAAATGATTTTTGCTTCCATTCACATCCGTGTATCCTAAAGGCAAATTGCCGCAATAAAACAGGAGAGCTAATCCTATCTGGAGACCACCTTTGAGTTAGGTTTTTCTCTGTTCTGCATATGAATGTGGTGCTGTGGCATTTTGAAAGGACTGCAGGGGCTCATCAAACTTGTGGGTGAAAACTGAATTGTTCAGCTTGTAAAAGAACAGTGATGGGCCCCACCATCTCCTCCATTTTTTTAAGAAAAAGATAAGTGGGGGTGACAGTTGTGCCTGTGCCTCCTGTGCAGGGTAGAGACTTCTCCATGAGCACATGGGGACTGTCCCTGTGTGTTCCTGACTGTGTGGACACTCATTGCTTACTGTGCTCCCTTGCTGTCTTTTTGTGTGCTCAGCTTTTGACTGCAAAGTAGACTTGTTGCCTTGCCAATTCGTTCACTCTTTAAACCCTTTTATCTTGTTATTAGGCTGCTCTTTGGCGTAAATTGCAATCGATTAGGGATCGTTTCTCAGAATCAAGTTAGAAGTGAGAGTTCAGATAAGTGAGGCCGCCATTGCTGCTTTGAACACCTCAGAAGGGGAGAATGGATTTATCAGGAGTGAAAAAGAAGAGCTTGCTAGGAGTCAAAGAAAATAATAAAAAGTCCAGCACTAGGTAATCCTTCTGTAAGATTTTTCTAGTGCTACTTGGGGGTGCTTACTGCTAGGGACCCGCAGAAAGGGGGAAGTGGAGAATGTTCTGCATTCTACAGTCAGTGTTCTGAGCCACAGGCCACTTGACTCTGATCACCTGGGGTCTCTGTGGCCCCTGATCCCCTCTTTTGGGTTGTGCTGTTTGGGTTTGGTCAGAGGAGCATGCAGTCTCACACTCTTCCTCACCATCCAGGGCTCCTTCACCCACCAAACGCAAGGACCGTTCAGATGAGAAGTCCAAGGATCGCTCAAAAGATAAAGGGGCCACCAAGGAGTCAAGTGAGAAGGATCGCGGCAGGGACAAAACCCGAAAGAGGCGCAGTGCTTCCAGTGGTAGCAGCAGTACCAGGTGGGGCAGGCTGGCCTGGAGTCTGGAGGGGACCTGTGCCACAGCCACACCCCTACTCCCCACAGATGGCTCAGTGTTCTTGATTATTTACAAAGAAAACACATCCTCTGATTGTTAGTAGAGACCCTAATTTATGGCAGACTGGCCAGGTGCAGTGGCTCATGCCTGTAATCCCGGCCCTTTGGGAAGCTGAGGCAGGAGGATTGCTTGAGGCCTGGAGTTCAAGACCAGCCTGGGCAACAAAACAAGAGTTCGTCTCTACAAAAAGTAATTTTTAAAATTAGCTGAGAGTGGTGGCATGCATCTGTAGTCCCAGCTACTTGGGAGGGCTGAGGCAAGAGGATGGCTTGAGCCCAGGAGTTTGAGGAAAATAAAATTGGTCGGGTATGGTGGTACATGCCTGTACTCCCTGCTACTCGGAAGGCTGAGTCAGGAGGATGGCTTGATTCCAGGGGATTGAAGCTGCAGTGTGCGGAGATCATGCCATTGCATTCCAGCCTGGGTGACAGACCCTGCCTCAAAAGAAAAAAATCAATCAAGCCTGGGTCAGCCTCAGCCAGCAGCTGCCTTCCCAGCCTGAGTTGGCAGTTCTGACTTTTGCCAGAGTCCTTTGCCTCCCAGCAGGAAAGGCTTCTGTATGGGTAGAAGGCCGCCCGTCACCTCCGTCCTGTCCCACATACAATGTGACACCTAGGGCTCTGGCTTGCTGGGGGTTTGGGGGTGATGTTTTCCCCACTGGGGAAAGCAGCGAGGCCTAGAGACACCCAAACAGCAGCCTTCTCCTGGAGGGAGTGCAACAGACTTGGAGGAGGCGTCTGTACTGTGAGACTTGGTGTGTGGTGGTTGTGACCCCTCATCTTGCCCTCAGATCTCGGTCCAGCTCGACTTCCAGCTCAGGCTCCAGCACCAGCACTGGCTCAAGCAGTGGCTCCAGCTCTTCTTCAGCATCCAGCCGCTCAGGAAGCTCCAGCACCTCCCGCAGCTCCAGCTCCAGCAGCTCTTCCGGCTCTCCAAGTCCTTCTCGGCGCAGACACGACAACAGGAGGCGCTCCCGCTCCAAGTGAGTGCCCTGTGTCTGGGATCTAAAGTTTACAAGCTGGCTGCTACAGGTTTACCATTGAGGTTATAAAAGGGACCCAGAAGGAGTCTTTCTGTGTTAATAGGATTTCTGAGACAGGAGTAATGCAACTAGTAGGAAAGTCTTCCTTGTGAAAACTGTCACACAAGCAGCTAAGAGCCCATTCGAAAGGAATCTAGTACATTTTGACTTGACAGAAACTGTTTCTGGTGTTTCGTTTTCTCAATCAGATCCAAACCACCTAAAAGAGATGAAAAGGAGAGGAAAAGGCGGAGCCCATCTCCTAAGCCCACCAAAGTGCATATTGGGAGACTCACCAGGAATGTGACAAAGGTGAGGATCACGGATGTCTCCAGTGAGCAGTGGGTTGTAGACAAGCAGGCCCATGCCTGCAGGTGAACTTAGAACGTAGCCTTTTGGGGACTGGGGCACGTGGTTTGAGTAAGAGCACTGATTCGTTCCTCTTAGTGGGCCATAAATACATGTGTCTAGGAGATTAATCCCAGAACAACACTGGTACTTGTCAGATGGAATGTTTTACCCTGTTGAGGTTTTAGTCATGATGTGGTGAACTCTCTGCGTCTGACATGACTGACTGGTAGGTGGGCGTTCGAGTGATCCTTCTTTCCCTCTAGGATCACATCATGGAGATATTTTCCACCTATGGGAAAATTAAAATGATTGACATGCCCGTGGAAAGGATGCATCCCCATCTGTCCAAAGGCTATGCATACGTAGAGTTTGAGAATCCAGATGAAGCTGAGAAGGCGCTGAAGCACATGGATGGAGGTGGGTGACCCTGCCACACACCCCTGACCTCTCAGAGTCCCGCCGCTACTAGGGACTTTCAAACGGATTTCCAGCTGTGCTGCACTTCTTTTTGTTTGTTTGAGATGGAGTTTCACGCTTGTTGCCCAGGCTGGGGTGCAGTTCCCAGACCAAACTGAGGTTTGGGCTGCTATTTCTCATTACCCAATAACAAGATGCACATTAACTGACCAGGTAGAGAGTTTTTATTTCTGCAGCCGATGGCAGGGAAAAGACCTGGAAATTATTGGCAGACCAACTTAAAATTACAGAGTTTTTCAGAGCTTATATACTTTCTAAGCTATATGTTTATATGTAAGTGTTCATTTATCTGAAGATGTAAGTGATTAACTTCTTTTAATCTGTAACTAAGGATTGAGTCTTGAAGACCTTTGTCTGGAGCCTCAGTAAATTTACTTAATTTAAATGGGTGTAAGTGTCGGGGTAATTACCCTTACTTTGCCTTCTGCTAAATCACAGAGGTTTGGGGAGTTTTCTTCCCAATAAAACTGGCTTAACCCTAAGTGAGTCTTTTTAGGAATACCTTCGTTATTTTGTTATAAGACCCAGGAAAGGCCTAAGTTAAACTCTTCGGGCTTTTCTTATATCCCAGCCTTTGTATAGGGGCCTTGGCTTTTAATATTT
This sequence comes from Trachypithecus francoisi, assembly GCF_009764315.1. NCBI lineage: Eukaryota > Metazoa > Chordata > Mammalia > Primates > Cercopithecidae > Trachypithecus > Trachypithecus francoisi. The sequence goes on from NW_022681460.1 coordinate 112,765,107, forward strand.
AACTACTTAGACAGTACTAAAACACTTGTTACAGAGGCCTGCGTTAGTGAGACCTGGCCTGCCACAATCCCCACTGTCAGTTTGCTCATGTTTTTTTCATACTTGTATATTTATTTATTAATCACGAGAATCGTGGGGAGATGGAGCATTGTAATCTTTCTGGCTGCTTCTTGCTGAGAGAGGGTTGTCGACATGGGGCATGGAACACAGCGCTGGAGTGGAAGAGGTCGATTTGTTCCTGATAGCACTTTCTGTTTTGGGGGCTTAGAGGCAGCACCTGCTGAAACATAATAGTATACAACAGCAACACATATAAATAGGTTGCTGCTGTTTTCTTCTGAAGTTTAGTCTTCAGTTTACAGGGCTTGAGGAAAGCACAGCTTAGGTTTCAGTGATTTCCAATTAGGAAAAAGGAAAAAATTGAAAACGTTGTTTGGGTGTACTATATTTTTTGAAACAATTTTTTTTTAGCTTCCCATTTTTATTAAAAGACAAATTATGGTAGGATTGGTTTGCTTTATTATACTTGGCTTAATTATTTGTATGCAGTGGAGCAAGAATCATAATTTTTTCTATAGGCCTTTTAAATGGGCTTGGATGGAACTTCATTTCCATAGAAGGAATCTGAGATAATACCTTTTTAAACCCAAGCCCAGCCATGGATATGTACCATTAAATACCTATGAGTTGGGTGAAATCCTCTTTTCTTGAGGTTCCAAGATAACTTGGGGTTTTTGTCCTGTTAGAAAGTGACATGTTGGCCGGGCGCAATGGCTCAGGCCTGTAATCCCAGCACTTTGGGAGGCCGAGACGGGCGGATCACGAGGTCAGGAGATCGAGACCATCCTGGCTAACACGGTGAAACCCCGTCTCTACTAAAAAATACAAAAAACTAGCCAGGAGAGGTGGTGGGCGCCTGTAGTCCCAGCTACTCGGGAGGCTGAGGCAGGAGAATGCCCTGAACCCGGGAGGCAGAGCTTGCAGTGAGCTGAGATCCTGCCACTGCACTCCAGCCTGGGCGACAGAGCGAGACTCCGCCTCAAAAAAAAAAAAAGAAAAAATGAATACATACAAATAGGCTGGGCGAGATGGATCACCTGAGGTCAGGAGATTGAGACCAGCCTGGTCAACATGGTGAAACTCCATCTGTAATAAAAATACAAAAATTAGCTGGGCATGGTGGTACACACCTGTGGTCGCAGCTACTCGGGAGGCTGAGGCAGGAGTATTGCTTGAACCTGGGAGGAAGGGATTGCTGCGAGCCAAGATCACGCCACTGCACTCCAGCCTGGGCAAGAAAGTGAGACTAGGTCTCAAAAAAAGAATACACACACACACACACAAATAGTTCCCAAATTCTGAAGAAATTAGGTGGAGAGAAACAAGTTCCAAGTTTTGTTTATAGGAGTATGCTTAATTGTTAAAAGCTGTTAATAACTTACAACTTTTTTTTGACTTTGAAAAGCAAAATAAAGGATTGGGAATGTTTTAAGCAAAAAGTGAAAAAGATTACTTCAGTGTCCTATTAGTTCAGTTTATGCAGTTAATTTCTGCCCTGCTTGATATTAATGAATGCTCTACCTCTTTTTTTTCGAGACAGTCTCGCTGTGTCACCCAGGCTGGAGTGCAGTGGCGTGATCTCTGCTCACTGCAAGCTGTGCCTCCCGGGTTCACGCCGTTCTGCCTCAGCCTCTGGAGTACCTGGGACTACAGGCTCCTGCAAGCATGCCCAGCTAATTTTTTGTACTTATTAGTAGAGACGGGGTTTCACCGTGTTAGCCAGGATGGTCTCGATCTCCTGACCTCGTGATTCGCCCGTCTCGGCCTCCCAAAGTGCTGGGATTACAGGCGTGAGCCACCACGCCTGGCCTCATTGTAGCTCTTTAAGAGTACTGAGGCCGGGCGCGGTGGCTCAAGCCTGTAATCCCAGCACTTTGGGAGGCCGAGACGGGCGAATCACGAGGTCAGGAGATCAAGACCATCCTGGCTAATACGGTGAAACCCCGTCTCTACTTAAAAATACAAAAAACTAGCCGGGCGACGAGGCGGGCGCCTGTAGTCCCAGCTACTCGGGAGGCTGAGGCAGGAGAATGGCGTAAACCCGGGAGGCAGAGCTTGCAGTGAGCTGAGATCCGGCCACTGTACTCCAGTCTGGGTGGCAGAGCAAGACTCCGTCTCAAAAAAAAAAAAAAAAAAGAGTACTGAACGGTTTTCCTTTATTCTGATGTCACAATCTCCAAAGTTATTAGAAATGTGTATTTAAGAGCACCTGTTAGAACTCTATAGCTGATTATAAAACCACCTTCTAAAGAGGATTAAAACAAGACAACAATTGTTTATGGATGACAAAGGTTTTAGGGTAGCCATAGTTAAAGACACAGTTGACAAGGAAGTTTGTTAGCTCTGTGGCACACAATAATTTAACATGATTATAATTATTACGGATGATGTACACTAGTATACATTGCAATTGTAGGAGTTTTACGTGATTTTGGAACACATATCTATAACATTTACAAAAATATAGTCCAAACAAAGCGAAACCCCATTTTATATTTGGCAATGCTTCCTGTATGATTTTTGGTACCAAATAAGCCAAATTTCACCTTTACACATTAGTGTGCTGTTAATGTTAATAAACCCAATTCTTTTTTTTTTTTTTTTTTTTGAGACGGAGTCTCGCTGTCACCCAGGCTGGAGTACAGTGGCCGGATCTCAGCTCACTGCAAGCTCCGCCTCCCGGGTTCACGCCATTCTCCTGCCTCAGCCTCCCGAGTAGCTGGGACTACAGGCGCCGGCCACCACGCCCGGCTAGGTTTTGTATTTTTTAGTAGAGACGGGGTTTCACCGTGTTAGCCAGGATGGTCTCGATCTCCTGACCTCGTGATCGCCCCGTCTCGGCCTCCCAAAGTGCTGGGATTACAGGCTTGAGCCACCGCGCCCGGCCTAAACCCAATTCTTTTCTTTCTTTTTTTTTTTTTTGGAGACTGGTTTTTCTGCTCTTGTTGCCCAGGCTAGAATACAATGGCGCAGTCTTGGCTGACTGCAACTTCCACCTCCCGAGTTCAAGCGATTCTCCTGCCTTAGCCTCCCGAGTAGCTGGGATTACAGGCGCCCTCCACTACAGCCAGCTAATTTTTGTATTTTTAGTAGAGACATGGTTTCACCATGTTGGCCAGGCTGGCCTCGAACTCCTGACCTCAACTGATCACCCACCTTGGCCCCCCAAATTGCTGAGATTACAGGTGTGAGCCACCACACCTGGCCCCCAAATTTCTTAAACCTTTATTTTTATTTTATCCAACTGAAAACAATCTTTTAACTTTTTTTTTTTTTTTTTTTTGAGAGAGTTTCACTCTTGTCACCCAGCCTGGAGTGCAATGGTGCGATCTCGGCTCACTGCAACCTCCACCTCCTGGGTTCAAGTGATCCTCCTGCCTCAGCCTCCCAAGTAGCTGGGATTACAGGCTCCCACCACCACACCTGCCTAATTTTTGTGTTTTTAGTAGAGATGGGGTTTCACCACGTTGGCCAGGCCTGTCTCAAACTGCTGACCTCAGGTGATCCTCCCACTTCGACCTCCCAAAGTGCTGGGATACAGGCTTGAGCCACCGCGCCCGGCCTAAACCCAATTCTTTTCTTTCTTTTTTTTTTTTTTGGAGACTGGTTTTTCTGCTCTTGTTGCCCAGGCTAGAATACAATGGCGCAGTCTTGGCTGACTGCAACTTCCACCTCCCGAGTTCAAGCGATTCTCCTGCCTTAGCCTCCCGAGTAGCTGGGATTACAGGCGCCCTCCACTACAGCCAGCTAATTTTTGTATTTTTAGTAGAGACATGGTTTCACCATGTTGGCCAGGCTGGCCTCGAACTCCTGACCTCAACTGATCACCCACCTTGGCCCCCCAAATTGCTGAGATTACAGGTGTGAGCCACCACACCTGGCCCCCAAATTTCTTAAACCTTTATTTTTATTTTATCCAACTGAAAACAATCTTTTAACTTTTTTTTTTTTTTTTTTTTGAGAGAGAGTTTCACTCTTGTCACCCAGCCTGGAGTGCAATGGTGCGATCTCGGCTCACTGCAACCTCCACCTCCTGGGTTCAAGTGATCCTCCTGCCTCAGCCTCCCAAGTAGCTGGGATTACAGGCTCCCACCACCACACCTGCCTAATTTTTGTGTTTTTAGTAGAGATGGGGTTTCACCACGTTGGCCAGGCCTGTCTCAAACTGCTGACCTCAGGTGATCCTCCCACTTCGACCTCCCAAAGTGCTGGGATTACAGGCATGAGCCAACGCTCACGGCATGGATTCTAGTTCTTAGTGGGTATGTGATTACCAAAAAGATGTTTTAGGAAGACCTTTTTTTTGTAGCTCCAGTTTAAAGGAACATTATTCTTGGGGGAAGAAAATTAGGAAATAGGCGTAGATTAACATTTTGGGGAGTTTCCAATCTGTTAAAAGCTTTAGGATCAAATTCAGGTTTCTTACATACAATACATTTGGCTTTTTATATGGGAATATTTTCTTTTTTTTTTTTTTTTGAGACGGAGTCTCACTCTGTCTCCCAGGCTGGACTGCAGTGGCCGAATCTCAGCTCACTGCAAGCTCTGCCTCCTGGGTTTACGCCATTCTCCTGCCTCATCCTCCCGAGTAGCTGGGACTATAGGCGCCTGCCACCTCGCCCGGCTAGTTTTTTTTGTATTTTTCGTAGAGACGGTGTTTCACCGTGTTAGCCACGATGGTCTCGATCTCCTGACCTTGTGACCTTGTGATCCGCCCGTCTCGGCCTCCCAAAGTGCTGGGATTACAGGCTTAAGCCACCGCGCCCGGCTTGGGAATATTTTCTGTAATCATTTCTGAGAACCAGAAGTTTCCCAGTGTTTCAGCATTTTTAATTTTATTTTGCTGAGTGACTGGATTTACTGAATTTATACAGTTTATTTCTTAAACTCCTGTATCATAACCACTCATGATGTTTATAGCTATTTGTATCGGGGCAGAATGGTTTCTTCTTCTTTTTTTTTTTTTTTTTTTTTGAGACGGAGTTTCCCTCTGTCGCCCAGGTTGGGGTGCAGGGGCGTAATCTCGGCTCACTGCAAGCTCTGCCTCCTGGGTTGACACCATTCTCCTGCCTCAGCCTCCCGAGTAGCTGGACTATGGGCACCTGACATTTACGCCCAACTAAACTTTTTTTTTTTTTGTATTTTTAGTAGAGACGGGGTTTTCACTCTGTTAACCAGGATGGTCTCAATCTTCTGACCTTGTGATCCACATGTCTCGGCCTTCCAAAGTGCTGGAATTACAGGTGTGAGCCACCGCGCCTGGCCAGCAGAATGGTTTTAAAAGCACATGGACCCTTGTGAATAGTTTTGGGTGGCATTTTGTCCTCAAGTCAGCATTTTGAGGAATGTGGAGTCATCTATGCGCCACTCCCTGCTGCTCTGACTGAGGCGGCTGGCGCTGAGAACACAGCCTACAGTGCTGTCTGGGCTGCCAGGCCTGGTGGGGAGTGGAGTGTGCATGCCCCAGAACTTTCCATCCTCTGAGGCCCTGTTACAAACTGTATAAATAGCTTAACTGGTTTTTTTCAGTAATTGCCCTTCAGGCATTAGGAAAGTTTCCTTGATACTTGACTAACTTCTCTTTCAAGTTAGTAAGTCCTGAAATGGGTTAGGAGCTCTGTGCCCTCACATCAGCTGTTGGCCTTGTAAGTCACGCCTTTGCTTTGGCGTCTGCTGATTATCTGCTGTTTGACAGTCTGAGTGCTTGCTGAGCTAAAAACCCAGGAGACCCAGGTACCTTCTGGGTGGGTGTGATTATAGACATTCCAACTTTTCGTAAGATTCTGGTAGGATTTTTTGTGTGTCCTCCATACTGTCTTTGAATGGAGTGAGTCCACCCTGTCTCCAGAGCAGATGAGAAGGGGTTGCCTTTACTGGCAGCTACACAGAAGATGGATTTTTTTTCATTATTGTAGAGTCAGTGCTGTGAAATCCCTAATTTGGGCTAACTTAGGCTGAGTTTACTGAAGTTAAACCTTTTAAGTATGTTCTGAATACAGAGCCACGTGCCCAAGTTAGTCCCCATGTACCTTGAAGGTACAGTTGAGAAAACAAAAGAGCCCTTTACCCCTTAGGTCACAAAAGGGGTTGTGCTTGGGCTTCTGATATCCCCAGCTACCAGACAATTCTTGAGGTTGGGGCACATGCTCCCCTTCCTGGGTTTGCATCTCCATTTCCTTTCCTCTCTCCCTGGAGCCCACATCCCACACTGCCTCTCCTTGCTTCATGCACATGGCGTGTGTTTCATTGCCGTCCCCGTGCAGAGCCACCTCTCTGAGACTGCTTGTTTCCAAATGCAAAGTCCTTGGCATCTCCTGAAACTTCCTTCGTGCTGCTCCCCACCGAAGCCCCACCTCTCCGTAAATGGAAGCTCATCCCGATGGTCCCTTACCACCCCCATCCCATCCATCACCAAGCTCTGGCAATTTTATCTCCCAGCTGTTCTCTGAATCCTTCCATTTCCCTACCAAATCATTTGATGTTGATTCATGCTCCTCTCAGTGCCACAGAGCCCTCCTAAGAGAAGTTCTCTCCGTTCTCTTAGCCCCAGACCTGGCTTCCCTTGGTTGGAGGAGAAGGAAGCGCAAACGCTGATACTACCTGCATGGCCCTACCAGGAAGCCCCACCCTGACCCTGGGGCCTTCTGTTGCCTTCTCTCAGCAGTGCTTTGGGTCCTTCCCAGCACAGGGCCCTGAAGAGCCCTTGTCTTCCACCTAGCGAATTCCAGCACATTCTTTTTTCTTTTCTTTTCTTTTTTTTTTTTTTCCCCCTTGAGATGGAGTCTCAGTCTGTTGCCCAGGCTGGAGTGCCATGGCTTGATGTCAGCTCATTAGTAGAGATGGGGTTTCACCATGTTAGCCAGGCTGGTCTCGAACTCCTGACATCGTGATCCACCTGCCTCAGCCTCCCAAAGCACTGGCATTACAGGCGTGAGCCTCCGCACCTGGCCTCCAGCACATTGTTTAGCTCTTGACTTGGATGACTCTTGACTTGGGAGGCTGCCTCGACACACGGAAATTGGTGTCTCCTGTTGGTGTCCATGCTTCTTTTCCTCGTGAAACATTAGTCATAATGTTATTTCTGTGATTATCTTTTTTTATTTTTTTTTTTTTTGAGATGGAGTTTTACTCTTGTTGCCCAGGCTGGAGTGCAGTGGCACTATCTCCGCTCACTGCAGCCTCTGGTTCCCGGGTTCACGCCATTCTCCTGCTTCAGCCTCCCGAGTAGGTGGGACTATAGGTGCCCCCCACCATGCCCAGCTGATTTTTTGTATTTTTAGTAGAGATGAGGTTTCAACATGTTAGCCAGGATGGTCTCAATCTCCTCACCTCGTGATCTGCCTGCCTCAGCCTCCCAAAGTGCTGGGATTACAGGCATGAGCCACTGTGCCTGGCCCTATTTCTGTGATTATCTTACATTGTCATTGTCCCCCCAGGCCTGTCTCGTTCACTGTGGCATGCCTTGTCTAGGGTAGATGCTTGTTAGATGTTTTATGACTTGCTCTCTTTTTCAACAGGACAAATCGATGGCCAGGAGATCACTGCCACTGCCGTGCTGGCCCCCTGGCCTAGGCCACCCCCCAGGAGATTTAGCCCTCCCAGGAGAATGTTGCCACCACCGCCCATGTGGCGCAGGTCTCCACCACGGATGAGGAGAAGGTAAACAATCTGTAGTTTCAGTGGACTAACCAGGCCACAAACCTCATGTGACCACAGTGGCTTTGGGACCCTCTCTCTAGCCCTGCCTGCCTGCCTTCTGCTGTGGTGGCAGGAGAGGGAGAGGCGGCAGAGAGGAGGAGCCCTTCAGAGCTCATGGAGAGAGCCGGAGATGCCCTAGAGTTGCACCAACACAGCTTCGTGAGTCTGGGCAGTGGTGTGGTGTGGCCTTTCTAGGAGACCACTAGACCTGTGAGCCCAGGTGCAGGCCCACTTTTTTTCTGAGCTAACAAGAAGGGCTAGGAGAGGGAGAAGTTGGGGGTCAGAAGGGTTGTGAGGCGGGGGTGGTAATTCCTCGGCAGACGCCACAGTTCAGCCTCCCTTGCCAGTGGTGAGTTGTGCTTTCAGCCTTTGGGGAAGAGGAGGAAAGCCTGGGCTTCTGCCTTGGGTCTCACAAGCACCCGTTCCCAAGAGCTCAGGGCAGGCCCATCAGGTGGGACCTGTCCCAATTTCTGGTATTAAAAAGTAAAACTTTGGCTGGGTGTGGTGGCTCACGCCTGTAATCCCAGCACTTTGGGACGCTGAGGTGGGCGGATCACGAGGTCAGGAGATCGAGACCATCCTGGCTAACACATTGAAACCACATGTCTACCGAAAATACAAAAAATTAGCTGTGCGTGGTGGCGGGCGCCTGTAGTCCCAGCCACTCGGGAGGTTGAGGCAGGAGAATGGCGTGAACCCAGGAGGTGAAGCTTGCAGTGAGCTGAGATTGCACCACTGCACTCAGCCTGGGCAACAGAGTGAGACCCCATATCAAAAAAAAGAATACAATTATTAGCTGGGCATGGTGGCGCACGCCTGTAGTCCCATTTGTTTGGTAGGCTGAGGCAGGAGAATCACTTCAACCCGGGAGGCAGAGGTTGTGGTGAGCCGAGATCATGCCACTGCACCCTGGCCTGGCGACAGAGTGAGATTCTATCTCAGAAAAGTAAAACTGGGGGCCGGGCGCAGTGGCTCAAGCCTGTAATCCCAGCACTTTGGGAGGCCGAGACGGGTGGATCACGAGGTCAGGAGATCGAGACTATCCTGACACGGTGAAACCCCGTCTCTACTAAAAAATACAAAAAACTAGCCGGGCGTGGTGGCGGGCGCCTGTAGTCCCAGCTACTCAGGAGGCTGAGGCAGGAGAATGGCGTGAACCCGGGAGGCGGAACTTGCAGTGAGCTGAAGTGAGCTGAGATCTGGCCACTGCACTCCAGCCCGGGCGGCAGAGTGAGACTCTGTCTCAAAAAAAAAAAAGAAAAGTAAAACTGGGGAATTACCCAGAAAGAAGCTAGCTTGCCCCTACAGCCTGAGCTACTCTGATGTGGTTTCTCCTCTTCCTGCAGGTCCCGCTCCCCGAGGCGCAGGTCCCCTGTGCGCCGGAGATCACGCTCCCCGGGCCGCCGCCGCCACAGGAGCCGCTCCAGCTCCAACTCCTCCCGATAAACAGGCCACTGAAGCTCTCGCCCCTGTAACTTATACCCCACCCAGCTCAGTTTTGTCACTTTTCTAGCCAAAGGAAGATCAGTAGGAAAGCAAACCCTTCACTCGGGTAGAATTTGCAGGCAGCAGTCAGCACCCCTCTGCCCGCCGGGCTCTGGCTGCAGAAGTGCTGTTGGTTTGGGTGTTGTGTGCCTGTCAAGATTCCCTCCGGTTTTCTGGCTAGAAAGCTCACCCGTTTCCAGTTTCTAAGAGTCAGTTCAGTGGCAGGGCCACTAGGAACAAGTGAGGCTCTGGGGGGTGGTGTGACCCTGCCTGCCTGGGAGCACACTTTTCCCTTCCCTGGTGACCTGAGATGGTGGCCAGACTGCCCTTGCTGTTGCTGGGCGGTGTCCTTTTGGAAAGGGAGCCGTCCCGAGCTTTAGTGCAGCTGCCAACCCTGTTAGCCCCGGCCTCTGGAGGCCTCTTCCGACTTCAAGGGTCACACACCCCCAAAGATCCTTTCACCCATCGTAGTTGCTGTGCATGGTTCTGTCTCTCCGTACACCCATGCACACACCCTGCCCCACCATCCTACTCTGAAATTGGCGAGTGAGAGCCAGCTCTGCGGGATCATCACGCAGCCATGGTTGTGCCTGCCCTTTGTGGTGGTCTTTCAGGTTATCTTGGCAACATGTACATTGCTTTTTTTGTTGTTGTTGCTTTTTTGCTTTTATTGTACAGTCAGTACTATAAAATTTCTCTTTGAGTTTTATACCTTTGTAGCATTTTAGATGACGTTGTGTTTGTACTTTGTTGTGTAGAGTGGAAGAATTGTGTTGAATAAACCCAAGATTGGAATGCAGATCTAGTACTGGGTTCACTGCCTTCTCACTGTACCCTCGCCCCTAGTAACTTTCTGTTCCTCAACATCCACAGTGGCACCTCCAGTGCTTTGTCAGGAGAATCTAGGGTTTGTGTGCTGTGGGTATTAGGTTGCTCCTATGGTGGACAAATAGAAGATGGTTTTATCATCCCCTCGGAATGTGTGTGTGTTTTGAGACAGACTCTCGCTCTGTCACCCAGGCTGGAGTGCGTACCATGGTGCGATCATAGCTCACTACGGCCTCCAACTCCTGCTTCAGCCTCCAGAGTAGCAAGGGGCTAATTTTTTTTTTTTTTTGAGACGGAGTCTCTGTTGCCTGAGTTGGAGTGCGGTGGTGCGTTCTTGGCTCACTGCAACCTCTGCCTCAAGCGATTTTCCTGCCTCAGCCTCCTGGGTTCAAGTGATTTTCCTGCCTCAGTCTCCTGAGTAGCTGGAATTACAGGCGCCAGCCACCATGCCCAGCTAGTTTTTTGTATTTCTAGTAGAGATGGGGTTTCACCACGTTGGCCTGGCTGGTCTTGAACCCATGACCTCGTGATTTGCCCACCTTGGCCCCCCCAAAGTGCTGGGATTTCAGGCATGAGCCACCGCACCCGGCAGCAGCGGCTAATTTTTTTAAAATTTCTTGTAGCAACAGGGTGTTGCTATGTTGCCCAGCTGGTCCTGAGTCACGGGTTACAGGTGTGTGTTGCCATGCCAGGCTTGCTTCCTCCTTCATTAAGTGGCCATTTTTCCACCTCAAAAATTGGTTTGGGACACAAGGAAGAATTGGAAATGCTTAAGATGAGAACAAAAGTTGAGACCACCCAAAACTGCTGGGACCTTACTAATGCCCAGTGCTGCCAGTGGTCGGACCAAGACCCCACACCAGACCCACTCCCCAGCTCCCGCTTATGGCCCCGTGGGAACAGACTGTATTCTTATCCTTTGGCATTTCTCTACAAATAAAAATGTAAGAGGTGCCACCGTGGTCCGGACTTTGTGCACTTGGCGTTGTGCTGAGCAAGGCGTGTGGCCTGTTCTTACCGCCAGGTTCTGCTGCCCCCACCCCCACTTCGGTGACTAAACCTGCAGCTCTGATCCTGTTCCCAAAGGGGCGGGAGGCTGGGCTCACTCCAGGCAGCCCCTGGCCTCCCTCACGGACCCCGTGTGTAGGGCTCATTGCTTTGATCGCCTTTCCAGCGCCGATGCTGCAGTAGCTGAGCCTGGCCTAGAGCTCGCGGTCACGAACACCGGCAGCCTCCTGCCTACGGTGTCCCGCGCCGTAGAAGAGCCTGCCCTGGCGCTGCGCTGGTCGTGGCTGCGTCAGCAGTGGGCCCGCACCTCCTTGCGTCTCCCTGTAGGCCAGCCCTGCCCCGGATCTAGGTGCCTGCCCCTGAAGCGCGCGGCTGCCGGTGATGAACCCGGAGGGCGGTGGGCGGCTGCTTCCGCCGGTAGGTGGGGGCGTTGAGCGGCCTCTGGGGACGGGGCGGGGCCTGCTCCTGGGGGAGGACTCCGCCCCCTCCCCAGGAGGCAAGTTAACTCGCGACCTTCACCAGGCGCGTTCTGGTCAAGATGGCGCTGGCGGCTGCTGTGCGAGTCCCTGCGCGCGTTCTGCTCCGCGCGGGTGCGAGACCCGAGGCGGGCAGGGGTCGGGGCCGGGGTTGGGGCCGGGGTCGGGGCCGGGGCCTGGAACTAATGGGCTCCTCCGCGCTGCCTTCGCAGGGGCCCGGCTCCTGGGCGCGGTCCTCGGGCGGACAGAGCGGGCGGACGGCGGGGGAGATGGCGCGCGGCGCTTCGGGAGCCAGCGGGTGTTGGTGGAGCCGGACGCGGGCGCAGGTGAGCGGACGGCACCGAGGGAGCGCGGGCGTGGGGCCGGGACCCGCGGGGGTCCGCGCTCGCGGGGCGCTATCGGAGAACCACGTCTGTCGACGCTCAGTTGCTGTTTAGAACCCAAGATTCGAAACAACCTTGCCTCTCTACCTGGATTCGTTCGTCGTGAGACAAAAGTTTCTGTTTTTAAAGTTGTAGGGGGCCGGGCGCGGTGGCTCGCGCCTGTAATCCTAGCACTTTGAGAGGCTGAGGCAGGCGGATCACCTGAGGTCAGGAGTTCGAGATCAGCCTGGCCAACATGATGAAACGCCATCTCTACTAAAAAATATAAAAGAAAAAAATAGCTGGGTGTGGTGGTGCCTGCCTGTAATCCCAGCTGCCTGGGAGGCTGAGGCAGAAGAATCGCTGGAACCTGGGAGGTGGAGGCTGCAGTGAGCCGAGATTGTGCCTCTGCACACCAGCTGGGCCACAGAGCAAGACTCCGTCTCTAAATAAATAAATAAATAAATAAATAAGTGGAGATATGAGCTGTTATCTAAGTTATTCAATTGGAAGTGGAAAAGAATATTTTGGAATAAAATGATGTTTGTTAACACTCCCATGTGGCACAGAATCTCGTCAGAACCGTCGTTCTGACCTCCCGTCAGAACCCTTGGTAAAACCCACTGGAAAGGATAGAAAAAGTACTTTTGGAAGAGAAGCCTGCGCGCTCCCTCCAGACAGGAGGCCGAGCTGAGGGCACCAAGAGGGCACGGCCCAGGCACGAGCAGTTCCTCATCCAGGACATGCTGACCCGGACCTCCCCCTGCAGGCCTCAGTCCCTGCTGTGGCTCCTGAGAGGAGGCCCTCCCCCTCTGCAAGTAGGTCACAGCCCTTGCCCTCCCCAACCCCCCAGACTCAGGGCTGTGCCCACACTGCACAGCTTCGGGACACCCGGCTCCCGGTGCCTCTTTTTGGTTCCGTCCTCTCTGTCTGGGCTCCTTCTACAAACTGAGAGGGATAAACCAAGACCAACTACAAACTGAGTTTCTTTTCTTTATTTTTGGAGATGTAGTCTTGCTCTTTCACCAGACTGGAGTACAGTGGCGCAACCTCGGCTCACTGCAACCTGTGCCTCCTGGGTTCAAGCAGTTCTCCCTCCTTAGCCTCCCAAGTAGCTCCGATTACAGGGGCCCACCACCATGTCCACTAATTTTTGTAAAAACTGAGTTTCTGAAGGGATCATTTCTGTAGCATATTTGAATATATTGCAACAAAATGCAAAAAAAAAAATTTATTTATTTTTTTCAGACAGCATCTCTGTCGCTCAGGCTGGAGTGCAATGGCATGGTCCTGGCTCACTGCAATCTCAGTCAGGCCTGACTTTCTGACCCCAAACTCTACTTTGTCTTTTTGTCTACCTTTTTTTTTTGAGACGGAGTCTCGCTCTGTCGCCCAGGCTAGAGTGCAGTGGCACAATATCTGTTCACTGCAAGCTCCGCCTCCCGGATTCACGCCATTCTCCTGCCTCAGCCTCCCGAGCAGCTGGGACTACAGGCGCCCAGGTAATTTTTTTTGTATTTTTAGTAGAGACGGGGTTTCACCATGTTAGCCAGGACGGTCTCGATCTCCTAACCTTGTGATCTGCCTGCCTCCGCCTCCCAAAGTGCTGGGATTACAGGCGTGAGCCACCGCGCCCAACTTACTTTGTCTCTTTATATGGTGAAACGGGGAGGCACTTGGGTAAAAAATTGTCATTGCACCAACACTTTTCCTTTTTTACTGGAGGTAATGTGTGTGTGTGTATGTGTGTGTGTGTATGTGTGTGTGTGTGTGTGTGTGTGTGTACATAAAAATGTTTATACCTGGCCGGGCGAGGTGGCTTAAGCCTGTAATCCCAGCACTTTGGGAGGCCAAGATGGGCGGATCACGAGGTCAGGAGATTGAGACCATCCTGGCTAACCCGGTGAAACCCCATCTCTACTAAAATATACAAAAAAAACTAGCTGGGCGAGGTGGCGGGCGCCCGTAGTCCCAGCTACTCAGGAGGCTGACGCAGGAGAATGGCGTAAACCCAGGAGGCAGAGCTTGCAGTGAGCTGAGATCCGGCCACTGCACTCCAGCCTGGGCGACAGAGTGAGACTCCGTCTCAAAAAAAAATGTTTATACCTAACATTTACCATTCTAGCCATTTTGCTCAGTACAGCCCAGTAGCAGTAAGTACATTCACAATGTTGTGTAGTCCACACTATTCATTCCAATACCTTAAGATACGTGTTTTTGAGGTCGGGCCCAGTGACTCACTCCTGTAATCCCAGCACTTTGGGAGGCTGAGGCGGACGGATCATGAGGTCAGGAGATCGAGACCATCCTGGCTAACACAGTGAAACCCTGTCTCTACTAAAAATACAAAACATTAGCCGGGCGAGGTGGCGGGCGCCTGTAGTCCCAGCTACTCGGGAGGCTGAGGCAGGAGAATGGCATGAACCCAGGGGGTGGAGCTTGCAGTGAGCCGAGATCACGCCACTGCACTCCAGCCTGAGCAACAGAGCGAGACTCCGTCTCAAAAAAATATATATGTGTATGTTTTTGACCAGGCGCCATGGATCATGCCTGTAATCCCAGCACTTTGGGAGGCCAACACAGGAGGATCAGTTGAGCCCAGGAGTTTGAGACCAGCCTGGACAACATAGCGAGACTCCATCTCTACAAAAAATTTTAAAATTAGCCATGTGCGGAGCTGTATGCTACTGGGTAGGCTGAGGCAGATCACTTGAGACCAGGAGGTCGGGGATGCAATGAGCTATGATTGTACCACTGGACTCCAGCCTGGGCAGCAGATCAAGACTCTGTCTGAAAAAACAATAAATAAATAAGGAATATTTAGTACCCACCCTATGCCAGGAATGTAGCCACTTCCCACGTGATGTCTAAGCTCTTCCAGAGTCTCCTTGTTTTGTTTTTGTTTGTTTGTTTGTTTGTTTGAGGCAGAGTCTCGCTCTGTACCCCAGGCTGGAGTGCAGTGGCCCAATCTTGGCTCACTGCAAGCTCCGCCTCCCGGGTTCACGCCATTCCCCCGCCTCAGCCTCCCAAGTAGCTGGGACTACAGGCACCCGCCACTACGCCCGGCTAATTTTTTTTTTGTATTTTTAGTAGAAACAGGGTTTCACCGTGTCAGCCAGGATGGTCTCGATCTCCTGTCCTTGTGATCCGCCCACCTCGGTGTCCCAAAGTGCTGGGATTACAGGTGTGAGCCCCTGTGCCCGGCCTCTCCTTGGTTATCTTATGCTCATCTCTGGTCTCTTTTTTTTTTTTGAAACGGAGTCTCGCTGTATCACCCAGGCTGGAGTGCAGTGGCCGAATCTCAGCTCACTGCAAGCTCTGCCTCCTGGGTTTACGCCATTCTCCTGCCTCAGCCTCCGGAGTAGCTGGGACTACAGGCGCCCGCCATCTCGCCTGGCTAGTTTTTTTGTATTTTTAGTAGAGACGGGGTTTCACCGTGTTAGCCAGGATGGTCTCGATCTCCTGACCTCGTGATCCACCCGTCTCGGCCTCCCAAAGTGCTGGGATTACAGGCTTGAGCCACCGCGCCCGGCCTCATCTCTGGTCTCTTTACCTTTCCCCCCAGTGTCCTTGTTACCAGAACACCAGCTTGGTCTAAATCCATGCTGCTCACCACACACATAGCCAATGACTGAGGCCAGGCGCAGTGACTCATGCCTGTAATCCCAGCACTTTTGGGGAGGCCTAGGTGGGCGGATCATTTGAGGTCAGAAGCTCGAGGCCAGCCTGGCCAACATAGTGAAACCCCCTCTACTAAAAATACAAAAGATAGCCAGGCATGGGAACACACGCCTGTAATCCCAGCTCTTCGGGAGGCTGAGGCAGGAGAATTGCTTGAAGCCGGAAGGCAGAGGTTGCAGTGAGCCAAGATCGCGCCACTGCACTCCAGCCTGGGTGAGAAAGCGAGACTCCATCTCAAAAAAATAAAATAGGATGGGCGTGGTGGCTCACGCCTGTAATCCCAACATTTTGGGAGGCTAAGGCAAGCAGATCACCTGAGGTCAGGAGTGTTCAAGATCAGCTTGGCCAACATGGCAAAACTCCACCTCTACTAAAAATACAGAAATTAGCCTGGCATGGTGGCAGGCGCCTGTAATGCTGGCTACTTGGGAGGTTGAGCCAGGAGAATCCCTTGAACCCAGGAGGCAGAGGTTGCAGTGAGCTGATAGCACTCCATTGCACTCCATCCTGGGCGACAGAGTGAGACTCCATCTCCAAAAAATAAAAATAAAAAATAAATAGGCCAGGCGCGGTGGCTAAAGCCTGTAATCTCAGCACTTTGGGAGGCCGAGGCAGGTGGATCATGGGGTCAGGAGATCGAGACCATCCTGGCTAACACGGTGAAACCCCGACTCTACTAAAAATACAAAAAAAATTAGCCGGGCTTGGTGGTGAGCACCTGTAGTCCCAGCTGCTTGGGAGGCTGAGGCAGAAGAATGGCATGAACCCAGGAGGCGGAACTTGCAGTGAGCCGAGATTGCACCACTGCGCTCCAGCCTGGGCGACAGAGCAAGACTCTGTCTCAAAAAATAAATAAATAAATAAATAAAAATGTAAAAAAACATAAATAAATAGTAATGACCACATGGATGAGCCTTGAACACATGATACTCAGTGGAAAAAGCCGGCCACAAAGCCCACATACTGTGGTATCCTGATGATATGGAATGGCCGGAGCAGGCAGAACCATAGACACAGAACGCAGATTGGCGGCCGCCAGGGGCTGGGGGTGGGATGGGGAGCAACTGCTAATGGGGACAGGGATTCTTTTGGGGACAATGAAAAGATTCTGGAGCTAGGCAGTGGCGATAGTTGCACAACACAGTCAGTATACTGAATTATGTAAGTGCCTGACTTGTTCACTTAAAAATGGCTGATTTAGGCTGGGTACAGTGGCTCATGCCTATAATCCCAACACTTTGGGAGGCCGATGCAGGAGGATCACCTGAGGTCAGGAGTTCGTGACCAGCCTGGCCAACCTGTTGAAACCCCTTCTCTACTAAAAATGCAAAAATTAGCCAGGCGTGGTGGTGTGTGCCTGTAATTCCAGCTTCTCGGGAGGCTAAGGCAGAAGAATGACTTGAACCCAGGAGGCAGAGGCTGCAGTGAGCCGAGATCGCACTGCTGCACTCCAGCCTGGGTGACAGAGCGAGACTCTGTCTCAAAAAAAATAAAGATAGAAAATGATTAATTTGACTGGGCAGAGTGGCTCACGCCTGTAATCCCAGCACTTTGGTAGGCCGAGGTGGGTGAATCACGAGGTCAAGAGATCAAGACCATCCTGGCCAACCAACATGGTGAAACCCCATCTCTACTAAAAATACAAAAACTAGCTGGGTGTAGTGGTGCACGCCTGTAGTCCTAGCTACTCCGGAGGCTGAGGCAGGAGAATTACTTGAACCCAGGAGGTGGAGGTTGCAGTGAGCTGAGATTGCATCACTGCACTCCAGCCTTGATGACAGAGTGAGACTGTCAAAAAAAATAATAGGCCGGGCGCGGTGGCTCAAGCCTGTAATCCTAGCACTTTGGGAGGCCGAGACGGGCGGATCACGAGGTCAGGAGATCAAGACCATCCTGGCTAACACAGTGAAACTCCGTCTCTACTAAAAAATACAAAAAAACTAGCCGGGCGAGGTGGCGGGCGCCTGTAGTCCCAGCTACTCGGGAGGCTGAGGCAGGAGAATGGCGTGAACCCGGGAGACGGAGCTTACAGCGAGCCGAGATCACGCCACTCTATTCCAGTCTGGGTGACAGAATAAGACTCCGTCTCAAAAAAAAAAATGAAGGAAAGAGAGAGAGAAAGAAAATGGTTAATTTAAAAAGCATGCAGTTTATATAGAATAAATGAAATTGTTAATTTACGTTATATCGATCTTACTTCAATTTAAAAAGCCATAGGCTCACTCCTGTACTCTAGCACTTTGGGAGCCTGAGGCAGAAGGACCACTTGAACTCAGGAGTTCAAGACCAGCCTGGGCAACAAAAGGAGACTTCGTCTGTACTAAAAAATCAAAAAAATTAACTGGGCATTGTGGCCCGTGCCTGTGATCCCAGCTACTCAGCAGACTGAGTTGGGAGGATCACTGGAGCACAGGAGGTCAAAGCTGCAGTGAGCAGAGATCACACCCCTACACTCCAGCCTGGGTGATAGAGCGAGACTCTGTCTCAAAAATAATAATAATTAATAAAAAATAACCCCCAGGCCGGGCACTGTGGCTCACGCCTGTAATCCTGGCACTTTGGGAGGCCGAGGCGAGTGGATCACCTGTGATCGGGAGTTCAAGACCAGCCTGACCAACATGGAGAAACCCCGTCTCTACTAAAAATACAAAATTAGCTGGGTGTAGTGGCACGCACCTGTAATCCCAGCTACTCGGGAGGCTGAGGCAGTCAAATCGCTTGAACCCAGGAGGCGGAGGCTGCGGTGAGCCAAGATCACCCCATTGCACTCCAACCAGAGCAACAAGAGCGAAACTCCATCTCAAACAAAAATAGGACCGGGCACGGTAGCTCACACCTGTAATCCCAACACTTTGGGAGGCTGAGGTGGGCGGATCACAAGGTCAGGAGATTGAGACCATCCTGGCTAACACGGTGAAACCCTGTCTCTACTAAAAATACAAAAGAATTAGCCGGTCATGGTGACGGGCGCCTGTAGTCCCAGCTACTCGGGAGGCTGAGGCAGGAGAATGGCGTGAACCCGGGAGGCGGAGCTTGCAGTGAGCTGAGATCCGGCCACTGCACTCCAGCCTGGGCGACAGAGCGAGACTCCGTCTCTAAATAAATAAAGAAACAAACAAAACCCCCCAAATGCACAGCTATCACGGCTTGGTTGAGGGTGCAGGCTCATCAGAGTGCTTTTCCAGTGCCAGGTGTGAGCTTTCTCTTTGCTCTCTCTTTTTTTTTTTTTTTTGAGACGGAGTCTCGCTCTGTCGCCCGAACTGGAGTGCAGTGGTGCGATCTCAGCTCACTGCAAGCTCCGCCTCATGGGTTCACGCCATTCTCCTGCCTCAGCCTCCTGAGTAGCTGGGACTACAGGCGCCCGCCACCTCGCCCGGCTAGTTTTTTGTATATTTTAGTAGAGACGGGGTTTCACCGTGTTAGCCAGGATGGTCTCGATCTCCTGACCTTGTGATCTGCCCGTCTCGGCCTCCCAAAGTGCTGGGATTACATCTCTTTTCTCATTTTTTAAATTAGGGGTGGCTGTGATGAAATTGAAGCACCCCCCGGTGAACACCCTGAGCCTGGAGTTTCTGACGGAGCTGGTCATCTGCCTGGAGAAGCTGGAGAGTGACAGGAGCTTCCGCGGTGTCGTCCTGACCTCCGTACGTGTCCGTTCCGCTCCCTACCCCTGCCCAAGTTCTCTGATAGGAGCACAGGCCTGTTGCACATGGGAAGAGGCAGAGCCTGCCGGCAGGTGGTGCAGGCAGCCAGCAGCCCCACCACCCTGAACTCCAGGTGCCTCCACGGGAGGCTTCCAGGAGCATGGTCTGGGTGTGCCCCAGCAGGGAGCCAAACTGTCACGGGCCTCAAGCAGATCATTCCCAAAGGTAAAGGTGGGCCAGTCTGGGAGATAACCTTCCCAGGAGACGGCTTTCCCAAGAGACAGCCTTCCCGGGACACGTCCTTCCCGGTAGGCAGAATTCCCAGGAGACAGCCTTCCTGGCCTGGGCCGTCATCCAGGCGGACACTGGGGGGAGCTGTGGGCAGCGAGTGAGGGAGAGCCATGCATCTATGGGGTCACCTTGGATCCTAAGCACACCTGGTGGTGGGTTCCTGGGGTGCTCCCCGCTAGGATCACTTGGGTGCCCTGAGCCAGTCCTGCGAACAATGCCCGTGTTCTCTGATCCTCTGTGGGCCAGTCTTCGGGGCAAGTTCTCAGAGGGGGAACCTCTTTGGTCTGAGTTCTTGTGCAGGGGACTCTAAGTGTTGCCTGAGTGCTGGCGAACGCTAGGCGTGGCATCTGTGGGAACGATGTCATTACCAGGGTCGCGGAGGGGCAATAAGTAGTGTCAGGCCCAGGAGGATGAGACCCCTGAGGGGAGGTGGGCCATGGCCGAGGTGACAGGAGTGAGGGGTCCTCGGAGGCTGGGGTAGCTTTACAGGGCCTGGCCTAGAACTCCTGACCTCAAGTGATCCGCCCACCTTGGCCTCCCAAAGTGCTGGCCGTGTCCAGCCTTGTGTACTTATTGAGACAGAATCTCTCTCTGTTGCCCAGGCTGGAGTACAGTGACGTGATCTTGGCTTACTACAACCTCCGCCTCCTGGGTTCAAGCGGTTCTTGAATCTTGAAAATTTTAAAAATTTTTGGTAGAGACAGTGTCTTTGTTGCCCATGTTGGTCTTGAACTCCTGGGCTCAAGCAGTCCTCCCACCTCAACTTCCCGATGCGCTAGGATTACAGGTGTGAGCCATTGCACCTGGTTAATTTTTTTTGCTTAATTTTTACTTTTTTGTACAGATGGGGTCTTGCTGTGTTGCCCAGGCTGGTCTTGAACTCCTGGCCTCAAGCAGTCCTCCCATCTTGGCCTCCCAAATCTCTGGGATTACAGGCATGAGCCACCACGCCGGGCCTGGGTCTTGAGTAATGGAAGTAGAACGCGTTTTGTAGAAACAAAGAACCCGCCTGCCCGTTCTGTGCGGCGGCAGCTCACGTTTGGGCACAGTGGAGCTGCGTTGCACACCCGCACTGCTCCTGGCTTTTTCACATGACCTGAGGATGTGGAGGCCATCCCATCTGTCCCGGCCCCCGCCTCCTCACACACATTAGGTGGTTGTCGTCCTTTCTGTGGACAGTGTGGGGTAAACATCTGCCCAGCTCTGCTTGTGTGAATCAGGGTGAGCTGGGTTTGGCTGCAGGAACAAGTTCACCCACAGCCTTGGAGCATCCGGCCCTCGGGAGGAAAACGTGCTGTGTCGTGCAGAGGGGAGGGCACCTTTGTTGTTTGCTCAGGGTGCTGTGACCGTGCAGGGGCCCCAGGGTGGGTTTTCCACTCCTCCCCGAGCCCACCTCCCTGGCCAGCAGCCCTGACTGGGCGTCTGAGGCCCCCGTGCTGGCACCCGCTACTCTGGCCATGGGAGGTTCCCTCCCACCTGTGCTCACCCCTCGCCCGCCCTTGGTAGCTCTTGAGAAACCCACACTTTCCAGATCCTTCTCCCACTCTAGCACTTCCTGGTCCACACGGCGGTCTGTGGCTTGCTTGGCCCTTTCCGGGTGAATGATTCAGAACATGCACCTCCTCTGAACTCTAAGGAGTCTTCACCACACCTCTGGGTTCCTCTGCCCGAGCCGGGCGTGCGGAGCCTGAGGCCCAGCGCTCTGATGTCCCTGGGAGGTGCCTGGCCCTGCCTGTCCTCTCCTATCCAGTTTGAAGCGGGAAAGGGAAGAATGTTCTGGAAAGTACAGGGAAGCCGGGTCCAGGGCCTAGGCCGAGTCCTTGGAGCGCCTAGTCCTGGCTCCATGGGGGCAGCACCCACACCCTGAGTGTGACCTGGCCCTGCTGTGCCTTGGGCACTTGGGCTCCTCAGTCTTCCTGCTGTGATGCCAGCTGGGAGGTGGACTCTGATGGGTGCGTGGCCCTGGCGCCCCCTGCAGGACTGTCCGGGTGTCTTCTCGGCCGGCCTGGACCTGACAGAGATGTGTGGGAGGAGCCCCGCCCACTATGCCGAGTACTGGAAGGCGGTGCAGGAGCTGTGGCTGCGGTTCTACCAGTCCAACCTGGTGCTGGTCTCCGCCATCAATGTGAGTGTCCCCAGTACCAGGTGGCCTCGCTGGCTCTTCTGGGCCAGCCCCGGGGGGTGGGGCAGACACTGTCCTGCCCTTGGAATCTCTCACAGGGGAAGGGAATGGTTGGGGAGACCCTGAGATGTGCACAGATGAGTGCCATTGCAGACCGCATGGCGTGCTGGGCCTCAGGTGAGGGGCCTGCCTGGGTCTGTCAGACAAGACCCAGAAAAGAGCCAGTGGGTAGGGACCAGGGCCTGGGGTTGATGCCAGCCTGGGTGGAGGCTGTGTGTGGTGGAAACATCACTCCATCCCTCCCCAAGGAAGGCCAGGGAAGCTGAGGACAACGTGGAGGCTCCACCTCTGGAACCAGGGTGTCCTGTGGGGTGGCTGTGACACGTTGGGTGCGGGCCAGAGCCTGGTGAAGGGGAGGGCTGGTGTGAGAGAAGCCTCACGGGTGCACGGCCATGCAGACAGGACGGGTCCTGTGCGGGGCAGTGGGTGCCTGCAGTGACCGCAGGGTGAGTGTGGGGTTCCCAGGACATTCTGGTGGCGCGAGCTGCTGGGGTGGTAACGAGGCCCCATGGGGCATGACGGCTCTGACTAAATCCTTATGTGGCATTTTAGCATTGAGTAAAAGCTCTGAAAGGACAAGCAACTTGCTCCCCTAACTGAATGGTTTTAAAAAGTGATTTTCTGTTGCCTAAGAACTAATGACCCTGGGCTGAGGACGAGCCTCAGACCCTCCTTGTGGAGCACTAAGGGGCCAGTTCCTTCCCCATCCATTTCCTGGTACACACCCAGCCCAGCCCAGACCATTGTGGGTATGGAGCCCTGTGGGGGTTGGGGCACACCGAGGGCACAGGCCCTCCTTGGCATCCTTGGACCCAGCCCTCTGGAATGCAGTTGGGACCAGCAGCATCTAAGAGTCTAAGAGCCCTGTCTGGCCTCTCCCTGCAGGGAGCCTGCCCTGCCGGAGGCTGCCTGATGACCCTGACCTGTGACTACCGTGTCCTGGCAGACAACCCCAGGTACTGCATAGGACTCAACGAGACCCAGCTGGGTATCGTCGCCCCTTTCTGGTAAGGCCCGGGGCTGCAGCCACACTCCATGCTTGTCGTGGAGGGAACTGACCCACCTGGGGCCACATGGTGAGCGGGTGTCTGCGTTCCAGGTTCAAAGACACCCTGGAGAACATCATCGGGCACCGGGCGGCCGAGCGTGCGCTGCAGCTGGGGCTACTCTTCCCACCGGCAGAGGCCCTGCAGGTGGGCATAGTGGACCAGGTGGTCCCAGAGGAGCAGGTGCAGAGCACTGCGCTGTCAGCGATAGCCCAGTGGATGACCACACCAGGTGAGGCACAGGGCATGGCGGGCGCCCGATGATGCTGGGGAGACCAGAAGGTTCTCTACCCAGAGGTTCTCTGTGGACATCGTGACTGCAGGAGACTGTTCAGAATCACAGTCATGTGGGTGTCAGGAGACTGCTGTAACAACGCAGCACAGACCGGGTGGCCCAGACCACAGAAGTTGATCTCATGGTGCTGGAGACCAGAGGTGCAAAATCAAGGTGTGGGCAGGGCTGCCCTTCCTCCCTGGGCTCCAGGGGAGGCTCCTTGGTGCCCCTGCCCACTTCTGCTGGCTCCAGGCCTCCCTGGGCTTGTGGACACCTTGCTCTAATCTCTGCCTCCATCCTTACGCAGATTTCTCCCCTGTGTTTTCATGGGTCTCAGGTCTCTCCATTCTCAGGACTCCTGCCATGTGATTTAGGACCTACCCTAAATCCAAGATGATCCCAACTTAATTACATCTGCAGAGACTCTTTCCAAATAAGGTCACACTTCCAGGTTCCAGAGCTGTGGTTAGGAATTGGACCTATCTTTTGGGACACACTTTTCAACCTACCACAAAGACAGTTGTCCACTTCACAGAAATAGAGCTGGTCATGTCAGCGATGGTATACACCAGGCCCAGCAAATGCCGTCTCTAAAGGGCCAGGTGGCTTGCGGGCTCTGTAGGTAAGACCTTTGTGGTAGAAAGCAGCCACGGAGGAGACGTAAACTGACAGGTGTAGCTGTGATCTGGCAAAGCTTTATGGACACTGGGCCAGGCGCGGTGGCTCACACCTTGTAATCTCAGCACTTTGGGAGGCCGAGGCAGGCAGATCACTTGAGATCAGGAGTTCGAGACCAGCCTGGCCAACATGGTGAAAACCCATCACGGCCGGGCGCGGTGGCTCAAGCCTGTAATCCCAGCACTTTGGGAGGCCGAGACGGGCGGATCACGAGGTCAGGAGATCGAGACCATCCTGGCTAATACGGTGAAACCCTGTCTCTACTAAAAATACAAAAACTAGCCGGGCGAGGTGGCGGGTGCCTGTAGTCCCAGCTACTCGGGAGGCTGAGGCAGGAGAATGGCGGAAACCCGGGAGGCGGAGCTTGCAGTGAGCTGAGATCCGGCACTGCACTCCAGTCCGGGCGACAGAGCGAGACTCCGCCTCAAAAAAAAAAAAAAAAAAAACCCATCTCTACTAAAAATACAAAAATGGGCCGGGCGTGGTGGCTCACGCCTGTAATCCCAGCACTTTGGGAGGCCGAGGCGGGCGGATCACGAGGTCAGGAGATCGAGGCCATCCTGGCTAACACAGTGAAACCCCGTCTCTACTAAACATACAAAAATTAGCCGGGCATGGGTGCAGGCGCCTGTCGTCCCAGCTACTTGGGAGGCTGAGACAGGAGAATGGCGTGAACCCGGGAGGCAGAGCTTGCAGTGAGCCAAGATCACACCACTGCACTCCAGCCTGGGCAACAGAGCAAGACTCTGTCTCAAAGAAAAAAAAAAAAAATACAAAAATGAGCCGGGCATGGTGGCACGTGCCTGTAATTACAGCTACTTGGGAGGTTGAGGCAGGAGAATCACTTGAACTTGGGAGGCAGAGGATGGAGTGAGCCAAGATCATGCCAGTGTACTCCAGCCTGGGTGACAGCAAGACTCCATCTCAGAAAAAAAAAAAAAAAAAGATTTACGGACATTGAAATTTGAGTTTCACATAATTTTCACTTGTCACAGAATACTAACCTTTTGATTTTCAACTCCTCAAAAATGTAAAAACCAGCCCAGTACAGTGGCTCAGGCCTGTAATCCGAGCACTTTGAGATGCCAAAGCGGGTGGATCACCTGAGGTCAGGAGTTTGAGACCAGCCTGGCCAACATGGCGAAACCCCGTCTCTACTAAAAATATAAAAATTAGTCAGGTGTGGGGGCAGGTGCCTATAATCCCACCTACTCGGGAAGGCTGAGGCCAGAGAAGCACTTGAACCTGGGAGGCTGAGGTTGCAGTGAGCCAAGATCATGCCACTGCACTCCAGCCTGGGCGACACAGATTCGGTCTCAAAAAAGTAAAAACCGTTCATAGCTTCAGGGCCTTGGGAAGCCAGATTTACCAACCCTGATACAAGTAACTGAAGGCTGTTCTGCCATTTCCCGTCCTGTAAGAGAATATTCAGTGCCATGGAAAAATATTTTTTTTTCTTTTTTTTTTTTGAGACAGAGTCTCACTCAGTCCCTCAGGCTGGAGTACAGTGGCACAATCTCAGCTCACTGCAACCTCCACCTCCTGGGTTCACGCCATTCTCCTGCCTCAGCCTCCTGCACCATGGAAATATTCTTCATAATATAATTGAGTGAAAATAACACGTTAAGTGGCTGGGCGCGGTGGCTCACGCCTGTAATCCCAGCACTTTGGGAGGCCAAGGCGAGTGGATCACCTGAGGTCAGGAGTTCAAGATCAGCCTGACCAACATGGTGAAACTTCACCCTTCTCTACTAAAAATACAAAAATTAGCCAGGCGTGGTGACGCTTCTATAATCCCAGCTACTCAGGAGGCTGAGGCAGGAGAATTGCTTGAACCTAGGAGGTGGAGGTTGCAGTGAGCTGAGATCATGCCACTGTAGTCCAGCCTGGGCGACAGACACTCCATCTCAAAAATAAATAAATAATACAAAATTGGTCAGGCGGTGTGGTGCACGCCTGTAGTCCCAGCTACTCGGGAGGCTGAGGTGAGAGGATCACCTGAGCCCAGGAATTCAAGGCTGCAGTGAGTCATGATCACACTACTGCACTCCAGTGTGGGTGACAGAGAAGATCTTTCTCTTAAAAAAAAAAATATAGGGCCGGGTGTGGTGGCTCATGCCTGTAAAACCAGCACTTTGGGAGGCCGAGATGGGTGGATCACCTGAGCTCGGGAGTTCGGGACCAGCCTGGCCAACATGGGGAAACCCCATCTCTACTAAAAATGCAAAATTAGCTGGGCGTGGTGGCGCATACCTGTAATCCCAGCTACTCGGGAGGCTGATGCAGGAGAATCACTTGAACCCAGGAGGCAGAGGTTGCAGTGAGCCGAGATCATACCACTGCAGCCTGGGCAACAGAGCAAGACTCCATCTCAAAAAAATAAATAAATGGCCGGGCGCGGTGGCTCAAGCCTGTAATCCCAGCACTTTGGGAGGCCGAGACGGGCGGATCACGAGGTCAGGAGATCGAGACCATCCTGGCGAACACTGTGAAACCCCGTCTCTACTAAAAAATACAAAAAACTAGCCGGGCGAGGTGGCGGGCGTCTGTAGTCCCAGCTACTCGGGAGGCTGAGGCAGGAGAATGGCGTGAACCCGGGAGGCGGAGCTTGCAGTGAGCTGAGATCCGGCCACTGCACTCCAGCCCCGGCGACAGAGCAAGACTCCGTCTCAAAATAAATAAATAAATGAATGAATGAATGAATGAGTGAATGAATGTAAGTTGGGAGTCACCCCACTGCCCTGAAAGCGGGATTTCAGTGGTAGGTCCCATTTTCTTTAGACCATGCTCGACAGCTGACGAAGGCCATGATGCGAAAGGCCACAGCCAGCCGCCTGATCACTCAGCGTGATGCGGACGTGCAGAACTTCGTCAGCTTCATCTCCAAAGACTCCATCCAGAAGTCCCTGCAGCTGTACTTAGAAAGGCTCAAAGAAAAGAAACACTAACGGCTGGGCTGCCAGACTTACAGCCACGCGTGCCCCTCTGGGTCCCAGGGAGGTCTTAAACAAGGCATTTTTCAACTTAAAATTACTGCCAGCGTTTCATTTGACTGATTTTACATAGAAGTTCCTGTTCCTCGTAGCCCGGTGGCCCAAGGCCGAACCACACACAAACACACACGGGTGCCTGTGCCCCGCAGGCAAGGGGAGTTGAGAGCAGCCTTTTGACTTGGGACTGTGACTGGCAGGGGGCGCCATTCTGGACCTGGTGAGGTCACCACTGAGTGTCTCCATTCCCAAGGCAGAATCGTCAATCAAGTCCCTGGTCGTCCATTCCGGCCTTTGGACTGCCTGCTCTTAGGTGTGAGGCCAGGTGGTCTTGGCCCCATGACCCACACAGGACTCCCCAGAGAAAAGCCTTTTGGCCACTGCCCTTACTCATCAGGATGAAGGGAGTGGACAGTGAATCAGAGCAACTGGGGGATCCTGAGCCGGCGGGAGTGGGACTCTGGAGGCAGCTGTGCTGCCAGGGCTCCAAATGTCCTTTTTTTTTTTTTTTTGAGACGGAGTCTCGTTCTGCTGCCCAGGCTGGAGTGCAGTGGCCGGATCTCAGCTCACTGCAAGCTCCGCCTCCCGGGTTCACGCCATTCTCCTGCCTCAGCCTCCCGAGAAGCTGGGACTACAGGCGCTCGCCACTTCGCCCGGCTAATTTTTTGTATTTTTTAGTAGAGACGGGGTTTCACCATGTTAGCCAGGATGGTCTTGATCTCCTGATCTCGTGATCCACCTGTCTCGGCCTCCCAAAGTGCTGGGATTACAGGCTTGAGCCACCGCACCTGGGCCCAAATGTCCTTTAAGAAGGATTTTGCAAGAACCAAACTCATCCAAATCCTTGAAACAAAGGTTTTTCCTCCCATGCAATTCAGACCAAGTTCCCACACCTTGCTAACATATGATGTTTCAAAAACCAGAAACCTCATCGGGCCCCCATCAGTGACCCAGTGGACCCATGGGCCTGCCTGTTCCCAATCCTAATGTGGTGGCCTTGCCCAGGGCACAGGGCAGCAAACTTGAAGGGCTGAGCCATAGCGAGCTGTGCAGTTCTTTGCACGGGACCTTAGTCCCAAGCCACCTACCTCAGCAGGGAGGAGTCCAGTCCACCTACTGCTCTCAGGCTCCCCAAAAGCTCCAGGACTGCTGACCGACTGGGACCAGCCTCCCCTTGCAGTGCTGGGTGAGACCGGGCTCCTGAGACAAGTGCCTGGGGGCCCCCGCAGGGCCCTGGAGTGGGGGCTGCGGGGTGGGCCTGGGGAGAGCTATTCTGAGACCCGCCAAGGGCCCAGGAGACTGGTGTGTGGGCGCCATCCCTGTCCCAGCTGTGCTCACAGTACAGGCTCCTGAGAGCATTTGTAGTTTGCACAGAGAATGAGCAAGGAGGGTCCCTGAGCTGCCTTCTGGGGCCAACAGGCTCTGGAGGCGGCCAAGTCCCATCAGGACATGGGGTGGGCAGCCCAAGACATACCCAGAGCCTGCCTCCCTGAGCTGCATTTCCTCAGGGAAGTGGGACTGCCCCGAGGAGCTGAGGCTAGGTCCCTAGGAAGGACAGAGGCCTGGGAGCCAAGCTGTGGGGCCCGGCTGGGAGCAACTCATTTATTGAGCAGACATTTGCCAGGCAGTGCCCTCTGTGCCCCTCATGGGGCTCACAACACCCCCTGAAGTCGCTGGATGCAGCCCGTCTCACAGATGGGAAACGGAGTTGCAGGGCAGCCCATTACGTGTCCATGGCCCCTGGTCCATGCCCAGCCGACTCTGCCTTGGGGCCTCACTGAAGGGTGGCTGCTACCCTGAAGGGACCACTGTGGGGCCATTCCTCAGGGCCAGGATCTGCAGGTGGTGTGCCCCAGCCAGGCCTCGAGTCATCTGTGGGACTTGAGGGTCACCTCCACCGGAAAGTGGTCGCTGATGGCGAGAGCCTGGGGGGCGAGAAAGAGCCTCAGGGGAAAAGTGCACCCCAGCCACCGGGATGGGCCCACTGGGTGTCCACAAGCCACTGCCTCTGCGGGAAGGGCCGGTGAGGCCTAGGTGCCCACCCCTGCTGCTGCCTGCGGTGGGGCAGGGGCCAGGGCAGAGAGTGTCACCATTGGCCCTTTGAGGGAAAGGCAAGGTACCCTGCCTGCCCAGAGCTCCACACGGGGTGGGCCAGGCTCTCCAGGGCCCTTGGAAATGATCCCTGGTGCAGGGAGGGGAGCTGAGGTGGCCCCCCCCCTTGGGTGCTGGCCCCTCCCTACTGTCTGCGTGCGCCCAGGCTATGGGGACCCAGGACCAGCGCCGCCCCACGGCCCACTGGCCTGAGTCTGGTCCAGGCCGAATTCCTCCTGGAAGTCGTGCACGGTGGCCGACTGGGGCTTCAGGCTTCGGCGCAGGCGGGCGCCGCAGGCCACGATGCGGTCGTAGGCACAGTCTGAGTTGCCCACCGTGGTGTCGGCGCTGTCAGGGATGAGCCACTTGAAGACCTCACTGCTCCTCAGGCGGATGGCGGCCCAGTCCTGCGCCCGCACATAGTTGCAGTCGGCGTTGAAGTCGCCCAGGAACAGCATGTCCTGCAGGTGCCGCGGAGCCGGGTCTGAGCCGCCCTAGGGGCCGTCGAGGTCCCGCCCTCATGGCCCAGACCCCCGGGGCGCGCCTGCAGGGACCCCGGGACCGAGGGATGGGCTTACGTCGGTGCCCCACTTGTCTATCACGTCTAGGTACACGTCGTAGAGCGCGTCGATCTCCGCCACGGCTTGATGCGGCGCCGCGTGCAGCGGGATCAGCACCAGCTTATGCGCTGCTGCGGGTAGGGGTCGCGGCGTCAGGTCCCGGCGGGAGGGGAGGGGCGGGCCGGCGGCAGGGGAGGGGCGGGGCCTGCTCACCTGAGCCGGGGGCCGAGAACTTGACCACGAAGGGCTCGCGGCTGAAGACGTCCTCGGGGTCCGGGTACTGGTATGTGTCCACGACAGACACCGCGTCCTTCCTAGGAGATGTGGGGGACGCGCTGAGCCTCCCACCTGCGGCCCCGCGCGCCCCTCACTGTGGTCCGCCCCTCACCTGTACACGAACAGGTACATCTCCTTGTACTGGTCCCGGCCCAAGGGCTGGCTGCTCACAAAGCTGTACTCGTGCTCGGACACCCTGCAGAGACAGGGCCCGCTCAGGGTCAGGGCGCCACGCCGGGGCGAGATCCTGGTTGAGGGTCGAGACGAGGGGCCCTGCCCACCACACCTGTTGATCTGCTCCATGAGCGTGGACACGGCGCTGAGGTCTGGGTCTCGCACCTCCTGCACCAGCGCGAGGTCATAACCCGCCAGGATCTGGGGAGGAGTCGCGGGTGCGGGGTCAGCGTGGTCAGCACCCCCAAACGCCACCCCGCCCCGCCCCGGCCGGGGCCCCACCTTAGCGATGATGCTGCCGCAAGCCAGGTCCGACACTTTGCTGTCGCCGAAGCTCTGGATGTTGAAGGCTCCGATGCGAAGCGCCGCGGCCCTGGCGGCTTCCAGCGCCCAGAGCGCGGCCAGCAGGGCCCGGGGCCCGCCCATTGCGCGGAGCGAGGGGCTGGGAGGGACAGAAGCGGCCGCCTACGCAGACCTGTTGTCAGACCCACCGACCCACCCCTCTCCTCCGCGGCCGCCCCGTGACAGCCAGTGCGACGTAGAATCCGCCCCTGCGCTCTGCAGGCTCCCAGGGCACTGCTAGGCTCTCAGGGACGGCTGTCTTCTCACTGCGCGAGAAGCTGCAGCCGGAATAGAGGGTCCGACCCGTCCAGCCCCAGCTCAGCCAGCGGAAAGACTCACCTTGAATGTGGGTGCGGAGGCTCGAGGCTCAGGGGTTCTAGGGGAATGGGGATCCCAGGTCCAGGCTGCAGGCGTGTCCGACACAGGACTGCACTGATTCCCTCCAGCAGCAGCTCTGGCACCAGGACAGGGGCCGGTATTTGAGGTCCTGGTCCAGGGAGGGGCTGGGCTGCGCTGGGTCCCGCCCCCTCGACCCAGCTGGGTGCCTGATGAACTCCTGGCTTTCATCCCCATGGAGACCCCCAGGGTAAGGGGCGGGAGACCTGCCTGAGCCTCTTCTGGTACCCCAGGCCTGTCCCAAAACCATCCCAGAAGCCCCTGCCAGCCCCTCGGATGGAGGTAGACGGCCAGCCACATCCCGGTGTGGCTGTTCTTGTCCCCACTCCTAGAAACTAGGTCGCCTAGACTCTCTCCCTGAGCAGAATCCCTTCAGGGAAAGGAAGGCAGCACAGGAAGGACCAGCCACACTCCTTGCCCAGCATCTCCTGCTGCTCCACCTGCTCACCCTGTGGTGGAGGCCGAGGCTCCCAGATCTCCCTGTCCCCGTCCCTGGTCCTCCCACCTACCCACAGGCCTCAGGCAGTGCAGCTGGGGGCACAGCTCCAGCTGGGCAGGGCAGGAGGCTGTTGGTCAACATGCCAATGACACCCACGCGCCACCAAGGCGCCGCCAGGGCTGGCGGGAGCCTCTGGGCGGGGCGGCCAGGCACGGTGAGTCTAGGGGTGGCCTGGGAGGCAGGTGCTGCTGCTGGGACCTGGGCAAAGGTGGTGGCACCATCCACGGAGGCTGCCACTGCCACAACATCACAAGCTGCAGGTTCTCATGTTTTATTGTAAAGCAACAAGAAACTCTTATGTACACTGCCCACCTTGGGGCACCTCCATTCTGTGCCATCTTCTCTACCAGGCCAGGCAGGCGTGGGTAGGGCGCTCAGGTCCTCTGCCCTGTCCCTGCCCGGCCAGGACCCCGCAGACCTCATGCTAGACGATGACCGTCTGCACCTCCAGCTGGCCCTCTGGCGAGGAGATGACCAGCTCGCCTGCATGCTCCAGGATCTCGATGTCCTCTGATGACACCATGGTCACAGTGGCCTGTTCAGTGCCACTCGCCCCTGCCCGGGTGGCAAGCACAGTGCCCTCGCTGATGGCTGAGGCCAGTGTCATGGCCACCTGTTCTGTCAGGCTCTCAGGGGTTGCGATGGTGATGGTGTCGGCAGCAGCCGCTTCTGGGCCCAGCGCTGTCTCCTCATCCATGGTGACATTCTGCACAATGATCTGGTGGCCGGCGCTGGCCTGGTGCACAATCTGCTGCACCACCTTCATGATGTGGCTGTCCACCTGCAGGGCCACGGCTCAGCGAAAGCGGCTGCACCAGGGAGCCTCCCTGCCCCCGCCCGCCCCACCCCTCACCTCCGTCTGGGTGCCCTCGATGATCTCCGTGGCCTCACTGGTCTCCGCATCATCCGCAGTGGCCTGAGCAGATGGGCAGAAGGATAGATGTCAGCTTTGGTTGCCCCTGGGTCCCAACCTGGTCCCAGGGCCCCACACCCACCTCAATGATATACTCCTGGGTGTCGGCTACCACGGACGAGAACTCCACCAACACTGTGTGCGGGTCCTCCGCAAGGACGGTGGTGGCTGCCGCGGGGCTCTCCTCGGACACCAGCAACTCCTCCACCTCCAGCAGGCAGCCCCCTGCGGGTGGGGACTCAGTCAGGGCTTGGGGAGCCCCAGCCCCCTCCCCTCCTCCTCCCGCCTCCACGGGCCCAGACCTTTGGTGCGCAGGTGCCGGTTCAGCGTGCCGTGCTCAGCGAAGCCACGGCCGCACTTGTAGCACTTGAATGGCTTCTCGCCTGTGTGGTGTCGCACATGCCGCACCAGCGAGCCCTTCTCTCGGAAGCCACGGCTGCAGAACTGGCACACATGCGGCTTCTCCTCCAGATGTGTCCGGAAGTGCACCTGCTGTGCGTTCTGTGGAGACACCTGTCAGTGCCAGCCTGGCCTCGGTCACAACAGACTACAGCTCTCCCCTCCCACTTCTGGCCCAAGGGAGGGGCTGGGTCAAGACTGAGCACGGTGGAGGCAGGGAAGGGGGTGCACCGGGGCCAGGGCCAGGGAGCAGGATGGGGGGTCAGGTGCCAGGGTCCTGGGGCCAGAGGCCCACCTTAGTCTTGTAGCGCTTGCCACACTCGGGACAAGGGTATGGCCGCTCGTCTGAGTGGACGCGCCGGTGGCCGCGAACATGGGCGATGGTCTTGTAGAGCTTCCCGCAGTCGCCACAGCGGAAGCGGCGCTCACGCACGTGCACCTCCTGGTGCTTCTTGAGCAGGTAGGCCTTGGGGAAGGCCTTGCCACACTGCATGCAGGCGAACGGCCTTGGCCCTGCAGCCACACACATCAGGCCAGGCCCATCACCGGCGGGCCCTCCAGGCCACCTGCCACCTGCCCACAGCTCCCCTGGCTCCCTGCTGTCTATGGACCCACCCTGGATACCCAGAGGCACCCCAGTCACCTATAGCCCATCCACTGCTGTGGGCCACACACCCACCCATCACCCACCGGTGTGGCCCCTCTTGTGGGCCTCCAGGGTGGCTGCTGTCGGGAAGGTCTCACTGCACTGAGGACATGGGTGGGTCCTGGGCACCGCTGAGGCCTCGCTGGCCACCTGCTGGGGAACCACAGGAAGGCCTCCAGCACCTGGGGCAGGCTGTGCCCTGGCAATGCCAAGAACACAACCACGGGCCCCACCCTGGCAGGCTCCCTCGTGGCCCCAGGGAAGGCAGTAAACAGATCAATGGACAAAGTCACTGCAGAAAGCCACTTCAGGGAGTGCAAAGGCCAGCATGGGGACAGCCCCCAAGATCCAGCCCTGAGAGGAGCCTGCAGGTGGTGCTGGCACCTACTGTCTCTAACGGCTGCACTTCCAGTACCGGCAGCTGCGGGGCTGCCTCTGCCAGGGGCTGGGGACTGGACCCAGCAGCAGGGGCTGGCTCCAGAGCACCCTCCTCCCCAGCGGCGCGCTCAAGGGCGATGCCGGAGTTCTGCATGGCCTGGTGCAGCAGGTTCTCTCGGCTGCCCTCGCTGGAGCAGGGGAGCTCCTGGGAGACGGGAGGCTGCAGGGGAGGCAGAGAGAGGAGGCTGGCCAGGCAGCCTGGCATCCAGCACCCACCCCATGGGGCAGACCCATGCCAGGAGCCTTGTGCAAACCCTCAGACCCCCATGGTGCTCCCACCAGCCCTGCTCTTCCAGCCCTCGCCTGCCTGGCCCAGACCCCTGGAGCCAGTGCTCAGAACAAAGACTGGCACCGAGCAGGCAGAAGACAGAGCAGCCCTCCAGGGCCCCCCGTCACCCCCACCTCTGGGGCCAGGGTTTTCATGCCCAGGG
Organism: Trachypithecus francoisi; assembly: GCF_009764315.1. Classification (NCBI taxonomy): domain Eukaryota; kingdom Metazoa; phylum Chordata; class Mammalia; order Primates; family Cercopithecidae; genus Trachypithecus; species Trachypithecus francoisi. The sequence goes on from NW_022681460.1 coordinate 112,798,975, forward strand.
GCAGCTCCTGCATCTGGACGTGGACTTCGTGGATGACGGTGCCCTTGGCATCTGTCACCAGGTGAATCACAGGTGAAGTCTCTATGGGCTCGCCTGTCACTGATGATGTGACTGTCCCCAAGGTGGCAGCTCCAGCTCCAGACCCTTCAAAGTAGAGTGAGGGAGTGAAGCTCCCGCACACACCCCAGTGGTGGCTGGGTCCACAGCCAGTCCCCGGGGCCAGGCAGCTGCCGCGTCACGCTGACCTGCAGGCGCGTCCTCTTTGCTGACAGCCACATCCTTGCTCACACTGAAGCGGATTTTCTCCGTGCAGGGGGTGAGAGACTTGAGGTGCCGGGTCAGTGCGCCCGACTCCCGGAAGCTCTTCCCACACTTGGAGCACTTGTAGGGGCGCTCGTCTGCAGAAAGAACCTAGTCATCCCCAGGCAGCCCCAGCAGGCTGGCGACAAGGTGACAAGGTGAAGACAGGCAGGGGCCCCTGCCTCATCCCCCAAAGCTGGGGAATGCGAGGCTGGGGCACCCCAGGGCCAGCCATCGGGGGGCTGCAGGGCTCCAGCCCCAGCCCAGGGCCAGCCATTGGGGGGCTGCAGGGCTCCAGCCCCAGGTGCGGCCAGCTCACCCGTATGCCGCCGGTGGTGCCGGATGAGTGAGCCCTTGGTGCGGAAGGAGGCCCCACAGAGCTTGCACTCGTGGTCCTTGCGGCTGCTGTGAGTGACCATGTGGGCCTTGAGGATGCTGCCCTGTGGGGAGGGCGTGGCAGCTCAGGGCCCTCCTAGGGGAACAGGAGGGGGCCTGCCACCCACACACTGGCTCCCCGCACACCGGCTCACCGTCTTGAAGGTCTTGTGACACAGTGCACACACATAGCGGCCATCCTTGTTCACCAGTAGCTTCACCTGGGCCGGCTCACCCTCCCCTGCGAGCCCCAGTCCCTGCTGGTGGGGGCTGCCCGGGGCCTCGGCCATCTCACTGTCCCCCGGCTCCGCCTCAGCACCCACGATGACCTCTTTGATGTGCCCACCACCTAGGAGAGGCATCTTGGCCTAAGCCCCAAGACCTGCCCCTACCCAGAGACCGCCGGCTCCAGGGGAGGGGACCTGCTGCTCTGAGCCACATCCTGGACCCAACCTGCACTGAGCCCTCAACACACAGGCCCGAGCAGCAGCCAAGACCCCATTCACCTCTCCAGGTCAGAGTGAGCAGTGGAGAGACATCTCCCGACTCCGTCAGGCTTCCCAGAGGTGCTCCAGGGCCCCCAAATGTGTCCACAGGGAGACCCACCATGGAACACAGATGGCCCATCCCCAAAGCCAGGAGGACAGGCGAATCCTGGTGACAAGGTCCCTGGGTGAAGAGACAGCCGCCTGTCCTGCTCGCTGCCACTGCTCCTGCCACTGCTCCCACCAACATAGGGAGGATATGCGTCCGGGGCCACTCCTCCATCACAGGAGATGGGCCAGGCCGCTGTAATGGGACAGGCAGGCCTGGCCAGAGTCCCGTCCTAAGGCCAGCTTGGCCTGGGAGAGTGACTGCTCTCCAGACACGTGGGACAGCCTGAGGCGAGGAAGCCGGGCTTTTGCACTTCTGGAGGGTGCTGGGGAAAATCTGACAATGTGCAAAGCTAGGTTGTAAACCCACTTCACGTTTTCTGCTCATAAAGATGACAAGTGGGAAACAGCTGTGAAGCCCCTTCTTAGGAACCACCTCAGTCCGGCTGGCGTCGCTTTGACAAGCTGTTCTCTTGAAACACAACAAAAGCCCGTGACTCAGAAACAATGAAAAGCCTCTCCTGCCGAGCCCTGGCTTCGACGCTCCACGCCCCAGGAGTCATCTTCCAAAGGACAGAGGCCCCTCATGGGGAGGACCTGGGGGAACATGGCTGCTGCCAGGCCACAGAGGAGACACAAAGTTTTTCCGCGGAAGAGGCAGGAGGGCCTGGAGGTGGGCTCCAACTGCCCATACAGCTGACCGCACCCCTGCACCCCCAAAGACAGGACCCGGCACTGCCCCAGCCCTTGGCCACCAGCAGGCAGGACCCTGTGCCATCTCCACTGGAGGCCAACAGGAGAGCTAGCAGCCCTGGACTCAGCCCACCAGGCCTGCTGACTGGCCAAGGGCACACTCAGGGTGCCCAGGATATGCCTGCAAAGGGGAAAATCCCAGGGATGCCAGAGGGGCAGGGGTGCCGAGAGGGGTCCCTGAAGCACAGGGAGGGGTGCTGAGCCTAAGGCTGGGGGCTGCTAGAGGTTAGGTGGGTGGAAAGGGGCCTGGGTGGCCAGAGACCCAGCCCAGAGACCCCGCCAGAACCTAGGGAGTTCATGCTCCCAGATGATGCCACCATCCAAACGCCAGGTCAGGGCCAGAGCCCGCCCCACCTCCCACATAAACATTCCCAGCTCTGAGTGGCACTGATGAGTGTCTTGGTCGCAGGAATGCCAGGGAAAGGCAGCACGGAGGTGAGACAGGTGCCCCGGCTGCCTCCTGGAGAGCGGCCTGTTCGCTAGTGCCCTTCCCAGGCCTGGGGCTGGCCTCTGGCACGGCTCCTCCACCCCCTCTTCCTGCCGCAGCCGGTACCAAGGGCTGCCAAAGGCCAGGTTCCACCTGGTGCCCAAACCTACTTCCTGTCCAGCTGCCCACTCCCTGCCTGCCTCGGCCCCGGTCCAGCAGGCTCCCCAGGCAGCAGCCATGCTCCACCCCACCTCCCACAGCATTAGGCCCCAGACAGCTCCTTCCCTTACGTCTGCACACCCAGCCACTCGCCCCTGTCGCACCCCCAACCCCAGCAGCCCCTGGCTCCCTCAACCTGCCCAGGCCCTGGCTGCCTCTGAATGTCCCCCCTGCACACACATCTGTCCCCGATGAGTGAGAGCTTGCCCATCCAGACCTCACAACAGCCCCTCCCACAGCACATCAGGGAGACGCCTTCACTTAAAAAGTAGCCATCAAAAAGGGCTGGCATTGCACGCTCATAAAAGCCCCATGAGGACCAGAGCAGCGATCACCACCCCCACACCAGACTGAGCACTGGGGAGGGCAGGCCATCACAGCAGCAAGTCCAAGCCCAGCTAGAGAGGCGGCAGAGTCCCGTCCACTCTGCACCCACCCTCCAGAGCCGCTGCCAGGCGAGTGGGCCATGCTGGTGGGTGCCTGGTAGATGTTGCTGCCTACGGGCAGGGAGCAGGAACCAGGGGGTGGCAGGAAGTGGGGAAAATTCTGGGAGGGACAGGGCAGAGACCACCCGGGAAAGCTGGGGGGAGAGAGCACAGCCCGAAGACTCCCTGGTGCCTGGGTGTGCCCCCAGCCACTATGGACACCTGAGGAAGGCCCGGTGCCCAACACTCCCTCCTCCTGCAGGCTGTGCCCTCAGAAAGCTCCCATGAGGCCGTGGCCCCTCCCAGCCAGGCCCTGGTCTCAGGAGAGATGAGCATACAGGAAGCAGAGGCCCCATCCTCTGGCCCCAACCACGAAGGTCTATCAGGCCAGTGATCCATGGCAGTCGGCTTACCAACAAGGTCAGGTGCGTGGCTGATGTCTGCTGCCAGGGAGGCTGCGTCCACTACGATGTGGGCCACAGTGAGGGGCTCCTCTGGGCCTGGGGCTGCCGGCACCACCTGCCAAAGGGGGCAGAAAACAGAGGGGACTCGTCTGTATGCTCTAGAGTTAGTTCTCAGAGAAGAGGCCTGGGCTCTGCCAGTGTAAAGCTGTGGAGGTGTGGCCTGTGATGCTCAGGCCTGGGTCCATGTCCTTGGGACGGCTGGGGTGGGGGCTCTCCTCTTCCCCAACAGGACCACAGGTCCCAGGCCAGCCCCTTCACCCATGGCCAGGGTCAGCGCCGTCACTCTCACGCCTCTGGCCACATGGGCTGGACCTGGAGCACAGGGCACCTGCAGGGAGGGACCAGCAACTCTGGCAGGAAGCTGGGCCAGCCTGCAGGAACAACAGTGCAGTCCCAGCCCGCCATTTCCGGCAGAGCGGTCTGAGGAGAGGGCCCTGGGGGTGTGAACTAGAGGCCTTCTTGGAGGAGGGGCACCTCTGGGAGGGGCAGGTAAAGAGCACAGGCTCAGAGTGGGGTGAACAGGGTCCAGCGTCGTCTGGGCCATGCCCCGCTGGTGGCCGGAGACCACTGACCACTCTCTGAGCCTGCTCTCCTGACTGTTCAATGCAGACAAGTGCCCACCGCGGCATGTGCGGGCTTCACAGGCCTGTGCGCTCAGCCCAAGCCGGGCATGGGGCTCAGCAAAGGTTGCCGTTTGATGACGAGATGGTGGGATCCCCAGGGCCACACTGCACTTATGAAGTCCCCAGGGACTGTGTGCACAGGATAGAAGATAAGCCAAAGAGACAGAAGCTGCCATGGCACCCAGAGCCCAAGGAGACCCTCGGACTCCAAGAAAGAAGAGATCCCAGCCCCCAACAGCACGGGCTTCGGCCAGAGGCGGCCAAGAAGGCTGTGCCACCACAGGCCCTCCAGGACACCCCAGAGCACCACAGGCTCACACACCCGGACCCTCCCACACCGCAGCCAGATGCCTGCCCTCTGCCCGCCCACGTGGGCCCCAGAACCGGCTGCACAGGTCCATCCTGGAGTGCGGCCACCTCCCCCGCCTGTCAGGTGAACCCGGGAGGGGATGGGAGGGTGGGTGGGGGCTCACCTCCTGGCGCAGCAACGCTGTGGTGGCAGGAGTGGCAGGCAGGGCCTCCTGAGGGGCCCGCTGGCAGGCCTTCTGAATCTTGTGCTGAACAAAACCCTCCAAGGCGGTGAACTCCGCCTGGCAGCGGCCGCATCTGTGCACATCGTCCTCATCTGCAAGGAGCCTGCTGTCAGCAGGGCCTGGGAAGGTGGAGGCTGGGCAGCCAGGGCCCTGTCTGGCTTGCCCTCCAGCCCTAGAACAGATTCCCCCAGGAGGCCGTCAGAAGCACAGCTCCTTCCCCAGGCTGCTGAGAACACACTCAGGCCCAAAACAAGGTCACCCCAGGGTACAGCCCCCATCCTTTGCAGGTCTGCAGGGGCCAGACCCATCTTCAGGAGGTCAGCACCCAGCAGAGGGTGGCCCTGACAGCATGCTTAGGCTGCAGGCATCTGCTAAGGCTGCCATGCCCAAAACCCTCACCTCAGTAGTGACAGGCCCAGAGAGGGGCTGGAGGCAGAGGGATTCCTCCATGCTCGGCTGGGGACAGTAAAGGACCAGGATTTAAGACTGTTGGGGCCGGGCATGGTGGCTCCCACTTGTAATCTCAGCACCTTAAGGGGCCGAGGTGGGAGGATAGCTTGAGCCCAAGAGTTCAAGACCAGCCTGGTCAACATAGCAAGATCCGACTCTACAAAAAAAAAAGGAAAATGTTTTTAAAGCATTGTTAAAACATTTAGGCCAGGCGTGGTGGCTCACACCTGTAATCCCAACACTTTGGGAGGCCGAGGCAGGTGGATCACCTGAGGTCAGGAGTTCGAGACCAGCCTGACCAACATGGTGAGACCCCATCTCTACTAAAAACACAAAATTAGGCTAACGCCAGTAATCCCCAGTAATCCCAGCACTTTGGGAGGCCGAGGCAGGCAGATCATGAGATCAGGAGATCCAGACCATCCTGGCTAACACGGTGAAACCTCATCTCTATTAAAAATACAAAAAAGTTAGCCAGGTGTGGTGGCAGGCGCCTGTAGTCTCAGCTACTGGGGAGGCTGAGGCAGGAGAATGGCGTGAACCCGGCAGGCGGAGTTTGCAGTGAGCTGAGATCACGGCACTGCACTCCAGTCTGGACAATACAGTGAGACTCTATTTCAAAAAAAAAAAAAAAATTAGCCAGGCTTGGTGGCGCATGCCTGTAATCCCAGCTACTTGGGAGGCTGAGGCAGGAGAATCACTTCAACCCCGCAGGCGAAGGTTGCAGTGAGCCAAGACCACCTCTTTGCATTCAAGCCAGGGTGATAGAGCGAGACTCTGTCTCAAAAAACAAAACCAAAAAACAAACAGCCAAGTGTGGAAGTGTGGTAGCATATGCACCTGCAGTCCCAGCTACTCAGGAGGAAGGCTTGAGTCCAGGGGTGGAGGCTGCAGTAAGCCATGATTGCACCACTGCACTTCAGCCAGGGCAACAGGGTAAGACCGTGTCTTAAAATAAACAAAAACAAAACAAACAAACAAAAGCTGTGGGAGGCTGAGCGCGCCCCGGGGCATGTGAGTGGCCATCTCCTCGTCTGTGAAATGAGCTGATGCCCAGTGGCCCTGGCTGAGAGGCAAACGTAGGGACCACTCTGCTCACTGTTTGGGACTTTACTGGTCCCCAAGGTTGAACCCGTCACCATCGCTGTGCCGGACCCCAGTCCTGCAGAAGAGACCACCCCCTTACTGTGTGCCAAGCACCTCACTGGAGACGTCACCAAATCTTGCCAGCACCCTGCGGAAATGGAGAGAACTATTCCCATCCTAGGAAAATGACTTGAAGTTCAAGGTCACCAAACAGCTGAGTGTCAGGGACAGTGCCTGTTTACACAAAGGGATAGGCGCTGTTCCTTCTGCTTCCATGATAGCCTGCCAGCTCTGACCGTTCACGTTCAGTCCCTCATCAAGATCAAACCCAGGCCTGATGCCCGAAGGAGCTGAACAAATGTTTACTGTTGACTTCGAGGGCAGAGAAAGGGCAAAACCACAGCTGTGACTCCCCTGCAGAGGGCCACTCAACAGAGAGTTGTCCCCTCCTGATGGCTCCCAGTTACAAACCAAGCTTTGAGGTGCGCACCACCCACTTCCCCTTCTCCCCCAACTCCCGTGTCTCACTCGGCTCCAGGGCATTGCCACTGAAGAACCCCCTACCCTAGAAGGGGACACACCCAGCCCATTTCACACTAAACAAGGCCACAAGCAGGCCCAGCAAGGCCCGGCAACCTCTAAAGGGACCCCTCGCAGTGACGGCACTGCCCTTCCCCAAGCTGGAACGAGAAGGGGCAAGGAAAAAAGGCAGAGACTATGAGTCCTATGGGGACAAAGACAAGACCACCCTCAACCTAATTATTAACCACCTCCCTTCCTGTCTGACCCAATCTGCATTCTTTTTTTTTTTTTTTTTTGAGGCGGAATCTCACTCTGTCGCCCAGGCTGGAGTGCAGTGGCACGAGCTCGGCTCACTGCAAGCTCCACCTCCCCGGTTCACACCATTCTCCTGCCTCAGCCTCCCCAGTAGCTGGAACTACAGGCGCCCGCCACCACGACAGCTAATTTTTTGTATTTTTAGTAGAGACGGGGTTTCACCATGTTAGCCAGGATAGTCTCGCTCTCCTGACCTCGGGATCCGCCCGCCTCAGCCTCCCAAAGTGCTGGGATTACAGGCGTGAGCCATGGCGCCCAACCTTTTTTTTTTTTGTAAACAGATCAAGAGCCGGGCATGGTGGTTCACACTTGTAATCCCAGCACTTTGGGAGGCTGAGGTGGGCAGATCACCTGAGGTCGGGAGTTCGAGACCAGTCTGGCCACCATGAAGAAACCCCGTCTCTACTAAAAATGCAAAATTAGCCAGGTGTGATGGCATGTGCCTGTAATCCCAGCTACTCGGGAGGCTGAGGCAGAAGAATAGTTTGAACCCAGGAGGCGGAGGTTGCGGTGAGCCGAGTTCGCAGCACTGCACTCCAGCCTGGGCAACAAGAGAGAAACGCTGTCTCAAAAACAAAAAAGAAAATAGAAACGAGGTCTTACTATGTTGCCCAGGCTGGTCTGGAACTCCTTGGGCTCAAGTGATCCTCCCACCTCAGCCTCCCAAAGTGTTGGGGTTACAGGTATGAGCCACAGTGCCCAGCCATCTGCAGCCTCATGGGACAAGCTCAGAGGGTACAGACCCAAGCTCCACCTCCAAAAGCTCTCAGTGCCCCCAGGAATGGGCCCTTAGTGCATCCCCAACACTGCTCTCAGCACATGACACGCAATCTTTTTTCTTTTTTTGAGACAGAGTCTTGCTCTGTCACCCAAGCTAGAGAGCAGTGGCGCAATCTCGACTCACTGCAACCTCCGTCTCCTGGGCTCAAGCAGTTCTCCTACCTCAGCCTCCCAAGTAGCTGGGATTACAAATGCGCGCCACCACGCCCGGCTAATTTTTGTATTTTTAGTAGGGATGGCGTTTCACCATGTTGGCCAAGATGGTCTCGAACTCCTGACCTCAGGTGATCCACCCACCTTGGCCTCCCAAAGTGCTGGGATTACAGGTGTGAGCCATCGCGCCAGGTCACAATCTCTATTTTAATTTTCATGATGCTTTCGTGAGGCAGCAGAGCCCGGAAGTTAACGGCCTTCACAGAGGAAAGATCCAATCCAATCCTTGCTACTTACTACCTGGGTGACCCCGGTCACTTTCTTTTTTTTTTTTTTTGAGACGGAGTCTCACTCTGTCGCCCGAGTTGGAGTGCAGTGGCCGGGTCTTGGCTCACTGCAAGCTCCAGCTCCAGGGTTTACGCCATTCTCCCGCCTCATCCTCCTGACTACAGGCGCCCGCCACCACACGCGGCTAATTTTGTTTTTTCTGTATTTTTAGTAGAGACGGGTTTCACCGTCTTAGCCAGGATGGTCTCCATCTCCTGACCTCGTGATCCGCCCGTCTCGGCCTCCCAAAGAGCTGGGATTACCGGCGTGAGCCACCGCGCCCGACCCACCCGGTCACTTTCACGTCTCCAACCTTCCATTTTCCTCATCCCCAAAAAGAATATAACAATAACGTCCACCTGTCAGGATTGGTTTGAGAATGAAAAATCCCGGCCGGGCGCGGTGGCTCAAGCCTGTAATCCCAGCACTTTGGGAGGCCGAGATGGGCGGATCACGAGGTCAGGAGATCGAGACCATCCTGGCTAACACGGTGAAACCCCATCTCTACTAAAAAATACAAAAAACTAGCCGGGCGAGGTGGCGGGCGCCTGTAATCCCAGCTACTCAGGAGGCTGAGGCAGGAGAATGGCGTGAACCTGGGAGGCGGAGTTTGCAGTGAGCTGAGATCCGGCCACTGCGCTCCAGCCTGGGCGACAGAGCCAGACTCCGTCTCAAAAAAAAAAGAGAGAATGAAAAATCCTAACGCAGTATAAGGGCTTGTTACATTACTGGCAGAAGCCGCTGCCCCATTCTGTAGTGGAAATAGAGGTTCCCAGAGGTGGGGTCACCTGCCCAGGATCAAAGAGCTAGAAAGTGGCAAGTGTGGGACGGGACGGTGCCACAGGCTGGCTGCAGTGCACCAGTCCTCTTGCACTAGGCTCTGCTGCCTCCCTACGGACAGGCCCAGAGCCCAGATCCTAGAGAAACCGACAACCAACAGGAACCTCTTGGAACCACCAACAGGGCCCTAGAGGCCCATCAGGTGAAGGGGGAAGGGGCCCAGAGGAGGGGAAGGCCAGACGCAGGCATCGGAGGCAGAGAGGGGCCGGGAGGCCGGCCCGAGGGGCAGGGTCGGCGGTGGCGGCGTCTGCGAATGTCTACACAGGGCGCCCGGGGGCTCAGCAACCCGCGAGCACTTGTGGGCGCACACCGGAGCGAGGGGGATGACGAGCGCCCCACAGGAGAGGCCCGTGAGGGTCGCCGCAAACCTGGGGGTCTCATGGAGGGCTGTGAGGGCCCCGCGAGATCCGCGAGGTGTCTGGGTCTGGGAGGGTCGATCGTGCCCGCAGCTCGGGCCATCCGGGCCCCCACCCCGGCCGCACCCTCCGGGTCGGCCTGGTTACCTTCCTCGCTGAAAGGCGCCGGGAGGCCGAGGAAGCCGCTGGGGGCCAAGGCCGCGGCCACCGCCGCAACCGCACCCTCGCCCGCTTCTCGCCCGACTTCGGCCGGGGCTTCTGCCGTATGAGCGGCCGTCACCCGCACTGCCATCGCGCTCTCCATGTCGCAACGCGCCGCAGGAAGATGGCGGATTTACGACCATGTCGTCATAACAACGGGCCGCGCCGAGGCCGGCGTGAGGGAACGGAGAGAGGAGGGCGGGGCGGAACCGGAGCAGATTGACGGACATTCTGGGAGCGGGGCCGGGATAGCGGTGTGGCCTTAGAGGGCAGAGGCGGGGCCGGGCCAGCTGAGAGCGAAGATGGGGCGGGACTGTGAGGAGGGCTTGGTTACGGTGGAGCAGATTGACAGTCAGGGGGCGGGGCGGCAGAAGAACCTTTGTTTGAGGCTGCACTGGGATTTGAGAGCCAGAGAACGCGAGGGGCGAGCGGACTGACGGGTGCGAGGCAGCCGCGCCCCAGAGCTTCCGGACCTAAGGACAGGTCGCCTCGCCCGCGGCTGCTGCTAGGAAGCAGCCACAGCTCCAACCAGGGGTGCGGTGCTCGCTGCCCACTGACCGCCTCGAGTGTTAGAGACTCCCAGGATGATTACCCAGGTCACGGGAGAAGAACACCGGTCGGGGATGGCTCATGGGTAGCTTTGCGAAGCTGTTTTATTCTTTTATATACTTTTTAAATTGTTTAAAATTTATTTATATTATATATTTTAAATACAGACGAGGTCTCGCTGTGTTGACTAGGCTGGTCTCAAACTCCCAGCCTCAAACCATTTTCCCATTTGGGCCTCCCAAAGTGCTAGTATGACAGGCATGAGCCGCGACTCCCGGCCACACTGAATTTTTGGTTTTGAGGATGAGGGCTGTTTTTGGTTTTTGTTTGTTTGGGGTGTTTGTTTGTTTGTTTGTTTTTGAGACAGTCTCACTCTGTCACCAGGCTGGAGTGCAACGGCGCGATCTCACTGCAACCTCTGCCTCCTGGGTTTAAGTGATTCTCCTGCCTCAGCCTGCCGAGTAGCTGGGACTACAGGCACGCACCACTACACCCAGGTAATTTTTGTATTTTTAGTAGAGACAGGGTTTCGCCATGTTGACCGGGATGATCTGAAGCTGTTGACCTCATGATCCGCCCGCCTCGGCCTCCCAAAATGCTGAGATTATAGGTGTGAGCCACTGCACCCGGCCTGTTTTTGTTTTTTGAGATGGAGTCTTGCTGTGTCAGGCAGGCTAGAGTGCAGTGGCGTGATCTTGGCTCACTGCAACCTCCGCCTCCTGGGTTCAACCGAGTCTCCTGCCTCAGCCTCCCGAGTACCTGGAACTACAGGCACCTGCCACCACACCTGGCTAATTTTTTGTATTTTTAGGAGAGACAGAGTTTCACCATGTTGGCCAGGCTGGTCTTGAACTCCTGACCTCAGATGATCCGTCCATCTTGGCCTCCCAAACTGCTAGGATTACAGGTGTGAGCCACCGAGCCTGGCCAGATTTTGTTTTTTTTGAGACAGCACCTTGCTCTGTCGCCCAGGCTGGAGTGCTGTGCTGTGATCTCAGCTCACTGCAGCTTCCACCTCAGCCACCCAAGTAGGTGGGACTACAGGTACCCGCCACTAGCTAATTTTTGTATATTTTGTAGAGATGGGTTTTTGCCATGTTGCCTAGGCAGGTCTAGAACTCCTGAGCTCAGGTGACCCGCCCGCCTCAGCCCACTTACATACTTTTTAAAAATTGTGGGTCAGGCGCAGTGGCTCACTCCTGTGATCCCAGCACTTTGGGAGGCTGAGGTGGGTGGATCACCTGAAGTCAGGAGTTCAAGACCAGCCAGGCCAACATGGCAAAATTACGCCTCTACTAAAAATACAAAAATTATCTGGGTGTGGTGACACACGCGTGTAATCCCAGCTACTTGGGAGGCTGAAGCAGGAGAATTGTTTGAACCCAGGAGGCAGAGGTTTCAGTGAGCTGAGATCATGCCACTGTACTCCGGCCTGGGCAACAGAACAAGATTCCGTCTCAAAAAAAAAAAAAATTGTGGTAAATACACATAAAATTTACTATTAGCGACAATCACAGTGTTGTGCAACCATCACAGCTATGTGGATCCAGAACCTTTTCAGCACCCTGAAAGGGAACCTATACCTTTTAAGCAGTGACTCCCCATCCGCCCCTCCCTGCCAGCCCTGGGTAGACACCTGTGTGCCATCTGCCTCCATGACCAATTGACCTGTTGTGAACATATGTGACTACAATATGTGACTTTTTTTGTTTGTTTTTTGAGAAGGAGTCTCGCTCTGTTGCCCAGGCTGGAGTGCAATGGTGCGATGTCAGCTCACTGCAAGCTCTGCCTCCCGGGTTCATGCCATTCTCCTGCCTCAGCCTCCCAAGTAGCTGGGACTACAGGCGCCCGCCACCACACCTGGCTAATTTTTTTGCATTTTTAGTAGAGACGGGGTTTCACCGTGTTAGCCAGGATAGTCTCGATCTCCTGACCTCGTGATCCACCCACCTCGGCCTCCCAAAGTGCTGGGATTGCAGGTGTGAGCCACCGCGCCCGGCGCTGTTCATTTGTTTTGAGGCAGGGTTTCACTCTGCCACCCAGGCTGGAGTGCATTGGTGTGATCCTAGCTCACTGCAGCCTCCACCTCCAGGCTCAGGTAATGTCATCAGCAGTGAGGTTGGGGTAACAATGGGCCCGCTTTCTGCGAGCAGGTTGCAGAGGTTTTGAGCAGAGGGAATGATGGTGGGTGTTTCAGAAACATCCCTCTAACTGCTGCGCAGAAAAAGGGACTTTAGGCTGGGCACAGTGGCTCACACCTGTAATCCTAAGACTTTGGGAGGCCGAGACAGGCAGATCACCTGAGGTCAGGAGTTCAAGACGAGTCTGACCAACATGGTGAAACCCCGTCTATAAAAATACAAAAATTAGCCGGGCATGGTGGTGGGTGCCTGTAGTCCCAGCTACTTGGGAGGGTGAGACAGGAGAATTGCTTGAACCCAGAAAGCGGAGGTTGCAGTGAGCTGAGATCTCGCCACTGCACTCCAGCCTGGGCAACAGAGCAAGACTCTGTCTCAAGAAAAAAAAAAAGAAAGAAAAAGATATTTTAGGGCTCAAGCAGAAGCAGGAGGGGGCTCAGAAAGCCACTGAGAGCCAGGATGGGTAGTCTCTGAGTAGGGCAAACAGAAGGAAGAGCAGGTTGGAGCTTTTGGAGCTTGAGGGTTCTGGCGAGCTGCTGGGGAGGAGGACCAGGAGACAGGTGGGTGAGGTGAAGCCAGGGAGGAGGTGAGCACAGAGCCCCAAAACACCTCCATTCATGGTGTGCTGAGGAGTAACTGAGAAGCCGGTATCCAAGGGAATCAGGGGTATGGATGGGATGTTTGTCCCCTCTAAACCCGTGCTGAAACTTTATCCCCAAAATGTAACAGCATTAAGAGGTGAGGCCTTTAAGAGGCAAAGGGGGCTGGGAGCGGTGGCTCACGCCTGTAATCCCAGCATTCTGGGAGGCCGAGGCAGACAGATCATCTGAGGTCAGAAGTTTGAGACCAGCCTGGCCAACACAGCAGAAACCCCCATCTCTATTAAAAATAGAAAAGTTGGCCGGGCGCGGTGGCTCAAGCCTGTAATCCCAGTACTTTGGGAGGCCGAGATGGGTGGATCACGAGGTCAGGAGATCGAGACCATCCTGGCTAACACAGTGAAACCCCGTCTCTACTAAAAAATACAAAAAACTAGCCAGGCGAGATGGCGGGCGCCTGTAGTCCCAGCTACTCGGGAGGCTGAGGCAGGAGAATGGCGTAAACCCGGGAGGCGGAGCTTGCAGTGAGCTGAGATCCGGCCACTGCACTCCAGCCTGGGCGACAGAGCGAGACTCCGTCTCCAAAAAAAAAAAAAAAAATAGAAAAGTTAGCCAGGTATGGTAGCGCACACCTGTAATCCCAGCTACTAGGGAGGCTGAGGCAGGAGAATTGCTTGAACCTGGTGAGGTGGAGATTGCAGTGAGCTGAGATGGCACCACTGCCAGCCAGCCTGGGTAACAAAGTGAGACCCTGTCTCAAAAAGAAAAGGGCATCCTGACCAGGTGACCTCAGGCCCTGCTTTGGCTGGAGCCCAGGCCACTGGCAGGCACAGGAACGGACAGGCCCCTGGAAGGCAGAGAGGCCAGGCACAGGCAGCAAGACTAGAGCCTCCCTTTGTCCAGATGGCCTCCTTTTCCATGCAGGCCTCAGCCTGGCTCAACAGAATTATGCCTGTGGACATTCCACGGCCAGACCCAAACAGGAACCACAAAATCCTTTTTTTTTTTTTTTTGAGATAGAGTCTTGCTCTGTCACCCAGGCTAGAATGCAGTGGTGCAGCCTTGGCTCACTGCAACCTCCGTCTCCTGGGTTCAAGCAAGTCTGCCTCAGCCTCCCAAGCATGTGCCACCACGCTCAGCTAATTTTTGTATTTTTAATTGAGACAGGGTTTCACCATATTGGCCCAGCTGGTCTCTAACTCCTGACCTCAAGATCCGCCCACCTCAGCTTCCCAAAGTGCTGGGATTACAGGTGTGAGCCACCATGTCCGGCCTCCAAAATCCTTTATTTAGCCAATCCCATGTTGAAGAACATTTAAATTACTTTTTTTTTTTTGTGTCACTTGCATCCTTTTTCAACATCCCTCTTTTTAGCTTAACTCATTAGAAGCAATACATCTGTGAGTCCGGGCGCGGTGGCTCACACATGTAACCCCAGCACTGGGAGGCCGAGGCGGGCTGATCACGAGGTCAGGAGATCGAGACCATCCTGACTAACATGGTGAAACCCCGTCTCTACTAAAAGTACAAAAAATTAGCTGGGCATGGTGGCGGGCGCCTGTAGTCCCAGCTACTTGGGAGGCTGAGGCAGGAGAATCGCGTGAACCCGGGAGGCAGAGGTTGCAGTGAGTCGAGATCACGCCACTGCACTCCGGCCTGGGTGACAGAGTGAGACTCCGTCCCAAAAAAAAAAAAAAAGAAGCAATACATCTGTGAAAACACTGATTCAATGGCTACATATACATATTTTATATATATATTTGTTTTATATATATTTGTTAATATATGTTTTTTATATATACATTTGTTTTATATATATATATATATATTTTTTTTTTTTTTTTTTTTTTTTTTGAGACGGAGTTTCGCTGTTGTTACCCAGGCAGTGGCACAATCTCTGTTCACCACAACCTCTGCCTTCCGGGTTCAAGTGATTCTCCTACCTCAGCCTTCTGAGTAGCTGGGATTACAGGCGCACGCTGCCACACCCA
Organism: Trachypithecus francoisi; assembly: GCF_009764315.1. NCBI lineage: Eukaryota > Metazoa > Chordata > Mammalia > Primates > Cercopithecidae > Trachypithecus > Trachypithecus francoisi. Next base: position 112,813,994 of record NW_022681460.1, read on the forward strand.
GCTTTTTTTTTTTTTTCGAGTGGGAGTTTCACTCTTGTTGCCCAGGCTGGAGTGCAATGGTGCGATCTTGGCTCACCACAACCTCCGCCTCCCAGATTCAAATGATCCTCCTGCCTCTCAGCCTCCCGAGTAGCTGGGATTACAGGCATGCGCCACCACACCCAGCTAATTTTGTATTTTTAGTAGAGATGGGGTTTCTCAATGTTAGTAAGGCTGGTCTCAAACTCCTGACCTCAGGTGATCCACCCGCCTCAGCCTCCCAAAGTGCTGGGATTACAGACGTGAGCCACCACACCCAGCGAGCTACTCATGTTTTCTATTGCAATGTAAATTGATTCAACTCTGTTAACGTGAAATAGTGTCTGTTTTTGTGCCACTGAAAGTCATCCCTAGGTCAGCTTGCAGTAGAAGATGCTTACCTGGGGAGACAGTGGAGTCATCCCCTCACAGATAGAGACTGAATGCCTCCTGTGTGGGGGGCACCCAAAGGGGTCCTCTACCCCCAGATGCAGGGCCACGTCACCTTGTTCCCAAAGTCAGTCCTCTCCTCTCAAGCGCATTTTCCCTCCCAGCCTCCGCCAGGACCTTCCCCACAAGTGACCATGCCTTCCCTCCCACCTGCAGACATACAGGCACATTCTGAGGATGTTAAGCCGACCAGATGGGGCAGAGCTCAGCTTTGGGGTCGACTGAGTTTAATCCCAACTCAACCTTATCCAGCCTGCGACTCTCCGTGGCTCAGTTTGGCCATCTATAAATGGAGATATGAATAATCCCTGCCTCTCAGGCCTGTCCTGTGACTCTGAGGAGGTAATGAAGGTAAGGAGCAGTGGTGCCGCAGCCTAGATGCTCACAGAGTGCCCAGTAAGCCAAGGCAGCCGGGCGAGTGTGGGACAAGACGGCCCGTGGCTGGGTATCATCAACAGTCCCCATTCCAGCCGTTGTCTGAAATCAGCTACCTCTTGCCCTGTGGTAAACGCAGAGTGTGATTTTTGTCAAATCCAGTTCTGCTCAAGGTCAAGGTCATCTTTTTTTTTTTTTTCTTTCTTTTTTTTTTTTTTTTTTTTGAGACGGAGTCTTGCTCTGTTGCCCAGGCTGGAGTGCAATGGCACAATCTCGGCTTACTGCAAGCTCTGCCTCCCGGGTTCACACCATTCTGCTGCCTCAGCCTCCCAAGTAGCTGGGACTATAGGCCCCCACCACCACGCTCAGCTAATTTTTTCATATTTTTAGTAGAGACGGGGTTTCACTGTGTTAGCCAGAATGGTCTCGATCTCCTGACCTCATGATCCACTCCCCTCGGGCTCCCAAAGTGCTGGGGTTATAGGTGTGAGCCACCGCGCCCAGCCTTTTTTTTTTTTTTTTTTTTGAGACGGAGTCTCGCTCTGTCGCCCAGGCTGGAGTGTAGTGGCCAGATCTCAGCTCACTGCAAGCTCCGCCTCCCGGGTTTACGCCATTCTCCTGCCTCAGCCTCCCGAATAAGCTGAGACTACAGGCGCCTGCCACCTCGCCCGGCTAGTTTTTTGTATTTTTTAGTAGAGACGGGGTTTCACCATGTTAGCCAGGATGGTCTCGATCTCCTGACCTCGTGATCCGCCTGTCTCGGCCTCCCAAAGTACTGGGATTACAGGCTTGAGCCACCGTGCCCGGCTTTTTTTTTTTTTTTTTTTTTTTTTGATATGGAGTCTTGCTCTGTTGCCCAGGTTGGAGTGCAGTGGTGCAATCTCGGCTCACTGCAGCCTCCACCTCCCAGGTGCAAGCGATTCTCCTGCCTCAGCCTCTCAAGTAGCTAAGATTACAGGCATGTGCCACCATATTTGGCTAATTTTTGTTCTTTTGGTAGAGACGGGGTTTCACCATATTGGCCAGGCTGGTCTCCAATTCCTGACCTCAGGTGATCTGCCCGCCTTGGCCTCCAAAAGGGCTGGGATTATAGGCGTGAGCCACAGCACCCAGCCAGAAGGATGAATTTCACAAACATTATGTTAAACCATAGAAGCAAGAGCCAGAAGCACATACCGTATAATCCCAGGTATAAAGCAGTCCAGAGGCTTGGTCGTGACTCTATGGTGATAGGAGTCAGAAAAGTAGTTGGCAATGTGCTATCTGCTATTGACTGGATAGGAACAAGAGGGAACTTCCTGGAGTGTTGGAAATAGTTTATACTTTGGTCTGGGTTATGTTTACACAATCATATACATATATAAAAAATGTGCTGGGTGCGGTGATGCACGCCTGTAATCCCAGCCCTTTGGGAGGCCAAGACAGGAGGATCACTGGAGGCCAGGAGTTGGAGACCAGCCTGGCCAACATAGTGAGACTCCGTCTCTACAAAAAATTTAAATTAAAAAAAAAAAAATTAGGTTGGACGTGGTGGCTCACACCAGTAATCCCAGGACTCTGGGAGGCCGAGGCGGGTGGTTCACCTGAGGTCTGGAGTTTGAGACCAGCCTGGTCAATATGGTGAAACTCCATTTCTACTAAAAATACAAAAAATTAGCTTGGCATGGTGGTGCGTGCCTGTAATCCCAGGTGCTCGGGAGGCTGAGACAGGAGAATTGCTTGAACCCAGGAGGCAGAGGTTGCAGTGAGCTGAGATCGTGCCACTGCACTCCAGTTTGGGAAACAAGAGCAAAAATCCGTCTCAAAAAAAAAAAAAAAATAGGCATAGTGGCTCACACCTCTGGTCCCAGCTACTTTGGATGCTTAGGTAGGAGCATCACTTGAGCCTGGGAGGTCAAGGCTACAGTGAGCTGTGATCCGGCCACTCCACTCTGGCCTGGGAGACAGAGCAAGACCCTGTCGCAAAATTTATATATACATGTAAATATGTAAAACTTCCGGCCGGGCGCGGTGGCTCACGCCTGTAATCCCAGCACTTTGGGAGGCTGAGGTGGGCGGATCACGAGGTCAGGAGATCAAGACCATCCTGGCTAACATGCTGAAACCCCGTCTCTACTAAAAACGCAAAAAATTAGCCAGGCGTGGCGGCATGCGCCTGTAGTCCCAGCTACTCGGGAGGCTGAGGCAGGAGAATGGTGTGAACCCGGGAGGCGGAGCTGGCAGTGAGCCGACATCTCGGCACTGCACTCCAGCCTGGGCGACAGAGCGAGACTCCGTCTCAATAAATAAATAAATAAATAAATAAAAATGTAAAACTTCCATCGAGTTGCACAGTTTTCATACCCTTTAATGTAATGTGGTTTTTTTTGTTTTTGAGACGGAGTCTCTCTCTGTCACCCAGGCTGGAGTGCAGTGGCGCGATCTCGGCTCACTGCAAGCTCCGCCTCCCGGGTTCACGCCATTGTCCTGCCTCAGCCTCCCGAGTAGCTGGGACTACAGGCGCCCGCCACCGCGCCCGGCTAATTTTTTGCATTTTTAGTAGAAACGGGGTTTCATCGTGGTCTCGATTTCCAGACCTTGTGATCCGCCCGCCTCGGCCTCCCAAAGTGCTGGGATTACAGGCGTGAGCCACCGCGCCCGGCCGTGTAATGTTTTGCTTCAATTAAATACCTAATAATTGACGATGACGGCGAGCAATCACTGAGTACCAGGTTCTAGGCAGTGTCCTTAGACCCTAACCCCACGGCCTGGTAATGTCTGGTTCGTGTGACCTCCAAGGCACAGGGAAGGCGTTTTCGCAAAGGACTGAGGCGAGTACGCAGGCCTGCCGGGGAAGGAGCCCCGGGCTGGCTCGCGAGACTGGCCGGTAAGCGACCCACGTGGTGGCCCGGTGTCCCGAGCGCGTCCACGGCAGAGGCACGGGCGCGGTCGGCGGAGGTGCCTCGGCCCCTGCGGCCCCAGCCCTCTCCCGCGACGCTCCTGCGGGAGCCCCGCCCGTGCCCGCGGGAGAGACCGGCCAATGGGCAGCCGGCCTGGCCCGGGTCACTCCGTGAAGGGCCTCGTCACCCAGGCTGACCACTCGCTTCCAATGGGTGAGCGGCCCAGCGGCCGTCGGGGAGTACCGGTCTTGCGCCTGCGCTACTCTCCCCTCTGCAGCATTTCCGCAGCGAGTGCTTCACTCCGAATGCCGGTTGGCGCCCTGCCAGCCAATCACCGGGGCGCCCCGAGCCCGGTACCCAATGATCGCCCGCCTCCCCGCACCGGCCCTCGCCGATTGGCGCTGACCTCCTGCAGCCCGCGGGAGGCGGGGACGGATTGGCGAAGGTGCAGACCAATGGGTGGAGGGCGCGAGGCGCTGAGCCAATGAGCGCCCCGGGGGCGGGGAGGGCGCCGCGGCGGGCGGCTGCGAGGAGCGGCCGGCGGGCGGCAGCGGCCGGCGGGCGGCGATGGCGGCGGCGGAGGCCGGTGGCGACGACGCCCGCTGCGTGCGGCTGAGCGCCGAGCGGGCACAGGCGCTGCTGGCCGACGTGGACACGTTGCTGTTTGACTGCGACGGCGTACTGTGGCGTGGGGAGACGGCCGTGCCTGGCGCGCCCGAGGCCCTGCGGGCGCTGCGGGCCCGCGGAAAGCGCCTGGGCTTCATCACCAACAACAGCAGCAAGACCCGCGCTGCCTACGCCGAGAAGCTGCGGCGCCTGGGCTTCGGCGGCCCCGCGGGGCCCGGCGCCGGCCTGGAGGTCTTCGGCACGGCCTACTGCACCGCGCTCTACCTGCGCCAGCGCCTGGCCGGCGCGCCCGCGCCCAAGGCCTATGTGCTTGGCAGCCCGGCCCTGGCCGCCGAGCTGGAGGCGGTGGGCGTCACCAGCGTGGGCGTGGGGCCCGAGCCACTGCAGGGCGAGGGTCCCGGTGACTGGCTGCACGCGCCGCTGGAGCCCGACGTGCGCGCAGTGGTGGTGGGCTTTGACCCGCACTTCAGTTACATGAAGCTCACCAAGGCCCTGCGCTACCTGCAGCAGCCCGGCTGCCTGCTCGTGGGCACTAACATGGACAACCGGCTTCCGCTGGAGAACGGCCGCTTCATCGCCGGTCCGTGCGCCCTGGGGCGGGAGGCTGGGGGGCGGGCGGCGGGCCCCCTTCCCGCCCTTTGACCCGGTCCCCTGTGCCCCGCAGGTACCGGCTGTCTGGTCCGAGCCGTGGAGATGGCCGCCCAGCGCCAGGCCGACATCATCGGGAAGCCCAGCCGCTTCATCTTCGACTGCGTGTCCCAGGAATACGGCATCAACCCCGAGCGCACCGTCATGGTGGGAGACCGCCTGGACACAGACATCCTCCTAGGCGTCACCTGTGGCCTGAAGACCATCCTGACCCTCACCGGAGTCTCCACTCTAGGAGATGTGAAGAATAATCAGGAAAGTGACTGCGTGTCTAAGAAGAAAATGGTCCCTGACTTCTATGTTGACAGCATAGCCGACCTTTTGCCTGCCCTTCAAGGTTAAAGATTGGGTGTCTTTAATCTCCAGAATAAAAGAAAAAAAAAATTGAAAACCAGTTACCCAAATTAATAGGTGGGGCTTAGGCATCTGCTCGGCTAAGTGGCTTCAAGAAGTGTAATTGGAGTTAAGCAAAGGCATTCATTGTTAACCTTGTAAGTACACGTTTGGGGGACGATTTTGTTTACAGATGCTTGTAATCGAAGATGCACTTTTAGGCTTGGAAGGCATTGTGGGGTTGGCGGGGGCCAGGCTCAGCACCTGTCCGGGATTCAGGTAACTGGGACCTGCCGATGGGACTGAGCCGGGTCTAGGGGTGTGTGTCCTGTATTTTATGGAAAAACTCATTCAGGGATCCAGCCCCTCAGGGGGCGGAGGGACTGATTATTCTGACTATTGGGAGAGGCTTGCATGGACCAGGGTCCCATCAGTGTGACTGGAAGTCCGGCGGAGCCTTCTGTGTCTCTGCCTCCCGGCAGGGAGAGGGTGGAGGAGGAACCTGCTCCCAGGTGGTATCTCCCTGCCACTGGTGCAAAGTGCTGCCCTCACCACCCTCCCGCCTCCTCTACTTCCTTGAAAACCACTCTGATGTCACAACTGAGAGTCTGTTCCGTTTCAGATACCCAGGGTGCTGCCCAGTTCTGTAAATGCGGCCCAGCCTAACCTCTTGCTGTCTCAAGTGTGATTTGGACTGAGCAGCCGCGATGGCGTGGATGCCTTCGCTGAACTCAGGGCTGCAGTGCAGGGAGCTCAGAGCAGTGCTGCTACCAAACAGTTTTTAACTTTGAACAACTGTGTCAGGCAATGGATTTTAATCTTAAGTGTGTTAATAGCTGTGCTCTGTGTCGTAGGGAAAATCCCACTGAAGGAGCCTCTGTGCCCTGCAGCAGGCAGCTCGGCTGACGCATGTGTTGGCCAAGGAATGCCTGTCAGTCATCCAGGGCTCTGGGAGGGGAGGGGAGGAGAGTTGTGTCCCCGAGAACAGCAAGTCCTTTACAAAGCATCCAGTCTCTTCCAGTCCTCCCATTCCCTAGGTTGGGGTCGGGGTTAGAGGCTGGTGGCCCAGGAGGTCACCTGCCTTGCCCTGGATTCCCTCTTCAGTGGCCAGGAGGAGGACTTGGCAGGGCCACCAGCTCGCCAAGGTTCTGGGTGGGGTTCTGGTCTCTCCTGTCTGCTTCTTGGCTTTGCTGACCTTTCACAGGCCTGACAGCAGACTCAGCAAGGCCATCCCAGGACACTCACCTGGCTGGCTCCCTACCAGCGCCTTGCCCGGCAGCTTCTCTCTTCCCCCCATAGTCACAACACTCCACTTAGTCACAAAGACTTCAGAGCAATAAGGGGCATCCTGAGCCTTCAGCACCTCCCAGGCCTGGGATGTCAGGTTTAGAGGGTGCTGCAGAGCAACATGAGGGCAGCTGTGCCCATGAGGCTGGTGCCACTGACGCTGGCTTGGCTAGGTTGGCTCAAGCCAGGTCTGTCCTGGCAGGGTGCAGTCACACCAGGAGCGCATGGAATATCCAGGGGTGCCTGGCAGGTGCAGCGTCGGCGATGCCTCTCTTGCCAGGTGGGGGCTAGGAGTCCCTCTGCACCCTGTCTCTAGCCCATGAGGGGCTGCGGCACTGTCTGCGCCAGAGCACAGATTAAACTCTCAAACCCACACTGGCTCGGGTGTCCTTGCTCTCGCCTTGCATTGGCCCGGGCGATGCCGTCTCGCCGCGGATGGGAGGATTCAAAGTAGATGGGTAGCTGGGGTTCCAACTCTGGAGCTGGAATGGCAAATGCCCACTCCTGGCCTGGGTCAGAGGAAGATGTTCTGGAGAATGAGGGAAAGCCAGGCACAAAGGGAAACCAGGGAAGGAAAAGGCCTCAGAGTGAAGCTGGTGGGCTGCCACGTCAGAGAGCCCAGGGCAGGGAGCAGAGCTCAGAAGTAATGCTGGGCTGGGCGCGGTGGCTCACACCTGTAATCCCAACACTTTGGGAGGCTGAGGCAGGCGGATCACTTGTGGTCAGGAGTTCAAGACCAGCCTGGCCAAAATGGTGAAAACCCATCTCTACTAAAAATACAAAAATTAGCGGGAAATGGTGGCATATATCTGTAATCCCAGCTACTCAGGAGGCTGAGGCGTGAGAATTGTGTGAACCCGGGAGGCAGAGGTTGCAGTGAGCCGAGATCACGCCACTCCACTCCAGCCTGGGGGACACAGCAAGACTCCCATCTCAAAAAAAAAAAAAAAAAAGTGCTGGGCGGGACCCTGAGGCTGGCCTGACTATTCCAGGGGCACAGACACAGCAGGCTGCCTGTCTGTGGTCCAGCCTTCAGGAACCCCCTGGACTTGGGTGTGCAGGGCCTGGGAAGTGGCTGGGGGTGCATAGTCCCACACCTGTCATTCACTGAGCAGGCATTTATTGACAGCTTGTGGTGTGTCATGCCCTGCTCTGGGTGTGCCCAGCTCTGGGAGTCAAGGGTAACCTGAGAGACTCAGGCCACTTTAGGAAAACGAAATCCACCCCAACCACACTTAGTGAGTCACCCTGGCCGGGCCTGGAATGCCCTCCAGTTGGTCAGCTGGACTGGATTTCCACTCGGCCCAGCCCTATGTCTCCCAGACCCTGATCTCCAGTCTGCACAGGCCAGGTGTCTGGAGCTGGGCCTGGTGACAGGCATCCCCCAGGTGGGAGGAGGGGACTGTCCTGGCTCTGACCTGGATATCAGATCCGGAGCTGAGAGAGAGGCGCAGGGTCAGGAGGGAAGGCGTTCTGAGTTTCCCCAGCCAAGGCTGCAGACAAGGGGCGCAGACAATCGGCACATTGTGAGCAGGGGCTGCAGGATGAAGCCAGCAAACTGCCGCGCTGAGCGCCCCAAACCTGGGCCTACAGGGGTGAGTGCCTCCCATCACTCCTGCAGCAAGGACCCAGGGGGTGCCCCGGGCCACCCAGCCCCTCCCTTCCCTAGCCCACTTGCTCCCTGATCTCTAAACCCCATGACCCTTCTGACCCTAATGCGCCCCCAGGTGAAGACCAAGCCCACCTGTGGGGGCTGGAGAGCCACGGGCCTATCCCTGCTGCTGCTGCTGCTCCTGGCGCTGGCCACTGCGGGGGCTGTGGCTGGAGGGCTTCTTGGCTTCGCTCAGGGCCCTCCCAAGGTGAGCCCCTCCTCAGCACCAGGGATGTGGACAGTGAAAAGGGGGAAGCGAAGCTGGCACATCCCAGTCTCCAGCAGCGCCAGGGTGCAGAGCAGGCAGTGGCCGCCTAGGAGCAGACGGCCAGAGGTGGAAGGGCCTCCTCAGGGATGTCAGGAGTCCTGCAGCCCAGAGCTGGGGGCTGTGCTGGGGTTGTCCAGCTGCCCAGCTCAACTCCAACTCCCACTGCCAGCCAAGGCTGCAGACGCTGCGAATGACCCTCCCAAGCCCCCACATGCCCCGGCCCAACCAAACCATCCTGGTGGACGTGGCCCGGAACGCGGCGACCATCACAGTGACCCCACCTCAGAGCAACCACAGCTGGGTGGTGCTGTTCGACGGGCAGAGCGTGAGTGGGCAGGGAGGGGTCACCCTCGCAGGTGTCGGTCGGGGTGGCCCTGCCTCACCTCCCTGCCTCCCCAGGGCTGCATCTGTTACCGCCCTGAGGTGCACCAGGCCTGCTTCCTCCGCCTGATGGAGGACGGTGATCGGGAGACCCTGCGGCTGCTGATGGATACCTCCAAGGTGAGCTGTCCTGCTGGGCACAGCCCCCCACCAGGGGCTAGACAAAGGGTCCTGTGTGCAGCCGGGCATAGGATAGGCTGGAGCTCTGGTTTCAGAGAACAGGAAGCTGTCTCCACCCTGAGCCCAGGCTGCTGACAAGAGCAGAGGGTGGAGACATCACTGGGGGTTGGGGGATACCCGGCCGCACCCAGCCAGGAGTAGGGAGCAGCCCTGTCCCACAGCCCACCAGAGCCTTCTCAACAGGTCCAAGAGGCTCGGGGCCCTGCCCAGGACACCCAAAACACCCAGGAGCTGCTGGCAGTGCAGGGGAGCCACGAGGTGGACCCTGCCCAGGTGGGGGATTTGGTGCAGCGCCTGTGCACAAGGACCCCCATCTACTGGGCCCGACGAGCAGAGGGTGAGTCAGGGCTGCTGTAGGGGGAGGCCAGGCCCTCAGGATGGTTTGATGAGCTGGGCGGCGGAGCCCTTGGGGGTTCACGGCGCCCTCGCCACAGGGCCCCGGAGACAGCGGCTGATTTATCTGTGCATCGACATCTGCTTCCCAAGCAACATCTGTGTGTCAGTCTGCTTTTATTACCTCCCAGACTGAGCCCCAACCTGGCCCAGCCCGGTCCCTGTCCCCAAACCAGCGGGCTGGCCAGGTCACCCGCACCAGGCAGGACAGCTGCCGGGAGGGACTAATAAACCCTTCCATCTGGCCATGGTGGTGTTCTCTGTGGACGGAGGCCCTGAAACGCGGCAGGGAGGGGACAGGAAACACACTAGCTTGGGGGTGGGCACCAGCCTCAGACCCCTCAGCAGCTTTGGGCCCTTGGCTGACTTCCCCAGGCAGTGCAGGCTAGCCCAGTCCAGGAGTGTGCAGCCTGGCTTGGGTCACGCTCTATCACATCTGGATAAGCACTGGGAGCTGAGAGTCCCAGGGCAGCCTGGCCCAGCAGGTCAAGGTGCCACAGGGGGCCATCAGGTCCAGCTGGTGTAGGCTGGCAGTAGGGCCTGTTCTGACCTGGGTGCTGCATGGGACCCTCCAGCTGCCACCACCTGCACCAGGCAGTCCCGAGGGGTCACAGGCTAGCCCAGCACACTGTCGTTGAACGCCAGGCAGACGACAGCCTTCTGGTGGCCGCCATACTCTCTCTTGATCTCTCCAGTCTCCACACACCACAGCCGGGCCAGGTTGTCTGAGGAAGCTGGAGGGGGAGATTGGGCAGGGCTCAGAGCAGAGGTGCAGGCCAGGCAGGTGGTCCTAACAGAGGGGGAGCCGCAGCCAAGGTGGGCTGGCTCTGGAGGCCAGCGCTGGGAGGCCAGGGATGGGGAGGCCGGGGCGGGGCTCACCAGTGACGATGTACTGGGAGTCCCCCGAGAAAGCGCAGCCCCACATCCAACCACGGGAGGACTCCCCGGGGTTGCCGCTCTTGATGCTCAGCTCCGTCATCAGGGAGAAGTTGGACGTCCTCCAGATCTTGCATGTCTGATCAGCTGAGCAGGTGGCGAGGAGCCTGGGGGATGGGCGTGGGGGCGTGTCCAGCAGCAGCCACTCCACCCAGCAGCCCCTCCTGTCTCCAGCCCCCAGCCCAGGCAGGTCCCCTCCCGGGCCAGCAGGCCCTGCACGCACGTGGAGTCGGGGCTGAAGCGGCACTGCAGGGCGTAGCGCGTGTGGGCGGGGATCTTGGTCTTGGGGATGAGCTGGGTTACCTCGTCACCAATGCCCCCCGTCAGATTCCAGACATAGCAGTTTCCCTAGAGGTCAGGAGGACCGTCACGGGGGACCCAAGGCCTCAGGTCTGAGACACAGGGAAAGATGCCCTGGGGGCCAACACTGGGGTTCAACTGTGCATGGGGACCGGGTCAGGGGCGGACAGGCCCCTCTGGTCTGCCTGCAGGAGGCACCTGGGAAGCCTTGCCCCAACAAAGGGCCACACATGGCAAGCCAAGAACAGGAGGCCACGCCTGGCCAAAGACTCAAATTCCCTTTCCTGGAGGATGCCGATGGCCAATGGAAGTACACGGGAGAGGGCACCAGCTAGAGGGACAACATGACAAAGGCCAGGAGAAGGGAAATCCGGGGGCAAGAGGAACAAGTGATGCGCTGGGATTAAATGGAGTTAACGGAAAAAAATGAGGTTGGAGAGAAGAACAGGGGCCACACCATGGCAGCCTATGGGCAAGGCCAGTAGCCCTGGGTCTCCCCAGGGGAATGATGCCACCTGGCTGGTACTGACCAGGCACCACTAGAAGCATCCGGGTCAGGGGCCGGGGGAGGTCAGGGAGGAGGAAAGGAGGCCTCAGAGACTGTGTCAGCTGTCATGGGAAATGAGGGTGACTGGGACCAGGAGGCAACAGAGAGAAAACAGGGAAGTGGACCGATTTGGGAGAGACTCCAGAAAGCGGAGTGACCGGCTTGCAGACAGGGCCAAGGCATTGGGAGCGACATTCAGGCTTCTGGCTTTAATGGCTGGCAGGGTGGGTATTAGTGCCCAGAATAGGGGAAGCAGGAGAGGGCCACTAAGGGACATCCAGGAATAAGCCCACCTGCAGAGGTTGAGGGCTGAGTGCCAAGCTGGCCCCACCCAGCACCTGCCTCTAGGACTCACAGCGCTATTGACAGCTGCCATGTAGCTGGCGTCGGGGTCAATGTGGGCAGACGTGATGGAGACCTCGGGCTCAGGGATCAGCTGCTCGTTGTGGTCTGTTTTCAAGTCCCAGATGTGGATAGCTCCGCTCTGGTCACCCACGATGAGCTCTGCCTGGGGTGCAGGGGTGGTGAGGCAGGACCCAAGCCCAGCCCTCCAAAGTCCCAGGGTGCCTGGCCCCATGAGCACCCCTCACCTGGTTGGGGTGCAGGCACACGCAGTTAATGGGTGCGTTCACCTGGAAGATCCGCTGGCACTGCAGGTTCCGGGACCTGTGGACCAGGCCAGGGCACATGCTGTCCATCTGGGCTTGTTGGTGCCCTACCCAGATGGCCTTGGCCTGGCCACTCCTCCCCTCCCTCTGCTGAAGGACCTGCCTCTTGGGAAATACTCGGGACGCAGGGCCCTCCACTCCAGCAGGGAGCCTAAGCCAGTGGCTGGTGGAAGGGGAATAACGCGCTGGCTCCGGGCTCAAGGAAGGACTCGCGCTTTGATGCAATTCACTCTCCTCCTGTCCTCACTTCTCTCACTGAGTCGCCCGCAGGAAGCTCCCTATTTCAGCCTCTGCTTGGAGAGAACCCAACCTAAAATGGTCTCCCAGAGCAGCCCACCCCAGCCCCAGGCAGCAGGCCCCTCCCCACCGCACCTGAGGTCCCAGATCCTGGCTGTGCAGTCCTCGCCGCCCGTGTACATCCAGCGGCCGTCTTCATGGAAGCCAACAGATGCGATGTTCTTGTTGACGCCGTCATAGCTGATGATGGGGTTGGGGTTGTTGGAGTTGAGATCATACATGCGGATGTGCTGGTAACCTAGGGACACAGGCTGAAATGAAGCTTGGTTGTGCTCAGGTCGACCCACCAGAGGTCAGGGGTTAGAGATCAAGGGTCACAGATACCTGCAGCAGCAATCATGCTGCGGTCTGGTGTGATCTCCAAGGCATTCACCTGCTGGGACTGTTAAGGAGGATGATGGGAAGGCAGCCCTGAGGACAGGGGCCCCAGGCCTCCACCATCTGGCCTTCACCCAGGCTGTGGTCCCCACATGAGGCATCCCTCCAGCGCCGCCCTGCCCGCCCCAGGTGGAGGATACGGAGTCCTGGTGCTGCACAGTCCGGGTGCAGATGCCGCTGTGGGCCTGCCAGAAGCGCACTGTGTGGTCGTAGCCTGCAGTTGCCAGGATGACCGGGTCACTGCCCACCGTGCCTGGGGACGTGTTCATGGTGTGGCCTGCACGGGCCCTAGAGCTGAACGGCAGGGGTCAAAGGTCAGGACATCTGCAGAGAAGGATGTAAAGTACTTAGAGGACACACTCTGTGCTAAATACATTACAGACCCACGGGGCGCTGCCGAATGGCGCTTATCATTCCCAATTTAGAGTTAGGACAACAAGCGGAGGTAGGTTCAGGGACACGCGTCACACGCGTGACACCCGGCTCCGGGCGGCTCCGGGGCTCCAGGGCGCGTGCTCCATCCCCGAACCACGCACCCGGCGGGGGCGCCGTCCCCCCCGCAGCCGGCAGGGGGCAGTCACGCGCGGGCGCCACTCTGCCGCAGGGGCGGGCTGCGCGTGCGCAAGGCGGCGGATGGGCCGGGGAAAGCCGAGCCCTGCGGCTGCGCATGCGTAGCAGGCCGGCGGCGGGCCGTGATGGGAAGGGGCGCAGTCTGGCTGGACCCCCGAGCTCTCCTGTCTTCCGCCGACCGCCCTTTCTCCGTCCTGCTGGCCGGCTTCCCCTGACCGTACTCTCCCAGCCACCCAGCAGCCGGTTCCCGGCCCCTGGCTCGCGGCCTCCGTACCTTACGGGCGACTCCGCACTCCGCCGTGTCCAGGACGGCGAGGGGAGCGGGAGCGAGTCGATCGAGGTCGAGCGTAGAGTTATCGATGACTCCCTAGGGCGAGACCATGGCGCGGGCGGGGGTGGATGGGACGAGACCAAAGTTCTGGGGCAGGGGGTTCCCGCCGGGAGAACCCGGAGAGGTTCCTTGCGCGGCCGCGGGCCCGGCGCGAGGTGGAAGGAAGCTGCGGCTTTCTCTCCGGCCTCCTTCCCACTGGCACCTGCCCTTCTGACACGGCTGTCCGTTTCCCAGGCTGTCGGGTCGCGCCGTTCCCGTGCCCTCCCTGACCCACTACTGCGCTACGCTGGGCTAGAATTGGCTGAAAATTACAGGACCTGAGTTCAGACAAGCAACGAACAAATTTTTTTTTTTTTTTAGTGTAAGTATATCCCGGACGTTGCATGGGAAATACTTATGCTAAAAAAATTTTGCTGGGCATCCTGTAGCCCAGCAAAATTTTTGCTAAATTTTTTGCCAAAAATTTTGCTGGGCATCCTTGGAACATTTTTGCCAAAAATTTTTGCCAAAAATTTTGCTGGGCATCCTTGGAACATCCCACTGAGCCCAGGGTCCCCCTGAAAACCACAGGCCCTCATTCCAGCTCTGCGCTCCACGCCGGTGCCCTCACCCTTGAGACTGGCTCTAGCATGGTTTTTTTCCACTGCTCTTACAGACGTGACTGCACTCCTTCCTCTGGCCGCAGAGGGGGTACCTCTTGTCCCTTGACCAGGCCGTAGTTCCCAGGAGCCTTCCTTCCTATACCTTCACCTCCTCTCCTTCCTGCCCCTTAGCCTTTAAACACTATAAAAGAATCCCAAACTCTCTTCTTTAAAGAGCGGTCCTCACCATTAGACCACGTCCTCACCTCCCACTCCTTCTGCAACTCCAGTCATCTGCCTTTTATCCCAGCTCTCTAGCTCTCCAGTGGAAATGTCTCAAGGCCACTGACAAGCTCACTTTGCTAAATCCAGTGGATACTTTTCCTTCCTTCCTCCACCCTTTTTTTTTTTTTTTTTTTTTTGAGTCGCAATCTCCCTTTCTCACCCAGGCTGGGGTGCAGTGGTGCAATCTTGACTCACTGCAAAACCTCTACCTCCCAGGTTCAAGTGATTCTCCTGCGTCAGCCTCCTGAGTAGCTGGGATGATAGGCGTGTGCCACCACACCTGGCTGATTTTTGTATTTTTAGTAGAGACGGGATTTCACCATGTTGGCAAGGCTGGTCTCAAACTTCTGACCTCAAGTGATCCGCCCACTTCAGCCTCCCAAAGTGCTGGGATTACAGGCATGAGCCACTGCGCCCAGCCTCCCACTTCCTTTTTTTTTTTTTTTTTTTTTGAGACGGAGTCTTGCTTTGTTGCCAGCCTGGAGTGCAGTGGTGCCATCTCGACTTTCCACAGTCTCCGCCTCCCACGTTCAAGCGATTGTCCTGCCTCAGCCTGCCAGGTAGCTGGGATTACAGGTGTGTGCCACCACACCCAGTTAATTTTTGTATTTTTAGTAGAGACAGGGTTTCACCATGTTGGCCAGGATGGTGGATGGTCTTGATCTCCTGACCTCGTGATCTGCATCCCCCCACCCTCCCAAAGTGCTGGGATTACAGGCGTGAGCCACTGTGCCCGGCCCCCTCCCACTTCTTGACGCATCTGTGCCATGGTTGACAGCACCATGCCTGAAAGGCTGCCTTCTCCTAGCTCCTTTCCTGGCATTTAGTCTCTTTCCCTGCCTCCCTCCAAAGACTGGGGCTCTCCAGAGTTCACTCTGTGCCCCCCACAAGATACCAGGGGCTGGCAACTACTAGCTCTGGAGCTTCCAATGCTGTCCCTGTGCTGGGCCCCTTCCACTCTGTCTCCAGCTGTAATGGCCTCAGCTCCCTATTAGACACTGTCCTTTGAATGCCCCGCAGGGTCCACCACATTCCATGGCGGAGACAACTCCCCTTCTGTGGGCAGTGCTCACCTTGTATTACGCGGGGCAAGATCCGACACCTCCCCTCCCTCACCCTTCCCTTCCCTTCAGCCACCGATTTTACCTGTGACGTATCTTCCTGTCCTTCCCACTGCCCTGGCTCTAGCTCACCCGCCATCCCCCATAACAGCCTCCTTCCTTGCCCTAACCACTCTGGCCCCCTTCCAGACTGTGCTCCACAGTGCAGCAGAATGGCCATTTATCTATTTATTTTTGAGACGGAGTGTCGCTCTTGTTGCCCAGACTGGAGTGCAGTGGCGCAATCTCGTCTCACTGCAACCTCCACCTCCTGGGTTCCTCAGTCTCCCAAGTAGCTGGGATTACAGGCATGCGCCACCACCCCAGCTAATTTTGTATTTTTAGTAGCGACAAGAGTTCTTCATGTTGGTCAGGCTGGTCTTGAACTCCCAACCTCAAGTGATTCACCCACCTCGGCCTCCCAAAGTGCTGGGTTTACAGGCATGAGCCACCGCGCCCGGCCTGAATGGCCTTTTAAAAACCTCAGTCTGGGCCGGGCGCGGTGGCTCAAGCCTGTAATCCCAGCACTTTGGGAGGCCGAGACGGGCGGATCACAAGGTCGGGAGATCGAGACCATCCTGGCTAACACGGTGAAACCCCGTCTCTACTAAAAAAATACGAAAAACTAGCCGGGCGAGGTAGCGGGCGCCTGTAGTCCCAGCTACTCGGGAGGCTGAGGCAGGAGAATGGCAGGAACCCGGGAGGCGGAGCTTGCAGTGAGCTGAGATCCGGCCACTGCACTCCAGCCCGGGTGACAGAGTGAGACTCCGTCTCAAAAAAAAAAAAAAAAAAAAAAAAAAAACAAAAAAAAAAAAAACCTCAGTCTGGGCCGGGCGCGGTGGCTCACGCCTGTAATCCCAGCACTTTGGGAGGCTGAGGCGGGCGGATCACGAGGTCAGGAGATCAAGACCATCCTGGCTAACACGGTGAAAACCCGTCTCTACTAAAATTACAAAAAATTAGCCAGGCGTGGTGGCAGGCACCTGTAGTCCCAGCTACTCAGGAGGCTGAGGCAGAAGAATGGCGTGAACCGGAGAGACGGAGCTTGCATTGAGCCAAGATGGCGCCACTGCATTCCAGCCTGGGCAACAGAGCCAGACTCTATCTCAGAACGAACAAACAAACAAACAAAAACCCCTCAGTCTGAGCCCAGCACAGTGATTCATGCCTGTAATCCCAGTACTTTGGAAGGCTGAGGCAGGAGGATCACTTGAGCCCAGGAGTTCAAGTCCATCCTGGACAATACAGTGAGACCTCATCTCTACAAAATTTTTTTTTTTTTTTTTTTTGAGACGGAGTCTCGCTCTGTCACCCAGGCTGGAGTGCAGTGGCCGGATCTCGGCTCACTGCAAGCTCCGCCTCCCGGATTTACGCCATTCTCCTGCCTCAGCCTCCGGAGTAGCTGGGACTACAGGCGCCCGCCTCGTCGCCCGGCTAGTTTTTTGTATTTTTTAGCAGAGATGGGGTTTCACCGTGTTAGCCAGGATGGTCTCGATCTCCTGACCTCGTGATCCGCCCGTCTCGGCCTCCCAAAGTGCTGGGATTACAGGCTTGAGCCACCGCGCCCGGCCCAAAAAATTTTAAAATTAGCCAGGAATGGTGGTGCATGCCTGTGGTCCCAGCTACTTGGGAGGCTGAGGTGGAAGGATCACTCGAGACCAGGAACTGGAGGCTGCAGTGAGCTGTGGTTGCGCCGCTGCACTCCAGCTCGGGTGACAGAGTAAGACCTTTTCTCAAAACAGAACAAAACAAAAACCCACAGCAAAACCTAGGAATGACATGATCACCCCATTAGAAGCCCTCAGGGGTCCCCATCCCTCTCCAGACTCCTGGGCCTGGCCCTGGCCCTGGTCCACCCTGTGGCTTCCATCTCCTCTCCATGTGATATAGTTAGGCTTTGTGTCCCCGCCCAAATCTCATCTTGAGTTGTAATCCACATAATCCCCCTGTGTCAAGGGAGAGACCAGGTGGAGGTAACTGAATCTGGAGGGCGGGCTGCCCCATGCGGTTCTCATGATAGTGAGTGAATGCTCAAGAGATCTGATGGTTTTATAAGGGGTTCCTCCTCCTTTGCTCCACTTCTCCTTCTTGCTGCCTTACAGAGAAGGTACCTTGCTTCCCCTTCGCCTTCCGCCATGATTGTAAGTTTCCTGAGGCCTCCCCAGCCATGCTGAACTGTGAGTCAAATAAACCTCTTTCCTTTTTTTTTTTTTTTTTTTTTTTTTTTGAGACGGAGTCTCGCTCTGTCACCCGGACTGGAGTGCAGTGGCCGGATCTCAGCTCACTGCAAGCTCCGCCTCCCGGGTTCCCGCCATTCTCCTGCCTCAGCCTCCCGAGTAGCTGGGACTACAGGCGCCGCCACCTCGCCCAGCTAGTTTTTTGTATTTTATTTTTTTATTTTTAGTAGAGACGGGGTTTCACAGTGTTAGCCAGGATGGTCTCGATCTCCTGACCTCGTGATCCGCCCGTCTCGGCCTCCCAAAGTGCTGGGATTACAGGCTTGAGCCACCGCGCCCGGCCAACCTCTTTCCTTTATAAATTATCCAGTCTCAGATGTTCTTTATTGCAGTATGAAAATGGACTAATACTCCATGCGTCCTGTACTCTGGCCAGAGAAGACATGTTCTTTTTTTGTTTTGTTTTGTTTTTCAGATGGAGTCTCACACTGCTGACGGGGCTGGAGTGCAATGGTGCAATCTCTGTCTCCTGGGTTCAAGCGATTCTCCTGCCTCAGACTCCTCCTGAGTAGCTGGGATTACAGGCACCCCCCTACCATGCCTGGCTAATTTTTTGTATTTTTAGGAGAGATGGGGTTTCACCATATTGGCCAGGTTGGTCTCAAACTCCTGACCTCATGATCTGCCGCCTCAGCCTCCCAAAGTGCTGGGATTACAGGCATGAGCCACAGCACCCAGCCATGTTCTCCCCTTTGAGCCCTTGACTGTGTCTGGGATGCTTTTCCCTCTATGCCTTATCTGCCAAATTCCTGGTTTTCAGCATCTCCAATAACATTTTCTTTTGGCTGGGCATGGTAACTCACATCTGTAATCCCAGCACTTTGAGGGACCAAGGTGGGATGATCGCTTGATCCTAGGAGTTCGAGGCCAACCTGGGCAAGATGGCAAGATGACCTCTTCTCTGCAAAAAACTTTTAAAAATTAGCTAAGTGTAGGCTGGGCGCAGTGGCTCATGCTTGTAATCCAAGCACTTTGCGAGGGCGAGGCGGGCAGATCATGAGGTCAAGAGATCAAGACCATCTTGGCCAATATGGTGAAACCCCCATCTCTACTAAAAATACAAACATTAGCTGGGCGTGGTGACACATGCCTGTAGTCCCAGCTACTTGGGAGGCTGAGGCAGGAGAATCGCTTGAACCTGGGAGTCAGAGGTTGCAGTGAGCTGAGATCGAACCACTGTACTCCAGCCTGGCAATGGGGTGAAACTCCATCTAAAAAAAAAAAAGAAAAGAAAAGAAAACTTTTTGGCCAGTTGTAGTGGCTCATGCCTGTACTTTGGGAGGCCAAGGCGGGTGGATCACGAGGTCAGGAGTTTGAGACCAGCCTGGCCAAGATGGTGAAACTCAGTATCTACTAAAAGTACAAAATTAGCTGGGCATGGTGCCAGGTACCTGTAATCCCAGCTACTCAGGAGGCTGAGGCAGGAGAATTGCTTGAACCTCAGAGGCGGAGCTTGCAGTGAGCCAAGATCGTTCCACTGCACTCTAGCCTGGGCGACAGAGCAAGACTCCATCTCAAAAAAAAGGAAGAAAATAAAAGAAAACTTTCTGTTTGTTTGTTTTGTAGAGACAGGGTCTCACTCTGTTGCCTGGGCTGGTCTTGAACTCCTGGGCTGAAGCAATCCGCTCACCTCTGTGCTGAGAGGTGAGTGATCACAGCTGTCACCACCCAAAGTGCTGAGATTACAGGCATGAGTCACCATGCCCAGCCAGTACATTCTTTTTCTATGGCTAAGTAATATTCCACTATATGACTAGAGCACATTTTATGTAGCTGCTTATCCATAGGTGGACATTTGGAGTGTCTCCTCCTTTTTGGCTGTTGTGAATGGTGCTGCTATAAATGGTTGTGTGTCAGTGTCTGAGAATGGGTTTGCATCTCTGGGTAAATACTTGGAGTGGAATGGCTGGGCTGTAGGAGCATTTTACCTCCCTTATGCGTGGAGTCCTCACAATGACTCCAGTAGGGAGGAATCCCTCTCATTTTGGAGACGAGAAAACTGAGGCTCACAGATGCAGAATTGCATGTGGTAGGCACAGGGCTAGAAGGTGGTGGAGCCCAGGTTTTGTTCAGCTCTAGGCTGGGCCCTGTCCTGTTGAGCTCCACCTGCCGCTGCTCATGCCCTTTCTGGTGAGGTAACTACTCCCCAGGCAGCCCCTGCACTCCATAGTCCTCCTCATCTTCCTCTTGAAGTAGACAGGGGCTCACTAACCAGGCTCCATACCAGGCTTAGGGCAGCTTTGGGGAGTAGAGGTGAGCGTTTGGGCTTGGATGGCTGGGAGAGCAAGCGCCTTCAAACCCCAGCAGTGTCTGGAGCAGCATAGACCCTGCAGGAGAGAGCAGGAGACACGGTGGAGCTGAGGCAGGATCAGCCAGGTGTGTGGGGTCCCACGTGTCTCATGGCCCTGTGGTGTTTGCCTTTTCTGTGGGGCCTCTGAGCGGCACCTGGGGGCTGAGGGCAGGGGCCAGCTCTGGTAACCTGCATGTGTCCCAAGCCTAGGGGAAGCTGACAAACCAGGTATGGCCCCAGCCCAGCCTGAGTAGCTCCTGCATTTCTGGGGGCAGGAGGCAGGGACAGTGGTGCATGGGGGTCGATCCTCCATGATGGTCCGGGCCCCAGGTTAGTGCTGTCGGAAGCGGCATCACGAGAATGAGGAGCCACGGCCGTCAGCCCACAGGAGGGCACATTCCTTATGTCCATACCAGGGCTTTGGGGGCTTGGAGGACCACCAGGGAGCCCCTGAGCAAACACACAGTCAGTGGGCAGAGGAAGGGGCTGTGGGCTGGCCGGCACACGCCATACATCTGGGAAGGAGGCCAGCCCAGGCTGCAGTGAAGCCGCTGCCAGCTCCACTCAGGGCTGAACCTCAGCAATTCTGCTGGCTCAGCAGCCCCCTCCCAGGATCATCCTTGGAGACCTGACTTCCTGGAGGGCTGCCTGAGTCCCACACCTCTGCATCCTCATCCCCCAGCCGGAGTGGCCACCTGCCCTGCTGCCCCAATCCCCAGGCTGCGGGAACCCCAGGCAGACACACGTCTGTTTTCATGAGGACCTTCCCGTCGGCCCTAGACTGCAGGCGGAGCTTCTGGCCCATTTCACAGATGAGGCAGCTGAGCATTGGGGACTCACCCAAGGTCACTGGTTGCAGTATCAGATCTGAGGCTTCCCGGTCCCTCCTGGGCTTTAGCCTCACCTAGCAGAAGGCTCTGGTCCCCTCCTGCCACATTGCACCCCATGGGGTGAGGAATCTCTGAGGTCCTGAGCAGGAATCCACCTGGAGCCTAGGTGTCCCTTCTAGACCACACCCTGAGCACCTAGGACCCTGGAGTTCCCTGCCCAAACAGCCCCAAGCCCACTTCCCGGATCCGCACAGCCCTCTGCCCAGTCTGTCCTCCTGAAGGTAGGTCACGCAGCAGGGTGTTCACTCTAGCTCTGAGGAGCGACTAAGGGGGTGCCTGTTTATGTAGTGTGGACAGTGCTGGAGCTGGGCAGTGAACAGTTGGGGTAGCTACAAACAGGGGCCAGATCACCCAAGGAATCCGAGAATTTTCTTTCTTTTTTTTTTTTTTTTTTTTTGAGACGGAGTCTTGCTCTGTCGCCCAGACTGGAGTGCAGTGGCGCGATCTCGGCTCACTGCAACCTCCACCTCCCGGGTTCACGCCATTCTCCTGTCTCAGCTTCCCGAGTAGCTGGGACTACAGGCGCCCGCCACCATGCCCGGCTAATTTTTTTTTATATGTTTAGTACAGAAGGGGTTTCACCGTGTTATCCAGGATGGTCTCGATCTCCCGACCTTGTGATCCACCCCCCCCTCGGCCTCCCACAGTGCTGGGATTACAAGCGTGAGCCCCCGCGCCCGGCCAGATCCGAGAATTTTTTTTTTTTTTTTTTTTTTTTTTTTTGAGACGGAGTCTCGCTCTGTCGCCCAGGCTGGAGTGCAGTGGCCGGATCTCAGCTCACTGCAAGCTCCGCCTCCCGGGTTCATGCCATTCTCCTGCCTCAGCCTCCCAAGTAGCTGGGACCACAGGCGCCCGCCACCTCGCCCGGCTAGTTTTTTGTATTTTTTTTTTAGTAGAGACGGGGTTTCACCGTGTTAGCCAGGAGGGTCTCGATCTCCTGACCTCGTGATCCGCCCGTCTCGGCCTCCCAAAGTGCTGGGATTACAGGCTTGAGCCACCACGCCCGGCCTTTTTTTTTTTTTTTTTTGAGACGGAGTCTTGCTCTGCCACCCAGGCTGGAGTGCAGTGGCTGGATCTCAGCTCACTGCAAGCTCCACCTCCCGGGTTTATGCCATTCTCCTGCCTCAGCCTCCCGAGTAGCTGGGACTATAGGCGCCCGCCTCGTCGCCCGGCTAGTTTTTTGTATTTTTAAGTAGAGACAGGGTTTCACCATATTAGCCAGGATGGTGATGGTCTCGATCTCCTGATCTCGTGATCCGCCCGTCTCGGCCTCCCAAAGTGCTGGGATTACAGGCTTGAGCCACCGCGCCCGGCCGATCCGAGAATTTTAAATTCGAACTTGGGCTTTCAAGTCACGATGAAGGTATATTCGTCAAGGTAGGAGGATAGAACATACTTAACAGGTTATTGGCGTGATTTGTAGCATTTAAATATTTGAACATTTGGTGTGTGGGCCTCTGTGTGTTAAGCATAGGTCAGGGTGGTTTGCCTTACCACGTCCAAAACAGAAAAATAATAGTAATGCCAGTAGCTATCTTATTTTTATTTTTAGTTCTTCCTATGTGCTCGTCACACTGCAAGGTACCATAGATACAAAGATGCACAAAACACACTTGCTGCACAGGCAGAGAGACCGAAGAATACCATCATATCTACAGCAGTCATTTTTTTTCAGCCCTTACTAAGTCCTGCTGTGAAGCACTTTCTGGATAGTATCACGGTTTATCCTCCCATAACCTAAGGGGAGGTAGCATGCATATCCTCATTTTACAGAGGGAAACAGACAGGCAGTGGGCTGGGTGTGGTAGCTTATGTCTGTAATCCCAGCACTTTGGGAGGTTGAGGTGAGAGGACTGCTTGAGGCCAGGAGTTCGAGACCAGCCTAGGTAACATACTGATACCTCATCTCTACTAAAAGTTAAAAAAATTAGCCGGGTGCTGCTCAGGAGGCTGAGGCAGGAGGATCGCTTGAGCCTGGGATGTTGAGGCTGCAGTGAGCTATGATGGCGTCACTGTGCCCCAGCCTGGATGACAGAGCAAGACTCTGTCTCAAAAAAAAAAAAAACATGACAAAGTGACCAGCTCATGATCACAAACCACTAAGGGGAAATAGGACACATCCAGATGTGTGGGTGCAAAGCCCAGGCTCACAATTTCAAGACTCTGGGACCCCAGGTGAGTCCCTTGGCTTCTCTAAGCCTCTGTTCCTTCATCTGTAAAATGGGGACAGTGAGTCCAGCCTCATCTAGGAGGTGACCAGCACAGTACCTGACCCAGCAGGTACGCAACTGGTCGTTGGAAAGGGCAAAAGGAAAGGCCCTAGCATTTGGGGACCCCCCTGGGAGTGCTGGAAGACCGTGGGCTGCTACCTGAACCTAACAGGAGACCCCACAGAGGGAACAGGAAATGGCCAGCTGCCCACAACGATGCCGGGACCCCGGTGCCTGTCACCTTCCCTGTCCCTGCTCTCTGAACTCCTCCGTCCCCCTGGACCTGCTCAATGGTCTGGGGCCACAGGGAGTGGGGTGCCAGGCCACGCCTCATAGAATGGGTGCGACCCTCTCCAAATTCTCCAAACGGCCTTGCCCACTTGGGTGATGAGGGAAACGGAGCCCGAGCCAGGACTCAGACTCCCACTGATCTGCCTCTAGAATGCTGCAGGCCTGATGGGAGAGGGTCTGAGGCACAGGGTGGCCCCAACTTTCAGCCAGGAGCTCAGAGGGTGACAAGTCAGGGCCTCTAGCACCCAGGAAGCAGGACCCATCTGCCTGGGCTGCAGGCTGGAGAGTGGGCAGACCTGGGCAGGGGGCACGTTGGTGCCAGAGGGAGGTTCCAGTTCCCTGTGGGTGGAGATGGAGGCGACCCCCAGTCGGTGCCGGGAGTGGGGAGTTGAGCTCCCTCAGTGGGGGCGGTGGGGGCTACCTTGGGGTCGGGCTTCGGCTGAGGCTGGGGGAAGCTGTGGCGCCCGCATTATTTGCGGAGAGGAGCAGGAGGATGCTTGGGGGTTGGGGGTGCGGGTTCCCTGACACCGAATTCATTATTGGGAGATTCCTCTTCACAATCCCTCGACACCTCCCACGGGAACCCCGGGCCAGGAACGCCTGACAGCCTGGCGGGCCGGCTCCAGGGCCACTGGCGCCCGGGTCTCTCGGCGCCCGGTCCCCGCCCGCCCGCTGCCTCGGAACCCTCCCCCGCGGGTCCCGCAGCCTCTGGAAGCCTCTCTGGGCTCAGCCCCGCGCCGCCGCCGCCGCGTCGGGGCTCCGAGTGCACCCCCAGCAGCTGCGTCCCCAGCCCGACTAGCCGCCCCAGGCCGCCCGCGTCCGCAAAGGCCTGGCCTGAGCGCGCGGCGCGCACGTGGGGAGGGGGCGTCCCGGGGCGAGCGCGGGGAGGGCGGAGCCACGGGCCCGGGCGCGCGGCCGGCGCGGGCTGACGGAGGTCGGCGGCCCGGGAGCGGACCCCGGCGTCCGGGAGGCGGCGCCAGGTGCCGCGCCCCCGCCCCGCGCCCGCCGCGCGCCCCCGCCCCCGGGCCGCCCCCCGCCCGTGACGCGCTCCCCGCCCCCTCCGCGCCGGGAGCCCGAGCCCAAGCGGGAGCCCGAGGAGGGCGAAGGGGCGGCGGGCGGCGAGGAGGCGGCGCGGGAGGCGGCCGGTGCCGCGGGGCCGCCGCCGCCTCTGAGCCGCGCCGAGCGCACGAGCGCAGCCGCGTCGCTGCGGCCCCGGCCGCGCCATGGGGAAGGAGCAGGAGCTGGTGCAGGCGGTGAAAGCGGAGGACGTAGGGACCGCGCAGAGGCTGCTGCAGAGGCCGCGGCCCGGGAAGGCCAGTGAGTGCCGGGGGCGCGGGGCGCGGGCGGGAGCCCGGGGGCCCCTCCCCGGCGCAGAGCCCCCCACCCCTCCCGGCGCCGGGCAGGGAGGGGACGCTGTCGGGTCCCCGGGGGCGGGGCGGGGCCAGCAGCGCCCAGACCCTCGGTCCGTGCTCCCCACCCGCTGTCCCCAGCACTGGAGATGGGGCGGCCCGGAGAGCCGGCCGTCACCCTGAGCCCCCCAGCGGGCACCTGGCGGCACCCGCCTCCCGGGCCGCGGGCGTTCGCATCCCTCCCTCCCTACCTCTGTCCCCCTCCCTTCCCAGGCTGCGGGCTGACAGCTGGACGTCTCTGCTGGGGCCTTCAAAGGGCGAGGCAGATGCCCCCCCCACCACACGCACCGGGCAGACAGGGAAGGGGGCCCCTGCGGGGAGGGGCGACCCGGGAGCTGACAGTCCCTGGCAGACCCCCTCCCCGCCCCACGTTTAATAACACGCTTTGCAGGGAAGGTGGGGGGCAGGATCACGCTGGGGGTGTGGCTGCCCTGGCATGGCCGGTGGGGGGCCATTTACTGATGGGAGAGCAGAGGCCCAAGGTCGCCTAGCCCAGGGCAGGCTGGACTCCAGGCAGGGCCGGCCTGGGGACAAGGGCTTGGGGCCCTGCTCAGCCAGGCTCCAGCAGACCCAGGTCCCCAGCTTCCCTGCTGGGAAAGGAGGCCATGAGGGAGTGGGGGACCACCATTGGCTATACCTAGCTTGCCCTGTGGGGGACCCAGGAAAGGGCTGGGAGCTTGGAGCCCTGATCCCAGCACTCATCCTGGCTCAGCGCGTAGCCTCCCTGGGGGCCGCGGGAGATGGATGGATGGGCGTGTGGACAAGCCGCGTGTGCGGCTGCGCACGTATAGCCGTGTCAGTGTGTCAGGGCACCTGTGCAGGCACGGACAGGGCTCTGCAGGTCGGCACGTGGGGTCTGGGCGTCCTCCCGCCTCCCTCCACCCCCACAGACTGTAAGACAGGGAATCCTCCTCCCCTTCCTCCAGGGGGATGCCAAGAACTGGGACTGGCTTCTGGGAGGTCGGTGGGGGGATCCTAGAGTCCCAGGAGGACCCCCCACTCCTGCACTTCACCAGCGGCCCATGACTGGCCAGCTCCTGTTCACTGTGTGCAGTAAGAGAAAGGGGACACCGGTGCCTTTGCAGGCTGGCCCCGAGCTGATTTCAGGTCCCTGGGCTCAGAAAGGGAGAGCTTGTGGGCAGAGGTAGCCTCAGCTGAGCCTGGAGATCAGGTGTAGGGATTGAGAGAGAAGGCAAGGTAAAGGCTTCCACCTAGTGGTCGCATGACCTTGGACACAGACGGCTCCAACTCGGTGGACCTCAGTCTCCTTGTCTGTAGGATGGGATGTCAGCCTCATGGCGGGGTCCTAAGACCAGTGAGCCTGGGCACTTGGAGCCCAGGCATTCAGTAAATGCTCAGTAAATGCCAGCGATGACCGCAGCCTTAGATGGCCCAGGTCCAGGGGCCGGGGAAGTGGGGGCTTCAGCTCTGGGGAGGTTCCTCCTCCCTTCTATTGTGGCCATTCTGGGGGCTTCCATCCTCACCTGGGTCTCTGCCTGTCTTGCCTGGCCTCTGGGGCAGGAGAGACACCTGCCCTGGCCCCGGCTCCTGCTCTCTGACTCACAGGGGCGGGTGTAATAAATCAGAGGAGAAATCCCTCCATGAATTAGCTCCGTTGTCATGGCAACGCTGGCCTGCTTTGGAGTAAGATGTATTTTGATTCAGTAAAGTACAGCTGAGTTTGGGCCACGAGGTGGGGGGTGTCCAGCAGTGTCCTCCAGGGCCCCCTGAGCCCAGGGCTGTCCCCATGAGCTTTACTTCCATGGTCTCCTCTGGGCACCCGGCCCCTTCCCTCCACCCCCTTCTCCAGAGTCACCCCAGGCTCAGCCAGCCCCCCACTCACCCCGCCCTGAAGGGAGCCTCCCGTGCCCGCATGCACATACTTAGCAGCTGTCCTTGAGCAGAAGAGGAGCCTGTTCTGGGGGAGATTCCGGGGCAGGGGCTGGCCTCCTGCTGGTCGAGAGGGACCCACTCAGCTCTGACCCAGACCCTATCCAGGGAGGCCCCCTGTCCATGGAGGCAGGCCTGAGAATGCCCTGGAGGATGCCCCTGAGCACCGAGGGCCAGCGCCCCGCCCCCCTCTCACCTTCTAATAGCCCCCTAGTAGCTCCCTTCTAGCCCGGGGTATGAACCGGATCCCAGAGTTGGGGACAGGCTCAGGATAGCAGTGAGAGGGCTGGTCAGGGGTAAGGGCTTTACCATCATAGAGTCACAGGGCTTAGGGACCTCATGGAGAGGGAGGGGGGCTCCTGGGCTTTCATTCTGGCCCTGGTCCCCTCCAGCTATGCTCGCTCCTGCTTCATCCAGAGAACCCATTTCCAGGTGAAACAGCCCCCAGCCCCAGGCCCTTCTCAGTTCTGGGACCTTCCTGGGTAACCACTGTCTCCCACAGGAATTGGGGTTAGCATGTCCCAAGACCTCAAGCTCCCTCCATCCAATTTCAGCCATTTTCCCCCTTGAGGAGACCATGGGTGGGGAGAGGGATGAGATGGCTTTACTAAGGCACTCCTTCTCACATGGGGGCGGTCCCCTTCCTGAGGGAGACATCCTCCCCCACTAGCAGCTGTCACTTTCTGGACTTTGACCTCCAGCCCCCCGAGATTTCAGCCCCTGCAGGTGTGGCTGGGTGAGAAGATGGTTTCCACTCTGGCTGCCTCAGCTGGGGGAGGGATGATAGGGCCTGGCTTGGGCAATCCTGGGGACATGCTGAGTGAGGGCTGGCTACCCTGGAGCTGGGAAGAGCAGGGCTCAGCGTTCTGGGGGAAGAACCTCCTGAGTGTGGCCCTGGCAGGGATGCACGGGACAGTGACACCTGCGCTCCCTTCAGCTAATGGTAAGGGATGGTGGCAGGCCCCAAGACATAATTCCCAGGTCCCCATGCAAAATGTAAACACAGGGCCCCTTGCTCAAAAATAAGAATTTCAGGCCAGGCATGGTGGCTCATGCCTGTAATCCCAGCACTTTGGGAGGCTGAGGAGGGGGATCACCTGAGGTCGGGAGTTCGAGACCAGCCTGACCAACGTGGAGAAACCCCATCTCTACTAAAAATACAAAATTAGCTGGGTGTGTTGGTTCATGCCTGTAATCCCAGCTACTCAGGAGGCTGAGACAGGAGAATTGCTTGAACCCAGGAGGTGGAGGTTGTGGTGAGCCAAGATTGAGATCGCACCATTGCACTCCAGCCTGGGCAACGAGAATGAAACTCTGTTTCCAGACAGAAAAAAAAAAAAAAAAAAAAGAATTTCAAGATGGTGACAGGAGAGCATCCGCAGGCATGGGGTCCTTCTGAGCCAAGCACAGGCCGCACACCCATGAAGTCGCCTTGGCGGCCAGGCAGGGTGTAGGGGATGAGGAGATCAGTCCAGTCTGCTGCTGACTGAGCACCTCATCTGTGTGGGGCACTGTTTTAGCCACTGAGGATTCTTCTGTGAGCAGAACAGATGAGGGCCCTTGTCCCCTTGGTGCTGGTAGTTGAATGATGGAGATGGGTAGGAGCAAGAGCAGAAGGAGGTGGACGTGGCAGGTGGTGATGAGGCCTCCAGAGCCAAGCACAGCAGCTGCAGGGCCGGCAGGGTCACCACTTCAGATGGGGAGGGCATGCTGAGTGAGCAGCCTGTGGGTAAGGACCTGAAAAACGTGAGAGAGGCTGTGGGGTTAACTAGGGAAGAGGAGCCTGCACATGCACACAGGGCATGTGGAAAGGCCCTGGGCTGGGCAGACTATATGCTGGAGGAATGTCTGGAGGCCTGTGTAGTTACAGCAGTAATGGCGGAAGTAATGAGAACTGAGAGCAAAACAGGAGCCCCACGCACGACCGCTGTCCAATCTCAGCCTCCCCTCCCAGCACGGCCACTGTCCAGTGTCGGCCTCCCCTCCCAGTGAGACCAGTGCTGTCAGGGGGTCTTCAGGAGAGGAGTGACTGGATCTGACTCATGTTCTCTCTCCTCTTTTTTTTTTTTTTTTGAGACAGGGTCTTGCTCTGTCACCCAGGAGGTTGGAATGCAATGGTGCGATCCCGGCTCAGTGTAGCTTCAACCTCCTGGGCTCAGTCGATCCTCCCGCCTCAGCCTCCCTAGTAGCAGGGACCGCAGGCACACGCCTCCATGCCCAGCTAATTTTTTTTCCTTTATTTTTTGTAGAGACAGGGTCTTGCTATGATAGCCAGGCTGGTCTTGAACTCCTGGCCACAAGTCATCCTCCCACCGCAGCCTCCCAAAGTGCTGGGGTTACAGGCATGAGCCACGGCACAGAGCCTGACTCATGTTTTCCCAGGGACTCCCAACTGGGGTGGGTGTGGAGGTTGGACCAAGGGATGTGGGAGGACCTTAGCAACACCAGTGAGGAGGGGATGGCACTAATCCTGCCAGAGATGCCGGCCTGGACCAGGTCGGTGACAGCGGCCGCAGGGAGAAGGGCTAGGGTTCCAAGTGTGCTCTGGGGATGTCTGAGAGGCAGAGCTGACAGACAAGCTATAGGTGTACAGGAAAGGCCCCAGGGCTGGCTCCAAGATTTTGGCCTGGGCCATGGTCAGGAAGGGTGGCACTGCCACTAACCAAGAGGGACACTGGCGCCAGCAGTGTCTGAGCAGTGGGGGAGGGGCCGGTAAAGCTGGAGACACCTTTGCTTGCCAGGATAAACCCCTGGCTGGAGAAAGGTGGGGGTGGGATTCCTGTACATCTAATATTAGTAATCGCCATGCACCAAGTCCTGACTTGTGCCAGGCCCTGCACGATTTATGTCTGGAAATGCTCTCACACCTCTGGGAGGCCCTGTTAGCACCCGCGGCTCCAGCTCAGGGAGGGCGCTGGCAGCCAAGGCCACAGGCTGGTGAGTGGCAGAGCAGAGATTTGAATTCACAGCTGTCTGGCTCCCTCAGCCAGCCTCGTGGGTCATCAGGGGACCTGTGCCCTGCGTCCAGTGGCTGGGACCGAGGCCGGGGCAGCGGGGGCTGCTGTGGGTCACTGTGTAAGCCCTGCAGCCAGCCCTGTGCCTCAACTCCCTCAACTCCCCTGCCCTCAGCTCCTGCCCCCACCCCGTCCTGGGCCCGGACAAAGGGGCTTCTGTCCTGCCAGCTCCCCTCTCAGAGTGACTGACCCACAAATGGGTTATGTAACCACGGCCCAGATAGGCGGGGGTTTGGCCCAAGTCTGCTTGGACTAGTGCCCACTGGGAGGGCATCGGTGGGCTTCCCTCCTCTGGCAGCCAGCTGGGGGAGGCCAGGATGCGGAGGGCCCCAGGAGGATACTGGGGCCCTGAAGGCAGGGCATGGGTCCCTCTGGCCTCAGGTGCTCCAAGTCCCTGGGGAGGAGGCGGCCGTTCGCGTGAGGTCGCTCAGAGGTGCCAGCCCACTCGCCCGCCTCCCACTTCTGCTCATCCACACTGGCTGTGGCCCAGGGCTGGCAGTGGGGGTGCTGCACGGTGGAGACGCAGATCCTCCCCCAGAGATACCCCCATTTCCGGGTGTTCCAGCCTCCCTGGCCACCCCCGGCCCCATCTGGATCCTTCTGAGAGACAGATTGGGCCGGCTCTCTCCCTCCCACGTTGGCAGGTGCCCAGCCAGTGTCCCAGGGGAGGGGTGTGCATGCACATGTGTGTGCTGGTGTGGGTGCACAGCCTTGCCTCCTATCCCCAGGTGGGGACAAGGACCCCAGGCCGGAGTCCTTAGTACTGTGAACCCCCACATCTCGGCAATGGGACACCAAGTCCCGAGCAGCTGGCACCTGGGGCGGGGTGCGGGGCAGAGCTGAACGCATGAGTGCACGAGTGGACGAGTGAGTGTCTGCAGACTGAGAGCCCAGCAGCTTTGTGCCTGCCGGGGAGATGGCTGGCACCCTCTCCCTGCCCTCAGGCCACCTGGAGGGGCTGGCACAGCCTCCCCTCACCAAGTCTCCTTCCATCCCCAGAGCTCCTGGGCTCCACCAAGAAGATCAATGTCAACTTCCAGGACCCAGATGGGTGAGTTCTGAGCCAGGCAGTGCCCACCTGGAAGGGAGGATGGCTCCTAGGGAGGGCAGGGTGCCCGGGAGGCCGGGGCGCCGGGGCCTCTGCTGTATGTGTCCTCTGCCCATGCTAGCTTCTCGGCTCTGCACCACGCGGCCCTGAATGGCAACACGGAATTGATCAGCCTGTTGCTGGAGGCCCAGGCTGCTGTGGACATCAAGGACAACAAAGGCAAGACTGGTCCAGGGGCCTCCAGTGGGGGCAGGGGTGGGGGAAGTGAAGGGGGCGCCCCGGGGCCTGCATGGGTCCTTGGCTGAGGCCTCAGCCCAGGGTCTTAGTCCGATTTCAGGCAGGTCCTCCTGGGATCAGGGTCCTGGAGACCAAGGGTGGGCTTGGAGTCAGGGGTCAGCTCCCAGCAATCCCCAAACCCACAGGGTTGGCCTCGGGGGTCAAAGGTCAGCTCCCAGCATTCCCCCCACCTCGCAGAGTTGGGGTTGGGGTCAGGGGTCGGCTCCTAGCACCCTCCTACCCCCTAAGTTTGGCCTTGGGGTCAGGGGTCAGGTCCCAGCACTCCCCTATCCCCCAGGTTGGGCTTGCGGTCAGTAGTCAGCTCCCAGCATCCCCCACGCCCTAGGGTTGGACTTGGGGTCAGGGGTCAGGTCCCAGCAGCCCCATCCTCCAGAGTTGGGTTTGGGGTCAAGGGTCAGCTTTCAGCATCCCCCTGTCCCCCAGGCATGCGGCCGCTGCACTATGCGGCCTGGCAGGGCCGGAAAGAGCCCATGAAGCTGGTGCTGAAGGCAGGCTCGGCCGTGAACATCCCGTCTGATGAGGGCCACATCCCCCTGCACCTGGCAGCCCAGCACGGTCACTATGATGTGGTGAGGCCTGAGCCGGGGCGGGGGCAGGGTCAGGGCAGCCCGGGCAGGGCAGCGCAGCCTGAGGATGTGCGGGCCTGACTGCACCATTGGCCCCCAGTCTGAGATGCTGCTACAGCACCAGTCTAACCCGTGCATGGTGGACAACTCGGGGAAGACGCCCCTGGACCTGGCCTGCGAGTTCGGCCGCGTTGGGGTGAGTCTCCCGTGGAGCCCTGTGGGGTGGGGCTGGGGAGCCCCACATCAGGGCCCCCCTACACTGATCCCTCCTTCAAGGTGGTCCAGCTGCTCCTCAGCAGCAACATGTGTGCGGCGCTGCTGGAGCCCCGGCCGGGAGATGCCACCGACCCCAACGGCACCAGCCCTTTGCACCTTGCAGCCAAGAATGGCCACATCGACATCATCAGGTAGAGCCGGTGGCAGGGAGGGCCTCAACCTTAGGGTCCCCAGGGTTCAGCAGCAGCCTGGGGCTCAGGGCACCAGCTTCTGGCTTGGGGATAGGGCAAGAGCAGGCAGGGTCCCAGGTCCCTGGTTAGGCCTCTGGCATGGCCTCCAGGGCTCATGTACAGTATGAGCTGGAGGGGCTGGGAAAGGGGCTTCTGTGACTTCTCTGTCCCGGCCCCGTTGCTCCTGGGTGCGCTCGAGGAGGTGCTGAACTTCCCTGAGCCTCACTTTCCCATCCAAAAGTGGGGCTCACAGCAGCGCCTACGCTAGCATCAGACAAGATAACAGGTGGGAAGTCTTAGCACAGGGAGGGCCCTTCAGTAGCTCTCACTGTGTGCCGGGCACGGCGGCTGACACCTGTGATCCCAGCACTTTGGGAGGCCAAGGAGGGAGGATTGCTTGAGGTTGGGAGTTCACACACACACAAAAAAGTTAGCCGGATGTGTTGGCACACACCTGTAGACCCAGCTACTGGGAAGCTGAGGCAGGAGAATCACTTGAGCCCATGAGGCTGAGGCTGCAGTGAGTGGTGACTGTGCCATTGCACTCCAGCCTGGGTGACAGAGCAAGACCCTGTCTCAAAAAAAAAAAAAAAAAAAAAAATTCAGCTGGGTGTTGTGATGCACATCTGTAGTCCCGGCTGCTTGAGAGGCTGAGGTGAGAGGATTGCATGAGCCTGGGAGGTCGAGGCTGCAGTGAGCCAGGATGGTGCCATTGCATTCCAGCCTGGGTGACAGAGAGAGACCCCATCTCTACTTTTTTTTTTAAAAGTGGCCGAGTGCGGTGGTTCAAAATGCTGCAATCCCAGCATTTTGAGAGGCTGACGCAGGAGCCCAGGAGTTTGAGACCAGCCTGGGCAACATAGCAAGACCTGGTTTTTACAAAAAATAAAGGCAAAAACAAACAAACAAAAAAGCTGGAAATAGGCCGGGCGCGGTGGCTCAAGCCTGTAATCCCAGCACTTTGGGAGGCCGAGACGGGCAGATCACGAGGTCAGGAGATCGAGACCATCCTGGCTAACATGGTGAAACCCCGTCTCTACTAAAAAATACAAAAAACTAGCCGGGCGACGTGGCGGGCGCCTGTAGTCCCAGCTGCTTGGGAGGCTGAGGCAGGAGAATGGCGTAAACCCAGGAGGCGGAGCTTGCAGTGAGCTGAGACCCGGCCACTGCACTCCAGCCTGGGCGGGGCAGAGCGAGACTCCGTCTCAAAAAAAAAAAAAAAAAAAAAAAAAAAAGCTGGAAATAAGCGTGCATGTCTGTAATCCCAGCTACTCTGGAGGCTGAGGCAGGAGGATTGCTTGAGGCCAAGAGTTTGAGACTGCAGTAAGCCATGACTGCACCACTGTACTCTAGCCTGGGTGACAGAGGGAGACCATGTCTTAGAAAAAGCAGACCGGACTCAGTGGCTCACGCCTGTAATCCCAGCACTTTGGGAGGCCGAGGCGGGTGAATCACCTGAGGTCAGAAGTTTGTGTCCAACTTAGCCAAAATGGTGGAAACCCCGTCTCTACTAAAAATACAAAATTAGCTAGGCGTGGTGGCAGGTGCCTGTAATCCCAGCTACTCCAGAGGCTGAGGCAGGAGAGTCGCTTGAACCCAGGAGGTGGAAGTTGCAGTGAACCGAAATCGCACCATGGCATTCCAGCCTGGTCAACAAGGGTGAAACTCCGTCTCAAAAAAAAAAAAAAACAGTACAAGAAAAAGCGCTCAGCACTCAGTGAATGTCAGAGACACGGGGCAGGGCTAGACGGTCCTCAGCCACCAACCAGACTGCTGGGGTACCTGGAAATGGAGGCCTGGCTTGGGGGTGCTGGGGCCGGCCTCCTGCTGGAAGGCCCCGCCTGTTCACCTTGCCTTCCCGCCAGGCTCCTCCTCCAAGCCGGCATCGACATTAACCGCCAGACCAAGTCCGGCACGGCCCTGCACGAGGCTGCGCTCTGCGGGAAGACAGAGGTGGTGCGGCTGCTGCTGGATGTGAGTGTGAGGGCCAGGGGTGCTGGGCCCAGTGGGCTGTAGGGGCTCCTGACAGGGCCTCACCTCTCACATGTGCAGAGCGGGATCAATGCCCACGTGAGGAACACCTACAGCCAGACAGCCCTGGACATCGTGCACCAGTTCACCACGTCCCAGGCCAGCAGGGAGATCAAGCAGCTGTTGCGAGGTGGGCCCAGGCAGGGCAGAGGGGCAGTGGCTGGGGCTGGGGCTGGGCCAGATCAGCCCGCAGGACTTGGGGGGCCCCCTCCTGTATCCCCAGAGGCCTCAGCAGCCCTGCAGGTCCGGGCGACCAAGGATTATTGCAACAATTACGACCTGACCAGCCTCAATGTGAAGGCGGGGGACATCATCACAGTAAGCATGGCCTCAGGGGCTGTCTCGGCAGGGAGGGGGCGGCACCTGGGCGTGTGCACCCCAGAACACCCTCCTGCCGCAACTAGGGGGCACTGGGCAGGAGACTGCGAAACGGGGCATCTCCCTGAGCGCCCCCCACCTTACTGGCCAGGTCCTCGAGCAGCATCCGGATGGCCGGTGGAAGGGCTGTATCCATGACAACCGGACGGGTAATGACCGGGTGGGCTACTTCCCGTCCTCCTTGGGCGAGGCCATCATCAAGCGAGCAGGCAAGTTCCACCCCACCCTGGGAGGCAGGCAGGAGCTGCGCACCTTGGGCTTGGGGACTGGAAGCAGCGAGCATGCTAAGGGTGTGGGGGCCCAGCAGGGCTGGGTTTCTGGGTGCCAGTGTGGGGTTGAGTGGGGAGCATCAGAGTGCCCCAGCGGCCATCTCCTCATCCGTTCCCAACCTATTCCTTTGTGCGTTCCACCAAGCACTGTGTGCTGCCACGTCTGGTTCTGAACTGGCCACCAGGACAGATGGGTACCCAACTCCCAAGGAGCTTGCCCTGGGGCGGGAGGGGGCAGGGGACAGTGAAGTGAACATGACAGGACATGTACTTACCAGTGACCCGGAGCACAGGGAGGGCCTGCTTGAGATGATGCAGTCAGAGGAGGCCAGAGAATGCCCTGAGAGACTGGTGGGTTCCAGGTAGCAGGAGCTGTGCATTAAAAGGGGACAGGGCCAGGTGTGGTAGCTCACGCTTGTCATCCCAGCACTTTGGGAGGCCAAGGTGAGAGGACTGTTTGAGCCTGGGAGTTCGAGATCAGCCTGGACAACATAGTGAGATTCCATCTCTACAAAACATAAAATTAGCCAAGCATGGTAGTGTGCGCCTATGGCCCCAGCGACTTGGGAGGCTGAGGTGGGAGGGTTGCTTGAGCCTGGGAAGTGGAGGCTACAGTGAGCCAAGATTGCACCAGCCTGAGGGACAGAGCGAGACTCTGTCTCAAAATAATAGTGATAACAACAAAGGCACTCAAGTGTCTGCTCTTGGTGAAGAAAAAAGGGAAAAACCAAAGGCGCTGAGGCAGGCAAGAGCTGGGCACATCTGAGGAACAGGACGCTGAGGAGAGGGACTAGGCCAGGGACCCAGGCTGTGAAGCCCCACGTAGCGGCTCTGAGGGACCAGGGGCCCGTTGACTCCTGATGGAGGACATGGAGGTGGACAAGCAGGGCCAGCCCCCGGCCACGGCCATCTAGCTCCTGAGTGGGAGCCTTGGCTCCAGCTTGTAGGGGGCTTCTTGCCTGCCCCCCACTCCCCAGTTCAGAGATGTTCACACCATCCAGCAATCTCTGGCCCCCTGCCCGCAGGACCCCAGGGCCACCAGCAGGATGCCTAGGCTTGGCTGCCTCTGCCTCTCTCCTGCTCTAAACATCTGGCGGGGGAGGGGTCTTCCTCGGGGCTCTCAGCTCCCTGGAGACAACAGCAAGCAGAGAGGACCCCCTTGCAGTGGCTGCCTGGCCTCTGCCCCACCTCCCCTGTGTCAGCACCCGCCCTCGCTGGCCCAGGTCTCAGGAGGCTGTGCTCGATCTACAGGTTCCCGAGCAGGCGCTGAGCCAAGCCTGCCCCAGGGAAGCAGCTCATCGGGACCTTCTGCACCCCCAGAGGAGATCTGGGTGCTGAGGAAGCCTTTTGCAGGTAAGTTGGGCCCCTGAAGGGCAGAGGTGGCAGGACTTCCACAAGGCACCACTGTGGGGCCACGCAGGGGCCAGCACTGGCCTCATCTTGCTCTCACACTGGCAGGTGGGGACCGAAGCGGCAGCATGAGCGGTGTGGCTGGCAGCCGGGGCAGCGGGGGCCACACCCTACACGCAGGCTCTGAGGGTATCAAGGTAGGTGGGGTGGTGGTCGGGGCTAGGTTGGCCAGGGCTGGGAGCAGGCAACAAGCTGGTGTTTCTGGGTTGTAGCTCCTGGCAACGGTGCTTTCCCAGAAGTCCGTCTCCGAGTCCAGTGCAGGGGACAGCCCCGCCAAGCCTCTAGAAGGCTCTGCAGGTAAGAGCAAGGATGCTGCCGCACAGCCTGACAGAGGAAAGCAACCCGACAGCTCTTGTCCCCCACCCACTCTCGTCCTCAGGTGCGGCCCGGTCCCAGCCTCCAGTGGCCCATGCCGGGCAGGTCTATGGGGAGCAGCCGCCCAAGAAGCTGGAGCCAGCATCGGAGGGCAAGGTACAGGGCTTGGGGGTGCTCCCAGTGTGGGCTCCGGGGAGAGGCAGTAAGGCCGATGAGCTGATGGGTGCCTACACAGCCTGTCTGGCCTGGCTGCGGTGGGGTCGGGGGCACTGCCAGGCCAGACCCTCTCCTCTGTCTGTCAGTCTGTGTGTGTTGTGTGTGTCCGCCTGTGTGTATGGGTGTCGTTGTTGTAAAGGCTGTGCGTGTGGGCTAACCTGTGCCTCCATGTGTGCATGTGTGTGTGCGGGGTGCGTGTGTGATGGTGTGACTG
This sequence comes from Trachypithecus francoisi, assembly GCF_009764315.1. Classification (NCBI taxonomy): domain Eukaryota; kingdom Metazoa; phylum Chordata; class Mammalia; order Primates; family Cercopithecidae; genus Trachypithecus; species Trachypithecus francoisi. The sequence goes on from NW_022681460.1 coordinate 112,850,898, forward strand.
CGAGCCGAGCACGCGTGTCTGTGTACAGGTGGAAGGGGCTGGGTATGAGACAGTGCAGTGCGTGCATGGGCGCGGCGCGTGGTGTGTGAGTGCACCTGTGTGCTGGGGAGGCGTAAGCTGCTGGCTGAGTCCTGCACGGTGGAGGAGGCAAGGTGCCCCTGCCTGTGGGCACAGAGCCTACCTTCCGGTCCAGCCCGAGGCCCCTTTCCCGGAGCTCCTTCCTAAGGGGCCACACCACCTGCCTCCCCAAGATGACGCGGGGCGTCCCTGGTGCAGGAGCAGGGAACAGTCAGGGAGGCATGCGGTGGACAGCAGCAGCCCCCCCGCCCCCCCAGTGGAGATCCCAGAAGGCGGAAGGGTGGAGGATGCTCCAGGAGGCGCCTCAGGGACTGTGGACTGAGGATCATTCACGGGCCAGGCTCACCGGGGCCTGCTGCAGATGGAGCAGCGGACAGCGGACACAGCAGCTGCACGGCTGGCCGGCCAAGCAGAGAAGGAGGCGCTGTGGTGGCAGGGGCACAGCCGGGCAGGCGAGCCTGCAGTGGGTGCCTTGTGTCTTCCAGAGCTCCGAGGCCGTGAGCCAATGGCTCACCGCATTCCAGCTGCAGCTCTACGCCCCCAACTTCATCAGCGCTGGCTACGACCTGCCCACCATCAGCCGCATGACCCCCGAGGTGAGCTTTCCACCCGCCGCCGGTGCCAGCTGCGTCCCACAGACGGGCCCAGCCCCCAGCTGACAAGCCTCCCCTCTGCCTAGGACCTCACGGCCATTGGTGTCACCAAGCCGGGCCACCGGAAGAAGATTGCGGCAGAGATCAGCGGCCTAAGCATCCCCGACTGGCTGCCTGAGCACAAACCCGTAAGGCCACCTGCACCCCAGGGGCTGGGCCCAGGACGGGCAGACAGACAGACAGAGAGCCTGCCTCCCTGGCCACAGCCCCCACCCACCCTCAGGGTCTTGAGGGAGAGGAGAGTGAAGGATGTCCTGCTAGCAGGGAGCCTCCCAGTCAGCCCCTATTCTGTCACTGGGGCAGAGGCGAGGTGATGCTGTCCAGGGGCCATCGGAGCCGAGGGAGCCTGAAGCCAGGAGAGTCTCCTTCCCACGTCCACGCTCTCACCAGGACTCCCTGCACATGCAAGCTGCCCCACAGAGACCCTCAGCCACCAGGCCTCCAAGCACTGCCACTCACATGCAGACTGCAGGGGCTGTGCTCACACGCACCCAGGCACGTGCCAGCCCCTGCACAGCAGGCGTGCATGCAATACCCTACAGGTGCCCACCAACTTCATGCGTGCACACGCGCTCTACCGCACGTGTGGCCCTCACCAATAGCTGACACCCCATTTTTGGCGATACCTGCACATGCCATGGCCAGTGGTCATTAATGGGGAGGTGCCGTGGTCAAGCCTGTAATCCCAGCACTTTGGGAGGCCGAGGAGGGTGGATCACGAGGTCAAGAGATCGCGACCATCCTGGCTAACACGGTGAAACCCCGTCTCTACTAAAAATACCAAAATTTGGCCATGCGTGGTGGCGGGCGCCTGTAGTCCCAGCTACTCAGGAGGCTGAGGCAGGAGAATGGCGTAAACCCAGGAGGTGGAGCTTGCAGTGAGCTGAGATCGTGCCACTGCACTCCAGCCTGGGCGACAGAGCGAGACTCCGTCTCAAAACACAAAACAAAACAAAAAGGGAGGTGCCTGTGCCGTGGGATGGTTCTGGGCCTGAAGAAGGTGGGCCCAGGCCTAGCCCAACCCAAGTGGACTCTCTGGGTCTCACATTGAGTTCTGGGCTCCCAATGGGAGAGGCAATTGGTGGCTGTTGAGGGCCACCTGGCGTGTGGGTCTGCACTCACCCTGCCTTGCCCCACTCAATTGGTGGCTCTGGGGTCCTCCTGGGGGTCAGGTCTGGGTCCCATGGGCCTTGCCGCCCACCTGGGGGTGGCTGAGTATGCCAAGAGCAGGTGCATGAGTGAATTCCAGCTGGGAGTGTGGACGCCTGGATGCCGCTCAGGGAGTGATCGGGTGTTTCTCGGTGCAGACCGATGTGGGTGTTGGCACGTGTGTGTGTTGTGGCTGTGTGGTATGTGTGTGGCCCTGTGTCTGGTGTGAGTGAGAGGTCAGAGTGTGACATGGGACGGGGTGCTGGTGCCTGTGCATGGCTGGGAGCGTAGCGTGCAAGTCATATGCGTGTTCCTGTACCAGGTGTGGACCCGTGTATCTGTGTCCACAACTCTGGGGTGTTTGTGTCTCCCCATGGTGCTGTACTTGTGGCTGCCTGGCCGGGTGGGAAAGTGCCTTCTGCCCCCCGCGACAAGGGCGTCCTACGGATGCGGTCAGCCGTGTGTGTTCGCGTGTGCTCCATGTGTGGCATGCGGTGTCCGGTGCCTGCGCCGAGGCTCTGCCTACATTTCTGGTGCCAACACCTTGGCCTATCTGTTTGTCATTGTCTGTGCCCTGCTGGCCCCGTGCCCCCTCCTCCTCCAGCTCCAGGTAGATGGGCAGGGTGCGGGCAGCCAGCCCAGGTGGCCCCTCTGTGTCTCTGCTCTGTAGGCTAACCTGGCCGTGTGGCTGTCCATGATCGGCCTGGCCCAGTACTACAAGGTGTTGGTGGACAATGGCTACGAGAACATCGATTTCATCACCGACATCACCTGGGAGGACCTGCAGGAGATCGGCATCACCAAGCTGGGTGAGGCCCCAGCCCCAGCCCCTGCCCTCAGTTCCCAGCCCCAGCCCCAGGCTCAGCCCCAGCCCCAGCCCCAGCCCCCAGCCCAGCCCCTGCCCTCTGCTTCCTGGTCCACCTGACCTGCCCCCTGCGCCCCACTCAGGACACCAGAAGAAGCTGATGCTGGCTGTGAGGAAGCTGGCAGAGCTGCAGAAGGCTGAATATGCCAAGTATGAGGGGGGCCCCCTGCGCCGGAAGGCGCCCCAGTCACTTGAAGTGATGGCCATTGAGTCTCCGCCCCCGCCTGAGCCCACACCGGCCGACTGCCAGTCCCCTAAAATGACCACCTTCCAGGACAGCGAGCTCAGTGATGAGCTGCAGGCTGCCATGACTGGCCCAGCTGAGGTGGGGACCACCGCTGAGAAGCCCTCCAGCCATCTGCCACCCACCCCGAGGGCCACCACACGGCAGGAGTCCAGCCTGAGTGGTCGGGCACGGCACATGAGCAGCTCACAGGAGCTGCTGGGCGACGGGCCCCCTGGGCCCAGCAGCCCCATGTCTCGAAGCCAGGAGTACCTGCTGGATGAAGGCCCAGCTCCCGGCACCCCGCCCAAGGAGGCCCGGCCAGGCCGCCACGGTCACAGCGTCAAGAGGGCCAGCGTGCCCCCTGTGCCTGGCAAGCCACGGCAGGTCCTCCCACCAGGCACCAGCCACTTCACGCCCCCCCAGACTCCCACTAAAACCCGACCAGGCTCTCCCCAGGCCCCTGGGGGACCTCATGGTCCAGCCCCAGCTACGGCCAAGGTGAAGCCTACCCCACAGCTGCTGCCGCCAACAGAGCGCCCCATGTCACCCCGCTCCCTGCCTCAGTCACCCACGCACCGCGGCTTTGCCTATGTGCTGCCCCAGCCTGTGGAGGGCGAGGTGGGGCCAGCTGCCCCGGGGCCTGCGCCCCCACCTGTGCCGACCGCTGTGCCCACACTGTGCCTGCCCCCCGAGGCTGACACAGAGCCAGGGCGGCCCAAGAAGCGAGCCCACAGCCTGAATCGCTATGCAGCGTCCGACAGCGAGCCGGAGCGGGATGAGCTGCTGGTGCCTACTGCTGCAGGTCCCTATGCCACAGTCCAGCGGCGCGTGGGCCGCAGCCACTCAGTGAGGGCGCCCGCAGGTGCTGACAAGAACGTCAACCGCAGTCAGTCCTTTGCTGTGCGGCCCCGAAAGAAGGGGCCCCCACCGCCCCCACCCAAGCGCTCCAGCTCAGCCCTGGCCAGTGCCAACCTGGTGGATGAGCCGGTGCCGGACGCCGAGCCTGAAGATGGCCTGCTGGGGGTCCGGGCACAGTGCCGGCGGGCCAGTGACCTGGCCAGCAGCGTGGACACGGGCAGTGCTGGCAGTGTGAAGAGCATTGCAGCCATGCTGGAGCTGTCCTCCATTGGGGGTGGGGGCCGGGCTGCCCGCAGGCCTCCCGAGGGCCACCCCACTCCCCGCCCTGCCAGCCCAGAGCCGGGCCGCGTGGCCACCGTGCTGGCCTCAGTGAAACACAAAGAAGCTGTCGGGCCTGGTGGGGAGGTGGTGAACCGGCGCCGCACGCTCAGCGGGCCAGTCACCGGACTTCTGGCCACTGCCCGCCGGGGGCCTGGAGAGTCGGCAGACCCAGGGCTCTTTGTGGAGGATGGCACTGGCCGGCAGCGGCCTCGGGGTCCCTCCAAGGGCGAGGCAGGTGTTGAGGGCCCTCCCTTAGCCAGGGTGGAGGCCAGTGCCACACTCAAGAGGCGCATCCGGGCCAAGCAGAATCAGCAGGAGAACGTCAAGTTCATCCTGACGGAGTCTGACACGGTGAAGCGCCGGCCCAAGGCCAAGGAGCGGGAGGCCGGGCCTGAGCCACCACCACCACTGTCCGTCTACCAGAATGGCACTGGCACCGTGCGCCGCCGACCGGCCTCGGAGCAGGCTGGGCCTCCGGAGCTGCCCCCACCGCCCCCACCTGCCGAGCCCCCGCCCACTGACCTGGCGCACCTACCCCCACTACCCCCGCCCGAGGGCGAAGCCCGGAAGCCGGCCAAGCCGCCTGTCTCTCCCAAGCCAGTCCTGACGCAGCCCATGCCCAAGATCCAGGGCTCGCCCACACCCACCTCCAAGAAGGTGCCGCTGCCAGGCCCTGGCAGCCCAGGTAGGCGCATGGGGCCAGCCAGGGTGGGGTGAGGGGGCGGCAGGACTCTGCTCCACCTCTCTACTCGGTGGTCTGAGGGGTTTTCCTTTTCTTGGGTTTGATGGAAGCCCAGGTGGGGTGGGAACGTGTCCCCAGACCCTCTCATCCATCCAGGACAAGGTGAGCAGGGTCCTTCCTGGTCCGCTGGGGCGGCAGCGGCACGAGGAGGCCGCGGGAGGCCGGGACAGGGGGCCCGGCGGCGGGGTTCGTGTCCACTCGGTGCCAGCGTGGTCCTTCCCGCAGAGGTGAAGCGCGCCCACGGCACGCCGCCGCCCGTGTCTCCCAAGCCGCCGCCGCCGCCCACGGCGCCCAAGCCCGCCAAGGCGGCCGCGGGGCTGCCTTCGGGCAGCGCCGGCCCTTCGCCCGCACCTTCGCCCGCGCGCCAGCCGCCCGCCGCCCTCGCCAAGCCGCCCGGTACGCCGCCCTCGCTGGGCGCCAGCCCTGTCAAGCCCCCGTCCCCCGGCGCGCCCGCGCTGCACGTGCCCGCCAAGCCCCCGCGCGCCGCCGCTGCTGCCGCCGCCGCGCCCCCCGCCCCGACCGAAGGCGCCTCGCCCGGGGACAGCGCCCGGCAGAAGCTGGAGGAGACGAGCGCCTGCTTGGCCGCGGCGCTGCAGGCGGTGGAGGAGAAAATCCGGCAGGAGGACGCGCAGGGCCCGCGGTAGGTACGGGGCGGGGCCTGGCGGGGGTTGGTAGAGATGGGCGGGGCGTGAGCGGGGCTCGGTCGAGGTCATCGTGCGGTAGGCGGAGCCCGACGGAGAAGCGGGCTGTGGGCGTGACCTGACCGAGGTGGGCGTGGCCAGGCCCACCCCGCCCGCTCACGCCCCGCGCCCCGCGCCCCGCAGCGACTCGGCGGCAGAAAAGAGCACGGGCAGCATCCTGGACGACATCGGCAGCATGTTCGATGACCTGGCCGACCAGCTGGATGCCATGCTGGAGTGAGCGCCGCCTCGCCGGGCCCGCCTGCGCCGCCCGGGCCCTCCCCGCACACTGACCTATACCTCAGGATGGGCGCGACTGGGCGCGGCGCGAGCGGCCGGGCAGGGCCCCGCACAAGCACAACTCCGGCCCTTGGTGCCGGGGCGCCCACCGGGGACCGCCTGGCCGGGGGCTCCAAGGGCTCTGGGCAGACCCCGCGCCCGCGCGTCCTCCCCACTTGCTGCTCCCCGTGCAATACCTGCAGGGCCTCCTGCCTGTGCGGAAGGGGAGGGCGCCCCGGGACCAGGGATGGGGCAGTGCACAGGCCCGGGCCCAGCACAGAACTGCCCATCGGGACGCCCGGTCAGCCGCTCAGGCGCAGCACAAGGGACAGGGGACCAGGGTCAGGGCCCCCCTCCCCCATCGCACCCCCAGAATATAAGCTATCAAGAGTATTAATTTATTGGGAATGAGCTGAGGCGGATTTCCCCAGAGAAACAAAAAGGTATAACTAACAAATATATATTTAAAGAAAGAAATATTATTGATTCTATAGAAAACCATTTACCAACTGAAAGGACACGAATCTAGCTCCGGACAAAAGCTGTTAAGAGGACCAGGCTGTCTGCCAGCGGTCCTTCCTCCCTCCGGCCAGAGTGGAGGCCCCAGGCCGCTAGTACAGGTGGAAGGCTGGGGCCCGGGGGCGGGTGCTCTGGCGGGGGCTCCTCCGCGCTTCTCTCCTAAGTTCTCTGCGCCGCAAGAACTCGAGGTTGTGCCTTGCTCTTGGCGGCCATGTCCTCCTCCTGGCGTGGCTGTATCGGGGCGCGGGTGGGTGTGGTGAATGTGGGTGTGTCAGTGTGGCGGCCACGTGGAAGCACGGCACGTAGCAGGCCAGGCCACAGGCTTGCAGCTCCTCTGAGGACGTGCCTGGCCTCTTCCGGGGCCTGTGCAGGCAGCCCGTCCACCCCGCCGGAGTTCCCACGGACGCTTCTGCTCATGGTCCAAGGCTGTGTCGTGTGGTCATTCGCACCCTCCCTTTTCCTCTCTCTGTCCCTGCTCCCTCCAAGAAGTACTGACTGGTCTCTATCGTGTTTGCTGATCCACAGTGTTGGGCACAACTTTGACGTTTCTTAAAAAAAAAAAATTTTAAAAATGCCGAAAACCAGCGATTGTGGTGTGGGGCGGGCGGAGGCAGCTGGCAGAGGTGGCGTCCGTGCGTGCAGGGCCCCTTCCTGCTGTCTCACCCCGTGTTTCCCTGTAAGTGGACGTGCCCAGCTGTCCCCCCAGGCCTCTCCTCAGCGGGCGGCCCAGGCTGGGCTCCAGCAGGCAGGGAGGGGAGGTTTGGGCAAGGCGCTGCCGTTGGCTGTCAATAAACAGCAGGAAACAGAAGTGCCTGGCTCACTTTTTGGGGGCACGTGTTGGGGGAGATGGGTCCGAAGGCCAGCAACTCGGGTGTGACAAGTTGCCTCCTAGCAGGGAGGCCCCAGAGTGGGCTGAAGTCCTGGGGTCCACCAGAGGAAACCGCCCCATGCCCCCCCACTCACAGCAGCCAGTGCCTATGCACACCAACCTCAAGGCCACACACAGCCCCCTTGTCCCGAGGAGCTGTCCCCACTCACAGCCACAGTCTGTGGAGTGTTTATTTCCACCAAGAAGTAACCAAATCTACATACAGTCTAAAAACAGTAGAAAAGGTGAGTAAAAAGGCCCTCGCTCCATCTAGGGTGGGGATGGAGGGTGGGCCAGGGCAAACGTCGTACCTGGCACCCAGAGAGAGGGGCTGGGCGGCGAGGACAGTGCCGAGTAGAGGGAGGCTCGCCGAGCATGGGGCAGGGAGGGCACTGCCCGGCTGCCAAAGCCTGTCCACCTGTGCCCACAGGGCAGGCAGAAACCCCGAGACCACCCCATGTGACCAGCCTGGTTCAGACAGGTCCAGGGCTGGTCCAGGGGAAGCCACGGCCTGGCCTGGATCCTGTTAGCAAGTCCAAACCTGCAGAGAAATGGCTGCTTCACCAAGGTGTCCTGCGGCCGGCCGCCCTGCCCCAGCCACACCTGTCACACACACCTACCCTCCACCACCTCATGCTGGGGCTGCCAGCTCCTCATTCCCACCCCCGCTCCATCCCGTGCAGCCCCTTTGAATGGCCCGAGCCATGGGCACCGACCTTCACAGTGCTATCCACAGCCCCTGAGAAGAGTCGGCCCCGGGACACGGCCAGTGCGGTGACGCTGCCCTGGTGACGCAGCAGGGTCTGCGTGCAGATCATGTTGTCCATACTCCAGACCTGGGGGCACATGGGACGTGAGGGCCCGCTAGAGCTCAGCTGCCCGCCCTCTGAGCCTCCTGCCACCGCTGGGCCCGCACGCACCCTGAGGGACCGGTCGTAGGATGCACTGAAGACTTTGGTCTGGTCTGGTGTCGAGATGACTGCCAGGGCATACACAGTGCCCACATGGCCTGTGAGGGTCCGCACCTGCTCTTTGGACTCAATGTCCCACACCTGGGAGGGGTGGGCACAGGCAGGTCAAAGACACTGAGCAAGGCAGGGGAGATGGGACCACAGTCTGACCCTACACCCAGACGCCCAGGCCTTACGTGGATGAGGTTCTCGTAGGTGCCACAGACAATGTGGTGATTTGTCACAGCAATGGAGTAGACGCTGCCGCCAGACGTCTGCAGGACATGGATGCAGTCGAGGGTTCGGATGTCCCAGATCTATAAGTAATCATGGGCCACTTGGTCCCAGGCCAGGTGCTTCACCCCCAGGGCCCCTGCACCCCCAGGGCTTCAGCACCACTGGGCAGCCCACCCACCCAGCCAGGGCATGTGCGAAGGTAGGAACAGGGCAGATGGAGCCCCAGGTGCTGGTCTGGGAAGTGCTGGTAGGGGACAAGGCCCTGTGGCCACCAGGTGTGCCCAGGTGCACCTTGATTGTCTGGTAGGAGCCGCTGTACAGGTAGCTCTGGGCAGCCACCAGGGCCCGCACCCAGTGGTTGAGGCCTGTGAGCTCCTTCTTCAACTTCAGCTCAGTGCCCACGATGTCCCAGACCTGCAGGGATGGCTACAATTGTGGGCTGGGCGGGCAGGGGACAGCTCAGTGACTCACACACGCAGGCACACCCTCCACCCATACCTTGATGGCCTTCAGGGAGCCGCTGAAGAGCATGTTGTGTGAGGAGACCAGCGTGCATACCGGGTTGTCGTGGGCCCGGATGGTGTTCACCTTCTGCAGGTTCTGGATGTCCCACACCTGATTGGGGAAGGACCGGAAGCCTCAGGGCACCAAGCCCTGTCACCTGGAGCCTGGAGTCCGGAGCCCAGATGGGGAGAAACACGTCCCTAGGCCACCTGCATACTGAGGCAGGCCTGGGCTGCCTCCTGCCCACCCGCCTGTAGGCCCCACTCACAATGATGGTGCAGTCTGCAGAGCCACTGTAGAGTTTGCACCTGGGGAAGCAGAGACAATGTGTCAAGGTGGGAGAAGCTGTGTCCCTGCTGACACCGCCCTGGCAGGGCCCAAGGTCCATGCCAACCATCAGGAACCAGCAGCGTGGCCCAGGGCCAAGGCCACTGCTGTGTCCCTAAGCTCCAGCCTATTTTCCAGTCTCCACACGGGAACCTTGGAAGGGGTGAGCCAGCCTGATGCCTGCCTGGAAAGCATTTGACAGCGAGCCGGGAGGTAATTACCCGCCCGTTAGCACTGAGTCAATCCCAGGGCCGGCTGCTGGCAGTCAAGCTGCCGCCTCCTGAAAGCGAGCATCTCTCACGCACACGCTTCCTCGCTCGCTCCCACAAAGCCTCACGACAGGAGACAGGAGGCAGGTAGGCCACCTGGCGGCAAGAAGGTGGCCAAGGTAGTTGCTCCGTGGTCCCTATGCCCTGGGCTCTGACTGCAGGCTGAGGAGAGCTGAGCTCCTGCCTTCACTCCCTAAGGTCCCCCCATCTTCTGGTTGCACGAGGAGCACTGGGGCCAGGACAAGGTTCTGCTGGGAGGCTGGCTACGCCAGTTGTTGGGAACACACAACTTCGGAGATGGTGCAGGTCACACGAGGGCCCACACACTGCTGCCCAGGGAGCTAGTGCTGCTCCGGGTGGAGGGCGCCTACAGGTGGGGCACACACATAGCTACACAGGCTCGAGCTCATGGCTCACGGCCCACGGAGTAGCAGCACCACATCTCCTGACCTGGGAGTCACTGGTCACACACGTGCCTGGACTCACCCCTGGATGCAGAGAGCCAGCACGATGCCATCATGGCCCTCCAGTGTCTTCTGGCACTTGTAGGTGGTACATGTATCCCACACCTGCAGAGACGAGGGTCACAGTGGGTCCCAGCAAGGTCAGCCCAGTGCCAAGGGGCAGCATGACAGGAATGAGTAAGGGAGCCCCGCCCATGGGAGAAAGCCCCGCCCATGGGAGAAAGCCCCGCCCACGAGAAGGTCCCACCCATAGGCTGGCTGGCAGTGCCAGGCATGCAGTAGTGCCCAACCCATCCAGGCTGCAGAGACTGAGGTAGGACTCCGCCTACCTTGATGGTCTTGTCAGAGGAGCCGCTGAAGAGCAGGTCACCCATGGAGTAGACGCAGAGACACCACACAGGGCCCTGGTGGCCCACAAAGGTCCCTTTGCATTTGAAGATCTGCTGAGGGTCGTAGGCTGCAGAGATGGGAGCAGTGAATGAGGGCCCCGTAGGGGTCCAGGGGGAGGGCAGGTGGGAGCCGCGGCGGGCCCATACTCACAGCCTAGGATGCCCATGTTCAGCCGCGCGTTGATGTGAGACAGCTCGTCCTGCAGGGCCAAGGGCGGGGCAGAGGGCAGGTGGGCAGGGCTGCTGTGGGGCCAGTGCAGCCTCTCTGCCCCTGCTGCCCTGGGCCAGGGGTGAGCAGGGGCGACAGAAGCCCCTGCCACACACAGACCCCTGATCTTGACTAGTGGAGCCAAGGCCAGGGGAGGCCTCCCTGCCAGGGCCACCAGTCTCCCTGGGTCTCACAAGCCAGCCCCTGCAGCCCCGCCCGCTCACGTTTAACATGGACGCGTCCCGCCGGAACTCCATCAGGTCCTCGCTAAGCTTGCTCTGGTTTTCGTCCAGGACGTCTGAGGAGCAGGAGGAGAGGGGGTGTCACTGGTGCCCGGCACAGTGGCCAGGCCCCCACCTGCCCCAGTGCCCACCCTCACCAAACTTGAGCTCCAGGCTCTTCTCTAGCTGGTCGATCTTCTCCGAGAGCTTGCCCAGCATGGAGCGCAGGAAGGCGATCTCCTGGTCCTTCTGCGCCAGCGCCACGTGCATCTCGTGGAAGCGGTCGTCCGTCTGCTGCAGAAACTCCTTCAGGCCCTCGAAGCGGCAAGTCTCCAGGTGGGTCTCGTAAGTGTCCTGGTTCCCAATGAACGTGCACCTGCGGGGACAGGACAGCTGCCCACCTGCCTGTCTGGTGGGTCCCTGCTGATGCCTCCCTATCCCCAAGAATCCCCCTCGAATGTTCCAGCCCTGTGGCCACTGCACCCCAGGTCCAGCTGCCCCTCCTCCCCACCCAGCTACCCCTGGGCAGCTTCACAAGTGAGGTCCCATCACGTCACCCCTGCAGAGCTCTTTAAGGGTTCCTCCCTCCCTGAGGATAAAACCACGCCCCTCGGCAGCCTCCCTGCCCTGAAGAACTGGGCTCCTGCCTCTCCTCCCACCCCCACCTCCCTCTCCAGAGCTCTCAAGCCCAGCATTTGTTCAACTCCACCCATGCCTGGCGGGCTGCGGGAGCGTCCATGCCCACTTTCCGGACGCCCTCGGCTCCTCCTCTGTGTTTCCAGGGCCTCGGGCCTCTGCTGGGCTCCTGGGCCTCAGAGAGGATTACAAGACCCCGGTGTGGTCCCAGCTCCGACCCACCTCCCCGGGACCAGCAAGCAGGCGGTTCTTAGCGGAGTCTGTGGAGGGACTGCGTCCGCCCCCGCCCGCCCCCCACTCACCCGTACTTGGAGTGGGGACATTTGATGTGCTCACACTCCTTGAGGTGGGCCTCCAGGTTCATCTTGAGCAGTGGGGGGCAGCTGGGGTTGTTGGGGCACCGCACAGGCCTGTAGTCACAGCTGGCCTCGTGGTCCCTGTGCCAGGGTGGGATGTGGGGAGGCCTGAGCCAAAGCCCTGAGAGGCAGCCCCCAGGGAGGCAAAGGTGCCCAGGGAGGGGCACTTACTTCCGGGCGCTGAGCTTGATGGTGAAGGGGCACCCTCGGGGGTCCACCTCAAAGATGGGGGGCTTGCCGCTGCCCGCTGCCCGGCAGCCGTGCCGGCAGTGGATGAAGAGCTCCCCGATCTGCTCGGCCACCGCGATGTTGTTCACCACCACGGTCAGTTTGACATTGTCCACAGGACACTTTTCTGGGGGAGGAGGGCGTACTGACCCCGACGGCTTGCCTGGAACATGCTCCCTCACCGGAGTGGGCATGAGCCTCTAACGGGGGTCAGATCTCCTGTCCATCTGCCCCTCTTGAGGCATGCAACATGGGAACGGGGGCACAGGTGGGCCACCAAGAAGGAGCAGCAGGTGGTGAGGAAGTATCACCTGTGATACTCTCAGTTGTGCCCGGAAAAGTGTGGGGTGGGGCCAAGAGGGCAGAGAGCAGAGTGTGGACAGGCAGGCAGGAGTGGGCGCCATGTGGGAGGACGACAGCCTCACCAGTGAGAAAGGCCTCCCCAGAGGGTATCCACCCTGACCTGGGGAGCCTCGGCCCACACCTGCTGTGGGGTCTCTGAGTCTGGACACACTAGAATTTGGGGTGTCCCCACTCTATTCATGGAGGGCCTGAGCCTCAGCCTGAGCATCCCAAGGACTGCTGCAGCCCCATCCCACCCCCAGCAGAGACCAAACAGGCCCGGTCGCTGTGCGGCGGACAAGGGAGAAACTACCCATCTCTGCTTGGCAGCCAGGGGCACGGTCAGTGCCAGGCCTCGGCTGGGGCACGAGCCTACCTGACTTCAAGGCACATCTTCTACAGAACGTGTGCTGTGGAGGCAAAGGGCGGACTTGAGGGCAGCCACAGGGTCCTCTTTTTCCCAAGTCCATGGCCATGGCAGCCACAGGCCTCACTGCACCCCAATCCCAATGCAGCCAGACCAGGCCTCGACCGAGGCCAGGGACCAGCAGCCCCGGCCCCTGAGAGGCCTGGGGTCTTGTGGGGGCCTCCGGCAGCATGGGGGCTGGGAAGGGGGGCCGACTCACCCCACACGTGGTGATCACAGGGTCTTTGAAGACACTGCAGCAGAGCTGACAGCACAGCTTCACCGAGGGCTGCTCTGCAAACACCAGTGGCTCCTGGAACCAAGCGTGAAAGGCAGGCAATGGCGGGAGGCCACCCTCAGCCCCACCACCACCCAGGCACCCAGGTACTCTCGCTCCAGGCCCGGCTATCCTCTGAGGACGGGGGCACGTCCTGAGAGAGGCCTGCTTAGAGCTGGGGGGCTTGATCGGGGCCCAAGAGGGAGAGCGAGGTCTGTGGCCCCAGAGGCAGGGCCCAGCCCAGGAGGATGAGTCCAGCTACCCAGTATTGGCCGCCCTCGCCTGCCTCCTTCCTGGGGTGAGACTGGAAAGGGCCCCGCCGGAGCCCCGTGCTGCCCACTGCCAGTTCCCGGGCAGCCCTGAGAAAGGGGAGTGGGGCACATGCCCAGGGGACTCAGCTTGGCCCCTCGAGTCCCCACCACGGACCAAGCACTGCGGTTCCTGTCAGGCTCCAGCCGCCCTCCCTGTGAGCTGGGCTGGCATGGCGGAGGGGACGGTGCCTCCGTGCTACCGCTGCAGTGACAGCCCTGGAAGCCGCTCTGCGCTGAGTCCCCCACACCTACCGGCTCCTCCTCCTCCTCGGGCAGTGAGAATGTGGAGCGCAGGGACATGCTGGACTCCGAGTGCAGGGAGCGGACGGAGATGGCAGAGTCAGAACGGCGGGGAGTGCTGATGGGGGGCTGCGCGGAGAGAGAGGCGCCTGTCAGGGGGTTCCGCACGGGGTCAGAGCCTTGGGGAGGACAGGAACCAGCCCGGCAGAAACAGGAGGGTAGCAGCACCCCTGGGGCCACCCCGGTCACTGCGGGCACTCTCCTCGTCCACGGGGCCGTGGGTGGGTGTGGGGAGCTGATGCAGCCCAGGTCCCCGCCTGCCCGCCTGGGCGGCCTGGGCCGGGGTGCTGGGCTGCCCGCTCACGCCTGCCACCTCTCTTTGTGTAAATGGAGAGACTTCCTGCTATTCAATTCCACGTACCCGGGCGGCTTCCTGCTTCCCGTGAGGGAATGTGGGCTGTGAGGGGGCATCTCTACCAGCCAATCCCGGGCAGCCGAGGCTGTGACCGCAGGATGGAAGGGCCAGGAAGGCTGGCAGGGAGCGGCGGCTGGGTTCCAGGTGCCCCCCGGGTCTGGCTGCTTGTCTGGCCTTGCTGGTGGGGTACACCAGGCCCAGCTGGGAGGCTCAGAAGGAAGGCAGGGCCAGGCCCCCAGAGAACCTCAGCTGAGCTTCCCGAGGGCAGGAGTGAGGGACACAGGTGCCTGCCTCTGCCTGAGCTACCGACAAGGGAGTCTGGGGGAGGGGCAGACACTGTCCCTTCCTCCCCTCTAGCCTGGAAATCTCCAGAAGTTTCCGAGAGCCACGCTGTCCAAGGTTCCTCTCCCGGAGCTCTGACTGCAGAGGGGCCCAGCCCCAGCGGACGGCCACCTGGGGCCCTGCTGCTGCTCTGCTGAGCCTCTGGCCCCTTTGCCGGCAGCCCTGGGTATGAAACCCACAGAGCACAGGGGCAGAGCCAGTCCCAAGGCCAGCAGAGGGGGCATTGTGTCCCATGTGCCCACCTCCCTTCAGGTCCCAAGGGCCCATCTGCATGGAAACAGCACGTGGAGAGCAGCAGGGAGTCAGAGGAAGTGAGTCATAAGGCCCCATGGCAGCAGGGAGAGCCCCAGAGGTGACAGCAGAGCAGTAGCTGGCACGGGACCCACTTTCCCCGGCCTGCCCACTGCTACCCCAGAGTCTCCCACCCTCCTGGGCGTGGGGGCTAACGGCGGCCAGGCCTGGGGGGCAGGGGAAAGGGCAGGAGGGGGACTCCCTGTGTGGGCCTAAGGGCAAAGAGAGAAGATACCCGCCTCTCTTTAAAGCCATGGTGACCCATGGGGATAGCAGGTGATTATGGGAACCACAAGCACGGTGGATGCGTGGCCTTCGGGTTGTGGAAACTGAAGCAGGCAGGGGCCCAGACATACCCAACTCGCCCTCGGCCTAGCACCCGGCACACGGGTGTGTTTGTTCAATTAATTAAAAACTTCTTTACTGGCCGAGAAAGGTGGCTAACGCCTGTAATCCCAGCACTTTGGGAGTCCAAAGTGGGCAGATCACTTGAGGCCAGGAGTTTGAGACCAGCCTGGCCAACGTGGTGAAAACCCATCTCTCCTAAAAATACAAAAATTAGCTGGGCATGGTGGCACGGATGTGTAATCCCAGCTACTCAGGAGACTGAGGCAGGAGAATGGCTTGAACCCAGGAGGGAGAGGTTGCAGTTGAGCTGAGACTGCACCACTGCACTCTAGCATGGGTGACAAAACGAGATTTCATCTCAACAAACAAACATACAAACAAACAAACAAAAGAAATCTTTTCTTCTTACTGTTAGAAATGAAAAAAGAAGGCTGGGGGCGGTGGCTCATGCCTGTAATCCCAGCACTTTGGGAGGCCGAGGGGGGTGGATCACCTGAGGTCGGGAGTTTGAGACCAGCCTGACCAACATGGAGAAACCCTGTCTCTACGAAAAATTCAAAATTAGCGGCAGTGGTGGTGCATGCCTGTAACCCCAGCTACTCGGGAGGCTGAGGCCAGAGAGTCACTTAAACCTGGGAGGCGTAGGTTGCAGTGAGCCGAGATTATACCACTGCACTCCCGCCTGGACAATAAGAGTGAAAGTCCGTCTCAAAAAAAATAAAAAGAAAGGAAAAAGGAAAAGGCCTCGGTCCCAAGAGGGCCAGCAGGGCCACCACACCTGGTGTCTAAGGCACTGGAGAGAGGCAGCTGCCAGGGAGGCCCCACACGCCCCCACCCCCTGCTAGGCTGGTCCTTCATGCCCAGGGCAGAGTTGGCCTCTGTTCCCTGGGTAGGCCCAGAGCCCAGCAATGAGTGCCATTGACCAGGATGGTAGGGAATGACCACTGAGACCCTGGCCACAGGGCTCAGCAGCCAGCCCCCGACTGACCTGAACCTTTCTGCCCCCCAACACAGCCAGCAACAGGGAATTATCTGGCTCCCCCAGCACTTGGCGCAGGTTCCGCAGCCCCCACCCCATTCCCTCTGGTGTCCCCACAACTTAGGTCCACACACCTTTCCTCTCCCTCCTCTCATCAGGACCCTTCCTCAAACCCTGCCTGGACCCAGCAACCCCGCTCATTCCCTACCCAGCAGCAACGCAACCTATCTTTTTTTTTTTTTTTTTTGAGACGGAGTCTCGCTCTGTCACCCAGGCTGGAGTGCGGTGGCCGGATCTCAGCTCACTGCAAGCTCCGCCTCCCGGGTTTATGCCATTCTCCTGCCTCAGCCTCCCGAGTAGCTGGGACTACAGGCGCCCGCCACCTCGCCCGGCTAGTTTTTTTGTATTTTTTAGTAGAGACGGGGTTTCACCGTGTTAGCCAGGATGGGAAACGCAACCTTTCAAAGCATATGTTTTATTGTGTTATCCTGATCGAACCTTCTGTGGCTTCCACCTCCTTTAAGATAGAGCCAAATATGCCTCATTCTGGCCTGCAGGTGCCATGCCATCGGGCCCCGCTGCCCTCACTGGCTGCCCCCTGCCACCCACAGTCCAGCCACAGGAGCCTCCTTTCTCACACACTTGCCATGCATGCTGAGGCCCCAGGGTATCCACAGGTGCTGTTCCTGTCCTGTGCCTCACCAGCTCACTGTCAGCTCCTCCCGGGACCGGGTCCCCCAGGAGGGAGGGTGGGGGGAGGCTGAGGCTCACACGGGCTCCTGCGGGGTGGGGACCTACCATGCTGTCCTCCTCGTCCCGCGGGGAGTAGGCAAGAGTGCTGGAGGAGGAGGGTGTCCTGCAGTGCTGCTTGTAGGTGCTGGTCCCATCGGCTGCAAGGCAAGAGGGCTGGTGTCTGAGTGGGGGCTCCGTCAGCAGATGCGAGGGAGGTGGGGCCCGTGCTCACAGCCCTCCCCAGTGCCAGGCAGGCAGAAAAGTGTGCAGGGATGGTGCCGGGGAAGCTTGGGTTCCCTCTCAAGGTCAAAGCAGTGCCAGGAGCGTGGATGCTGGGCTCGGTCTACATCTGGACAGTCCGAGCGCTGAGTCCAGCAGCCCCAGCCCCAGCCCTGCCTACCCCAGGCAGGGTCTTCTTTCAGGGCCTCTACAAGCTCCCCAGCACCCCAGCCTGAGCCAGCTGAGGCCCATGGCCAACACGGAGCCGTCACTCTGAAGGCCGCCTGGCAGTGGCTGGTGATGCTGTTTTATGTGCCTCTTGAGGCACCTCTGCCAGGTGAGTTCCCTGACAGCCTCCACTCACAGAGGGGGAAGCTGAGGCCGAGGTGTGGGGCTGGGATACAGAAGGGCCAGGACCGCATCCGGGTGTCCCCAGCACAGCCAGGACCAGGAAGTGGCCCCAGCCTTGGTGGCCTCCTCTGAGGCAGAAGCTGAAGTGCCCTCCCTCCTCCTGCCCGCACGTCACCCCAGCGTGGCCAGGGCCAGAGGGCAGGGCTGCCCTGGGAAGGGCCGGTCAGTCCACGTGGGAGCCAGAGAGAGCCACCTCCCGGACTCAGGACCAGCCAGGCTCAGATGTCACAAACAGTGCTGGGCTCAAAATCGAGGCCTCAACAGGCTGCCGTGTGACTGAGCCTCGGTTTCCCCATCTGTCATGAGGGGCCAGGTGAGGCACCTGGGGGCACGCTGCCTGGCTCTGCCCATCCCTGCTGCCGAGGGGCCAGGCACAGCAGCCGTGCCCTGCCCCATCCTGGGCACCTTCTGCCGTGTGACAGGGGCCATGGGGCTTCTAAGGGTAGATGAAAAGGCACCCACCATTTTTTGTGGGGGTTGGATTAGGGATGATATTTATTTTTTCCTCCAAAAGAACCATCCAAGAAAAAAAAAAAGAGGGCCCCTGGAGAGCCCCTGAGGGGGTCACCGGCAGCAAAGAGGCGCTGCTGTGAGCAGGTGTCCTTGGCGGCCCTGTGACCCCATGGCCAGGTTTATCAGAGCAGTTAAAAAACTAACTAGCAGCTGGTGTGCTTCTACAAAGGGCAGAGTGCCAGCAAGGAGAGAGAACAAAGTCGTTCCAGAGCCCCTGCCCCGAACGAGGGTCCCTGGCCCTGCACCTCGGGAAGAAGGTGCCGCCACTTCCTCACGGTCTCCCTGAGCACGGTGCTTGCGTTCAACGCGCAGCACTCTGGTTCTTAGGGTTTAGGGCTGAGAAGCAGCAAGGAAACTTCAGGTTTCCGTCATGTACCCCGCCCAGTGGTCATGTGCAGGTGAAGATTTATTGGGTTTGGCGTGGTGGCTCACGCGTGTAATTCCAGCACTTTGGGAGGCTGAGGCAGGAGGATCACTTGAGCCCAGGAATTTGAAACCATCCTGGGCAACATGGTGAGACCTCATCTCTACCAAACATAAAAAAAACATTAGCCAGGTGTGGTGGTGCCTGTGGTCCCAACTTCCTGGGAGGCTGAGGTAGGAGGACTTATCCCAGGAGGTGCAGGTTGCAGTGAGCCGAGATTGCATCACTGTACTCCAACCTGGGTGACAGAGTGACACTCATCTCAAAAAAACAAACCAGACGTATGGACCTCTTCCACTCTCTCTCTCTCTTCCTAGTAATATTTTACAACCGCAGCACTGGTACTGAAGCCCTAGGCCCAAGCTCGAGAGAGGACCTCTGGGCACACAGGACCTTTCAGAGACTGGCCAGAAGCCTGAGACTGGGGACAAGCTGGGGGTCACTGTGACAAGGGACAGGGCTGTGTGGTGGGGCTGGAGATGTCAGGGCAGCCTCCTGAGAGGGGATGAAGAGGGTAGGGAGAGAGGGCACAGCACAGTCACCAAGGCGCAAGGAGCAGGACACCCGACTCCTGTCCAGCAGGGAGGCTCAAGGCTGAGAGGCTGTGAGGACAGAGGCTGGCATGTGAGGCTGCCCACACCCAGCACTGGCACGCAACACCGGCTCACCAGGAAGTGCCCTTCAGTCCTTAGCAGGGTGGGTGTGGGGGTGCCCCAGTTATTCCCAGCCTGGGCTGGCCTCGGCTTAAGGGCTCACCTTTTGTGATGGTGGTGACGGCCGAAAAGGCGGGTCCAAAGGTCGTTTCCATTCTGGTCTAGAGGGAGGATGGAGACCTGGGCTCATTCCCGGACACAAGGAGGACATGCACATGTGGAGCCCACTCACACACCTAACATGCGACTGGGCCAGACCACGCAGCACTCACACGCCTAACACACGAGCAGACCAGGCCACGCAGCACTCACACGCCTAACACAAGAGCAGACCAGGCCACGCAGCACTCACACGCCTAACACACGAGCAGACCAGGCCACGCAGCACTCACACGCCTAACACAAGAGCAGACCAGGCCATGCAGCACTCACACGGCTAACACACAAGCAGACCAGGCCATGCAGCACTCACACGGCTAACACACGCGACTGGGCCAGGCCACGCAGCACTCACACGCCTAACACACACACACCAGCTCCCCCGAGACCCAAGCTTGGGAGGGGACTGCGCTGGGAGCTCTGCAGGAAGCACCAGGTCCCTGGGGCATGCTGGGGGGTCCTGGGGATGTTGGGCATGCAGGGGGCAGACCCTTACCCTTGGGGCATGCCCTTACCCCGGTGGTGACGTCTGGGGTGGGAAGGTTGCTGGGCCCTCCAGAGAAGCGGTTGTAGCGAGCAGTCTTGCCCGAGCTCATGCTCTAGAGAGGCATCTAGGGTCCTCGGGCAGCATCTCCTGTGGGTGGAGCACAAATGAGGGGCTTGAGAGATGGAGCCCAGGCCCCTGTGAGCCAGCCGGGCCACTGCAAGTATGCAGACCTGCTCTGGACCACCATGGGGCCACCGCAGCCGCCTTCCACCACCAGCACTGGCTCAGGCAGGCCTCTAGGAGGCAAAGGCCCTTCACACCAATCCCAGGCATACAGAGGCCCGGGCGGGCAGGCGGCTCTGCATCACCGGCCCTCAAGACTTAGCCCTTCTGAGCTCCTGAAGAGCCCACCCAGCTCTTCCTCAAGGTGGAGGGACCCCTGCCCGGCTCTCTCTACTCCTCTGAGTCCTGAGTCACAGCCAGTCACCTCCAGGCTGAATGTCCCTGGGGCCAAGGCTGGGCCTTGGTGGGTAGGCCCAGGGTGTGGGCCATGTGGCAGGATCCAGTCACACAGGGACCAGCCAAGGCATAACAAATGTGTTTCCTGCCGTGGCAGGTGCGGTCAGGACCCAGCCAGCAGCAGGCTGCAGAGGGGGAGACACCGGCCACACCCCAGAGAAAGAACCTGCAGGGGAGGTCACCGGAGTCCAACTCCGCACAAACTGCGCTGCACGGAAAAAACTGCAGGAGAGAGACGAATCCGCCCCTGGAACCTGCGCAGGTCACACACACTCCCCACCGCGCCACAGGGACTCAGGGGCTGGTGGGGGAGGGGGGCAGGCAGAAGGCACACAGGAATCACCCTCCCCAGAAGACAGGGGCTGATGGGCCTGGGGGAGATGTGGCTGCTCCGTGGGTGCTGGGAGTGCTCGTCAGACCCAGGGACAGCTGCAGGGGAAGGTAGACATTAGAGGGAAAAGGAGACCCAGCCAACAGGTCACACCCAGGACAGAGCCTGGGGAAGGGGCTGTCTGTACCGGATGACGCCCACCCTCCCCGCTGTGGGGCACCAGGCTCTGTCAGCAGGCACCCATCCTCCCGAGCAGGTCCCACTTTCAGGACCCAGGCAGCCTGCAAGCCAGGAGCCCAGCAGAGCGCGGCTGAGACAGCCCTGTCTCCTGCTGGCTGTGGATAGAGCCGCCACCGATCCCGGCTTGAAGCTGAGGTCCCTGTGAGGAGGAAAGCCACACCCCCAGGACTCCCGTCCTGGGCCCACCCACACTGTCTACCTCGAGGCCCGTGCACGGCAGCCCGTGAGGACACACCACGGCTCAGCTCCCAAGGCAGGAGCCTTCAGAACAAGCTTGCTCTGGAGACGACGCAGCAGCAGGGAGCCCACCCCTGCGGCCCTGCTCTCACCCTGCGGAAGCCAGGCTGCAGACCAAGGCCCCAGGGACCTGAAGAGAGCAGGAGAGCCCCAGTCCCAGGCCAAGAAAGTGGCAGAGCTGGTCTCTGCCCCCTACCCAGCGGGAGCACAGCTCAGGGGGCATCACTGAGTCCAGCTGGCTCCAGCACCTCCTCCATCAGTCCCTCCTGACTGGGCCCCTCTGGCAATGCCTGCCCTGCATGCGCCTTCAAGATGCCACTCATCTCACCCACCACCATGGCCGCAGTCTGGCCTGGGGCCCCCCAGCCCGGCCTACAGGTCTGCAGGGAGGGGCTGGCTCTCAAGCCCTTGGTTCCCTGCACTTGGGCTCCCAGACTGTCTACCACCTCTGCTGTCTCCTCTCCCCTTCTCTAGGCTGCCCAGGCCTACCTGTCCCTTCCAACACCACCTGTAAGGCCACCCACCCTGGAGCCACTCAGCCTTCGGGACTCAGGCCTCAACCCGACATCTTAGCCCCTGCAGTTGGCAGTGCCGCGAGCCACCTAGACCCACCTGGTCTGTGCATCCCATGGTGCTGGGAGATGGGGCCTGGCCAAAGCCTCCCTCGGCCTCCCCCAGGTCCCACTGCGACTCGAGGGGCTCGGCCCTGTGTGTCCCAGACTGGGCTCTCAGGGGACTTCTCTTGTGGAAGAGGCAGGGGCTCCTGAGTGTGGGCAGTGCCACACACCTGCAGCCAGGCTCAGAGGAGTCAGCCCTGGGACAGAGGTGTGGTTGCGGTGTGTCTAGAATGCTGTTCTGCCCTGGCACATGCCTATCCCATCTCCAGCAGCTCCTGGCAGGAAGGTCGGGGAGAGCTGGCCAGGGCTTGCCTTTTGCCATCATGCTTGGGGTGAAGATGTCCCAACTGGGGTAAGGCCCCGACAGCCTGAACCGCAGGGCTCCACGATTCGGCTCGGGAGGTGCAGCCCTTTTGGGAGCCCCAGGTTGGCTCCTGCCCCATGCGAGCAGGGAGGGGATCACTGGGCAGCCGCTAGGAGACACTGACTTGCATTTTACAAACCCATTGGCTCCCTGCACTGCAGGCTTCCAGGACCCCAGGGTCAGCTGTGAGCCCTGCCAGTGATGCCTGCCCGGGGCTCAGGTGGCCGGGACCCCAGCAGGCACTGCCCCAGGATGGGTCGGGCTGGCTGCGGTGCCTGTTGCTCAGTCTGGAAGAGCAGGTGTCTGGCTTCCCCCTCACTCTGAAGCGAGGTCAACAGAAAGGCACACAGGGCGACGTGCAAATCAGCCACAAAGTCCCAGCTGGCCAACAGCAGCCAGGCCATGGGGACACCACCACAGGATCTGTAGGGTGCATAAGACCCCACCAAGAGCCAGGGGAGTGGGACAGAGGGAGGGAGGGGGAGGGGGGGCGGAGGGAGGGAGGGAGGGACAGAGGGCAGAGGGATGGGTGGAGGGAGGGGTGGAGGAGGTGGAGGGAGGGGGAGGGGGAGGGAGGGGTGGAGGGAGGAAGGGGCGGAGGGAGGGAAGGGTGGGAGAGGGAGGGCGTGGAGGGGGGAGGGGTGGAGGGAGGGGGATGCTCTGCACAGACAACGCTGCTTCCCAGTTCACTTGGGTTCAGTGTTCAGCCCCAGCCAGGGACAGGGAGGTGGGAGGGACCCCAGGGCTGGAGGCCAGGGAACGTTTGTGTCCCGCCCTAAGGCAGGATCCAACCCCTGCACCTCGGAATTGAGCAAGATGCCCAAGGCCTCC
The DNA here is from genome assembly GCF_009764315.1 of Trachypithecus francoisi. Taxonomy (NCBI): domain Eukaryota; kingdom Metazoa; phylum Chordata; class Mammalia; order Primates; family Cercopithecidae; genus Trachypithecus; species Trachypithecus francoisi. The sequence continues at coordinate 112,873,613 of NW_022681460.1, forward strand.
CTTCAGGCCAGTCCCAGGGGCTGGGTTTTGCGATAACAGTTTCCCCAGTAGGAAGAGGACCCCTCGGGCCACAGCTGGGACGTGCAATAGCTTGGTACCCTGTGGCTGGGAGGCTGTCCTAGGGGTGTGCCCTGTCCCCCAAAGGGAGGGTGCCGTTTTCCCACCCCACACTCATCAAGGCTGGGGCTGGCCGAGCAGGAAACTGTCAGCCAGACTGAGAACTCCCCTCTAGTGCTCAGGTCTCTCCACCCCCCAGTTCCCAGCGCTGGGGAAGTGGGGGGTGCGCCATAGCATCGGAGCCTCTTCCCAAACCGGGAGAAGCTACAGGGGCAGCTAGGGGCTGAGGAAGGGCTTTCCCCACCAGCCGCCCCTCTGCCCCTCCTTCCATGTCCACCACACCGCCCACCTGAGCACCGCCCGCCCCGTCCACACCGTCCGCCTGAGCACCGCCCGCCCCGTCCACACCGTCCGCCTGAGCACCGCCCGTCCGAGTCCACACCGCCCGCCCCGTCTGCACTACCCATGCTGGATGCTCCAGGGGGATTCGATCTTTGAAAGAGAAAAGTCCTTGAGGAAGTACAGTATCCACCCTGGGGAAGGCCAGTGCTGACCTTCAGGGACCAGGTGCATGGGTCGGCACTGTACAGAGGAGAAGGGTAGGATTGGCTCCCCACTGTCCCCTCCTCCCAGGGCCAACACAGGGCAGCCCCTCCCTGACCTCACCTGAAACTGGGATTCAGGCCCAGGGTCTTTGTCCACCCCACATCCACATAGCAGGGATTCCCGGGGCCCTGGGGGCACCCACTGAACAATAAGGAAGCGGAAGTCTTCCTCAGCCCCTCTTTGCCTCCACCCCAGCCCCTCTTCAGCAAACCCCTCAGGAGCCCCTCCCCAGCCCCCACAAGCTGGGCTTAGAGGGCCCTGCTGGGGCATCGCCCTGGGGGCACGTGGGATGCGGACACCCACCCCTTTCCCTGCAGACACACTTGGAGGGGATGTGGGTCAGGGGTCCCCGCCCACTTGGCAGCAGCCCAGGGGAGCCCTGCTGAGTGGGGGCGATGGGGGCTTCCACATGCAGCTCCCTGCTGAGGCCAGGCCCAGCCTGAAAGCAGCTCCTCTAGCAACCCAGGGCAGGTGGGGTATGGGGGTCCCCTGCCCTAAGTATCCTAGGGCACAGGAAGAGACAGAATATGTGTAGAGCGAGCCATGGGTGGGTGTGCCTGTGAGGCCTGCAACTGCCCTGGGAGGAGCCTGGGATGGCTCCAGGAGCCTGTGCCCCGCCTGCCACAGGGCTGTGTGTGGCCGGCTGGCTGGACTGTGGCCAGAGCTCCGAGCATGGCCACTGGCATCACAGAGCCTGCCCAGGGCACCCACAGACTGCCTGACTCAGCCTAGCCCCTGCCTCAGCCCCCCGGCCCAAGCCCAGGCCGCTAAATTCTATAGAAACAGGCCTGGTTGCCATAGCAAAGCCACACGCACTTCCGCTGCTGTTCCCTGACATCCCTTAGAACGTTTTTTCCATCCCAAATAGGCAGGGTGTGACGTCGAAGGCCCCTGGGGTGTCCCTGGCCTCTGCCTGCCTTGGTCCTCAGGATCCCCTCAGAACCCCAGCAGGCCCTGGTCCGAGGCCGGCTTGGCCCCCCATCCCTCCTAGCACCGCGCCCCCTCGCCTGTCCCTGCCCCCCACACCCACAGCCCCAGCTCTGCAGAGGCCTCCGAACTCCCCCCCAGCTCTGCTCCTGCTGCATCCACTCAGCCTCCAAGCCTGTCTTGCCCTGGCCAAGCCTCTCCAGTGTCCACAGCTCCCTCTGCTCCAGGGAGGGGGTCCCCCCAGCTTGACCAAGGTTTTACCCCAACTTCACAGTAAAGATTCCTTTTGCTGCCCCTCTGGCCCCTTGAGGGCTGGCGACATCTCTCAGTCCTTTTTCCCCGTATCTCATGGCTGTTTATTGTGTGGGGACCTGGCCAGTCAAGGGGAAGTCCAGAGGGCTTCCTGGAGGATGAGGCTGCTGGGATCCAGAGTGGGGAGAGTATCCTAGGGCACAGGAAGAGACCCTAGCTTCACGGCCCCGGGCTGGGGAGTGCCTTCCTGGCTCTCACCCAAGTCAAGTAGGCCTCAGACTCTCAGAAACAGGTCATGAGCTTTGCCCAAGAGCCAAGGGCAGCGGTGCGCGCCCCCCAACCCCCCGCCCCCGAGCCCATGTCTCCCAGTCCTGCTCTGTGTTCTCATTTGCTTCCTGTGTGGCTCAGTCTCCCGGGCTCTCTCCTTCCTTCTGCTCTGCAGCAGCAAGGAGCTGACACAAACACTGGCCAGATCTGGGCCCGAAGAGGCAACAGGAACGTGAGGGCAAAGACTGTCCGACCCACTCAGCCACCCAGCGCCCTCATGCCAGCATGCCACCGCACTGCCACCTCCTTTCCCACATTGTCCCACGCCCCTCAGTCCTGGCCCTCTGCGTCGCTGCCCCCCACTTCCCACCTGGGTGCTTCTGGGGTTGGGTCACCTCCATCTCAAGTTTCCAGGCAGCTGGCCTCCTCCAGCTGGGTGAGGGTGTCCAGGTCTGCACATAACCAGCCCCAGCCTCCAGTGCTCGCTTTCCCCTTTCACCTGCGCCACCTGGCTGCACCCTCCTCCTCCAGGGAGCAAGGCTGGGGACAGCGGGGGATCTGTAGAAGCCTAAGAGCTTGGTGGGTCCCTCTCCACAGGTTCCTCCCGCATGAGCCACACAGAGGGCCTGGTGAAGTCCTCGGTGCCCACCCACCGAGAAGGCCGGACCGAGACACACACAGCCAACAGTTCTTGGCCCTCCCCACACGCCCTCCCTGATCCCGCAGGGCGTCGGTCCAGGAGATGCTGTGACACCATGGTCAAAGCAACGGGCACTGGGCTCAGACAGAGCTCGGTTCAAATTCCACTTCTGCCACTTCACAGCTATGTACCTGCCCTCCCGGTCTCCAGTTTCTCGAAAAATGGAGTAAAGCCGGACCCTCGTCTGGAAGGAGCCAAGAGAAGATGCACTGGTTAAGAGTGAAGGTGCCCCAGACAGTAGCTCCTCTGAGCACACCATGGAGACTGAGGAAGGCGGAGAGGCCGGCCCAGGCTGTGCTGTGGTGACCAGAGTCCCATTCCTTTTGCTTCGTCCACGGCTGCCACACATCCAGAGGCCTGGCAGTGCCTGAGCCAGTCCCATGCCAAGCCGGGGAGCGGCTGCATCCCAGAGCCAGGCTGTCTATGCTTCCTGGCCAGGAGGCCCTTCAACCGCATCTTCCTCCTTTCCCCAAACTGCTCATTCCTTGTCCAACTAGCTGGCCGAGAGTCACACCAACCATGGGGTGCCAGGCCCTATGCGGGAGGGTGGGGACATGTGATGGCTGAACGCGAATCTGACCCAGGAGGAGCTAGGAACCTGGTAGGGGACACAGGCAGACAGAGGAGCAGGAGCCCCACCAATCGCCACTCAATCTGCCAAAGGCACTTTTTGGTGGATGCAAAGACCCTGAACTTTTCCATTCACTTCCAGAAATATCGTGACACTCGGCCCCAGTGGGCTACAGTGGAAGTCACTTCACTAGAGACCCTCAGGTCGGGGCATCAGGTTGGGGTGCCGACTCCTGGCCCCTCCCCTCCCTCGACCAGGCTACCCATACCACTGCTCCCCATCAGGACATGGGGCCCCGGGCTTCCACAGAGAACTATGAATGCCCAGAGCAGTGAAGTCAGGATATTCCCAACAGAGAGGCACAGGAAAGGGGACTAGGAAGGGAGAAGTCCAAAGAGAAGGAATGAGGAAACGGGAGGCTCCTCACTTGGCGAGGGCTAGGGGGCCTGTGTGTGCCCAGGAAGGGGTCGGAGGGGTGGTGAGAAAGGTGGGCAGACAGGCTGCGCGGCCTGAAATTCCTGAGCAAGCAAGCAGCCCTCCACCCCCAAGAGCAGGGTGGGATCCAGCAGGCCCCTCTCCTGGACTTCAGACTCAGCCCCAGCTGACCACTCTGGCCTGGCTCAAGACAATCAACCATATCTTGACAGCTGGACCCTGGTGGGGACTAGGAGACGATGGCCTAGCCTCCCTCTCTCCTGCTTCCCCAGTGAACTCCGAAGTCTGTGGTCCACACACAGCTAGAAAGGTCCTCACCGGACCTAGATCGGACCCGCCTCTCCAGCGCTTCCTCAAACCCAACTCATTTGAAAGCACAATAACCCCGCCCCCACCCCCGCCATGCACTCTGTGAACCTGGTCCGGCCTCATAGACTTCTCCTCTCCACTTGCCAGGGCTTGCTGGGGTGCGTCAGGCCCCTTCTCAACCCAGGCCTTTGTACATCGGGCTCCCTCTGCTTGGAACGCTCCTCCTGCGTGTCCCGGGACTGGCTGCTTCTCCATCACGCCTTTGGCTAACGGTAGCGCCGCCCCCACCCCCGACCAGTACTCACTTTTTCAGCACCCTCTTTCTTTCTTTCACAGAATATACCGTCGCTCCCCATGATTTTGACTATCTCCTGTCAATCTCACCACCCTGTCTGTCTAGATCGGGAATAATGGGGAGCTGTCCCGCAGGAGACATTTGTTATCGCAATTGAGGAAGAGGGGGTGTTTACTGTCAGCGGCCAGGAGCCAGGCAGGCTGCTCCACGTCCTGCAATATACAAGGCAGCCCCTCGCAGCAAAGAGCGACCCGGACCGCGTGGTCGATAGTGTGGAGGTTGGGGAACCCAGCAGCAGACGCCGAGCACAGAAGAACTGGGACCGTGTTCTCCGCAGTCTCCCGGTGGCCAGAACAGTGCCTGGCACCCGGGCGGCTTGGGGAATGCAAGAAAAAGGAATGAGTAAAGAACGCGCGAGAACACGACGGAGCGAGCGACGGACAACTGACAGGAGGACGGACAGCGACGCGGACCCCGACCCCGACCCGGACCCCGACCCCGACCGTCTCAGCCCCGCCCCCCCCACCCCAGCCCGACCCCTCGCCTCGCCTCGCCTCGACCTCGACGCGCCCGATCCCGCCCCACTGCGCAGCCCCGAGGCGCGAGCTCCGGGCCGGGCGCGCCGCGGGGACACTCACCCGCCCGCGGCCGCCCAGGAGCGGCAGCACTGCCAGCCCGCTTCATGATGCCCCCTCGGCCGCCGGCCGGGAAAGGGACTGGACGCGCGAGCCGGAAGCGCTCGGCCGCTGCGCCCGCTGGGACTTGTAGTTCCCCACCTCTCGGGGCCGGGGCGGCTGCCTCACGCGCCGCATTTCCGAAACTACGACTTCCGGCGGCCCCGTGGTCGCGGGGCGGGATTGGCGGCTTCAGAATCACTCTATGTTGCAGATTGATGTCTGATTGGCTTTGCTCATCCGTCACTCACCGCTAGGCTTCACGGACTCTGCATAAGGGAGGAGCTTCGGTTCTGGGTCCGAGAGACCGCCTCCAGAAGAAATGCCACGGTACGATTGGTGGAAACAACGCAGTAGGGAGCGGGCGTACCAGCGGCAAGAGAAGGCGGGCCCTTCCGCCAGGATAGCCCAATGACAGAGGTGGGAAAGTTTCTATAAAAGCTTGAGCCTCGCGCGCCTCCAGTCTTTTGCGGTCGAGTGCGAAGCGGCAGAGTTGTTTTAAATCGTACGCCATGTGCTAAGATCCAGGGAAGACCTGGGCCACAAGCGTGGCTTTGAGGGCGGCCTGAAAGCTGCAGGCCGGCCTGGTCCCCGGGCGTCCAGCCTTGGCCTAGGCTCCACTTTGTCCCTTAGTGTTTAAACGTTTCTTCCTGAATCTCAGACCCTCAGCTACCTGCAGGTAAGACTGGGTCGGGCCTGGGTTCCCCTGTTCTCCAAGCCTGTGATGAATTGCTTTGACTTCTGACACCTCGTATGAAAACTGCATGTGCAGACTGATTATTTTGCAAGACTGAGGCTTGGGGGTGCTCACTCTTGACGGGGACGGGCTGAGAGTGGAAACAGGTGTTGCCCAAAACGAGGGAGTGGGGACTTACGTCTACATTTTGGCGCTGTCTGACTTTCAGGTTTCGTCGCCAGCCGGTTGCAAATTTTGAACCTAAGTAAACCTCAATCCGGAGGGCCGAGCGGTAAGGTGGGCGTTGTGTCGATTGAAGTGCTTAGCAATAAAGCAAAGGTAGTGAGTTGATTCGGTTTTCTCTCAAGTGTCTTTATTTTCCTATTCTTCTGGCACCCCGGAGGTCTGACTCATGCACAGGCAATTTTGGAAAAGTGTAGAGACGTGAAAACGGAACGGAAACTTGCTACCAGTGACTTTCCATCTCTTAGGATTACCTTCGCCATTTCTGCCCGTAATTTTTTTTTTTTTTTTTTTTGAGACAGTTTCACTCTTGTTTCCCAGGCTGGAGTGCGATGGCACAACCTCTGCCTCAAGCGATTTTCCTGCCTGAGCCTCCCAAGTAACTGGGATGACAGGCGCCTACCACCACGCCCAACTAATTTTATATTTTTAGTAGAGACGGGATTTCTCCGTGTTAGGTTGGTCTCAAACCCCTGACCTCAGGTCATCCGCCCGCCTCAGCCTCCCAAAGTGCTGGGATTGCAGGTGTGAGCCACCACACCCAGCCAAATACTGTTTTTCATGCCTTTGCCCCAGGGTGAGTCCAAAAAGGCCTTTGAGATCTGTGGAGGGAAGTTAACACCACCTAGGGTTCCCATGCTCCTCTCTAGGGAGGCAGCCATGAGGGAGTGATACCCACACACCTGCTGAGGGTTCTGGGCCCTGCTGAGTCTCTCAAACTCTAGCATCTGCTCTAGAAGTGGATTTTTTTCAATAGATGAGACAGACGCTCCAGAAAACACAACTTTATTCACTAGGACTGAAAACAGGCTTGCGATCAACAGGCCAAGTTGAGTGCAAGGTGGAGAGTTGAGTGCAAGGTGGAGCGTGCTGGGAAATCACAGACCTCAGCTGTGGCCAGGCCGGGCTGGCAGTTGTCGTTTTCTGGCGTTTCTGTGATTTCCCACGTTTTATCACAAGGCCACAGGCATCCTCCAAGGTCACTGAGGAAGACCCTATTGCTGTTTGAGCCAGAGCCTCCTAGAAGGTGGACTGGGAGCAGGTAGCTCCCAGGACACACAGATGCACGATGTGATTAGCAGTGAAGCCCTCTGTCCCAGGCGTGGGCAGGCGGCCTCCCTTACCTGCCTGAGCAGTGTGTGCAGGTGAAGACATGGCTTTTCTAGGGTTAGGCACTGCGTGGTGCCAGCCCCAGCCCTCCCTCACCTGGGTGTGCCCAGGAGGGGGCAGCAGAGCACCGTGGCAAAATCTGTCCACATGCCGCGCCCCCTCCTGTGCAGAAGACTGCTTTTCCACATTGGCCAGTGTGTGGGCCACGGGCTCTCAGAAGCCTGCTTGTTGGGACTGCTGCTGGGAGGAGGAAGGGGCAAGGCTTGACCTGGGGCTCCTGGAAACAGACACTGGTATTGACCACTGGGCAACAAAGTCAGAAGGGCCTGGAGACTGTCCAGCCTTCTGGGGGCTCGGCGGCTTCCTCCAGAGGACTGAGCTCAGCCAGGTTCAAGGGCGGCAGCAGGAGGCCCCGTGACCCTCCCTCTTAACGTAATCGTGCAGCCGGAAGCGTGGCTCGCTGGGAGTCTTCATGGAGCGCTGCTTCAACTCCCTGCGGAGTGGGGGTGACAAAGGGACACGATGGCCTGGACTCCAATAAGAGGGTTCAGGCCCTGTGCTGGGGGAGTCCTGGTGACTGGCAGGACTTACTTTGCTATGGCTGTGAAGGCCAAGTCCACGTTGAGGCCTGTCTTGGCGCTGGTCTCCATGAAGGGCAGCCCATATTCCTGTAAACAGCTGCTGCCAGCCAGGTGGTGGCCTGGCGGGGACAGCCCAGGCTCATGGCCTCCAGGGGCAACCCCTCACCACCCCCCTGCCTTGACTCACCTTGGCCAGCTTCTCCCCGTCCTCCCTCTTCACCACACGCTCATGGGCAGAGTCCACCTGGCCCAGGCACAGGGTCTTGGTGACAGCTGGCCCATGGTTGGCCCCTGCCCCCTCACCTGCCCTGCCCTGTGACCCAGGTGAGGACAACCAGGCCTCCCACCTTGTTCCCCAGCAGCATGAGCGCCACGTCGTGCTGGGCGTACTCATGGATCTCGGCCAGCCAGGCCTGTGGGACGCAGTAGACCAGGCTGGGGCTCCCTCCATGGCTTGCCCCGTGCCCCAGAAGTTTGGCCCTCCAGGTCACACTGTACAGGGCACCTGTCTTTATTTCATCTTTTTTTTGAGACAGAGTCTCCCCCTTTTGTCCAGGCTGGAGTGCAATGATGCTGTCTCCATCTCCTGGGTTCAAGCTATCCTCCTCCGGTTCAGAGAACCTTGGGAGGGTTCAGCCTCCCAAGTAGCTGGGATTACAGGGTACGCGCCACCACACCCAACTAATTTTTTGTATCTTTCGCAGAGACGGGGTTTCACCATGTTGGCTAGGCCAGTCTCCAACTCCTGACCTCATGATCTGCCCACCTCAGCCTCCCAAGGTGGTGGGATTACACGTGTGAGCCACCATGCCAGGCCCATTTTATTTTTTTGAGACAGTTTTGCTCTGTCGTCCAGGCTGGAGTGCCGTGGCACAGTCTTGACTCACTGCAACCTCAGCCTTCTGAGGAGCTGGGATTACAGGTGTGTGTCACCACACCAGGCTAATTTTTGTATTGTTAGTAGAGATGGGGTTTCACCATGTTGGCCAGGCTGGTCTCAAACGCCTGACCTCGGGTGCGCCACCATGCCTGGCCAGGATACTTGTCTTGAGAAGTGATAACCCCCCGTGTACCACATAGGGAAGCCCACCTTACAGGTCCCTTAACACAAAGGGTCCTGCTAAGGGAGCTGGAATGGCACTCAGGTCCACTTGGGCCACCTCCAGCCCAGAAGGCTGTCATTTCCCTCCCCCTACTCTCAGTGGGGTCCTTTGGAACCCTGATGCCATCTACCAGAAGGAGGTTGGGGGGGGTCAGGCCTTATCAGGACCCTTTCACCCCACCAGGAAGGCCACTGACCTGGATGTTGTCAAAGGAGGCCTTGTTGGTCACATCGTAGAGCAGCAGCAGAGCTGGGGACAGGGCAGTGAGGACATCCACCATCACCTGCACCCTCAGGTGCTCAGATCCGCACCCCCCCAACCAGCCCGGGTACACAGGGGCTCACCATGAGCGTCACGGTAGTAGGCATGGGTAACACTGCGGAACCGCTCCTGACCAGCTGTGTCCCACATCTGCAGCTAACAGGCACTGGTCAGCCTGTCCAGCCCCTCCCTGGCACCCCCTGTCCCCCAGCTTGCCCTCTGCCAGTCACCCTACCTGCAGCTTCACCTTCACGCCATCCACGTCCAGAACTTTGTTCTGAAACAGACAGAACCAGGCAGCTCTGGCAAGGGCCCGGCCCAGCCTCTATCCCCACTAGCCTCACTACCACCCCCTCAGAGTCCCATGGCTCTCCTCCCCACCCAGCTTCCTGTCCCCTAAGACCTCCCAGCTCCCAGGTGCAGCCCAGCCCCTGCAGGGTTCCCTTAAACCCATTTGGCCTCACCCACACCTGCAAGTGCAGGCCTCTCCCCACAGTTCTTGTGCTGACTTATTGAACTCATGACCCCACCAGGCCTCTTACTGACACTGCCTCGGTTTCCCTATCTGCAAATGGGTGCCAGTCACATGGCTGCTGCAGTAACTAACGAGCTGCAATGCCTCAGCCTCCCCAGTAGCTCTTTTTGCTAATTTGAAAGACTCCCAAGATGGCTTGGACCCAGAAGTTGGAGGCTGCAGTCCACCATGATCAACGCTGCACTCCAGCGTGGGCGACAGAGTGAGACCCTGTCTCAAAAGAATAAAAAATTACAAGCCTCTTCTTGCTGGGATTGTCAGGGCTGGGCCTGGGCCTGTCGGACCCAAGGCAGTAACCACAGATCCCAGAACTGCCTGGCAGCGTCCCGGGCCGGGCTCTCCCAGTTAAGGACTAGATGTAAGGCAGGGAGTGGTCTAGCCCCAGTCCATCTGCTGGGGTGGGGGCGGGGGGCTTCAGCCGCAGCCTGAGGTCCGGGCCAGCTGGAACGCATGCCACCTCCCTCAGCCTGAGCTTCTGCTGTCAGAGTGCTTCTGGGTCTCCTGGGAACTAGGCAGGGCCATCTGCTGGGCTGGGGAGGACACCGCCTTCCCTGGCACCCTGAACAAGAGTGCGAACCAAATGGCTTCACCTCTTACCACCCACCTGAGAGCCAAGAGGGAGGTGGGGAAGTGGGGACCAGACAGGACTGGCCTGCCCCCCTCGGGCACTTCAGTTCTCTCCATCCCAGAGGACTTGAGGGGAACTGGAACCCCCAGACAGGGTAGACAACAGTTTCCCAGACTGGAGGGAGCCCCTTTTCCTGTCCCTGGGACAGCCCTCCCTCCATCCTCCCTCTAACTGGCGCTAATTAAAGGGTGAGAAAAATGCAAACTTAAGATTTGCTGAGAACACCACAACACCTCAGCACGAGGAATTCGGGCTGGTGGTGGAGGGGGTGGCCTCCTCACCCAAGGGCAGGGTCCTCTCCCCTAGGCAAACCCTGGAAACACCCTGGCTCAGGCTTTGCAGGGAGCACGTGCTCCTAGCGCCCGGCAAGGCCTCTGTACTGAGGCAGCACTGCTGGCCTCAAGTGGACATGCCCCTTGACTTCCTCTGACCCACCACCCTGTGGGCAGCAGCGTCCACCTCCCCCAAGGCACAAGACATGGTCCCTGGGTAATGCCAGCCCCTGGCACAGGGCAACTATGCTTGTCGGATGCAGCCACCAGCCCAGGTGTTGGGAGGTCGAGGCGGGCAGCTTGGTGGCTAAGGCATTCCACCTGGGGTCCAGGCTGCCTGAGCCTGTCAGTACCACGGGGATCACAGAGAACTTGCTGCTCAGGGGTACCAGCAGGACATGGGGTGATGTGGCGACGGGCCGGGGCCTCCACTCACCCGGAAGTCAATGCCTACGGTGGAGATGAACGTCCCTGCCAGGAAAGCGCCGTCCTTGAATCGCACCAGCAGACAGGTCTTCCCCACGCCTGAGTCCCCCACCAGCATGACCTAGGACAAGCAGGAGGGTCAGGGGGAGTCCGGTCTGCCCTGAGCTGACCTGGTCAGAGGGGTTGCAGGCTCAGCGGAGCCAGGGACCCCGATGGGCTGGACACCCAGCCTCTACCTCTGAAATGCTCCGGCTGCTCTGTCCTTCTGCACAGTGGCCATCTCAGTAGGGAACGAGGGCAGCCACCTCCATCCCGGACCCTCCCTAACGTCCATACCCCCCAACAGTGGACAGCAGGCTTCATCTGGGAGGGGAGCAGATGGGGTGGCAGCTAGGGACCTCCTAAGAGACTTGGGGAGGCCTCTGCCGGGGGCTTCTCCACATCCCAGTAGGGACATGACCCCATCAAGGCTCAAGAGGAATTTGCCCCATTAGGGTCAGGTCTCGACCTGAGGAGGGACCTGGACCAAGTCTGAGGATTGGGAAGGGGGGTGCAGGTAGGGGGCAGTCAGGCCTTCTCCCCAACACCTGTGCTACCAAACCTAAAGATGGTCCTCCCAGCCCCCTGCCAAGTCCACACAGCCTCTGCCTTGGCCTGGGGTCCCAGGGTTCCCCATCCATCTGGCAAACCTCTTCCCCCCAGCGGAAAAAAAAAAAAAAAAAAAAGGCCCACAGCCCCTGGGTTGAGGGAGGGCAGCATATGGGAAATGGTTGAGACCCGGGCAGGGCACTGATGGTCGCGGGACCCCTTGTGCCGCCATGCCGGCTGGGGGTGGGGGACAGGCCCCGCCAGCTGTTGGATTCCCCAGACCTGGGATAGGACAGCTGTGTGTGTGCACGATGCACCGTGCAAGCCCCACGGGGTGCCTCCCGCGTCGGCTCCGCGCCTTGGGGCCGCGGGCCCTGCACCCCCTCTCTGACCCCCAACCCTTGGCTCAGACCGGGTGCCACCTGCTGCGCTGGACTGGGAGGCGGGTGTCTGGCTCACCTTGAAAGCGACGTCGTAGAAGTCGCCACCGCCGCCAAGCGAGGGCCGGCCGGGCTGCAAGGGCCCGTTGGGCGGCGCGTCGGGGCCGGGACGCGCAGTCCCGGAGCGCGCTGGTCGGGGCCCGTTGGCGGCGGGCAGCGTGGAAGCAGCGGGGGTACTGGCCCCCTTGCTCTTGGGGGTCTTCTTCCTGGACATGGCGGGCGGGCGCTCAGTGTGCTCCCGCTGTAGCCACCGTGCCCCAGGCCGTCCCGCTCCCTGCGCCCGCCGAGCCCGACCCGGACCCCAACCCTTCCCCCGGTGGCGGCGGCGGCGGCGGCGGCGGCATCATCCCGGGCACCCGGCTTGCGCCCCGCCCCCACCGCTCCACGGGCGCACAGCCACTCAAGCCCTGCCTCCTGCCGCCGCCGCCGCCAATGCCGTGCGCAGGGCGGGGACATGCAAATACACCCCCGCTCGGGGCGGGTCAGGAGGCCCGGGCCCCGCCCCACCCCCCGACCCTGACCCATGCCCGGGGCTGCCTCGGGGTCTGGAGCCAGCTGTGAGGTGGCAGGCCTGAGCCAGGGGTCACCCCAGGATCCTGAATCCCTTCTGCTGGCTGCACACCACCCCAGCTCGGTGACCCCCAAACTGGACTGCCAGACCTGGGAGGAGGGGGTGTCCTGAGATGTGGGTGCTGGGGCAGAGGGCCCGCATGGACGAGCACCGCGGGCTTCTGTTCCCTTAGCTCCAGATGCCTGGCGCTTGGCCCGCTGCCCTTCACTGCTCCGTCCCCTCCAGGGCAGGCGGGTCCCGGAAGCTCCAAACCTCGCTTGGCAAACACGCCCGGCTACTGGGACAAGCACCCTGGACTCGGGTGACAGCTGGTCACCGGGAGGACACAGGGGGCGTGGCGATCTCCCTCGCAGCTTCTGCCTGCTGCGCACGCCTGGGGATCGGCGGGAAAGAGGAAGTCGCTGTCTCAGCCAGCCCCTGGCCCCCTGAGGGTCCCCTCCCATGGGACTCTACCCTCAGGGTCTGAAAGGTGGAAGGCAGAGGCCCCTGTCCAGGCTGTATGTCTGGCCCCTTGCCCTTCCCCTCCAGGTTCGGACCTTCAGGTGGCCAGGGCTGATTCTCCAAACCCTAAGCTGGTCCCGGGCAGACCCATCTCCCCAACCTGGGCTGACTGGAGCTCTCTCAGCCCCTCTCACAGAGAAGATGGGACTGCCGTGGTCAGAGCTGGGGCACAGTGGTGCAGAGGGGTGGTGTCCTTGGCATGCGGGGGCTTCTTGGTGCTTCTCTGGGAGCTGGAGAGATGACCCGGTTGTCCCCGGAAACGTGACAGCTGTCACCAGGACCTTGGGCCTTTCAGAGGCCTGCTTCCTCCCAGCTGGCAGTGCCCAGAGCCCAAACAATCAACTGCCTCTTGGGTCAGAGGCCTGAGAAAACACAGATGGAGGGACAGTGCCCAGCGGAGTGATTCCTCAAGAGGGCCTGGCAGAGGCCGTGGAACACCGCTACACACGCTGTTGCGTGCCAGGCACATGACCTCTTCAAAGTTATCTTGGCCGGGCGCGGTGGCTCAAGCCTGTAATCCCAGCACTTTGGGAGGCTGAGACGGGCGGATCACGAGGTCAGGAGATCGAGACCACCCTGGCTAACACTGTGAAACCCCGTCTCTACTAAAAAAATACAAAAAATTAGCCGGGCGAGATGGCGGGTGCCTGTAGTCCCAGCTACTCTGGAGGCTGAGGCGAGAGAATGGCGTAAACCCGGGAGGCGGAGCTTGCAGTGAGCTGAGATCCGGCCACTGCACTCCAGCCTGGGCGACAGAGCGAGACTCCGTCTCAAAAAAAAAAAAAAAAAAGTTATCCTGCAAGGTGGGTGCTGCCCCAAGTGTCCAGATGGGGAAACTGAGGCTCAGAAAGGCAAGGAGGGCTGTCCAAGGTCAGCAGGCTAGGAAGGGCAGAGCTAGGATTTGCTCCTGGGAACTCCAGCTCCAGAGAACATAAACCATCCCAAGGCAGAGATCCTTGTATACTCAATCCCCAAGGACCTGGCAGAGCTGGGGGGCAAATCGGGAAGCCCTCTCAGAACCCGCCAGGCCTCCCTTCCTTGTCTCACTCCTCTGGGCCCCCAGCTCTTCCAGACCAACCCCCAGTGTGTGTGCACTGGGCCTGGGCAGAGGCATTTGGCTTCTGCAGCTGCAGCCCTGGGGACTCCAAATGTCCACCCCCTACAAGGCCTCCTTCAGGATGGCTGGCCCAGGGTCTGAGCTGGGGGCCTCAGCAGCTGCTGTGCACTGGCCCCAGGGTCCTGGGCAGTGGACTCCCAGTCCAGTGGAGTCCCTCCTGCCAGCTGCTGCTCAGGTATCCCCAGGGCACAGGCAGCAGCAGGAGGAGCTGGGTGCAAGTAGGGCATCCTGCAGGGGGAGGAGTGTGGATGGGGCCCCCAGGAAGAGAAGGAGGCAGGCGCGCCGGAGAAAGTGGGAGGCCAGGCGGGGAGGGGAGCCTTGACTGAGCAGAGGAAACGGGCTTGCGCTGGCAGCCTTTAAAATTAGGAGAGTTTACGTAAAAATCCAAGTCTGTGGTTTCTCTTGAAAATGGGGAGCTCTGGGTGCCTGCACCACAGACCCCTCTCTTGGCTTCCAGCAGGCCTCGTAATCTTTGATCATTATGTCTCTTAGTTGCTGTGTTTGCCATCTGTTTCACCCTCTGGAGTGTAAGGTTTCTGGGCACAGGAAGCAGCTTGTCTTGGTCACTGCTGTCCCCAGCAGCCAGCTCTGGGCCTCCATAAGTAGTTGTTAAATTGGTGAAAGAGGCCAGGTGCGGTGGCTCACGCCTGTAATCCCAGCACTTTGGGAGGCTGAGCAGGCAGATCACTTGAGGCCAGGAGTTTGAGACCAGCCTGGCCAACATGGTGAAACCCTGTCTCTACCAAAAATACAAAAATTAGCCAGGCATGGTGGCACATGCCTATAATCCCAGCTACTCGGGAGGCTGAGGCAGGAGAATCGCTTGAACCCAGGAGGAGGAGGTTGCAGTGAGCTGAGATTGTGCTGTTGCATTCCAACCTGGGCGACAGAGTGAGACTCTGAAAAAAAAAAAAAAAAAAGAAAGACAAGAAAAAGAAAAAAGAAATGTGATGTAGAAACACAGGCCTCACTTCAGGAGGATATGCCTTGCTAACAAAGATTTAAGACAATGTGATCAGTAGTGAGGGCAAGGCTTTTGGAGGAGGGAGGGTTTGCACTGGGCTTTGAGGATTGAGCTAGAGTCTGACATAAGAGACAAAGTCGCCAGGTGGAGGGAGTGAATATGTATAGGCTGAGAGCACTAGCAGGTGGGCACTTTGTGCTGAGGTGGCCGAAGTGTAGTCCAGTTCCTTGGAGGAAATGGGAGGTAATCAAACTGGTAAGGTAGGATGGGGTCAGCTGGGAAGGGAATTCCTAGGAGCTTGGAAATTGTACAGCAGGAAGTAGGGAGATGTGCATGGCTTTTGAGCAGAACAACAGAGGATACTGTGCTACAGGAATACCAGGGACTGGCAGGAGGGGATGGATGGTGGATCCTGTGGGCCTGGGGATGAGTTGATGGGGGTTGCAGTCACCCAGGGGAGGGGTAATAGGAACAGAAAGGACCTTCAGGAAAGAAGCTGTAGGCCTGGAGAAAGGGAAGGGAGGGTCAGAGTCCATGCCCATGGGGCGGAGACCAGTGGGATGCTGAGGTAGATGAAAGATGGATTAAATGTGGCCAGGAGCGGTGGCTCACTCCTGTAATCCCAGCACTTTGGGAGGCCAAGGCAGGCGGATCACGAAGTCAGGAGATCGAGACCATCTTGGCTAACACAGTGAAACCCTGTCTCTACTAAAATACAAAAAAAAAAAATTACCCTGGCGTGGTGGCAGGCGCCTGTAGTCCCAGCTACTCGGGAAGCTGAGACAGAAGAATGGTGTGAACCTGAGAGGCGGAGCTTGCAGTGAGCCGAAATTGCACCATTGCACTCGAGCCTGGCCAATGGAATGAGACTCCATCTAAAAAAAAAAAAAAAAACTAGAACAGGCAGCCAGCAAGGGCAAGGCAGGGACCAGCAAGCACAAGGCAGGGGCCATCGAGGGCAAGGCGGGGACCAGCAAGCACAAGGCAGGGGCCAGCGAGGGCAAGGCAGGGACAAGCATGGTGGGAAAGGTCAGCAGGGATGCCTTGGGATGTCCAGTTTCTTGGCATCTTCAGACCTGGAGAAGAGAGGAGTCCTGTAGGCCAGGGCAGGTCCCTGAGACAGGGCCCGAGGTTTAGATGGGCCTTGGGAGCTAGGGGTGGAGAGTGAGGTCCGTGTTCCCCTGGTAGGGGTGCTACAGCCTTCAACCCTTCTGGTGCAGAGCTGACTCTGCCAGGGACGGGAAGATCTCCATAGGTTCCTATCCTCCAGGGAGGGAGCACCCTGGGTCTCCTTGGGGCCTTGCTCTGGGACTTTCGCTCCTGTTACCCTCTGACAGCCCGGCCCCCTGGCATTCTCACACTGTGCCCTCTAACTCCTGCCAGTGCCTTCTGACTGTTCTGGGTGTCTGGAGGGATGTATGCTGTGAGCCCCTAGCCACAACGACCCCTAAGACCCATGGACCAGGACAGTCTGTCTCTGGCTCCCATTTTCCAGCATGTTCCCTACACTCTTCCCCAGAGTGGGGCCCTCAGGCTGGCCCTTTTGTGCCGGGAGAGGGGGTGCAGGTATCAGTGAGGCCTCCTCAGGCTTCCAGGTTCTGCCAGGAGCCCCACCCTCCAGGGAGCCTGCCCTGGTTCCTCCTGCCCCACTTCTGGCTCCCTGGATGTTCACCAGCCCTTCCCCAGTGGCTGCATGGCATCTGTACCAGCCTGTGAGCCTCCTGAGGACAGGGCCTTGTCCTGCCTACTCCTGTTCCCGCCGGACACTGGAGGGAGAGCTCTGTGGCTGAGCAGCAGAAAGCTGGTCTGGACTTCAAGGGGCTCTTAGCAAGCCAGGGAGTGGCAAAGCCCCCACTGCCTGTGCCCCCAGGGCACCTCCCAAGACCATCCTCTGGAGCTCAGCAGTCTGTGCCCTCTGCGGGGTCCGCAGCTTGCTATGTGCCCCTGGGCATGTCGCATTCCCTGTCTGGGCCTGCTCCCCTCTCCATGATATGAGGGGGCAGGAGGAGCCGATCTCTGAGGTCCCTTCCAGCTCAAACACCTTATGTTCTACCAAATTCGCGTGAACGTTGCCATGGAGACGTCGGAGGAACTGCGGCAGCACTGAACGCGACTTCCACCCGAGAGAGGAGCACTGAGTCACCCCAGCACGTGGGTGACGTCACAGGTAAGCTCTCCCTGGTGTCCAGGCATGCAGCAACCTGGTGTCCTCCTAAGAGGTCACCCCCCTTCAGCCTGCTCACATGGTGGCCCTGAGGCCCTGCCGGGCGGGTCGTGAAAAGCACGTGTCTATCCCTGCCCGAATGGGGACCCTTTGTTGCCTGCAGATGTGACCACAGTGAGTCAGGTGCTCCCAGAGGGGAAGGTGGCAGAGGCGATCTGCCACACAGAAGATGGGCTAACGGGGGAGTCATGTGCACCTCTGTGGCTGTCAGAGCGGTATCCTCACTCCTACGGAGCCAGTCGCCTGCTCTCAGCAGTGCTGGCTGGCTTCCTGCCCCTGAGCTGAGTAAGGGCGTCCGCTTAGCCATTGGAGGAGTCAGCATCAGGGCTCCTGGCTGCAGGCTCTCCTGGCAGCCTCAGAGTGACACACATGGCCTCATGGCAGGTGCGGGGATCCCTGTCAATGAACAAAACAGACCCCTGCATAACCATAACAATCACTGATGGCCGGGCGCAGTGGCTCACGCTTGTAATCCCAGCACTTTGGGAGGCCGAGGCGGGCGGATCACAAGGTCAGGAGATCGAGACCACAGTGAAACCCCGTCTCTACTAAAAATACAAAAAAAATTAGCCGGGCGCGGTGGCGGGCGCCTGTAGTCCCAGCTACTCAGGGGGCTGAGGCAGGAGAATGGCGTGAACCCGGGAGGCGGAGCTTGCAGTGAGCTGAGATCCGGCCACTGCACTCCAGCCTGGGCGACAGAGCGAGACTCTGTCTCAAAAAAAAAAAAAAACAAAAACAATCACTGACTATCCCGGACTGCACCAAGTGCTTTCCTTGCAATGTTTCTATTGTCTTTTTTTTTTTTTGAGACGGAGTCTTGCTCTGTCACTCAGGCTGGAGTGCAATGGTGTGATCTCGATCTCAACTTTCCATAGTCTCCAACTCCCGGGTTCAAGCAATTCTCCTGCCTCAGCCTCCTGAGTAGCTGGGATTACAGGTGCCTGCCACCATGCCCAGCTAATTTTTGTATTTTAGTAGACACAGGGTTTCACCATGTTGGCCAGGCTGGTCTTGAACTGCTAACCTCAGGTGATCCACTGGCCTTGGCCTCCCAAAGTGCTGGGATTACAGGCACCCACTACCACACCTGGTTAAGTTTTTGTTTGTTTGTTTGTTTGTTTTTGAGACGGAGTCTGGCTCTCACCCAGGCTGAGTGCAGTGGTGCAGTCTCGGCTCACTGCAAGCCCCGCCTCCTGGGTTCAGGCCATTCTCCTGCCTCAGCCTCCCAAGTAGCTGGGACTACAGGTGCCTGCCACCACACCTGGCTAATTTTGTGTGTGTGTGTATTTTAGTGAGACAGGGTTTCACCGTGTTAACCAGGATGGTCTAAATCTCGTGACCTCGTGACTGCCCACCTCAGCCTCCCAAAGTGCTGGGATTATAGGTGTGAGCCACCGCACCCGGCCACGCCCGGCTAATTTTTGTGTTTTAGAGATAGGGTTTCACCATGTTGGCCAGGCTGGTCTTGAACTCCTAACCTTAGGTAATCCACCTGCCTCGGCCTCCCAAAGTGCTGGGATTACAGGTGTGAGCCACTGCCCTGGCCTTTTTTTTTTTTTGAAATAGAGTCTTACTCTGTTACCCAGACTGGAGTGCAGTGGTGCGGTTCTGACTCATTGTAGCCTTGAACTCTTGGGTTCAAGCAATCTTCCCACTTCAGTCTCCCAGCTATGTTTCAGTTTTTTGTAGAGGTGGGGGACTCACTATTGTCCAGGCTGGTCTTGAACTCCTGGGCTCAAGTGATCCTCCCGCCTTAGCCTCCCAAGATGTTGGGATTACTGGCGTCAGCCACCGTGCCCAGCCTTGTTTTCTAAGAGTCTAAATTAAATCACAATTACCTGATTCTTCCACATTTGATAGAACTTGTCCACAAAAAGATGTGGATTAAGTGTCTTTACCTGACATGGCTTTTGATACGTTTTCAATGTGTTCTTTTGTTGTTGGTTTATTTGGGTTTTTATTTTTCTCTAGAATTGGTTTTTACAGTTTGTAACATATAATCATCCCATATAGATTTCAAAAATGTAGGCAAACAATTGCACATAATTTTCTTTTCTTTTTTTTTTTTTTTTGAGACGGAGTCTCACTCTGCCGCCCAGGCTGGATGGAGTGCGGTGGCTGGATCTCAGATCACTGCAAGCTCCTCCTCCTGGGTTTACGCCATTCTCCTGCCTCAGCCTCCCCAGTAGCTGGGACTACAGGCGCCCACCACGTTGTCCGGCTAGTTTTTTTTATTTTTTAGTAGAGACGGGGTTTCACCGTGTTAGCCAGGATGGTCTTGATCTCCTGACCTCGTGATCCGCCTGTCTTGGCCTCCCAAAGTGCTGGGATTACAGGCTTGAGCCACCCCACCTGGCCAATTTTCTTTTTTTTTGAGGTGGAGTCTCGCTCTGTCGCCCAGGCTGGAGTGCAGTGGCCGGATGTCAGCTCACTGCAAGCTCCGCCTCCCGGGTTCATGCCATTCTCCTGCCTCAGCCTCCCAAAGTAGCTGGGATTACAGGTGTCTGCCACCACGCCCGGCTAGTTTTTTGTATTTTTAGTAGAGATGGAGTTTCACTGTGTTAGCCCGGATGGTCTCGATCTCCTGACCTCGTGATCTGCCCACCTCGGCCTCCCAAAGTGCTGGGATTACAGGCGTGAGCCACTGCGCCGGCCGCACATAATTTTCTTTTTTAGTTTTCAACTTTTTTCATCTCTGTGAATAAAACCTTCATTCTTCATCTGAATGTCCCATATTTTCTTTTTCTCTCTTTCAGTCACACTTACCAGAATTTTTTTCTAGAAAAATCTTAGCGGCCGGGTGCGGTGGCTCAAGCCTGTAATCCCAGCACTTTGGGAGGCCGAGACGGGCGGATCACTAGGTCAGGAGATCGAGACCATCCTCCTGGCTAACATGGTGAAACCCCGTCTCTACTAAAAAAATACAAAAAACTAGCCGGGCGAGGTGGCGGGCGCCTGTAGTCCCAGCTACTTGGGAGGCTGAGGCAGGAGAATGGCGTAAACCCGGGAGGCGGAGCTTGCAGTGAGCTGAGATCTGGCCACTGCACTCCCGCCTGGGCGACAGAGCGAGACTCCGTCTCAAAAAAAAAAAAAAAGGCCGGGCGCGGTGGCTCAAGCCTGTAATCCCAGCACTTTGGGAGGCCGAGACGGGCGGATCACGAGGTCAGGAGATCGAGACCATCCTGGCTAACACGGTGAAACCCCGTCTCCACTAAAAAAAAACTACAAAAAACTAGCCGGGCGAGGTGGTGGCGCCTGTAGTCCCAGCTACCCGGGAGGCTGAGGCAGGAGAATGGCGTGAACCTGGGAGGCGGAGCTTGCAGTGAGCTGAGATCCGGCCACAGCACTCCAGCCTGGGTGACAGAGCGAGACTCCGTCTCAAAAAAAAAAAAAAAAAAAAAAAAAAAAAAGAAAAATCTTAGCAACTGTATCTGTTAAATAGCTCGATTTTATTCATCAGTTCTATGCATTGTTTTATGTTTGTTTCTTTTGTTTGTTTGTTTAGTAGAGACGGGGTTTCACCATATTAGCCAGCTGGTTTCAAATTCCTGACGTTGTGATCCACCCACCTCGGCCTCCCAAAGTGCTGGGATTGCAGTTGTGAGCCTCCGCGCCCGGCCCTGCTCTTTCTTTTAAAATAACTAATTTCTGCTCTTTACTTTCTAATTTCCTTCCATCTTTTTTGGGGGGGTTTATTTTACAGTTTTTCTAGAATGCTGAAATAAATACTTAATTATATATTGGCTTGCTTTTTCATGCTGACTAATAAAAATAAGTGATGTTATCCATTTCTCTCCATGTATAATTTTGCATCCCCATAGATTTTCTATGATGTGTGCTCATTACTATTCATTTCCTTTCTTTTTTTTTTTTTTTTTTTTTTGAGATGGAGTCTCGCTCTGTCGCCCAGGCTGGAGTACAGTGGCATGATCTCGGCTCACTGCAACCTCCACCTCCAGGGTTTAAGTCATTCTCCTGCCTCCGCCTCCCTAGAAGCTGAGATTACAGGCAGGTGCCCCCACACCCTGCTAATTTTTGTATTTTTAGTAGAGACAGGGCCTCACCATTTGGCCAGGTTGGTCTTGAACTCCTGACCTCTAGTGATCTGCCTGGCTTGGCCTCCCAAAGTGCTAGGATTACAGGCATGAGCCACTCCACCCAGCCTATTCATTTATGTATGCTCTAATTTTTATTTATTTATTTTTTGAGACAGGGTCTCACTGTGTTGCCCAGGTTGGAGTGCAGTGGCACAATCTCAGCACACTGCGACCTCCCCATCCCGGATTCAAGGGATTCTCCTGCCTCAGCCTCCTAAGTAGCTGGGATTACAGGTGTGCACCACCACACCCAGGTAATTTTTGCATTTTTAGTAGAAATGAGGTTTTTCGATGTTGGCCAGGCTGGTCTTTAACTCCTGACCTCAAGTGATCCACCCATCTCCGCCTCCCAGAGTACTGGGATTACAGGCGTGAGCCACTGTACCCAGGCATTTATTTAGTTTATTTTTTGGGGGGTGGGTAGACAGGATCTCTCGTGAATTGCACATTTTTTAAGTATAGAATTGGATAAGTATTGACATATCTGTACACTCATGAAACCATTGTGGGTGCACATCAATCAAGATAAGGTACACATCCATCACTTCCCTTTTTTCGTTTATTTATTTATTTTTTGGGACAACATCTCACCCTGTTTCCCAGGCTGGAGTGCAGTGGTGTGATCATGGCTCACTGCAGCCTCAACCTCCTGGGCTCAAGCAGTCCTCCCGCCTCAGCCTCCCAAGTAGCTGTGACTACAGGCGTGTGCCACCATGTCTGGCTAATTTTTCTGTTTGTTGTACAGACGGTGGTCTCACTATGCTGCTCAGGATGGTCTCCCAGTCCTGGGTTCAAATGATCTTCCCACCTGGGACTACCACAGTGCTGGGATTACAGGCATGAGCCACTGTGCCCAGTCCATTATTTCCATCTTTACCTTTCAGTGATCTGGGCTGTCAGGGTGTCCAGCTGTCCTGTGACCCTCTTCGGATGGTTCTTCAGGCCTCTCTACTCAGGTGGGAATCCCTGAATTAGGGTGTGCTTGTGGGAGCTTCAGTTGTGATCTGGGTTCAAGATTTGGTGCAGCGAGAAAGCGAAAGTACCCAAGAGAGCCTCTAGGGGGCGGTGGTGGTTAAGGCCACGTTCTTTTTTTCTTTTCTTTTCTTTTTTTTTTTTTTTTTTTGAGATGGAGTCTAGCTTTGTCTAGCCAGGCTGGAGTGCAGTGGTGCGATCTTGGCTCACTGCAAGCTCCGCCTTCCAGGTTCAAGTTATTCTCCTGCCTCAGCCTCCTGAGTAGCTGGGATTACAGGCACATACCACCACACCCAGCTAATTTTTGTATTTTTAGTAGAGACGGGGTTTCACCACGTTGGCCAGGATGGTCTTGATCTCCTGACCTTGTGATCCGCCCGTCTCGGCCTCCCAAAGTGCTAGGATTACAGGTGTGAGCCAGTGTCCGGCCAAAGGCCACCTTCTTATCTAAGCTTTTCCTCTAACCTTGCCTAACATCTGTAATGCCAACATAGTTAAGCCCTGTTTTGTGTACATTACAGCTTATTAACTGTGCTACTCAAAGTCTCTATATCTTTACTGACTTAAAAAAATTGTCTCTTTGGCTGGGCATGGTGGTTCACGCTCGTAATCCCAGCACTTTGGAAGGCCGAGGCAGGTGGCTCACTTGAAGCCAGGAGTTTTTTTTGTTTTGTTTTGTTTTTTTGAGACGGAGTCTCGCTCTGTCACCTAGCTGGAGTGCACTGGCCAGATCTCAGCTCACTGCAAGCTCCGCCTCCCGGGTTCACGCCATTCTCCTGCCTCAGCCTCCCGAGTAGCTGGGACTACAGGCGCCCGCCACCTCGCCCGGCTAGTTTTTGTATTTTTTAGTAGAGACGGGGTTTCACCGTGTTAGCCAGGATGGTCTCGATCTCCTGACCTTGTGATCCGCCCGCCTAGGCCTCCCAAAGTGCTGGGATTACAGGCTTGATCCACCGCGCCCGGCCGAAGCCAGGAGTTAGAGACCAACTTGGCCAGCCTGGTGAAACCCTGTCTCTATTAAAATTACAAAAATTAGCCAGGTTTGGTGGCACATGCCTGTAATCTCAGCTACTCAGGAGGCTGAGGCACGAGAATCACTTGAACCTGCGAGGCAGAGGTTGCGGTGAGCTAACACCAGTGCACTCCAACAGCCTGGGCAACAGAGCGAGACTCTGTCTCAAAAGAAAAAAAAATTGTCTCTCTCTCTCTCTCTTTTTTTTTTTTTTAGACAGGATCTCACTCTGTCATGCAGGCTGCAGTGCAGTGGTACAATCATGGCTTACTGCAGCCTTGACCTTCTGGGCCCAAGTGAGCCTCCCACCTCATCCTCCCAAGTAACTGGGACCACAGGTGAGCTCCACTATGCCTGGCTAATTTTTTGTTTGTATTTTTTGTAGAGATGGGGTCTCTCTCTGTTGTCCGGGCTGGCCTCAGTAATTCTCCTTTCTCGGCCTCCCAAAGTTCTGGGATTATAGGCATGAACCACTGTGCCTGGACAAAAATTGTCTACTTGATCTGTAAACTTCAAGAGAAGGTGTGATAAACCCTCCTGCAATGTTTTTGTTTTTCAAAATCTTTGTATTTCACAGTTTAGCTTTGTAGGCTGATTTTTTTTTTTTTTTTTGAGACATAGTGTTGCTCTTGTTGCCCAGGCTGGAGTGCAATGGTGCAATCTCAGCTCATCGCAACTTCCACCTTCTGGGTTCAAGCGATTCTCTTGCCTCAGCCTCCCAAGTAGCTAGGATTACAGGTGCCGCCACCATACCCCGCTAATTTTGTATTTTTAGTAGAGATGGGGTTTCTCCATGTTGGTCAGGCTAGTCTCAAACTCCCGACCTCAGGTGATCCGCCTGCCTCGGCCTCCCAAAGTGCTGGGATGACAGGCGTGAGTCAGCGCGCCCGGCCAATGTTCTATTTTTGAGAATACAACGGTTCATAATATATTCTACATAGGCTATACCTGTTATTGTGTAGAAAAACAGACTCTTTACCCATTTAACACCTTTTGCCTTAGGTTTATTTTTCTGGTATCAACAATGGCACATTTACTTTGTGTTTGCAGTTTCCTGTCTTTTTTTTTTTTTTTGAGACAGTGTCTCACTTTGTTACCCAGGCTGGAGGGAAGTGGTGCGATCTCAGCTCACTGCAACCTCCCCCTCCCCGGTTCAAGCAATTCTCCTGCCTCAGCTTCCCGAGTAGCTGAGACCACAGGCATGTGCTACCACGCCCGGCCAATTTTTGTATTTTTAGTAGAGATGAGGTTTCACCATACTGGCCAGGATGGTCTCCATCTCTTGACCTCGTGATCCACCCGTCTCGACTTCCCAAAGTGCTGGAATTACAGGCGTGAGCCACTGTGCTCAGCCTCTTTTTTTTTTTTTTTTTTTTTTTGAGATGGAGTCTCACTCTGTCGCCCAGGCTGGAGTGCAGTGGGGTGACCTCGGGTCACTGCAACCTCTGTCTCCCAGGTTCCAGCAATTCTCCTGCCTCAGCCTCCCGAGTAGCTGGGATTATAGACTCCCACCAACACACCTGGCTACTTTTTGTATTTTTAGTAGAGACGGGATTTCGCCACGTTGGCCAGGCTGGTCTCAAATTCTTGGCCTCATGTGACCCCGCCTGCCTTGGCCTCCCAAAGTGCTGGGATTACAGGTGTGAGCCACTGCACCCGGCCAGGTTTTCTTGTTTCTTTTCTCCTCTTCTAGTTTTCCCCTTTTAGGCTAACAATTATTAACTGTTAATAAAAACCCTCAGGTCTGTATTTTATCAAGAAACATTTCCGTAACGTCTTCCTCCGTGAACCAAACAAGATCTCTGGCACATTTTATTTGCTCTGTCTCACCACATGGTTTTTGATTTTTTGTTTATTTGTATTTTGGGATAGAGTTTCACTCTTGTTGCCCAGGCTGGAATGCCATGGCACAGTCTCAGCTCACTGTAACCTCTGCCTCCCGGGTTCAAGCGATTCTGCTGCCTCAGCCGCCTGAGTATCTGGGATTACAGGTGCGTGTCACCACGTCCAGCTAATTTTTGTATTTTTAGTGGAGACGGGATTTCACCATGTTGGTCAGGCTGGTCTCGAACTTCTGACCTCGTGATCTGCCCACCTCAGCCTCCCAACGTGCTGGGATTATAGGTGTGAGCCACCGTGCCTGGACTAATTTTTGTATTTTTGGTAGAGACGGGGGTTTCTCCATATTGGCCAGGCTGGTCTCGAACTCCTGCCCTTGTGATCTGCCCGCCTTGGCCTCCCAAAGTGCTAGGATTACAGGCATAAGCCACAGTGCCTGGCCCACATGGTTTTTCAAATAGTTTAGAATCTCATTTCCAGATAATTAATTTGCTTCTTTAAACCTATGTCTTTTCTATTTCAGAAATCCTTTCTAAACAATTGCATTTTACTCCACAACCACTTTCAAAGAATCATTAAGACTTGGTTAATGTGTTTTGCTCATTTGGCAGCAGTTTCTTGTGGCTGTATCTTCCCTCCACTGGAGTCCTTGAATCTTACGTCTGTCATCTGACTGCAATTAAAAGCTGGGTTTGGAATACAATCGCAGCCCTACCACCCACCTGCTGTGTGACCTGGTAAATGTCTTTTTTTTTTTTTTGAGACGGAGTTTTGCTTTGTTGCCCAGGCTGGAGTGTAGTGGCACGACCTCGGCTCACTGCAACCTCTGCCTCCCAGGTTCAAGCAATTCTACTGCCTCAGGCTCCCGAATAGCTGGGATTACAGGCACCTGCCAGCATGCCCATCTGATTTTTGTATTTTTAGTGGAGATGGGGGTTTCACCATGTTGGCTAGGCTGCTCTCGAACTTCTGACTTTGTGATTTGCCCGCCTCGGCCTCCCAAAGTGCTGGGATTACAGGCATGAGCCACTGCTCCCGGCCAGTTCTATTTTTATTTTTTCCTTTTTTTTCGAGACAGGGTCTCACTCTGTTGTCCAGGCTCGAGTGCAGTGGCACAATCACTGTTCACTATAGCCACTGCCTCCTGGGCTCACATGCTCTTCCGGCCTCAGCCTCCGGAGTACCTGGGACTACAAGCATGAGCCAGTTTGGCTAATTTTGGCTACTTTTTGTAGAAACAGGGTCTCGCCATGTTGGCCAGGCTGGTCTCGAATTTCTGGGCTCAAGGGATCCACCTTCCTTGGCCTCCCAAAGTTCTGGGATTACAGAAGTGAGCCACTGCGCCCTGCTGGCAAATTTCTTAAACTGTCTGTGCCTCAGTGACCTCATTTAATAAAGGGAATAATTGTAGCACCCTTTTCCTAGAGCTGTGAAGATTCAATGGAATAAATAAGGCAATAAATGAATGGATGGGGAATGAAGGATGTGGGTTTCCTCCCTCTTGTCTTTCAATAAGCTCTCACCATCAACCTCCCGTTGCCTGTTGTCTCTCTTCCCCCTCTCCGTCTGTCTCTCTCTTAGCCGGGAAACCTGGGGTAGGGAAGCATGGAGTCAGCGGAAGCATCGGGAGGTTGAGGACACTGATTGGGGACGCCCACGGAGACAGCCCGGGAGAAGGATCGGGGTGGGGCCTGTGGCTGCTGCAGGAGGAGGAGGAGGAGCCCGCGGCCCGGCCGACACCGCAGAAGGGCGGAGCCAGGTGGCGCCCCGCCCACTGCTTCCCGCCCACGCACTTTAAGCTTGCAGTGGGGACGTAGCGAGAATATACCTCGTTCACCTCGCGCCTCGGCCGACTCTGCAGTGCGACGGGCGGAGCTTCCGGACGCCCCGCCTCCCGTTCCGCCCCACGACGTATGCGACCCGGAGACGCGTGGGGCGGAACTTCCGGACGCTCCGCCCTGCCGCCGACCCTGCGGAGCTGAGGGTGAAGCCTTCGAACGCCAGTCCCTCATCGCTGGCCCGGTGGCGCCGAGGCGAAGGGGGCGGAGCCTGCACCCGCCCCGCCAACCTTCGCCCCGCCCGCCTCGCGCCGCGCAGGGAGGAGGAGGAGGAGCCGCAGCCGGGCCCGCACTGCAGCGCCAGCGCCCGAGCGGGCGGCCGAGCTCCTGGGGCGGCCTGTCTCCGAATCCCGAGCGGGCGTCGCTCAGCAGCCGGTCGCGACCGCAGCCCTATCCCGCTCCGCGCCCGCCATGCCGTCCGCGGGCCCCGCCTGAGCCGCGGCCTCCGCGCGGGCGGGCCTGGGGACGGCGGGGCCATGCGCACGCTGCCCTGACGATGCCGCCCGCCGCGCCCGCCCGCCTGGCGCTGGTCCTGGTCCTGGGCCTGAGCCTGTGGCTTGGGGCGCTGGCGGGGGACCCCGGGCGCGATTGCGGGCCCTGCGCGCCCCCCTGCCTCTGCGGCCCTGCGCCCGGCGCCGCCTGCCGCGTCAACTGCTCGGGCCGCGGGCTGCGGACGCTTGGTCCCGCGCTGCGCATCCCCGCGGACGCCACGGCGCTGTGAGTAGCGAGCCCAGCGGGATCCGGGAGAGGCCGCGGGGCGGGCGGGCGTGGGCGCGTTCCCTGGCCCGGTACTGGAAGCAGGACGCGGGCCAGGACGCTCCCAGGGCGAGGCTCCGGCGCGGGACGGCGGCCCTGCTAAATAAGGAACGCCTGGAGCCGCGGTTGGCACGGCCCCGGGGAGCCGAAAAACCCCGGGTCTGGAGACAGACTTGCCACCCGGGGGCTCTGCAGACGCCAGCGGGGGCGGGGCGCGGAGGCCGCGCTCAGCTGAGAGGACAAACAGTCGCTAATTGGAGAGGAATTGGGATGCGGCCTGGGGCTGCGGGATACCCCGGGAGGTGGGGATGGCTGTCGGGGGCGGTAGGGAGGACTTTCAGGAGGTGTCTGGACAAGGATTTGATGGATGTGCAAGAATCGGCCTGATGCTTAGGAGGGGGCGATGAGGTGGGTCCAGAAGAAGGGGGCGTGAATGTTGTGAGCAAAGACCGTGAGGCTGGAGGCTGGCCACGGGAGGTGGGCTCGCGGATGGGCTGGGGTCATGAAGGGCCTCAGGCGCTTTGCTATTGGGTTCCAGGGCTATCCTGAGAACAGGGGCGAAGGGGGATTGCTGTGAGGGATTAAAGCCTTGTCATGTTCGCTTTCTGGACATAAAAGCAACAGGTGGCCTTCATGGAGACGCTGCCCATAGCCAGGTCTGTGCCAGGCTCCTGTTGGGGGTCGTCATGTGGAATCCTGACCCTGACCCTCTGAGGCATAGGGACTGGAGATTTGCATTTCACAGATGGCGAAACAGGTTTGGAGAGGTGACACGACCTGTCCCAGGTATCATAGTCGGGACAGGACCTGTCCCAGGCATTACAGTCAGGGCAGGACCTGTCCCAGGTATCATAGTCGGGACAGGACCTGTCCCAGGCATCACAGCCCGGATGTGCATAGCACGGGTATGGAACTGAGGTGCTCAGGATCCAGAGTTGGGTTGAAAAGGGCACAGGGGACTAAGATAAGCAGACAGTTGTCACCAGCGCTGGGGAGAGTCTCGGGGCCAGTTTGATGCCTTGTATTTCCCAGGCTCCAGGCTGCTCACTGGGATGCTGTGTCTCCCTGGGTGCGTGCTGGATCCCTGGGGAACGTGGCACATCCCCAGGCTTGCTGAACATTGGGTGGGTCCTGGCATTTGGTTTTGTAATGTTTCGGGGTGACTCCTGCCTGTGGCCACCCTTCCTTAGGGTAGCCATGTGTCCTTGGGGCTTTGCTGGTTGGTCTCAAGGGTGGGAGAAGAATGGATTCTCCTGGAGCAGTGGAGCCCGTGCCCCTGTGGGCCACACTGCTCCTGCGCTCACTGATGGCTGAAGCGTGTGTCTTGCGGCCGTCTCTGTGGAGATGGCCTCCTCCTGCCTGGCAGCAGCGCCCACAGAATTGCATCAGACCTACCCACCCGTTGTTTCTGATGCTGTAGCCGAGGGCTCCTCTGTCTGCCAGTCTGGTCACTGGGGGCTCTGTCCAGGTCCTGCACCTGGGATTCCTGCTTCCCAGCACCTGGTGGTGTCCATGTGAGCAGCCCCTCAGGAGCTGTCCAGGAGAGAAGGGCACTGGTGGCGGCTGACCGGAGGACAAGGCCTGGGCTCTCCAGGCCCTCAGCACAGCAGTGGACCCCCCACCCTCACCCCTGCCTTGTGTTGTTCCCTTAAGCTCTGGTCCTGGGGTTTGGAGGAGGGGGACCCTGGGAGTTGGTGGCCTGTCCCAGCCTGAGCTGGCAAGATTCCAGTTGCCAGGCCCCTCAACTGTGCAACAGGGTACAGGGTGACCTCATGTGGGCAGGTGGGTGCTGTTCTGTACACACCTGGAGCTGCCGCTGGGAGAGTTCTGGAAGGTGGGGTGAGGGGACCCATGGGACATTGGGGCCTTGGGAAGGATGTTAAGGCCCTGGCTGGCCCCTGAGGCCACCCTCTGTGCTGTGGAGGCTGCCCAGCCATTTTGCTGTCTATCCTGCAATCTCCTCCTCAGGGAGATGGCTGGGTTTTTCCCAGGGGAGAGGCGCTGAGCTGGGAGAGGTCGAGGACACAGATCACAGCTGCTGGCGGGTGTTTAAGGGCCCAGGAGCGTTGCTGTCTGGGTGTCCCCAGCAGCCTTCCTAGGGGGCTCACACAGGTGCCCCTCTACTTGTGGCTCCCCGGCTGCTGAAGCTCAGCAGGGACAGCTGTGTGCAGTCCCCGATGGAGGGCAGCCGGGGCTTCTGAGGCCACAGCCTTCCTTGTGCTAATGATGATGCTGAGAGGTGGCAGCTTTTGGAAAAGATGGCGCACTGCAAAATGTGCTGCTCCGCGTGGCTCGAAGCTTCGTGGGGAGACGTGGGCAGAGCCGTGACTGACTCATGGACCACCCACCCCAGAGCCTGCCCTGCCCTCCTTGCCCCTATCCTTCTCCCTCTTGACCCATGTTTTGAACCAAATTCCTTTTCTTTATTTGCAAGCATTTTGGAGGGCATGGCAATACCGCAGACCCACCTAACACAACAAACAATTCCTTAATGCCACCAAAGGCCTGGTGTGTTCAGATTTTTGTTTTAATAGTTGGAATCAGGAGCCAAATAAGGTCCACACAGTACAGTTAGTTGATGTCTTTTTTTTTTTTTTTTGAGACGGAGCCTTGCTCTGTCTCCACGCCGGAGTGCATGATCTCAGCTCACTGCAACCTCTAACTCCCTGGTTTAAGTGATTCTCCTGCCTCAGCCTCCCAAGTAGCTGGTAGCTGGGGTTACAGGCATGCACCACCACGCTTGGCTAATTTTTGTATTTTTAATAGAGATAGAGTTTTACCATGTTGGCCAGGGTGGTCTCGATCTCCTGACCTCGTGATCTGCCCACCTCGGCCTCCCAACGTGCTTGGATTATAGGCATGAGACACCATGCCTAACCAATGTATTTTAAAAATACATACTTTTTTTTTTTTTTTTGAGACGGAGTTTCGCTCTTGTTGCCCAGGCTGGAGTGCAATGATCTCGGCTCACTGCAACCTCCGCCTCCCAGGTTCAAGCGATTGTCTTGCCTCAGCCTCTCAAGTAGCTGGGTTTACAGGCATGTGCCACCATGTCCAGCTAATTTTGTATTTTTAGTAGAGACGGGGTTTCTCCATGTTGGTCAGGCTGGTTTCAAACTTAACCTCAGGGGATCTGCCTGCTTTGGCCTCCCAAAGTGTTGGGATTACAGGTGTGAGCCACGGCACCAAGCAAAAATATATATGTGTCTTTAAGGATGGTCAAGCAAAGCAGTGAGATTGAAGAATGAACAAAGAATTCTACCTGGCTGTGATCAATTCATTGTAAACAGCACTGTGCTTGGACCAGCCAGCTGATGTCTTTTGTTTTGTTTTGTTTTGTTTTGTTTTGTTTGAGACGGAGTCTGGCTCTGTCACCCAGGCTGGAGGGCAGTGGTGTGATCTTGGCTCACTGCAACTTCCGCCTCCTGGGTTCAAGCAATTCTCCTGCCTCAGCCTCCTGAGTAGCTGGAATTACAGGCACGTGCCACCACGCCCGGCTAATTTTTAAAAATATTTTTAGTAGAGACAGGATTTCACCATGTTGGTCAGGCTGGTCCCAAACTCTTGGCCTCAGGTGATCCACTTGCTTTGGCCTCCCGAAGTGCTGAGATTACAGGTGTGAGTAATGTCTTTTATTTATTTATTTATTTATTATTTTTGAGATGGAATCTTGCTCTGTCGCCCAGGCTGGAGTGCAGCAGCACTATCTTGGCTCATTGCAAGCTCTGCCTCCCAGGTTCATGCCATTCTCCTGCCTCAGCCTCCCGAGTAGCTGGGACTACAGGTGCCCACCACCTCGCCCGGCTAATTTTTTGTAGTTTTGGTAGAGACGGGGTTTCACCGTGTTAGCCAGGATGGTCTTGATCTCCTGACCTCGTGATCCGCCCGCCTCGGCCTCCCAAAGTGCTGGGATTACAGGCGTGAGTCACCGCGCCCGGCCCACTGCCTGTCTTTTATGCTGGGATTACAGGCGTGAGCCACCGCCTGTCTTTTATGCTGGGATTACAGGCGTGAGCCACCGCCTGTCTTTCAAATGTCCAATGATGTCTAGGAGCTTCCCTTCCTCTCTTTCTCCTTGTGCAATTTGTTGAAGAAACTTGACTCCTGCAGCCTGGATTTCCCACTGTGTCTTGGGGGTGCCACCTCCGTGGTGTCACCTCCGTGGTACTGTGAGTGTGTCCTTTGTGTTTCTTGTAAATTGGTTATTGGAGCGGATATCCCATTGTCCCAGAGGTTGTCCTGGCTGACACTGCCCTAGGTGTAGATGTCATTGGCCACTTCCCCGTGCTGGGTGCCACTCACCCTGGCTGGGGGTCACCTGGGTCTGCTGCTATCTTGCGAATGCTGGGGTCCAGGACTGGGCACATACGAGGGACTTGGTAGGTGCTTGGTTCACTGATGTAAAATATTGGAGCACCCAGGGCCTTGCCCTTTCCCACCTGCATCCCTGAATGACAGGAGAGTGTCGGGGAGTATGGGGTGGGAGGCACAGCCCCCGGGGTCCTTGCCTGGGATTGGCGTCGGGGAAGACAGGCATTCTGGAGCCACCCCTGGCCTGACGCCTTAGAGCGCAGCTGCCACAGGCACGGCTGCCTTGGGGGCTGGCAAGGCCACAGAAGGGCCCCCGGCTCCTATTTCTGGTCCCTGGATCCTGAGAGCGAAGACTAGGGATTGTCACCAAGGCCTCCATGAGCCCTTACCAGAAGGAGAGCCGCCCTTGAGGGCTCTGTTACCACTGGAGCCCGCGTTCAAGCAACACGCAAATAATTCTCCAAGGATAGAGATAGATTATGGGGAGGGGGTGGCCTGGAAGGACCCCCAGTGCAGGTGACACCGAAGCCAGGTTTCAAAGCTCTCTCTGGCCCAGAGAGAGTCCCCAAAGGGCAAGGTGACTAGGGGGCAGGGGCAGGGCCTCTGTCGGGAGAGCTTAGGAGAGGCCGTGTCTTCTAGGAAGAGCCCTGGCAGCTGAGCGCAGGTGGTGGGGAGGACTTGCATCCTGCATGTCCCAGCTGGCCTCTCCTGTGGTCCCTGAGCTGGGTCCCACATGACTCCTGCACTCGGGCATTCAGAACGTGCATGCGTGGGAAATGGTAGTTTCTTTATTAGACACAAATACAAACTCGCCAAACTTGTGGACAAAAATGTAGACAAGAAATCACACACTCACTCCTGTATGCGATTGCCGGCAGGGGCTGTGGAGGAGTTGGGGAGACTTTGGTTGTGTCTGCAGCAGTTGGGAATGTGGGCAGATGAACCTGGAGCACCCGAGCTCCCGCTGCAGAGGCTACTTTGGAGACAGAGAGCACCTGCAGGTCATCCATCCAGTATCGGCTTTGCATCCAGATCATCCAGGGAACACTGTGACTCAGCAACAGATAGGGACCCCATTTAAACATCGGCAGGGGGCCACTCACACCTGGATTTAAACATCAGCAAGGGGCCACTCACATCTGGATTTAAACATCGGCAAGGGGCGACTCACACCTGGAATCCCAGCAGTTTGTGAGGCCAGGGTGGATGAATCGCTTGAGCCCGGGAGTTTGAGACCAGCCTGGGCAACAGGGCGAGACCCCCGTCTCTAAAAAGTAAAAGAACATGCCAGGCGTGGTAGTGTGCGTCTGTGGTTCCAGCTACTTAGGAGACTGAGATGGGAGGATCACTTGAGCTGAGGAGGTCAAGGCTGCAGTGAGCTGTGATCACACCACTGCACTCCAGACTGGGTCACAGAGCAAGACTCTGTTTCAAAAAAAAAAAAAAAAAAAACCACACAGGATCCGAACAGAGATTTCTCCAGAGAAGACGCACAGATGGCCAACCCTGCGTGAGAAAATGGTCAACCTCATTAGTCATGAGGGAAACACAAATCAAAACCCCTGGCCAGCTGGGCGTGGGGGCTCACGCCTGTAATCCAGCACTTTAGGAGGGCAGATTGCTTGAGGCCAGGAGTTTGAGGCCAGCCTGGGCAACATAGGAAGACCAACAAATAGGTATTAGTGGTGGCACCTGTAGTCCCAGCTAGTTGGGAGGCTGAGGGAGGAGAATTCCCTGAGTCTGTGAGGTTGAAACTAGTTAGCCGTGATTGTGCCACTGCACTCCAGCCTGGGTGAGAGGAAACACTGTCTTAAAAAAAAAAAAAACAAAATACAGACTGGGCGCGATGGCTCACGCCTGTAATCCCAGCACTTTGGGAGGCCAAGGTGGGTGGATCACAAGGTCAGGAGTTCGAGACCAGCCTGACCAACATGGTGAAACCCCTTCTCTACTAAAAATACAAAAATTTGGCCGGGTGTGGTGGCACATGCCTGTAATTCCAGCTACTCAGGAGGCTGAGGCAGGAGACTCCCTTCAACCTGGGAGGCGGAGCTTGCAGTCAGCTAGTGTCATACCACTGCCCTCTAGCTTGGTCAACAGAGCGAGACTCCATCTCAAAAAAAAAAAAAAAAAAAGGAAGCCGGGCATGGTGGTACATGCCTGTAGTCCCAGCTACTATGGGGGCTGAGGCAGGAGAATCACTTGAACCCGGGAGGCAGAGGTTGCAGTGAGGCAAGATCGCACCACGCACTCCAGCTTGGGAGACAGAGCAAAACTTCATCTCAAAAAGGCAAGGTCTGGGAAAGGCCTGCACCTGCCCCCCGCGGTAGCCATGCCGGGCCCTACACTGAGCCCTCTGTTTTCTTGTCTCTCCCTTCCTCATCACGGTGCTGCAGGGTTGGAGCCACTCCTGGTCCCATTTTACAGACCAGGAAATTGAGGCTCTGAGAAGCCGTGGTGGAGATGATTTCATCAGCATGCTCTGGGGCAGACCCCTGGAGCCGCACAGGGGGTGTGGGGCCCACACCAGTGCCCTGGTTTATAGACAGAGGTGGCAGTGGTGCTTCCGAGTGGGGCTGGGATGTGCTTGGACTCCCCGAGGGGCTGAGGGGCTCTGCGCCCAGGTCCAGCTGTTTGGGTGCTGCCAGCCCCTCCCAGCTGTCCCTCCCGGGCTCATCCCTGCTGTGTCCCTTCCCTCTGGTTTCCTGTTCAGCTTCAGGAAGGAGGCTGGGAACCCAAGTGTAGGGAATTTGGGCCCTGGAGTCGGACCTGGGTTCACATCCCAGCGCCTCCATTTCCGGTGTGACCTTGGTCCAATCTCTCAGCCTCAGTTTCTTCACCTGTAAAGTGGGCTCCATGATTAGATGCGCCCTGTGGAGAAGTGTAGCAGCGACCTGGTTCAGCCACAGGTGGCCCTAACAATCATAACTTATTAAAGTAGCTCCGTCGCTCCCCTCGGGGGTTCTGGGGCCCCATTCCCCTGTCCTGCATGCACTGTGAGACCTGCTGTGCCACAGAGCAGAGTGTAACAGCCTGAGGGTGAGGGGCACCCAGAGCCAGGTACTGTGCCCGTGCTCAGACTGGATACTGGACAATGGAAGCCAGAGCAGCCTGGATGGGTGGACTTCTCTGGACCCCTCAGCATCCCCTTGGTGCCTTCAGCGCAGGGCCGCCTGGCTGTGGGGGCTCACAAGACCTGGTCCACTTCTGCTTGTGCCTGCACCTGAGTGTTCGTGCATTGGTGCCTTCTGACGCGTTCTAGTGTGTGTGAGACATGGGGAGCTGGGAAGTGTTGGCAGAACTGTGAGCGCCGTCTTCGCTCCTTTTGTTCTTTTGACCTTAACTGGCGTGCAGCACTGCCTGAGTTCTGTTCAGTGCCTGCTCTGACGTGCGGACCCTGCTGCAGCCTTGTTGTTAGGCAGTGGCGGTGCGTGCTGTCACTGGTGGGTACCGAGGGCCTTTGGGAGCTTTGGGGAGGTTGTGCCAAGCCTGAGCCCTGACATCCCCCTTCCTGGCTTTCTGTGGGCTCTTCTGAGGCCAGGGCGTCTCTGCGAGGGCCTCCTGCTGGAGCCGCCTCCGTGGATCTCTTCTGCCATCCTGGCCCACGAGCAGGTGATGCGCTGACAGTGCTGGCACTGCTGCCAAATGTGGGTCCCGCATCTGCAAGCCCCTCCCTGGGTCCCCTAGGGTATGGGGTGGGTCTGCCACTGCCCTTGCTCCCCGACCTTGGGGTGCCTCTCCCCCAGCTCAGGGGAGACCCTGCCTAGGATCTACTCTCCAGTGAGGAAGACACTTTGGAGGGAGACACACGTGTTCTTTTTTGGAGCTCTGCAGTGGCCGTGTAGCCCAGCCCACCAAGCGCCCTGGGATGAAAACATCCCGCTGCTGTCTGGGCCTGGCCCACGCTCTGCTGCCTGCGCTCCAGCTGGCTGAGGCCGGGCACGTCTGCGGGCAGGCACAGCGGCGGGGGCGCCACAGTTCCCCTGCAGAGTGAATGCAGCTGGAAAATGCAGCTCACGCCCTTTCCCAGAACACCTCGCTCTTCATGGCTTGGCAGCTGTCCTTGCAGAGGGGCCGGGGTGCCCAGGCACCGGTGACAGGAGAAGGGCTACATCTGGGGCTGAGGTGGGCAGGGTCCTCCCAAGGCCCAGCCCTGGCCCAGCTGGCGTTCCTAACCTTAGCAGCTCCATGATCTGAAGACAGGCTGGGTCCTGTGAGGCCACCTCGGAAAGGGCTTTGTGTCCAGGCAGGGACGGAAGCCAGCTCTTCCTTCTGGTTGAGGCAGGAATGAGGCCAGTGCTGGGGCAAGCCTTTGCCCAGGGAACATCACAGCTGTGGGAGTACAGGGGCTCCGGGTCCTGAGCCCATCCACTGTGCATCGTGGCTCTGGCCTCACGCTGGCTCATGCCATCATTGGCTGTGCCCACAGCCGAGTGGGTGATGGGATTCCAGCTGCCCGGGTGGATCTGTGCTGCTGCTATCTCCAGGGCACTGCTGCGCCCGCACAGCCAGGCGCATTGGCCAGTTCACTTGCCCCCCCCCTTCCTGCCTTGGCTTCCTCCATTGACACACTAGACCCTGCTGGCTGCCTGGGGAGGTGTTTGGGGGGTGGTGTGGAGGGAGGGGGGCCCCTGGACCCTCAGTGTACTCATCAGGAGCGTAGGGCGAGAGAGCACCTGCCCACGCCGGCTGTGACGGGTCGGAGTGGAGAGGGACGCGAGGGGGTTGCAGCGCCTGGCTCCGTGTTGCAAGCAGCTTGCAGGCGCTCCCTGCAAGCAGGGGCACCAGGAGCCGGCCCTCATTTTCCCCTTGACCTGGAAGGGTGGCCCTGACCCTAGTGGCAGTGGACATGTATAGGAAGCACCCTCCTTCCCAAACCCCACAGGTGGGCTCGCCTCCAAACGGCCCTTTCTGAGCTGACTGTGTCTTTCCATCAGTGTGGGCAAGGACATCACAGACTCCCCTTTCTCATCTCCCTCGTTCAGGCTCCGAGGCCGGAGTCTCCATCCCTGTGCCTGCTGTGTGTCCCGGGAGGGCCTGAGGCTGCCCATGTCACCCCCAGCGTCTCATTCTGGGAAGAGTTCAGCCATGGGAGGGATCTGTAAGGACAGAATGCCACTGAGCCTGGGGCTCCCCAGGTAGTCTCACACCCCGGGACCAGGACCCAGAGACCCTTATGCAGGGCTCTGTTGTTTGGGCCCTGGCAGCCTTGTCCTCTATCCAGAGGCTGCAACCCCCATCCCTCGTGGGGCCGGAGTTGCGGCTGGCCTCCCTGGCCCTCCCCGTGGAAGTGGTAGGCGGAGCCAGCAGCCGTCTGCCCAGCCTGGGGCTGCACTGTTTTCCTTCAGATGAGCTCCGTCCCAAACTGCAGCCCGTTAATTTAAACAGGATCATTTCCGGCCCTGGAAACCGCCTCACTCTCCTTAAATAGAAAGGAGCACAGCACAGAGGGAAACAGATGAGGTCATGGCTCGCCTGGCCCAGCGAGGAAGGGGCCGCAGTGGGGGTGGCACTGCTGCCTGTCCCCTGTCCTCTCCAGCGCCCACACTGCAGCCCCTTTCCTCACCCTGGGCCTGCTCTAGGGAGGGATGGGCCTGGGGGTACCCTTGCTGGGCTGAGGGGAACTGTCTCCTCCAGGAGAGGATGGGGCCTGGCAGGGGGCGTGGGGCCTCCCCGGGTCTGGTGTCCCGTCCTGCCCCTGCCGAGGGAGGAGCGGTTACATAAGCTCCACAGGCCCCTCCGAGCCGGTCCCCCCAGCCCAGTTTCCAGTGAGGCAGCCAGCGCGGGCGGGGGTGCCGGGCCTGGCGCACGCCTGCTGCTGACCACACGCGTCTGGAATGTGCAGATGTTTCTTTGGGGGCTCCGTCTGGCCCCCAGACCCCACTCAGCATCTGGTCTGGGGAGTGGGCACCTGGGGCAGTCAGCTCTGAGTGTGGGGCTCTGAGGCGGGTCTGATTTGTCCAGGGCCATTCCCTCTGCTGTGGATTGGGAGGGCCCTGGGGGCTGCCCCACACCCAGGGAAGTTCTCAGCCCCTCTTTCGCGAGCCCCGACCATGGCTCCCCCTGCCCAGGAGTGCCTGTGGGGCAGATGGCCCAGCCCCAAGACTTCCCGGCCCTGCCAGCCTCAGGCTTCACCCACCCTCGCGCCAACTGTGGGCAGAGCCCAGGGAAAGGCAGGAGAGCCAGCGCCTGGCTGGGAACATCCCTGAGGGGCCCACTCTCCAGGGTCGGGGGCCTGACCTGGGGCTCACACGCCCGGGTGGCGGCCAGACCCGCTGCAGCATGAGACACGGGTCACCTACCTTGGGCTGGCAGGCTGGCCCCGCTGCCCACAGCCCTGGGACGTGGCCCCACCTGCAACAGGGGTGTGGAGGGGCAGCCTCCAGGCCTGGCCACATCCTCTGCTGTTCCTGCTCCTGCTCCAGGATGGTGCTGGGAAGAGGTGAAGCACCCGCTGTGGCCACACACCTGGGACTTCCTTCTCCACCTAATGGTGCCCCAGCAGCCACTAAGGAGTCTGCTGGGTCCTATACTAGGATGGTCCTAACTCCTTCTGCCTTCCAGATCAGACACTCAGCGCTGGGGGCCCCTCGTGTCCCGGGGCTGGGGCACTGTCCTGCCCGCCTTGGGGGTGCACTCCTCTCAACAAGTCTGGTCTCAGCTTACCTGGGAGCACATCCTGGCCCTCGGGCACCCGTCAGGCCGTCCCTGTGCACCTGGCTCCCACCCTTCCAGCTAACAGCGGGAACTGGGGCAAGGGGTATGTGGGGCAACAAGGCCTTGGGACTCCAGAGGACCCTGCACTCCACTCTGTGCTCTTGCCTGGGTTTAGGGCCGCCCGATGGTCCTGCTGCCAGATGCCTGGGCCCTGCTGTGTCCCCCATCCTTGCAGGGAACCAGAATGTGGGGGCAGGGCATCAGACAGTGTTGATGATGTCACCTGGCGGGTGCAGAGGAAGCCTGAGGGGCGGGGTGGGGGGGCTGGCGCGAGGCCGCCTGGCTAGGCCTTGGCGTTCCCCCAGAACGGCGATGGCAAAAGCAGATGGAGACGTGGAAAAGTACGGGAGCAAGCGGGGTGAGGACTCCACAGGGTCCCCTGTGCCCTTCCCTGTTCCTGAAGCCCACACCTGAGTCCTGCCCAGGGCAGATGCTTCCACACCCTGGGGGCTGCACCTGGCTCCTGGCTGGGCCCCAGCATGGTTCCACTGCCCTGGGCCCTGGGAGCTCGGCTGAGCGGGGTCCCCAAGGCCTTGCTGTGTTTCTGGGCCGTGGGCCGGGGTGAGGGCCGGGAGAAGGAGCCAGCCCAGAGCCTGGCGTGCAGGGAGTGCGTGGCCAGCACCCGTGACAGGCGAGGCTGCCTGCTGGCGTGGAAGAAGTGTCCATGGCACCCCAGGCCTGGTCCGCAGTGGGGTGGGCGGGGAGCGGGTGGGCTCTGGGGTCCTCGGCTGACCTGCCCCCACGCCTGCCCTGGCTTGTCACCTCCCAGCAGCAGCCATTCTTGATGGATTTTCTAGAAAATGGGATGTGGCCAAACATTTTCAGGCTTTTTCTTCTTTCCTTCCTCCTGTGGCCTTTGTGGGAGCTGCTCCCCGTGCCTAGGGGCAGGTTTGAGAGCCTGTGCCCCTCCCCGGGGCTGTTTCACAGCTGTGTCCCTTCCAGGGGGCCTGCCTGTGTTTAACCGTGGCCTCTGCAGCACCCCTCGCCCCCTAAAGCTGCTGCTCTTCAGGTCCCGCTGCCTCATTTCTCCCTGAAGCGTTGGTTCTGCTGCCGCTGCAGCCGCTGGAAAGTCCCTCCTCAGGTCTAACTGCTGTTCCTCATGGCACAGTGTCCCCCTCGGGCATGGTGGTTGGGCAGTGAGTGGGAGTCCGGCTGCCTCACCCTGTCTCGAGAATGGCCTCTTGCTGGTCTTCCAGTCGCCGGCCTGTCCCATCCCACAGTGGGATGCTGTGGACACCCAGCAGTGCGGCTGTGGGCCCCCCCATCCTTACGGGCAGTGGGGAGCACCTCAGCCCATGTCCCTACCTTGGTGTAGAAGAGGGGGCGGCAGAGAAGCTGAGTTCATTTAGGGGGGAAGCGGTGGCCCTGCCAGAGGGGCCGTTCCCCGTGTGCCTGGCCCCCAGATCCTCTCCCCTCCTGGAGCCCAGGGCACTGGCACAGGCTCTCTGAGTGTCCCACAGCCCAAGGGGGAAGGGAGCTGCACCCCCAAGCATGACCCCCATCCACAGATGGAATGAGAAGCTCCGGGAGCCGGGTGCCCAGCACCTCGTCTATCTGGGCACCCAGCCCGGGTCAGGGCCCAGCTCCACTGTCAGTGGCTGGTGCTGCTTCCTGGCATGGAGAAGGCCTCGTCTGCTCTGTCCCCCTCTGCTGTGGTGGCTTCTGGTCCCCTTTGTTGGTTCCCCTCTGAAGTCCCCGCCCTGGCCCCGGGTCCCACCGAGCAGCCTGTGTGTGCGTCTTTCCTGCGCCAGGGTAGGCTGCTGTGGGAGTGGAGCTCTGATAAGCAGGGCTGGAGGCTGGCAGGGGCCAGGCGGGCGCTCAGGAATGGAGGCCGCCCTGCCTTAGGCCTGGCTGCCAGGTGGTCATTGCTGGGAAGAGCAGGTCTGGGCGGAGGCACCTGCTGGGTCACGTGTGGGGAGGGTGACACCTGGGGAAGTAGAGGCCCATGGCAGGCGGCTAGGCCTCGGGGGCCCGGGGAGCAGGGGGGTGGCGTGCAGAGCTGGGGAGGGAGCCATAGTCCCTGTGCCAGGAGCACTACTGGGAGTGCGTGGGACCAGGAGGGGCACTCAGAGTGGGCAACATGGTGACCCCGGAGGTGCGTGAGGCCGAGGGAACATGGAGTTTCAGTTTGCCCCCGGCTCTCTGGCTTCTCACCTCCTTGTCACCAGCACCAGGACCTGGTTTGTAACTCAGGCAGCTCTGAAAAGAGAGACATGCTGCCGCCCTGTGGTTTCTGTTGCTTTTTCTCCACTGACTACTGACAGGGACTGTTTTTCCCACAGCTGTGACCAATTGTGCTTCTTTTAATTGCCTGGTTTTTTTTTTTTTTTTTGAGTTTTCCTTTTTTTCCTCTGTCCCTCTCTCCCTTTTTCTTTTTCTTTTCTTTTCTTTTTTTTTTTTTTTGAGATGGAGCTTCACTCTTGTTGCTCAGGATGGAGTGCTGGAGTGCAGTGGTGCAATCTCAGCTCACTGCAACCTCCGCCTCCTGGGTTCAAGTGATTCTCCTGCCTCAGCCTCCCGAGTAACTGGGATTACGGGTGCGTACCACCACATCACCCAGCTAATTCTGTATTTTTAGTAAAGATGGGGTGTCTCCATGTTGGTCAGTCTGGTCTTGAACTCCTGACCTCAGGTGATCCGCCTGCCTTAGCCTCCCAAAGTGCTGGGATTACCGGTGGGAGCCACCGCACCTGGCTCCTTCCCCTTCCCCTTCCCCTTTTCC
Source organism: Trachypithecus francoisi (assembly GCF_009764315.1). Taxonomy (NCBI): domain Eukaryota; kingdom Metazoa; phylum Chordata; class Mammalia; order Primates; family Cercopithecidae; genus Trachypithecus; species Trachypithecus francoisi. The sequence continues at coordinate 112,915,210 of NW_022681460.1, forward strand.
TTCTCTTCTCTCTCTCTGTCCTCCGTTTCTTTCCTTTCTTTTCTTCTTTTCTTTTTTTTTTTTTTTGAGACAGAGTCTCTCTCTATTGTCCAGGCTGGAGTGCAGTGGTGTGATCTCGGCTCACTGCAACCTCGGCCTTCCAGGTTCACGTGATTCTCCTGCCTCAGCCTCCCAAGTGGCTGGGACTACAGGCGCCTACCACCACACCCATCTAATTTTTGTATTTTTAGTAGAGACGGGGTTTCACCCTTTTGGCCAGGATGGTCTTGATCTCTTGATCTGGTGATCTACCCTCCTCAGCCTCCCAAAGTGCTGGGATTACAGGCAGGAGCCACTGCACCCGGCCCCTTCCCCTTCCCCTTCCCCTTCCCCTTCTCTTCTCTCTCTGTCTCCTCCCTTTCTTTCCTTTCTTTTCTGTTTTTTTTTTTGACGTGGAGTCTCGCTCTGTTGCCCAGGCTGGAGTGCAGTGGTGTGATCTTGGCTCACTGCAAGCTCTGCCTCTGGGGTTGATGCGATTCTCCTGCCTCAGCCTCCCAAGTGGCTGGGACTATAGGCCCCCACCACCATGCCCGGCTAATTTTTGTATTTTTAGTAGAGATGGGGTTTCACCCTGTTGGCCAGGATGGTCTCGATCTCTCTATCTCGTGATCCACCCACCTCAGCCTCCCGAAGTGCCGGGATTACAGGCGTGCGCCACCGCACCCAGCCTCTTTCTTTTCTTTCTTTCTCTTTCAAGACCGGGTCTTGCTCTGTTGCCTAGACTGGACTGCAGTGGCACAATCAGAGCTCACTGCAGCCTCGACCTCCCTGGCTCAAGTGATCATCCTGCCTAAGCCCACCGAGTAGTTGGAACTACAACTACACACCACCATGCCTGGCTGATTCTTTTTTTTGTTGTTGTAGAGATGGGGTCTTGCTATGCTGCCCAGCCTGGTCTCAAACTCCTGGCCTCAAGCAATCCTCCCTGCTCTGCCTCCCAAAGCACTGGAATTACAGGCATAAGCCACCACACCCAAATTCCTTTTCTTCTTTTTAACTGGAATAGTTGACTTTTTCGTTCTTAGCTGTGTCGGGAGGGTATTTTTGGCCTTCAATATGTCATCTAAGTTGGTAGTGCTTTTCTCGACTTGTAGTTTGTTTTTTGATTTTATATTTTGCGTAGAAGTTGTGTATTTTAGATGGAGTTAGGTCTGCTGGTCTTTGATGTTTTATTTATTTATTATTTATTTATTTTTGAGGTAGTGTCTCACCCTTTCACCCAGGCTGTGGTACAGTGATGCGATCTCAGCTCACTGCAGCCTTGACCTCTCTGGGCTCAAGTGATTTGTCTCGCCTCCGTCTCCCGAGTGCTTGGGGCCCCAGGCGCATGCCACCACCATGCCTGGCTCATACATATTTTTTGTAGATACGGGGTCTCACTGTGTTGCCCAGGGTAGTTTCTAAATCCTGGGCTCAAGCGATCCTCCCGTCTCAGCTCCCACGGTGCCGGGTTACCGGCGAGCGCCCCGTGCCCAGCTGTCTTGGATGTCTCCTTTCTCCTGGGTTTATGCCTCAAGATGGCGCCTGCTCTCCGGTGCTCCCTGGTAGCCTGGTAGTGAGCCTGCTTGTCACACATTCATACCTGCTTGTGGCCCCACAGTGGGACCATCCTGCTGGGTTAGGAGCAGGAGATGGGGGAGTTCTCGGGTCTGTGTGGGGACTGTGGACAGAGTTGGGAGGCCTTGGCTCTATGGAGGGACTGTGGACAGGGGATGGGGGACCTTGGCTCTCGGGGGCGACTGTGGACAGGAAATTGGGGGACCTTGGCCCTGCATGGGATGGGTTGGGGGTCCGTGCCCATCCTGGCCCTGGGTGGACAGGTCTGTGTGGCACTCGGCATAGGGCTGAGATGAGTACAGACGGCTGAGGCCCCCAGGCCTCTCCTGGCTTGGTTTCCCCAGATGAGCGTTCATTTGGGTCTTCCATCAGAAGGACCTCCTGACCTCTGGGAGTGGGGAGGGAGCTCAAGGGTGGGAGGCCATAGTTTGGGGATGGTGAAAGTGTGTGGGTTGGGCCCAGGGATGGCCTCCTGGCCTACTAGGGGCTCTGGCCCTGACCCACTGCCACTCACTCCTCAGAGACGTCTCCCACAACTTGCTCCGGGCGCTGGACGTCGGGCTCCTGGCGAACCTCTCGGCACTGTCAGAGCTGTGAGTGTCCCCCAGCCGCGCCAGCATGCAGGGCTCATTCCAGATGGGCCGGCGGCACTGCCTCTTGCTGCTCGGCTGTGGGGGCTTCCATCAGCTTTGCCGAATCCCCCCTCTCTTCCAGGGATATAAGCAACAACAAGATTTCTACGTTAGAAGAAGGAATATTTGCTAATTTATTTAATTTAAGTGAAATGTAAGTTGTGGTTCTTTGGGTGGGTGTCCGTGGCTGGACCCCAGGCCCCCAGCATCCCTTCTGCCCTCCCAGTTGGTCTGTGTCCCATTCCAGGCTTGAGATCAGATCCTGGGGGCAGTTCACTGCCTGCTTGGAGCCCCCCAGGGCCGGCTTGGTTGGGGCAGGGGAGGCGGTGCTGTCAGGGTGGCTCCAGGGCCTGGTTGCCGGTGAGGGGCTGGCGTAGACCCTTCCCACCAGACCTGGTCCCCAACTCCTGCCCCTGCCTTGCAGAAACCTGAGTGGGAACCCGTTTGAGTGTGACTGTGGCCTGGCGTGGCTGCCGCGATGGGCAGAGGAGCAGCAAGTGCGGGTGGTGCAGCCCGAGGCGGCCACGTGCGCTGGGCCTGGCTCCCTGGCTGGCCAGCCTCTGCTCGGCATCCCCTTGCTGGACAGTGGCTGTGGTGAGTGCCAGTGGGTGGGGTCAGCTCTGTCCCTCCCAACCAGGTGGGACCTGGGCCCTGCAGACACCTGGGAGGGCTCAGGAAGGCCTCTGTAGGGAGGGCCTCTGGGCCAAGAGAGCAGCATGGGAGCCTGTGAGTGTGGCGGGTGGATGGGGGGCATGGGATGGAGCCAGGAGGAGGGGAACCCAGGGTCTACGGCTGCCTCTTCTAGGTGAGGAGTATGTCGCCTGCCTCCCTGACAACAGCTCAGGCACTGTGGCAGCAGTGGCCTTTTCAGCTGCCCACGAAGGCCTGCTTCAGCCAGAGGCCTGCAGCGCTTTCTGCTTCTCCACTGGCCGGGGCCTTGCGGCCGTCTCGGAGCAGGGCTGGTGCCTGTGTGGGGCAGCCCAGCCCTCCAGTGCCTCCTTCGCCTGCCTGTCCTTCTGCTCTGGCCCCCTGCCGCCTCCTGCGCCCGACTGTGGGGGCCCAACCCTCCTCCAGCATGTCTTCCCTGCCTCCCCAGGGGCTGCCCTGGTGGGGCCCCATGGACCCCTGGCCTCTGGCCAGCCAGCAGCCTTCCACATCGCTGCCCCGCTCCCTGTGACTGCTACACGCTGGGACTTCGGAGATGGCTCCCCCGAGGTGGATGCCGCTGGTCCGGCTGCCTCGCACCGCTATGTGCTGCCTGGGCGCTATCATGTGACGGCTGTGGTGGCCCTGGGGGTCGGCTCAGCCCTGCTGGGGACAAACGTGCAGGTGGAAGCGGCACCTGCTGCCCTGGAGCTCGTGTGCCCGTCCTCGGTGCAGAGTGACGAGAGCCTCAAACTCAGCATCCAGAACCGTGGTGGTTCAGGCCTAGAGGCCGCCTACAGCATCGTGGCCCTGGGCGAGGAGCTGGCCCGAGGTGAGTGCCTCCTGCCCACCTCCTCTTCCTCCCCAGGGCCGTCTGGGTGGGGCAGAGCCTGGTACCCCCATCTTAGGCCCACACTGACCGTTGACACCCTCATTCCCACCGGTCTCCAGTGGTGCACCCGCTCTGCCCCTCGGACACGGAGATCTTCCCTGGCAACGGGCACTGCTACCGCCTGGTGGTGGAGAAGGCAGCCTGGCTGCAGGCACAGGAGCAGTGCCGGGCCTGGGCCGGGGCCGCCCTGGCCATGGTGGACAGTCCCGCCGTGCAGCGCTTCCTGGTCTCCCGGGTCACCAGGTGCCTGCCCCCAGCCCCCGAGGGGCCAGAGGTTGGGGGATCTCAAAAACACTGGGGCAGAGCCCGCAGCTGGGGCGGCTGGGGTGGAGAGAGACGGAGCTGGGCCAGCCCTGGTGAGGAGATGGCGCCGGCCGGCAGGGCCATTCCTGTCAGCTCTGCAGATACAGAGGCAGATGTGAGCTGGGGGCAGCCTCTGGACACTCCTGGGGCACGCCATATGGGAGGTGGCCTGCATGGAGATCCCTGCCGGTGCCCACAGGCCCCGTGGGTGGGTGCTACTGTGAGCCTGGGCTGGTGGGCCTTGCTCTCTGGGCTCTGAGCCTCAGTTTCCCCATCTGGAAAGGGAGACAGTGATGAGGGTCTGGATGGGCTACTGTGAGGGTAGGAGGATGGAGGAGTGTCCTGAGCCCCTGCCATCCCACACCCGCCCGCAGGAGCTTGGACGTGTGGATCGGCTTCTCGACTGTGCAGGGGGTGGAGGCGGGCCTGGCGCCGCAGGGCGAGGCCTTCAGCCTGGAGAGCTGCCAGAACTGGCTGCCCGGGGAGCCACACCCAGCCACAGCTGAGCACTGCGTCCGGCTCGGGCCTACCGGGTGGTGCAACACCGACCTGTGCTCAGCGCCACACAGCTACGTCTGCGAACTGCGGCCCGGAGGTGTGCAGGGGCCAGGCGGGGGTCCTGAGACGCTGGCTATGGTTAGGGGTCTGCTGAGGGCCCGCGGTGGAGGTGGAGGAGCTGGTGGGGGCTCTCGGGCTGCTCGGTCCCCAGTCTGTTGGCCCTGGTGTCCTGGGCCCTGGCCCGGCACCTCACTGCACACTCACCACCCCAGGCCCAGTGCAGGATGCCGAGAACCTCCTCGTGGGAGCACCCAGTGGGGACCTGCAGGGACCCCTGACGCCTCTGGCACCACAGGATGGCCTCTCAGCCCCGCACGAGCCCGTGGAGGTAGTTGGCCCTCCATGTTCTAGAACCCACTCTCCTGCTTGCCCCTGGAGGCCTTGCCTACCCTGCCCACTGTGGGCCTCGCTAAAAAACTTGGTGGCCTTAATGCTGCTTGTGCCTAGTGAAGATGGCTGGGAAAACCCAGAGTGCAGAGAGGAAAGTGTTGACTCATGTTACCCCCAGGCCTTTTCTCTGAGTGTTTGCAAGTTATTTTTGAAAGGCAGGTCAGGGGTCCTGCTGCCCATGGACAGTTTCCATCGGAGTCTTCCTTGTGAGCAACAGGAGCATGGCCTGTGGGGGTCTGATGGCTCACTTCCCTTCCTTCCCCTCTTTCTGGGGAAGTTTGGGTTGGGGAGTCTGGGCTTCAGGCTGGGGTGGAGTTTGCGGAGCTGAGGCGGCCCCCTACCCTCCAGGTCATGGTATTCCCGGGCCTGAGTCTGAGCCATGAAGCCTTCCTCACCACAGCCGAATTTGGGACCCAGGAGCTCCGGCGGCCTGCCCAGCTGCGACTGCAGGTGTACCGGCTCCTCAGCGCAGCAGGTGGGACTCTGGGGTGGTGGGCACCACAGGACTCGGGGTGGCCTCTTTGAGTTCTCACGTCTGCCTGTCCCGTGGCCACCAGAGCGGTCACCTGTCTCTGGTGGACAGAGCTGGGGTTCCAGAGACACCAGCTCGTTCCAGGTGTCCCGGGGATGGATCAGGTCGGGCCTGCCTGGGGGCCGGCCTGGGTCAGTCAGCTGGCTGGAGGCAGGGAGGCCAGGCGGGGAGACCTGTTCTCACAGCAAAGCCTGGCTTGCCAGTGCAGGCAGGTGGGCATCTCTGACGGTGGCCTGTGGGCGAATCAGGGCCCCAACACCCTCCCCTCTTCGCAGGGACCCTGGAGAACGGCAGCGAGCCTGAGAGCAGATCCCTGGACAACAGGACCCAGCTGGTCCCCGAGTGCATGCCGGGGGGACGCTGGTGCCCTGCAGCCAATGTCTGCGTGCCGCTGGACGCCTCCTGCCACCCCCAGGCCGGTGCCAATTGCTGCACGTCAGGGCCGGGGCTACCTGGGGCCCTCTATGCGCTATGGAGAGAGTTCCTCTTCTCTGTTCCTGCGGGGCCCCCCGCGCAGTACTCGGTGTGTGGCCCTGACCTGAGTCTGTCCCCTGCATCTTCTCAGGCCACCTTCCTGTCTGCTGCCCAAGGTCTGGGTCTGCTCACCAGAGGCACCCAGCCTGCAGGCCACTCCCATGTCCCTGCCACCTCCAACCTCTGACCTCCAACCTCCGACCTCTGCAGTGCCCTTGCTCCTCTCCCAATGGGAGAAGCTCTCGCCTGGGCTCTCGGCACGTGCTGTGCCTCCTCGTCCCCTCTCCTGGCACAGCTGTTCCTTCCTGCCTGCCAGATCTCGGCCTGTGTCCTCTCCCCGGGTGTCCCCCTGTCCGCAACTGTCCTGCTTGTCCCTGTCATGAGCACCGTGGGGAAGTTCCCTGAGGCCTGGCTGACAAAGTGGGGAGCCCTTCCTGTCCACCCTCCTCCCTCGTGCAGGGGTCCACGGGCCATGACCATGAGGACATGATGCAGCCCTGCCTCCCTTGCCACAGGTCACCCTCCATGGCCAGGATGTCCTCATGCTCCCTGGTGACCTCGTTGGCTTGCAGCACGACGCTGGCCCTGGCGCCCTCCTGCACTGCTCACCGGCTCCCGGCCACCCCCAAGCCCTGTACCTCTCTGCCAACGCCTCGGCCTGGCTGCCCCACTTGCCAGCCCAGCTGGAGGGCACTCGGGCCTGCCCTGCCTGTGCCCTGCGGCTGCTGGCAGCCACGGAGCAGCTCACCGTGCTGCTGGGCCTGAGGCCCAACGCTGGGCTGCGGCTGCCTGGGCGCTATGAGGTCCGGGCACAGGTGGACAATGGCGTGTCCAGGCATAATCTGTCCTGCAGCTTCAACGTGGTCTCCCCAGTGGCTGGGCTGCGGGTCATCTACCCTGCCCCCCGCAATGGCCACCTCTACATGCCCACCAATGGCTCAGCCTTGGTGCTCCAGGTGGACTCTGGTGCCAACGCCACAGCCACGGCTCACTGGCCTGGGGGCAATGTCAGCGCCCGCTTTGAGGCTGCCTGCCCTGCCCTGGTGGCCACCCTCCTGCCTGGCTGCCCCTGGGAGACCAACGATACCCAGTTCTCAGTGGTAGCACTGCCGTGGCTCAGTGAGGGGGAGCACGTGGTGGAGGTTGTGGCAGAAAACAGCGCCAGCCGGGCCAACCTCAGCCTGCGGGTGACGGCAGAGGAGCCCATCTGTGGCCTCCGTGCCACGCCCAGCCCTGAGGCTCGTGTGCTGCAGGGAGTCCTAGTGGTGAGTACGGCTGAGGCTCTGCCACCAGCCCCCAGGCAGGTGCCCGCAGACAGGGTGCCCACACAGGGCGCTACGCCTGGCTTCCCAGTGAGAGCGGCAGCCCAGTTACTGGGGACATCAGCCCTGGGTAGGTCCTGCTGGCTGGCTCCTCAGGCTACCTGGTGGGCTCTAAATTCCTGGAAAGTTGCAGCTCGCACAGCGGCTCCACTAACACATTCCACTGTCTCATTTCACGAAATGAATTTAAAACTCCGCCCCCCGACCTCACGCGAACCCCCGCAAGTCTGTCACACCCTCTGTTGTGTTCTTGCCTGGCTAAAGCGAGTGGCTTTTGAGGTGAAGACTGAATCTCTGATGGGAAACTGCGGGCCGCCTGCGGTGTTGCCATGCTGGGCACATGCGGCACAGGGCTGTCTCCAGGGGCCTTGGGAGGGGCCGTTTCTGATGGCCCCGGCGTGACCTGTGCAGCCTATCCTGGGTTCTGTCAGCCGATGTGGGTCCTGTCTCTGAGGCCCGTGTGCCTCCCCTCACTGCTCTGAGCTCTGTGGTTGAGGAGGTGGGGCAGGAGCCCCAGGAGGGTCTGAGAGGACTCAGAGAGAGGGGGACTCTTTGTAGCTGGTACTAGGTCTGCTTTACAGATGGGGAAACTGAGGCACAGATGGGTTGAGGCATCAGTAGTACAATGTGGCTGGTTGGAGAGGCGGATAGTCAATGCCCCCGTCCGGGCTTGGCTCCCATGGCATGCAGAGCCCCGGGCACCTCCTCCACTCTGTGCCCTGCGTGGGACTCTCCAGCCCAATGGGAGGTGTGTCCAGGAGGCGACAGGCCAAGGGCAGAGCACTCCTGCACAGAGTCCAGGCTGACACTAGTGCCCCCGCAGAGGTACAGCCCCGTGGTGGAGGCCGGCTCGGACGTGGTCTTCCAGTGGACCATCAACGACAAGCAGTCCCTGACCTTCCAGAACGTAGTCTTCAATGTCATTTATCAGAGCGCAGCGGTCTTCAAGCTCTCAGTAGGTGGGCGGGGGGGTGGGGAGGGGAGGGGATGGGGGGGGCGTGGGGAGGGGAGGGGAGGTGATGGGGCGGGGTGTGAGGAGATGGGGAGGGGAGGGGATGGGGTGGGGGCGTGGGGAGGGGAGGAGATGGGGTGGGGCGGGGCGGGGCGGGACGGGTTTGGGGCGGGCTCCACCTTCACCTCTGCTTTCTGCTCTGCTTTCTGCTGCCTGAGGACGCTGTCGTGGCTGTGGGTGAGTGGAGGGAGGGACGCCAAGCAGGGCCGGGCCTCTCACCTGCCGCCTGTGCCCACTGATGCCTGTCCCTGCAGCTGACGGCCTCCAACCATGTGAGCAACGTCACTGTGAACTACAATGTCACCGTGGAGCGGATGAACAGGATGCAGGGCCTGTGGGTCTCCACAGTGCCGGCCGTGCTGCCCCCCAATGCCACACTGGCACTGACGGCAGGCGTGCTGGTGGACTCGGCTGTGGAGGTGGCCTTCCTGTGAGTGACTCGGGGGCCGGTTGGGGGTGGGCACCAGGCTCTTGTCCCAGCCCCAGTCTCAGCTGAGGGATCCCCCGCCAGGGGGCTGCTTTTCTGAGCCTCGGTTTCCGTCTGTTGGGAGGTACTGGGTGCACAGGAGCCCTCCCTTGAGGCTGCACGAGAGTGGGGAGAGGCCTCAGCACAGCCTGGTGGGCCCTGAACAGAGGCCCAGGGCATGACTGCAGGGTGGAGCCTTGGCTGGGTCCTAAGCATCCCTGCCCCGCCACCGCGCACCCCTGTCCTGGTCCACTCACTGCCTCCCACCGCCCTGGCAGGTGGACCTTTGGGGATGGGGAGCAGGCCCTCCACCAGTTCCACCCTCCGTACAACGAGTCCTTCCCAGTTCCAGACCCCTCAGTGGCCCAGGTGCTGGTGGAGCACAATGTCACACACACCTACGCTGCCCCAGGTGAGGGATGAGGGGGTGAGGGGGCTGCTGCCTTTCAGGCCCTGAGCATGGGCAACCCCCAACCCCCCAGTCAACCTGCCCCCATTCCTCCCCAGCAGCCTTCACTGTGACTGCACCTGGGCTGATGGCTTAGGCCCTTACTGGGGTGAGGGAGGGGCCAGGCATTGGGGGACTGGACAGGGAAGCTGGGCCCCCTGAACTGCTCCCTGGGCATGGCTCTTGTTGCTCTGCTGCCCTGAGAGCAGCTGTACTTGGAGGTGGCGCTGTCCTCACCTGGCAGCCCTCAGTGCTGCCGCACCTGTGCTCCATCCCGCACATGGCCTGGGAGCCTGGGACCCTTAGGGCTGGGCCACAGGTACAGCCGTTCACCCCGGGCTCCTCAGGCGGGGACTTCTGCCAAGCAGGTAGGGAGCGGGTGGGGGTGCCACGGCCGTCCCACTTGGGCCTGTCCCCACAGGTGAGTACATCCTGACCGTGCTGACGTCTAATGCCTTCGAGAACCTGACGCAGCAGGTGCCTGTGAGCGTGCGTGCCGCCCTGCCCTCCATGGCTGTGGGTGTGAGCGACAGTGTCCTGGTGGCCGGCCGGCCCATCATGTTCTACCCGCACCCGCTGCCCTCACCTGGAGGTGTTCTTTACACGTGGGACTTCGGAGACAGCTCCCCTGTCCTGACCCAGAGCCAGCCGGCTGCCAACCACACCTACGCCTCGAGGGGCACCTACTGTGTGCGCCTGGAGGTCAACAACACAGTGAGCAGCACGCTGGCGCAGGCAGATGTGCGTGTTTTCGAGGAGCTCCGTGGTCTCAGCGTGGACATGAGCCTGGCCGTGGAGCAGGGAGTCCCCGTGGTGGTCAGCGCTGCGGTGCAGACTGGCGATGACATCACGTGGACCTTCGACATGGGGGACGGCACCGTGCTGTCGGGCCCCGAGGACACCGTGGAGCATGTGTACCTGCGGGCGCAGAACTGTACAGTGACTGTGGGTGCGGCCAGCCCTGCCGGCCACCTGGCCCGGAGCCTGCACGTGCTGGTCTTCGTCCTGGAGGTGCTGCGCATCGAGCCCGCCGCCTGCATCCCCACGCAGCCCGACGCGCGGCTCACGGCCTACGTCACTGGGAACCCAGCCCACTACCTCTTTGACTGGACCTTTGGGGACGGCTCCTCCAACACAACCGTGCAGGGGCGCCCTACGGTGACGCACAACTTCACGCGGAGCGGCACGTTCCCCCTGGCGCTCGTGCTGTCGAGCCGTGTGAACAAGGCGCATTACTTCACCAGCATCTGCGTGGAGCCGGAGGTGGGCAACGTCACCCTGCAGCCAGAGAGGCAGTTTGTGCAGCTCGGGGACGAGGTCCGGCTCATGGCATGTGTCTGGCCCCCATTCCCCTACCACTACACCTGGGACTTTGGCACCGAGGAAGCCGCCCCCGCCCGTGTTGGGGGCCCTGAGGTGACGTTCACCTACCGAGACCCAGGCTCCTATCTTGTGACAGTCACCGCGTCCAACAATGTCTCTGCTGCCAATGACTCAGCCCTGGTGGAGGTGCAGGAGCCTGTGGTGGTCACGGACATCAAGGTCAATAGCTCCCTCATGCTGGAGCTGCAGCAGCCATACCTGTTCTCTGCTGTCGGCCGTGGGCACCCCGCCAGCTACCTGTGGGATCTGGGGGACGGTGGGCGGCTGGAGGGTCCGGAGGTCACCCACGCTTACAACAGCATAGGTGACTTCACCGTCACGGTGGCCGGCTGGAATGAGGTGAGCCGCAGTGAGGCCTGGCTCAATGTGACAGTGAAGCGGCGTGTGCGGGGGCTGGTGGTCAACGCCAGCCGCACGGTGGTGCCCCTGAATGGGAGCGTGAGCTTCAGCACCTCGCTGGAGGCCGGCAGTGATGTGCGCTATTCCTGGGTGCTCTGTGACCGCTGCACACCCATCCCTGGAGGCCCTACTATCTCTTACACCTTCCGCTCTGTGGGCACCTTCAGTATCATCGTCACGGCTGAGAACGAGGTGGGCTCTGCCCAGGACAGCATCTTCGTCTACGTCCTGCAGCTCATAGAGGGGCTGCAGGTAGTGGGCTGTGGCAGCTACTTCCCCACCAACCACACGGTACAGCTACAGGCTGTGGTCAAGGATGGCACCAACATCTCCTACAGCTGGACCGCTTGGTGGGATAGGGGCCCGGCCCTGGCTGGCAGCGGCAAAGGCTTCTCGCTCACCGCGCTCGAGGCCGGCACCTACCACGTGCAGCTGCGGGCCACCAATATGCTGGGCAGCGCCTGGGCCGACTGCACGGTGGACTTTGTGGAGCCTGTGGGGTGGCTGAAGGTGGCCGCCTCCCCGAACCCAGCTGCCGTCAACACAAGCGTCACCCTCAGTGCCGAGCTGGCTGGTGGCAGTGGTGTCCTATACACTTGGTCCTTAGAGGAGGGGTTGAGCTGGGAGACCCCTGAGCCATTTACCACCCACAGCTTCCCCGCGCCCGGCCTGTACTTGGTCACTGTCACAGCAGGGAACCCGCTGGGCTCAGCCAGCGCCACCGTGGAAGTGGGCGTGCAGGTGCCTGTGAATGGCCTCAGCATCAGGGCCGGTGAGTCGGGAGGCAGCTTCGTGGCGGCCGGGTCCTCTGTGCCCTTCTGGGGGCAGCTGGCCACGGGCACCAATGTGAGCTGGTGCTGGGCTGTACCCGGCGGCAGCAGCAAGCGTGGCCCTCATGTCACCATGGTCTTCCCGGATGCTGGCACCTTCTCCGTCCGGCTCAACGCCTCCAACGCAGTCAGCTGGGTCTCAGCCACACACCACCTCACGGTGGAGGAGCCCATCGTGGGCCTGGTGCTGTGGGCCAGCAGCAAGGTAGTGGCGCCCGGGCAGCTTGTCCATTTTCAGATCCTGCTGGCTGCCGGCTCGGCCGTCACCTTCCGCCTGCAGGTCGGTGGGGCCAGCCCAGCGGTGCTCCCCGGGCCCCGTTTCTCCCACAGCTTCCCCCGTGTCGGAGACCACGTGGTGAGCGTGCAGGGTGAAAACCACGTGAGCTGGGCCCAGGCGCAGGTGCGCATCGTGGTGCTGGAGGCTGTGAGCGGGCTGCAGGTGCCCAACTGCTGCGAGCCTGGCATCGCCACAGGCACTGAGAGGAACTTCACAGCCCGCGTGCAGCGCGGTTCTCGGGTCGCCTACGCCTGGTACTTCTCGCTGCAGAAGGTCCAGGGCGACTCACTGGTCATCCTGTCGGGCCGCGACGTCACCTACACGCCCGTGGCTGCGGGGCTGCTGGAGATCCAGGTGCGCGCCTTCAATGCCCTGGGCAGCGAGAACCGCACACTGGTGCTGGAGGTCCAGGACGCCGTCCAGTATGTGGCCCTGCGGAGCGGCCCCTGCTTCACCAACCGCTCGGCATGGTTTGAGGCTGCCACCAGCCCCAGCCCCCGGCGCGTGGCCTACCACTGGGATTTTGGGGACGGGGCCCCGGGGCAGGACACAGATGAGCCCCGGGCCGAGCACTGCTACCTGAGGCCTGGGGACTACCGCGTGCAGGTGAACGCCTCCAACCTCGTGAGCTTCTTCGTGGCGCAGGCCACGGTGACTGTCCAGGTGCTGGCCTGCCGGGAGCCAGAGGTGGACGTGGTCCTGCCCCTGCAGGTGCTGATGCGGCGCTCACAGCGCAACTACCTGGAGGCCCACGTTGACCTGCGTGACTGCGTCACCTACCAGACCGAGTACCGCTGGGAGGTGTACCGCACCGCCAGCTGCCAGCGGCCAGGGCGCCCAACCCGTGTGTCCCTGCCTGGCGTGGACGTGAGCCGGCCTCAGCTGGTGCTGCCGCGGCTGGCGCTGCCTGTGGGGCACTACTGCTTTGTGTTTGTCGTGTCATTTGGGGACACGCCGCTGGCACGGAGCATCCAGGCCAACGTGACAGTGGCCCCCGAGCGCCTGGTGCCCATTATTGAGGGTGGGTCATACCGCGTGTGGTCAGACACACAGGACCTGGTGCTGGATGGGAGCGAGTCCTACGACCCCAACCTGGAGGATGGCGACCAGACACCACTCAGTTTCCACTGGGCCTGTGTGGCTTCGACACAGGTCAGCGCGTTGCAGGGCCGTCGTCCCTGCCCCTCACCCGCCCATACCCACAAGCCCAGAGAACAAGCATCACAGCACCAGGGCTGGCCCATCCTCAGTGCCTGGCGGGCCCTATCCCAGCATGGGGAGAGCATCTCCCGAGCCGTCCACTGGGCTGGGCTCTGCTTTGAGACTGGGTGGGGCTCTCATGCCGCGTCGCCCCTTGTTCTTGGCCTGCAGAGGGAGGCTGGCGGGTGTGCCCTGAACTTTGGGCCCCGCGGGAGCAGCATGGTCACCATTCCACGGGAACGGCTGGCGGCCGGTGTGGAATACACCTTCAGCCTCACCGTGTGGAAGGCCGGCCGCAAGGAGGAGGCCACCAACCAGACAGTAGGTGCCGCCTGCCCCTTGGTCACGCGCCTCAGACAGCCCAGCATCCCTGCTCATCCGCTGTTTTCTGTATTTTAGTGCTCGCAGAGGCCGTACGTTCTCCCTTAACTTTGTTTTTGATACAAATTCTGTTTAACACAACAGCCTGCTTCTGCTTTGCTTCTTTCCAAACCTGTCACAGCTCCATGTACAGTCTTCAGGCTACACACGCTCTAGTAATTGGTAAAAGCCACACAGTCCCCCAACACCACCAACCAAAGAGCCCCTTCCCACCCTGGACGCAGTCACTGTCCCCAGCCCATGTCCCTGTTCCTGGATGCGGTGGGCCGGTTCTCACCCTCGTGCTCCCCTCTCTGGACCAGCCAGGAGGCTTGGTGACCCTGAGCCCACGGCAGCCGCTCCTGCTGCTGTCAGGTGGGACCTGCTGGTGCTCCAGAGCAGGTGTCTGCTCCCCAGGCCCTGCTTTCCTCAGCTGGCCCGATGGGGGGGCCTGCCCAGAGGGGTCGTCTGAGGGGAGGGCATGGGAGCAGGTTCCATCCCGGCTCAGCCTGCTGACCCAGGCCCTGGCCCAGGGCTGCAGGAATCTGTGGGTCAGGCCCATACGCACGTCCCTTCCCACATGCACCCCTCAGGCCCTCAGTGAGCATTGCTTGCCTGTTGCCAGGCTCCAACTGGGTCCAGGACACCAGAACACACGCCCTGGTGTCCTCTGCCCTGTGTACGCCCTTCCGCCACCCGGGTTGGGAGGTGGAAAACCGGATGAGCATCTTGGGAGGGGCTGAGCTCACAGGCGGTGGCCAGGCCCCTGGGAAACCTGGAGGTTGGGAGCAGCGTCCTCCACGGGTCCCCTAGACCTTCCAGCAGGCCGAGTAGACCTGTGTCGGAGGTAACCCCACTCCATCCCCAGGTGTTGATCCGGAGCGGTCGGGTGCCCATTGTGTCCTTGGAGTGCGTGTCTTGCAAGGCACAGGCTGTGTACGAAGTGAGCCGCAGCTCCTATGTGTACCTGGAGGGCCGCTGCCTCAACTGCAGCAGCGGCTCCAAGCGAGGGGTGAGTGTTGCCCAGGGCGTGTGCGGGGTGGGGGTGGGTCCCATGGCCAAGGGGGCGGGACCTGCAGGCAGAAGCGAGGCTGACAGGGCAGAGGGTTCCGCCCACTCACCACCTCTCCTGCCTGCAGCGCTGGGCGGCACGTACCTTCAGTAACAAGACGCTGGTGCTGGATGAGACCACCACCTCCACGGGCAGCGCAGGCATGCGACTGGTGCTGCGGCGGGGCGTGCTGCGGGACGGCGAGGGGTACACCTTCACGCTCACGGTGCTGGGCCAATCTGGCGAAGAGGAGGGCTGTGCCTCCATCCGCCTGTCCCCCAACCGCCCACCGCTGGGGGGCTCGTGCCGCCTCTTCCCGCTAGGTAACGTGCACGCCCTCACCACCAAGGTGCACTTCGAATGCACAGGTGAGTGCAAGCCTGCGTGGGGGGCGCGGTGGGATCCCCCGACTCTGTGACGCTGCGGAGCCCTCCTGTGATGCTGTGGGGTCCCTCAGGCTGGCATGACGCGGAGGATGCTGGCGCCCCACTGGTGTATGCCTTGCTGCTGCGGCGCTGTCGCCAGGGCCACTGCGAGGAGTTCTGTGTCTACAAGGGCAGTCTCTCCAGCTACGGAGCCGTGCTGCCCCCGGGTTTCGGGCCACACTTCGAGGTGGGCCTGGCCGTGGTGGTGCAGGACCAGCTGGGAGCCGCTGTGGTCGCCCTCAACAGGTGAGCCAGGCCGTGGGAGGGCGCCCCTGAGACTGCCACCTGCTCACCCCCGCCCCTCCACTCGCAGGTCTCTGGCCATCGCCCTCCCAGAGCCCAACGGTAGCACAACGGGGCTTACAGTCTGGCTGCATGGGCTCACGGCCAGTGTGCTCCCGGGGTTGCTGCGGCAGGCTGACCCCCAACATGTCATCGAGTACTCCCTGGCCCTGGTCACTGTGCTGAATGAGGTGAGTGCAGGCTGGGAGGGAATCTCATATTTGCCGCACGCATACTGGGGACCAAGACCTGTCCCCCTGCCTGGAGCCTTGCGGAGGGCTCACCCTGGGCCCCACAGACAAATCCCAGTGACCCTGAAGCAGCACCCTCTGCTCCCAGCAGCCACCCTCCCCTGTGCCTGCTTTCCGCAACGCGCCCCCTGCTCCCAGGAGGGCTCCTGTGCTTACCCTGTTTTGCCTATGAAGAAACAGCTCAGTGTCACGGGTCAGTGCCCACATCACACAGTATCCAGCGCGTAACTGCACCCCGGGAGTGGTGGGCACGTGCTGGCCTCCTGCCCTGCTGACAGCTTGCTGTGCCCCCTGCCTGCCCCAGTATGAGCAGGCCCTGGACGTGGCGGCAGAGCCCGAGCACGAGCGGCAGAGCCGAGCCCAGATACGCAAGAACGTCACGCAGACCCTGGTGTCCCTGCGGGTCCACACTGTGGATGACATCCAGCAGATCGCTGCTGCGCTGGCCCAGTCCATGGTAGGACGGCCCCGCGTGCCCACCCCACCCTGCATGCCTGCCAGGGCACTGGGTTCAGCCCCCCAGGGTGGACGGGCAGCTTGGCCGAGGAGCTGAGCCTCCCAGCCTGGGCTCCTTCCTGCTGTGACCTTCCTCGGTCTCTGACCTGCCTCAGTAGCTTCAGCCTTTCTGCTGTCCTGCGTGAACCCAGGGTGCCTTTCAGGGGACCCAGGGTGTAAAGAGGGGCCCAGTTGTGGGGAGGGGCCGGGAAGATGCTGCTCTGTGCCCTCCCCTCCTCCCGTCTACCCCTTCTCTCTGACTTGTGTGAAGAGGTGCCCTGTGTGGCCGGTGGGCTGCATCATGTAGGCCCTGAGTAGAGGCCCTGGGTCAGGCGGAGCCCCAGAGGATGCTTAGTAGGGAGGCTGTGGGGGTCCAGTCAGGCGGGCTCTCCAGCTGCAGGGCGGGGGGTAGGAGCCAGGTGAGGACACACGTAGAGAGGAGGGTGTGTGCAAGGAGTGGGCCTAGGAGCGGGGCTGGACACTGTCGGCTCCACACAGGGTCCCAGCAGGGAGCTCGTATGCCGCTCATGCCTGAAGCAGACGCTGCACAAGCTGGAGGCCATGATGCGCATCCTGCAGGCAGAGACCACTGCGGGCACCGTGACGCCCACCGCCATTGGAGACAGCATCCTCAACATCACAGGTGCCGCTGCCTGTGCCCCACACCATCCCACACCATCTCTCCGCCCCACACCACCCTTTTCTCCGCCTCCCTCCTCCCCCCAACCACCTCGCCCTTGCCCCATCCCATCTTTGTCCCCCTCCCCTTTCCGTGATTCCCATCCTCATTCCCCTCCCCCATTCCCATTCTCCTCCCCTCCCCCTTTCCTATCCCATCCCTTTTCTCCATCTCTCTCCCCCTTCTCCATTCCCCCATCCTCCCCCTCCCCTTGTCCATTCCATTCCCCTTATCCCCCTTCCCCTCCCTTTGTCCCTGCTCCTCCCTCTCCCCTTTCTCTTCTCTCTACCCTTTTCCTTCCTTCTTCCTATCTCTCCCTATCATCTCCCTCACCCTCATCCTCATCCCTATCCCCTTCCCCCTCCCCATCCCCCAACCTCTCTCCAGCTTCCCCCTTCCTTCTGCCTGCACCTCCCTCTGTGCCCCGTCAGGTTCCCCCTTTTTCCCAGCCCCCACCCTCTGGCTCCCCCTTTCTTCTAGCCCCCATTTTCCGGCTCCCCTTTCTGCCTGCCCCCACCCTCTGCCTCCCTCTCCCTGCACTGACCTTACACCCGTCTGCAGGCGACCTCATCCACCTGGCCAGCTCGGACGTGTGGGGGCCACAGCCCTCAGAGCTGGGGACCGAGTCACCATCACGGATGGTGGCGTCGCAGGCCTACAACCTGACCTCCGCCCTCATGCGCATCCTCATGCGCTCCCGCGTCCTCAACGAGGAGCCCCTGACACTGGCGGGCGAGGAGATTGTGGCCCAGGGCAAGCGCTCAGACCCGCGGAGCCTCCTGTGCTATGGCGGTGCCCCAGGGCCTGGCTGCCACTTCTCCATTCCCGAGGCCTTCAGCGGGGCCCTGGCCAACCTCAGCGACGTGGTGCAGCTCATCTTTCTGGTGGACTCCAATCCCTTTCCCTTCGGCTATATCAGCAACTACACCGTCTCCACCAAGGTGGCCTCAATGGCCTTCCAGACACAGGCTGGCGCCCAGATCCCTATTGAGCGGCTGGCCTCAGAGCGCGCCATCACTGTGAAGGTGCCCAACAACTCAGACTGGGCTGCCAAGGGCCAGCGCAGCTCCGCCAACTCCGTTGTGGTCCAGCCCCAGGCCTCCGTCGGTGCTGTGGTCACCCTGGACAGCAGCAACCCTGCGGCTGGGCTGCACCTGCAGCTCAACTATACGCTGCTGGACGGTGCGTGCAGCGGGCGGGGCGCACGTGGCCCCCTGGCCTTGTTCTTGAGGGGAAGGCATTTCTCATAGTGCCTGCCTGGGTGTTTCTGGTGAAATCTGCTCTCTGCTTCATGGACTGCTGGGGGCCGCGGAGAAGCAGGTGCCAGCTCTGGCGCAGAGGCTCCTGTTGCCTTTCAGGCCCATGGCAGCAGGTGGACTCAGGAGGGCTGTTGCGGGTGTCCCCCGGGTGGTTGAGCTTCCTGGTGGGCGTCTGACCTGCATGTGCTGCCCCCAGGCCGCTACCTGTCTGAGGAACCTGAGCCCTACTTGGCAGTCTACCTGCACTCGGAGCCCCGGCCCAATGAGCACAACTGCTCAGCCAGCAGGAGGATCCGCCCAGAGTCACTGGAGGGTGCCGACCACCGGCCCTATACCTTCTTCATTGCCCCAGGGTGAGCTCTGTGGGCTGGCCTGGCAGGGCAGGGCGTCATGGGTCAGCTTTGCCCGGGTTGCTGGCCCTATGGGAACAGCAAGCAGCGAGGGGACTGGACCAGGCATGGACTCTGGGCCCCTGACATCTGACCTGGTGGAGCCTGAGCTCAGTTCCACTGCCCCTTCCTCGCCCAGGACCGGAGAGCAGGCGGGGAGTTACCATCTGAACCTCACCAGCCACTTCCGCTGGTCTGTGCTGGAGGTGTCCGTGGGCCTGTACACGTCCCTGTGCCAGTACTTCAGCGAGGAGGACATGGTGTGGAGGACAGAAGGGCTGTTGCCCCTGGAGGAGACCTCACCCCATCAGGCCGTCTGCCTCACCCGCCACCTCACCGCCTTCGGCGCCAGCCTCTTCGTGCCTCCAAGCCATGTCCGCTTCGTCTTTCCTGTGAGTGGCCCCGTGCTCCTGGGAGCCTTTGCAGGGTTGAGGAGGGCCTGGGTGGGCTCGGCTCTATCTCGAGAAGGCGCCACTTGCACGTGACCTCCTGGGCCTGGCGGCCGTGTCCTCATAGGAGCCGACAGCGGGTGTAAACTACATCGTCATGCTGACATGCGCTGTGTGCTTGGTGACCTACGCGGTCATGGCCGCCATCCTGCACAAGCTGGACCAGCTGGATGCCAGCCGGGGCCGCGCCATCCCCTTCTGTGGGCAGCGGGGCCGTTTCAAGTACGAGATCCTCGTCAAGACAGGCTGGGGCCGGGGCTCAGGTGAGTGAGCGGGCGCAGCGGGATGGCAGGGCCTCCCCTGCTCTCACTGGCTGTGCGGGTTGCACCCTCTGGGAGTGAGTCTCGTCGCAGGTGTCACAACAAGGCAGTTTTTGCATTGCTGTGTGAAGGGCTCATGTGTTAATCCTGGGAATGAGCTCATGGGCGCTCACTGTCCCTGAGAACTAGGACAGCACCTAGCTGGAAGTAGGTGCCAATCAATTAGGGTAGGCAGCCCACGTTTTGCATAGCAGCGTGGCCCCACAAGTGACATGAGCTGAGCCTGCGCAGAGGTGAGCACTGCTACCACTGCAGGAGACTGTGTCCACCCACGATCCTGACTGCATAGCTCGTCTCTCAGACAGAGAGCCTCCCCATGGCTGTTTCTTCAATAACCTGTTTGTTTTTGTTTGTTTTTGTCTTTTTTGGAGATGGAGTCTTGCTCTGTTGTCCAGGCTGGAATGCAGTGGCATGATCTTGGCTCACTGCAACTTCCAGCTCCCGGGTTTAAGCGATTCTCCTGCCTCAGCCTCCTGAGTAGCTGGGACTACAGGCACCTGCCACCACACCCAGCTAATTTTTCACCATGTCAGTCAGGCTGGTCACAAACTCCTGACCTCAGGTGATCCACCTGCCTCGGCCTGCCAAAGTGCTGGGATGACAGGCATGAGCCACCACACCCGGCTGTGTTCCCATTTTTTATCTCAGTGCTGTGGTTTCATCTTCGTTGGCCAGTTCTTTGTTTTGATTACTTACTTTTTAAAACTGTTGGCCGGGTGTGGTGGCCCACGCCTGTAATCCCAGCACTTTGGGAGGCCGAGGCGGGCAGATCACAAGGTCAGGAGATCGAGACCATCCTGGCTAACACAGTGAAAGCCTGTTTCTACTAAAAAATACAAAAAATTATCTGGGCGTGGTGGCGGGTGCCTGTAGTCCCAGCTCCTCAGGAGACTGAGGCAGGAGAATGGCGTGAACCCGGGAGGCGGAACTTGCAGTGAGCTGAGATCACACCACTGCACTCCAGCCTGGGCGACAGAGCAAGACTCTGTCTCAATAAAAAAAAAAAAAAACTGTCACCTGGGTCTGTCACTGGGAGAGAAGGAGGGGACACAGCTTCACGCTTTGTAGTCTGTGCATGAACTGAGGGACGGGTGTGTGGTGTGGGTCACTGGTTGTGGTGTGACAGGCGTGGACGGGTGTGCGGGGGGGGTCACTGGTTGTGGTGTGGACTGAGATGTGTGCAGCCGTGTTTGCATGTCACAAGTTACAGTTCTCTCCGTGTAATTTAATTATGTCCTTGCGGCCTTGCTGTTTATTGGACAAACTGCAGTAACCGCTGCCCCTCGTGTGGCAGAGCTGTGTAAAGCCTTGGCTGCCCATGCGGCATCTTGAGTGCACAGAGGCCAAAGCTGAGACGACTTGCCTGGGGTGCTACACGTGTTGGGCAGCAGACAGAGCCTCCCACCCCTCCCTCTTGCTCCCCAGGTACCACGGCCCATGTGGGTATCATGCTGTATGGGGTGGACAGCCGGAGCGGCCACCGGCACCTGGACGGTGACAGAGCCTTCCACCGCAACAGCCTGGACATCTTCCAGATCGCCACCCCGCACAGCCTGGGCAGTGTGTGGAAGATCCGAGTGTGGCACGACAACAAAGGTCTGTGTAGACCCTGCGGAGCTCTGCCTCTCTGCCCCCGCATTGGGGTGCCCCGCGAGCCTGACCTCCCTCCCGCACCTCTGCAGGGCTCAGCCCCGCCTGGTTCCTGCAGCACGTCATTGTCAAGGACCTGCAGACAGCCCGCAGTGCCTTCTTCCTGGTCAATGACTGGCTGTCGGTGGAGACGGAGGCCAACGGGGGCCTGGTGGAGAAGGAGGTGCTGGCGGCGAGTAAGGCCTCGTTCCATGTTCCTGCTGTGTGGGAGGTTGGGCGGGGTGGTCCTGCCCCAAGGCCTCCTGCAGCTGGGCCCTCCCTGCCCCCAGGCGACGCAGCCCTGTTGCGCTTCCGGCGCCTGCTGGTGGCTGAGCTGCAGCGCGGCTTCTTTGACAAGCACATCTGGCTCTCCATATGGGACCGGCCACCTCGCAGCCGCTTCACCCGCATCCAGAGGGCCACCTGCTGCGTCCTCCTCATCTGCCTCTTCCTGGGCGCCAACGCCATGTGGTACGGGGCTGTTGGAGACTCTACCTACAGGTGGGTGCCGTAGGGGTCGGGACAGCCTCTTCCTGCCCAGCCCTTCCTGCCCCTCAGCCTCACCTGTGTGGCCTCCTCTCCTCCACACAGCGCGGGGCGTGTGTCCAGGCTGCGCCCGCTGAGTGTCGACACAGTTGCTGTTGGCCTGGTGTCCAGCGTGGTTGTCTATCCCATCTACCTGGCCGTCCTCTTTCTCTTCCGGATGTCCCGGAGCAAGGTGGGCTGGGGCTGGGGACCCGGGAGTACTGGGAATGGAGCCTGGGCCTCGGCACCACGCCCAGAGCTACTCTCCAGTACTGCAGCCAGAGGGAAAGGTGCCCACCAAAGGCTGGCTCTCGGGAAGGGTCAACACACTTGAGCAGCCTTAGCTAGACCGACCAGGGAGAAAAGAGAGAAGACTCAGATGCCAGAATTATGAAAGAACGAGGGCACTTCACTGCCAACCCTGCAGACATTAACAGAACCTAAGCACATGGTACGGACAACTGCACAGCAGCACACCAGATAACTCAGAAGAAGCGAGCACACAGCTGCGCACGCTTCCGAAATGCTCTTCAGAAGAAAATCTCGGTACATCTATGGCAAGTGAAGAGGCCAAGTCAGTCCCTTAGAAACCTCCCACTGGCTGGGCACGGCGGCTCACGCCTGTAATCCCAGCACTTCAGGAGGCTGAGGTGGGTGGATCTTAGTCCAGGAGTTTGAGACCAGCCTGGGGAGACCCCATCTGTGTAAAACATAAGAAAAAAAAAAAGAAAGAAATTCCCTAGCCGGGCGTGGTGGCTCAAGCCTGTAATCCCAGCACTTTGGGAGGCCGAGACGGGCGGATCATGAGGTCAGGAGATCGAGACCATCCTGGCTAACACGGTGAAACCCCGTCTCTACTAAAAAATGCAAAAAAACTAGCCGGGCGAGGTGGCGGCGCCTGTAGTCCCAGCTGGTCGGGAGGCTGAGGCAGGGGAATAGGGTAAACCTGGGAGGCGGAGCTTGCAGTGAGCCAAGATCCGGCCACTGCACTCCAGCCTGGGCCACAGAGCGAGACTCCGTCTCAAAAAAAAAAAAAAAGGCCGGCACGGTGGCTCAAGCCTGTAATCCCAGGCCGGGCGCGGTGGCTCAAGCCTGTAATCCCAGCACTTTGGGAGGCCGAGACGGGCGGATCACGAGGTTAGGAGATCGAGACCATCCTGGCTAACACGGTGAAACCCCGTCTCTACTAAAAAATACAAAAAACTAGCCGGGCGAGGTGGCGGGCGTCTGTAGTCCCAGCTACTCAGGAGGCTGAGGCAGGAGAATGGCGTAAACCCGGAAGGCGGAGCTTGCAGTGAGCTGAGATCCGGCCACTGCACTCCAGCCCGGGCGACAGAGCGAGACTCCGTCTCAAAAAAAAAAAAAAAAAAAAAAAAGCCTGTAATCCCAGCACTTTGGAGGCCGAGATGGGCGGATCACGAGGTCAGGAGATCGAGACCATCCTGGCTAATACGATGAAACCCTGTCTCTACTTAAAAATACAAAAAACTAGCCGGGCGACGAGGCGGGCGCCTGTAGTCCCAGCTACTCGGGAGGCTGAGGCAGGAGAATGGCGTAAACCCGGGAGGCGGAGCTTGCAGTGAGCTGAGATCCGGCCACTGCACTCCAGCCTGGGTGGCAGAGCAAGACTCCGTCTCAAAAAAAAAAAAAAAAAAAAAGAAAGAAATTCCCGCAAAGAGAAGCCCAGGCTCAGAGCCTTCAGTATATAATTCTTCTAAACAGTTGAAGAAGAATTAACACCAATCCTTCACAGACTCTTTGCAAGAAATACAGCAGGTGGGAACTCTTCCCATTCATACAGAAATGGTAGGCTGCACCCCTTAGGAATACACACATGGGGGTCCTCAACAGGTCACATGCAAACCAACCCCAGCAGCACACAGAGAAGGCGCATGTGCCGCGACCAGGAGGGCTTGTTCCTGAGTCCATGGCAGGAACTGGTGGCCACATGTGGCTGCTCATATTTAAGTTAATTAAAATGAAATGATGGCCGGGCATGGTGGCTCACACTTGTAATCCCAGCACTTTGGGAGGCCGAGGCCAGCAGATCACTTGAGGTCAGGAGTTCAAACCAGCCTGGCCAGCACGGTGAAACCCCATCTCTGCTAAAAATACAAAAAATCAGCTGGGTATCGTGGCAGACGCCTGTAATCCCAGCTACTCAGGAGGCTGAGGCAGGACAATCGCCTGAATGTGGGATGTGAAGGTTCCAGTGAGCTGAGATTGTGCCACTGCGCTCCAGCCTGGGTGACAGAGCGAGACTCTGTCTAAAAATAATAAATGAAATTTAAAACTCTGTTCCTTAGCTGTATCAGTCGCCTGTCAAGTGCTCAGTAGCACACGTTGCAAGGGGCTGCCATCACGGACAGTGGAGATGTCACATATACCCACCATTCTAGAACATTCCGTCGGATGGCACTGGGCTCTGCCCTGTCTGCTGAGGAGGTGGCTTCTCATCCCTGTCCTGAGCAGGTCTGAGCTGCTGCCCTCTGACCACTGCCCTTGTCCTGCAGGTGGCTGGGGGCCTGAGCCCCACGCCTGCCAGGCAGCAGGTGCTGGACATCGACAGCTGCCTGGACTCATCCGTGCTGGACAGCTCCTTCCTCACGTTCCCGGGGCTCCATGCTGAGGTGAGGGCTCCACGGGGGGGGGGGGTCCCAGGCTGGGCTGGGGATGCTGTCATCTTGGGGCAGCTTGGACTAAAGACACTGTGCATCTCTTAGCAGGCCTTTGCTGGACAGATGAAGAGTGACTTATTTCTGGATGATTCTAAGAGGTGGGTTCCCTAGAGCAACCTTGAGCCCTGGTGCAGGTCACTGTGTCTGGAGTGCCAGGGGTGTGCGGGCTGCATGTCCTTGCTGGGTGTCTATGGCTCCATGTGGTCACACCACCTGGGAGCGGGTTTGCTCAGAAGCCCAGCATGTCCATGCGTGACTGGACGGGGGTGCAGTGCGTGGGTGACACATCCCCTGGCACCTTGCTGACCCACACCACCTGCAGCCTGGTGTGCTGGCCCTCCAGTGAGGGAACGCTCAGTTGGCCGGACCTGCTCAGCGACCCGTCCATTGTGGGCAGCAACCCACGGCAGCTGGCACGGGGCCAGGCGGGCCATGGGCTGGGCCCGGAGGAGGACGGCTTCTCCCTGGCCAGCCCCTACTCGCCTGCGAAATCCTCAGCATCAGGTGAGCTGGGGTGAGAGGAGGGGGCTCTGAAGCTCACCTGCGCAGCTGGGCCCACCCAGTGCCTCCTATGTCTCTAGATGAAGACCTGATCCAGCAGGTCCTTGCCAAAGGGATCAGCAGCCCGGCCCCGACCCAAGACACCCACATGGAAACGGACCTGCTCACCAGCCTGTGAGTGCCCGGCTCTCGGGGGAGGGGTGATGCCAGAGGAGGGGCCGGGACTCAGGCCAGGCAGCCGTGGTCCCTGGGGTGGTTGGGGTGGGCTGGGGGCTGTGGTTGCACCACTTCACTTCTCTGAACCTTTGGCTTCTTGTCTGTGGAAAGAGCCTCATAGGATCCTCCAGGGCGTGAGAAGCTTCCCTTTAGGGAGGGAGCAGGTGCATGGGGCTTTGGAGGAGCAGAAAGGCTCCTGTGTGAGGCTGGCCGGAGCCACATTTTTATTTTGTTCTCAGAGCAGTGAGAAATTATGGGTGGGTTTTTAAATACCCCATTTTTTTCTTTTTGAGACCATTTTTGATTATTTGTCTTTTAAAGAATTTCTTGGCTGGGCACAGTGGCTCATGCCTGTAATCCCAGCACTTTGGGAGGCCGAGGTGGGCGGATCACCTGAGGTCAGCAGTTCAAGACCAGCCTGGCCAACATGGCGAAACCCCATCTCTACTAAAAATACAAAAAATTAGCCAGGCATGGTGGCAGGTGCCTGTAGTCCCAGCTACTTGGGAGACTGAGGCAGGATAATCGATTGAACCTGGGAGGTGGAGGTTGTAGTGAGCTGAGATTGCGTCACTGTACTTCAGCGTGGGCGACAGTGTGACTCGGTCTCAAAAAAAAAAAAAGACTGTGCGTGGTGGCTCACCTTTGTAATCCCAGCACTTTGGGAGACTGAGGCGGGCAGAGCACCTGGGCTTGGGAGTTCAAGACCAGCCTGACCAACATGGAGAAACCCCATCTTTACTAAAAATGCAGAATTAGCCGGGCATAGTGGCTCACGCCTGTAATCCCAGCACTTTGGGAGGCCAAGGTGGGCAGATCACCTGAAGTCAGGAGTTTGAGACCAGCCTAGCCAACATGGCAAAACCCCATCTCTGCTAAAAATACAAAATATTAGCCAAGCGTGGTGGCGGGCACCTGTAATCAGGAGAATCGATTGAATCCGGAAGGCTGAGGCTGCAGTGAGCTGAGATTGCGCCATGGCACTCCAGCCTGGGCCACAGAAGAGCGAAGCTCCATCTCAAAAAAACTTTTTTTTTTTCTCTCAATTTCTTGGTTGTTTTCCAACCTATCAACAAAGGGTCATATGGAGACCTTGTATGTAGTCATGCACATCCACCCTTTGGTAGAGTGCACCACACATACATGTGACCCCGGGCTCTGCCGTGCCCTCCTGTGCTCAGGTGTGCTGAGGCGCACACGGCCCTGCCGTCACGCTGCAGCTGCCTGCAGGATTCAGTGCGGTGGCACGCAGTGGAGGTGCAGAGTCCCGGAGCCACAGGCCACACCACAGGGCCCGCATGCGCAGGGGCTGCGGTGTCTGGGTTTGGGTAACTACACCCTGAGACATTTGCATAGCAACAGAATTACCTAATGACACATTTCTCAGAACATATCCCTGGCACTAAGTGGTGCGTGGCTTTTCCATCCACGTCTATTTTGATTTCTGTGTTATTCCTTGGAGTGCTTCTCATTGTCAAGCAACTAGGAACTAAAGAGGTATGAACTGCCCATGGACTCAGACAAAAAGGAAAACTTCCTGATTTACAAAAGGCAGATAACCATGACATGAGGGCATCTTTATGAATAAATTAGCAGTTGGTTTTAAAAATACAGAGTATGGGGAAATCCAGGGGTAGGCACTACCAGCTGAGCAGCCCAAAGCTCTTTGTGAAATCCAGATTCATTGCTTCTGCAGGGATTTCTGGTAGCAGCTCAGACTCCACAGTCACACAGAGCACGTGGCCCTCGCCCTCCCGGCTTTTTCAACCCTTGGCTGTCCCTTGCTCAGACAGTGCTTCGGGCTGACCAGGTCAGAGGCTTGGGTTCATCCTGGACCCCTCTGCATCCTTCCTCACTCCAGCCTCCAGCACATCCCGTGGCTCCTTTCCCAATGCAGAGCATGGCCTTCCCTGTGCCTGGGCCTGCACCCTCTGTCCTGGCGGCACCTCTGCTCTGGCATTCCTGGCCACCCCATGCCTCCCTGTCAGCCATTCTCCATCTCTGCCAGCAAGAGCCTGCTCCCTGAGTCAGACCGAGTCATTTGTGTTGCTATAAAGGAATAGTTGAAACTGGGTCATTTTTTATTTTTAATTTTTTGAGATGGAGTCTCACTCTGTCGCCCAGACTGGAGTGCAGTGGCACGATCTCGGCTCACTGCAAACTCTGCCTCCCAGGTTCAAGCAGTTCTCTGCCTCAACCTCCCAAGTAGCTAGGATTACAGGCGCCCGTCACCACAGCCGGCTAATTTTTGTGTGTGTTTTTAGTAGAGATGGGGTTTCACCATCTTGGCCATGCTGGTCTTGAATTCCTCACCTTTTGATCCACCCACCTTGGCCTCCCACAATGCTGGGATTACAGGCGTGAGCCACCGCGCCTGGCTAAGTTGAGGCTGGGTCACTTTTTAATTTTTTGTAGGGACAGGGTCTCACTGTCTCCAACTCCTAAGCTCAAGTGATCCTCCTTCCTCAGCCACCTGAAGTGCTGGGATTACAGGGCTGAGCCACCGTGCCCAGCCAAGAGTGCCTTTTATCCTCTGAGAGGCAGCAAAACAGGAAGCAGTCAGTACAGTGCGGCCCCCGGGTCAGGCGGTTCTTTCGGTGATGGGTTGACCAGGGCGCAGGTGCGGGAGAGCGCCCAGGGAGCCTATGACTCAGCGTGTCGCAGTTGGTCTCGTCCTCCCCCTCATGCATCTTTGCTGCCTCCGTACCTCTTCTCTAGCAGCTCTGGGACTGGGCATGTCAGCATGGTGCCCTGATGCAGTGGCACAGCCTTGGTGGTCATTGGCTCCTGGAAACACAGGCAGATCTCTGGCCCCAGGGAGCCCTACACACTTGGGATTTGAAAGGCATTTATATGTTTCCTTGTCCAAAAATAAATTTTAGGCCATAAAACTGCATGGGAGAGACACACTGGGCTCTAGATTGTGGAGATGCTCGTTGGATGGTCGAGACCCAGTCATAGTTTGCAGGGTTGAGGGGGGCCTGTCACGCCCTGGGAGGCCGTGTGTGGCTGTAGGGGCGGCTGGTCAGGCTGTGGGCGATGGGTTTATCAGCAGAAAGTGAGTGGGAGAGGGACACAGGCAGACACTTGGCTTTGGCGCCTGGAGTGGCTCTTGGTTCCCTGGCTCCTAGCACCACTCCCACTCTCATTTGGGGTAGGGTCTTCCGTCTCTTTGTGGGGGGACCCCATGACCCGAGAGGCTCAAGAAACTGCCCGCCCAGATTAGCATGGGCGTGGCTGCCACTGCCTCCTGGAAGCCGGAATGAATTCACAGCCCACCATGTCCCCCAGGTCCAGCACTCCTGGGGAGAAGACAGAGACGCTGGAGCTGCAGAGGCTGGGCGAGCTGGGGCCGCCGAGCCCGGGCCTGACCTGGGAACGGCCCCAGGCAGCGAGGCTCTCCAGGACAGGTGCGCTTGCGTAGGCCCGGGATGCCCCCAGCCCCTCCCTGTTAGTTGCCTGTCACAGGTCTGTCTCTGCTTTCCCAGGACTGGTGGAGGGTCTGCGGAAGCGCCTGCTGCCGGCCTGGTGCACCTCCCTGGCCCACGGGCTCAGCCTGCTCCTGGTGGCTGTGGCTGTGGCTGTCTCAGGGTGGGTGGGTGTCAGCTTCCCCCCGGGTGTGAGTGTTGCGTGGCTCCTGTCCAGCACCACCAGCTTCCTGGCTTCATTCCTCGGCTGGGAGCCACTGAAGGTGAGTGAGGGGGCTGTCGGGTAGGCTGCAGGCCTCCAACGGGGGACCCCTCTGAAGCCACCCCCTCCCCAGGTCTTGCTGGAAGCACTGTACTTCTCACTGGTGGCCAAGCGGCTGCACCCTGATGAAGATGATACCCTGGTGGAGAGCCCGGCTGTGACGCCTGTGAGCGCACGTGTGCCCCGCGTACGCCCCCCCCACGGCTTTGCACTCTTCCTGGCCAAGGAGGAAGCCCGAAAGGTCAAGAGGCTACACGGCATGCTGCGGGTGAGCCCGGGTGCGGCCTGTGCCGCCTCCACTTCCTTTCTCCCACCTCCCACCCATGTACACGGGACACTCTCTTCCCCCTTTCCTCACCCAGAAGGCCCTTGGGGGTTCAAGGCTCTGCAGCCTCTGCCCGGACTCCCTCCTACCCTATGCCCTCCACTTGCTGCCCCAGTCCCTTCCAGGGCCCAGCTCCAATGCCCACTCCTGTCTCACCCTGAAGGCCCCTAAAAACCGCTGCAGTGGCCTGTGTGTCTGCCCCCAGGTGGGGTCCCGGGCAGGGTGTGTGCTGCCGTTACTTAGCCAGGTAAAGTCTTGGGGCGCCCCCTGCCAGCTCACCTTCCTGCAGCTGCACCTGCTATGGGGGCTCCAGCTGTGGCCAAAGCCCTGCTGTCACTGGGCTGGGGCCAGGCTGACCACAGGGCCTCCTGTCCACCAGAGCCTCCTGGTGTACATGCTTTTTCTGCTGGTGACGCTGCTGGCCAGCTATGGGGATGCCTCGTGCCATGGGCACGCCTACCGTCTGCAGAGCGCCATCAAGCAGGAACTGCACAGCCGGACCTTCCTGGCCATCACGCGGTACGGGCATCCGGTGCACTGGTCTGTCTCCTGGGCTTTGGTTTTGCCTTTAGTCCAGCTAAATCCTAAGGGACGTGGAAATATGTAGATACCTTTTTGGTTGCCAGAACTGGAGGTCGGTGCTGCTGGCATCAGTGGGCAGAGGCAAGGGAAACAGCTTCGTGCCCTGCAGTGCACAGGATGGGCCCATGACAGAATTGTCTGCCCCAGAACATCCCCAGGATAAGGCTGAGGAGCCCAGGTCTAGCCGTGGCCAGCAGGTCTAGCCGTGGCCAGCAGGGCAGTGGGAGCCATGTTCCCTGGGTCTATAGCGGCCGCTTACTCCAGGCGGGCATAGGGCAGTGGGGGCTGGAGCACGTGACTGTGTCTGGTGCTGTGGCAGGTCTGAGGAGCTCTGGCCATGGATGGCGCACGTGCTGCTGCCCTATGTCCACGGGAACCAGTCCAGCCCAGAGCTGGGGCCTCCACGGCTGCGGCAGGTGCGGCTGCAGGAAGGTGAGCTGGCAGGGGGTGCCCCAAGACTTAAATCCTTCCTCTTGTCCAGAGAGCAGCCTTCAGCGGAACTCTGGCATCAGCTCTGCTCCTTAGCTGTGTGACCTTTGCTCTCTTGACACTGCCGTTTCCTTCTCTGTATAGTAGAGATGGTAACATTGTCTAATTGATGGCTGCCGGGAGGGTTCTCTGGGGTGGTGCGGAACCAGAGCTCAGGCGAGCTGGCCAGCAGGAAGCACGCCTACTGGGTTTTGATGACGCCCTGGTCCCGGCCTGGGACTTGGTGTGTTTCAGCACTCTGCCCAGACCCTCCCGGCCCCAGGGTCCACACTTGCTCAGCTGCGGGAGGCTTCAGCACCAGCGACTACGACGTTGGCTGGGAGAGTCCTCACAATGGCTCAGGGACATGGGCTTACTCTGCACCAGATCTGCTGGGGTGAGCAGAGCGAGGGCCCCAGGCATCTGTGCCAAGGACAAGGGAGTAGTTCTCCAGGAGTGCCCTGGCCTCTTGACCAGCCTGGCTCGGGGGTGCCGGAAGGGCTGGGGTGCAGCACCAACGCCACCCCTCTCCGGCAGGGCGTGGTCCTGGGGCTCCTGTGCAGTGTATGACAGCGGTGGCTACGTGCAGGAGCTGGGCCTGAGCCTGGAGGAGAGCCGCGACCGGCTGCGATTCCTGCAGCTGCACAACTGGCTGGACAACAGGTGGGAGCTCCCTCCTCTGCCCTCTCCGGGGTGGCTGCAGTCACTAGCCAAGAGCCCACCCTCACCCCTCAGGCCCCGCTGGCCTAGGCGGCTTCCACAGCCCCTCAGCCACGCCTGCACTGCGTGGTCCCCGAAGCTTCCGCCCTGCCACCCTCTCCTAGTGACCCGCACCCTCTGCGCAGGAGCCGCGCTGTGTTTGTGGAGCTCACGCGCTACAGCCCGGCTGTGGGGCTGCACGCCGCCGTGACGCTGCGCCTCGAGTTCCCGGCGGCCGGCCGTGCCCTGGCCGCTCTCAGCGTCCGCCCCTTCGCGCTGCGCCGCCTCAGCGCGGGCCTCTCGCTGCCTCTGCTCACCTCGGTACGCCCGCACCCGGCCAGACCCCGCTCCTCCCACCGGCAGCGTCCCACCCCTTGCAGGGTCACGCCCCTCACTGGGCGCCGCCCCCGCAGCGTCCCACCCTTCGCAGGGCCACGCCCCTCGCTGGGCCCCGCCCCCGGCAGCGTCCCACCGTTCGCAGGGCCACGCCCCTCCCTGGGCCCAGCCCCCGGCAGCGCCCCACCCTTCGCAGGGCCACGCCCCTCCCTGGGCCCCGCCCCCGCAGCGCCACGCCCCTCCCTGGGCCCCGCCCCCGGCAGCGCCCCACCCTTCGCAGGGCCACGCCCCTCCCGGGCCCCGACCCTGGCAGCGCCCCACCCTTCGCAGGGCCACGCCCCTCCCTGGGCCCCGCCCCCGGCAGCGCCCCACCCTTCGCAGGGCCACGCCCCTCCCTGGCCCCGCCCCCGGCAGCGCCCCACCCTTCGCAGGGCCACGCCCCTCCCTGGGCCCCGCCCCCGGCAGCGCCCCACCCTTCGCAGGGCCACGCCCCTCCCTGGGCCCCGCCCCCAGCAGCGTCCCACCCTTCGCAGGGCCAGTCCCCAGCAGCGTCCCACCGCTCGCAGAGCCCCGTCCCCAGCAGCGTACCAGCCCTCGCAGGACCCCACCCCGGCAGCGTCCCACCCTTCGCAAGATGCCGCTCACTCTCCTGACCCTGCCCCTCCAGGTGTGCCTGTTGCTGTTCGCGCTGCACTTCGCCGTGGCCGAGGCCCGTACTTGGCACAGGGAAGGGTGCTGGCGCGTGCTGCGACCCAGGGCCTGGGCACGGTGGCTGCTGGTGGTGCTGACGGCGGCCACAGCGCTGGTACGCCTCGCCCAGCTGGGCGCCGCCGACCGCCAGTGGACCCGCTTCGTGCGCGGCCGGCCACGCCGCTTCACCAGTTTCGACCAGGTGGCGCAGCTGAGCTCCGCAGCCCGTGGCCTGGCGGCCTCGCTGCTTTTCCTGCTCTTGGTCAAGGTAAGGGTGGGGCCGGTGGGCGCGGGGCTGGGCCCAGACCCCAGGGCTGCAAACGGATGGACCCCTCGTCCGCAGGCCGCTCAGCAGCTACGCTTCGTGCGCCAGTGGTCTGTCTTTGGAAAGACGTTATTCCGGGCTCTGCCTGAGCTCCTGGGGGCCACCCTGTGTCTGGTGGTGCTCGGGGTAGCCTACGCCCAGCTGGCCGTTCTGGTAGGTGACTGCGCGGCCGGGGAGGGCCCCTTAGCTCAGCTCAGCTGCACTCCCTCACTGATGCTGCCTTCCCCGCAGCTCGTGTCCTCCTGCGTGGACTCCCTCCGGAGTGTGGCCCAGGCCCTGCTGGTGCTGTGCTCTGGGACCGGGCTCTCTACCCTGTGTCCTGCCGAGTCCTGGCACCTGTCACCACTGCTGTGTGTGGGGCTCTGGGCGCTGCGGCTGTGGGGCGCCCTACGGTTGGGGGCTGTCATCCTTCGGTGGCGCTACCACGCCCTGCGTGGAGAGCTGTACCGGCCGGCCTGGGAGCCCCAGGACTATGAGATGGTGGAGCTGTTCCTGCGTAGGCTGCGCCTCTGGATGGGCCTCAGCAAGGTCAAGGAGGTGGGTACGGCCCAGTGGGGGGGAGAGGGACACGCCCTGGGCTCTGCCCAGGGTGCAGCCGGACTGACTGAGCCCCTGTGCCGCCCCCAGTTCCGCCACAAAGTCCGCTTTGAAGGGATGGAACCGCTGCCCTCTCGCTCCTCCAGGGGCTCCAAGGTACCCCCGGATGTGCCCCCACCCAGCGCTGGCTCGGATGCGTCGCACCCGTCCACCTCCTCCAGCCAGCTGGATGGGCTGGGCGTGAGCCTGGGCCGGCTGGGGACGAGGAGTGAGCCCGAGCCCTCCCGTCTCCAAGCCGTGTTTGAGGCCCTGCTCACCCAGTTTGACCGGCTCAACCAGGCCACAGAGGACGTCTACCAGCTGGAGCAGCAGCTGCACAGCCTGCAAGGCCGCAGGAGCAGCCGGGCCCCCGCCGGACCTCCCCGTGGCCCATCCCCGGGCCTGCGGCCAGCACTGCCCAGCCGCCTGGCCCGGGCCAGTCGAGGTGTGGACCTGGCCACTGGCCCCAGCAGGACATCTCTGTGGGTCAAGAACAAGGTCCACCCCAGCAGCACTTAGGCCCCTTCCCTGGTGGGGATGGGCTGTGGAGTCAGAGTGGACACCGCTCAGTATTACCTTCTGCCACCCTCAAGGCCTCGGGCCAGGCAGAATGGCTGCACGCAGGTTCCCCAGAGAGCAGGCAGGGGTGTCTGTCTGCCTGTGGGCTTCAGCACTTTAAAGAGGCTGTGTGTCCAACCAGGACCCAGGGTCCCCTCCCCGGCTCCCTGGGGGAGGACACAGCAGTATTGGATGTTTTCTAGCCTCTGAGATGCTAATTTATTTGCCCGAGTCCTCAGGTACAGCGGGCTGTGCCCGGCCCCACCCCCTGGGCAGATGTCCCCCATCGCTAAGGCTGCTGGCTTCAGGGAGGGTTAGCCTGCGCCGCCGCCACCCTGCCCCTAAGTTATTACCTCTCCTGTTCCTACCGTACTCCCCGCATCGTCTCACTGTGTGTCTCGTGTCAGTAATTTATATGGTGTTAAAAATGTATATATTTTTGTATGTCACTATTTTCACTAGGGCTGAGGGGCCTGGCAGCTGAAACTGGGCCCTGCGCCCAGAGCTGGCCTCCCCAACACCTGGGTAGGTGTGGCGGGGCTATGGCAGCCCGGCTGCTGCTTGGATGCGACCATGACCTTGGGCCAGTGCTGGGGGCACAGCTGTCCCCCAGGCACTCTCATCACCCGAGGCTGTGTCATCCTTCTTGCCCTGGGCCAGGTAGCGAGAGAGCAGCGCCCAGGCCTGCTGGTATCGGGTCTGGGCAAGAGCAGGACTGGGCATGTCAGAGGACCCCAGGGTGGTTAGAGAAAAAGACCCCTCCTGGTGGCTGGCTCCCAGGGTGGAGGAAGGTGAGCGTGTGCGCGTGCGTGCTGTGCGGCCCGGGCAGCCCCAGGGCCCTCAAGAGTTGGCTGCGCCTGCTTTTGTGTGCCACTTGTGGGCACGGCTGCTACTAGAGCCTCAACCTCCCCCCACCCAACCCCCGCACCAAGCAGACAAAGTCAATAAAAGAGCTGTCTGACTGCAACCTGTGCCTCTGTCTGTGCACCAGGGCCAGGACTTTATTTCACTGACACAAAATACTGTCCAGGGCCGGCGCAGCAGGGACGGCCCCAGCCTCACACGAACTCGGTGAAGTCCTCCACGGAGGAGATGAGGCGCTTCCGCTGACCCACCTCGTAGCCAGACGTGGGCTCGGCCGGAGTCTGTGCAGGGCCTTTGGTATGGGACGGGGGGTGCACCAGAGGCAGGCTGGGGTTGGTGTAGGTGGCTTCCTCGCAGATCTGGAGGAAGAGGCAGCTTGGGCAGCAAGTCCAGGAGGCGTGGCACCCGCTCTGCCCACCCAGCCGCCCCCCAGCCTGGGCAGCCAACACACCCTGCGGAGGGGGCCCCATCTTCCCTACCCGCTGGCGGAGCCTCTTGATGTGGCGGAGCCGGGCGATCCACTTGGACGGGTAGATGTCGGTGGGGTTGGAGCGGCTGTGGTGCACCTGTGAGGCCATCTGGGGACGTAGGCAGGGGTGAGCTCACTCTCAGGTGGCACTTGGGCCTGTCCCACCAGCTCATGCCTGGACCTGCCCCCACTCACGTTTGCATGCAGGGCCATCTGACGGGCCACAAAAGGCAGGTTGCGGTCAGACACGATCTTGGCCACGCTGGTATCCACAAGGCCCTCCATGTCTGGGGAGACTTGGTGGTCATGCCAGGCCCAGGGCCCTTGGCGCCACCCTGCCCCGTCCCACCCCAACCCTACCTTTCCTGCACTGCCCAGCCCCACCCGGCCCTACCTTTCCTGCAC
Source organism: Trachypithecus francoisi (assembly GCF_009764315.1). Taxonomy (NCBI): domain Eukaryota; kingdom Metazoa; phylum Chordata; class Mammalia; order Primates; family Cercopithecidae; genus Trachypithecus; species Trachypithecus francoisi. Next base: position 112,950,065 of record NW_022681460.1, read on the forward strand.
TGCAGGGACACCAGGTTGCACTCATAGTCCAGCGGGGTGATGATCACGTGGACAAAGTTGAACTGGCCCTGCCCAGACAAGAGAAGGGGTCATCCCCGCGCACACCGTGTGCTGAGGGCTGCGCTCAGCCACTGCCTGGCTGCACGGCTAGACGCTTCTCGACTCCATGGGCAGCATCTGCCCCTGAACTTTCCCCTCCGGCAGCGGGGCTGTGTTTAGCCTCCCACAGGCCAAGCCCCCTCCACACCTAGGCCAAGCCCCCTCCACACCTGGGCCCAGCACCCACATGCGCTACGGCCACAGCGGGGCACCTCTACGTGCTAGGGCCCCCAGGGTGTCTGCACACATCCAAATCCGTCTGCCCAGCCATGAAGTGTGCCGTGTACCCCATCTCAGCACCACCACACCCTCCTCAGCCTCCGGATGCCCCCCATGGATCGTCTTGGCGTCTGGCCGGGCCCACCTTCGCTCTGCTCCTGCCCCTCCTGGACTCTGACTAGCAGCCCCGGGGTTTTGGTTCAGTGGTTGCCTCAGGGTCCTGGGGCCCTTGGAGTGAGGCCTCCAGCCCACCTGCCCTGCCTGGGCCATGCCAGCTCTCCCTGCCGCACTGGGGCTCACCCGACAGAGCACCCAGGACATGCTCTGTGACACTGGCCGACCCAGCCCACCTCCAGAAGAGGCTGATGCTGGTTGCTGCCTAGTGGTGCGTGGCGGTAGCCAAGCGAGTGGCCTGACAGCTGCCACTGGGGAGAGTGGGGGCCCAAGGGCCGCGCCGGGCAGACAGGAAGCACCAGCTATACTGTGCCCACCCAGCACATCCAGTCTGCACTTGCCAGTTACTCCTGACAAAACCCCAGCAGCAGGGGCCACAGTCTCCATGGCACAGATGATGCAACTCAGGCTCAGGGATTGAAGCTCGTGCCCACGGGGCCCTGAGCACTGCGGCCTCTCATGCTCCTTGTGTCCGAAGCCCAGGGAGGACCCCCCCAACCCGAGACACAGTAGCGCACCTGCCTGGGACCCAGCCCCCCTGACAGCACCTCACTCACCTTGATGGTGCCGAGCTTGAAGTCCTCGCCAGAGTCATTGTAGACAATGGACACGAAGTCGTTGCCCAGGTGCCGCTTCTTGTCGCAGCGATGCTTGTCCACGTCCTTGGTGGGCATCAGGGTGGCGATGTGGAAGACGGCTGCGGGCGAGCAGAGCCAGATGGGTTTGTGGGGCCAGTGCTGAGGCCCTTTGTGCCTCGCACCGGGGCACCTCCTGATTCCTCCAGAGGTTCTGGGGGCCTGCGGGGCCACGTCCTCTGGTGCCTAGCCAGTGGCCCTCGGCTCTTCCCCAGGGACAGGGCTTCGGGAAGCAAAGCCGCCAGCCCCATCACTGCCTCCATGCCCATGCTGCTGAGCTCGGACCCTGAAGCCTGGAGAGCTGGAGAGCTGGAGAGGGTGGGGAGGGTGGGGATGGCGGGGCCGTGCCCCGAGGCGTGCGGCAGCAGGACGAGATGGGAGCCAGCAGGAGTGGGTGGGAGCCAGCAGGAGTGGGTGGGGGCCAGGCCACACCTTGCATGATGTCGTCGTGCCAGCAGTAGGTGAACTGGCCGTCCTCACCACACACGTCCAGGCCTCCCAGGTACACCTTGTCTGGCTGGCAGTCCTTGAGCTCGATGAGCCGGCCCAGGCCCGTCAGGAACTCCGTGTACCTGTATGAGCCATGCTCGTTGGACAGGATGGCGAGCTCACTGTTACTCTGTGGGGAGAGACGAGAGACAAGGTGGCATCACTCCTGGGCCAGGCCCCGCCCCGCAGAGGGTGGGGGTGCCCAGTGGGCTCTGCCGGGAGCCCCCACTCTGATCCCTGAGGCAGACGGGACCATCCATTCCAGCAGCCACCCAGGCCAGACACCAGGTGTCATCCTCAACTCCCTCTCTTCCCTCAGCCCCGTATACGCCTGGCCAGCAAAATCGGGGAGCTCCACCCTCAAAGCACAGCCGGGGCCCTGGCTTCTCAGCAGCCTGCCCCCGGGGGCCTACCGTGCTCCCACAGAGACCGTCACCACCCACCTCCACGAGCCACACAGCAGGAGGGACTCACTGAGACTCGGCTGAGTCAGAAGCAGCCCAGGCCCTACCCTTTCCCTTGGGATGAAGGTGCAGCCTCTAGGGCACTGAGGCTGCCTACCCTGTCGGCTCCCGTGCTCGCCCAGCACAGATGCTCCGGCTGGGCAGGGTGCCCCCGGCCTCTGCACCTGCTGCTGCTGTGCAGGGTGCCCCTACCCCTTATGCAGGCTCCCCCTGCCCTCTCCCTCACCACTTAGCTGTCAGCTCACTGACCAATAGCACCCTCCCCAGCCCCGCGACCGGTGCCACCCGCCCAGTCCTTCTGACTCCTTGGCGTGCCGGGTGCTCACATGCTGACCTGTCACTGGCGCCTGGGTCCCCAGCACTCAGAGCAGCACGTGGCACAGAGCTCAATGAGCACTTCATGCTCTAGGGGACCCAGCAGTGTTGAGCTCCGCGGGGCATAGGGGGCCCAGACTCCCACCCACTGCAGGCTGAGACCCAGCTGGCCCTGTCCAGGCACCTAGGTTGGCCCTGTAGCCTCACCTGGCCTTCTCCCACATATAGGACGGCGATCTTGTGGGTGTCGTATGATGGGATCTGGTCGAGGAGCTGCACCGACCGCTCAAAGGACTGTGACTGTGGCACACAGAGCCCTGCCTGAGCCCCAGATGCCTGTCCATGGGAAGCCGCCTCACCCAGGCTAGTCACAGCAGGCTGCCACAGGGAGCCGAGGCCAGAGCCCTCTGTAAGCCTGAGCTCTGAGCAACAGAGCTGGGCCCCCCACCATTCCCCGGAGCCACACGCTCCAGCAGACTGCAGGAGAGGGAGGCCACGCCTACCTCATTGGGCAGCAGGATTGGCTTGTTTGACTCATCGCCAAAGAAAGGCGAATGGTAGAGCTGCAGGAACACGAAACTGCACAGGGAGGAGACAGTGGGCACCCAGGTGAGGGCCTGGCCAGGGCAGCCACAGCCCAGGGAGGAACACAGAACCTGGCCATCTCCTACTCCACCGCCTTCCCAGGGGCTCCAGCCAGCCCTAGGGCACAGGTGAGGACCCTCCCCAGCCTGCTCGGCCTGGGGCAACTGAGGCACCAGGTTCCCGCAAGACGGGTGTCAGGAGCCCCACCCGGAAGCAAGAGGCCCACCTGGGGTTGATGCCCGGCACTTTCTCTGCATTGGAAGCTGTGGCTCTGCTCTTAAAGGCATCCCTTTCTACCCTCCTGCCCCTGCGTGATGGGGCCGAGTCGGAGATGGTGTAACCGCGGGGCCGGAGGCCACTGGGCGAGCGGGGGGAGCTGGAAGGCAAGGGACCCTCGGGCTGGCCCCGACTGTCTTCGCCCGAGGCTGGCCAGGCAGCACCTTCCCCGTCCAGGATTCCTGACTGTGAACGGGCCTTAACCTCAGGGCTCAGCCGACCCACGTCGGCCTTGTCCCCAGGGTCCCCGAGGATGTCCTGCAGGCTCTGCAGCTCGGGAGAGGAGCTGGACTTGCTCAGGGGCTGCGAGGGCTGGAAGGAGAGGTCCACAGAGGGCCGGCCACCCTCCGAGGAGACGGCTCGTTCAATGGGGATTCCCCCGGCAACCAGCTCCTCTGCGTGGAATGACTTCTCCTCCTGGCTGGAGGTTGAGGACGACTAAAAAGGACCATCCCAAAGAGAACCCCGTCAGGAGGCACCCTCGGGCCTCCCTGGGGCTGCCCTGGAGGTGGTGAGGCCCTATCTGTCCTCTGTCCCGGGGCCACAGAGCGGCCAAAGCACCAGGCTATGGTCCCCACCCGGGAAGCAGCAGCACCACCACCAGCTGTGCCCCACACTGCGCGAGCTGAGGTATCAGCATCCCGAGACCACAGGCTGCCCAGCAGCCAGGGGCCGGCCCAGGTGGACGGCTGGGAAGTGCAGACCGTCTGTGCACAAAGGATGTGGAAGAACATCTCACCCAAGTTCACAGAGCCAGTTCCCCGGGTGCAGGCACACCCACGCAGAGCCCTGCCTCCCACGAGGAGACCCCAGGGCTCAGGAGGGTCTAGGCTCTGAGCCACACTCACCCTGCTGTAGGCGTCTGTGCGCCTGTCCACGCCTAGCACTGCCTCAAAGTCCTCCAATCCTGGGGGCTCCACTGGCACAGGAACCTCGCCAGGACTTCCCTCCTCCATGACCACGGCAGAGTCTGGGAGGACACAGACGGGGCTGCTGGATGTGGGGCTAGGCCAGGCCCTGGCGCTCACAGAAGGCTCCGAGAACCAGCCTTCTGACCAGAGGGACAGCAGCCCTGCGAGCCTCCCCAGGGCTCTGCTTACTGCTGCCGTCCACCGAGCGGGCAGGGAAGACACTGGGAGGGCCCGGGCGTAACCCTGACACAGACATCTCCTGCATGAGCTCCTGGGGGTTGGGCAGGCAACCGGCTCTGCCCACCCTAGAGTCCACCAGCAGCCACCCCTGTGCCTCCAGGTAGGCAGGGGCAAGACACTCTCCGCCCAAGATGGGCCTCAGCTCTAGAAGAGGGGGCACCTAGAACCAGCCCTCCATAACCGAGGAGAGAGGCAGAGACGCCATGACGTGGGGGAAGTCCCTCTTCCCTATTTGCAAACAGACTTGGGAGCCCGCTCCCAAGAGCAGAGGCTCACCCTCCAACTCCAAGCCAGACCCAACAGCTGGGGACACTAAGGAGAGAGGGTGTGAGGTCCCAAAGCAGTACTTCCTGTGCCAGCGTCAGGGCAGGGGGAAAGAGAGTAGAAGCAGCAACAGAGGGGAACAACACAGCCCCCAGGAGCCCACACAGCCCTGCACACACACAGTCACCCGCCCCAGGGCCCGTCCCACGCAGCCCTTCCGAACTTGCTCCTGTCCGCACGTGGAGACCTGGCAGGGGAGCACCATGCAGGTCACAGCACTCCCTGCCAGGGCCTGGGGACAACAGGCAGAGGTCAGTCTGCAGGGCCCTTGGTCAACCTGGGACGCGAGGCACACGCCGCCCTATCTGTGGGTTCCAGAGGCCAGGGCAAGGCCAGCTTGGCGGAGGCCCGGGGCGGGCTTCCCCCTAAAGAGCTGGCACCCATCAGAGTCTGCAGCTCAGTTGATGTCACCATGGAGACTGAGGCCACCCCCACCCCTCGGGCCTGAAGCTGGGCGTCCTTGCACAGCGCAGAGACAGGGCTCAGCCACAAAAGGACCAAGTCAAGGGGATCCCGCTGGCTAAGCCAAGGCGTTCTGCACAGACGTCCTCATGCGAGTCGGGACCTGCTCCCCAGGGCAATGGAGGTCAGACGGACCATGGGGGTGGGCGGATGAGGCGATGAGCACAGCATCTATGAGGCAGAGTGGCGCTCTGCAGCGAACCGCTTCCCTTCGAGAGGCGCGCCAATACCTGCCCAGGAAACGCTCCTGTGCAGCTGTCCTTGGCAGCTGGACTGGTACAGGGAGGAGAAAGAGGCCACTGCAAGGGAAGCCCGTGCGCGGCCACGTCAGCAGGAGGAGGGGCTACACACAGGTCGAGCAGAGAGCACAGGCCCCGTGCCTGCAGAGGAGAGAGGGCAGGGCCAGCGGCCGGCAGGGGTGTGCACAGGGCCCTGAGCTGGAAGCTGCTCGGGCGGACCTGAGGAGGGCTGGGCCTCCCTCCTCCCGTGAGTAGACATCCTAGGCTGCTAAGTGCCATCTACAGCCACAGAGAAGGGCCAGAGGGTCTGGCGAGAAGCATGGTGCCAAGTGGGGTGGGGGCCCAGGGTATGCAGGCGGGCCTAGGTGTCCAAACCCGGGCCCAGGCAGGGAGGGAGGCTGCCGCGGAGCCTCCTGGAGCTGGCAGTGCTAGACTCCCCGTGGAGGGTGCTGGGCAAAGGCTCCACAGGGGCCCTACTGCTTCTGACACCGCCAGCTCCAGTTTCCTGAGCAGGGCAGGCAGCTCCCATAGGCCAGCCTTCTCCTCGGCATCGGAGAATGACTGTGCTGAGGCAGGCCAGGGACCACTCCCAGCCGTGTAGGTGCCCTCCGCGGAGGGGAGCCACGTTGCCGTCACCAGGAGCACCAGGCCAGTGGGAGCAGAGCCCATGCTAAGGCCCGCCATGCCACTCACCTGTGTTGGAGCGAGGCAGAGGAGGGGGTTTGGTCGTGCTGGCCGCTGGCACCGACAGCGACTTGTACAGGGCTGTGTCCCGGTGCTCCTTGAAGCGCTCCGCTGCCATGAGGGCGTTGGACAGCTCCTGCAGGGGCATGTTGTTGATGTCCGAGGAGAAAGGGCTGAGCGGGTTCTCCAGGCTCATCAGCCAGCTGGTGTTCCCTGCAGAGGCGGCAGCACCTTTGGCCTGAGGCCAGCGCCGCCCCACGCCCATCCCTGGCCCCCGGGAGGCCTCCTGGCTGGGCCCTGGTTTTGCCCTGATGCTCCCTCCCACGATCCTCAGGACCACCATGTCAGAGCCAGCGCTGGCGGCCACCACCCTGCTGTCCCCATCAGCTCCTGCCCCGAGGCCAGGCTCAGCCAAGCCTGGGGAGGCACCTCGGAGCGGCAGCCTCCAGCCCACACCCTCACAGTCCGGACCCAAGGCCTCCACGAGGGCCGGAACCCCACTCCTCGCACCCCTCAGCCACACCCAGGCACCCCTGGGCTCTGGGCCTCTGCAAAGGCCTCCGTCTGCCCCTGGGAAGAGGCTGAGCTGTGCCTCCATGTTGATGTGCTTTAATCCCAACCCCAGGAACTCCGAACAGGACTGTCTTGGAGACTGGGTTTCAGAAAGGTAATGAAGGCTAACAAGGCACCAGAGTGGACCCCAGGCCACGACTGTTTTCCTCCTGAGAAGATGGACACGCAGACATGCAGGAAAGACCCTGTGAGGACACAGGGAAAAAGCCGTCTGCACGGCAAGGATTGAGGCCTCTGAGAAGCACCTCCTGCCCAGGAGCACGTGGATCTCAGACCGCCAGCCTCCCGGCGGGGAGGGCGACTCTCTGCCGCGGAGGCCACTTGGTTCACTACAGGCCCTGCCCCACCTCGGCCACCTGGGTCGCCCCTCACAGCTCACCTCCGGAGACTTAAAAGTACCCCCAAATGGCCGGGGCGGTGGCTCACGCCTGTCATCCCAGCACTGTGGGAGGCCGAGGCAGGCCGATCACGAGGTCAGGGGATCAAGACCATCCTGGCTAACACGGTGAAACCCCGTCTCTACTAGAAATACAAAAAAATTGGCCAGGCGAGGTGGCGGGCGCCTGTAGTCCCAGCTACTCGGGAGGCGGAGGCAGGAGAATGGCGTGAACCTGGGAGGCGGAGCTTGCAGTGAGCCGAGATGGCGCCACTGCACTCCAACCTGGGCGACAGAGCGAGACTCTAGTCTCGGGGTGGGGGGGAAGTTACCCCCAAATACCCCAAGAGGACCAAGTCTGCAATCACCCCTGTGTGTCCACAGCTCTGTGGGTGACTGGCAGAGGGATGGGGCCCAGGCCAGCCCCGCCCAGTACCTGTGGGCCTCCGGACCAGGATCTCCGCCCAGCCCTGGGTCAGCAGGGGCACGTAGGCTGCCAGGTTCGTCTTCTCCTGCATAGGAAGCCGGGTGCCGGCTGAGGCTTTCTCAGGCTTCGCGGCTGGTGCAGTCTGTGGTCCTGGAGAAGTGGCACTGCCCGGGAACTGGGAGGCTGGCACATCCAGGGCGCCAACTCGAAGACCATGGCCCCCTGAAGAGGAGGGTGGAGGACTGGTGACCACCACTTACCTGATGCAAAACCACCAGCCTAAAGCTGAATACCACCCCCGGACCTGGCAGGCTAGTGCCACAGGGAGCCAGAGAGGGTGGCAGCTCTGCCCTCAAAGCACAGCCCACCACAGCACTGGCCTCAGTGGACCGAGGGCCACAGGGAGGGACCCAAAACCTGTCCTGCAGTCAGACCATGGCTCACTGGAGCAGAGGGGGCTCCAGGACTGAGCCGGGCTTAAGACCCACAGGAAACACCAGCTCCCAGAACAGGCCCCTCTGCAGCAAGCGGGCCGCACTCCACCACTCCATGGCTGTAGGTAAGCTGTGGAGGCCTCACCCCCAAGTCAGGATGTGGCCAGGCCTGAAGCCAGCCACCCCAGCCCCTGGGCTCAAGGGGCCCTCCTGAACACTGGGACCAGCAGCAGCAACTGAGGGAGCCCTGGGGCCTGTGTGGGAGTAGCTGGGGCCAAGGCTCACCTGACATAGAACGGACCCGGTCCCGGGCCCCACGGGACACCTGCTGCCCAGCCTGGGACTCCAGCTTGGCCGGCGCCTCCTTCGTCTGTCTCACATTCATGCCAGGGCTGGAGCTGAGAAGAGAATCCCAAGCACAGGGTGGACTCAGTCTCCAGGTTGGCACGAGGGTGCCTCGTGGACATGGGCTTGGGACAGCCAGTGTCGAGGCTGGCAAGCATGGAGAGAAAGGTGGTGCAGTCACCTCAACTCCGGGCCGGACTGCAGCTCCCCCGAGTCCAGGCCTAGTAACGACCGGGTCCCGGTTCCCACACTCGTCGTCACGGTGACAAGCTTGTTCCCAACCAGCCAGGTTTTGGTCCTGCCACCCGCCAGGAGGAACTCGCCCACAGGAGACCTAGAAGACAGGGAGTGTAAAACCCAGCTCGCCCGTGGAGCTCCGGAGGCCTCGGCTCCCGCAGGCCTGCCCAGCCCTGGAGTGCTGCCTGGACCTCTTCGGGACAGCTGTGAAGTTGGAGAAGACGTATCGAGCCATCATGTCCAGACAGGTTTCTGTGAGCTCCAGGTGGAGGTTTTTCAGGCTATCGTCAGCCTGGGCCATGGAGTTCTCGTCTGCAGACCCCAGGCTGGCACTGGTGAGGGACGTCTGTATCCTGCTGGAGGGAGAGGCCGCAACCGGGGTCAGGGTGCCAGGCAGGGCGGGCCGAGCCACCTATCACCAAGGGATCAAAGCTCAATGCATGCACGGCTGAGGACCTCGCTCGGAAAGAACCCAACAGGGCGTGGGCGGCCCAGCGAGCCTCAGCTTGAGAATCACGTGGACCACATCATCCCAGAGAACGGGGAGACGCTGGCTAGGGAAGACCAGGCCCATTGGTCAGAGCAGACTCAGGAGGCTAGAGAGACGGACATCCCCTCACCAAAGCCCATGGGAGCACTAAGTTACGGCCTCATGGTTAAACAGTGTGGTCATGCAGAGAGGCGGAGGCCACGCAGACAGGCCACATTGCATTCTGCCCGCAGGCTGCCTCTGGCGAGCACGCAGAGCTCTGGGGTCCCCACGTGGCCTTTCACCCTCACTCTCAGGCAGGCAAGCGGCCGCCTGGGCTCCACACCCAGCGACCAGTCACACATAAGTGACAGGGAAGAGCCTTATGCGGGGTTCATTCTGATACAAATTTCATAGCCCCTAGGCAATATTTTGCTCATGATACAGAATGTGCTAGAAAACGGCTTTAAGCTTCACCGAGCACCCCTACCACCCCAACCCCTGGCCAAGTCCCGCACAGCAGAGGCCGGCCTGAGGCAAGGAGGTGGATGGACTCAGGGCTGTGGGACCCCTTGGACTGCAACGGTCTTCCAGGAGGAGACAGATATCCCCTCTGTCAGCGCCAGCAGCATGACCCACAGGCAGGTGACAGCTGAGAGCCTGAGAGCCCGTATGTGCACGCAGACACCGCAGGGAGAACTGACTGAAGCTGTGGCCTGGGGCCCAGGCCCACGTCCTGGTGGATCCTAGCCCCCACCCAGGCCCTCCCAGGCTGGCCCCACCCCAGCACCCTCCCCAAATGCCCCTTATTCCCTTTCAGCTACAACAAAAAATAAACCCTGCTGAGAAGAGAGCCCAAGGAAAAACGTCCGTTCTAGAGAATACGAAAAGGCCAAAACCAGGAGTGGTGTCTCCCCCAACCAGCATTGCGGCCCTTGGGGACAGCCTGTGGGGGCTGCTGCCCAGCACGCCTGGCTCTCTCGGAGCAGCACCCCAAAGGGGCCTGGGAATGCGTGCAGCCAGCCCGTGCTCATACGTGGCCTGGGGACAGAATGCAACCCTTCCACCCCTCATCACCAGCTCCCCCTGGGCTGGCCAGGAAGGACACGGGCAGACGACGAGGTCATGCAAGCAGCCCCATGCACTGCCACCCAGGTGCTCACGGGGCCAAGCTCCAGGGTCCGTGCCCCCCACCCGACACAGTCCCGCTACCTGCGGACCACATGTTCAGACACACTGATGCTGCGGCACCGGAAGGCCTCGGCTGCAGAGCTCTCCTTGAATTCTTTCACGGGTGGAGAGTTATTCAAGCCTTGTTTGGGGGGTCTGGCTATCCTCAGACTATCGGGTGAGGAAGGAGCCCCAACGCCCCAGAGAGCCCAGCTCCCGGGAGGGGGAGAACAAGCCAGTGGAGGGGTGAGGAGGAAAGGTCCCAGGCCACAGGGTCAGGATGGAGAGATCCCGCGGGTGAGAGCAAAAGAGCCATGCCAAAGGGCAGTTAGCGGGGAAGAGACAGAAAACAAAAATGCATGATAATACATCTGGTAAACATGACTGAGAAAAAGTAAGGCTTCACGCATGACACCAAAACAAACTTATCAGTGCAAATTAAACGTGTGTGGGCCACCCCCACGGCAGATTCCAGGCTGTGCTGGCCAGGCGACCCCACCACCCGCGGAAGGCAGACACCGCCCAGCTCTGACCGACGAGGCATTGAGGCCTCAGTGGCCAGGCCCTGAAGGTCACTAGGAAAAGAAACCAAGACCCCAGAAAGGAGTCTCTGGCTGTAATGGCTGAGCTTGACCCCGAGCCCCAGGGGCTGCAGAGAATAGCTTCCGAATTGAGGTCACGCTGGAAAATGCCGTATTCCCATCTAGGGAAAGCCAAAATAGCTTGGGCAGGAAGGTGGGGGATGGGAGGAGAAAGCCGTTCAAATGAAATGCAAACAAGAACACAGAGGCCAGCTCAGCTCTTTGTGATCTGGCAAGGCGGCAGTGATGGTGAAGCAGAGTCCCTGGCTGGCGGCAGGCTGGGGGCTGCAGAGGAGGGGGTAGCCCCAGACAAGGCCGGGCTCCTTCAAGGGGCTCAGGCGCCTACAGCTTGCACCCTATTCCCCAACTCCACAAGTAGGTGCGTGTGGCACAAGCGGCCAGGACCCAGGCCATGGTGCTACCGTGCTGCAGGCCACCATGGCCAACCTGGTGAGGCGCTGAGGGGTGTTAGCGGCCCTCGCAGGTCCTGCCCTGCCTCACATACTCCAGGGCACCTTGGCCCCCCAGCCACAGGACCCATTTCCACTCACTGACCTGGAGGCACCGTCAGCCAGGCCACAGCCCCACGTCCTTCCCCACCCACACCGCTGCCAGGCACACCTCTGCAGGCCGTACCTCTTGGGCCTCTCGTTGAGACTAGTACTCCGGGCCCTGAAGCTGTCCTTCTCGGGGGTGTCATCAAAAGACAAGAGGACATTGGACCGCAGGCCCTGGCAGAGTGGGCAGGCAGGACAGTGAGGGGTGGCCACGGGGGGTGGAGGCCCGGCCCTCAACAGGCCTGCCGGGTGCCCCCTGGCCGGGCACAAGCTGCTCACTAAGGGCAGGGCGGCAGCACCAGCTCCCACCCCTCCATGCCCACCGTGCACCAAACCCCCGCAGGCTGCCCAGCAGAGCCCCCAGCGCCATAGGCACAGCGCAAAACACCCTCCCACTGCCCTCTGCCTGCCCGTCATCACTCTGCCCTAGCCATGGACAGCCAAAGGCAAAGCAAGCCCTGGCCTATCAAAGGACACAGCCTTTGCCAGCCCTGGACCTACCTTAGTGATGAAAGGGACAAAATCCTTCCGGAAGGGCAGGCGGCACCTGATAAACCACATGGCTATGACGTGATGGGCCAGACACACGATGTACTGATTAAACCTAAGATGAGAAGGGCGCTGGCACTCCATCCTGGCACCAGGGAAACGTCCCCAGGGCATGAAGTGCAAAAAGCAGAGGCACTCAGGCCTTGGGCACTAAGGCTGCCAGGGCTTTCTGCTGCAAGGCGTGGCCAGGGCTGCGGCTGGGAGGCACAGGACCTGGGGCGCCCACTTACTTGGAGGGGTTGGTGTAGGGCAGCGAGATGGCAAACACACTGGCATACTGCTCCGCGGCAAAGTTCCTGTAGAGCTGCGGCAGCCTGGCCAGAGCTGCAGTAACAAAGACAGTGGTCAGGGGAGCCGGGGTCCCGTGCAGCGCCTCTAAAGGCCAACAGGCTGCTCTGCCCACGACAGCAATGGGGTGCTGCAGAGGAGGGAAGGCCACAGTCACACGTACGTGGCTTTCCCGACCCTGGCCTCAGCTGTCCATCCCATGGCCAGCCGACCACGGCTCCCAGGCCAATTCCAGCTGTGGCCTGCCATTTGTGTGACCTGTGAGGAAAGCCTTCCACACCTTTTTTTTTTTTTTTTTTTTGAGACGGAATCTTGCTCTGTCGCCCAGGCTGGAGTACAGGGGTGTGATCTCCGCTCACTGCAAGCTCTGCCTCCCGGGTTCGTGAGATTCTCCTGCCTCAGCCTCCTAAGTAGCTAGGACTAGAGGCACCCGCCACCATGCCCAACTAATTTTTGTATTTTTAGTAGACATGGGCTTTTGCCAGGTTGGCCAGGCTGGTCTCGATCTCCTGACCTCAGGTGATCCACCCACCTCAGCCTCCCAAACTGCTGGGATTACAGGCGTGAGCCACCACGCCCGGCCAGGCTTCTATGCTTCTAAAGGATTATAAACAAAACAAAGACTGACAGGACCCGTATGTGGCCCACAAAGTACACACAGTCTTCTCTCCAGCCTCTACACCCAATGCTGGGCAGTGCCCTTCTGCCATGTAAACACTGAGGGCCCGCCCAGACGTGCACTAGGCAGTTGAGCGGAAGGGGCAGGCACCTGAGCTCCTGAAGTCAGTATGGGGGAAGCGAACAAAGCTCCCATGAAGCAATGTGTGCTCTGATGGACAGAGAGGAGGCCCAGAAACAGGGCAGGCAAAAGCTCAGGGGGAAGAGACTTCTTCAAGGAGGGACGTTCACATGGACACTAGAGGGGTGAGAGGAGCCACCCCTCAAGGCCAGGAGGGAGAGCACTCACAGCAGCCAGGCAGACACCCAGGCCCTGAGGCAACAGCAGGTGAGACATTCAGGTTCCCCAAGCAGTCCTGAGAGGGCATCAGAGAAGCCCGCCCGGGGTATTTGAGACAGAGCACAGCCCACACCTCAGGGGCGCGTGTGCAGGCGGGCGGGCACTCACTGGACAGGAACTCCAGCAGCGGGACGGCCATGCTGGCTGTGGCCGAGATGTGCGTGAGCTTCACCACCAGGACGGGCAACGCCTTGATCATGATGTCAGGCATCTCCACGCTGCAGATGGACAAGGCGACAACGCACTGGCTGGCACAGCGGTGGATGAGGCCCTGCTCCAGGCAGTAGACCAGCTCGCGCTGCAGGAGACAGGGCACCTCAAGCCCCACCCGCCCGCAGCAGAGGCAGCCTCGCCTCCCTCTCACCAACCTCGAGCGCTCCACCGGGAGAAGGGCCAAGGCTTAGGAAGGCCCTGAATGCCTGTGGGGCAGAGCCGCCGGCGCTGAGCTTCTCGAGCAGACTCTGCACAGCAGACTGCTCCGGTCACTTGCATTCCGACCCCATCCCACAGGCCAACAGAACCCAGACACACTGGGATCTCATCCCCTGCTTCTGGGGCCCTAATAGGCTGGCTCTGTTGCAAGGGGCTGCGCTGCCTGAAGTGGCGAGGCCGCCACATCCCACACCAGCCCTGGGCAGTGTCTTCCATGAGGACAGCAGCAGATGAGCAGCACTCAGGCAGAGCCTGCGGCCAGATGGCCTGCCAGGCAGTGTCCCGGGAACAGCTTCCGTTTCCCAAAGCCGGCCTCAGCCCTCGGATACACTGTGGGCCAGTAAGGCCTCAGAACCTGCAGCCCAGCAAGGCTGGCTATGCTTTGGGGCAAGACCTGTGAGGACCTGGGGAGCCTCTCAGAGGGGCTGAAGTGGCCCAACACGGTGGGACTGAGCCTGAGGGGTAGGAACCCGACATCAGCTCCCCACAGGGCCTCCGTCAGGAGCTGAGGCCTGGGGCACAGATGGGCCGAGTCTCAGCTCCTGGCAGGCATGGCCCTGAGTGCCAGCCAGAATCTCTAGGATGCCAGCTCCTCATCCCGGAGGGCCATGTCAAAGAGAGGTGTGGAGGAATGCAACTGGGATGGCGACCTGAGGCAGATCGCGGGTGAAGGCACAGTGCCTGTGAGTTTCCAGCACCTGATGGTGGGTGTGGAGGGAGGCAGACGCCAGGGCCTCTGGCCTGCCCGCCCTGCGCCTCAGAACCAGCCCAGCACCCGCATGGCCACCTGCCCCACGGGACAGCAGGGACAAGCCAGGCAGCACTCCGCAGGGAGCAGAGACGCTGTCGGGGTAGACGGGAACACTGGAGGGCTCCCAGGCCTGAGAGAGAGCTAGCAGCACCGGGGGAATCAGATGCCCCCACGCTGGGCACCTGGCAGCCAGCCGGGGAAGCAGAGCCAGCTCACCCCTGGCCTGGCAGAAACCCATTTATGAGGAAAATGTGGGGCCTGCCTGGGCCAAGCCCTGGAATCCCAGACCCCACCAAGCTGGCCTGTCCTGCTCTGACCTCCTACCTGTTTGGTTTTGTCCAGGTAGTTATGGTAAGAGATTAATGCTGTCAGCACTGGAACCACAGCCAGGTGCAGGTCAGTTCTGGAGAAGCCTTCCGGGGCGCCTCGGAGCCGCTCCAGTGTCTTCGGGCCTGAAAGCTGATGACCAAATCCAGGCATGAAACCCCTCCCCAGCAGCCACATCATGGGGTCACCAGAGGAGCTGGGGAGGCCCTGGGAACGCAGGCCCAGGAAACGGGGCCAAGGGGTTGGGGAGCCTTCCTGCCTCCCTCCTACGAAGGGTCTCCCTTCAGAGTGGTGGGAGTGTCTGCAAGGAACACACCAGGAATGCGATGTGAACAGCATGGGAGCCCCGCTTAGGAAAAGGACAAGAGACATCCACACTCAGGGACATGCCCTTGGCTAGGGAACCTCTGACGTCGGTCCCAAAAGCTGCTAGTGGGGGCAGGGGTCCCTCCACCCTGCCAAAGGCACAGTCTGCTTCAGAGTGCAGCTGAGTCTGAGGGAAATGGAGCCCCAGCCCGGAGAGTCTCACTTGCTCTGCCCAGAGGCTCGCAGTCTTTTGGGGAAGGATCCTACCGCCTCCCCCACCCCAACCCCAGGCCGGCCACGCTACCATGGAGCAGAGAGCAGAGCATAGCTGGTCCACACTGCAAGGGGAGGTAAAGATGAGTACTTTGTAGCGCAGGGACTCAGGCAGCCTGCCCAGAACCAGCTTCAGCACCTTCCAGTCAGACTCCTGCAAGGAGAGGAGATGTCAGGACAGGGCCTTTTGGACCCTGGAGACAGAGGTGGAAGCCTAGCATCTGAGGCTCTGCTTGTGGCTGGACGGCAGCAAGGGCCCCGGAGCCCCGTTCTCAGCCAGGGGGAGCCTGCCCAGCACAGACCTATATTCCTGCAGCTGCTCAGCGAAGGGGGAAGGCTCAGCTCTGAGGGACGGTTGCCCTCCACGGGCCAGGCAGGGAGGGAGGCCTAGCAGGCAGGGAGCGGCTCCCTGTCCTCCCGGCCCAACGTGAGACGGATAGTCCTTGCCTGGCCCCACTCACCTGCTTCAAGCACTGCAGCAAGACGCGGAAGAGCAGGGAGTAGGGCAGGGAGCCCAGCCGCACGGCCGGGCCTGCAGGCGCCGGGCCAGGTGGCCCTGTGGGAGGAGAAAGGGGCCCGCCGGCCTTCTTCTCAGAGCCTCTCTCTGGCTCCCTGGAGAAGCAAGAGAAGCAGCTGAGGCCAAGTCCCCACAGAAGGAACAGAACAGACTCGGTTCCTCCCAACCCTGCGACATCCCTCAGACACGCAACCAGCTGCCACCATGGCCCCAGTGCCTCTGACGCCCTGAGCCTCATGGGCCGGGGGGGAGGTCCCGCGTACATGTAGTCGCAGACGCAGTAGGGGCTGAACCGCACGACCCCATCCTTGTTGGGTAGGCCGAGGCGGTGCAGTGAGTCGGCCCGCAGCAGCAACAGGAAGTCAAAGGCCTGTCAGGGAGAGGACAGTGAAATCCAGAGCCAGGCTCATGCAGAGGCTCAGACCCACGTCCGGCACCACACCGCACTCAGAAAAGGCCACCTGCTGATGTGCACACACCCACACGCTGTCCTGGTGACACCGGAGGCCCAGCACCTACATCCTCTTCCCTCCCTGCTTGCCTCAGAGCTCACAGAGCCTGGTGTTCCCACCACCACAGCTGGGCCCGCCTGGGATGGAGGAGATGGGCGCCTTGCTCCCCTGGCAGCACCACACGCCCTCAACTGCCAGAAAGCGGAGCTCAGCTTCCAGCCCTGCCACTTCTTCCATTTACAGGCTGAACAGGACTCTGAGGTCACAGGGATGGCCCCAGAAAGCACCTGCTCTAGCAGGGAGGGCTCCCATCCCAGTCACCTCTGCTCAGCCTGGTGCCAACATCCGCAGGACAAACTCAGCGCAGTTCCTCCAGCCCTGCCCTCACAGCCCTGCCCCTGCTGCCCACCTGCCCAGCCCTCTGCTGCAGGCCCTTCACACATTCTGCAGCATCAGGAGCGTCAGGGCCATGCACTGCCCCGGAAGTCGCCGTGCTCCCTTTTCTCTGCCCCAACCTATGCCACCGTGCGGCTTAGAGTGACAGGGAACAGATGCGTGGACTGCAGGCAGCGGGAAGGACACCAGGGGCTGGGAAGGCTGCGGCCACAGTGGGTGCAGAGGAGGGACGGTCAGCTGAGGCCCCATCCTGGGGCTGTCTCTGCAGCTTCCACGAACTGCATCTGCCGAGATGGGGACGCCTGGCTGGGCCCCCAGGAACTGGCTGCCCACCGCAGACCACCGTACCTGCAGCCGGATGCTGCTGGCGATTGGCAGGGTGTAGCTGTGCTTGTAGTGGAGCTGAATGTGGCTGACCAGCATCTCATAAACGCGCGTGGCATGGCTCGCAGGCAGGGTGTACAGCTTGGTCTGCAGAGAGAGGATGCAGCTCACCACGGCGCAGGGGCTGAAAACGCAGCCCTAAGACAGCACCTTGTCCAGGGGCAGGGGCCAGGACGGCCTGTCTAGAGCGCGCACTTGAAAACACATGACCCCCAAACCCAGGACCACCAAGGCTCTCTCTCCACAGCTGCAAAAAGTAAAACCCAACCTCGTGCCCATCTCATCAGGGCAACGATCAAAAGGTGAGGAAGAGTCATCCATGGAGAAGCGCCAGCTGCATGTCAGAGGGGCAGAATAGGGCAGGGAGCGTGCGCTGCAGGGGCGATCCCAGGTGCAGGCAGCCCTTCCTGAAAGGCCAAGGGAACCTCCCTGACAGGTGAGGCAAGGTGTGAGAGCACCTGGTGCCTCCAGCAACCTTGGGGCCGGGGCCAGCAGGAGCCAGGGGAAATCCAGCCCACTCAGGAGGTGAGTGGTAGCATTTACAAAACTTACGCTGTTACTCTTTTAAAGAAATGATTAACACCTTTAAATGATTAAAGAATCATTTAAAGAAATGACTGAGGCCAGGTGTGATGGCTCACGCCTGTAATCCCAGCACTTTGGGAGGCTGAGGTGGGCGGATCACGAGGTCAGGAGTTCAAGACCAGCCTGACCAACATGCAGAAACCCCACCTCTACTAAAAATACAAAATTAGGCCAGACGCAGTGGCTCACGCCTGGAATCCCAGCACTTTGGGAGGCTGAGGCAGGCGGATCACGAGGTCAGGAGATCGAGACCATCCTGGCTAACATGCTGAAACCCCATCACTACTGAAAACAAAAAAATTAGCCGGGCGTGGTGGCGGGTGCCTGTAATCCTAGCTACTTGGGAGGCTGAGGCAGGAGAATGGCACGAACACGGGAGGCGAAGCTTGCAGTGAGCCGAGATCGCGCCACTACACTCCAGCCTAGATGACAGAGCAAGACTCTGTCTCAAAAAAAAAAAAAAAAAAAATTAGCCAGGCATGGTGGTGCATGCCTGTAATCCTAGCTACTTGGGAGGCTGAGGCAGGAGAACTGCTTGAACCCAGGAGACAGAGGTTGCAGTGAACCAAGATCGTGCCACTGCACTCCAGCCTGGGCAACAGAGTGACTCTCCATCTTAAAAAAAAAAAAAAAAAAAAAGATGATTAAATGATTAACAGTTTCTCCCTGTCTCAAAATATTATGACATAAAAGGAATATCCCTGCCTTGGAGAAAAAAGAGGTGGAGGTGGGGGTTCACACAGTGCCTGGCACCCCCGACTCCAGGAAGGCCACACGGGACCAACAGCAGGTGCTGCCCTGGTGGGCCCACTGGGCAGGCAGGAAAAGGGGAATCAAACTCGCTGATCCTTGAACAGCACAAGGCTGGCCTTAGTGATCACTTACATGCCAATTTCTTCCACCTCTCCCACCAGAGAGAGCAAGACCACGCGTCTCCTCCCCTTCCTCCTCAGCCCCTCAACGTGAGGATGACAAGAACGAAGACCGTGGTGATGAGCCACTTCCACTTAAGGAATAGGAAATGTATTTTCCTTCCTTATGATTTTTTTCTTTTTTTGAGACGCAGTCTTGCTCTGTCGCCCAGGCAGGAGTGCAGGGGTGCGATCTCAGCTCACTGTAACCTCCACCTCCCGGGTTCAAGCGATTCCCCCGCCTCAGCCTCCCAAGTAGCTGGGATTACAGGTGCACGCCACCACGTCCAGCTAATTTTTGTATTTTTAGTAGAGACATGGTTTCACCATGTTGGTCAGGCTGGTCTTGAACTCCTGATCTCGTGATCTGCCTGCCTTGGCCTCCCAAAGGGCTGGGATTACAGGTGTGAGCCACAGTGCCCAGCATCTTAATAGCATTTGCTTTTCTGTAGCTTACTTCACTATAAAAGCACAGAATATAACACATAAAACATACAAACTGTACGTTAATCGACTGTTATCGGCAAGGCTTCTAGTCAACAGCAGGCTGTTGGTAAAGTTTCCGGGGAGTCAAAAGTTAGATGGGGATTTTCACCTGCACATGGACCGGCACCCCCAGCTCCATACTGTTCAACAGTCAACTGTGTTACTTTTCAATAACAAAAGAAATGAAAACAGGCCAGGCACGATGGCTCATGCCTATAATCCCAACACTTTGGGCGTCTGGGTTGGGTGGATCACTTGAGGTCAGGAGTTCGAGACCAGCCTGGCCAACATGCTGAAACCCTGTCTCTACTAAAAATACAAAAATTAGCCAGGTGTGGTGGCAGGTGCCTGTAGTCCCAGCTACTCGGGAGACCGAGGCAGGAGAATTGCTTAAACCTGGGAGGCAGAGGTTGCAGTGAGGTGAGATCGTGCCACTGCACTCCAGTGACATAGTGGTGAAACTGTCTCAAAAAAATAAAGAAATGAAAACAGCCAAAACCAGGACTTTGCCTCAGTTAGGAAATACCTCAGTTCTACGGCCCAGACCCTCAGGCCTCCAGGGCTGGAGTTCCAAGTAAGGGCAACAGAACCTTTTTCCTTCCCTCTGCAGAAGCAGGAAGGTTCTCAGTTCTTCCAGGCCATAGGCCCCCGCAGCCCAGCACACCCCTTCCCAACCAGTCAGTAAAGAGCATGGTGCTCGTGTGGATGAGACACCAAGGAGGTCTGAGATGCCTGTTTTCGTTTTGTTTTGTTTTGAGATGTTGTTTCACTCTTGTTGTCCAGGCTGGAGTGCAATGGGCGTGATCTGTGCTTACTTACCGCAACCTCTGCCTCATGGGTTCAAGTGATTCTCCTGCCTCAGCTTCCCGAGTAGCTGGGATTACAGGCATCCTCCACCATGCCTGGCTAATTTTGTACTTTTAGTAGAGATGGGGTTTCTCCATGCTGCTCAGGCTGGTTTTGAACTCCCAAAGTCAGGTGATCCACCCACCTCAGCCTCCCAAAGTGCTGGGATTACGGGCATGAGCCACCGCACCCGGCAGATGCCTGGTTTTTGGTTTTTGGTTTTTTTTGTTTTTTTTTTGAGACAGAGTCTCTCTCTGTCGCCCAGGCTGGAGTACAGTGGCACGATCTCGGCTCACTGCAAGCTCCGCCTCCCGGCTTCACGCCATTCTCCTGCCTCAGCCTCCCGAGTAGCTGGGACTACAGGTGCCCACCACCACGCCCGGCTAATTTTTTGTACTTTTAGTAGAGACGGGTTTCACCGTGTTAGCCAGGATGGTCTCGATCTCCTGACCTCGTGATCCACCTGCCTCGGCCTCCCAAAGTGCTGGGATTACTGGTGTGAGCCACCACACCCAGCCAGAGGCCTGGTTTTTAATCAAACACCACGGCCAGGCGTGGTGGCTCACGCCTGAAATCCCAGCACTTTGGAAGGCTATGGTGGGAGAATTGCTTGAGGCCAGGAGGTTGATGCCAGCCTGGGCAACACAGCAAGACCCCATCTCTACCAAAAATGAAAACATCAGCCAGGTGTGCGACGTGTGCCTATGGTCGCAGCTACTTGGGAGGCTGAGGCAGGATGATCACTTGAGCACAGGAGTTCAAAGGTGCAGTAAGCTATGATCACAGCACTGCACCCCAGCCTGGGTAACAGAGTGAGATCTTATCTCAAAATATTAATAATAAAAAAAATTAATCACCACTTTAAAATTCCATGGCAAGAAATAAAAGACCATGACATATAAACATGACAGGAAATGGTTCTACCATCCAACATCTTATGGATGAGCTTTTGAGCAAACTGATTCAAACGTTGTATTTTACACAATACTGACACTGACAATCACCCCTAAGTGATGCTGTGAGGCTTTGAAAACTAGAGGTAGGCTGGGCGCGGGGGCTCACGCCTGTAATCCCAGCACTATGGGAGGCTGAGGCAGGCAGATCACCTGAGGTCAGGAGTTTGAGACCAGCCTGGCCAACATGGTGAAACCCAGTCTCTACTAATAATACAAACAATTAGCTGAGTGTGTTGGCGGGCGCCTGTAGTCCCAGATACTCGGGAGGCTGAGGCAGGAGAATTGCCTGAACCCTAAGAGGTGAAGGATGCAGTGAGCCAAGATCACGCCACTGCGCTCCAGCCTGGGCGACAGAGGAGACTGCATCAAAAAAAAAAAGATAAATCAGAACCCTTACATGTCCAGTCACAAGACAGGACATTGTTCCACCATCCAACATCTTGTGGATGAATTGTGTGGGACTCCACTTCCATGAAATGTTCAGAGTAGGCAAATCCACACAAGCAGGAAGCAGCTTGGTGGTGCCTGGGGTAGGGGAGCAACGGGGGCGGGAGCGTGCACTACTGGCGTGCTCAGGAGGTTCTCAAGCTGACTGTGCGGATGGCTGCAGAGTTCTGTGAATTTACTGAAAACCACTGAATTGTTCACTGTGAATGGGTAAATTGCATGATATGTGAATCCAACCTCAACAAAACAGCTGCAAATACTAAACAGACTGCAGGGCGGGAATGGAAGGCCACCCTTACTTCCCAGGTGCTATGCTGGGTGCCCAGGATGGCACATGGTCCCGGCCCTGACTCAGGAGCACACAGACAGGCTCTGCTCAGTGCGGAGAACAGGGCCTCTTGCATCCCTGCTGTGACCAGGAGAGGCAAGCAACAGGATCTCCTTCCATCCCTCCACAAGAGCAGGAAGCTTCCGCTGCCTGCCGGGACCACTGCACCCTCAGCAAACCCAGGCAGGGCCCAGCTCCCGCTGGGGAGACTCCAACACAACGCAGATGCAGCTGGTGGACAACAGCCAGCCACGCGCCAGGGCGCTGAGGCCTCCTGCAGACACCCACCTGAAGGATGACCAGAAGCCCCAGGACAGCTGTCTTCACATCCTCCAAAGAGGCCGAGTACGCGGCCACATCCCTTTCTTCCAGCTCTGGGGGTGGGGAGAGGGAGCGGGCCATCACCTTTAAAGAGAAGGCCAGGACTTACATGCAGGCTCACAGATCTCTGCGGCAGCAGCCGTCAGAACACTTTCTACCACGAACACCTTCTCTTTTTTTTTTGAGACGGAGCCTTGCTCTGCCGCCCAGGCTGAAGTACAGTGGCAGAATCTGGGTTCACTCCAACCTTCACCTCCCAGGTTCAAGCGATTCTCCTGCCTCAGCCTTCCGAGCAGCTGGGATTACAGGCGCCCGCCACCACGCATGGCTAATTTTTGTATTTTTAGTAGAGACGGGATTTCACCATGTTCGCCAGGCTGGTCTTGATCTCCTGACCTTAAGCCATCCACCTGCCTCGGCCGCCCAAAGTGCTGGGATTACAGGCGTGAGCCACTGTGCCCACCCTTCATCTTTATTTCTCAAAAGCAAAGATACCCTTTATACCCGAGTGACTGTGCAGAAACCAAAACGCATCTGAAAATCAAAGAGCAAGCTATTGGCTGGGCAGGAAGGATGGCAGGCCAAAGCCCCGGCCCTAGGTCTGGGCTCCAGCATGGGTCCAGGAGGCCCAGACCAGCTGCCCCAGAGTGCGACAGGACACCCAGGTCCAGGACTTTCAGTCGGGACACAAACCAGCAGCGGCAGGCCCTGCAAAGGCCTCGGGACACCCATCCTGCAGGGAGGTGAGCCTCACCTACGGAGACAGCCGTCCGGTCACTCGAAGAAGGGGACAGACGGCCCAGAGACCATTTCTGCCCATGGAGCTCTGGCACCCTAGCACCCATCCCTGGGTGCAACAGCTCTCACCTTCTCAATGATGTCCAGCAGGCTGTTGAAGTGGTGTGTGTGGCAGCCCTCTGCCAGGTCCACTAGCAACTGGGTGGCCAGCTTTCGGACCTGGTGGTCTTTATCCTCGGGGATGTGGGAGAGCTGAGAGATGACCACTGAGTTAATCAGCTCCTCCTGCACAGGCAAAAGGGAGGCCAGTGAGCACCAGCCCAGCAAGAGCCACGTCTCGTGACACTTCCAATTCCTCAGGAACCAACCCGGAACCAGCGGACATGTCCCTCAGGCCTTCAGCACAGCTGGGCAGGGAGCACAAGCCCCCGCTGAGCGTGACTCAAAGACCCCAGGGCCCTTTCCCAGGGATCCTGTCCAGTTCCTCGTTCAGAAGGCTGGTGAGCACCGCAGGGCGACCCGGCACAGGCACGGGGCCCACGACTCACAAGGAGCAGCTGAGGTGAGGCCCTGCCCTTCACCGTCAGAGCCGAGAACCCCTCCCACATGGTGCTGTGCGTGTGTGTGAGAGAGTGAGTGCGTGTGGTGTATGCATGCGTGGGCGTGTGCGCCTGTGCGTGCATGTGTGAGTGTGCGTGTGTGTGTGCGTGCTGTGCTGGGGACAGAGTGAGTTTTCACAGAAGCAGGTAAAATGTTCCACAGTAACAGAGACCAGGACAAGACCAGCCCTGATGAGAGAAGCCAGAGGACCCAGAGGAACTTCCGGGAGGCAGCTCTTAGCTCCATCAGATGGGAAGCGGGATGGCAATGCCCAGAAAAGGGCAATTCAAGGAGAGTGCAGGCTGGGGAGAGGAGCAGAGCGGGCAGCTCTCGGGAGGGCAGGACTGCGAGGCTGCAGGGAGGGGTGCGGTGGGAAGGGACAGTCTCAGAGCTAAGCTGCGCCTCCTGGGAAAGGGGTATGGCTGGCAGGCACACAAATGTCTCTCAAGGAAGGTGGGCCTGGGGCCACAGAGCTCCCAGAGGAGGGAGTGGAGAGGGAGAGCCCACAGAGGAGAGAGACCAGGCAGGGCTGGCGATCAGGCCAGGTGCACAGGGTGAATGTCACGACAGAAACAGAAGACAACGTCTCCACGCGAGACTGATCTAAATGAACTTGAACAGAATTCTTAAAAGGCTCCTGTGTTCAGTGACAACCCGGCTGGAGCTCCCTGAGGGCAGGCACTGTGCCTTCCTTGCTACTTGGCCACGTGTCAAGGCCTGGCAGAGGCGCCCACGATGAGCAAGCCAGCGAATGAACAGGGGTAAACAGACCACACTGGGGGCTGCAGAGGGCCCGGCAGGACCGAAGTCCCAGGCAGACCCGGCTCTGTGGGAGCATGTGCACAATGGAGACAGCCCACCCCATGGAAAAACAGCCTTGAGCCCCCAGTGCGGCCGCCCTGGACACGCACCTCGTAGAACTGCCTGTTGATGAGCAGCACAAAGGACAGCACATCCAGCACCTTGATGCGTACGGCACCTCGGGACTCGCTCCTGTGGGACAGCAGCCTGCTGGGGCGGGTGGGGAGTACCCGGCCACAGCCCCGCACCAGCCTGTCCGCCTGGCACAGGCCAGCCCGACTCTGGGTCCTCCCGCATCCAGGCACACAGGGCACAGAGCTCTGCCTCCCAGGACGTGTCTCTCTAGACCACCCCCCATAGGAGGCAGCCCAGTGGCGTCATGAGAGGACGTCCTGCTGGACGGGAAAGCAAGCTAGCACCTGCTCACCCAGAGCCGGGGCTCTCCAGAGGCAGAGACGGGGACCCTGCTCATCGGGCATCCTGAGACCCGGCCCGGGTGGGCCCCAGACAGAGACAGGGCCAGGCTCCAGGTGCCAGGCAAGGCTGCAGAGGACGCCCTACCTGAAGAATCTCTCCATCAGCGCCTGCAGGTTCTGAATCCAGCCGTCCTTGGCCGGGTGAATGGACTGTGCTCTATAGGAGATCAGGTTCAGGAGGGAGGACTCCTGTCAAAAGAAGAGCCGGTGTTGCCCCTCTGCCCCTCCGGCGCTCCCCTTCTCCACACTGGACTGCAGGCTGAGAGGCTGGTTTGCTGTCAGAGCCCAGCTGCGTCACAGCCTGCAGCCCACAGCCCACAGCCACAAAGGCACTGCTGGCAGTGGGGAAGACGCGCGTCCAAACCCATGGAAAAGCCTGGGTCCTAAGCTGAGTGTTCATGGCAAAATGCCTGCAGCCGCCTGGGAGCCACAGGACTCCACGGAGCCGGACGGAAGCTTCCTCCACACAGGTGGGAGGAAACTGACGGGTGGGCTGACACCGCGCTTGTTAGCAAACACACGCTCCGCCCGCCAGCGCCCCAGCAGCCTTCCCTGCCTGAGTGCAGAAACCAGGAAATCCGAGGCTCAGAAAGCTGCACTTCACCCAGCACCCGGCCCCTCCTCACCAGCCAAAGCCCAAAGGCCCCACCCAGGAAGGGGTCTCACAGGCCTCTGGTCTGCACATCTCTCCACCAGTTCAAAGTATCTCTCCTGAGACCCGTGGAACTCATTCTGGTCACACAGCTCCTCCACCGTGGTCAGCAGGTCATGGACAATGGTCTTGAGCTCCGGGCTGTCCAAGGTCTGCAGTACCAGGAACCATGACACAGGCTGACTTCTACTCCCCGCATGGACTCGGCACCAGAGGCCTGGCTACGCACCCGCCGCAGGGGGACGCCCTCAGCCCTCTCAGGCCACACCGGGCCGCATGGGTTGAGATACCCCCCAGATCCTCTCCAGAGGCCACAGTAGCTGTGATGGCAGCTGCTGTTCCTGCCCATACCCCACCCCCAGGGAATCCTGGCTGTGCCCACGCAGCTGGGCCAAGAAGGAAGCTCGGGCAGGAGGGCCAAGAGTAGCCACCAACTACAAGCCTTTCTTGCCTCTCCCCAGTCCAGCCTCTTCTAGAAGCCCCAGGCTATGGCCTCTGCCATTGCCACTCAGTGCTGCAGCATCCCCTGGCCAGTGGTCAGGGACAATGCTCTGGCCCAGCGACAGGCCCTGAGAGGACTTCAGTCCCTGCTAAGTCCCAGCCTCCCTTCCAATACCTGTCTTCCTGTACATCGCCCACCCCAGGCTCTGGGAAAAGGCACAGTTCTGAGGCTGCTGGATACCAGCCTCGCCTCCCCAGGACCCCTGTGCTGATGAGCCTGTGTGGCTGTGGAGTCCTCCTTAAAGCTGCGGTTAGCGGCCGGGCGCGGTGGCTCAAGCCTGTAATCCCAGCACTTTGGGACGCCGAGACGGGCGGATCACGAGGTCGGGAGATCGAGACCATCCTGGCGAACACGGTGAAACCCCGTCTCTACTAAAAAACACAAAAAACTAGCCGGGCGAGGTGGCGGGCGCCTGTAGTCCCAGCTACTCGGGAGGCTGAGGCAGGAGAATGGCGTAAACCCGGGAGGCGGAGCTTGCAGTGAGCTGAGATCCGGCCACTGCACTCCAGCCTGGGCAGCAGAGAGAGACTCCGTCTCAAAAAAAAAAAAAAAAAAAGCTGCAGTTAGCAGACTCGACTAATGCGGTCCTCCAAAGTCACACCAAAGCCACACTGGCATCCCTCTGGGAACTGTGCCGGGGCCCACTCAGGCCATGAAGGTGGCCTGCAGGTCACTCTGCGGACTGTGGGCAACAGTGGCCCAGCCCCGGCTCACCTACTGCATATTCCTGTCTGGGGCCAAAATGATGCAGCACGTCTGGAAAAATCAGATCTGTCTCCAGTGGAAGGTGGATGTGCATCACTGTGAATCCCCAGAGAACACGGTTCCAGCAGTCTCTGTGGGACCACCAGAGATGGGGCCCAAGGTACCATCTTCCAAGTGGGCCAAGCCTGCCTGTCTGGGGTCCCGGTGCTCCCTGGAGCTCCCGCCCCCACCCCACCTGGAGTTGCTGAAGGAGCCGTTCGATGATGTTCAGCAGAATGTCCCACGTCACCACCTGGAGCTCCTTCCTATACTTCTTGATGAGCCTGGTGATGGACAGGACGATCTCATAGGACACCACCTCGTTCGGACATGCCATGGCCTGGAACATGAGC
The DNA here is from genome assembly GCF_009764315.1 of Trachypithecus francoisi. Lineage (NCBI taxonomy): Eukaryota > Metazoa > Chordata > Mammalia > Primates > Cercopithecidae > Trachypithecus > Trachypithecus francoisi. Next base: position 112,976,789 of record NW_022681460.1, read on the forward strand.
CCGGCCAGCACACAGGGTCAGAGCTGCTTGCTCACTGTGGGACGCCCTCCCAGTCACCCTTGGGACCGGGAGTAGCACACCTGAGGCCACAGTGCCCACCACACATGCATCGGGGCCACAGAACAGCATGTGGGGCGCCCAGGAGGAGTTTCTACATGCTCCAGCACAGTCAGGACCCAGACAGGGCCCCATCCCACGCCTGCCTGCAAAGTCCCTGACTCGGATAGACCAGCAACTGAATCCTGGGCACCCGGTGGGCCAGCCCAGCAGCACCTGAAAGCTGCCCTGAGTTCTGTTGCAAGCTGAGCACAAAGACAACATCTCCCCAGCCCCTCTACGGGAGGAGTGTAGCAGGGAGAGCAGAGGATCAGGAAAGCCCTGTGATCCGCACCGCAGCCCATCACTGTAAAACCAGGACAGTGCGCTCACCCCACCCTCCAGGGAGCTGTGAGCACCGAACGAGGACAGACACGAAAAGCACTCTGTCATCAGAGCACGGAAACTGAAGCTATACACCGGCATCTGTGCCAGGCGCCAGTGCAGAGACAGGGCAAGATCAGCACTCGACAAAACAGCGCCATCAACAGCAAGAGAACGGCCACCCCAGAGGCAGCCCTCGCCCCTCCACTGCCAACTCCAGAAGGTGCAACTCGCAAGATGTAAGGTTTGCTTGAGAATAAAGCCTTTGGGCCGGGTGCAGTGGCTCACGCCTATAATCTCAGCACTTTGGGAGGCCAAGGCGGGTGGATCACCTGAGCTCAGGAGTTCAAGACCAGTCTGACCAACATGGTGAAACCCCATCTCTACCAAAATTACAAAAACATTAGCCTTGGCCAGCCGCAGTGGCTCACCCCTGTAATCCCAGCACTTTGGGAGGCCGAGACTGGCGGATTACCTGAGGTCGGGAGTTCGAGACCAACACGGAGAAACCCTGTCTCTACTAAAAATACAAAATGAGCTGTGCATAGTGCAGCATGCCTGTAATCCCAGCTACTCAGGAGGCGGAGGTTGCACTGAGCCAAGATCGCACCATTACACTCCAGCCTGGGCAACAAGAGCGAAACTCCATCTCAAAAAAAAAAACCATTAGCCAGGCATTGTGGCAGGCACCGATAATCCCTGCTCCTCAGGAGGCAGAGGCAGAATTGCTTGAACCGGGGAGGCGGAGGTTGCAGCGAGCCGAGATCGCGCCATTGCACTCCAGCCTGGGCAACAAGAGACAAACTCTGTCTCCAAAAAAAAAAAAAAGAGAGACAGAATGAAGTCTTTGGTCAGGCATGGGGGCTCACACCTGTAATCTCAGCACTTTGGGGGTCTGAGGTGGGCGGATCACTTGAAGTCAGGAATTCGACACCAGCCTGGCCAACCTGGCGAAACCCAGTCTCTAGTAAAAACACAAAATTAGCCAGGCGTGGTGGCAGGCACCTGTAATCACAGCTACTCAGGAGGCTGAGGCAACAGAATCACTTGAACTGGGAGGCGGAGATTGCAGTCAGCCAAGCAAAAAGAGCAGAGCTCCTTCTCAAAAAAAAAAAAACAAAAAAGACTAAAGCCTTCACAGGGCCCCAAACCTCACCCCTAGTTGCAAAGCAACTGCCTGGAAAGGCCTATGGCAGCCCCTGCAGCAGGACCCCCGGTGGGGTGGGTGGGCAGGCCTGAAGGGAGCTCTCCCGTTCCTGCCAGCTCATTGCACACGGAAACCGCCTTACCTGGTAAAATGATGGCAGCACCGATGTCGGCGAGTTCCTGAGAGAATAGAGCCGGTGGGCTCCCCAGAGAGCCATGCCCACAAAAAACACGGCTCCTCTCAGCAGGGGCGCATCCTCCATGTAGGCTCTGAAAGCGTTCCCCAGAGAGACACAATGTGAGCAGGGCTCTGGCCCAGGGTCCGCCGTGGACGTGTGAGGCTGCCAAGGCTCCTACAGCAGCCCCAGAGGTCCCTGTGCTTGGGGGGCCGGAGCACCGCTGGGGAAGGGCAGGGAACAGAGGCCAGCGGTAACGCTCTCGTTCACTCTCACGCACAGGCGGCAGCCCATCACTGCTGACCACGCTGTGAGCTACAGGTCATGCCAGGGACAGGAACGTGGTGAGAGGGATGGCCCACAGCCTCACAGTCTGGGGGAGACAGGCACCAGCCACACCGTCTCCCAGGTAAACGCAAAATCTCTTCCTCCAATCACAGCCAAGAAGAAAAGCCACGGCAAAAACTACTCAGGGAGGTGGGGGAGTTAGTGACCACGCTGAGACCTCAGGAAACAGAGGAACTCGGCAAAGGTGGAAGAACCTGCTAGTCAGAGGAATCAGGACATGCACAAGCCCTTGGTGGATGGGAGAAGGCAAGACGGAGGAAAGGAGAGATGCAGGGGCTGGGGCAGGGCTGGGAGAGATGCAGGGCTGAGGCAAGGCTGGGACCCAGGGCCTAGTTCTATGGGAGGAAGGAGGGAGAGATGCAGGGGCTGAGGCAGGGCTGAGGCACAGCTGGGCCCCCAGGACCTGGTTCCATGGATGGAGGGAAGGAGAGATGCAGGGGCTGAGGCAGGGCTGGGCCCCAGGGCCTGGTTCCATGGATGGAGGGAAGGAGTGAGGCAGGGCTGGGAGAGATACAAGGGCTAAGGCAGGGCTGGGCCCCAGGGCTGGTTCCATGAGAGGAGCTTGCACCCTGAGGGCACTGGGAGTCATCTGGCTTCTGACAAAGGGTGACACAGGCCACTCGGGTGCTGCATGGAATGGGCTTCAGGAGGCGTGGATGGATACAGGAGAGCAGGAGGAAGGGGATCTGGCAGCAAGGGTGGGAGGCCAGAGCATGCACAGAGCTGAGTCATCTCTCAGGGCTCAAGCAGCAGAAGTGGCCACAGTCTGGCTCTGGGGGTGAGGGGCAAGGGCAGCGTCAAGGCCAAGACCTCGAGCCTTGCCTTGTAACAGGCTAAGCCGTGGGGGAGCGCGCTGGAGGACGTCTGAGCGCGGGGCAGGCACTGAGCTGGGTGTGGATATTCTGTTGGAGGAAGGAGAGGACCGGGGCTCGCTCCTAGAAGTCATGGGCTTCGCTCTAGTGGCAGCCCCTGGAACAGCTGCCCAAAAGGACAAGGCTTCTCTAAGCCAGTGTGTGCCCAGCAAGGACGCCAGGGCTGCCCCGAGGGCCGTGCTGGCCTCCACCGCCCTGCGCCCCGCCCACCACACTCACCTGTCCTCCATGAGGTGGCACATGTTGTAGATGGCGCTGTGGCCCAGGTGGGTGCCAAGGAGGTTCCGCATCAGCTGCCAGACACGATGCATGTCAGGGGCTGGCACAAGCCCCGCCCCCAGCCCCAGTCCCTCTGCTGGCCCCACTTGGCTGCTGCCCTGTAGCCACCCAAGGTCCAGCCAGCTCGCCACCATCTCCTCCCAAATACAGAGGCAGTAGGGTTCTCAAAATGCCACCAAAACCCTGACCTCAGCTAAACTGGGAAAATGACCCTGGCTGTCCCTCAACAGGCCATTGTCTGCCCGCCCCAAGAATCAGACAGCCATTCATGGGAGACAAGATGGCCCTTGTCCCGTCCATGTGCCCTCAGGAACCTTCCAGAGCAGTTTCAGAGACCCCACCTTCCAGCAAGGCTCGCAGAGCTCCTTGACGTTGATGGTGCGGCAGAGGGTGACGATGAACAGCGGGAGGCTCTCAGCCGGCAGGCAGTTGTAGCAGACCACGGCGTCCAGCACCTGCAGGGAGACCTGGTGGAGAGGGAGATGACTCACACCGGCCCTACCCAGCTCCTCCCCACAGGAGAGGACACCCAGGCCTCCTTCCCACCTCCTTCAGCCTGTGCTGCCACCTCTCCCCACTGCCATAGCAGCCTCTCTCCAAGCCACCAGGCGAGCAGGCATGTGGGAAGCACCTGACATCCCTGTCACTGTGGGTCATCGATGCTGTCATCCACCCCGAGCTACAACTCCACATGGAGGCGCCCGGCTATCCTGACCTACATGGAGGACTCCTGAGGCTCACAGAGATCGAGCAACTTGCCCAGGGCCACACAGCCAGCAGCTGGCACACAGGGCTCAATCCCCAAGCCCCAGCCTCCCAGAAACCAGGGTGAAAGGGGCCAGCCCTGGGGAGGGGAGGCACTGACCTCTATGTCCACAGAGGACGCAGTCCGGACGCAGAGCAGGCAGATCATCCTGCAGGGAGCAGCAAGCTCAGTCCCGGCAGCGCGGCCTGGAGGTCCGAGCCGCCACGGGCTGTGGTTTAGTCACTCTATGATGCCAATAACACACACGGCTCATCCTCCCTGGGGGTCCCACCCACCCAGCAAGCACTCAGGTGCCTGCTATGCGCCAGCCACTGCTCTCGGTGCTGGGTGTTCAGCGTGAGTGAGACAGAGGCCCGGCCCCCACAGATCTCATGCAATGTTCTGAATGAACAACAACGAAAAGATAACCAAGACGTTAGGTGATGGCTAAAAAGACAACAGCCACGTACTCTTCCTGTTTTTTTTTTTTGAGACGGACTTTCACCCAGGCTGGAGTGCAATGGCATGATCTCCACTCACTGTAACCTCTGCCTTCCAATTTCAAACGATTCTCCTGCCTCAGCCTTCCGAGTAGCTGGGATTACACGCTCCCACCACCATGCCTGGCTAATTTTTGTATTTTTAGTAAAGACGGCGTTTCATCATGTTGCCCAGGCTGGTCTCGAACTCCTGGCCTCATGATCTGCCTGCCTCGGCCTCCCAAAGTGCTGATATTACAGGCGTGAGCCACTGTGCCCAGCCCAACCTCTATTTTTTTGGTGGTTTCAGCAGCTTTATTCACTGCGGAGCTGAACTTAGGACCATTATCAGAACAGGATCTCAATTATTTTCTTACTGAACCATCCTTGCGATGTACTCATCGAGGTAACAGCTGTTGAATTTGACCAAGTTCACCAGCACCAGAAGGAATTCCGAGGACAAGCCAACATCCATCCACTGCAGGACAAAGTCCGCTGTGGGACAAACGGCGGCGGTTTGCGAGGACGCCGAATCTACATCTCCCACTCACCTCCACCTCCCCATGCAGGAGAGTGTCCAAACCCGTCACTGCCAGAAATCACATCATCAGTCCCCCGGCAGCAACAGGCAGACCACGCACTGGGCCCGAAGAGGCTCAGGGGAGCCCAGGCAGGCCGGCTACGCATGGACACTAGGATCTACCACCCCTGGGGCTGCACAGAGGGTCTGCACCGAGGCGGCAGCAGGAGTGTGTGCCGTACACTCAGGGCCTGACCCAAGGCTGGTAGACGCCGACATCACCAGATTCCCGGGCGTTCCCCACCCCTACCAGAGCGCTGCTCGGAGGAGATGTGCGCACACTTGGCAGCCAGCCACGTCACCTCAGACAGGAAACCTGATGGTGGGCACCTGGCCGGCTTAACACGTGCCTCGGGGCCACTCAGGCCACGCAGATGAGCCCAGGTGCACGGAGCAGCATGGGCATACCCGCTATCCGCCATCCCTGAGAACTGCAGCCCCTCTCCAGCCCCAGGTCCCTCCCATCCCAGAAACCTCACACCCAATGTGGCACCCACCTAGCTCTTCCTCCAAGTAGGTGATGTGTCTCCCATTGTCTGTGAGGGCCTTGAAAACATCCAGCCTTTCGTGGAGGTCTTCGTTGGAAGGGTAATCCTTGATGACCTTAAAGAAGAGGGCTCTGAGGACCCCCAAACGTTCGCCCTAAAGACAAAAGCCACAGGATCAGCAGAGCCTGCCAGCGTCTCCCACACAGCTGCCAAGAAGTCCCTGAAGTGCAGGGGCGCCCAGACTCCACCCTGGTCCCCTCTCCTTCCCACAGGAGTGCCCTGCAAGGGACAGGTCTGCAGCATCAGTGGTGTTCAGGGCAGGGGGCTGGATGCACTGGTGGATGGGAAGCAACAGCTGTGTGTTGGGACCTGGCACAGCGGGTGGCACAGAGCAGGAGACGACACAACTCCTGCCCGACCCCTGCACTCGGTCCAGGGCAGACAGCCTTGTGCTCACAGACTGAGGACAAAGCCTAAGTGGGGGCCGGGCGCGGTGGCTCAAGCCTGTAATCCCAGCACTTTGGGAGGCCGAGGCGGGCGGATCACGAGGTCAGGAGATCGAGACCATCTTGGCTAACATGGTGAAACCCCGTCTCTACTAAAAATACAAAAACTAGCCGGGCAAGGTGGCGGGCGCCTGTAGTCCCAGCTACTCGGGAGGCTGAGGCAGGAGAATGGCGTGAACCCGGGAGGCGGAGCTTACAGTGAGCTGAGATCCGGCCACTGCACTCCAGTCCGGGTGACAGAGCGAGACTCCGTCTCAAAAAAAAAAAAAAAAAAAAAGCCTAAGTGGGGAAGCCCCAGAGAGCCTGTGAGAGTCCGGCCCTTCTGAGCAGCTGGGACATGAAGGAGTGGACGTGGCCAACCAGGGGAGGCAGGAACACCAAGAGGCCTGGGTGTTCAGGGCCAGCCAAGACCAGCACAGCTGGAAAGCAGTGAGCAGGGCAGCAGCCCCGAAAGGGTGCAAGGGCAACACAACACACAGCCCCACATCAGCTGCCAGGTACGGTCTCAGCACTCTGCGAGAACTGCCTCATGATCCCCAGAACATCCCGTGAGAGGAAAGTGCAGCGACCATCTGTTTACCAGTGAGGAGGCAGGGTGCCCACGGTCACACAGACCTCATGCCAACAGGAGACCCCACAGGCCGTCCAGCTCCAGAGCCCGTCGGCCCCTAGACCCTGTGCCCAGCAACTCACTGAGGCAGGAGTCCAAACACGGCCCAGCAGGGACAGGACGGTCAGTGGGTGGCCTGACGTCACCCCTCCCAGCGTCACCCCGGGGCTTACCTGCCCCTGAACGATGGCCTTCAGCAGAGCCAGCACCGCGTGCCGGGCCTCCAGCGGCCGTTCTGGCTGCAACAGATCCGCGACCGCCTTCCAGAGTGCTTCCACTGCGTGCTGTCACCAGCAGAGGGGACAGCGGTGAGGATGTGCTCTCCAAGAACCCTGGCCCCGGCAACTGGAACAGTGCCGTGAGCAAAGGACAGGGTGGAACAACAGGGGCTTGGGACTTAGAGCCCCACCTCTAAAGCTCGTATCTCCTGTGTCTCCTGCAGCATGAGATGACCACAGGCTTGGGAGGAGGAATGGCTCAGAGCTGCCTCAAACCCCACCAGGTCCCTTTAACCCCCACCAGGTGACAGACTGGGGGCTGAGAGGAGAGCAGCAGGCCAGGGCAGCGATCCTGGCCTCACCTGGACCAGCAGGGAGTCCCACTAGAGCTGCCGGAACGCTGACAGGAAGTCATGGGACAGTCTCAGAACCACAAGCGCACACTGAGCCCTAGGCCTGCAGCTGACCCAAAATCCCTGCTTGTGGCTTTCCTCTAGTGAACACGGCAGCATCGGGTCCTCGACCCCACGCCCCTGCCCAGCCTCTGCTGCCTGCCTGACCTGCTGAGAAAGAGAGCCGTGTGGCTTGCTGAAATCTGCCTCCTCTAACTGCCACCCAGCCTGTGGGGTGCTCATCCCTGCTCCCTAAAGCTGCCAGAATCAGTCTCACTCGGCAGGGGTTTGGGCTGGCTCTCACCACCTTCTCTTCTCCAAATTAACCACCAGCCACGGCTTTCAGACCACAGGCTCACTCCTGGCCTTACTCCTCTAAGGAGGGCAACGAAAATAGCCATGTTCTGGCCAAGTGCAGTGGCTCACACCTGTAATCTCAGCACTTGGGGTGGCAGAAGGGAGAGGGTCGCGTCAGCCAGGAGTTTCAGACCAGCCTGCACAACACAGTAAGACCCTGTCACGACAAAAAATATAAAACTTAGCCAGGTGTGGTGCTACACACCTGTAGTCCTAGCTACCTGAGAGGCTAAAGTAGGAGGATCGCGTGAGCCTGGCAGGTTGAGGCTGCAGTGAGCCATGATTGTGCCACTGCACCCCAGCCTGGGTGACACAGTGAGACCTTGTCTCTAACCAAATAACAAAATGGCCGTGTTCTTTTAGACGTCCTCTGACCAACATCCCAATCAATTCAAGACAACTGGCACTCTCACCTCCTTTGTCTATTGACAATACTCCTGCAGTTGCAACCTCAGCTGCAAAGACGCGTGGACACAGGGCCCGGGACCATCCCAGCCTCGGAGGCCTATTCATCTACTCACAGGCTGCCCCGGGCCCACACAAACAACTCTCAGAACAGGACGCAGGACGCTTATTCTTTTTTTGTTGTTTTTTGAGATGAAGTCATGCTCTGTTGCTCAGCCTGCAGTGCAATGGCACAATCTCAGCTCACCGCAACCTCTGCCTCCTGAGTTTAAGCGATTCTCCTCCCTCAGCCTCCCGAGTAGCTGGGATTACAGGTGCCCGATACCACGCCCAGCTAATTTTTGTATCTTTAGTAGAAACGGGATTTTGTCATATTGGCCAGGCTGGTCTCGAACTCCTGACCTCAGGTGATCCATCCACTTTGACCTCCCAAAGTGCTGGGATTACAGGCGTGAGCTACTGCGCCTGGCCGAGGACACCTATTCTTTACACTTATCCTTGCTAGCGTGCGGCCAGCATGTTTCAGATGAGCTGCTGCAGAGGTAGCAATCACTCTGCTCTTAGCAGATCTAAGCATGAGAGGTCCAGGTCTTCTCACTACTCTCCCACACACAAATGCTGGGCAAGGCAAGGGCAGAGCCCTCAGGTGCTCCACCAGCAACCTGCACCCCCAAAATGACCACTTCTCGTCCTGTCCACAGGTCATCGGGAAAGTACGGCAATGTTTGCCCAAAATAAAAATTTCTATGTCCGTGAGGTCAACCAATACCACCGACCATTCACCCTCCCAAAGTGGCACCAAGACCAGCGTGCCTAGGATTGTTCTCTGTGGAACGAACCCCTTCTTGATTTTTCTTGGCCTGAACTTATAATAGGAGAGGGCGAGTGAGCATGCATTTCGATCGGCCACTACAAACTCTTTCTTTTTTTTTTTTTTTTGAGACAGAGTCTTGCTCTGTCGCCCAGGCTAGAGGAGTGCAGTGGGGCGATCTTCACTCACTGCAACCTCCACCTTCCAGGTTCAAGTGATTCTCCTGCCTCAGCCTCCTGAGTAGCTGGGATTACAGGCATGCGCCACCACACCCAGCTAATTTTTGTACTTTTAGTAGAAACGGGGTTTCACCATGTTGGCCAGGCTGGTCTCGAACTCCTGACCTCGTGAACCATCCGCCTCGGCCTCCCAAAGTGCTGGGATTACAGGTGTGAGCCACTGTGCCCAGCTTTTTTTTTTTTTTTTTGAGACGGAGTCTCGCTCTGTCGCCCAGGCTGGAGTGCAGTGGCCGGATCTTAGCTCACTGCAAGCTCCGCCTCCCGGGTTCATGCCATTCTCCTGCCTCAGCCTCCCGAGTAGCTGGGACTACAGGCGCCCGCCACCATGCCCAGCTAGTTTTTTTTTTTTGTATTTTTTTTTAGTAGAGACAGGGTTTCACCGTGTTAGCCAGGATGGTCTCGATCTCCTGACTTCATGATCCGCCCGTCTCAGCCTCCCAAAGCGCTGGGATTACAGGCTTGAGCCACCGCACCCGGCCTTTTTTTGAGACAGTGTCTCGCTCTATTGCTCAGACTGGAGTGCAGTGGTGCGATCTCAGTTCACTGCAACCTCCACCTCCCGGGTTCAAGCGATTCTCCTGCCTCAGCCTTCCAAGTAGCTGGGATTACAGGCATGTACCACCACGCCCAGCTCATTTTTTAGTACAGACGGGGTTTTACCATGTTGGTCAGGCTGGTCTCGAACTCCTGACCTCGTGATCCACCTGCCTCAGCCTCTGAAAGTGCTGGGATTACAGGTGTGAGCCCCACACCCCCTTTCTGGTGTTGCTAGAAAAGCCCAATCCCTTCACTCCCCACTTCCACACTTGATTGGTCCCTCAAGGTTGTATTCAGGGCATTTCCAGTAGCTTCCCCATCACTATGACGAAAACTAAATTTCCCTAAAACAGTGCAAATCGGCCAGGCGCGGTGGCTCACGCCTGTAATCCCAGCACTCTGGGAGGCCGAGGCAGATGGTTCATGAGGTCAGGAGTTCAAGACCAACCTGGCCAACATGGAAAACCCCGTCTCTACTAAAAATACAAAAATTAGCTGGGCGTGGTGGCGCATGCCTGTAATCCCAGCTACTTGGGAGGCTGAGGCAGGAGAATCGCTTGAACCCGGGAGGCGGAGGTTGCAGTGAGCTGAGATTGTGCCAGCCTGGGCGACAGAGCGAGACTCCATCTCAAAAAAAAAAAAAAAAAAAAAAAAAGCGCAAACCAGATCATCAGCAGTGAGTTGTCAACTATACTCCTAAAAAAAGTAAACTCAGGCTCTGAACAGTCTACGTGCCTCTCTCTAGTAGTTCAAATGGACAAACCTACCTCTTCAAATTTCTTGGTTTTTGCGACTTCACAAATCTGCCCTATCATCCGGATGCGATTATTGAGGCCACATTCCACACTCAGTTCCTGGAGAGAAATGAAAGAAGAAAAAGGGGCCAGCGGTCAGGCCACGGTTTCCTAAACTGCAAGTCACAAACCACCTAAAGGCTCCCACTGCATTTTCCAGACTAGAGACTTAAAACAGATCTTTCTGAAATCAAGATTCACCTGACTGGGCGCGGTGGCTCATGCCTGTAATCCCTGAACTTTGGGAGGCAGAGGTGGGTGGATCACCTGAGGTCAGGAGTTTGAGACCAGCCTGGCCAACATGATGAAATCCTGTTTCTAGTAAAAATACAAAAAATTGGGCAGGCGCAGTGGTTCAAGCCTGTAATCCCAGCACTTTGGGAGGCCAAGACAGGCAGATCATGAGGTCAGGAGATCGAGACCATCCTGGCTAACACGGTGAAACCCCGTCTCTACTAAACATACAAAAAACTAGCCGGGCAAGGTGGCGGGCACCTGTAGTCCCAGCTACTCGGGAGGCTAAGGCAGGAGAATGGCGTAAACTGAGGAGGCGGAGCTTGCAGTGAGCCGAGATCCGGCCACTGCACTCCAGCCTGGGCGACAGAGCAAGACTCCGTCTCAAAAAAAGAAAAAAAAAATACAAAAAATTAGCCAGAGGTGGTGGTGGGCACCTGTAATCCCAGCTACTTGGGAGGTTGAGGCAGGAGAATCCCTTGAACCCAGGAGCCGGAGGCTGCAGTGAGCTGAGATCGCACCACTGCACTCCAGCCTGGGTGACAAGAGCAAAACTTGGTCTCAAAAAAAAAAAAAAAAAAAAAAAAAAAGATTTACCAACAGGATTTACTGCTCCATCCTGAGTTGAGAATGTGCATTTTTTTCCACAACTGCAAATGTTGTATTGAGATAAAACATAACATGAAGTACAATTTTAAACTGTAAAATTTTTTTTTGAGACGGAGTTTCGCTCTTCTTCACCATGTTGGCCAGGCTGGTCTCAAACTCCTGACCTCAGTTGATCCACCCGCCTCAGCCTCCCAAAGTGCTGGGATGACAGGCATGAGCCACCGCGCCCGGCCCAGATGGACTATATTTTATTCATCACTTGATGAAAGTTTTAGTTGTTTCTAAGTAGAAAACTTTAAAGTGGCCGGGCGCGGTGGCTCAAGCCTGTAATCCCAGCACTTTGGGAGGCCGAGACGGGCGGATCACAAGGTCAGGAGATCGAGACCATTCTGGCTAACCCGGTGAAACCCCGTCTCTACTAAAAAAACATAAAAAACTAGCCGGACGAGGTGGCGGGCGCTTGTAGTCCCAGCTACTCGGAAGGCTGAGGCAGGAGAATGGCGTAAACCCGGGAGGCGGAGCTTGTAGTGAGCTGAGATCCGGCCACTGCACTCCAGCCTGGGCGACAGAGCGAGACTCCATCTCAAAAAAAAAAAAAAGCCGGGCGCAGTGGCTCACACCTGTAATCCCAGCTCTCAGGGAGGCAGAGGCGGGAGGATAGCTTGAGCCCAGGAGTTCGAGACCTGCCTGGGTAATACAGCGAGACCCCGTTCTCCACAAAAAGGAAAAAAAAAAAAAAGAGAATACAAAAAACTAGCCAGGCAACGAGGCGGGCGCCTTTAGTCCCAGCTACTTGGGAGGCGGAGGCAGGAGAATGGCGTGAACCTGGGAGGCGGAGCTTGCAGTGAGCTGAGATCCGGCCACCGCACTCCAGCCTGGGCGACAGGGCCAGACTCTGTCTCAAAAAAAAAAAAAAAAAAAAAAAAGAAAACTTTAAAGTGCAAAAATTCAGCATTTACTCATGGTAAACTCAGCAAAACACAATGCCTAGCATATGTGACAAAGACACAAGCACACATAAAAGATAAAGGACCTAGCCCGGGTGCAATGGCTCACGCCTGTAATAGCAACACTTTGGGAGGTGGGAAGATCACCTGAGGTCGGGAGTTCAAGACCAGCCTGGCCAAGATGGTGAAACTCCATCTTTATTAAAAACACAAAAATTAGATGGATGTGGTGGCATGTGTCTGTAGTCCCAGCTACTTGGGAGGCTGAGGCAGGAGAATCACTTGAAACTGGCAGGCGGAGTAGCAGCGAGCAGAGATTGTGCCATTACACTCCAGCCTGGGCAACAGAGCAAGAATTCATCTCAAAAAATAATAATAATAATAATTAGCCAAGCCTGGTGGCAGGTGTCTGTAGTCCCAACTACTCAGGAGGCTGTGTTAGGAGAATCGCTTGAACCCTGGAGGTGGAGGTTGCAGCGAACAGAGATCATGTCACTGCACTCCAGCCTAGGCGACAGAGTGAGACTCAGTCTCAAAAAAAATAAAATACAATAAAGAACCCACTTCTCCCAGGAACTCACGTTATCATTCAACATCTGGCCATATCCTGACCGGTGGAGATGACTCTCAGGCCTCATCTATAAAATGGGCTTTCTTTCATCAATATCTGAATAATAACTCAAGTGTGCCTGAACCAGGTCACCAAGATCCTGACTTTCCAAGTCTCCTGAGGAAGGACATGTCAGCCTCCAAGTACTGGAGACAGCATTCCTGTGCAGACAGTCGCCAGCAACCCATCTCCCACAGAACCTGGTGCAAGACAAAACCCAACCTTCCCAACACTTCCCTCTAGCCTAGCAAAGACACAGACAGCTCACTCACTCTCAGGATTTCCGCGGTGATGATAAATTCCGTCTGTTTGCCCTCCGCAGACCTGGGATTTGGCCTCGGTGTTCCCAGTCCAAACAGAATCCTAAACTTCTCCTTCAAGCCTGAATCTTTGCTTGTTGGTTTGGCCATGGTGGGCCAGGACGCACCAGAAAACCCCTCTGTGCAAACGAAACAGGCACGGGGACATCTGAGCAACAGCTCTGCCCACCTTCCCCACTGCGGACCTCCAGCCGTCAGGACCCTGGGTCTCTGGTGGGCATAACCTTTCCTCCCACAATCCCTGGGATAACTCAACTACAGCCCAGCTGACCAGGTCGCAAACAGGCACCTAGGAAAATCAGGGAGACACCAGGCCTTGTCTAGCTCTCTGCTCATACGCTGCCGCCCGCCCCGCCCGACTCAGTCCACGGGTTAGGACCGCCGCCGCGAAGTCCTGAGAGCCCGGATGTTTGCCGTTTCTCCTCTCCCCATGTGGAGCAGCAGCTGTCACGGAGCCGACTGCAGCAGAGACCCGCTCGCACCCGCCATGACTTAAAACTAAGGGATGCTCGGAGCTCCGGAGTCGGGTTGCAGTGGGCGTGGGTGAGGGCCCGGGACCCGGACACTACGGGGTCCGCCTCTCTAAGCCGCTGCCCCGCTGCCCCGTGGGGACTGGAGCACACTGCGGCCCAGACCACTCACCCCTCGACGCGCCACCGCGCGCCGGGCCGCCCGGACGCGGGGAAAGACGCACCCCGCTGGCCCCTGGACGCTGCCGGAAGCGCGACCCGCACTTCCGGCAGCGGCGCCGCGCGGAGGGCCGCCGCGGGACTTGCTGGGAGTTGTAGTTCTGGGCAGCCCTCTAGCGGAAAGGCCGGCGATCCTTGCGTCACGTGACGGGGCCGCGTGGGCCGCCGGGATGTGTAGTCCGCAGGAGTCCGGCATGAAAGCTTTGAGCGCCAGGATGCTGACGCGGAACCGGAGCCTGGGACCTGGGGCTGGGCCGCGGGGGTGTGGGGAGGAGCCCGCGCCTCCCCGGAGGGGAGAAGCTGCAGCAGGTAGCGCCGCGCCCTGACCGGAGCATGGGAGGATGCGGGATAGGGGCTGCAGGATGGAGTCCCGGGCCGCCTCCTCCTGCAGCTGCGCGGGCAGGGGCTGCAGGGGCTGCGAACGGTTCCCACGTGCGGCCCTGCGTGTCCACCTTGCGCCCTTTTCCCAAAGGTTGCGGTTCGCAGGGGCTGGGTTTCGGACGCTCTGCTTCGCTGACCACTTTCGCCCCAAGCAAGAAAATGCTTCCCGGCCGGGTGCGGTGGCTCACACCTATAATCCCAGCACTTTGGGAGGCCGAGGCGGGCGGATTACGAGGTCCGGAAATCGAGACCATCCTGGCTAACACGGTGAAACCCCGTCTCTACTAAAAAGATGTGGGTGTTAACAGATTGTCTGTGGTGCAGTATAGAGGATGTATTGGGGGAACTGTGGTAGAGGCTGTTGCTAGAGTCCTCATGAGCTAACATGGACCTTGTCAGGGTCGCTGGCATAAGGAGGGCCCACATATCCCAGACTGCAGAGGGCAGAGCACCCCAAGTGTATTAGATGATGGACAGTTGTGGCATGAACGAGTGAGGGGTAAGCTAGCAGGCGGGATGGCACCCCTACCCTCCCTTCACCTGTGGCCCCACCAGAGGGACTGGGTGGTGCTTTTTGCAGAAGCAAGCAAAAGCCACAGCCCCGTGAAGCGTCGGCGGAAAGCACAGAGACTGTGTGTGGCCTATGAGGGCTCGGACAGTGAGAAAGGTGAGAAGGCTGAGCCCCTCAAGGTGCCAGTCTGGGAGCCCCAGGACTGGCAGCAACAGCTGGTCAACATCCGTGCCATGAGGAGCAAAAAGGACGCACCTGTGGACCATCTGGGGACCGAGCACTGCTATGACTCCAGTGCCCCCCCAAAGGTAGGCAGGGGCCCCATCTCCCCAGGTGACCTCCGCAGGTGTCTCCTGTGGCCTGAGGCCGCTCCTGGCGTAAGCACTGGCTCTGAGCACCAGGCTGGGTGGCAACAGCTCTGCCCAGCAGGCCGGCATGAGGTCACTGCCTGGGGCCCCATCTCCCCAGGTGACCTCTGCTCTTAGCAAGATACTTGTTTTCTGTCTACCCGGTGGCTCTTGGCTGGCACCTTCCCCTGCAGACAACACCTTGGGAGGATGTACACCCGGTGCCCCAGAGCACTGGGCAGTGTTGCCTGCATCACTGTAGCCACTCAGCAGGTCAGGACACCAGTGGCTTAGGGCCTCGTGCTAGAACTTCTGCCCAATGCAGGCGTGACCTGGGCTTTGCGTGATATCAGGGAGGAAGAGTTCCTTTTACTTCACAGTCCCAGGGCCTGGAACCTTAGACCAAGCTGAGTTCTAATCCCTATTCTACTACCAGGTGACTTGGATACAGGCCTCTCTGAGCCTTAGTTTGCTTGTATGTAAAATGGGTAGTATGGGCCAGGCATAGTGATTCATGCCTGGAATCCCAGCACTTCGGAAGGCCAAGGCAGGTGGATCACCTGACGTCAGGAGTTCAAGACCAGCCTGGCCAACGTGGCAAAACCCTGTCTCTACTAAAAATACAGAAATTAGCCGGGTATGGTGGCAGGCGCCTGTAATCCCAGCTACTTGGGAGGCTGAGGCAGGAGAATCGCTTGAACCCGGGGGTTGGAAGTTGCAGTGAGCCAAGATCACACCACTTCACTCCTGCCTGGGTGAAAGAGTAAGACTCCATCTCAAAAAAAAAAATTGTTTTTAATGGGTAGTGTGATCATTCACAAAGCAATCAATAGTAGTGGCCAATGGCTGTTCAGTAGTGATGGGCCAGATATGATTGTTTTGGGGTTTTCTTGAGACCAAGTTTTGCTCTTGTTGCCCAGGCTGGAGTGCAGTGGCGAAATCTCAGCTCACGGCAACCTCCGCCTCCTGAGTTCAAGCGATTCTCCTGCCTCAGACTCCCTAGTAGCTGCAATTACAAGCGCCCACCACCACACCCAGCTAATTTTTGTATTTTTAGTAGAGACAGGGTTTCACCATGTTGGTCAGGCTGGTCTCAAACTCCTAACCTCAGGTAATCCGTCTGCCTTGGCCTCCCAAAGTGCTGGGATAACAGGCACAAGCCACCGCGCCCAGCCACATACGATTCTAAGCACTGAGACAATTCATTTAAGCTTCACATTGCTCCAGTGAGTTGGGTACTATTTTTGTCCTGGTGTTGTAGGTGACCAAACACACCCAAACCAGACCTCCCTACCCCATAGCGGGAGGCCGATGCCCCGTATGTGGCCCAGGGTAACAAACGAGGGTACGTAGAGGGCGTGAGGGGAGCCTGGCCCAGGGAATCACCCAGGACTTGCCGCCACCCTGGTCCCTGTCACGGCACAAGCAGGTGCGCAGGTACCAGGTGCTGCTGTCACTGATGCTCTCCAGCCAGACCAAAGACCAGGTGACGGCGGGCGCCATGCAGCGACTACGGGCGCAGGGCCTGACGGTGGACAGCATCCTGCAGACAGATGATGCCACGCTGGGCAAGCTCATCTACCCCGTCGGTTTCTGGAGGGTGAGCCCTGCCTGTCGTAACCGGGGCCGGGTGGCCTGAGAGAGACCTCGGAAGGCTGATGGGGGTGGCGGCGGTGCAGGAGGTGAGGGTCAACCAGCTCAGGCTCGGGGGTCCCCCTGGAGCCCCCATCCCAGGCCGTGGGGTCCTGGGGCCTGACACCCAGTCCCAGCAGCTCCTTGGCCTTCCTGTTCGTATCCTCCCTTCCTTCCTCTGCCTCCCTACCTCACCACCTGCCCACCCTTCCTCACCGCCAAGACTGCCTGCCCACCCGCCTTTCCCTTTGTTTACTGCTAGTCTCCCCTGGGGTGTCACCCCTTCCTGTCCAGAGCCCCTCACCCTCTAGGAGCCCTGGGGAGGCCTGCTCCCCAACCCCGCCAAGCACTGGATGGTAGTGGGCGGATCTGTTGAAAGCAGCTTAGTGGGTGGGGCCGCTTCCCCTTGGCACCCGTGTGGGCCGCAGTTTCTCAGATGGGTTTTAAATAGCCCTCTCCACTCAGGCACAGGATGGGAAGCACCCGGCAGGCCTAGCAGCTGGTGGGGAAGCCCCAGCTCCAGCCCTCCTTCCTGAAGGCGCAGGTGCAGCTAAGCCCCACTCCTGGGAGCGGCTGGCCTGCTTGGACTGGCCTGGTGCTGGCAGGGAGTGACAGGCAGGGGGACCCAAGACAGACCCTACACGTGTCATTGGCCCACACGGGTGGGAGGAGGGGGTCTGGCCTGCCTTGGGCCTCCCTGCTGCCCTCCACTTGTTCCTGCCTTCTGGAGGGCGGGGGCTGAGCTGGCACATGTCCTCAGCAGGTGCAGTTAGCTCTGGCCACCTGTGGGTCTCCCAGGGGCTGCGTCCTCCCCAGTTGGGCTATGCCCCTGCCTCCAAGGCTGAACCCACCCCTGTCTTTCAGAGCAAGGTGAAATACATCAAGCAGACCAGCACTATCCTGCAGCAGCGCTATGGCGGGGACATCCCAGCCTCCGTGGCCGAGCTGGTGGCGCTGCCGGGCGTTGGGCCCAAGATGGCACACCTGGCTATGGCTGTGGCCTGGGGCACTGTGTCAGGCATTGGTGAGTGGTGCACACCCCCAGGAGGACGGGGCTGGCTCTGGCCCACTGGCTGCTCTGGGATTCCCCACATCCTTTTGACCTGTGACTCCACTTCCAGCATCCTGATCCTCCACCCAGCCCATAGGGTCAGAAAGGTGCTCCCAGGGCTGAGCCAGGCCAGCCCCACTCAGAGACAGGCGCTGGGGCAGGAGCTCGCATGGGCTGGGCACCTACTCTGTGGGGAGCTCTGAGAGAGGCCCCGGAGCTAGACTCCGTCTGTGCTGTATTCGGGAGCGATGTGAAGCAGGAAATTCCCCACTCGTGGGGTGGAAACACTGATGGTTGTGCAGGGCACCCTGGGAAGGCCCCCAAGGTCATCCTTCAGTTGAGAGCTGCAGGGCAAGGTGGGGTGAGCCAGGCCAAGAGGAGGAAGTGTGTTCCCAGCAGAAGGAACAGCATCTGCAAAACCATGATTCAAGAGACAGGGCCAGGAGCAGTAAGTTCTGGAATGAGATGAGGGCAGAGCGGGGAGGAGAGGGCTGAGGAGGGAGGGGGAAGAGTGTCCCCTCAGCAGGCGGGGTGGGGAGGGAGGTGCTGGGGGGATGAGGGAGGGTGGGGAGGGAGGCGTTGCGGGGAGAAGGAAGGATAGTTGAGAGAGAGAAGAGGAGAGGGTGGGGAGGGAGGCAGTGTGGGGAGGGCCCTCCTTAAATCCTTTTCCCAGATCCTGGTGTCTTCCTGGCACCAGAGGCTTCTTGGCAGTTGGGTAAAGACAGACCCTTGGGTTTGGGGTAGGGTTGCCTCATCCTCGGCTTTGCCCAGAGGATTTGGGGCTCCTAAGGCCATACGCAGCTGGGCCCAGCCAGTCCAGAAACCAGGGCTTGGCCCTGCCCTCTGTGTGCCCCCATCCCAGGCCCCTGTGGGACTCTTGCAGGGGCCTGTGCTACGGGGGGCCTTCCAGCACTTCCTGGTGGGCAAGAAGGCCATCAGGGGCTGAGGGCCTCGGTTCTGAGCAGGGGGCCACCTGGTGAGGCTGAAGGGCTGCAGCAGCCCAAGAGAGCCAGAGCCAGGCCAGGTGTGCCGGGGCAGGGCCTCCTCCCCACCGAGACTCCCAGCGCCACCACCTGCCAGCCTCTCAACGGACACTTGAGCTTATCTGGGCGGCTGTCCTCAGCTGCCCGTGTCCCTGGGGTGCTGCATCATGGTTGGGCAGGGCTGTGGGGGAAGGTCGCTGCCCGCAGCCAGGCAGGGAACAGGCTGGGAGTAGCAGGCACGAGAGACAGGCATACGGGAATACCTCCCTCTCCAGGTGACCGTGGGCCTGACCACCTGCAAGGAGACCCCAGGGCTGCCTCCTGGGGGTTCCCAGAAAGAGAAACACTGTCAGTTAAAATGCCAGAGCTGGCTGGGTACGAGGGCTCAAGCCTGTAATCCCAGCACTTTGGAAGGCCGAGGTGGGTGGATCACCAGAGATCAAGAGTTTAAGATCAGCCTGGCCAACATGGTGAAACCTCGTCTGTACCAAAAATACAAAAATTAGCTGGGCGTGGCCAGGCGCGGTGGCTCACGCCTGTAATCCCAGCACTTTGGGAGGCTGAGGCAGGCAGATCACGAGGTCAAGAGATCCAGACCACGGTGAAACCCCGTCTTTACTAAAAATACAATAAAGTAGCCGGGCACGGTGGCGGGCGCCTGTAGTCCCAGCTACTTGGGAGGCTGAGACAGGAGAATGGCGTGAACCCAGAAGGCAGAGCTTACAGTGAACCCAGATGGCGCCACCGCACTCCAGCCTGGGTGACAGAGCGAGACGCGGTCTCAAAAAAAAAAAAAAAAAAGATCAGCCGGGCGTGGTGGCAGGAGCCTGTAATTGCAGCTCCTCGGGAGGCTGAGGCAGGAGAATTGCTTGAAACCCAGAGACAAAAGTTGCAGTGAGCCAAGATTGCGCCACTGTCTGTATCCAGCCTGGGCGACAGAGCAAGACTCCGTCTGGAAAAAAAAAAAGCCACAGCCATAGATTGCTGGCTGCAGTCCCAGCTCTGCACCTTCCAGCTGACAGACTCTGGGCCAGGCACCTGGCTTCTCTAAGCTCTGGCCACAGAGTGGGTGAAGCAGTCCTCCTCATTCACCATCCACGTGGGCAGGAGGCCCATCCATTGTGGCGTGTCCTGACTCAGCCTTGGGTATCCTAAGAAGCATGGCCACTTCCATGTTACAGAGGAGGAAACTGAGGCTCAGAGCCCCAAGGATGTGGCCTCTCAGGCCTTGTGGTCTCCCTACACCCTCAGATACCTTTTTCTAGGCGGCAGCCAAGGAGCTGGTGCAGGACTTGGCTTTCTCTTTGGCAAACACTGAAGGAGGAGGCAGGGCTGGGGCTGGGGTCGCAGCTGGCAGGGGCCACCGGGTGGGAGAAGGGAGCTCGATGAGCAGGCACCTGGGGTGGCCAGCTGAGGGGAGCAGGAGCCAGATCCCAGGTGGACAGCAGCTGCGGCCGGCCGGGCCATGCTCCCGCTCTGTTCCGAACCGCTGCAGTGGCAGGTGCTGGGTCTGCAGGCAGTGACCTCATGCCGGCCTGCTGGGCAGAGCTGTTGCCACCCAGCCTGGTGCTCAGAGCCAGTGCTTATGCCAGGAGGGGCCTCAGGCCACAGGAGACAGACAGAGGGAAGCCTGGATGAGCCCTCCTGGGCTGGGGCCTTGTTCCTTGGGAGGCTGAGGGCTGAGAGGTGCTTCGGAGTTGGGATCCTGCCGGGCCTCACAAGGTCCTCGGGCATCTGTAGGACCTTGTGAGGACTTACTGAGCTGGCCAATCTCTATGGTAGGGTCTGGCCCCCAGCAAGTGCTTGTCCAAGCGAGCTGTTGCTGTTATTGTGGGAAATAGAGCTCGAAGCAGAGCCGAGTCATCCACCCCCAAGCCCTGCCCGGAGCAGAGACCCCACCACCCACACACCCATCTGGCACCAGGGTTGGTGGGAATGGATCAGCCCAGAACACAGCCCTCCCTCCCCGCCCAGGCTGGCTCAGGTGATGAGAGGGAGGCCTGCACCCTAACAGAGGGCTCAGCCCCTGCCCCAGTACCTCAGGGGCAGCCGAGATGGTCAGCGGTAGGCTTGCAGCCAGGGCTTTGCGGTTCCAGTCTCTAACTGGAGGGCCACGGGGGTGGTGGCAGACTCGCCTCTGGGCAGGGAGAGCATGGGCTGGGTGGCTGGAGTGTGCCCGTTCACCCCGCTTGCCTCTCCGCAGCAGTGGACACGCACGTGCACAGAATCGCCAACCGGTTGGGGTGGACCAAGAAGGCCACCAAGTCCGCAGAGGAGACCCGCGCCGCGCTGGAGGAGTGGCTGCCCAGGTATGAGGATGTGGGGGCTTCCTGGCGGAGAAAAGCTCACCCTGCCCTCCCTCCCTCTGCACTGACCCAGCTCCCACCCCCACAGGGAGCTGTGGCACGAGATCAACGGACTCCTGGTGGGCTTCGGCCAGCAGACCTGTCTGCCTGTGCGCCCTCGCTGCCAGGCCTGCCTCAACCAAGCCCTGTGCCCGGCCGCCCAGGGTCTCTGATGGCCGAGCAGCTCCTGCCTCGGTGCTGCTGTGGCCACAGTCTGTGAAGTGGCTTTACGCTTCAGGAAGCCACGCCTGTCGAATAAAGCTTTGGGCTGTTTGCAGATGGGATCTGGCTGATGTCTGTCCCTGAGAGGGCAGAGCGCCTGGGAATCACATACAAGTGTGTGTGCGTGCACACCCATGCTCGCGTGTCTGGAGCAGGGCTGCCTGGGAGGCCGGCTGGGGATGTGACAATCTTTGCTCAGTACTCAGGGAGGAGGAGGGGGTGTGCGTGAACCTGGGAGGGAGGAAGTGGGGAGAGCCAGCTGCAGCCGGCTGCTGGAAGTCCACTGGGGAAACAGCCCTAGGCAGCTGGCTGAGGACCCTGGCCCCTCATGCTAGCCATTGCCAGCCCCCAGCTTCCCAGCCTGGACACCACCAGCTCCTGAACTTCAGTGACCTCAAAGCCCAGCCTCTGCCCATTCCCACCCCCGTTACAGAGCTACCTGGCCTTGAAAGGGACACTGGGGACCCAGGCAGGGTGCCATAGGCTACAGGGCTTCACCTGTGACTGCTAGAGGTCACAAGGTGAATTGGGCAAAGGGTGGCCCCTGTGGGTGTTGTGTGGAGCCCGATGGCTTCACAGGGAAGATGAAGGTGGGAGGCTGAGTCTGCCGAATAGAGAGATGGCCCTGCGCCCAGGATGTGCTACACAGCAGGGTTCCCATGGGGTCCGGTGGGAGGGAGGGAGCAGGGCTGGGAGCAGATGGATGGAGGGCAGGGGCTCAGGAACGAGACCCAGTTTCCAGTTGCTGAGACTGGGGCAGGGGGCTCCCTGGAACAGCCTCATCCCTCCACTCCCCTCATCCCACGGGGAGGAGGCTCAGAAAAGACAGAGGCGTGTGGGTCCCGGGCAGGGCCTGTTTATTCTGAGGGCGCGCATGCGCTATGGCTTAACGAGGCAACAGCGGTGCCGGGTGCCGGTGGATCAGTGGTTGGCTCAGGGGTGCGGGGCCCAGGAGGGAAGAGCAAAGTCAACAGGGTGTCCACAGGGGAGCTCGCCAGGCAGGGCTGAGCCAGAGGCCAGGAGTCCTTCCTGGGTGCCGCTCTCACACACCTATGTTCCCCAGGCCTGGGAGCTGCCGTGCGGAATGAGGGGCCTGTCCAGAGGCCACCCTCCTCAGGGACATGGGGCCTCCATCCTTGGGCCCCTCGGAGAACCCAGGCCCTGTACTTCAGACCCCCAGCAGGGCACAGGCGCACTGGGTAGCTGGGTGGGGAGCAGGGCCTGGCCTAGGGACCCCCCACACCAGGGCGGGTGTGGCCACATCAGGCCTCCCTGGCCTTACCCGAGGTCCCCACAAACAGGCCGGGGGCCCCAGCTCGGCCACTGGAAAGTCCTAGGGACTCCCACTCAGGACGGCTGCTGCTGAGGGGAGGGGGCGGGGAGGAAATGGTTTGCAGAGAAAGGTTTGTTTTATTGCAATTATTTAGAGCGCTCCCAAGGGGGAGGAGAAGTGGGGGGGGGTGGAGGGGGGCTCTGGTATTAAGTGGAAACATGTGTGGAGCTGGAGATCTTTTTGGAAAAAAGCAAAAACACAAATTCCTTTCAGTCAGCAGGCCCCGGCAGAGCAGCAAAGGCCCTCACCCCGCGCTGCCACCTCTCTCTCTCTCTCTCTCTGTCTCTGTCTCTGCCTCTCTCTCACATCTCTGGGTCTCTCTCCCCCCATCTTGCTGCCACAGGCCCCCAGTACCTGGCAGGCAGAGGCAGGATGGGGGCTCCCAGGGACTGGGGCTGATTTCTGGCCAGTGGCAGGACCACCCTCCAGTCCACTGAGGCTTGGGGAGCTCGGGGCAGGCTGAGGCCCAAGGTCTATGCAGGAGGGGTCCCAGGGCCCTGAGACAGGCAGGAAGGGGCTCAGAAGTTGCTGAAGATTTCGCGCTTCCTGTTCCAGTCCATCTGCGGCGCGCGCTTGCTGACCCGCGTGGCTCGGGCCTTCTCCCTGGCCTCGGCCGCCGTGGGGCTCAGGTGGAGGCCGCTCTCCTGGAAGGGGTCTCGCTTCCAGGCACTGCCATCCTGGGGGGAGCACGGTGGGTGCGGTGTCTGGAGTGAGCCCTAGTCCTACACCCCAGACGGGGGCCCCTCCCAGGGAACAACCAACAGAGGTTGCCTGCTGGGGCTGGGGTAGGGGGCTCATGAGGGCTTCCTGAGCAGAGACCCCACTGCCAGGGCTGACATCTCCACAGACACCCACCCCAAGGCCTCTGGCAGCCCCATGTGTGAGCTCAGGAGTGGAGGAGGACATCCATACCTCAGTGTCCTTGTCAGAACCAGGAAGGTCACTTCGGGACGAGCACGCAGAGCCACCATTGAGCTGGGAAACCAAGGACAGGTTGTGGCTTCACAGACAGACACAACACCCGCACAAGCACACACGTGCACAGAGGCACACGCCCCACCAGTGTGTGCTCCTCCACTCGGCAGGGGCCCCGGGCATCTGGTGGACTCCAGATGCGGTGAGGCAGGCACCCGGAGCCCGGCAGTGACAGGCAGGTGGCCTGGCTGGCTCATGGTGCAGAGGGGGTTTGGGTGCAGGAATGGCCGGTGTGAACAACGCCTGGGGTGAGGCTACCACCAGCTCCGAGGAGGCAGAGACTGGAGGGCAACTCCCTACCAGGTGGTGCTCAGGAGGGGACGGAAGGCAGCAGCCCCGACCCCAGGCGCCCCATGTGGCTTGTGTGTGGCACTGATCCAGGACGAAAACCACAGGGGCATTAAAGGGAGGTGACGGCCAGAATCGGGTGTCACTACCACACCTCGAGGAAAGGGATCTCCAGGGAGAAGGGGGCCTCTGTCGGGCCTGGGTACCCCCAGAAGCACCTTGTGTCTCGTGGGCACCCCACCCTCTCACCTGGACAGGGCTGGTTCCGTTGGTCACGGGTGATGGCAGAGGACCTGTGGGGACAGCGTGTCAGTGGCTGCTCGGCCACCACACCGCCCCCACCCTGTGCCCCGGGCCGTGGCCCACCTTCCACGTGCTCCTCGGTGGGTGTGACCCGAAGCCGCTTGAAGTGCTCGTCTGTCTCAGGGTCCACCACCAGCAGCCGGGCCTCATCCTCCCGTGCCTTGATGCTGGCCACCACCTCCGCGTGGCGCAGCCCCTCCACATTCTGCCCGTTCACCTGCCACCACCAGCACGCATCAGCCCCGCTGTGGGCCCAGACAGCCCCCCATGCCACGTGGCCAGGTGTGGCATCAAATATTCATCACAGCCACCACCCGCCGAGGCAGCAGGAGGCGCGCCAGCTCAGGTTCCCAGTGTCCCCCTCCTCCCTGCAAGGACCCAGGGCCGCAGTGTGGACAGGCATGGGGCACCCAGCACCCTGCAGCCCTGGTGGGCCGGTACCTCAATAAGCCGGTCTTGGGCGCGGAGGCCAGAGCGGGCGGCAGGTGAGCCCAGGTCCACCGAGCGGATGTACTGGCCGGGCCGGGACTTGTCACTATGCAGGTTGAACCCATAGCCCTGAGGTCCCTTTCGCAGGTGGCAGAGCCGAGGGCGCAGCTCCCTCAGGGGCCCACTGACATCCTGCAGGCCCGAGGGACAGCGTCAGTCCCTGGCTCCAGCCTCCCACCCCCAGAGGCCACCCCCTGGTGGTGCCGCCGCTGCCCAAACTCGGTACCACGGCACCCATGGGTAGGCCCAGGTCTCAGTGGCAAAACGCCACCCATGGGCAGGCCCAGGTCTCAGTGGCAAACACTCCGGGCACCCATGGGCAGGCCCAGGTCTCAGTGGCAAACACTCCGGGCACCCATGGGCAGGCCCAGGTCTCAGTGGCAAACACTCCGGGCACCCAGGCTGCCTGCAACAGAGCTTCAGTTGTGGGAACTTGGGCAAAGTCAGTTTTCAAACCCAGAAGCCTCCCCGATGGGCCCAGCCGCCTCCCTGGGTCGCTGGGATGATTCCCTGGGCTGGAGGCCAGCGCGGCACACAGGCGGGGTGGGAGAGAGCACCAGGTGGGAAGAACTGTCACTGTCGGCCTCCTGGGGCAGTTGTCCCTGAGGGCCCTGCCCGCACGTCCCCCTGCCCCGGGCTCTCCTCCAGAGCGTGGGGCAGGCGCTCCTAGGCCAGCAGTTTTGTTTTCTCTCCAGAGGCCTCCATGAGGCTGGCTGCGGTGGCGGCTCTGTTTGCTTTCACATTCCGGGAAAACGAGCCGCACCACCCCCACAGGCCCAGCAAGCAGAGGCTGGGACAGGAGCTTAGAGTGGACAGGGCACACAGGGCCTCCTGGGGCCTGGAAGGACCCCCCGCTACCTTCCCAGGCCCTGCCCCATGTTACCTCTGGCATCCTGCAGTGGGGGTCTGGGCCAGGGGACCATGCAGGCAGGGCCAGGCCCAGTGATCACCCCCAGCCAGGGGCTGGGCCAGGGTGCTGCGGCGGTGGCCAGTGGCTGCCCGTGCTCAGTTAAACATGGCGGTGGCCAGAGCAGGCAGGGTCAGCTCAGGTTTCCAGGGAGTGCCAGGCTTGAGGGCGTGTGCAGGGGAGAGCGTGCAGGCGGGGTGGGGGGCTGCCAGGGCCCCTCCCTCACTTCCTACCTCCCTGTATGTCCCTGAGGGACCACAGGCCAGGGCTGGGGCAGCATGGCAAGGGGGCACTCAGACCTCAGGAGGGCAGGTCTCCAGGCCTTAGACACCCCCGACCCCTCCAGCCACCCACCTTCAAGCTCACTCCAAACCTCAATGGACCGGAAACAGCCATGTCAGTGGCGGGGGCCGCCCTGCCAAGGGAGCAAGGGGGTCCTTCTCCACAGGGCTAGTGCCCTGTCCCCTGGGCTCGGGACCTGCCCTTGGTCTGGAACACCCTTCTCCTGTCCAGCCCGCCAGATGCCTC
Source organism: Trachypithecus francoisi (assembly GCF_009764315.1). Taxonomy (NCBI): domain Eukaryota; kingdom Metazoa; phylum Chordata; class Mammalia; order Primates; family Cercopithecidae; genus Trachypithecus; species Trachypithecus francoisi. The sequence continues at coordinate 113,002,895 of NW_022681460.1, forward strand.
ATCAGGATCCTCCTGCCCACCCTCTGAACCCTCTCTGCATGGCCACAACCTAGGCCCTATCACACCAGAAACTCCCGGGACAAGGCTGTGGGTCCTTGGCCCCGCAGGGGCTCAGCTGGGCCACATGGGCTGAATTGGAGGGTGCAAGACCCCCAAAATCTCCAGGGCCCCACCACATAGACCTACCCCTCCCCCAGACACACCTGGTGGCACAGGCATGGGGCTTTGAGGCTGACCCTGACACCTGCCCACCGAGGTGCCCCTCAGGGATGCAGTCAGAGCACAGTGCTGAGGCTGGCTTAGGAGGGAGGGAAGGCGTGGAGACAGGGGCCCATTCAGGAGGGGAGGTGGAGCACAGCCCCCAGGCTGGCCTGGGACTGAGGGAAGGCGTGGGGACAGGAGCCCAGTTCAGGGCGGGAGGCGGGAGCGTGACATGGGCCCAGGCGGTAAAGACACGTCACACGGTCACAGACACAAGACGTCCAGACACACCTGCAAACATGCATAGCCACCCACACACGCGGCCAGCCCCACAGTGCTGGCCCGGCAGCCCTTCCCACGCCTGCACAGCGGCCTACAGGGCAGGGTTTCTCAGGGCACCAGACAGGAAGCAGGATCTGGAGGGTGTTGGGCCCTGAGGCCGGGCCAAGGCCCCCTCAGTGTTCTCAGGGTCATTCTGGCCACCCCCTGCCTCTGTCCAGAAGCAGCCATCTTTCACTCCACACGGCAAGAAGTTCTGCCTATCATCAAAGCCTAAACCCCTCATTATCAGCAGGGTCGCAGACGCGCCAGGCACAGCATGAAACCCTCAGGTGGAGGGGCTGCAATGGAGGGGCCAGGGTGGGCTGCTGGCAGCACATGGGGCGGAGCATGGGGGCCCAGAGAGCTGAGGAGCTCGGGCGGGGTTCATAGCTCACATTCCTCCTCCCTGCCCTGGCTCAGCACACACTTCCTGCCGCCTCCTGCCAGGCCCTCTGGCTCCCACGGGCTCCAGGCTCCCTCCCCACCAGTGGCCAGCACAGAGCGGGACCATCCCTGGTCCCTCAGCCATGCCTGTGTCCGGACAAAGAGGCTAGCATGGGGGTATACTGGGCGCCCCCCCAGATGGTGACGCACCAGCCCTGGCAGAGAAAGGCCTTCATTGTTGCTCAGGGACCAGCCTGCTTACATCAAGTTCCCGGAGTCCCTTCCTCCCACCCCGGGCGGCTGAGCGGCTGCTGGTTCCTCCTAACCCTCCCTTCCTCCCACCCCACCTGACCTGTACCAGCCTCTGGGGTGGGCTCCGTGGAGGGGCTCCTGGAGCCCGGACAGGTGGCGTGGCACTCCCGGAGCGTGCCATGGCAGCGGTACAGCGGCAGTGAGTGGCAGGCGTCTGGCCAGAGTGGCCTGAACTCTCTGGCTGACCCAGGCTGCCACCCCACTTATCTACCTCCCTCTGTGGCCCTGGCTCCCCGGGGATGGGTGGGGACGCGGGGGCTGAGTCACTCTGGGGAACAGGGTGATGACTGAGCCCACTCCCCTGCGAAGGCTCCAGCCCGGCGCCCCCCACCCAGCTAGGTTTCCGTCCCAAGAAAGGAAGGAAGGAAGCTGCTGGAAGGCCCTGCCCTGCCCCAGGACCCAGGGCTGGGGGGATAGGGAGGAGTCCCGGCCCCAGAACACAGGACAGTCCTGCTGAGGTTCCAGAGGGACAAGAGCCATAGGAGCCCGGAAGCCCCCACAGGCACCGCCCTAACCACACAGCCGCCTCCCGCAGATCTGTCCCCTCACCTGCTCGTAGCCCCCACAGGCACCGCCCTAACCACACAGCCGCCTCCCGCAGATCTGTCCCCTCACCTGCTCTTAGCCCCCATGGCCCTAACCACACAGCCGCCTCCCGCAGATCTGTTCCCTCACCTGCTCGTAGCCCCCACAGGCACCGCGCCCTAACCACACAGCCGCCTCCCGCAGATCTGTCCCCCTCACCTGCTCGTAGCCCCCATGGCCCTAACCACACAGCCGCCTCCCGCAGATCTGTCCCCTCACCTGCTCGTAGCCCCCATGGCCCTAACTACACAGCCGCCTCCCGCAGATCTGTCCCCCTCACCTGCTCGTAGCCCCCATGGCCCTCCAGATGGAGGTGGAGACTGGGCTAGGGGCAGGAGCAGAGGGCTCAGGGTCTGCCACCACCTCTAGGGCCTGGCACCGCTGGCCACCCGTCTCTGTTTGGGGGCCGTCCCCTGTCGTCACTACTAGGATCAGCTACACTGCAGCTGCGGCCACCCCCAGCCTGGTGTGGCCCAGGGCTGAGTCATCACTAACTAGGCCTTCATGACCCCCAAAAGGAGTGGCCAACCACATCAGTGTCCTCCCCTGCCCACCTCCCCTATCCCCAGCCAGGACAGAGGACACTGAGAACCACCCTTGGCTCCCAAGGGGCACCCAGAGTTGGGCCCTCTCCATCCTGCACCAAAGCCAAGCTACACACCCTCCCAGGGCTCTGCCTCTCTGCCACCACCGCCCCCACTGGAGCCATCCCTGCAAGGTAAGCTTTGCCCTCCTGGGTTCCCTGAGCATCTCAGACACACCCTGAACCCAGGCTGAGCAGGGCAGGATCTGAACCTGCTCTGCGGAGGTCAGGGGAGCCCCAATTCTTCCTGTCCATGCTGGGAGCTCAGGTGAACAAACCTCAGGGCTCGAGCCGGGCGCAGTGGCTCACGCCTGTCACCCCAGCACTTTGGGAGGCTGAGGCAGGCAGATCACTTGAGCCCAAGAGTTCCAGACCAGCCTGGCCAACATGGCAAAACCCTGTCTCTACTAAAAACACAAAAATTAACCAGGTATGGTGGTATACGCCTGTAATCCCAGCTACTCGGGATGCTAAGACACAAGAATTGCTTGAATCCAGGAGAAGGATATTGCAGTGAGCCAAGACCACACCACAGCACTCCAGCCTGGGCGACGGAGTGAAACTCTGTCTCAAAAAAAAAAAATAAAAAGAAAAGAAAGAAAAGAAATGAAACCTCAGATTTCAGGGGCCAGGTACAGTGGCTCACATCTGTAATCCCAGAACTTTGGGAGGCGGAGGAGGGCAGATCACCTGAAATCAGGAGTTCGAGACCAGCCTGAGCAACATGGTGAAACCCCATCTCTACTGAAAACACAAAAATTAGTAGGGTGTGGTGGCGTGTGCCTGTAATCCCAGCTACTGGGCAGGGTCAGGCAGGAGAATCGCTTAAACCCAGACAGCGGAGGTTGTAGTGAGCCAAGAAAAAAAAGAAAAAGAAACCTCAGGTCTCGATGCCAGGAGAAGGGGAGACCCTGTTCCTTGGGTGTCCCCTGACCTCCTGAAGCCCCTGTCCCCAGCCAGACTCATGCACAAAGGGACCTGCCACTCGGGCCACCCTTTGTTTCTCTAAAAATATACCCAGAGGAAGCCCCTCCTAGGGCTTCCTGCAGCCCCCAGAGCCTGAAATAGCAGACGGGGGAAGGTCCCACCCAAGGCAAGGTGCCTCGGCCGCCGCACCCTCCAGATAAAGTCCGAGGGCCAGATTTTTCCACAGGAAGGTGAACCATGCATTTGTGTTCAAATCAATGGACAAACGCCTGAGGTAGAGGGGGAGCTTCCTCCTGGGGGAGAGAGGGTGCCTGGGAAAGAGGGAGGCCCCAACCGTCAACTCGGGGATAGGGGCCTGGGACCAGCCGGCTCCCCTGCAAGGCCAGCCCCCAACCAGCCCTGGGCTGGGCACCTTGGCCCTGAGCACGGTCATGGCCTGCCCTCAAGCTCCAGGAACAAACCGGGTCCCACAGGTCCCATGGCCAGGCCTGTGCCCCCTCCCCACAGGGAATGCCGTCTCCCTGCCAAGACATCCCCCCGCCGGGCTCAGCTCCCAGGCGCAGCCAGCTCCAGGAGTGATATTTGGGAAAGGGAGAAAGTGAATGTATAGATCCCCTGCACCCTCAGAAACTCCAGATCCCACACCCCTGCCTCAGGCACGGTTCTCACAGGGGGGTCTGGCCAACCCCTGCACTCAAATCCCTGAAGGGATTGATTTCTTTTCTTTTCTTTTTTTTTTTTTTGAGACAGTCTCGCTGTGTCCCCTAGGCTGGAGTGCAATGGCAGGATCTCGGCTCACTGAAACTGCCGCCTGCCGGGTTCAAGCAATTCTCCTGCCTCAGCCTCCCGAGTCGTTGGGACTACAGGCGCCTGCCACCAAGCCCAGCTGATTTTTGTAGTTTTAGTAGAGACAGGTTTCACCACATTAGTCAAGCTGGTCTCAAAACTCCTGACCTCAGGTGATCCGCCCGCCTCGGCCTCCCAAAGTGCTGGGATTACAGGTGTGAGCCACCGCGCCCGGCCAGGGATCGCTTTGAAAATGAAAAAAAAGAGGCCGGACGCGGTGGCTCAAGCCTGTAATCCCAGCACTTTGGGAGGCCGAGACGGGCGGATCACAAGGTCAGGAGATCGAGATCATCCTGGCTAACACGGTGAAACCCCGTCTCTACTAGAAATACAAAAAAACTAGCCGGGCGAGGTGGCGGGCGCCTGTAGTCCCAGCTACTCGGGAGGCTGAGGCAGGGGAATGGCGTAAACCCGGGAGGCGGAGCTTGCCGTGAGCTGAGATCCGGCCACTGCACTCCAGCTTGGGCGACAGAGTGAGACTCCGTCTCAAAAAAAAAAAAAAAGAAAGAAAAGAAAGGCAGGAGAGCATGGAGACAATGCCATCAGGGCCTCCAGGAAGACAGGACAGATACTTTCAGGCTGTTCCTCCTGGCCCCCAAGGCCTGCCAGGTGGCCCCTCCCAGCGGCCACCTAGCAGGAGGTGGAGCAGGCGGCCCCTGTACTTTTCTGGGTCTCCTGGCTGGGAGCAGGGGCAGGGGAAGGAAGAAGTGCTACCCAGCAGGAACCCAGAAGGAACAGCAGACGGGGTCCCAGGGCCCTCCCTTGTATCTAGGGGAGGAGTGGGCTCGCCTTGGAGCCGCCTGGACCCCCAACTCCACTCTCATGCTCCCAGCCCCACCCACGCCAGGCCTGGCACAGTCGCCTCCTAGGCTTCCCCAACCACGGCGCTGCCTGCAGGGGAGGCCAGCCCTCTCTCAGGCCTTCCCAGCACACAGGCTCCTTGGAGAGAGAGGAGGACAGAGCCACGGATGACACCCAACACAGGCACGGAGCTGGGCACACGCAGACCTAGAATGTCTATTCCCAGGGTTCCTCAGCCATGAGGCTGGGGGCTGGGGAGGCGGCAGCTTGTCAGAGTGACCCCTCGATAGGGCAAGGGGCTCTGGAGCGTCCTGGAGAAGAGGAACAGGCTAGGCTGCCCTGACCCTACCCAGTTTAAAACAAAACACAGACTGAGGGTAGAAAGAGTGGCCCCCAGTAGCCAACAGGATGGTCCCTGAGGCAGAAAAGGGGCCCCAAAAGGCAGAAGAGACCAAGACTTCTGGAGGTGATCAGTGGCCAAGATGGTCGTCGAAAGCCAAGAGAGCCTCTGGGAGAGGGGAGGGTAGTCCCTGCGGGCCGAGCCCGCCATACCTTCTTGCCAGCATCGGAGCTGCGGCCACCCATGTATGCCCAGTCTGGCTTCAGCTCCCAGGGGTCGTGGGCGGGTGGGAGCCCTCGCTGGGCCATCTCCTCGGTGCAGGTCAGCTGCCGCCGGCGGAGCTCCTCATCTGTCTCCTGGTCCACCACCAGCAACCGGGTCTGCCCCTCCACAGCCTTGATCCTCTGCACCACCTGGGGCGAATGGGTGACAGGAGCGGGTCAGTGGCCCGCATTCCGGGCAGCACATGGGCAATGGAACCACTCTGGACTGGCCCGGGCGTGCAGGCGGGCGGCTGGTCTGCATGGGCGGGTGGACGCACTGAGAGGCCTGCCGGCCCCGCCCCCCACCCCCAGACTCCAGCGGCTCCCTCCCTCTGCACCCGGGCTCTGGACACTGAGGTCCAGGCTGCGAGGGCTTCAGGGTCCTCCCAGAGCCTGGCCCTTAGCCCAGGGTCTTCTCCAGGCAGGGCTGGGAAGGGGCTGCAGGGTAGGGCAGCTGGGTAAGTCCCGTCTGGAAGTAACAAAGATGGTGCACAGTGGAGCTTCCGGTTTTCAGTCTGCCTGTTAGTGTGTGCATGTGCATCCATCTGTTTCCAAGTCTGTGTCTGCGTCCAGGTTTGAAGGAGAGGGGTGTCTCCCTGGGCCCATTTGGTGTGTTTGGGTGTGCCCGTGCCCATTCCTGTCATTCTCTGCCATGGGAGTCTAAACTCCTGACCCCAGGCCTTATGTCTACCTCCAGGCCATGACCATGGGCTGGACCTGTGAGGAGGGGAATGGCTGGACGCCTGGCTTGGGTACCCACACACAGCCAGGGAAGCAACATTCAGGTACAGCCGGCAAGGGGGAGGGGCAGTTGCACCTGTGAACAGCTATGGCACGGTGGCTGTCGGCATGTGGGTGCAGGTGCCTGTGAAGTGTCTGGACCATGCAGGGGGCCGGCACGCACCCACAGAGAGAAAGCAGTGCCCATTGGGAAGCGGGCAGGAAGACAGGCAGCCCTATTCGCACCTGCAGCCTGGGGGAGGGTGGACAGGGCTCCCCACTAGCCGCCGGGCTCAGCAGGGATGGTGAACAGATAGGAGGGACTGAGCCAGGCCCATCTTTCCCCTGGCCCTCCTCTCTCCCCATGACCCAGAGTGAGACAAGAGGAACCCAGTGCCCAGCTGCTTCTTGACTATGTGTCCCAGACAAGTCACCCTAAATCTCTGGCATCAGTTTCCTCAACTGTCAAATGGGGCAGTAACTGCGCCTCTTGCCCTCCTGGGGCAGTGTGGAGAGTCCACCATGGTCTGTGTGTCCAGTCCTCAGAGACCAGCACCCCAGGGCTTTGGATAAGCAGGTGTTCCCTGGGCAAGGGCGGCAACGACTATCACACAGCAGCCAGGCCCCAGCCCTGCCAGCCCTACCGTCAATCCCTCAGGTCCAGACCACTGGCCTGATCCCCATCTTCTTCAGCAAACAACCTTACACAGCAGAAACTGGGTGGAAAGCATGGGGCTGGCCGATGGAGGGACAGACAAGGCACCAGGTGAACAAGAGACCAACTCCAGGCCCAGCTGAACCAACTGCTAATCATGAGGTTCCAGGACCAGCCATGTAGACAGGTTATGGATTCGCCAGTGCTGTGAGGGACAGGGGACCTGGAGGACAAGGGGTGTGTGGACACTGGACCCCCACCAGGGTGTGGAGGAAGCCCCTGGCCTGTGGGAGACAGACATACCTCAGGGGTCAGAACCCACAGAGAAAAGGCTCCATTCTCCTTAGCCAGGAGGCAGGAGGCTTCGGCAAGTAACCCCAGCCGGGCTAAGCAGCCTCTGAGGAGGGGTAGTGCCTTTGGAGCTAAGGAATGTGGTTGCCACCAATGGTCAACTCAACCCGGTCCCAGACACACCGGCTGGGGCACACTAGAGTACAGACACACAGACTCACCAGCCTGCAGACACACAGTGATGAGTACACTAACCAGGTGTGCACACATGCAGAGCTCAGCTCTCACATGCCCAGGAGTCCAGACCTGTACACACACACACACACACACACACACACGCAGACCTGTATACTCACACACACTCCAGCACACACGCAACTGCAGACACACTGATGCCCTTACAGCAACCCCTCCCGGGTACACACAGGCAGGCCCGTGCACACTTGGCTGACCCCAGAGGGACCTGCACACACACGCCCAGCTGTGTTCACACGCACACGTGTACACACACCTACGCAAAAGCACCCAGGTCTCCACCTTTCTGGAGGGGCCCCAGGCTGCCCAACACCCTCCTTCATGGCACACTGAGGCCAAAACGCGACCAAAGAGCGAGGCCAACGGCCAGGAGCCGCAGTGCGGGCCCCTCCCTGCCAGGATGCCCCCCCACCCCTGTGCAGGGCTGAGCTTCCTGCGCGGGGACTCGGAAGGCGCCGGGCCGCTGCCTCCCAGCAACGTCCGCGTCCTCTCCGCGGGAGACCCCTCAGGCCCCCGTGCGACCCCCGCCCGCCCCAGAGGGACGCGCTCAGAGAGGGGGCGGCGGGCCGGGGGCGAGCGCGGGCCCCCACCTGGTGGTGCGTCTCGCCCTCCACGTTGACGCCGTTGACCTCGACCAGGCGGTCCCCAGCGCGCAGCGCGGCGGCCTCGGCGGGGGAACCGGGCTCCACGCGCCGGATGAACTGCCCGCGGCGGCCCTTCTCGCCGTGCAGGTGGAAGCCGTAGCCCTGCTCTCCGCGCACCAGGCGGCACAGGCGCGGCCGCAGCGGCTCTGGAGCGGCCATGGCGCCCGCTGCCCACCAGCCGCCCGCGGGCAGGGGCGCGGGGCAGCTCGGGGGCGGCGGCGGCGCTGGGCACCCAGCGGTGGCTTCGGCGGCTCCCGTTCGGCTCCCGTCGCCTCGGGCTCCGGCTCCGGCTACGGCTCAGGCTGCGGCACCGCCCCCGCGCCCGCCCCTTCCCCGCCCCCGCCCCCGCCGCCCGGCCGCCCCCACCTCCGGTCCCAGCCATCCCGGCCTCCGCAGCCGGTCATCCCGAGTGGGGGTGGGGGAAGGCGGCAGGGCGAGGGGACCCCCCAGCCACCGGGACCCCTCTGTCTCGCTCCTGCTCTGGGCAGCCGCCTTGGTGCCAGCGCCTTTGCCTTCTATCCCAGGAACATTTATTGGATACCTACTGTATGCGCAGCATCGAGGCAGGTCTTGAGGTGGGCGACGGGTTGGACAAAGGGCCTCCAGGCCAAGGGACCCCCACAAAGGGGCCAAAGGGTAACAACAAGGGCCACAGCCCTCCCCACCCTCCCGGGGAAGCCCTCCCAGACCCCCCTTGCCTATTTCCTCTCCGCTGTGCCTGATCTGGATCCCTCCTGCAGCCAGAACTGCCCTGGCCCAGGGCAGTCTCAGGAGGGCCCAGGAGGGAAAAAGAGGTTTAAAAGTGACACGCAGCAGTCCCTCCCTGCATCCTGGGGCCAGTGGCTTGAGACTCCCTGGCCTACCCTCCGTGTTTGGGCTATCTGCATCGCGTCCATTCCCGCCATTCTTTCCCCTGGCCGGGCCAGCCCCCCTACTTGTGTCCCAGCCCACCGCAGGCCTGGACTGTGACTCTGCAGGGTAACGAAAGGATGAGTCTCGAGGGTCCGCCTCCTGACATGGGCCTCCGCTGACTTCTTTGGGCTCTAAGCTCTGGGTGGTGGCCAGTGTGCACAGGCGCTGCTCCACAGTGTCCACAGGCAGGCATCAGGCCTCCCCTCCCCTGCTCACAGCCGTCTACGTCCCTGAGCCTCTACCTGAAGCACGAGTGTCCCTCCTTCCCCAACAGGACAGTCACTACCACAGTGAAATCATTGACGCCTGAGTGCATTTTACTTGGAACAACCCTAGGGGCCTGGCCACTTCACAGACCTGCAAACAGGCCTGGAGAGGGAAGACCCACGAAGCTTCCTCAGCTCCCTTTGGGCCCAGGGATGTGAGATTCGGAGTCCATGCTCTTCACCACCCAGCTCTTCCTCTGTCTCCAATATAGGAACACACCTGAGTCCAGGCACAGCCCCAGTCTGCCCTCCTCCCCAGCCCAGCCAGGCCCCCTGCACATACCTGGTTCCCAGGGGTCAGGCACAGCCAGCCCAGGCAATTCCCCATGTGAGCAGTAGAAGCAGGCTTGGCGCAGTCCTCCTCTCCCTATCCTCTCTCTAGGGCCTTGGCCTGGGCTCCCCTGCCCCCACCCAAGCACAGGGCCCGCCTCTGGGCAGTCTCCTGGGCCATGGCCCCCTGGGTGCCCATATCCCGGCAGCTGCCCCTAAAAGCCACTTAGGCTGAGGCGCCATGGCTGCTTGCCACCCCCACCCCTGCAATTCCTGGCTGAGGCTGCCTCAGGCTTCTGCCTGGCCCGCCACCTCCGTCTGTCTGCATGTCCAGAGGCTGCCTGTCTGACCTGTGGCTGGCCTCCCTGGACACAGCCTGGTGCTGCCACCCGTGGAGTCTGTGAAGATGGGTGCGGGCAGTGTGACCCATCACCACGCACCCCACACACCACACCTGTTTGGGCTCAGGGGGTCATCCCACACCAACCAGGACCACCCACAACCTGGCAGGCTGTACCTTCGTGGCCACACTAGAGTCAAGGGAGGTGGCTGGATGGGAGGCACCAGCAGCCCCAGGTGCCCTGGGCAAGAGGGCTTGCACAGCTTACCCCCCTGGGTGGGGCAGATCCCTGATCAGCCTTGGGCATACATCGGCCTTCCCTGGCCCAGGACTCAGCCGATTCCTCCTCCCAGTGACTGAAGATGGGATGGGGGGCCAGGAGCAGTGTCTCATGCCTGTAATCCCAACACTTTGGGAGGCCGAGGCGGGTGGATCACTTGAGGTCAGGAGTTCGAGACCAGTCTGGCCAACATGGCAAAACCCCGTCTCTACTAAAAATACAAAAAAAAATTAGCCAGGCGTGGTGGCACACACCTGTAATCCCAGCTACTGGGGAGGTTGAGGCAGAAGAATCACTTGAACCCAGGAGGCGGAGGTTTCAGGGAGCTGAGATTGCATCACTGCACTCCAGCCTGGGTGACAGAGCAAGACACCATCTCAAAAAAAAAAATTTAATAAAAATTTAAAAATAAATAAATAAAAGATGGGATGGAGAACAGCATGGCGGGGGGAAGGGCCACCAGGGACAGGAGGTCACAACTGGGGCCAGGAACCAAGGAGGTATCACAGGACACGCTACTGCTACAAAGTAACAAAGGAGTCCCCAAAGTCAAGAAAGGCTGAGGAGGGTAACAGAGTAGCAAAGGGTCAGGCAACAAAGGAAGTGGGCCTGGTAAAGCGGGGAGCAGGAGGAATGAGGCAGCCAGAGAGGAACCGGAGGTCACAATTTCAGAGGAGGTGCAGAGTCAGAGGGGACAGTGAGTCCAGGGGCCTGGAGGAACAGGCAAGGAAGGGTGACCCAGCAGCTCTCAGGGGCAAACCCTCCCATGCCTCTTCTCCAGCCAGCCCCCGGAAGCTCTCAGCCCTGGTCCAAGGCTGACCTTGGCCCCCACGGGTGCAGCGCTGGAGGCAGAGGAAGGCAAAGGGAAGCACCTGGGCAAAGGTGTTCAGGGGCCGCCAAGTGCTTGGTGTCTCTAAGAAAGGGCTAGGGAGGTGGGCGGGAGGCAGTAGGGTCCACATCGAGAGGAGGGTGAACTTTATTTTGCTGCTTCTGCGGAGTGCAGATGGGGTGACGTGGGTTCCCAGGGCAGCAGCAGGAGGGAAGAAAGTCAAGTCAGGGGCAATCAGAGGCTTGGGGGATTCCCCACTCTCCACCCAACCCCCTTTCCCCACGCCTGCCAGCATGCTACCCAGGCATGAGTCCTATCCAGCAGAGGGAGAGGTCTCAGCTGTTCCCCTGGGCTGTCGGTGGGGGGTCCACCGGGGTGGGGGCCGCCCCTGCACTCCTGTTTCTGCAGGACCTTTCCTCCAGGCCTTGAACCCGCATGCCTCCAGCAAGGTCCCAGCGATCTCAGGGAGCCCGAGCCTGGGCCTGGACAGAGGCTCTGGGATGTGGCCGTGGCCTGGAGCCCTGTCTGGGGTGGGACCACTATTCCGACGCCCGGTAATAGTCCAGAGCTCCTCAGGCAGGCGCTGCTTTCTGATGGACATTAATGGTCCTGCAAGCATAACCAGACCGCGCCTAGGGCCTCTTCCCTCAGGCTGCACCGTGCCTCTCTTTAGATTCCGAAACTGGAGCAGGCGGGGCCAGCGCGACAGAAGGAGGTGACCAACAGAGACCCAGAAAGGAGGAGAGGGAAGGTGGGGACTGCGACGACCCAAGAAGGAGGGAGGGGCAGGAAACCGCGGCCGCCGACGGGGCGGCCCCGCCCACCCGCTGTGGCTCCGCCCACTGCGGCCCGCCCATTGCTGGAGGCGCGGGGCGGAGGCTACTGCCCAGAACGATAGCCGCGCAGCGCCACCTGGTCGGAACTGGTGGCATTGCATCGTCCGAGGAGTTGCCCCAGGATTCTGCCCATCTGGCTTCCACTCGATCCAGTCCTGTGGGGTGGGGGCTGGGGTGAGCCTGGCGCCCTAGGGCTGGTTGCGCTGCGCGGGAATAAGGGTGTGGAGCTGGCGAGGCAGAGAAGCCCCTCATCGGCTCTGCCTCCCCATCTTGGACCAGGCAAGCACCAGGGAACATCACTGAAACCTCCCCCCGCCCCCGCAAAAACAGGACTTTGAGCACCTTGGCGTTTACAAGGGGAGGCCAGAGCTGAAGCAGCTCCAGGAAGAACCTTTGACCCAGCCTGGGGCCCTGGAGTCCTCCTTCGGGGAGGGAGGTCCCGGGCTGTCCTGGAATCTGCAGTCTGGAGCTGGCGGTGGGGTAGGGGAGGAGGCAGTGGGAGGGGCAGTGAGAGCAGACAGGGCCAGCCCTGCCAGAGCACGGGTATCATCACATAAGCAGTGGAGAGCCCTTGAGGCGGGGTGTGGGGGTGACAAGGTCAGGACATCCATGTTCTTAGAGGTCAGCTTCAGTGAGGAACAGGGGCAGGACTGGGAAGGAATGAGTTCGCAGGGAGGAGAATGAGTTGTCCGGTGAGGTATGTGACCACCTCTTCACCCAGCACAGAACCGGAGGGAGGGCTAGATGGAACCAAGGGCTCCATGTAAGAATTGGCTGGGGAGGCTCACGCCTGTAATTCCAGCACTTTGGGGGGCCGAGGCGGGAGAATCACCTGAAATCGGGAGTTCGAGACCAGCTTGACCAACATGAAGAAATGCTGTCTCTAGTGAAAATAGAAAATTAGGCGGGCGTGGAGGCGCGTGCCTGTGATCCCAGCTACAGGCTGAGGCAGGAGAATGGCTTGAACCCAGGAGGCAGAGGTTTCCGCGAGCCAAGATTGCGCCATTGCACTCCAGCCTGGGCAGCAAGAGGGAAACTCTGTATCAAAAAAAAAAAAAAAAAAAAATACAAAAAAAAAATACGAAAAACAAAAAAAACAAAATAATTGGCTGGTGGGCCAGGTGCCGTGGCTCACACCTGTAATCTCAGCACTTTAGGAGGATGAGGTGGGTGGATCCCCTGAGGTCAGGAGTTCAAGACCAGCCTGGCCAACATGGCGAAATTCCATCTCTATTTTAAAAAAAATACAAAAATTAGCTGGGCTTGGTAGTGGGCACCTGCAGTCCCAGCTACGGGGGAGGCTGAGGCAGGAGAATCATCTGAGCTGGGGAGGCAGAGAGGCGGAGGTTGCAGTGAGCCGAGATAGTGCCTCTTCAGCATGGGCTGGAGACTCTGTCTCGGAAAAAAAAAGAAAAAGAATTGAAGGGGTGGAGATAAAAAGAGCACCCACATTTGGGAGAAGGACACACCCTGGAGATGGAAAGGACCTACCAGTGAGGGGAGGCGGGGCTTCCAGGAGCAGGGGTGGGGGGCTGGTTCCACAGGGGCATCCTAAAGCCAGGCCCAGGACCACCCCTCCCCCAATCCTTGCTGGGTGGCCCCAAGGGGGGACCCTGCCACATGGCTACGGGAGGGTTCCAAGGGTGAGCTGCATCAGGGCATGTGACCTTGGTGGTTTGGGGTCCAGGACAGTCGTTGGAGTCCCAGGGCAGATTAGAGAGGGTTGAAGAGGGAGAGTGAGGGAGGAGGGGCCCAGACCCTTGGGAGGGGAACTGGAGGGGGCCTGGTGGACGGAGGTCCTTGGTATTCAAAATGGCAGGGCACATGTATGTGGGGGGGCTGGAGCCAGTGACCAGAAGGGCATGCAGAGAGGGATAAAAGGTAGAGGAGCAGCCGGGCACGGTGGTTCATGCCTGTAATCCCAGCACTTTGGGAGGCCGAGGTGGGCGGATCACCTGAGGTCAGGAGTTCAAGACCAGTCCAGCCAACATGGTGAAACCCCTCTCTACAAAAATACAAAACTTAGCTGGGCATCATGGTGGGTGCCTGTAGTCCCAGCTACTCAGGAGGCTGAGGCGGGAGAATCGCTTGAACCCCTGGTGGTGGAGGTTGCAGTGAGCCAAAATCACGCCATTGCACTCCAGCCTGGGTGACAAAGGGAGACTCCATCTCAAAAAAAAAGAAAAAGAAAAAAGCAAGAAGCAAGGTGGGGCTCAGGTGGAGGGGCCCCTCCTCCAGGGGCATGACCCAGAAGAAGGGGACCAGGGGTTCTTAATCCTCTGTGGAAGACTTTGGCTAAGGGAGAAAGGGGGTGCCAGGAGATCCAGGTTTGAAATGAATGCTGAGTGCCCGGCGCTTCCTCTGGTCGGCGAGGGAGGGGCCCGTGACATTTGCCAGGGCGTGGGCGCGCCTGTCTGCGCCCTGAGCTAGACGGCAAAGTACACAGGCAGACGAAGGGGTCGCACGCGGGGGCGCAGGAGTCAGGCGGATTTTATTGACCGGACAGCAGGCCGGGGCTGTGAGCGGCTCCTGGAAGCTGCGGCGACTCGTCCTGGGTCAGGCGCGGAGGCGCCGCAGGCGGGGGAACGCTGTCAGGACGGTCCGGGGGGCCAGGCGGGGCCGGCCAAGGCGGTTTGCTGCGGGGACCACGGCTAGGCGGGAGACGTCTCTCCGAAGTCGCTAGCGAGAACACAGCAAGGCCGTGGGGAGGAGGCTGTGGCCCTCCACCGCCACCCCCGCGTGCCAGGGTGGAGCCTACCCAGGGAAAACTTTTCTGGGCGCGGAGTGGGGGATGGAAGGGCCCGACGGTGCACCCTGAACACGCGGCTCCGTGCTCCGGCTCAGACCTCCTGAGACCCCTTTGCCCGCGGCGGTCCAGGCCTCCTCCCCTCTCACGTACCTGGCCGGCTCCGCTGAAGTCCAGGGACACCGGTTCGAGCGCAGGCTCCGGGGCGCGCGGGCTCCGCGGCGCACGGACAGGGATCCCTGCCTCGGAGCTCCTGCGTCGCGTCTCCCACAGCTCCTGAACCCACGAGGGCAGCAGGAGAGGAGCCTTGCGGGCGGCGGGTCCGGGGGAGAGGGTGTCCCCGGCCAGGGGGCCGGCGGCCGCGCGCAGCGCGCGGCGCCACATATAGGGTGAGCGGCGCAGCCCCATGAGCAGGCCAGCGGCGCGGCCCACCGTGTGGT
Organism: Trachypithecus francoisi; assembly: GCF_009764315.1. NCBI lineage: Eukaryota > Metazoa > Chordata > Mammalia > Primates > Cercopithecidae > Trachypithecus > Trachypithecus francoisi. The sequence goes on from NW_022681460.1 coordinate 113,017,942, forward strand.
AGCGGGGACTCGCCACTTGCTTGTACCACGCGCCGGCGGGCAGCGGCAACAGGAACAGGAGCAGCGGCAGTGCCAGCCGCGGCCGGCTCGCGGGAGCCCCCCGCTTCCCCGGGCCCGGCGCCAGGGTGCTCGCGTCGACGGCCGCCCGGCGGGGCGGGCCACGAACTGGCTCAGCTGGGTTTGGGCGCGCAGTGGAGTCGGGACGCCCAGGTACCAGAGCGCAGGAGGCTGGAGGCGAGCCGCGGGTCCCCTTGCGAACCCAGCTATAACCGTTCGTGGCCCCGCCTTGTTCCGCCCCCGCAGTACTGCTGGGCTCCCCAGATGGGAGGAGGGACGGAGGGAGGAAAGGGAACCCTGGCAGCTGGCGGGGAGGTGGGTACCTGAGCACCTCACTGAGTGGGCCGCTGGCTGGAACTGTGCTCGAGGCTCCTCTAGGGGAACACGTTCCATTCTCTCCCTGCTCAGCCTCCTCCCCCCAGGAGTGGAAGTGCCAGGGAGAGGGTACTGGGAACACTGATGAGGGAGTAGGGCTGAGGGATGCCCCTTTAGCCAGGCTCCTGCGGGTGGGACAACCGAGGGAAGGCCCAGGTACAGGCAGAGCTACAGTGGCTACCGCGGGAGGGATGTCAGGGGCCTTCAGCACCATTCAAGACCCCTCTGGGTGACTCCCCACAAGCGTTGTCCCTTGTCCTTGCCTAGCACGGCTCCCAAAGCTGTCCCCATACTCTGTCCTGTCCAGTGCCACCCCCAGCTTCTCCCCACAAACCTGTCTCCCCGCAGAGCTAGACGGAGGCTTAGAAGCCTCACAATGGCCACACCAAGCCATCCTTGGGGTCTGTGTTCTGCGACGCCTCCAGGAGAAAGAGTCAGCCCCTCCTTGAACCTCTAGCCCTGGAGGGGCAGGACAAGGCCTTGCAGACCTCCAGTGTCTCCTCTCTGGTGATGGTCCCCTAAGATCACTTTATCCAGCGAGGCTCAATTTTTGTTTAAACCAACAGCCTGTGACTGTGCCTGCCTCTGTGCGTCTGTGCCTAGAGCATCATTCCGTCCTTCTCAGCCTAGCTAACACCTGCTCATCCTTCAGGACTCCACTTAAATGGCCCAGGTCCTTGGCCGGGCATGGTAGCTCACGCCTGTAATCCAGCAATTTGGGAAGCTGAGGTGGGTGGATCACCTGAGGTCAGGAATTCAAGACCAGCCTTGCCAACATGGTGAAACCCCATCTCTACGAAAAACCCAAAAAATTAGCTGGATGTGGTGGCAGGCACCTGTAATCCCAGCTATTTGAGAGGCTAAGGCAGGAGAATCACTTGAACCCAGGAGGCGGAGGTTGCAGTGAGCCGAGATTGCGCCATAGAACTTCAGTCTGGGCAACCAGATGAAACTCCAGAGCTAAAAAAAAAAAAAAAAAAAAAAAAAGGCACAGGGCCAGACAATCCCTCAGAATACATTTCTGTGCCCACCTGGCTTAACAGCCCCCTCCCAGAGGGCAGACCCTGACACACTCTTTCCTGACCTCCCAGCAAGGGTGAATCCAGCCCTCCCCCAGCAATCATGCCAGTCATGGGGCAGCCCCGTGTCCCAGACATCAGGGATCTCGTTTTGGGTCATGATAAACCATCTCATCTTGACCTCCAGACAATGCCATGAATGAAACTATTATTAACTCCGCTCACCAACTAGGGAACTGAGGCCCAGGGAGAACTGACCTGCCCCAGATCATGTTGGGTAAATGGTGGAGATTAGATACAGCCTAGCCCCTGAGCTCAAGAGCCTCAGCTTGGGGGAACAGGGTACCCCCGTCCAGAGAGGCACAGAAGGGCTGGGGGCAGGCTGGGCACGGTGGCTCATGCCTATAATCCCAGCACTTTAGGAGGACAAGGCAGGTGGATTGCTTGAGGCCAGGAGTTCAAGACCAGCTGGTCCAACATGGCTGGTCTAATGGAGATGGGAGAAACCCCATCTCCATTAAAAATACAAAACTTGCCGGGTGCGGTGGCTCACGCCTGTAATCCCAGCACTTTGGGAGGCCGAGGTGGGCATGTCACGAAGTCAAGAGTTTCAGACCAGCTTGACCAACATAGTGAAAACCCATCTCTACTAAAAATAAAAAAATTATCCGGGTGTGGTGGCATGCACCTGTAGTCCCAGCTACTCAGGAGGCTGAGGCGGGAGAATTGCTTGATCCTGGGAGGCGGAGGTTGCAGTGAGCCAAGACTGTGCCATCGCACTGCAGCCTGGGTGACAGAGTGAGACTCCATCTCAAAAACAAAAACAAAAAAAAACTTAGCCGGGCGTGGTGGCACACGCCTGTAGTCCCAGCTACTCAGGAGGCTGAGGGAGGAGAATCACTTGACCTCGGGAGGCAGAGGTTGCAGTGAGCCAAGATGGGACCACTATACTCCAGCCTGGGCAACAGAGCAAGACTCCATCTCAAAAAACAAACAAACAAACAAAACAGAAGGTCTGGGGCAGAGCCCGACTCTCGCTCTTGAGGCATGAGGGTCCCCAGTGGGTCTGGTGAGTCTGAGGAGGTTTGAAAGCAGCAGCCCTCCCCACAAAAGCCACACTGAAGTGGTGAGACGCCAGCCCTGCTTGATAGTCCCAGCTGGACTAAGAGGATAAGGGTCTCGGCCTCTCCTGCCTCAGTTTCCTCATCTGTAAACTGGGGGTGAAAACAGTGGCCACTTCATCATCTCGTCGGCATTGGTAATCCAGTGGTGGGTCTGGGAGCTGAACCGTGCCTGGTACCCAGTAGGCACTCAATGAGCGCTGTGGCTAGGATCTATCCTTGCTGTGCCAGAGGCTGACCACCCCCAGCCTGTCAGGAAAACACCGTGACGGGGGCAGAATGGGGGATGCAGATGGAGCTGTCTGTGCCAACTGGAGGACCCCCGGGACCAGAGGCTCTGCAAGAAGCTGTCCCCACTGCGCTCCCCTGGGGCCCCTTGTCCTTGAGAGCTGCCTGGAGTGTGTGGTGGGCGGGTAGTGCAGCACGACATGGGCCAGAGCCAGGCCCCATCAGGGTCCCTTGGTGCTGCCACCCACTCCTGACTAAGAGGACGTGGGCGTCTCTGGACCCCTGGGGGCACTCCAGCCAGTCTGGGAGGGTCCAGGATGCCCCCTGAAGGTGGCCCAGGGAGCTTCTGCAGGGGGAACTGCAGAAATTGATCAATGAAGGTCTGTGCTGGGATGGAAGTCCCTGTGACAGAAAATAGAAGTAGAGGCTGGGCACGGTGGCTCATGCCTGTAATCCCAGCACTTCGAGAGGCTGAGGCGGGTAGATCACCTGAGATCAGGAGTTCGAGACCAGCCTGACCAACAAGGAGAAACCCCGTCTCTATTAAAAACACAAAATTAGTCGGGCATGGTGGCACATGCCTGTAATCCCAGCTACTAGGGAGGCTGAGGCAGGAAAATTGCTTGAACCTGGGAGGCAGGGGTTGCAGTGAGCCGAGATCGCGCCACTGCACTCCAGCCTGGGCAACAAGAGTGAAACTCCTTCTCAAGAAAAAAAGAAAAGTAAAGAAAAAGAAAACAGAAGTAGAAGTAGAGCTGTAACAGCATAGTAAATCTCAAAAATGCAACGGTGTACAACGATAAAACTCCCTGCAGCACAGTAGGTTCCATGTGCTGCCGTTTTCTGAGCTTAAATCCCAGGAGTGGGCTAGCAGCGGCAGTGCCTCACACCTATCATCGCAGCACTTTGGGAGGCCAAGGCGGGCGGATCACCTGAGGTCAGGAGTTCAAGACCAGCCTGGCCAACATGATGAACCCCCATCTCTACTAAAAATACAAAAATTAGCTGGGCATGGTGGCGGGAGCCTGTAGTCTCAGCTACTCTAGAGGCTGAGATAGGAGAATCGCTTGAACCCAGGAGGCGGAGGCCGCAGTGAGCAGAGATGGCACCACTGCACTCCAGCCTGGGCAACAGAGGAAGGCTCCTTCTCAAAAAAACAAAAAACAAAACAAAACAAAAACAAACCGGCCGGGCACGGTGCCTCACGCTTGTAATCCCAGCACTTTGGGAGGCCAAGGCAGGTGGATCCTGAGGTCAGGAGTTGGAGTCCAGCCTGGCCAACACAGTGAAACCCCGTTTCTACTAAAAATACAAAAATTAGCCAGGCATGGTGGCAGGCGCCTATAGTCCCAGCTACTTGGGAGGCTGAGGCGGGAGAATCACTTGAACCCAGGAGGCAGAAGTTGCAGCGAGCCAAAATTACACCACTGCACTCCAACCAGGGCGACAGAGCTAGACTCTGTCTGAAAAAAAAAAAACAAAAACAAAACAAACAAAAATAAGTAGTGGCTCCCCTGCCTTGTTTATTGCGGTGGCCCAAGGGAGTGAGAGTCGCAGGACACAGGGAAAGGCCACTGGGAACAGAGGCATGGGGAGGTGTCTGTTGGGTGGGGTATCCAGAACATATGGCAGAAGGAGCCCACGGCTGGGTTAGAGGAGCAAAACACAGAACCTTAAGGGTGCCTGTGGGCTCCCTTTCCAGGCGGCAGGAGGAGGGCCTCTGTGTCCTGCCCATCCTGATGCCCAGGGAGGGGGCCTGGTGACAAAGGCTTCCTTCTCTCCGCCTCCAGAGATCTAAAGCCACAGCTCTCCTTGAGGAGGAGGTGATGAGAGCTGGCCCTGCTTCCTGAGGCTCACCTCTCAGTTCCTTGATACCAGTGTCCCGCCTGGAAATCCATAAGACGCTTAAGGCCGGGACCATGCCTGCCGCAGGCGCAAAGTCTGGCTCCGATCAGGAAAGCCCTGGTAAGGAGGAGATTAATGAGCAAATCTGTTTTGTCATCTTTAAAATTATTGGCCAGGGCGTGGCACGGTGGCTCACGCCTGCAATCCCAACACTTTGGGAGGCCAAGGCAGAGTTAGAGACTGGTCTAGGCAATATGACAAAACCCCATCTCTGCCAGAACAAACAACGACAAGATAGATATATTGGCCGGGCGCAGTGGCTCACGCCTGTAATCCCAGCACTTTGGGAGGCCGAGGCGGGTGGATCACAAGGTCAGGAGATCGAGACCATCCTGGCTAAGACGGTGAAACCGCGTCTCTGCTAAAAATACAAAAAATTGGCCGGGCGCGGTGGCTCAAGCCTGTAATCCCAGCACTTTGGGAGGCCGAGACGGGCGGATCACGAGGTCAGATCGAGACCATCCTGGCTAACACAGTGAAACCCCGTCTCTACTAAAAAATACAAAAAAAAAACTAGCCGGGCGTGGTGGCGGGCGCCTGTAGTCCCAGCTACTCCGGAGGCTGAGGCAGGACAATGGCGGGAACCCGCGAGGCGGAGCTTGCAGTGAGCTGAGATCTGGCCACTGCACTCCAGCCTGGGCGACAGAGCGAGACTCCGTCTCAAAAAAAAAAAAAACAAAAAACAAAAAATTAGCCGGACGCGTTGGCAGGCGCCTGTAGTCCCAGCTACTCGGGAGGCTGAGACAGGAGAATGGCGTGAACCCGGGAGGCGGAGCTTGCAGTGAGCCGAGATCACGCCACTGCACTCCAGCCTGGGTGATGAGCAAGACTCCATCTCAAAAAAAAAAAAAAAAGATAGATATATTAGCTGGGTGTGGTGGTGCGCGCCTGAAGTCCGAGGTAGAAAGATCCCTTGAGGCCTGGAGTTTGTAAGACTGCAGTGAGTCGTGATAGCACCACTGCACTCCAGCCTGGATGACAGACCCTGTCTCAGAAAGTAAATACATAGCTCAGGCTCAGTGACTCATGCCTATAATCCCAACAGTTTGCGAGGCCAAGGTGGGCGGATCACTTAAAGTCAGGAGTTCAAGACCAGCCTGGTCAATATGGTGAAACTCCATCTTTACTAAAAATACAGAAAAATTAGCTGGCTGTTGTGGCGCACGGCTGTAATCCCAGCTACTCGGGAGGCTGAGGCACAAGAATTGCTTGAACCTAGAAGGCGGAGGTTTCAGTAAGCCGAGATCGCGCCACTGCATTCCAGCGGCAGAGCGAGACTCCATCTCAGAAAAATAATAATAATAATAATACATTAAATAATTGGCCAGGCCCAGTGGCTCACTCCTGTAATCTCAGCACTTTGGGAGGCCGAGGTAGGCAAATCATAAGGTCAGGAGATAGAGACCATTCTGGCTAACATGGTGAAACCCATTTGTACTAAAAATACAAAAAATGGGACAGGTGCAGTGGCTCACACTTATAATCCCCGCACTTTGGGAGGCTGAGGCAGGTGGATCATGAGGTCAGGAGTTTGAGACCAGCCTGGCCAACACACTGAAACTGTCTCTACTAAAAATACAAAAACTAGCTGTGCGTGGTGGCGGGTACCTGTAATCCCAGCTACTTGGGAGACAGACAGGAGAATCGCTTGAACCCAGGAGGCAGAAGTTGCAGTAAGCCAAGATTGTGCCACTGCACTTCAGCCTGGGTGACAGAGCAAGACACCATCTCAAAAAAAAAAAAAAAGAAAAAGAAAAAGAAAGAAAAGAAAAATTAAAAAAAAAAAAGAAAATAGGCCACGCGCAGTGGCTCACGCCTGTAATCCCAGCACTTTGGGAGGCCGAGGTGGGCGGATCACGAGGTCAGGAGATCGAGACCATCCTGGCTGGCACGGTGAAACCCCTCTCTGCTAAAAATGCAAAAAAAAATTAGCCGGACATGGCAGCAGGCGCCTGTAGTCCCAGCTACTTGGGAGGCAGAGGCAAGAGAATGGCGTGAACCTGGGAGGCGGAGCTTGCAGTGAGCCGACATCACGCCACTGCACTCCAGCCTGGGCCACAGAGTGAGACTCCGTCTCAAAAAAAAAAAAAAGAAAAGAAAAGGCCGGGCGCGGTGGCTCAAGCCTGTAATCCCAGCACTTTGGGAGGCCGAGGCGGGCGGATCACGAGGTCAGGAGATCGAGACCATCCTGGCTAACACGGTGAAACCCCATCTCTACTAAAAAATACAAAAAAAAACTAGCCGGGCAACGAGGCGGGCGCCTGTAGTCCCAGCTACTCCAGAGGCTGAGGCAGGAGAATGGCGTAAACCCGGGAGGCGGAGCTTGCAGTGAGCTGAGATCTGGCCACTGCACTCCAGCCTGGGTGGCAGAGCAAGACTCCGTCTCAAAAAAAAAAAGAAAAGAAAAAGAAAATAATTATAATGATAATTAGGGCTGGGCCTAGTGGCTCATGCCTATAATCCCAGCACTTTGGGAGGCTGAGACAGGCGGATCACAAGGTTAAGAATTCGAGACCAGCCTGGCCAACATGGTGAAACCCCATCTCTACTCATGCCTATAATCCCAGCACTTTGGGAGGCTGAGACAGGCGGATCACAAGGTTAAGAATTCGAGACCAGCCTGGCCAACATGGTGAAACCCCATCTCTACTAAAAATACGAAAATTACCCAGCCATGGTGGTGCGTGCCTGTAATCCCAACTACTCGGGAGGCTGAGGCAGAAGAATCACTTGAACCCGGGAGACAGAGGTTGCAGTGAGCCGAGATGGTGCCACTACACTCTAGCCTGGGCGACAGAGCAAGACTCCGTCTCAAAACAATAAACAATAAATAAATAAAATAAGGTCGGACACGGTGGCTCATGCCTGTAATCCCAGCACTTTGGGAGGCTGAGGCGGGTGGATCACGAGGTCGGGAGATCGAGACCATACTGGCTAACATGATGAAACCCCGTCTCTACTAAAAATACAAAAAAATTAGCTGGGTGCGGTGGTGGATGCCTGTAGTTCCAACTACTCGGGAGGCTGACACAGGAGAATGGCGTGAACCCGGAGGCAGAGCTTGCAGTGAGCCAAGATTGCGCCATTACACTCCAGCTGGGGCGACAGAGTGAGACTCCCTCTGAAAAACAAAAATAAATAATAAATAAAATAAAATAATTAATGTTGTCAAGGCAATATACATTATAAATCAAAAGCTGCTTGCTATAAGGAAGAGAACAAAGCTATCCCTGCCCACCCTTCACACACTGGTCCTGCTCTCCAACTGTTTTAGCTGTTAGCTGTTTCTTCTAGTATCTATCTCCAGATGTTTGAATCATAAGCGTAACTGCTATTTTTGTTTTGTTTTGTTTTGTTTGTTTTGTTTTTGAGACAGCGTCTCGCTCTGTCACCCAGGCTGGAGTGCAATGGTGTGGTCTCTGCTCACTGAAACCTCCGCCTCCTGGGCTCAAGCGATTCTCCTGGCTCAGCCTCCCAGGTAGCTGGGATTACAGGTGCCTGCCAACACGCTTGGCTAATTTTTGTATTTGTAGTAGAGACAGGGTTTCACCATGTCAGCCAGGCGGGTCCCGAACTCCTGACATCAGGTGATCTGCCCACCTCGGCCTCCCATAGTGCTGGGATTACAGACAAAAGCCACCGCGCCCGGCCAGAAACAGAAAAACTCTTAGCTGCAGCACTACTGACCTTTGGCATCCTGTGCACTGAGAATGTTTAGCAACATCCATAGCCTTCACCAATTTATGTACACAGACTAATAGCCCCCCAGAGATGTTCACCCCCAATCCCTGCAACCTGTGAATATTTATGCCACATAGTAGGAGGGAATTAGGCTGTAGATAAAATGTTTTCTTAGAGTCAGTGTCTCACTATGTTGCCCAGGCTGATGTGTACTGGCTGTTGGCAGGCATGATCCCACTACTAATCGGCACAGGAGTTTTAACCTACTCTCTTTCTAAACTGGCCCAGTTCACCCCTCCTGAGGCAACCTGGTGGGCCTCTGCTCCCAGGAGATCACCATATCGAGGCCAAACAGTGCAGACACGTGGTTGACATAGGCCGCTATATCCTCAGAACTCCTGGACTCAATCCTCCTGCCTTGGCCTCCCGAGTAGCTGAGACTACATGTGCGCACCACTGCACCTGGGAATATAAAATTAAGGTTGCTAATTAGTTGGCTTTTTTTTTTTGTTTTTGAAACAGAGTCTTGCTCTGTCACCCAGGCTGGAGTGCAGTGGCGCAATCTCGACTTACTGCAACCTTTGCCTTCTAGGTTCAAGCGATTCTCCTGCCTCAGGCTCCCAAGTAGCTGTAATTATAAGCGCCCACCACCATGCCCGGCTAATTTTTGTATGATTAGTAGAGATGGGGTTTCACCATGTTGGCCAGGCTGGTCTCAAACTCCTGACCTCAAGTGATCTGCCTGCCTCAGCCTCCCAAAGTGCTGGGATTATGGGCCTGACCCACAGTGCCCGACCTAATTTTTGTGTTTGTAGTACAGACGAGGTTTTATCATGTTGGTCAGGCTGGTCTCGAACTCCTGACCTCAGGTGATCTTCCTGCCTCGGCCTCCCAAAGTGCTGAGATTTCAGGTGTGAGCCACCACGCCAGGCCAGCTGGCTTTAATAGAAGCAGATTAGCAGCCAGGCGCAGTGGCTCATACCTGTAATCCTAGCACTTTGGGAGGCCAAGACAGGCGGATCACCTGAGGTCAGAAGTTCACCCTGACCAACATGGAGAAACCCCATCTCTACTAAAATTACAAAATTAGCCAGGCATGGTGGCACATGCCTGTAATCCCAGCCACTTGGGAGGCTGAGGCAGGAGAATTGCCTGAACCCGGGAGGCAGAGGTTGCGGTGAGCTGAGACTGGGCCATTGCCCTCCAGCCTGGACAACAAGAGTGAAACTCCATCTAAAAAAAAAAAAAGGGGGCACGGTGGCCCACGCCTGTAATCCCAGCACTTTGGGAGGCTGAGGTGGGCAGATCACAAGATTAGGAGATCAAGACTATCCTGGCTAACACAGTCAAACCCCATCTCTACTAAAAACACACAAAAAATTAGTCGGGCGTGGTGGCTGGCACCTGTAGTCCCAGCTACTCAGGAGGCTGAGGCAGGAGAATGGCATGAACCCGGGAGGCGGAGCTCGCACTGAGCCGAGATTGAGCCACTGCACTCCAGTCTGGGCGAAAGAGTGAGACTCCGTCTCAAAAACAAACAAGCAAAACAAAACAAAAAAATAGAAGCAGATTAGCCTCGTTTATCCAGATAGGCCCACTGTAATTGCAAGGGCTCTTAAGGGTGGAAGAGGCAGGTGAAGTCAGTGAGGGAATTGGGATGAAGATGGAAGTAGACCTGTAGTCCTGGAACTTTGAGAAGCTGAGGCGGGTGGATCCCCGCCTCAGGAGTTGAACTCCTTGAGCTCAGGAGTTCAAGATTAGCCTGGCCAACATGGTGAAACCCTGTCTCTGCTAAAAATTCTAAAAATTTGGTTGGGCATGGTGGCTCACGCTTGTAATCCTAGCACTTTCAGAGGCTGAGGCAGGCTGATCACCTGACATCAAGAGTTCGAGACCAGCCTAGCCAATCTGGTGAAACCCCGTTGCTGCTAAAAATACAAAAATTGGTCAGACACATTGGCTCACGCAGTTAGGGACGCCGAGGTGGGTGGATCACCCGAGGTCGGGAGTTCGAGACTGGCCTGATCAACATGGAGAAACCCTGTCCCAAAATGCAGAATTAGCCGGGTGTGATAGTGCATGCCTGTAATCCCAGCTACTCCGGAGGTTGAGGAGGGAGAATCGCTTGAACCCAGGAGGCGGAGGTTGCAGTGACCTGAGATTGTCCCACTGCACTTCAGCCTGGGTGACAGAGCAAAACTCTGTCTCAAAAACAAATAAAATAAAATACAAAAATTATCCGGGCATGGTGGCTGGCACCCATAGTCCCAGCTACTCCAGAGGCTGGGGCAGGAGAACTGGGTATGGTGGCAGGCGCCCATAGTCCCAGCTACTCCGGAGGCTGGGGCAGGAGAACCGGGTATGGTGGCAGGCGCCCATAGTCCCAGCTACTCCGGAGGCTGGGGCAGGAGAATCGCTTGAACCTGGGAAGTGGAGGTTGCAGTGAGCTAAGATTGCACCACTGCACTTCAGCCCGGGGAACAGAGACTCCATCTCAAAAAAAAAAAAGAAAAGAAAAGATGTAAGTAGAGATTGGAGTGTTGGACCACTGGCCTATCCCAGAGTCAAGTCTGGAAGAGAGTGGCCATGAGTCACAGGGTTCAGGAAGCCTCTAACAGCTGGAAAAGGCAAGGAGGCAGATTCTCCTCTGGAAACTTCAGACGGGAACACAGTGATCCCGACACGTGATTTTAGCTCAGTGTGACCCATGTTAGAATCTGGACTCCAGAACTAAAGATAATACATTTGTGTGTTTTAAGCCAAATTTGTGGCCCTTTTTTTATTTGTATTTTTGAGATGGAGTGTCACTCTGTTGCCCAGGCTGGAGTGCAGTGGCTCAATCTTGGCTCACTGAGAGCTCCGCTTCCCGGGTTCACGCCATTCTCCTGCCTCAGCCTCCTGACTAGCTGGGACTACAGGAGCCCGACACCACTCCTGGCTAATTTATTTCTGTATTTTTAGTAGAGATGGGGTTTCACTGTGTTAGCCAGGATGGTCTCAATCTCCTGACCTCGTGATCCGCCTGTCTTGGCCTCCCAAAATGCTGGGATTACAGGTGTGAGCCACTGCGCCTAGTCCGTGGCCTTTTTTTTTTTTTTGAGGCAGAGTTTCCCTCTTTGTTGCCCAGGCTGGAATGCAATAACGCGATCTCGGCTCACCGCAACTTCCGCCTCCCGGGTTCAAGTGATTCTCCTGCCTCAGCCTCCCGAGTAGCTGGGATTACAGACATGCACCACCACGCCCGGCTCATTTTGCATTTTTAGTGGAGATGGGGTTTCTCCATGTTGGTCAGGCTGGTTAGGCTGGTCTTGAACTTCCAACCTCAGGTGATCCGCCAGCCTCGGCCTCCAAAGTGCTGGGATTACAGGTGTGAGCCACCGCACCTGGCCTCCCGTGGCCATTTTTTATGGCAGCCTTGGGAAATTAATACACCATTAGATGCCAGGCATGTCCCGCTGTGACAACCAAACATGGCTCCAGACACTTCCAAACATCTCCTGGAGACAAAAAATGCCCTCCCCTCCATTGAAGATTGCTGACTTACATTATAAACTACTGTTTCTTGATTTAGCCATCTCAGGCAACACCAAATAGCTTCCCATTAAATGAAACGAAGCTTTGGCTCTCTTGAAACCCAATCCCCTTATTTCTCCTCTCTGCATCCTCCTAATATGACTTCATCGCAAAGTTTCGTGAAACCATTAATCAGTCAGGCGTGGTGGCTCGTACCTGTAATCTCAGCACTTTGGGAGGCCGAGGTGGGAGGATTGCCTGAGGCCAGGGGTTCAAGGCCAGCCTGGGCAACATGGCAAAACCCCAGCTCTACCAAAAAACGTTAAAAATTAGAGAGGCATAGTGGCACACTCCTGTAATTCTAGCTACATGGGAGGCTAAGGCAGGAGGATCCCTTGAGCCCAGGAGTTCAAGGCTGCAGTGAGCCATGATCATAGCATTGGACTCCAGCTTGGATGACAGAGCAAGACCCTGTCTCAAAAAAAAAAAAAAAACCCTGAAAGATTAATATTTATATAGAATTAGCAAAAACTATGTAAATATTTTCTACTGAACCAAGTAGTGTACTATTTACATTTCCTTTCTCATTGAGAGCTGTTTTATTTTCTTTGCTTGTCTTTCTATATACATTTGCTATTTTTCCTAAATGCTCCAAGATATGTTGAACTTCTTACATCCTTACAATAACTTTTCCCAGTTTTCTTTTCTTGTTTCTTTTTCTTTCTTTTTTTTTTTTGAGATCGAGTCTCACTCTGTTGTCCAGGTTGGAGTGCAGGGGCGTAATCTCTGCTCACTGCAACCTCTGCCTCCCGGGATCAAGCGTTTCTTGTGACTCAATCTCCCGAGTGGCTGCAACTACAGGTGCATGTCACCATGTCTGGTTAATTTTTGTGTGTTTTTTTCTGTTTTCTTGTTTTGTTTTGTTTTTGAGACGGAGTTTTGCTCTTGTTGCTCAGGCTGGAGTGTAATGGCGCAATCTCAACTTACCACAACCTTCCCCTCCTGGGTTCAAGCAATTCTCCTGCCTCAGCCTCCAGAGTAGCTGGGATTACAGGCATGCGCCACCACACCAGGCCAATTTTTTATATTTTCAGTAGAGACGGGGGTTTCTCCATGTGGGTCAGGCTGGTCTCGAACTCCCGACCTCAGGTGATCCACCCACCCCAGCCTCCCAAAGTGCTGGGATTACAGGCTTGAGCCACTGTGCCCAGCAGCTTTTTTCAAGTGGCAAAATTGGGGTTTCAAGCCCATTTCTGTCTGTTTCTAAAGTCCAAGCTCACTCACTGGGCATGGATCACTTGAGCCCAGAAGGTTGAAGCCTTAGTGAGCTGTGATGGTACCACTCACTGTGTTACAGCTAGAGGAAGACCCTGTCTCAAAAAAACAAATAAGTAAAATTCAGGCTCGTTTATATAACATACTGCCTCTTTTCCAGTAGGGTTTAGATCTGGACCAGCCTTCTGGATGGCAGGGGGAGAGAGGTCCTGAGTGTGCCTGGCCCCCAAGGGTAGGGAGGAGGCCCTGTACCGCAGCATCCATCCAAACACGCCCTGCGCTGGGCCCAGTGTAAAGAGGACACGTTCCGTTCCTGCCTTCCAGAGGCCCCTTCTCGGCAAGACTGGCGAGACTTCCCTGGGCTGCGAGATGGACGTCACCACGTGCTGCCTTTCGAGTTGTCTTTCATGTAGGGATTTGAACGGGGCATTAGGGAAGTGGAGGCGGGACCAGGCTTGGGTGTGTTCCAAATACCAGAGATCGGTTTCCTAATAAGGTGGCCAGATTTAGCAAATACAAATACAACAGGTCCAGTTAAATGTGAATTTCAGATAACGAGCAGCATTTTAGTATGAGTCTAGCCCATCAATATTTGGGCTATACTTAAACTAAGACATGACTCCTTGTTCATCTGAGATTCAAAACAGTTGTCCCGTGTTTCATCTGACAACGCCAGTCCGTGGAGCCCAGCGAGGATTGACATGACACACGTGGCCCAGAGGAGCACGGGGCTGGCTGCCTGGCCAAGCTGGCGGCGCGGACCTCCAAGCGGTCGGCTCGGGCTAGAGCGGCCGCTATCAGGACCACCGCTCTAGCCGGCACCTCGCTAAGGCGGAAGTCGCAATGCACACTTCCGCCGGGCGGGCCCGTTGTTGGGCGGGGCGGTGACGTTGGCCCGGAAGGGGCGGGCCCGCCGGGAGCCAGGCCGCGCGGCGCCGCGCCGGCCGAGAGAGGTCCGGAGCCTGGACCATGGCTGCGGCGGGGGTCGCCGAGGGGCGGCGCGCGGCCCTGGAGGCGGCTGCGGCGGCGGCTCCTGAGCGGGGCGGCGGGAGCTGCGTGCTATGCTGCGGAGACCTGGAGGCCACGGCGCTGGGCCGCTGCGACCACCCGGTGTGCTACCGCTGCTCCACCAAGATGCGGGTGCTGTGCGAGCAGCGCTACTGCGCCGTGTGCCGCGAGGAGCTGCGCCAGGTGCGGGGCGCCGGGGGCGCGGCCCGGGGGCGGCGGGGCTCCCGGCAGCCGGAAGGGGACTTTGCCTCACTGAGGTCCGGCCGTGGGCCCGGCGGCGCCGGCTTCCGAGAGAGGCCTGGTGGGGCCACCCAGGGCGGGGTCCCGGCCGTGCGGATGACGGCGGGGCGTTGGGGCTGGGAGGCCGGAGGCTGCCGAGCGGGTTGGAGGAGTGGGGAAGCCCTGTGGGGACAACCTGGGGACTTACCCCGTGTCCCGAGGGTTCCTGTCGGGCCTCAGGAAGGGGCCTGATCAGATGGAGAACTCGGTGACCTGCTCGTCTTCGGGAGTTGATTTCCCAGGGGCCTCCGTTCGGATGGCGGAAACAAGGCAAGGGGGACCCTCCGGAGGCCATCCGTCCTGGAAGCAGGGCGTCAAACTCTGGGCATTCTCAGCCCAGCTGTGTTTCAGGGCCCCCATTGGGTGACCCTGAGCAAACTCCTTCCGAGACTGACGTTTTCCTCTGTGGAGTGGAGGTGACACTGGCCTCGGAAGGAGACCTGCCCACCAGAGGGGAAGGCCCCCTCCCGGTTCTTGGCGGGAAGGTAGAAAAGTATTAGGAAGCTTTCCTTCTCCTTGCCGCCGCCCCCTTTGGCGCTCATCTCCACAGTGAATGGGAGACGTTTTTGACTGTACAGACTTGGAAGTCCTGGAGGGGTCAGCGGGTACCATACAGCGTTCCTCCACCCTCACTGCACTGCCAGCTGCTGACTGTGGGCACCTGGCTGGAGCCCCTTGGTTTGCTGAACTTAGAGATTTGTTTGCTTCCAGCATTGTGAAATTCCCCCGGTGGGTTCATGGAAGGCTTCATTCAGCTGGTGACATCTGTCAGGAATGTAACTTTCCTCTTCTCAGGAGTGACGCAGAACAGTAGTGAAGGATAGCTTCTTTCTTTTTTTCCTTTTCTTTGTTTTTCGTAAGTAGACATTTACATCAAAGGAGCTGAAGAGACGCTGAAATTCTCTGAGCAATTTGTGAGCATCTATCCTGTGCCCTTTTTGGAAAAAGACATTTGGAGATGCTGTCAGTCTGTCATGTGACAGAAGGAGGCTGACCCAGACCCCGGGGAGATCTGGGGTGCAGGAACAGTCATGGAGGACCTTGGCTTGTGGCTTCCTCAGGGCGCTTCCTGGCTTTGCCAGAGCCTGCCTTGCCAGCCAGTCCTGCATACTATGACCTCACTCTCCAACAGCCAGGCTTCCCGGCACACCTGTAGCTTCCTTCCGGAAAGAAGACGCTAAGGAGTTCTTGGCACGTGAGGTCCCGGCCCAGGCTGCAGGTCTGATGCAAGACATGAGTGAACATCTGCGTATGCTTACTCCGGCAGCCTCTGCCTGCTCTCATTCCTTGTAGGCCCCACACCCTCCAGGAACTCTGTGGCCAGGGATTGTGGCCGTGAGCTGTCAGCCGGGGTGCGGCTTGGCACTAGGTGCCCCCGGCCAGCTGCTTCTAGGGCCTGCCCAGCCTTACTGGACTGAAGGAGGGGTCCTGGGAAGTCTGGTGTTTGCTGCTCTCCTCTCCTTTGCATTCATCCTGTTTTCTTCCCATCTTGAACTTGCTGCCTCACTCTAGCCTCCTTTTTCCCTTACTGAGTTCGGCACCATCCCCTGAGTGTATTCTGTGTCCCATGTGTGCTCAGGAATTCCCTCTGCAGCCCTCGACTCCTGAACCCTGGCGTTGTCTTGGCCTCCCTTATGGGACTAAGGCCTTGCGAAAATTGGGAGGAAAGTGTCCAGGATGCCGTATGGAATCGGCTGGCTCCATGTGCTTGTTAGTTCCACACACCTGGACCCAGACCTTCCCTGTGGAGGCTGCAGCTGCTGCTCAGGCGAGGAGCTAGATGGGCCCGACCCCTGGCAGGTGCTCGGGGTGGAAGCCGAGCCAGGCTCCCCTCGGTGGGAGGCAGGGGTGCTGGTCTCAGCCATGGCTGACAGAGGCCCTGGGGGGGTGGAGCCCCACGTTCTGGGCCTCTTTTCTGGCCATGTCTTTCTCAAGGGCCGATTCCTGCTGTTTGTATCTTGCTCACCTGCTTGCTCTGGTCCCTGGTGTTACTGCAGGAGTCCTGATGAGGCTGTGGCCCCCCAGGGCAGCCCACCCGCACCTCACAGGCAGGCAGTGGGAGGGGCGCAGATGGCCAGCCCACAGTCACCCAAGGTCCCAGGTCAGGAGGGTGACCTGCTGGCTCGGGCCATGCTTTCCGAATCCTGCCGTCCCCCCTCCCGTCCTCTGTGACCCTGGCCCTGTCTGTAAGATGCTCCCTGCTGCTGTCCCCATCTGGGCTCCATGGAGGTCTAGGCTGTCTAAATGGCCCTGGGAGCCATCCACAGGGTCCGCCTCCGCCCGTGTGGGCAGGCCCTCACCGCTGTCCTTTTGTGTGCCCATGGCATGCTGGGGAGTGTGGAGCTGCAAGGCCCCAGGCAGACACCATACCTGTCCCTGTAGGGGGTCCTGGGGGCCTCCTGTTAATAAGCAGGCCTCCCCTCTACCTCTCACTCTCCTTGGGGCCTGGCCTGGCCGTCTCCAGGGCTCGTGTAGAGCGCCCTTTCCTCGATCATTTGCTGCATAGCCCATCCCCAAGCCTCTCCCCATGGGTTCTGTACTTCTGTCTTCAGACACGTGACCCTCTCCTGTTGGGGTGACCTAGATCTCTTGTCTCCCTCTGTAGCCCCAGCCATCTCCCCCGATCCCCCACATCCCACCCCGGCCCCCCACATCCCACCACAGCCATCTCCCAATGGCCCCCAAGTCCCACCCCAGGCATCTCCCCCAGGCCCTCAAGTCCCCTACCCACAGCCATCTTCCCCTGGCTTCCATGTCCCCTACATCCCCTACTCCCAGCCTGGCCATGCTGGAGTACCACCAGGCTGGTTGGCTCCTCAGTTAACCAGCCTGTCCACCATGCTGGGGGGTGCAGCCTCATCCAGCCCCTCCTCACCCTCAGGGAGGGTGATGCTGGCCATGCCAGGCTGCGCTGCTGTCCCATTGCCCGCTCCTGAGGTCTGGGCGGCCAGGCCTGGTCTCCCTGCCTGTCTGAGGATGGGCAGCCTCAGGCCCCACCAGCAGGTAGTATTTCCCTGCTCCAGCCCTGTGGCCCCAAACCTACATGCCCTCCTGCTCTAGTAAATGCGGCCTTGGGCCCACCTTCCTTGCATACATTGTTCTTTCCCAAGCCTCTTTCTCTTCATGAGCCCACCCAGTGCATCCTTTCTCCTGTCTCATTGCTCCTCTCAGGTGCCCCGCCTGGGTTACCCCTACCAGCTGTTCAGGAGGGATGAATACCCTGGGTGTTGCTGCCTCTGGTGCTTGGAGCACCTGCCCCAGCCACTGGGCAGATGGACACCCGTCTAGACCCCACATGGAGCATGGGGCCCTCCTGTTCCAGCCCACCCTGGATCCTTCATCTGGGTGCTGTCAGTGCACCCGGGACCCGCCCGGCCCTGCCTCTGCCCAGCTCCCTGCAGCTCCTCCACCCCGAGCTGCTCCCTGGCCTCAGAAAGGCTGCCTTGACCGAGCCTGCCAGCCCCACCAGTGCCATCCCACATAGGTTTCTTAGGACTTAGGATGTACTAGCATCACATGGGGCGTGGGTGCCTCCAGGCGGCAAGGACAGAGGAGTCTATGTGCTCCTCAGCGGGGCCTGGCCCTGTGCCCGCACTTGGTGGCACTCGGGACGCCCGAGTGGAGGCCGGCTGCATGTTAGGGTGCCTGGGATGCCCCTGTGCCCACAGCCTGAGGAGTCACCACCCAGGGTGGATGAGAGCGCGCGGCTGAAAGGAGGGGTGCCAAAGTGGGGAGGTGGGGCTGGGGATGCCCCTGGCATGGGTTTCCTCGGGGGAAAGAAGTCGTTTCTCGAAGTCTGATGGGCTTGAATGCTTTTTGGCAGCCTCGCGGGCTTCCCTCACAGGCTGCTCACCTGGCCGCCTCACAGGCAGACGCTGGCTTCCTCGCCCGCCTGCCGGTGCTGCTTCGGGAGCCGTGGTGGGGGCGTGGTCCTGTCTGGTTCCCGGGAATCCCAGTCCTCAGCTGCTTGAGGAGGCTCGCGCTCTTGGTCCCAGCAGCACTCTGAGTGGCTCCACAGAGTGTGCCCGTGAGGGTCGGGCTGGAAGGCAGGGCTGGGTGCCAGCTGCCCTGAGGGCAACTGCTATGAAAAGAGGCCACACAAGGCCCAGGGCCTTTCCCTGTGTTTGGGGTGTGCAGAGGGGCTGCTCAGGAGGAGGAGAGCCAGGGGACAGGTCAGGGTGACGTGGCCCACAGTGACTGACAGCCTTTGTAATGGGGCTCTGGGTGGGGCCGCGACTCCCATCTGAAGACATCGTGGGAGGCAGCTATGATGAAGTGCCCATCTGAGCCCAGCGGGTGACGGGGATGCAGAGGCGGCCAAGTTCATCCTGCCCAGCCTTGCCTGATGTGACAAGGGGAGGAAAGGTGTGGGCTGCTGCTCCTGCAGCCTGCACTGCCCACCCCTCCCTCGTGGAGCCGGCTCCTGTCAGTGGGTGGGGGCACCCTCCTTGCAGCACAGCAGCCTGTCCTGGCAGAAGTGGAGGCTGAGCTCTCCTGGTGATCCTGACCCTCCTGGGGTGCCAGGTTTAATCACCTGCTCTGGGGGACACAGACCAGCCCAGGACCACCCGAGTATGCGTGGGACTGGCTCTCCTGCCAAGCCTCAGGTTTCCCAACTTCACGGCCGTTCCGGCCTGACATCCTCTTTGGCTAAGGCTAAACATAACATGCCCTTGGCGTGACCCTTGCCAAGGTGAGGACGTCCTCCTGCCGTGGATGTGCCCATGAGGCCTTGAGCTGCTCTAGGGGCTTGAGCCGAGACAAGTGACCAGTGGCAGGCTTGGGACGGCGATGGAGCCAGAAGGGGGCTTGACCAACCCAAGGGGTGGGTGGCACCAATCTCCGCAGGCGTGGGGTCAGTGAGGGTCCTAGCTTGTAGAGCTTCATGGAGAGCAAGGGTGCTGAGCTGAGCGGGGATGCCGGGGTCGTCTGTGGAGGCACAGGGCACAGGGCAGAGGGCAGGTCCTTTGGCAGCCAGCTTTACAAGTGCCAGAGACCCCTGGGAAGGGGGCCACGCAGAGGCTCTGCAGCGCCTGCTGACTCTGCTCGGAGCTGAGGTGGCTGGCTTGAGCCTTGGGCCGTGGAGGCACCATGGAAATGTGGGGGTGGGGGCGCCGGACAGGGCCTTGTCACCTGATGTATCCCCGGCTGGCTGCCATTGGTATTCCCTTGGCAGCTGCTTGGAACACGTTTCTTCTCTGTCCCGGAAAGCGCAGCAGCGCAGAGCGACAGCTGCTGTTCCCAGCAGGGTGGAGTTGCGGGGTGAGGGCCCAGGCCGGTGGGGCGTGGCCGCTTTGGGTCTGACCTGGCCGCCCCCTGGTGGAGAGGCCGGGCGTTGCGTCTCTGTCCTCTGTTCCCGGCCCTAGGCAAGCGGGTTGGGGTAAGGAGGGAAGGCCTAGGTCAGGGTGCCAGGGGCCGCTGCCTACTGGGGCCTCCCAGGAGAACCATTTATGCCTCACTCCTACTCAGCGGGGCCGTGAGTGCTCCCTTGCCTCTAAGGCTCTTGCATTCCAGGTGGGGGTCCCATCCCAGTTCTTTTCACTGTCCCTCTGGTTTTTGGCTCTAGGTGGTCTTTGGGAAGAAGCTTCCTGCCTTTGCCACCATCCCCATCCACCAGCTGCAGCATGAGAAGAAATATGATATCTACTTTGCAGATGGAAAGGTGTATGCATTGTACAGGTGAGCAGAGCCCCTTCCTGAGTCCTGGCTTCCCTGTGACTGCGGCCCTTCACGTGCCACTCTCCTCACAACCGGAGGCACTTCGGGGGCCACATGGGGCACCAATGCTGGGGCCAGGTGCCTGGGTTCCCGTCCTGTGACTGGGGACGCTTACCAGGCCCTCCTGGGGTAGAGTTGGTGAGTGTGCTAGGGAAAGGCGTGCCCAGGTTGTGCAGCACCTGCCTCAGGAACCCCTGAGGCAGGGGCTCCTTGAGGGGCATGCAAGCTTGTGTGAAACAGGTCTGTGGCTTGAAAATTCAGTAAAGGGCACAGCTGTCCCAGGGCTGGTCTCTCAGGGGAGGGGCAGCTCCTGGGCTCAGGGCTAGAGCCAGGCTTCTAACCCAGGCCGTGTGCAGGCTTCACCCAACCCGTGGCCTTGCATCTGGCCTGGGTCACGGGCCTGGGGCCTGGTGAGTGGCCCCACTCCCGGCGGTGACACTGAATGTTCTGGGGCCGTGGGCGGCCCTCGGTGTCTTCCTAGGCAGCTGCTGCAGCACGAGTGCCCGCGGTGCCCCGAGCTGCCGCCTTTCAGCCTCTTCGGGGACCTGGAGCAGCACATGCGGAGGCAGCACGAGCTCTTCTGCTGCCGGCTGTGCCTCCAGCACCTGCAGGTGTGCCCCCAGAGACCCCGGAGAGAGCCTAGGCAGTGGGTGGTGCTGGGGATGCGGTCACACGGCTGGGAGGGGCTTGTCTGCCTGCTGCTTCTGGCCCTGGATGGCCCCCCGAGGGTCAGGCTGTACGTGGCAGGGAGGCTTTGGTGGCTGGCGGGGCCCTCTCCTGCCCCTTGCTGCTCCGCTGCTGGCCTGTGGGAAGAGGCAGGAGGCCTGGGGTCCCCCAGCCTGTGCCCAGCCCCCTGTGCCTTGCAGATCTTCACATATGAACGCAAGTGGTACTCGCGCAAGGACCTGGCCCGGCATCGCATGCAGGGGGACCCCGATGACACGTCGCACCGCGGGCACCCGCTCTGCAAGTTCTGTGACGAGCGCTACCTGGACAATGACGAGCTGCTTAAGCACCTGCGCCGTGACCACTACTTCTGCCACTTCTGCGACTCGGACGGGGCCCAGGACTACTACAGGTGGGCCAGGCGGCAGACAGACAGATGACCCTCCCTCCCTCAGGGCGTGGGGGTAGCTGGGCTGCAGCCCTCCTACCGACACCCCATCTTCTGCCAGCGACTATGCCTACCTGCGCGAGCACTTCCGGGAGAAGCACTTCCTGTGTGAGGAGGGCCGCTGCAGCACAGAGCAGTTCACCCACGCTTTCCGCACCGAGATCGACCTCAAGGCCCACAGGACGGCCTGCCACAGCCGCAGCCGTGCCGAGGCGCGCCAGAACCGCCAGATCGACCTACAGTTCAGCTACGCACCACGGCACTCGCGCCGGAACGAGGGTGAGCAGGCACCTGGCCTGGACGCCCCCGGTCGGGGCCACATGACCGTGCCCTGCTCTGGAGCCTCAGACGAGCTGTGGGTGCAGGAGGTGGCCTCCGGCTGGGCTGCAGTGCCTGAGCACCCCTCGTGTGCCAGGAGCTCTTGCTCCCTCAGGGTCTTGGATCTGCTGCCCTGGGTGCCCGGGGCCCTTCCCTGGACCAGGAGGCTTTTACTGAACATCTGCTTTGTGCAGATCCCACCTGGGGCTCGGGGACCCTCCTCTCCCTTCCCACTGCTCCTGTGGCTTGGCACCCAGGTCGTAGATGCCCGTGGCTGGCGTGGACCCTGCAAAGCTCCTATGCCATCCTGGGCTCATGTGCACTGTGGGTAGGAAGGCCTCTGCTGTCCAGGCCTGAGCATTGGTCGGGTGTGGCCTTGACAGCAGGCCTGTCCCTCCTATTGTCGTCCTGGGGTCCCGGGAAGTGACAGGCTGTCTGCTGGCCGCAGGGGTCGTCAGTGGCGAAGACTACGAGGAGGTGGACAGGTACAGCCGCCAGGGCCGAATGGCCCGGGCCGGCACTCGTGGAGCCCAACAGAGCCGCCGAGGAAGCTGGAGGTACAAAAGGTGGGGGGCCTTGCGTGCTGCTGACATTCTCCTGTGGTGACCGTGGCCAGTGGCCAAGCTGGGAGTAGGGGTGGGGTCAGGGATTGTGGCCAGAGTTTCTGGGGTTCTGAGTGGCAGCAGGGTCTGTTCAGTGTCCTTGGTGAGCAGAAATTTCTTCCTCTTCCAATTCTAGCCACAGCCACAGATCCCAGGGTTGGGGTGGGTGAAAGGGGCTTGTATCAATTGGGCGGCCACCGCAGCTGTATGAGGAAACACTGGCCCGGCAGCCCTGCAGGGCAGAAACATCAGACCCTAGATAATTGCCCCACACACTGGGCCCAGGACTCTGCCTGCCTGAGGCATTGGTCTCGGGCTGTGCTCAGCCTGAAGGCTGGCCTCCTTGTCCCAGGGAGGAAGAGGACCGAGAAGTAGCAGCTGCTGTCCGGGCCTCCGTGGCTGCACAGCAGCAAGAGGAGGCACGCAGGAGTGAGGACCGGGAGGAAGGCGGCCGGCCCAAGAAGGAGGAGGCAGTGGTGCGGGGTCCTGAGGAGCCCCGTGGCCCCCGGCGCCTACCCCGGACTCAGGGTGAAGGCCCAGGTGAGTTAGCCCTACCTGGTGGCAGCTCTGCCCAGGCCAGGAGGCCAGTGGCCAGCTGGTTTTTATTTTGTTTTGAGGCAAGAGTCTCACTCTGTCGCCTGGGCTGGAGTGCAGTGGCATGATCCCGGCTCACTGCAACCTCTGCCTCCCGGGTTCAAGCCATTCTCCTGCCTCAGCCTCCTGAGTAGCTGGGACTACAGGCCCGTGCCACCACACCTGGCTAATTTTTCTATTTTTAGTAGTGATGGGGTTTCACCGTGTTGGCCAGGCTGGTCTCAAATTTCTGACCTCAGGTGATCCGCCCACCTCAGCCTCCCAAAGTGCTGGGATCACAGGCATGAGCCACCGTGCCCAGCCTAGTGGCCAGCTCCTGACGGGCACGGTGCCTAGGACGCTGCGGGCCTTCACCTGGGAGGCGGAAGAGCACCCTTCACTCTGTCCCCACACCCTGACCTGACCTGGGGGCCTTGTGTTCCTCACAGGCCCTAAGGAAACCTCGACAAATGGTCCTGTAAGCCAAGAGGCCTTCCCGGTGACGGGCCCGGCCACCTCATGGTGTGTGAGGGTGAGGGTGTGGGTGCCCAGGGCTGAGCGGTGCAGGGTGGGCGGGTGCGGGCGGCCACAGGTCAGGTGGGTGCCGGGAGGGCAGGTGTGGAGCCACGGGGCCTGATAGCTGTTGACCAGTTCTGCTTCCCTGCGCCCAGCACCCTCCCACCACCCAGCCCTAAGCTCAAGGACGAAGACTTCCCCAGCCTCTCTGCCTCCACTTCCTCCTGCTGCTCCACTGCAGCAATCCCGGGCCCTGTGGGGTTGGCGCTGCCGTACGCCATCCCTGCCAGGGGCAGGAGTGCCTTCCAGGAGGAGGATTTCCCTGCCCTGGTGTCCTCAGTGCCCAAGCCTGGCACCACCCCCACCAGCCTCGTCTCTGCCTGGAACAGCAGCAGCAGCAGCAGCAGCAAGAAGGTAGCACAGCCCCCACCCTCAGCGCAGGCTGCCGGAAGCAGCCAGCCCACCAGAAAGGCTGGGAAGGGGAGCAGGGGCGGCAGGAAGGGCGGCCCGCCCCTCACACAGGAGGAGGAGGGTGGCAGTCCGGCCGCTCAGGAGCTTCTAAGCACACGCCCCACGGGCTCCATCTCCTCCCCACTGGGGCCGGTCTCCATCCAGCCCTCTAAAGTTGGCAAGAAGAAGAAAGTGGGCTCAGAGAAGCCTGGCACCACACTGCCACAGCCCCTGCCCGCTAGCTGTCCCCCTGGGCCTATGCAGGCCCCGGAAGCTCCTGCCAGCAGAGCCGAGGGGCCAGTTGCTGTCGTCGTCAATGGACACACAGAGGGCCCGGCCCCGGCTCGGAGTGCCCCCAAGGAACCTCCAGGGCTCCCAAGGCCCCTGGGCTCCTTCCCCTGCCCCACGCCACAGGAGGACTTCCCAGTGCTGGGTGGCCCCTGTCCGCCCCGGATGCCACCGCCGCCAGGTACGTGTGCAGGCTCAGGCCTGCTCCCTGGGTGTTGGGAGGGGCCGGGGTCAGGCTGGAGCCACAGGCACAGTCTGCAGCTGCGTGGTGGGGACCCCTGTGCGCTGCTGTTGACCACCCACATGACCTCCAGCCTCCCCTTAACTGCCCTGTGTCCCTTGTCTCTCTTGAGACCGGCCCTCATGGTGCCTCCTGGGGCTGAGGGTGCATGAGCTTATATAGGCTGGGCCTGCCACACCAGAAGCATGGTGTGGGTGCTGGCCCTGCACCTGCTCTGCGGGGAAGGGGTGGCTGTGGACAGAAGCTGGCCCTAGAGGCCAGGCAGCCCACAGTCAGCGAGGGTCCCCTCTGGGTCTTGTCTTGCCACCCCTCAGGCTTCAGTGCTGTGGTGCTCCTGAAGGGCACACCTCCCCCACCCCCGCCAGGCCTGGTGCCCCCCGTCAGCAAGCCGCCCCCCGGCTTCTCTGGCCTTCTGCCTAGCCCCCACCCGGCCTGCGTTCCCAGCCCCACCACCACCACCACTACCACAAAACCGTAAGTGTGGGTGGGCTGCCTGGTGTCCACCGGGGGCTGGAGGAAGGGTACCTTTCCCTTGGGCCATTCTAAAGGCTGAAGCCTCCACCTTCTCTTACCTTTCTGACTCCTAGACCCAGGCCGCTGCCTGCCCTGCAGGCCTACCTAGTCCCCGAGAACTTCCGGGAGAGGAACCTGCAGCTCATCCAGTCCATCAGGGACTTCCTGCAGAGTGACGAGGCCCGCTTCAGCGAGTTCAAGAGCCACTCAGGGGAGTTCAGACAGGTCAGTCGGGCCCAAGGAGTCCAGACGGGTCAGGCGGGCCCGGGGCGGGGTGGCCAACCCGTCTTCATCCAGGGCCCAGGCCAGAGGGGATGACTGAGTGTGACTCTCCGGCGGCAGGGCCTGATCTCCGCAGCCCAGTATTACAAGAGTTGCCGGGACCTGCTGGGGGAGAATTTCCAGAAGGTCTTTAACGAGCTGCTGGTCCTACTGCCCGACACAGCCAAGCAGCAGGAGCTCCTGTCTGCACACACGGACTTCTGCAACCGCGAGAAGCCTCTCAGCACCAAGTCCAAGAAGAACAAGAAGAGTGCGTGGCAGGTCACCACCCAGCAGGCGGGCCTAGACTGCCGTGTGTGCCCCACCTGCCAGCAGGTGCTCGCACATGGCGACGCCAGCAGCCACCAGGCGCTGCATGCTGCCCGGGACGACGACTTCCCCTCCCTGCAAGCCATCGCCAGGATCATCACGTAGCTCCCGCCAGCATGGCCAGAGCCATCGCACCATGAGCGCCCTTCCTCCTTCCTTCCTCTCCGGGCTGCCGGGCAGCCAGGTAAGGCCCAGTGAGGCCACCTGGCCTCTTGGTTGGCCAGGCCCACCAGGAAGTCACCAGGATGGTCCACCCGCCTATTGGCACACTCAGGTGGGAGTCCACCCCTGCCTCAGTGGTGGGCCAGTCTCGGTTTGCATTCTTGTGCTTTTGGGAGGCGCCAGGGGAGGGAAGGGCTGGGATGCTGGGACCTGTTGTTGCTGGCAAAGCCAGAAGTCACAGTGGCCTGATCTGGGCCCTCCCGAAGCTGAGGGGTGCCGCCCCTGCGGCCTCAGAGCTGAAAGCTGCAGCTCCACAGGTGCCAGAGTCAGATGTCACAGATGTGTGTTGTGTAAACAGTTGGCTGTTTCGTGCTTCAGGAATATTCAGGATTAAAAGCAGACAAGAAATTGTGCTACTTGAAGTTGAATCTTTTTATGAGACAAGCTAAAGCTGAATCTGGGATCTCAAATTGCCTCTGACCTTTTATAAGACAGTTTATCTTCAAATAAATTTATTTTGCAATACCACACATAGCTGGCGTTCTGAGCTTGTCTGTCTTCTGAGTACACCCTGAAGCCAAATTTAAAAACAGGGTGGAGGGGACATCCGAAATACTGCAGCAAAATAATATGAGCATTATTTTCTGGATCTAGGGTTTTTGGAGGGAGACCAGACACATACGGTAACCACTTCTTTCTGCTTCCAGCACATATAAGTAGGAAAAAAGCTCTAAACACAGCCACATTCAAGTAAGGCCAAGAATATATCCTTAGATCAGAGAAAGTGGGGCTATTTCTCTTGTTTTTTTTTTTTTTTTTTTTGAGACGGAGTCTTGCTCTGTCACCCAGGCTGGAGTGCAGTGGCCAGATCTCAGCTCACTGCAAGCTCCGCCTCCCGGGTTCACGCCATTCTTCTGCCTCAGCCTCCCGCGTAGCTGGGACTACAGGCGCCGCCACCTCGCCCGGCTAGTTTTTTGTATTTTTAGTAGAGAGGGGGTTTCACGGTGTTAGCCAGGATGGTCTCGATCTCCTGACCTCGTGATCCGCCCGTCTCGGCCTCCCAAAGTGCTGGGGATTACAGGCTTGAGCCACCGCGCCCGGCCAAAGTGGGGCTATTTCTCTAAGCAGAAAGGGGCTACCATGTGATGAAGGGCCTGTGAGTGGCCTCCAGAGGGGCTGGGTGGGAGCCAGGCGGCAGCATCAGCACTGCCCCCTGTGAAGCTGAGGACTTGGACGGGGCTCACGTGTCTTCTGAGTGATGGCCATGCTGGAGCCGGCGAGGACATGAGAGGCTGGGTGGAGGCCACCTGCATTCCCCCTGCACCAGAGGTGCCTCACAACTGATGCCCACTTTGCAGGGGATTGCAGGTTCCTAAGAAAGACCAGTCCCACAGAAAAATAGAGCAGTCTGGGAAATGGGCCGTTCCCTTAAGGTTATTGGAAAGAACTTCTCTTTCTGGGTCTGGCTCTCAGGCTGGAGAGCAGTGGTGTGATCTCAGCTCACTGCATTCTTGACCTCCTGAGACTCAGGTGATCCTCCCACCTTAGCCTCTTGAGTAGCTGGAACTACAGGTGTGTGCCACCATGCCCAGCTAATATTCTTTGTAGAGAAGGGGTCTTGCTCTGTGGCCGAGGCTGGCCTTGACCTCCTGGGCTCAAGCAATCCTCCTGCCTCGGCCTCCCAAAGTGCTAGGTTACGGGAATGAGCCACTGTGTTCGGCAAAAAATGACTTTTTTTTTTTGAGATGGAGTTTCGCCCTTGTTGCCCAGGCTGGAGTGGAATGGCGCGATCTCGGCTCACCACAACCTCCGCCTCCTAGGTTCAAGCGATTCTCCTGTTTTAGCCTCCCGAGTAGCTGGGATTACAGACATGCACTACCACGCCTGGCTAATTTTTTGTCCTTTTAGTAGAATTTTTTGTACTTTTAGTAGAGACAGGGTTTCTCCATGTTGGTCAGACTGGTCTTGACCTCCTGACCTCAGGTGATGTGCCTGCCTCAGCCTCCCAGAGTGTTGGGATTACAGGCATGAGCCACCGCCCCTGGCTAAAAAATGACTTCTTGAAGAAGGAGCAAGAACTAGAGGAATATGAGGCAACACTTAAGTGGCAGTTGCTGTGACAAGCACTGCTGCAAGCTCCACACGCCTTACCACAGTAATCGTCACCCTCCCACACCATAGGAACCACAATGACCCTTTTACAGGAGAACCTGAGGCATAGACAGGTTGACTTACCCAGGATGACTGAGCTAGAAAGTGGCAAAGCCACACCTTGGCTCCAGAGATGGCTCTTAGCTGTGCTTCACTCAACTAGGAGGTTATGAAAAAGAACCAATTAGAAATCCTAGGAACGGCCGGGCGCGGTGGCTCAAGCCTGTAATCCCAGCACTTTGGGAGGCCGAGACGGGCGGATCACGAGGTCAGGAGATCGAGACCATCTTGGCTAACACGGTGAAACCCCGTCTCTACTAAAAAATACAAAAACTAGCCGGGCGAGGTGGCGGGCGCCTGTAGTCCCAGCTACTCGGGAGGCTGAGGCAGGAGAATGGCGTGAACCCGGGAGGCGGAGCTTGCAGTGAGGTGAGATCCGGCCACTGCACTCCAGTCTGGGCGATAGAGCAAGACTCCGTCTCAAAAAAAAAAAAAAAAAAAGAAATCCTAGGAATGAGGTTGGGTGTAGTCGCTCACGCCCGTAATCCTAGCACTCTGGGAGGCTGAGGCAGGTGGATAACCTGAGGTCAAGAGTTCGAGACCAGCCTGGCCAACATGGTGAAACCCCATCTCTACTAAAAACACAAAAAATTAGCCGGGTGTGGTCATGCACGCCTATAATCCCAGCTACTTGGGAGGCTGAGACATAAGAATCACTTGAGCCTGGCAGGTGGAGGTTGCAGTGAGCTGAGAGATCCGGCCACAGTACTCCAGTCTGGGTGACAGAGTGAGATTCCGTCTCAAAAATCCTAGGAATGAAAAGTAATTGAGATAAAAACCCCAATAGATGGGTTCAAAAGTAAACACCACCAAGCTGGGGGATGTAACTGCAAAAGGTACCAGTGAGAAGCAGGGAAGGGTGTGACCAATGAAGGCCATGGAATAGGGACCCAGGGCTGGAGGCTCCACCGCAAATCTTACAGGAGTCCCAGGAGTAGAAGGTGACGAAAAGAGGACATGTGAGAAATGGTGACTGCTCCCGACTGCTCCCCCAACACCAAGAGAGAAAACAAACCATCGAGCACCAAGCAGGATCAACGATAACAAATTCTTACCTAGACAAGGATTTACAGAAACGAACCCTACAAATGACTGCCAACAAGATAGCTTATAAACAATGCAAATGGATCTGTTAGCATCACTCTCATCAGCATCTTAGAATGCCAAGACGTAAGAGTGAAATCCTCAGGGTCGGATGCGGTGGCTTATGCCTGAAACGCCAGCATTTTAGGAGACCAAGGTGAGAGGATCACTTGAGCTCAGGAGTTCAAGACCAGCCTAAGCAATATAAGGAGACTCCATCTCTACAAAAAACTTTAAAATTAGCTGGGCATGGAGGCAAATGCCTGTAGTCCCAGCTTCTCAGGAGGCTGAGTGGGGAGGATCACGAGAGCCTGGGAAGTGGATGTTGCAGTCAGCCAGAGGTTGAGGTGAGCCAAGATTTCGCCACTGCACTCTAGCCTAGGCATCTTTTTTTTTTTTTTTATTTTCTCAAAAAACAAAACAAAAAAAAACAGGTTCACTCTGGGCCGGGTGTGGTGGCTCACGCCTGTAATCCCAGCACTTTGGGAGGCTGAGGTGGGTGGATCACCTGAGGTCGGGAGTGTGAGACCAGCCTGACCATCATGGAGAAAACCCATCTCCACTAAAAATACAAAATTACCCGGTCATGGTGGTGCATGCCTGTAATCCCAGCTACTCCAGAGGCTGAGGCAGGAGAATCATTTGAACCCAGGAGGCAGAGGTTGTGGTGAGCCAAGATCACGCCATTGCACTCCAGCCTGGGCAATAAGAGCGAAACTCCATCTAAAACAAACAAAAACACAATAGGCCAAGTGCGGTGGCTCATGCCTATAATCCCAGCACTTTGAAAGACACCAAGGCGGGGTGGATCACTTGAGGTCAGGAGTTTGAGACCAGCCTGACCGCCATGGCAAAACCCTGCCTCTACTAAAAGTACAAAAATAAGCCGGGCATGGTGGTGGCTGCCTGTAATCCCAGCTGCTCTGGAGGCTGAGGCAGGAGAATTGCTTGAACCCGGGAGGCAGAGGTTGCAGTGAGCCAAGATCGCACCACTGCACTCCAGCCTGGGTGACAGAGTGAGACTGCATCTCAAAAAAAAAAAACAAAAAACAAAAAACAAGGGGCAAGGGGACTCCCCAGCATTTCAGAGAACCAGACTAGTATGACACGTGGTGGTGGGGATCTATGGACCTGGAGCCTCCAGAGTCTGGGGGTCAGCCTGGCCTCTACCTCCCCGTCCCTTCCTGTGGGGCCCTGGTGCCTCTCAGATCCCAATCCCTGGCACCAGGAAGGGAAGGGGTAGAGACGATTCCAGGAGCGTCCAGGTCACACTCAGCTCAGTTACAGTCTTTATTGTAACGAAGTTGCAGTTGGAACATGGGACACTGAAAATACACAATCTCTGGTCTTTCAGGAGAGGGAGAGAGTGTGATATATACAAAAATTGTAAACATGTTCACTTAAATATCCACACAGAATTGGTCTAGGCTACAATTTAACAAGGTTGTCACTCAACTGCAACTCCAGAGGGAGGTGTCTGTCTGTCTGATGAAATGTGGCAACCACCTTTGGTGTTGACTTAATGTGAAAAGCCAGCTTTGAGCAATGCATGAGAAGTCAGCTACGCAGAGGGACTCCAACCTGGGACTGGGCCAGGAAGCAGGGTGCAGGTGGAGAGGCAGGGACTGGTCCAGGAAGCCAAGGTAAAGGGAACCGCACAGGGGCCATCTTGTGGGACACGGTGGCCAGCTGGAGCCTCTGGGCCTCTCTCCTGCTGAGGGGCTTGTCTTGCCTGGCACCCAAGCATCCTTCTCCTCCCCTGGCAAGGTCTTACTGGAGGGCTGGGACACGGCTGGTGTCTTAGCCCACAGCTACCTGGTGTGTTCCTGGCCAGAACCACCCACAGCTGGGCAGGGGCTGGGGCCACAGACAGAGGAGCAGCTTGTGGGGTACTAGGAGGTGAAACCTGAAGACTGGACCACGATCACAACACTGACAGGGCCGGGCTGTTCTAGGAGCCTGTGAGAGAAAGTGGAGTGGCTCCAGATGGAACGCACCACCATGACAGAAACGAGACAGTCACTACCCACAGGAATACAGGATGAGAACAGTGGCCAGGATCCCAGTGTCGGGGCGGGGGTGCTGTCTTTCCCCTGTCCCCTCTTTGTCCTGGGCAGCTCCTGCAGCTGATCGTAGAGGGCAGCTGTACCCCCGACCCCGGAGTGAGCAGGTGAGCCGCAGGGTGGCTGGCCCGAGAGGGAATACCTTCCCCAAGCCAGTCCATTCAGGACTATGGACACACATCCTGGGCAGTGCTATCCCTTTCTCAGGACCTTAGTCCTGGGGCCAGGTGCTGAGGGACTGGGGGAACTTGGCAGGGGGCAGCCCAGGCACGCGAGGGTCCACCCCCTCTTGGCCTCGGATGGCCCAAAGCGGCCACCCACTATGTCCCTGGCGCTAAGCTGGAAGAACCCAAGGGAGGTCCCGGAGATCCTGGGGCCTGCGTTGGTGGGGTGGCCTTGGAGCCCTGGTCTGTGCCTGCCAGCCGCTAGTAGGCGGGCACTTGGTACCCTTTGGGGCTGGTGTCCAGGGTCTCGGTGAAGGGCGGGCTCTGGTAGGTCTCGGTGCCCTCTACGCCGCTGCCCACCGGATAGCCGGGGTAGGCCTGGCTCGCCCCGGCGCTCAGTTGTTCGGTGGCGAAGAGTGACATGTCGGTGCCCAGGCGGAACCGCTGCAGGGCCTTCACGGTGAGCGCCACCTGCGCGGGGGCGGGGTCAGCGGGGTCAGCCGGGACCAGCCGAGCGCCGGCCCTTTCGCCCCGCCCTCCCGGGCCCCGCACTCACCCAGCTGAGGATGGAGAAGAAGCTGAAGGTGATGGCGGCCCGCGCCGCGTCCCCCGCCTGCGTCGTGGCCGGCCCTGGCGCCGTGCGCTGCCACTGATTGGTGAGGAAGCAGAAGCCCACGAACCACAGGAAAGACCAGAGTCCTGCGGGCAGTGCGGCGGGTCAGTGCGACGTTCCACGCGGGGGCCCACGGCGGTCTCGCCCGGAAGAGGAAGCGTCGGTGGGCCCGAGGCTTGGGGCATCTCACCTGGGCTCGCCGCGTGGCGCGAGGCCCCGCCTCCCTCTACGCTGACCCCGCCCACCCGGGAGCTCCAGCAGCGTTCCTCGCCCAGGCTCCGCCCAGACCCCGGCCCCGCCCACCTAGAAAGTCCCGCGGCGCTGCCCGTCCAGGCTCCGCCCAGCCCCGCCCACCCAAGAGACCTGTTGACACTACCTGCCTCAGTCCCCGCCCCTCGTCACGGCCCCGCCCACCTAGGAAGTCCAGCGGCGTTCCCCGTCCGGGCCCCGCCCCCTCCCCGCCCACCCGGGAGGCCCGTCGACGCTCACCGCCTCAGGCCCCGCCCATCCCCCAGCTCTTCGTCCCGGCCCCGCCCACCTGAGAAGCCCAGGTCCAGCAACACAGCGCGCCGGCGGTCGCGGACGCTGCTGATCTGCTGGAAGCGCACATCGAGGAACAGGAAGGCGGCGCAGGCGAGGAAGGCTCCGAGGCCCAGCGCGACGCCGAAGCGGCAGGCGCCTGCATTCCCGTTGAACACGCAGCGCAGCTCGGGGCCGCTGTCGGTGTTCACGTAGCCCTCGTTGACGATGGGCCCGAAGACGGCGATGGAGAACACCTGCGTGCGGCGCGGCGCTCAGGGCCCTGCAGCAACCCGACCTCCGCGAGCCCACTGCGAGCGCCCACGGCCCCGGGCCTGTCCCTGCGTTCCCAGGCCCGTATCTGGGTGGGGGGCGGTGTCATCTCTTCCTTTCCCAAACCCTCGCATATTTAGTAATTATTGACAACACGGGCGGTTTAGTGAGCATCTACTATGCCCAGGCATTGTGTTAAACAGCCACTTTACATGCCTTCCCTCACCAAATCCTGGGAAAGTCCCCGTGGGATCGCCATTGTTCTTATCCTCTTTATAAAAGGGGACACTGGGGCTCCAACAGGTGAAGTGACTTGTCCGGAATCACATGGCTGACAAAAGCTGGGGCTGATTCAAGCCAGGTACTCTGCACCGCGTGGGCCCGTGGAGTCCCCTCAGAGCCCACTCACAAGTGTGGGAACAGGAACCTTCACTTGGGCCCGCGATTCCCAGGCTGCAGCCGGCAGGGCGAAGGGGAGGTGAGAGTGGAGCGGGCAGAGCAGGGCGGGAGGGAGGGTATGGGGGCAGCGGGGCTGTTGTGCCCTGCGCGATTGGGAATTGCCTGGCCTGTTTCTAGCATGCAAATAGGGTGACGGGCACAGCTCATGGAATGCTGGGACAGAGACGTCCACCCAGCTTCCTGCACGCGGTGAGTACCGGAGGGATGATGGCCCCCACGTGACTGATTATTAATATCACCTGTAAGTGTTGGGGCTGAAAAGGTGACACCGTTGACCTCTGGGGTTCCGTCAGACCTCAATGCCTCCTGCCCACCAGTTCCGGGAGACAGGCATGAGGGGGACCGCGGTCATTTTAACCAGGGCTGCATGGGGCAGCCATGTGTTTCCAAGAAAAGATCTCCAGCCTCAACCTCATCCCTTCGCTCCTTTCCCCGCTCCAGCTCCGAGAGACCAAGCCGAGGGGGAAGTCGGGACATGCACTTGTCCCCCAAGAGTGGGCCACAAGTCGGTACATGCGCTCGGACCAAAACGCAGCGTCCTGCCTCCCGGTCTGGTCAGAGCCACTCCGCAGGGGAGGCCAAAGCCCCCTGCCCCACCATGGGCACCGCCCTCCTCCAAGACAGGCGCCGAGGTGCGGCTGGCCCAGAGGTTGCCACCAGGACAAAACCCAGAGCTCGGCACCCAACTGCCACTTCCCCTGCCGGAGAGAAGGAGCAGCAGGGCCCTCCCAGGGACGCCCCAGTGGGCTAGGCTGCCGCCAAACCTGCCTCCCACACCACCTCCAGGAAGCCCTCCCAGCCCAGAGCCTCTCCTCCCTCAACTCACAGCTGGACCTGGGGGCCAGGGGCCAGGCTCCTTTCCCTGCCAAGGAGCCCCGAGGGTGTGTGTGCGGGGGAAGGGGAGGCGCTGCCCGGTCTCTCTCGATTCCCGTGGCCCCCTCCCTCTGCCCCTAGGCGAATCCCGTCCCCACCCCGTCCCTGCTTCCAGGTCACGAGAACAGGAAAAACGGAGTAAGGGCTGCGGAAAGGGACTGGAATTAGACCCGGGGAGGAGACAGGGGTAGGGGCGACCGGCGGTGACCTCTCAAGGTCTCTCCGGCGCCGCCGGCCCCTCCCCCGCCCGCAGGTGGGCGCGCCCTGCCCAGTGACGTCACCCCAACCTGAGGCCGGCGGGGGAGGGGCCGGCGAGGATGAGAGGGAGTGGGTTGCGGGGCGAGAAGCAGGGGCCAGGGGGAAGGTGGCAGGGGGTGGGTAGGGGCCTGAAGGTCGTGAGGCAGGGGCGGGAGCGGGAGCCCGGGCAAGGACCACTCACCCAGGACGCGACCCGGAGCAGGGTCTGGGGCCGCCGTGCAAAGCTCACAGGGTCCAGGGCGGCCCCCGCGCGGCCCGCGCCGAAGGAGGCGCCCTCCATGGCCGGCCCGGGCGGGACGCGCGCCCCTGGCGCCTTCTGTCCGCCTGTCCGTCCGGCCGGCCCCGCCCGAGGCCGCTGCCGCTGATGCTGAGGCTGATGCTACCGACGCCGCAGCCGCCGCCGCCTCCCGGGAGCGCGCGCCGGCCACGGCGGGGACGCGCGGGATGGGGCGGGGCCGAGCCCGCGCCCCCCACTGGGTCCACGCGCGCGGGGCCGGGTCCTTCCTCTTCCTCCGCCGCGCCCGCTTCCCATCCCCCACCCTCACCTGCCTGCCCCGGTGCCGAGATCGAGGCCATCCTCAGGAACCCGCCAGCCAGGTCCCCATGGGGCTGGGTGGGGCGCGGGCGCTGGGCGCACACTTTGCTGTAGCCGGGAGGACAGACAGGAGGAATCCGCTCCTCTGCGAAGGGCCCTTGGGTGAGGGAGTAAAGGGGTAGGAGACCCACGGGCTGCAGCATCTTCCCCCAACCCACGGGAAAGGGGACTGGCTCCCTGGTCCTGGCCCCAGGAAGACCAGATGGATAACTGGGGTCTTTCCCATGGTCCCCCACTGTGCTCTAGCTGCTCGTTCAGCAGGTTTTCGCCTCTGGCGGGGAAGGTCTGGTGGGAATATAGGCGTCCGCCCCAGGAACACCTGTTGAGGGAGAGGCAGAGGCACCGTGGCCAGTGCCATTGGGAGTGTTGGTTTCCGTGTCTCTGCTCCTTGCCTGCAGCCAGGTGCTGGCACTCCCAATGCCCTCCCTACTCCTGGGTCTCCCCAGCGCACTTGAAGCACCTAGTCTGGACTCGAGGGCAGGGAGAGGCATCAGAGACCAGGAGTCAGGTGGGGGTGGTGCCTGGCTGTCCTGTTTCCTGCTGGGTCCCCTCCACAGACCCCAGCCCTGGGTGCAACAAGGTCCCTCTCGTCATGTTCCTACCAGGCTGGAAGTTCAGATGACTCCTAGGTTTCTGTCTAGAGCACTGAGATGTCTGCACTGAGCATTTACAGCGCCAAGCGCTTTACCTGTATAGTGGCAGAGACTGTTGCCACCGTTCCTCAGATAATAAGCAACCCAGGTCCCTGCTACACCAACCCGGGGCACAGATGGTGCTGCTTGGCCCAGCCCCCCGGAACTCATTGATTCTGGTCTGGAGCTCTTTCTTCAGTCTTGCTGAGCACAGGTGGGCAGAGCAGGTGTTGCCAGAGGACTATTCACTGTGTTCCAGGTCCATCACACTATGCATTCGACCCCAACCCCTTTCACCCGTCCCCCACAGACTACCCCTCCATGTCATCCATTCTCCTCCTTTACTTCATCGCTGACATCAGCACGCAGACATGCTGCACTTTCTCCTAAAAAGCCAAACACTGCTGACCCCACCTCCCCTCTAGCTGCCTCATGTTACTGCTTCCTTTAGCAGCAAACTCCAGTTTTCCATCCTCTGCCTGCAACACCCTCCTCTCTCTCCGAGACCTGGCAGAATCAGCTCCCACCAGCACCTAAACTCAAGGTTGCCACTGACCTGTGGGCAGCAAGCCACCCAGGTGCCGTGGCAGAAGACTGAGGGCACGAGCTGTTTCAGTCTAATCAAATACATAAAATAAGAAGTTGACTAGATCTAGATCATAGATATGATTATATATATCATTAATCATTAGTTTGCGGCAATTACTCTTTATTCCAATATTATAATAATCCTCACTCTACAATCATACCCTAGGAAAAACCAGGCCATACAGAGACAGGGGCTGAAAGGACATGGTGAGAAGTGACCAGAAGACAAGTGTGAGCCTTCTGTTATGCCCAGGCAGGGCCACCAGAGGGCTCCTTGGTCTAGCAGTAACGCCAGCGTCTGGGAAGACACCGGTTACCAAATGGACCTAACAGACCATGGTCTAGCGGTAGCGTCAGTGTCAAGGAAAAGCACATGCTACTTAGCAGACGGGGAAAGGGAGTCTCCCTTTCCCTGGGGGAGTTTAGAGAAGCCTCTAATCCTCCACCTCT
Source organism: Trachypithecus francoisi (assembly GCF_009764315.1). Classification (NCBI taxonomy): domain Eukaryota; kingdom Metazoa; phylum Chordata; class Mammalia; order Primates; family Cercopithecidae; genus Trachypithecus; species Trachypithecus francoisi. The sequence goes on from NW_022681460.1 coordinate 113,054,270, forward strand.
TGTGGAGGGCCTGACATCAGTCTGGCCCGCCCACAGTTATCTGGAGGCCTGTCTCCCTGTGATGCTGTGCTTCAGTGGTCACGCTCGTGGTCCGCTTTCATGTTCCATCCTGTACACCTCGCTCTGCCTTTTAGATAACAGCAGCAAATTAGTGAAAGTACTAAAAGTCTCGGATATGTGGAAATAATGGCATAAGCTCTCTCTCTCTCCCTCCACTTGCCTCGGCTGCCAGGCAGGGAAGGGCCCCCTGTCCAGTGGACATGTGACCCACGTGACCTTACCTATCATTGGAGATGGCTCACACTCCTTACCCTGCCCCTTTGTCTTGTATCCAATAAATAGCAGCGCAGCCTGGCATTCGGGGCCACTGCCAGTCTCCGCGTCTTGGTGGTAGTGGTCCCCCGGGCCCAGCTGTCTTTTATCTCTGTCTTGTGTCTTTATTTCTATAATCTCTCGTCTCTGCACATGGGGAGAAAAACCCATCGACCCTGTGGGGCTGGACCCTACACTGACCTCCAGGCCAATCCCAAGGGCAAGTCTGATGCTGCTGTCAGCTCAATTCTTTTTTTTTAAGAGTCGCACTCTGTCACCCAGGCTGGAGTGCATGGTGCAATCTTGACTCATTGCAACCTTTGCCTCATGGGCTCAAGCGATTCTCCTGCCTCAGCCACTGGAGTAGCTGGGATTACAGGTGCGCCACTTATGCCCAGCTAATTTTTTTGTATTTTTAGTAGAGACGAGGTTTTGCCATGTTGACGAGGCTGGTCTCAAACTCCTGACCACAAGTGATCTGCCCACCTCGGTTTCCCAAAGTGCTGGGATTACAGGCATGAGCCACTGTGCCCCACTTGGAAGTCCTCCTCCCTCCTGGTATTCCTCCTACCTCATAGGTCCCTCCTCTGTGACCTGTGAGCCTTAGGAGCCCAGGGTACCATCCTGCTGAGGTCTCTCCTCCCTCTGGGCTGGCTCCTTTGGTCTGCGTGTCAACAGCTCTGGAACACCAGCTCAAGCCAGAGCTGGTGTTTTCCTTGCACTAGAGTTCCACTGGCCTGGATGCCCCAAAAAAACAGACTCTGGCCTGGTGCGGTGGCTCACGCTTGTAATCCCAGCATCTTGGGAGGCTGAGGCGGGCGGATCATGAGGTCAGGAGTTCAAAACCAGCCTGGCCAACACAGTGAAACCCCGTCTCTACTAAAAACACAAAAATTAGTAGGGCATGGTGGCGGGTGCCTGTAATCCCAGCTGCTCGGAAGGCTGAGACAGGAGAAATTGCTTGAACCCAGGAGATGGAGGTTGCAGTGAGCTGAGATTGCTCCACCGCACTCCAGCCTGGGCGACAGAGCTAGACTCTGTCTCAAAACAAAAAAAAACAGATTCTTTTTTTTTTTTTTTTTTGAGACGGAGTCTCGCTCTGTCACCCAGGCTGGAGTGCAGTGGCCAGATCTCAGCTCACTGCAAGCTCCGCCTCCTGGGTTCATGCCATTCTCCTGCCTCAGCCTCCCAGGTAGCTGGGACTACAGGCGCCGCCACCTCGCCCAGCTAGTTTTTTGTAGTTTTTAGTAGAGACGGGGTTTCACCGTGTTAGCCAGGATGGTCTCGATCTCCTGACCTCGCGATCCGCCCGTCTCGGCCTCCCAAAGTGCTGGGATTACAGGCTTGAGCCACCGCACCCGGCCAAAAAAAACAGATTCTAAGGCAAAGTGAAGTTTTATTCAGGAGTGAAACTTTAAGGAAGACGGGGAAAAAGGCAAGACGGAGAGGGGGTGGGGGGGCAGGAGGGACAGCAGATACAGGCGGTACGTTCCTGAGCTGAACACGGCCTTACCAGAGAACCAGCTGGTTCCTGAGACACTCACAGGCCTTGGAAAAGGCCGGAGAGAAGTGCTGTGTCTGGGCGAGGAAGGGACACCTTCTCTCCTGGCTTCCCCCCATCTCCCCTCTCTCATTTGTGCCACCTGGCCCCTCTGCGCAGCCTCTACAGAAGTCAGCAGCTCCAAAGGGCCGATCTAGTGGGGACATGTCAGCTTCCTCCACACAGGCCTGAGGAGGCCATGCCAAGGTGGGCCTGCGCCCAGGGAAAGGCTGAGACTCCTGGCAGATAGAGGTCCCTGGAGTTTTACGGCCACAGAACACTGTTGCTGGGCCGCTCTGGCTGGGGAGGCTCAAAAGCTGGGTCCCAGTCACCCCTCACAACTTGCTGCTCTCACAGCCTTCTCCATCTGTGACACACACGGCAGCTCCCAGCAGTCTCCTGGGACTCCATCCTCACCCCATGAGTTCTCTGGCTCTCCCCTTAATGTACCCGCGTCTGCCCCTGCCGTCAGGTGGGTATTCCTCTCAGTGGTCACTCGGTGACTGCCCTGGCTTCCTCACCAGTCCTCCTGTTCCACCCTTCCCTGCCTCATCCCAGCCGAACAGCCAGAGGACCCTTCAAAGCCACATCACTCCATGCCATTCCCTGGCTCCAAACCCACCAAGAACTTCCTGTCAGGGGAGCTGGGGGTACAAGCCACAGCTCTGCTGGGGCCTTGGAGACCTCGTGCTGTCTGGCCACCCTGTACTCCTGGGACCCCTGCATCAGCTACTCTGGCCTCCCCGCCCCAACCAATCAGCGTCCTTGCTGTTCCCAGCTCACTCTCACCTCGGGATCTCTCTCTCCTCCTGAGGAACGAGGACCCCAGCAGGAAATGCAGCTGGGCACACAGGGATGGAACAAGCCCTGCCCACTGCTATAAGCCCCAGCAGAAAACACACTGCAGCCAGGTCCTCCGTCACTTCAACGTTTCATTTGGGCTTCAGACTCTGAGGAAGCGGGCCCCACAAATCCCCTGTGGACAGGCATGGCACAACGCTGGCAGGCATGTGCCAGGCAGGGAGAGGGCAGGACGGCTGGCGGACCCTCAGAAAGACCCTGCCTGAGCTTTCCCTGTAGGGACTGAGCAGAGTGGAGAACTGAGCCCCCTAAAGTGAGCAGCACAGAGCCATCGGGGGCAGGGGCATCCCTTGCTGCAGAGTGGGAAGGCAATGGCCTGGCCTCCAGGGACAGGCACAGGGACGCCCAGCCAGGCCTGCTGTCTTCCTGTGTGAGGAGCGAGGCGCCCGGGTATGCGGTGGGCAGGAAGCCACATCCTGAATACCAAGGGGCAGCCCAGGCTGCTCCTGCCTCCCTCACCTGCAGTTCAGCTGCAGCTCCTTGGGGCCTCCACTGAGGAGGAGGCCAGTGGGTGCCTGCTGTGTGCACCTCCACTTCTGCTCCAAACCTAACGGGGCAGGGCAGGTCCCTACGGGCAGTGTCCTGGGGACCACCCAACTGAGACACAACAGGCTCTGGCTCTGATGCACTTTAATGAGTGCCCTGCCCCTCTCCAACCAGGCCACTCCATAGGCGCCTGGCTAGCTGTCCCACGGGCTCTGGCTGACCACCCTCTAGTCACAGGAGCCATCCTTCCAGCCGCCGCGCCAGCGCTCATCCACTGTTGAGCAGTCGAAGTCAGGCTTGCCCAGCTTGCGGTTCACTTCATTGTGCAGGCGGCACAGCCACTGCGTGAAGCATGCCCGAGTGCGGGTGTCTGGCTGGTTCCTGCACAGCCTGCATAGGGAGAGCATGGAAAGAATGGGAGGACACAGCGGCTCCACTGCCCCTGCCAGTTCCCTGTCTGCTCCCGAGGAAGGACAACTGGGGCACTGCTGTCAGCGATACCTGGGAGTGCCCTTATGCTCCAAGGGAGAGGAATTCCCAGAACAGGGCTGACCCTGCAGCTTCCGGGTGTGATGAACTCCCAGGGTTGCTCAAACACCCACCTGGAGAGCTTGGTAAACTCCAACGAGGCCTCAAGGCAAGACGTCACAGCACAGACCTGGCAATTTTATAAGCTTCTAACACCCAGGAAGCGGCATCCAGTGTCTCTGGCCTCAGGCAGAGTGTGGCCTGGGTGGGGCTGGGCACAGCCTTGTAACTGAAAACTGGACTTGTTTCTTAGCACCTGAGGGAGGCCCTGGTGCCTCAGTTCAGCAAGAGACTTAATTCTAACTGCCCAGGCTTACAGCAACAATGGTAACTCTGCCCTAAACATCTGGTCTAGAAACACCCACAAGGGCCAGTGCTGGCTCTCGGATGCCTCAGTGAGGAAGAGGTGGCTCTTGGGGGCAAAAGCAGTGGATTTCCAAGATTTTAAAACCAGCAGTCCTGCTCTAGAAGTCAGGCAAAGTGGAGTCCTCCCTAACTTGCGGGGAGCCACCTTCAGTGCCAGACAATACAGGGAAGCCCTTCCTGGAGCCCTGTGGCTGTGGCAGGAGCAGTACTCAGCAGCAGATCCCAAAAGTTTGGCTTTTGAGACAAGACAAGGAGGCTCAGATGGCCCCAGGCCTCACCTGTTGGAGGTCCCTGCTCCTCAGCAAACTTCTGCCACCTCTGCATCCGTTTCTCTATGTTCCCGGCTATACCGTCAGCTAGGAGCCCCAGGGCCAGGCTGCAGTGCAAAGCTCTGCTGCGTGCAAACACATCTTACCTTTTCCTTAGGTCTTCCGCACACTCCTCACAGGGGTAAAACTTTGAAAATAAATGTATGAAGTGGGCCATGTCTTGCTGCTGTTCTGGAGTGGGCAGGTCGGGGTAGTAGGCGGCCAGGGTGTGGAGAACAGCCCAGCTGTGGCGGCCCAGTTCCTCGCGATCCGGCGGGCAGTCCTCCCTAAACTTGGAGTCCCGCTGCGGAAGCAGGCCGACCAAGAGTGAATTCATTCTCCGAACAAAAGCGCCCAAAGCTCCCCCTTCTACAGCCCAGCCGGTGGCCCACTGGACTCCGGCCAAAGCCCTGCAGACGATCCAACCCACGCGTGGATGAAGGCTGTAAGGCCGGGCTTATCCGGGGGCAAGGTTCAGGGACAGGCAACCCTGGGGAGCTCTGCCGGGGCACCTGGGCGGGGGCAGGGGCTGCGCGGGGCTGGGAGAAGTCGAGCAGGGATCTGCACCTTCTGCTGCGTCCGCATCCACGTCTTGAAGTCCACGCAGGCCCGGCACGGCCGCCTCCGGGAGGCGTCCTCGGCGACCGGAAACTCGGAGGTCGGCGCCTGGGCTGGCGTCGGGGCCGAGGCGGCCGCGTCTCTCCGCCCCGCGCCCCGGCCCCGCGCGTCGGTCGCCAGGTCGTCCATTACCTCGGAGCGCGCGCCTCCCGGCAGGAAGAAGAGATTCCGGCCGTGGAAGCTGCCCCGCTCGCCGGGCGCCGCCATGTTGCCCGCGCAAGGCCTGCCGGGCCAGCTCGGCCTCCAGATGAGCCTCCAGGTCAGCCTTCAGGCCAGCGCGCAGCCACAGTAGCCGGAGGCGCGCGCCGTGCTTGCGGGGGCCGGACCCGAGCTGGGGCTTGGGGCGGAGTTGGGGCCGGGGGCCGGCGCGCGGGCCCGTGTGGAGGCGGAGCCAGAGGCCGCGGCGCGGACCGGGGGGGGTGCCGGGCCCGGGGCCAGGGCCAGGGACGGAGCTGGAGGGCCGGAGCCTGCTGGCACCCCCGGGCCTCGATCCGCGGCGCACGCCGTGGTTGCGCCGTCCGTGGCGGCGCTCTCGCTTCCTCCAGTAGAAGAGCAGTGTGTGGCGGAAGGTGCGCGGCGGAAGGTGCGCCGCGGGTGCGCTGGGGACCCGGGCAGACACTCAGGCAAAGTCCGTGTTGCGGCCCGCGATGCCCCCATCGCTCCGCTCTGAGTGCCCTGTATGCCTGCGGCCAGGCTCTGTGCCCTCCGCTGAGGGGCGCGTCCCACCCGCTGGCTGCCCAGCGCCTTCTCAGCGCGGGGCTGGCGTGACCGCACAGATTGCGGCGCGCGCTAGGGTTCTGGGCTCTTGTCGCCGCCCCGGCGCCATGGCAACGGGCGCCTGGCAACGCAGCGCGGGGCGCGGCCGCAGAGGGTTGGCGCGTGCCTTGGGCTCCCTGGCGCCCCCCGCCGGCTGCCGCGGATCCTAGAACCTGGGAAGAGGGGTCGGGCTCCCGGTTGGAGCGGCCTCTGGGATTCCTCTGCCTCCTTGCGTTCATTTATCCATTCCGCTATTATTTGTGCTCTGTTCCAAGCGCTGCTCCAGGTGCTGGGCAGAGCAGGGAACACAGCTCTGTTCCCTGACCTCCTCTGTTCATAATTCAGTGGTCAAGACAGGAAAAAAAAACAAGGACTCACACTCATAAATGTTCATGTACAAACTGGTGGGTCCATGCAAGGGTGTGGTAAATCTGGAAGGCCTCCTTGAGGAGGTGACCCTATCTGAAGGATGAGGAATCAGCTGAGGAGCGCCTTCCAGACCAAGCCCAAGGTGGCAGGGTCTTGGCATTTTGCAGGAACAAAAAGGCCAGTGGGACGCTAGGGAGGGTTGTAAGGTGGGAGGGGAGATCCAGGGACCCACCAAGACTTGGTCAGCAGCTACGGGGATTGGGAATTTATTATGAGAGTATGGGGGAAGATGCTAGACAGTTTTGGGCAAGGCTACCCAATCTGATCCCATTTCAGTTTGCTGCAGATTCCTCTGGCTCTCATATGGGGAGTGGATTTCTTTCTTTTTTTTTTTTTTTTTTTGAGACAGGGTCTTGTTCCGTTACCCAGAGTGGAGTGCAGTGGCACGATCTTGTTCACTGTAGCTGCGACTGCTTAGGCTCAAGTGATCTCCCACCTCAGCCTCCCAAGTAGCTGGGACCACAGGCACACGCCACCATGGCCAGCTAATATTTGTATTTTGCGGGGGCATAGATAGAGGTCTCAACATGTTGCCCAGACTGGTCTTGAACTCCTGAGCTCAAGCAGTCCCCCTGCCTCGGCCTCCCAAAGTGCTTGGATTACAGGTGAGAGGCACTGTGTCTGTCCTTGGAGTGGATTTTGTTGGGGCAAGTGAGGAGCATACGGATGGAGGTGGGGTGGCTGTACTATTCAGGTAAGAAAAAAGAGTAGGGGAGGAAAAAGTGGAAACCATGCAGGGCTGATGGGGTGTGGGGCAGGGGCTGTCAGCTGGGGTGGGGAGGCAGCCTCAAAATCCCTCTAGGCTTCTGCTTTTGAATAAATCCTCCCCAGCTTCTCTCCTGTCTTCCAGGGGAGCAAGGTCTCCCCTCGGTTCACATGCTGGACCCCACCAGGTCAGCTAGGCCCTCAGCTGAGATCAGGGAGGTGACAGCTGGCTGGGGGCACCCTGCAAATCAGCCCTGTGTGAGCAGGTGTTCATTGCCCATGCCAGGACCAGGGACAGCTTGAGGGCCTCAGCGAGTGCTGGAGGGACAGACACACAAAGGCCCTTTGTTGCAGCCAGGACAGCTTCCTGGAGGGATGCCCCAGAGGCTGACCACTCCCTGAAGGGGCTGGAGTAGGGGCATCCCAACACAGAATTGGTGACCCCAGCACCAGGAAGAACCACTGTGTGCCAGAGTTGAATGTGGCTTCCGAAGCCTGAACTATAAGGAAGCAGCCAGAGAGGCGGGCACCTGAGCGGCCTCTGCCCAGGCCATGTTTGCAGAAGGTCATGGCAAATCATGAATTGAGAGGTGGTTCTCAAAACAGCCCTAGTGACCGCTTCCCTGACCTCCACCCCCACCCAACAAGTGCCAGTGACTGCACAGATGGGCCCTCTTTCTCCTACCCCAAGTCTCCTCACTGCAGGGGAACCCCTGGGGTGAGCATGTGAGGTCTGCCCCTCCCCCAGAATGTACACAAAAACTCACAAAAATTACGCATTTTTTTTTTTTTTGAGGCGGAGTCTCGCTCTGTTGCCCGGACTGGAGTGCAGTGGCCAGATCTCAGCTCACTGCAAGCTCCGCCTCCCGGGTTTACGCCATTCTTCTGCCTCAGCCTCCTGAGTAGCTGGGACTACAGGCGCCCGCCACCTCGCCCGGCTCGTTTTTGTATTTTTAGTAGAGATGGGGTTTCACCGTGTTAGCCAGGATGGTCTCGATCTCCTGACCTCGTGATCCGCCCATCTCGGCCTCCCAAAGTGCTGGGATTACAGGCTTGAGCCACCGCGCCCGGCCTAAATTACGCATTTAACACACATTTCCTCGCCTATTAGTTGGGGATGTTAAGAGACCTTTCCTCCAGCATTAGGATTAAGTCAGACAAAGCACTTAAAGCTTTAAGCACTGAGGCCTTGGTTCTGCACAGAAATCCCCAGGCTAGTTCAAAGACAAGAGTTGTTGGACGCACCCTAGCAGGGCAATTACCTCACAGAGTGGGGGAATCCAGAGAGGTGGGCAGGACAGGCAGCACTTTGATTAGCCCTGCCTTCTCCCTCCTCCAGTGGCCAGAGGCAGGCAGGAGGGACCCAGGCAGCAGTTCCGCCTACCCTCCGCCCTTTCTTCAGTCTTGCACGCCTCCAGGGCTGGAAAGCTCATTCTTCTTCCTCCTAGCAGCTCTGCCTGGAAGTCCCCCAATCCCTGTGCTCCTGCCCCCAGATCGTGGGCTTGGGAGACAGCAAGAAAGCTGCAAAGGACTAGGCTGGGGCGGCTCCACAAGGACCCCACAGGCTTGAGGCGTTGCCAGATTGTATCCCAGACAGTCTTCTGGGTCCCCCAGAGCCCTCTCAAGCACAGGGAAGCAGAAGGGTCCTCACCCATTTCAGGAGTCTGCAGCCTGGAGGCCACAGCCATGGCAGGCCCCCGATACCCAGTTTCAGTGCAAGGAGCAGCCCTGGTGCAGATCAAGAGGCTCCAAGTAAGACCTGGCTGGGTCCCTAGTGGCCCCAAGGCATAGGAAGGGGGTGCCTGGACCAACACCTCCAAGGCACTCCCAACTTTTTGTCCCCAAGACCTTTGCCTTCTGTGTGCGCTGGTCAGACGGCAGCGACACCTTTGTGCGCAGGAGTTGGGACGAATTCAGGCGGCTCAAGGTAAGTGACCCTGGGCCACCCTGATGCCACGGTGGCGACTTCCCCACCCGGCTGCCTCCCACTGGACTGCCTCCCATCAGTGACTCCCACTGGAGGCCCTTCGTCCCCACTGAAGCTCCCAGCCCCTGCCATCTGGGTGAGGGACCCCGCCCTCCCAAGGGTGCACAGTGGGCTCTGGAAGACCAATGCCCCCGTTCCTGCCCTCAGAAGACCCTCAAGGAGACCTTCCCGGTGGAGGCGGGCCTGCTGCGGAGATCTGACCGCGTTCTCCCAAAGCTTCTCGGTCAGGCCAGCCTGGGTATGGGGGCGGGGAAGGCGGTGGTTTGCCTGGGGCGCCAGGGACCAGTGAAGCCCAACGCGGGGTATCACAGCACGTTTTTGTGGTGCCTTAAGATGCACCACTGTTGGCACACGGGGGGCGCACGAGCCGCGGCCTGGCGCGCCTGCAGCTGCTGGAAACCTATTCTCGGAGGCTGCTGGCGACTGCAGAGCGTGTGGCACAGAGCTCGGCGATCACTGGCTTCTTCGCATCGCAACCCCTGGACCTGGAGCCCACGCTGCCACCCGGCAGGTGCCTGACTCGCCCCAAACTCCCAGCCTGCAGCGGCGTTTGGAGCTGGGAGAGATGTAGGGTGTGGGGAACAGCCAGCGAATAAGGGCAGAGACTGGGAGGCTGGCGGTCTTGCCGGGTGGCGCCTCCGGTTTCACCCTCCCCATCCGCCTACCTCTCACTTGTGCGGGCTGCCCTTCCCAGCCGAGTGATCCTGCCCGCCCCAGAGGAGCCGCCTGTCTCGCGTGCTGCGGGCCGCCTCTCCATCCACAGTCTGGAGACTCAGAGCCTGCGCTGCCTGCAGCCCTTCTGTACCCAGGATACGCGGAATCGGCCTTTTCAGGCGCGGGCCCAGGAGAGCCTGGACGTGCTGCTGCGGCACCCCTCAGGTATGGCCCGCCAATAACCCAGGGATTTGTTCCTCTGCCCCTGGACCCGAGGGAGCCTCGAGATCTGAGTCCCCGCCCGCTTCTTGCGCACAGGCTGGTGGCTGGTGGAGAACGAGGACCAGCAGGTAGCCTGGTTTCCAGCGCCCTACCTGGAGGCGGCGGCGGCCCCGGGCCAGGGCCGGGAGGGAGGCCCGTCCCTAGGCAGCAGCGGTATGCGCCTAACCCCATCCCTCATGCCACCACTACGGCTTGACCGTGTGGCAAAACTGGGTCAGAAGCATCGCGGGTAGGGCGTCCCGGGAGTCCGTGCTTGGTCTCCGCACCTAGAGGAAGCCCCGAACCGGTTTTAGAGCGGCCCCGTGGTCAGCAGACTCAAGCAAGGAGAATTTGGAGAAGGGTGCGGGCGGGCCTTGGCCTATGCTGCCCCGCGGTGACTCCAGGCACCCACTGCCAGGTCCCCATTTCTGTGCTTCCCGTGCCTACGAGAGCAACCGCACAGATGAGCTGTCCGTGCCCGCGGGGGCGCGCGTGCACGTGTTGGAAACGTCAGACCGCGGCTGGTGGCTGTGCAGGTACGCGGGAGCGGGCGTGGGCGGGGAAGCTAGCCGAGGCAGGCGGGCGGGGCCCTAACTACACCCCGCCCCCTCGCAGGTACGGCGACCGGGAGGGCCTCCTTCCCGCGGTGCTGTTGCGGCCGGAAGGGCTGGGCGCACTCCTGAGCCGGACGGGGTTCCGTGGAGGAGACGACCCGGCCGGTGAGGCCCGGGGCTTCCCCGAACCCTCCCAGGCCACCGCCCCTCCCCCCACCGTGCCCACCCGACCTTCGCCGGGCGCCATCCAGAGCCGCTGCTGCACCGTCACACGCAGGGCCCTGGAGCAGCGCCCAGGGCGCCAGGGCCCGTCCCGAGGGTGTGTGGACCCTGTGTCTGTGCCGCACCCTACTACGGAGCGGTGAGCGCGAGGCTCTCGATGGGGGGATGGACCGCGCCATCCCAGGGCTAGGAGGAGTGCGGAGGGCGGATCTCCCTGGCCAACAGGACGGGAGGCGGGTATTTGCTGTTCCTCTGAGTAAAGCTTGTTCCGAATGACCCCCACCGTCTACGCGTGCGGAGCCGCGGGCTAGATCTCTGCCAGGCCAGGGTGCGGGATGGGCTTGGTAAGGCCGAGACCATCAGCTCCAGTGCCCTTCTGGCTGGCTAGGTAGGGTGTTGGCCAGGGTAGGGGCTGGACTGGAGTCCAGAGAGACAGGGCCGGCTAGGAGAGCAGCCTTTATGGGTTTTCCAGGGGTTCAGGATGGACTGGAGAGAGAGCGGACCGCCTAGGGGAGCGCTTCTTCATGGGTTTCCCAGGGTGTGGGGGTGGCCGCCAGCACAGGCAGCTTCATGTGGTGCCACAGGAAGTCCAAGAATGTGGCGGCCTGGAGTGTCCTGCTGAGCCGCTGAAAGTGCCGCTCTGGGGTTGGACAGAAGGAGGTCAGGGGGGTAGTCCACACGCCCCCCAGGATCCCCCAACCCCAGACTGTGCCCACGTACCAGTGTAGGGCAGCAGGGCCTCAAGCGCTGCCCGCACGCCTTCGTAGGCCAGCAGCTCCTCAGGGGCCTCACGCCGCAGAAGCACACTGAGCACGGCCTGGGCTTCGTGGCAGTGCCGCGAGTTGGTGTTCCACGTGATACAGAAGCGCAGCAGGGCCTCTGTGGGCAACAGGACCCTCATCCTCTTGCCCAGCCAATCTGCCATGACTGGACCTTGCCCGCCGGGCCACCCACCCTGACTGGCCCCCAACCTTTCTGGTCGCGCCGCAGTCGGAGCATGGTGGCTTCCAGTTTCTCGCAGGCCTCAGGGTCTCTCCGGATGGCTGTGGGAGGAGGGAAGGCTGAGCTGGGGAAAGCAGAGCCCAGTGGTCTGTAGACCCAGCCTCTTGCCCCCGGGTGCACTGACCCTGGATGACAGTCAGCACGGTGTGGGGCCGATCCAGGGAGATGGCCAGGCCCAGTGCCCGCAGGTACCGCTTCTCATGCAGTAGGTTGTCCAGCTCTTGCTGCCTGCGGGGAGGGGAGGGAGAGGCCACTGAGGGCTGCTGGCAGAGCCATCGGAGTCAGCAGGCAGCGAGCCTAGTGCTCAGCCTGTTTCCCTACAGCACAGAGCAGGGCTGATGCCAGGAGGAGTACCACTGCCCTGGCCTTACCTGACCACCTGCTCCTCTTGCCTGGCCTGCTCCTCTGCCTGCTCCGCCTCGGTCACATCCTGGGGTCAGACTGGGGTCAGATGGGGCCTTCACTCCACCCCGACTCTTCCCTGCCCTTGGGGCCCACAACCTTCCAGAGGATGACTCGGGAGTCGCTGGCCCCAGTGAGGGCGCGGTCATCCAGCCGGCTGCAGTGCAGCCCCCAGACCTTGTCCTCGTGGGCATCCAGCGTCCGCACACACTCGTTGTTCTTGATGGTCCAGAGCTTCACGAGGCCATCCGAGCCGCTGGGTTTGGGGTGGGGAGAGGCTCAGCGTCAGGCAGGTCACCCCGCCACCCCCCACCCCATCGCTGCCCTGCCCCAAACCAGTCACCTGGACAGCAGCTGCGTGCCACGGCTCACAAAGGCCACCTTCAGCACAGAAGCATCGTGCCCCTCGAATGTCTGCAAAGGGCGGCGGGGGGGGTAGGGCATGAGATGTCACCAGGGTGAGGGGTGGGGAGGGCCTGGATCGCCGCTTACTTTGAGACAGCTGAAGTCCTGGAGTGCCCAGAGCTTGATGGTGCCATCAGCTGAGGCTGTGGCCAGCACCTGGTCCATGGGAGAGAACTGGACGCACCAGAGGCCACGCCGGTGACCTGAGAAGACACCCAGCAGCTGGCACTGCGGCAGGGCCCAGAGCTTGGCCGTGCGGTCCTGTGAGCCTGTGGCCAGCAGCTTGTCGTTGGGGGCAATAGCCACGCTGTTGATGTCCTGGCAATGGGAGAAGGTGGTGGCTCAGCACCCCCCCTCCCCAGCCAGCAAGGGCTTGGCCACACCCCCACCCCAGTGGCTATGGAGTCACCTTATCATGGCAGCGCTGAGTGGTCTGGGCCTGCAGGAGGATGGGGCTGTTGTCTGGGGCTGTGTTCTTGGACAGCAGGGCTTTGGGAAGAGGCCACAGCTTCACAGTGCAGTCCTGGCTGCCTGTCACCAGGAAGGACTCCTTCAGCCTGTGGCCCAACAGGAGAGGAGGAGACACAGCTGAGCCCCGGCCAGTCCTGAGGCCAGCTCCCCACAGGGCCAGCCTGGGAGCCCACGGTCCAGACCACGGGGACCGTCCCAGGATGCAGGTTGGCCTGGGTCACCCCCAGGCACCTGTACGATCACACCCTGTCTACACTGTCCACCCGCAGCACCTGGTGACTCAGCCCCAGCCACAGGACCCCAGGCCTACATGCAGGGGTCACCTCTCCACCTGGGCCTCGTGCAGAATCATTCTTTCTGCCTAGTGCCCTTCCCCGCTTTAACCTCTTCGCCGGGGCTACTTCTGAGGACTGCCCTCGAGGCACGTAGGGACTGTCCTGTCCTGTTCTGTTCGACATCTCTGGGCTGGACCCTCAGAGCAAGTCAAAGCTGCCGCTGCCTCCTCAGCTCCCTGAGTGGCAGCCCCTGCTGGCAGGCCTGGGCCTCCACCTCCCTGACACCCCTGGGCCCAGCCCCGACTCACTACCTAGAGCAGCAGACGGTGCCCACGCTGTGTGTGTGACTGGAACCCTGAGCCACGCAGATCACCTGGCCAGCCTTGTTCATTCTCCAGATACGGACGCTCTGATCCTGGGGACAGGGAGTTGAGGAGAGAGGCTGGTCCATGGGCCTACTGCGTGGCCTCCCCGCCTAGTGCCTCTGCCCCTACCTCTCAGGGTGCCTCACCTTGGCACAGCTGGCAAAGAGCCATCCCTTCCGGAACACATCTAGGGCCAGGACGATATCTGAGATGTTGTGGGGAGATATAGGTCACAAAGCAAGATGGGGGAAGGGAAGCAAGCAAGAGACCCAGGCAGGTTCCAGGGTGTCAGGTGGGCTGGCCCCACTCACCTGTGTGGCCATGGAGGATCTGGCAGGCTGACGTCTGCAGCTCAAACACTTTCAGGCAGGGGCTATTGGAGGCCACGATGACGTGGGAGTCCTCAGGCCCAAGAAACCGGACATCCAAGACCTCCTCACTGTAGCCAGCGAACTGCAGGGCGGCAGGGGGCAGGAGATGTGAGCCAGGACCTGTGCAAGAGGAGGGCTGGTGCCCGCAGCCTCCAGACAGAGCAAGGGCAAGTGTGCACCTGTTTCTGCAGCCGCAGGGAGCGAGCCTCATAGAGCAACAGGTTGTGGTCGGTGGTGGCGCTGAGGAGCAGGCCCGCGGTGCGGGCCAGGGTGCAGTGAGTCAGCTCCCGCCCGGGGCCCGGCGGCCGGGCCTGCGTGTACACACACTGCCCGGAAGCTGCCTCCCACACGCGCAGAGTGCCTGTGTGGGTGGGGACAGGGCTGCTGAGACTCAGGTCCACAGGCCTTCCCCAACCCCATACCGCTGCCTGTGTCCCGGCCCAACACACCTTGGTCGCCGGCTGTCAGAAAGTACAGGCCTGAGGACTTCACACCCAGCTGGGACACTGGCTCCTCTGGCAATAGCACAGCAGCCTCCACGCTCTGGAGACGAACTGGGTCACAGGCTGCTGTCATGCCCCCTCCCCACCCAACTCAACCAGCCCTGGCCTCCAGGCATGCCCACCTCAAACACAGGCACGGTCCTTGTGGCCTGGCAGCTCTGAAGGTCCCAGATGACACAGATTTTGTCACGGCCGGAGCTGGGGTAGCAACAGCAACCTCAGGTCAAGTCTTAGCCTCGGCCCCCACTTTCCAAGCCTCCCCCTCGTACCAGGGCCCACTGCTGACCTGAGCATGGTGTGGCCGTTGGCGCTGAAGGCCAGTGAGGTGACAGCGCTGTAGTGGGCAGTCAGCACAGCCAGGCATGACCGGTCCTGCAGTGACCACATGCGGATGGCGGCATCCGCGGCTGAGGAGAAGAGCAGCAGGCGTGTAGGGTCCGGGTGGAAGGCTACTAGGCTGCGGGCGGATGGGACAGGATGGGTGAGCTGTGCAGCCTGGGCGGTGCCTCTGCCCTCCCCCTCCCCCGCCCAACTCACTGCACGACGCCGGGCGAGCCTCGGAAGTGGTGTGTCCCATAGTGCTGCACGATGTCCCAGATGCGCACGGCCCCGTCACAGCCACCTGCAGGGAAGCAAGGTGAGGGAGTGGAATGCCCAAAGCCCCTGCATCTGTACCTGATACCCACCTGTGCTGCAAGGCCCTACCTGTGGCTAGCAGCGTGGAGGTGGGGTCGAAGGCCATGGTGGCCACGGGGGCTGTGTGTACCGCCTTCCACAGGCGGGTAACGCTGCCCTCTCGCCAAGCCCACTGAGCCAGCAGCAATGCCCGGCTGGCTGTCACCAGCACCTAGGGGAGGATACAGGTCAGCAGAGGGGCAGCAATACCCTGCTCACAGCCTCCTGGACTCAGTCTGGGAGGGAGGCGCTGGAGCAGGTCCCCTCCAGGCCCCGCCCCATGTACCTCATCGTCAGGGCTGAGGTCAAAGGCAGTGATGTCCTCCTGGTCCTCCTAGGGGAAAGAGTGGTGTGCAGAGCACGGTGCGAGTGGGCTGCCCCCTCCACTTACCCCTCACCCACCCAGGCTACCCTCACCTGCTCCAGACTCTGCAGCACGACCCCCGAGGCCACCTCCAGAATGTTGACTCTGGTGCCACAGATGCAGAAGAGGTGCTGGCCAGTCTGGTCCAGCTGGGGACAGAGGGGTCTCAGCCAGGCAACATTCAGCACCCCCCATGGTCTCTGGCTGCCCGCCCCCCTGCCCTTCCCCAGGCTGGTACCTGTGCTTTTCCGCCCTTGTAGAAAGGTTCAATTTTGCGCTCCACAGCATAGCTGGAAGGAGAGCAGGGGGCGAGTGAGCACCACCCACCCCTTCAGTCCCCAGGGCCCAGCCCTGTGTTGGGTGCTCCTCTTGAGGTGACCCCAATGTCCCCTGCCCTTGAGTTTCTGGGCAACAGCAGAGACAGGGCATGGGGTAGACCAGCAGTACTGCAGGGGGCTGTTGCTACCCCCATCACTGAGAAGTGGAGACCTGGGCTGGTGATCCCTGAGGCAGCAGGGGGTGGGCCTGTGTCAGGAAGAGTCAGCCCAACAGCCCAGGGTTCTCAGGGATTCCCCAGTGAGAGCCAGGGGGGGTCCTTGGGGACACCCATGCCGGCGGTGGGTGGCCAGGCCTGGGTAGCCAGCCCAGAGCACATCCTCCCAGTGTCTTCATCCCTGAGGTCTGGCATACCTCTTCCCCTCGCTAGCTCCTCCCTTCATCCCCAGGCTTGCCCAGAGCCCGGGTCCCATGAGCAGCTGTCATTTCTGTGACCTCACTCCTGCCACTCCTCCTTCCCTCTCCATTGCCTCCACCTGGTCCAGGCCATCGCAGCCTCTGGTCAGCCACTCTGGCCTCTTCACTGGGCCCCCTACCTACCTCTTCTTTTTTTTCTTGCTTTTTTGAGACAGAGTCTCCATCTGTCACCCAGGCTGGAGTACAGTGGTGCCATCTCAGCTCACTGCAAGCTCCACCTCCTGGGTTCACACCATTTTGCCTCAGCCTCCCGAGTAACTGGGACTATAGGCACCTGCCACCACGCCCAGCTAGTTTTTTGTATTTTTTAGTAGAGATGGGGGTTTCACCATGGTCTCGATCTCCTGACCTCGTGATCCACCCACTTTGGCCTCCCAAATTGCTGGGATTACAGGCGTGAGCCAAATTGCTGGGATTACAGGCGTGAGCCACTGCTCCCGGCCTCCCCTACCTACCTCTTAACCCTGCTGCCAGGTACCTTTCAGAACATAACTGAAGATGTCACTGCCCTGCATCAAACCCTCCCTTCTGCCCACACACCTTCCAGACCTTGCCCAGAAGAGCTTCTGCCACCCTTGCCTCTGCTTTCCTTCCCTCTCATGGCCCACAGTGCACCCCATTGCTCCTGTCCCAGCCTCTGGGACGGGTTTCCTATCTTCCCCCTGTTCCTTGTATGCGGCCTGGGCTTCTCTTCCCAGATGTCAAGGTGTGGCTCACTGCGCTTCTGGAAGCCTGACTGCCAAAACGAAAGCAGCCCCTGAGCCCCCGCACCCAGTTGACCCTCCCATGGCGGTGCTGCCAGCCTGGGACCTTCCTTTACCAGTGCTTGGCACAACCAAAGCCCCATAGCTGCCAGTGGAAACGCTAATCCCCTGAGGCTGCGCTGCCAGGGCAGGGGCACCAGCACTGCTGTTCGACAAAGGCTTGGGGAGTGACAGGGCACAGAACTCAGAGCCTCCTGGGCTTCTGCAGACCCGCCCCTCTCCTGCTGTCTACCTGCTCCCTGGAGAAGAGAGATCGCGGGTAAAACGTCCCCAGGCCGACTGCTCAGAGGTGGTTCTTCGCCTCCCGCCGCCTCCCGGGACCAGCCCCGACCTAGGCTCAGCCCTTTCCTCCCCTCATCTGGACTTCTGGTCCCCACTCCACCCACAGCCGGCTTCTCGATGAGCCCACGCTGCTGCTCCAGGCGGCCAGGCTCCGATCGCCGTCCTCCCCGAGAGCAGTCGGGGTCGGCTCTCCCGCCTGGTATCACCGCAGCGTCCGCGACCCCGCGAGCCGGCGCACACATAGCCTCTCGCCTCCACGGACCAGAATGCGTGCCCACCCCACGCGCACTTCCGCTATGCGGGTTGCGAAACCAGCTCCCTCCCCGCGCGGCCCCAACGCTTCGGGCTCACTTGGCCTTGAAGCGGCCCACTCCGGCCGCGGTCTCTGCCATGTTGCCGCCGCCGCCGCTCCAGCTGAAACCGGCTAGGGCCCCGGCAGCCGCCGCCGCGTGACAGAGGTTGGCACCGAACTCCTCACAGAACTCCACACTCTCGGCGCGCTGCGATGGCGTCACCGCGCGCGACCAGTGACGTCCCCACCGGCGCCGCGCGCTTGGCGCCATCTTTGCTTCGGGCAGTGGCTGCTGCCTCGGGAGGCGGAAGCGGGCGGAGACGTTTCCGGCCTGGAGGGAGGGCCATGAGCCCTGAGGGTGCTTCGCGGTCCGGTGAGGGTAGACCCGCGCTGGTGGCGGCGCTGGTGGCCTGGCTCTTTGATAACAGTATAAAAAGGCATTCGTGGCCGGGCGTGGTGGCTCACGCCCGTAATCCTAGCACTTTGGGAGGCCGAGGCAGGTGGATCACGAGGTCAGAAGATCGAGACCATCCTGGCTAACACGGTGAAACCCCGTCTCTACTAAAAGTACAAAAAATTAGCCGAGCGTGGTGGCGGCGCCTGTAGTCCCAGCTACTCGGGAGGCTGAGGCAGGAGAATGGCGTGAACCCGGGAGGCGGAGGTTGCAGTGAGCCGAGATCGCGCCACTGCACTCCAGCCTGGGCAACAGATCGAGACTCTGTCTCAAAAAAAAAAAAAAAGGAAAAAAAAAAGATGAAAGAGAGCAGGCAAATGCCTGGAGAGGGCGGCAGGGATGCACCGGTGACAGTTATGAGGGCCGCAGGCACAGAGGCAGGCAGGCCTGCGCTCTGCTTTTATTGACCTATTTACAAGGTATGTTGGCCCTGGGCTCCCCCACCACCTCAGCCCCAGCGTTTTCTTCTGGGGCGACCTTGGCCTCCTCCTGTGAGGTGCCCTCCAGCAGAGCGGTGTCTTCCTCCAAGAAGTTGCTGAGCTGCGCCAGCTCTCGGCGAACGACGCTGGTGGCTCGGTGCAGCCAGCGCACGCGCCGCAGAAGGCACAGCAGCAGGGTCCGACTGCGCTCCTGGCGCGCGCTCCAGGCATTGTGCAGCTCCCGGTAGCAGTTGTGGCGAGCGCGCTTGACCGGGTCCAGGGTGGCCCCGCAGCCCAGGGGGCAGCGCTGCTGGAATCCTTGCTGGCAGTGCTGCCGGTGCTCTGCCAGGGCCCCACGCGGCACCCGCGAGGTGCAGCCCTCGTTGGGGCAGGCCATTAGCTCGAAGGGGCATGAGTCCTGGTGCCCCTTGCGATGGGCCAGGGGGCACGTCACTATGCATCCAGCGTTGGCGTTCTTGCACTGAGGGTGAAGGAGAACACGTGTGAAGAAATCAGGCGGGACACCCCCAGAACCCCCCACCCCTGGCTTTCCATTCACCAGGAACCAGGGAACCGGGAGCCTCCCACACTTTTCTGACTTCCGTGAGTGGGTGGAGAGATCATTGGGGCAAATGCTTGGAAGTGGGAAGAAGCTAGAAGTTCCAGGGGAGGGGCGAGGCCTGAGGCTTGGGGAACTGGAAGGTACACAGTTGGGTTGGTCTGGTGAGTGGTGTGGATGCCAGGCTTTCCTTTTTAACCTCAGTTTACCCATCTGTAAAACTAGGGGGCTGGAGAGTAGTGGCCAGCACACCAGGCACTAGATCCTCTGAAAATCCTCTGTGACTCCTTTATAATCTCCATTTTACAGCTGAGACCCTGGGGGCTCAAAAAAGTTAGGTGACTTGCTTAAAGTCACACAGCAACTAAGCAGTGGAGGCACGATTCAAACTCAGCCACGTCTGGTCCTCCCAAGGCTGCACTTGTTTCTCTCTTAAAATACGATTCTCCTGCCCCCTCTCCTGGCCCTGCCCCACCCCTACAAGGGTGAGAAGGGTCGAGGGTCGGGGGAGTGAGTACTTTGAGCTACCTTGACTTGCAGGCGGCCAATGGTTTTCCGGAGTTTATTCACGCGGACGATCTTTTTCCTTTTCACCTGTTTCCTACAGCACGGACAGGTCTTTTGTCTGGAAGGAGGCATGAGTAGGGGTGAGTGTTGGGAGTGGGAAGGGAGCCCTGGTCAAGCTCTCACTCGGTGACCCAGGTGGTCCTTTCATCAGCTGGAGGAGGCATCAGGGCCTATTACAGGGCGCTCTCAGCTCCGAGGCTGGGGCCGGGGTCTGCACACGCCACTGAGTGAGGGCATACACATTTTAGTTTAGGGAGATTTCGTGGCTGAGTCTTTCGGCTGACTTTCCCCTCTGTTCTGGGCCACAGCAATGGCCCCCAGTCTCACTCCTACCCTCCCAGCCCCTTGGGTACCCGGTGGCACCTGGCTAGCCACTGGAGGATGCACTTTTTGCAGAAGATGTGGCTGCATGGCAATCTTGCTGGCCTCTTGAGAACCCCATGGCAGACGGAGCACACAAAGTTGCTGTCAGGAGGGCTGGTGAAGAGGTTGAGATCATACCCGCCACTCTGCAAAGGCCACGTGTCAGGACCTGGCTGGGACAGTGATCCAGTCCCTGGTCCACATAACCAGCAACAGCCTAGCAAGCTTTGGGTGGGGAGGTGGGCCACAGAACTTCAAGTACAGGGGCTGGCTCAGCACCCACTTTGAGGGGGCAGCTGTAGGGGTTAGGGCCCCCCACCCCAGGACTACTAATCCCTGGTTGGAGACGGGGGCCTTAGCCTGGAATCAGACCTAGCCAGAGCCTTCCAGGTTTCACTGGACCATATGGCGGCCTGCGACCCATTGCCCACCCTTTCCAAGTGCAGTGGGGTCGATCCCTGAACAACTCAGCAGGTTTCTGGAGTTGGGCACACATCTAAGGGCTGGAGGCAAGAGGACCCCAGGCTCACCATGATCTGTGTCTAGACAGCAGCTCCACAGGCCCCCAGAGCTCAGGAGCCTGCATTTCACAGTGGGTGTGGGCTGACATCACAATAGCATTGTCCAGCTCAAGCCAATCACAACCCTGGTTCAGGGCCCAGAGACCCTGTACAGCCCAGCCCTTGTTCCCTTCCGTAGAGGATCACAGGTAGCCGGGCGCAGAGGCTCACACCTGTAATCCCAGCAGTTTGGGAGGCCAAGGCAGGAGGATCACTTGAGCCCAGGAGACCAGTCTGGGCAACTCAGTGAGACCCCACCTCTTTTTTTTTTTTTTTTTTGAGACGGAGTCCCGCTCTGTCGCCCAGGCTGGAGTGCAGTGACCAGATCTCAGCTCACTGCAGGCTCCGCCTCCCAGGTTTATGCCATTCTCCTGCCTCAGCCTCCCGAGTAGCTGGGACTACAGGCACCCGCCACCTCGCCCAGCTAGTTTTTTGTACTTTTTAGTAGAGACGGGGTTTCACCGTGTTAGCCAGGATGGTCTCGATCTCCTCACCTCGTGATCCGCCCGTCTCGGCCTCCCAAAGTGCTGGGATTACAGGCTTGAGCCACCGCGCTCGGCCGATCCCACCTCTTTAAAAAGTCACAGGGCTGGGTGCAGTGGCTCATGCCTGTAAGCCTAACACTTTGGGAGGCCGAGGCAGGCAAATCACTTGAGGTCAGGAGTTCGAACCAGCCTGGTCAACATGGTGAAAACCCATCGCTACTAAAAATACAGACAAATTAGCCGAGCGTGGTGACAGGTGCCTGTAGTCCTAGCTGCTTGGAAGGCTGAGGCATTATTGCTTGAAAGCGGGAGGCAGAAGCTGTAGTGAGCTGAGATGAACCAAGCTTCATGGAGCTGTTTCCCCAGGCCAGGGCTTCAGTGGGATCACAGGGATCGCCGCCCTCTTCTCTCCAGAGGGCTGCAGCTCCTAGGGCTCCTAGTGTTTTGGGGCTTTAGGCATTGAGCCACTAGGGGTCTTCAATTAGGATCTGATACTCAGGGGCTAGCTCCAAAGCAGTGAGAACTTAACTCCCGGGTAACCTGCTGTCCCAGAGCAGGGGGCCCAGCCTCCCAAACCAGGTGTCTGATCCACTCCAGCCTAGCACCACTGGGGCGCTGAATTCATCTAGGCCTAGCTGGTCAAATCCCTTAGAATCTCAGCTGGTCTTACAAGGAAGTCACTGGAAGCCTCTGAACTTCCCATCCTTGCGAGCACTCTGCTGGCCCCACCTGGCGCCCTTTGGGCCAGGGCACTTTACCTGAGGCGCACATGGCCACAAGACTGTTCCCAATCTGGCTCCGCCACTTAAGCGTCGGACCTTACATGTCACCTGCCAACCTCCCACATCCTATCCTTGTGTCCAACGCGGCGTTGGGATGGCCAGGAAAGACGAGGAGGCATCTCGCTAGGGTTCTCCCCGCCACAGCGTGAACAGATGCACTTGCCAGGCTGATAGGCGGGTCGGGACCCCAAGAACACCCGCACGCATTGAGTTAGGCAAACAGCTTTATTTGAAAGACGGGGAACAGCCGAGTCCCCCCGACCCCGCGGTCCTGGCGACGTCGGTCTCAGGCGTGGGAGGACCAGTGTCCTGCGGCGAGAAAACAGGGTTAGGGGGCGGCAGCCGGGGTCAGGAGTCAGGGGCCAGACCACGCGAGCGGCCACAGCTGGGGGGAGGCCGCGGCGCCTGTCGGGGCCTGGGTTTCACCGCCGCACATGGAGCAGCGCGCGGTGAGCTGAGGCCCCCGGAGGCTCTGGGCGTCGAATCTCACCCGCGGCCACGGCCAAAGCCGGGGGTGATTTTCAACCAACGCCGGTCTCCAAGACCACCAGCGGGATACTGGTGGCGAACGCGGAACGACCTACCTGAGTGAAGAGGCGAGCGCAAAAGACGCGCGGGCGTTTATAGCCGCTTTTCGGGTGGTGTAGATTCCCAGGCCGCGGCTGGGGCCGGACGCGCGGAGCACGCCGAGCCCGGTGAGGGCGGGGCACCGCGGAGCCAATCACAGGTTGCCTTATGGGAGCTCGGCGGGATCCCGCCCGGGGCGGGGCAGCGGAGGTCTCGCGGCGCTTGGTGTGGTATAAAACCTGCTTCCCAGCAGGCCTCGCTCTTCTTCTCCGAGAAAACACGTGAGTGGTCGTGTGTGCTGCTGCGGGTCTCGGCGTGGGCGGCGGGAATCTGCGGACATCGAGTCCGCGCTCCTGGGCGGGAGCCCCTGTCTGGGTCTCGCGGGGGCTGCTAGATGCCTAGGCCGCACTGACTGGTTCTTGTCGTTTTCTCCAGCAAATGGCGGATGACGCCGGTGCAGCGGGGGGGCCCGGAGGCCCTGGTGGCCCTGGGATGGGGAACCGCGGTGGCTTCCGCGGAGGTTTCGGCAGTGGCATCCGGGGCCGGGGTCGCGGCCGTGGACGGGGTCGGGGCCGAGGCCGCGGAGCTCGCGGAGGCAAGGCCGAGGATAAGGAGGTAGGTTTCAGCTACGCGCGGGATCGGGCCGTAGGCGGCGGCGGAGAGCGGCCCTGGTCACTCGCGCATTTTCTCCCTCTAGTGGATGCCCGTCACCAAGCTGGGCCGCTTGGTCAAGGACATGAAGATCAAGTCCCTGGAGGAGATCTACCTCTTCTCTCTGCCCATTAAGGTACGCGTCGGTCGTTGGGGCGTTGAACAAGTGCGACCCCGGAGTGGTTTGGGCTGGGGTTGGATGGTTGACATCTGCCATTGACCCGCCTTGAAGGGTCCAGCGTCTCGTTGGAGAGGTTGAGGTTGTGTTGCGGGCTGGCTGAGGAGAGGATTCCACTTGAGAGAGGTTGGATGGATATACTTGAGCGAAGCGAGAGCCACAAAAGGCATTTCAGCGCATCTTTCCACGTTCGCAGCGAATTCATTTCCAAAGAGCTGAGACAGAAGCAGCGCTCTGTTCATGCCATCCGAGAGGACGATGAAGTTCAGGTTGTGGGAGGTCACCGTAAGGGTTAGCAAACTCAGTCCGCGTGTGCGGGACAGCTGTCATCCGCGTCTAGCGGGTGCAGTGGGGAAAGGCTAATGGCACGTTTGTCATGTGAGCATTCGCTCTAGCAAGGTACAGTGTTCATGGCTAGGCCAAAGCTGGACAAAGCAAAAGGAAACCTGAGTGGAAAGCCACATCTCACCAAACAAGAGGAAAAGGGCAGATAGGAAGAAACGATTGAGATGCTGAAACATGCTAATCTTACAAGATTCCATTAACACTGCTGAAACGAAACGAAGGGGACAGATGGGGGATGCCAGGTGAGGGGGTTCATGACTATTTTTTTTGGCGGGGCAGAGTCTGGGCCTGTCACGCAGGCTGGTGCGATCTCGGCTCACTGCAACCTCCACCTCCTAGGTTCAAGCGATTCTCCTGCCTCAGCCTCCTGAATAGCTGGGTTTACAGGCGCCCGCCACCACGCCTGGCTAATTTTTTGTATGTTTAATAGAGATGGGGTTTCACCATGTGGGCCAAGCTGGTCTTGAAGTCCTGACCTTGTGGTCCGCCCACGTCAGCTTCCCAAAGTGCTGGGATTACAGGTGTGAGCCACCGCCTCGCAGGTGACTTTGGTTGTTGAATAGCATAATGGTGCTAAGTTTTTATTTAATGCACTCCCCACAATTCTCTTGTTTGTTACAGGAATCTGAGATCATTGACTTTTTCTTGGGGGCCTCTCTCAAAGACGAGGTTTTGAAGATTATGCCGGTGCAGAAGCAGACCCGTGCTGGCCAGCGCACCAGGTTCAAGGTACCTGGCTGTCCTGGAGTGGGCTGGGCTGGGCTGGGCTTGTCAGGACTCTCTCGGCTCTGCGTAGTTGCACTTGGCTTCACCCGTGTGACTTTCGTCATGGGGAGAGAGAGAAAAGATCTCCTCAGGACCTGGGATGGGCCTTATTGTGGCCTCTCTTTCCTTGAGGGGTGCAACAGGCCCTGGGTGGTGGGCGGTGATTGGGTGCAGGGCTACCAGTCGCCTCACACACATCTCTTCATAGGCGTTTGTTGCTATCGGGGACTACAATGGCCACGTTGGCCTGGGTGTTAAGTGCTCCAAGGAGGTGGCCACCGCCATCCGTGGGGCCATCATCCTGGCCAAACTCTCCATTGTCCCGGTGCGCAGAGGCTACTGGGGGAACAAGATCGGCAAGCCCCACACCGTCCCTTGCAAGGTAGGCTGGTGGCAGGTTATGAGTCTGCTGTGGGACAGGCTCCCTTGGGCCCTTGTCTCCTGACTTCTTCCCTCACCAGGTGACAGGCCGCTGCGGCTCTGTGCTGGTGCGCCTCATCCCTGCACCCAGGGGCACTGGCATCGTCTCAGCGCCTGTGCCCAAGAAGCTGCTCATGATGGCTGGTATTGATGACTGCTACACCTCAGCCCGGGGCTGCACTGCCACCCTGGGCAACTTTGGTAGGTGGTCCACGCATGGGGCATAGCCATGGTCTCTCAGCTCCGCTTAACCACACGGGTTCGGTGTGTGCTTGGCGTGTTTTCAGGGAGGCAGAGAAAGGCTCTCCTAATGCACGACAGACCCGCCCACAATGGCCTCTCTGTTCCTAGGAGTGCGACAATTTTTGGGTTGGGGGACTTGCCTCAAGCACACCACTGACCTTCCTGGGGTTCTTTCGTTTTGCAGCCAAGGCCACCTTTGATGCCATCTCTAAGACCTACAGCTACCTGACCCCTGACCTCTGGAAGGAGACTGTGTTTACCAAGTCTCCCTATCAGGAATTCACTGACCACCTTGTCAAGACTCATACCAGAGTCTCCGTGCAGCGGACCCAGGCTCCAGCTGTGGCTACAACATAGGCTTTTTATACAAGAAAAATAAAGTGAATTAAGCCTGTTACTATTTCCTGTGTCCTGCATGGTTAGTGGTGGTTTGAATCTGCAATGTGGGGCCAATAGATCACACCAGAAACACAGGCAGGTTGCAGGACTTTATTTCAGCAACAGTTGTACAGAGCCACACGGCAGGTGCACCCACAGATGCCTCAGGAGGTGGCAGCGGCGGCCTCTTTTGCAGCTTTTCTCTCTTCCAGCATCCTCTCCTTCTGTTTGGCCAGGCACTTCCTGGCAGAATAGTGAGCCCCCAGGTCCTGATCTGAGAAAGCAATAGAAACACGCTGGGAACCCAGGCCTCTGCTACATGCAAAGGGGGCAAAGTCAAGTGGGCAGAAGTGAAGGGAGGGAGGAATCACAGTGGTTCTGGGCCCCAGGCCTCAGAAGGATGGGAGGGGGAGGTCACGCACAGCGGTCCTGGTAGGCCTTGGCCACCTGGGCGAACTGCTCCATTTCCTTGCTGCAGTTCTGCTTGTAGTTGTGTCCTTCCCTCTGCTGACAGGCCTTGAGTCGAGCCTGTATAATGTTGACAATTTCTTGGTCGACTTTGCTGGAGGAGAAAGGGAGCAAGAGAGGCTAATCACAAGGAATCCTTTCCCTGTACCCCTCGAGAACAATTGAAATCTAGAGCCCTGGGGTCTGGCTCCTCCCATGTCACCCCTAAGATCTGGGCATACTACTCTTTGGCATCCCAGGGACCGGTGGCCCAGCTGCACATGCTGCAGATCTCCACACTCCCAGCATGGCTCACGTACTAGTCCCTCCTCCACTGCATTTCGGCTTCATATATGCACAAGACATCATTCTCCTTGCACTCAGTGATGTCCGGCACACGGCGGTACTGCCGGTGGTAGTAGTAATACCTGTTCTTTGCGTGCTGCCGCTCTATAAATTCTGCAAAGACAAAACAACAGACTCAAACACCTCATTGGTTTGGACAGGCTTTTAGCTTTCTAGTTCTCATAAGCCCCTTGGAGGGGAGGGAGAACTTCCTGAGTGTTCCAGCGTTTAGAAAACAGGCAATTTGGCCGGGCGCGGTGGCTCACGCCTGTAATCCCAGCACTTTGGGAGGCCGAGGCGGGCGGATCATGAGGTCGAGATCGAGACCATCCTGGCTAACACGGTGAAACCCATCTCTACTAAAAAAAAGTAAAAAAGATTAGCCAGGCATGGTGGCGGGTGCCTGTAGTCCCAGCTACTCAGGAGGCTGAGGCAGGAGAATGGCGTGAACTCGGGAGGTGGAACTAGCAGTGAGCCGAGATCGCGCCACTGTGCTCCAGCCTGGGTGACAGAGCGAGACTCGTCTCAAAAAAAAAAAAGAAAAGAAAACCGGCAATTCGTCTCTCTACGAGGTGTGGCCGGCCAGGCAGGCCTGTGAAGGCCTAGGCTACAGCTGATGGAGAGCTCCAGCGTACCAAGCATCATCCTCAGAGTTCCACATGCATTACCTTACTCTGTCCCCCACACAAGCCTACAGGCAGCTGCTTCTCACAGACAGCACTGACTGACGCGGCTCTGCCAGTGCACCTCCCCCAGCTGCACAGGGACCCCTGTGGAGTCCTGGGGGAGGACTGGGTGCGCAGAGGTTCCAACAGGGAGCCTCCAGCAAGCAGAACTTACCACCTGACGGCCTCAGCTTCCTCACTGGGAAATGAACAAGCTAAAAAGAGAGCTCGAACATCCCGACACATAGGACAGACATGTTTTAGGACTGCTACGAAAGAGAGGGAGCTGGGTCAGCTGTTGCACGGTTTCCAGATCCTTGCGGGTTTGATTTGCAGACTTCATCCTTTTACAAGAGAACCACCAGAGCATGCTATGCACCCCAAGTGTTCAAAAAGAACAGAACCAGGCTGGGCGCAGTGGCTCAGGCCTGTAATCCCAGCACTTTGGGGGGCCAAGGTGGGAGGATCACCTGAGGTCAGGAGTTCGAGACTAGCCTGACTGACATGGTGAAACCCCGTGTCTACTAAAAATATAAAAATTAGCTGGGCGTGGTGGTGGTGCACCTGTAATCTTAGCTATTGGGGAGGCTGAGGCAGGAGAATCTCTTGAACCCCGGATGGGGCACAGGTTGCAGTGAGCCGAGATCGCACCACTGCATTCCAGCCTGGGCAACAGAGCGAGACTGTCTCAGGGAAAGAAAAAAAAAAACTGAACAGGGCATTCTCCCGGTTCGTTCCAGAGATGGTGAATGTGGGCATCTCGGCCATCACCCTGACACTTGGTCATCTGGCAGAGAGACAGGTCTAACAACCCCCAGGATTCAGATGCTTCCCTGTGCAGACCACCCCTAACATTTGAGAGAGGCCTGAGGCCAGCGGTGCAGTGGAGGGGTTCCCGGGGCGGCGGGGGCGGAGAGCAGTGCGGGGTCCTGGAGCAGTGGGTGCTGGGTGCGGCAGGGAGGGAAGAGTCCTGGGAAGAAGCGGGGCGTCCCGGGGTGCAGGGGAGAGTAAGGGATCCTAGGAGGTGGGGTCCGGGGTGCAGTGGGAGGCCAAAGGAGGCGACGGAGCTCGGGGGTCTCCGGGGGTGGGGGGTTGTCCCCGGGGTGCAGCCGGGGGCAGTCTCAGGGAGATGGGACCCGGGGGCATTGGAGGATCCAGGCAGGGTGTGGGATCCAGGGGTCCCCAGAGGCCGGCGAGGGAGCCCCGGGCTGGGGCCTGGTACCTCTCACGAGGGTCACGGGTCGGTCCACGATTAGGTCGAACGCCTTCTCTATGTAGACGATGGGATTGGGCACCCAAGTCTGCGACGACAGCACCGGAGTGCGGCGCGGGGGCTCAGGGTACACATCCTTGTCCCAGCTGTCCGGCATGGCGGCTGGAGGCGCGAACTCCGCTCCCTGACGCGCTGCCCTTGCCTCTACCTCGGTTCGGGTCCCGCGGCCTAGGTCGCCAGCTACACAGGACGCCGAGGGCGGCTGCGTCTGTGCGCTGGCGGCCGCGAGGCACCATGGGACTTGTAGTTCCCCGACTCCGCCCGGCGCGGCCTGGACCCGCCTCGCGGCAGGGGCCTCTGTTCTTGGTCTCTGCTGAGCGCCTGCGCGATGCCGGTCACTGGTATGGGAGCCTGGGAAGGAGCCGCGAATCGGACAGATCCCTGCTTACGGTGAAAGAAACAGACAATAGGCAACAGACATAAGGAATAGGAGGGAGTCATTTGGTTCCCACTGCCCGCCAGGCACTGTGCTGAGTGCAGCAGCGAAGAAGATAAACAGCCCGGCTGTGATGGAGAATACAGGCCGTTAGAGCATACACGACAAAGTCAACAAATAACACGCAATTCCAAACTCCCTACTCTTCCAGGAAGCTTTCCTGGATTGCCTAGCCCCTACAGAATTCTCTGGGCCCCGCTCTCTACCAGGAGCCCTCTTGGACTGGCTGGTGCCAGTGAACTTGGGAGCCTGTCTGGGGGAGGGCAGGGGCAGGCCAGGAGGCAGGGCTTGCCCTTAGGCGGCTCACAGGGAGAAGGCACCTACCCTGGGCACGGGGCCCTCTGGCCGATTTTGATCGTTCCATCCTGGCCCTGAGCACTCTGGTGCTTCTAGGCAGCTCCATTGAGCAGGGCCCTGCTGGCCTCATCTGCAGTCTCCACACCGAGCATGGCCCCTGGCTGGTATCCGGGGGGACACTAGTCATGCCCTGTCCCGAGGCACAAGCCAGCGACACAGAACCATCAACCCTACAGATCTACAGTCACAGAAACATTCGATCTTCACATTATGAACTTTTTTTTTTTTTTTTTGAGGCAGAGTCTCGCTCTGTCGCCCAGGCTGGAGTGCAGTGGCGTGATCTCGGCTCACTGCAAGCTCCACCTCCCAGGTTCAAGTGATTCTCCCACCTCAGCCTCCCGAGTAGCTGAAACTACAGGCGCACGCCACCATGCCCGGCTAATTTTTTGTATTTTTAGTAGAGACGGGGTTTCATCGTGTTTCTGGTCTCAAATTCCTGACCTTAGATGATCTGCCCACCTCAGCCTCCCAAAGTTCTGGGATTACAGACATGAGCCACCGCTCCCAGCCAAACTCTTGGAAAGAAATACAAACCATGAGACCCAAACAATCTTGACATTTTAGTAGCCTAGAATCTTAGTATCTATTGATGTAAGAGTCACAGATCTTAGAGACATCGTAGGCCTGAAAAACTCTAAAATTCCACTGCTATAGAACTTTACAACCGGCCAGGTGCGGTGGCTCACGCCTGTAATCCCAGCACTTTGGGAGGCTGAGGCGGGTGGATCACCTGAGGTCAGCAGTTTGAGACCAGCTTGTCCAATATGGTGAAACCCCATCTCTACTAAAAATACAAAAATCAGCTGGGCATGGTGGCATGTGCCTGTAATCCCAGGTACCAGGGGGGGCTGAGACAGGAGGATCGCTTGCACCCAGGAGGCAGAGGTTGCAGTGAGCCGAGATCGTGCCACTGAACTACAGCCTGGGCAACAGAGGGAGACTCTGTCTCAAAAAAAAAAAAAAAAGAACTTTACAACCATAGCATCTTTGAATTGAAAGAGATTTCGAGGGGCGCAGTGGCTCACATCTGTAATCCCAGAACTCTTCGAGGCCAAGGCAGGAAGATTGCTTGAGCTCAGGAGTTTGAGACCAGCCTGGGCAACAGAATGAGATCCCTGTTTCCATAAACAATACAAAAATTAGTGAGGCATGGTGGTAAGTACCTGTGGTCCCAGCTACTTGGGGGATGAGGCAGGAGGATTGCTTGAGCCCAGGAGGTTGAGGCTGCAGTGAGCTATTACTGTGCCACTACACTTCGGCCTGGGCACTAGAGGAAACCCTGTCTCAAAAAAAAAAAAAAAAAAGAAAGAAAAATAAGAGATTTCAACCCCCTTTTCATTCAAAACTTAAGTTCAAAATTTAAATTTGGCCAGGTGCTGTGGTTTATGCCTATAATCTCAGCACTTCGAAAGGCTGAGGCAGGAGAACCACTTGAGGTTAGGAGTTTCAGACCAGCCAGGCAACATGGCGAGACGCTCGCCTCCACAACAAAATACATTTTAAAATTGGGTCCTGCTGAGGCAGGAGGACCAGTTAAGCCCAAAAGGTTGAGGCTGCAAGTGAGCTATGATCACACCGCTGCACTCCAGCCTGAGCAATGGAGTGAGATGTTGTCTCTTCAAAATAAATAAATAAGGCCGGGCACGGTGGCTCACACCTGTAATCCCAGCACTTTGGGAGGCCGAGGTGGGCATATTACAAGGTCAGGAGATCGAGACTATCCTGGCTAATACAGTGAAACCTCGTCTCTACTAAAAATACAAAAAAATTAGCCGGACATGGTGGCAAGCACCTGTAGTCCCAGCTACTCGGGAGGCTGAGGTGGGAGAATGGTGTGAACTGGGGAGGCGGAGCTTGCAGTGAGCCGAGATCACGCCACTGCACTCCAGCCTGGGTGATACAGCAAGACTCCATCTCAAAAAATAATAATAATAACAATAAATAAATAAATAAATATAAATTCATAGAAGTATTTCAATGCCTGTGAATTACAGGAGCCAGAACTTGATTTTTTTTTTTTTTTTTGAGATGGAGTCTTACTGTATTGCCCAGGCTGGAGTGCAGTGGCGCGATCTCGGCTCACTGCAACCTGCAAACTCTGCCTCCCAGGTTCAAGTGATTCTCCTGCCTCTGCCTCCAGCGTAGCTGGAATTATAGGCCCACACCACCATGCCCAGCTAATTTTTATATTTTTAGTAGAGACGGAGTTTCACTATGTTGGCCAGACTGGCATTTTTTTTTTTTTAAGACAGTGTCTCGCTCAGTCACCCAGGCTGGAGTGCAATGGTACAGTCGAGGTTCACTGCAGCCTGACCTCCTGAGCTCAAATGATCCTCCTGCCTCAGCCTCCCAAGGTGCTGGGATTACAGGCATGAGCCACTGCCCTTGGCCAGGGATCTCAATCTAGAAGCACAGCTCTGGTGATCCTCAGGGTGCAGTCAGCCCTCTCCCTCGTCTCCCCCGTCCCCAACCCTGCTCCCCGCCGTTTATCCAGCTGTCTCCCAGCCCTCAGGATGGGAATCCCCTCCGCCTCCAAGTCAGCAAACTGTACCAGACCCCTCCTCTTGGCCACTGCCTGGGAGAAGGCCCCCACCAGGCTACATTGGCCCCCACCTTGCCTGTCCCCAGTCCTGTCCTGGGAGGGTCAAAACCCAGTCCCAGGGCCATCGAGGAAAGGAGTGCCAGCCCCGGCTTCAGGTGCCCCACCCAGGCTGCCCATCTGATGCCCCCAACACTGCCCCACCCCTGCCTGCTCCTGGCACTGGAGACCCTGCTGACTGTGCCAGAGGCTAATCTGGGAGCTGGCAGCTGTGAGTCCTGGCCCTGCCACTCGACCTCTGGCGGCTAGCAGGGAGGCCCCTTCCTGACCTTCAGGGATCGGCCACCATGGTTGGTGGGACCAGGGTGACATGGAGGGTGGGCTGGGGTTGGAGATGGAACTCTGGCGGGATGGGACAGCTACGCTTCTGGACGCTCCCTCATAGGGACAGTCTCCCAGCCTGTGAGGGGTTGGGATACTGGAGGGGAAAACAAGGGGAAAAGGGCTGGGCTGCCGGGCCTGGGAGGGCCCTGGAGATGAACAGATGACAGCGGCCACCTGCCCCAGGAGTCCTTGGCCGCAGCATGGGTGCAACCCTCCTGGGCCCCAGGCTGAGCCCACAGAGGCAGGAAGCCTGTGGCTATGGAGACGCCATCCCAAAGACCCTGCCCCTTGGTGAACCTTCCTCTCTCCTGTAGGCAGACAGGGGAGGTGCTGAGCACCGGCCTCAGTCTGTGGCCTGTAGTCCATTTTTCCAGGTATGGGTTCTGGGACCATCCAGCTCTACCACTAGGGACACCCCAGGTCTGACCTCCTTCCTTGCTGTCCCCCAGTCCCACCGGAAGTTTTCTGCCCCTCGGCATGGACACCTGGGCTTCCTGCCCCACAAGAGGAGCCGCCGGCACCGGGGCAAGGTGAAGACGTGGCCGCGGGATGACCCCAGCCAGCCTGTGCACCTCACAGCCTTCCTGGGCTACAAGGCGGGCATGACCCACACCCTGCGTGAGGTGCACCGGCCGGGGCTCAGTGAGTCACAGTTGGGACCCTCGGGGGAGGGGGAGGGCTGAACCTTCCAGATCCTCAGAGCCAGAACTCACTTTCTTGGTCCAGCAGGGTCACAGTCCTAGGGAGCACCAGGCCCTGCCCCTGGGAATGGTGGTGGACACTGAGCTCAGGCAGGGCTTCCGGGAGGGTTCTGTCATGGCCTCAGCTCGCAGACGAGGACATCGAGGCACACAGCAGTGAGGAAACTGGTCCAGGCACCGGGGCAGTAAGCCCAGGAGCTAGGATTCAAAGGCTGGCGCCCCAAGCCCTCAGTTCAAACCACCAGCCAGGACATCAGCACTTTTTGGCCATTTCGGGTCTGTTTCATGTACCATTATTTTGTATGTACGCTTATGTATATAGTTTGTTTTTTGTTGTGTTAATTGTAGATTCACAAGTAGTTGTAAGAAATAATGTAGGCCGGGCATGGTGGTTCACGCCTGTAATCCCAACACTGTGGGAGACCGAGGCAGGAGGATCATTTGAGGCCAGGAGTTGCAGACCAACCTGGGCAGCATCATGAAACCCTGTCTCTACAAAAAATACAAAAATTAGCTGGGCATGGTGGCGAGTGCCTGTAGTCTCAGCTACTTGGGAGGCTGAGGTGGGAGGATCACTTGAGCTTAGGAAGTCAAGGCTTCAGTGAACTATGATTGCACCACTGCACTCCAGCCTGGGCGACAGAGTGAGACCCTGTCTCAAAAAAAGAAAAAGAAATCCATTGTAATTATTAAAATAACAAATGCTCATTTGGGCTCAGCCCCACCCTCTGGGGGACGCTGTCCTGGCTGGCCCCACACTCTCCTGGCCTGCCCCTGTATGGCCGGCTCTCCACTCCCTCCCCCATGGGCTTCAGGAGGTCCCCCTTCATGCCCCATCCCTGCGTCTCACCCAGAAATTTCCAAACGGGAGGAGGTGGAGGCGGTGACAATTGTAGAAACGCCACCCCTGGTGGTGGTGGGCGTGGTGGGCTATGTGGCCACCCCTCGAGGTCTCCGGAGCTTCAAGACCATCTTTGCAGAACACCTCAGTGACGAGTGCCGGCGCCGATTCTACAAGGACTGGTGAGCACCGCCCTTGGCTGGGCTGTCCAAGGGCTGCTGGGACCACAGAAGTTGGGTGCCTGAGGCTCTAGTTCTTGCTGAAATGATAGGTGTGGGTGAGCAGGAAGAAAAGTCTCAGTGGTGTGTGGGAGGTAGGAGTGTGTGTGTGTCTCTGTGTGTTGCCTTCATTTCAATAAAAGATGAGTAGGCTGGACGCGGTGGCTCATGCCTGTAATCCCAGCACTTTGGGAGGGCAAGGCAGGTGGATCACTTGAGGTCAGGAGTTTGAGACCAGCCTGGCCAACATGATGAAACCCCATCTCTACCAATAAATACAAAAATTAGCTGGGTGTGTTGGTGCACACCTGTAGTCCAGCTACTCAGGAGGCTGAGGTGGGAGAATCACTTGAACCTGGGAGGTGAAGGTTGCAGTGAGCTGAGATTGTGCCACTGCACTGCAGCCTGGGTGACAGAGTGAAACCCTGTCTCAATCTAAAAAAAAAAAAAAAAAAAAAAGAGTACTAGAAGGCTGGGGATGAAATCAGGATGGAGGAAAAAGAGGAAACAAATATTCTAATCCTCAGGGTTAATTAAAAGGCTAATCTGAGCGGGTTGTGGTGGCTCACACCCGTAGTAGTCTCAACATTTTGGGAGGCTGAGGCAGGTGGCTCATTTGAGGTCAGGAGTTCAAGACCAGCTGGGCCAACATGGTGAAAACCCATCTCTACTAAAAATACAAAAAAAAAAAAAAAAAAATTAGTCAGGCATGGTGGCAGGCGCTTGTAATCCCAGCTACTTGGGAGGCTGAGGGAAGAGAATCGCTTGAGCCTGGGAGGTGGAGATTGCAGTGAGCTGAGATTGTGCCGCTGCACTCCAGTCTGAGTGACAGAGTAAGACCCTGTCTCAAAAAAAAAAAAAAAGAGAAACAAAAACAAAAGGCTAATTTGATGGAATGTTAGCATTGGCTCTGAGTTTCCTAGCAGCCACAGTGAAGAGTGAAATAGCCAGCTGAGAAGCTCTTATACATAGAAAGAAAGGTATTCTCAGGCCTCAAATCTTCCCTGGCAGTAAGTCCTGAAAGAAATATTGGTTTCTTCACCTATAGAATGGGAATGATAATAATAATAATAATAATAATAATGTCCATCTCCCAGAACTCTGGTGAGGGTTAGAAACTGTGGCTTCTGGCTGGGCGCAATGGTTCGTGCCTATAATCCCAGCACTTTGGGAGGCTGAGGCAGGCAGACCGCTTGAGCTCAGGGCTTCGAGACCAGCCTGGACAACATGGCAAAACCCATCTCTACCAAAAAATACAAAAAATTAGCCAGGCATGGTGGCGCACGCCTGTGGTCTCAGCTACATGGCGAGCTGAGGTGGGAGGATTGCTTGAGCCTGGGAGCTCCAGGCTGCAGTGGGCTTTGTTTGTGCCACTGCACTCCAGCCTGGGAGAAAAAGTGAGACTCTGTCTCCAAAAACAAAAAAGAAAGGATGGCTCCCAAGCCCAAGGTTCCTGGCCACGGCACCCACTGTACCCTTGAGAAGTGGGACCAGCAGTCCGAGCCATGTGGCAGGTGGGGTGGTCTCTAGGTGCCTGTACTGCAAGGCTGGCCAGTCCCCTTCTCTGAGCTTCTGCACCTCTGCTACTCACTCTCAGGCCCCGGGAGACAGGGAGGATACCCACTTTACAGAGCAGGAAACCGGGGCCTAGAGAGAGAGAGACAATCTGTTCAAAGATGGTGGCTGGAACCAGTTCAGAGGCCTCCAGGTGGGGGGCGGTCCCAGCGGTAGGACCCTGCTTGGTGGGCTGGGGGTGAAGGGGGGCAGGATAGGCCTCAGGAGCTGCCTCGGTTGGAGGCCTCTGAGCACCCTCCTGCGCATGACTCAGGCACAAGAGCAAGAAGAAAGCCTTCACCAAGGCCTGCAAGAGGTGGCGGGACACAGACAGCAAAAAGCAGCTACAGAAAGACTTCACTGCCATGAAGAAGTACTGCAAGGTCATTCGGGTCATTGTCCACACGCAGGTCAGCCCCTGACCCTCCGCTGTCGGCCAGTCCCTAAGCCCATGCTCCCTCACCCCAGCTTCCAGGAGCCGTGGCAAATGTTAGCCTAAAAATACCTGAGCCTTGCTTGGCACAGGCCCAGAGGAGCGGCTGACCAGCCTCACTGGCCACGTGTGGCCCCAGGGATGGCTGCTGAAAGGCATCAGTGCTGTCTGGGGTGCCAGGGGCATCAGCCACGCCAGCTAGTCAACTAGGACCCCGGCATGCCCTGAAGGGCCAGGTCCCCAGCCAAGTGTGCAGTGTGGAGGGCTGGTCACCTCCCTTCGGTTTCCAGCATAAGTGTGCACGGGAATAGGTGTTTGTACGTGGGTCTGGCTTGCTGTAGGCTAACAGGCAGGCAGCACCCTCCAGCTTATTCTGGAACACTCTTCAGCGTCTTTGTCCTCAGGGAAGTCTTCCCTAGGCCCTAGAGCAGTGCCCCTGACCCTGAGCTTCCCGCAGCCCCCTGAACCCACACTGCCCCCAGCTACTCACACACATGTAGGCCATGCCTGGGCCAGTCATTGGCACATGTTCATCTCCCAGGACAGACTCCAGATGGGCAGAGGTCCTGGGCGGGGCCACAGCTGCCAGCAAGAGCCTGGTATGCAGGAGGTACTCTGTAAATACGTGCTCCATAGAGACCTACTCCATACACACCTGCCCCGGACATACCTACTCCGTACACACCTGTGGGTCACTATGTGGTCCCTGCTGGCCTCTCTGTCTCCACCTCTACATCACACAGCCTGTGCTTCACACAGCACCAGCCAGAGACCTTACAAAAAAAAAAAAAAAAAAATCAAGCCAGGCACAGTGGATCATACCTGTAACCCCAGCACTTTGGGAGGCCAAGGCAGGCAGATCACCTAAGGTCAGAAGTTCAAGACCAGCCTGGCCAACATGGCAAAACCCCATCTCTAGTAAAAATACAAACAAATTAGCTGAGCATGGTGGGCGCCTGTAATCCCAGCTACTTGGGAGACTGAGGCAGGAGAATCACTTGAAACTGGGAGGTGGAGGTTGCAGTAAGCCGAGACCGAACCACGGCACTCCAGCCCGGGTGATAAGAGTCTCAAAAAAAAAAAAAAAAAACACCGAAAAAACAAAAAACAAAAAAACAAAAATCAGGCCCAGTGGCTCACACCTGTGATCCCAGCACGGTGGGAGGCCAAGGTGGCAGCCTGGGCAACCGAACGAGACTTCGTCTCTACAAAAAATTTAAACATTAGCTGGGCATGGTGGTGCACGCCTGTAATTCCAGCTACTTGGGGAGGGGTGCTGGGGCAGGAGGACTGCTTCAGCCCAGGACTTTGAGACCAGCCTTGGTAACATAGGGAGATCCCCATCTCTACAAAAAAAAAAAAAAAAAAAAAGGCCAGGCACGGTGGCTCAAGCCTATAATTCCAGCACTTTGGGAGGCTGAGACAGACAGATCACGAAGTCAGGAGATCGAGACCATCCTGGCTAACGTGGTAAAACCCCGTCTCTACTAAAAATATAAAAAACTAGCCAGGTGTAGTGGCACGCGCCTGTAGTCCCAGCCACTCGGGAGGCTGAGGCAGGAGAATGGCGTGAACCCGGAAGGCAGAGCCTGCAGTGAGCTAAGATCGCAGCACTGCACTCCAGTCTGGGCAACAGAGCGAGACTCTGTCTCAAAAAAATAAAAAAATAAAAAATAAAAACAAAAGAAAAGGGCATGGTGGTGAGTGCCTGTCGTCTCAGTTACTCAGGAGGCTGAGGTGGGAGGATGGCTTCAGCCTGGGAGGTTGAGGCTACAGTGAGCCTTGATCATGCCTCTGCACTCCAGCCTGAGTGATACAGCGAGACCCTGTCTCAAAATAAAAATATAAAAAAATAAAACTCAGGCCAGGCTCAGTGGCTCATGCCTGTAACCCTAGCACTTTGAGAGGCCAAGGTGGGTGGATCACTTGAAGTCAGGAGTTTGAAAGCAGCCTGGCCAACATGGGGAAACCCCAACTCTACTAAAAATATAAAAAAATTAGCCGGGGCCGGGCACGGTGGCTCAAGCCTGTAATCCCAGCACTTTGGGAGGCCGAGACGGGTGGATCACGAGGTCAGGAGATCGAGACCATCCTGGCTAACATGGTGAAACCCCGTCTCTACTAAAAATACAAAAAAAACTAGCCGGGCGAGGTGGTGGGCGCCTGTAGTCCCAGCTACTCGGGAGGCTGAGGCAGGAGAATGGCGTAAACCTGGGAGGCGGAGCTTGCAGTGAGCTGAGATCCGGCCACTGCACTCCAGTCTGGGTGACAGAGCGAGACTCCGCCTCAAAAAAAAAAAAAAAAAAAAAATTAGCCGGGCATGGTGGCACATACCTGTAATCCCAGTTACTCAAGAGGTTGAGGCAGGAGGATTGCTTGAATCAGGGAGGCGGAGGTTGCAGTGAACCGAGATTGCCCCACTGTCCTCCAGCTTGGGCGACAGAGCAAGACTCCATTAAAAAAAAAAAAATCTGATCAGATCACATCGCAGCCTGCACTTGGAAGAAAGTCCAAGCTCCCCACTCCCAAGCGCTGCCCCACACTCCTTGCTCCCCACCGTCTGGCCACACTGGTCTCCCCTCTGTCACACCAACTTTCCAACATCTCCCCTGCCACCAGGCCTGTGCAAAGGCCGGGTGGGACCCCAGCGGGGTCCTGCTGCCCGGGGCCTCTCCAGTCTTTGCCCCGTGCCTCCTTCTTGTTAGCAGTGGCACCTCCTCAGAGAAGCCGCCTCTGCCCTGACCACTGTATCTGAAACACCAGCCCCCAGAGCCCATCAGAGCACTCTGTCCTCTCCAAGAGTTACTTGACTTCCTTCTGTCCCCCGGCGAGACGGTGGCTCCCGAGGTGTGGGACTCCATCTGCCTCATTCTACACCAGATCCGCAGTGCCTAGAACAACATATGGATTGCAGCCTGATCCTGGGGACACCCGTGAATGCATGCATGCGTGGAAGATGGCAGGGGTCACTGCTGGCCATGCCGTGTTTCAGGTTGGGGTGTGATCCCATGGGCCGTGGTGTGACCTCTGGCCATATCCTGCAGATGAAACTGCTGCCCTTCCGGCAGAAGAAGGCCCACATCATGGAGATCCAGCTGAATGGTGGCACGGTGGCCGAGAAGGTGGCCTGGGCCCAGGCCCGGCTGGAGAAGCAGGTGCCGGTGCACAGCGTGTTCAGCCAGAGTGAGGTCATTGATGTCATTGCTGTCACCAAGGGTCGAGGTGTCAAAGGTAGGGCTCAGTGGGGATGGCAGCTCCAGGGAAGGCTTCATGGAGGCAGTGGGGACCAGCCTGGCCTCTCAGCCACCAGCCCCTCCCACTCACAGGGGTCACAAGCCGCTGGCATACCAAGAAACTGCCGAGGAAGACCCATAAGGGCCTGCGCAAGGTGGCCTGCATCGGCGCCTGGCACCCTGC
The DNA here is from genome assembly GCF_009764315.1 of Trachypithecus francoisi. Taxonomy (NCBI): domain Eukaryota; kingdom Metazoa; phylum Chordata; class Mammalia; order Primates; family Cercopithecidae; genus Trachypithecus; species Trachypithecus francoisi. Next base: position 113,093,127 of record NW_022681460.1, read on the forward strand.
CCGCGTGGGCTGCTCCATTGCTCGGGCCGGGCAGAAGGGCTATCACCACCGCACAGAGCTCAACAAGAAGGTGCGTCCTCAGGCGAGGTAGGGGGACACTGTGTGGTCGGACCCCAGCCCTCAGTACTGGCCTTAGTGGGTGGGGTGCATGACCCAGACGCTGCTGGGGTCACGAGATGCCCGCACCAGGGCTGAGTCTGAGCACGTGGGTCGATGGGCCTGGTTGGGCTGCTGGCCTCAGAGGCCACTTCCTGCCCCGGCATGTGCCCCCTTCTCCTGGCAGATCTACCGCATCGGCAGGGGGCTGCACATGGAGGACGGGAAGCTGGTGAAGAATAATGCATCCACCAGCTACGACGTGACTGCCAAGTCTATCACACCACTGGTGAGGCCGGGAGTGGGTGACTGCCAGGCCCATCACACTGCTGTTGAGGGCTGGAGTGGGGTCAGGCTGGCCAAGAGAGCTTGGCATACATGTAGGGGGCATGCTGCAGCCCCAACTGGATGCTCCCTGCCCGAGGGGCTCAAGATTTATGCCCCACAGCTGGACGCTGCACCCCTAGGCACACTGGACAGAAGACCTTGACAGCTGGGCAGTGATGTGGGACCCTTGCCTCAGTTGTCCAAAACATTTGGATGTAGTCACAAGCTCGAAATCCCTGCTGCGTCCCACATCCTCCGAGCCTCCTCTGGAGGCAGCTTCCACTCTCGCTGCTGTCATGCGGGTGTGGAGTGCGGCAGCTTTTACTGTGGCCTGGCAGTCAGGCCACCTGGGCTCAAGCCACATCTCCAGGACTTAGCAGCTGTGGAGCTTGGAGCAACTGACTCCACTCCTCTGATCCTCAGTCTACCCCAACAAAAATCCAGACTGTTAAGTGAGATAATGCATGAAAAGGACTTAGCTTGTGACTCAGATGCTGCCCTCAGTAGGGGCCACGTGATAGTCACCCCTACGCCTGGGGGCTGGGTACGGGGCTCCTGCCCGTCACAGCCCCCGTGGGGATGCTCCTAGGGCCCCCCCCAGCTGTCCGCTAACTCGGAAGCCCTTTCCGGGCCTGGCCCCTGACCTGTGTCCTCTGCAGGGTGGCTTCCCCCACTACGGGGAAGTGAACAACGACTTCGTCATGCTGAAGGGGTGTATTGCTGGTACCAAGAAGCGGGTCATTACGCTGAGAAAGGTTGGCAGTGCTGGGTGGGCTGGGGAGTGGGTGCCTGAGGGCTGCCAGCCTGTCCTGCCCTGTGGCCTGCCACGAGGGGCATGGAGTGGTGGGAGCAGAAAGGGAGGGTTCTAGTAGGAACTAGGTGAGCAAGACCTTCCTGGTGGGGCTTGGAGGTCACAGCAGGGTGTGGGGGATCCCCGCCCTTGATGTCTACTTTACCACGGATTCCCCAGTCCCTCCTGGTGCACCACAGCCGCCAGGCCGTGGAGAATATTGAGCTCAAGTTCATCGACACCACCTCCAAGTTCGGCCATGGCCGCTTCCAGACAGCCCAAGAGAAGAGGGCCTTCATGGTGAGCTCACCGCCCCCATCCTTGTTCTTCTCTGGGGCTCCGGCTCCACATCCAGCCTGCCCAAGTAGGGAGCTGGAGCTGACAGGGACTTCCCTGAGCTCACCTGTAGGAGAGACTCTTTTTTTTTTTTTTTTTTTAAACAGAGTCTCGCTCTGTCACCCAGGCTGGAGTGCAGTGCCACGATCTCGGCTCACTGCCACCTCCGTCTCCCGGGTTCAAGCGATTCTTCTGACTCAGCCTCCCAAGTCGTTGGGACTACAGGCATGGGCCACCACGCCAGGCTAATTTTCTGTATTTTTAGTAGAGATGGGGTTTCACCATGTTAGCCAGGATGATCTCTATCTCCTGACCCCATGATCCAACCGCCTCGACCTCCCAAAGTGCTGGGATTACAGGCGTAAGCCACCGAGTCCAGCTTGCAGGAGAGACTCTTAAGGGTCTATCTCTGGGCACTGATTCTTTAGAAGAGAAGGTGGGGGAGGAAGCAGCCTTGGGAGGGCAGCAGCAGCAGGGCTGGCTCTGAGTGATCTAGAGCCTGGCCGGAGGAGGGGGTGTTTCTGGCCAGACTCTTGTGACTAAGGCTCCTCCTGCACTACCCCCTCAACCAGGGCCCCCAAAAGAAGCATCTGGAGAAGGAAAAACCGGAGACTTCTGAAGACTTGTAGGCTGCGTGGGGTGGATGAGCCCTGAAGCGCACGGCACCATCTGCCCCAATGTCAAATAAAGGCCGGAGGCGACTCTTCCTACGGTGTCTTGGAGCGCTGAGCAACTGCCCAAGCTTGCTGCCTAGACAAAGCCGATTCATTAAGACATGGGAATTGCAATAGAGAAAGAATAATTCACGCAGAGCTGGCGTGCGGGAGACCGGAGTTTTATGTTTTATTATTACTCAAATCGATCTCCTCGAGCATTTGGGGAGCAGAGGTTTTTTGTTTTTGAGACAGAGTCTTGCTCTTGTCGCCCAGGCTGCTGGAGTGCCAGGGAGCAGAGTTTTTTTTTTTTTTTTTTTTTTTTTTGAGGCGGAGTCTTGCTCTGTCGCCCAGGCTGGAGTGCAGTGGCGGGATCTCAGCTCACTGCAAGCTCCGCCTCCCGGGTTCCCGCCATTCTCCTGCCTCAGCCTCCCAAGTAGCTGGGACTACAGGCGCCCGCCACCTCGCCCGGCTAGTTTTTTGTATTTTTAGTAGAGACGGGGTTTCACTGTGTTTGCCAGGATGGTCTCGATCTCCTGACCTTGTGATCCGCCCGTCTCGGCCTCCCAAAGTGCTGGGATTACAGGCTTGAGCCACCGCGCCCGGCCCAGGGAGCAGAGTTTTTAGGGATAACTTGGTGGGTTGGGGGATGCCAGTGAGCCAGGAGTACTGATTGGTCAGGGATGAAATCAGAGGGAGTCGAAGCTGTCTTCTTGCGCTCAGTCAGTTCCTGGGTGGGGTCGCAAGATCACAGGAGCCAATTTATGGATCTGGGTGGTGCCAGCTGATCCCTCAAGTGCAGGGTCGGCAAAATATCTCAAGCACTGATCTTAGGATCAGTTTAGGGAGGGTCAGAATCTTGTAGCCTCCAGATGCATGACTCCTAAACCATAATTTCTAATATTGTGGCTAATGTTAGTCCTATATCTAGTCCCTAGGCAAGAGAGAGGTCTGCTTTGGGAAAGGGCCATTACTGTCTTTGTTTTAAGCTATAAATTATAAACTGGCTGGGCGCGGTGGCTCACGCTTGTAACCCCAGAACTTCAGGAAGCCAAGGCGGGAAGATCACCTGAGGTCAAGAGTTCAAGACCAGCCTGGCCAACATGGAGAAACCCCTTCTCTACTAAAAATACAAAATTACAAAATTAGCTGGGCGTGGTAGCACATGCCTGTAATCCCATCTACTTAGGAGGCTGGGGCAGGAGAATTGCTTGAATCAGGGAGTTGGAAGTTACAGTGAGCCAAGATCGTGCCATTGCACTCCAGCCTAGAGACAGAGCAAGACTCTATCTCATAAAAGAAAGAAAGAAAAAAACAAAAAAACTATATACTGAGTTTTTCCCAAAGTTATTTCAGCCTACCACCAGGGATGAACAAGGACAGCTTGGAGGTTAGAAGCAAGATAGAGCTGGCTAAGTTAGATCTCTTTCACTGTCTCAGTCATAATTTTGCAAAGGCGGTTTCAGCTGGGCGCGGAAAGGCTGTTTGACCTCCAGCGTCTCCGGGCTTAGCACGAGGGACTGGACGGGGAGACACGGCCCTATGGGTGCGCGCCGCCCCCTACCTGGCCACGCCCCACATGCACCCCAGCCACCAGCGCTCGCAGGGCGGCAGGGGCGGGGCCTTGGGGAAGCGGCCCAGGGGTGGTCCCTCGGAGTTTCCATGGGCGGGGCCTGCTGGGGAGATGCGATTGGACCGGCCATAGCGGGGGACGGGGCCTAGAGGAAACGGGCCAAGAGGAATCCCCGGAAGTTACTGATGGGCGGGGCCTGATTGGAAGACGGGACTGGACTAGCACCCTCGGGGGCGGGGCCTTGGGGGAAGTGACCCAGAGGTGGTCCCTGGGAGTCACCGACGGGCGGAGCCTGCTGGGAAGATCGGATTGGACCGGCCCTCAGGAGGGGCGGGGCCTCCCGAAGGCGGAAGCCGGGATTCGCACTCCGGGGAGCTATTGGTCCTCGGGAGGGGAGGGCAGGCGGACGCGGGTCCCGGCGGTCGTCGGGTCGGCAACCTTGGGTCGGTTGGCTGCGGCAAGTGCGCTGCGGTTCCAGCGGCGCCATGTCGTTCTGCAGCTTCTTCGGGGGCGAGGTTTTCCAGAATCACTTTGAGCCCGGTTGGTCCTGCGGCCTCTCGCTGGGAGCGCAGCGCGGCGGGGGGCGCGCATTAGAGGGGGCGCCGCCGTCCTCCGGGGGTGATGTCTCTCCCAAGCCGGGAACGGGGGCGAATGTGGCTGCTGGGGAGAAGCGAACATGGGTCAAGAGGACTGCGGAGGAGCGGGGAGCCTGGGGGCGAGGAGAGTGGGGTACCCGAGGAGAGGGGGCCTGGGGGCTCACCGTCCTGGAGGAGGCAGGCCTTGAGTGTGAACGTGCCGTTTCGGGGGACTCTAAGGGGTCGGGATACATGGGGGTGGTACCCCTTCCCTGCCCCCTTCACTCCAAAGTGATGGCACTGGGGGAATTCGGGTTAGGGTCGGACTTCGGAGAGGCCAAGTTCTTGTCCAGGGCCAGCTCCTGTGGCCAGGGCGCCCCTTCGCGGGTTATCCCGTAGGTGTTACCGCGGCCCTTCCCATTCCCCGAGTCCGTGATCTCTGGGAGGAGTCCGGCAAGCATAGAGTGTCCCCTTAAGATCCTAATGTGCCGGCCCGGGTGCCTCCCCACCTACCCAGGGACTCCAGATTGGGGAAACAGGAGTGCCACCAGGCCTCTGCCAACAGCCAGTGAAGTTTGAGCACGCAGACAGGATGGGGTGGTTTGGGGCATGACCAGCCCTCCACACTCGCCCTGATGAGTCCCCTTCTGGGCTGGGCTCACCTGGTAGTGGACTAATTTGGTAAAAAACACATCCACAGGCAAGTCTGAGTGCATTGGTCTCCCTTGGGCGGATTTGCTGCGTGTCACCCCTGTACGGGGCAGGGCTGTGACACAGGACCATCTCAGCAAAGCCTCCCCAAACAAGACTCTCTGGCTGTGGACCCCAGTTGTCCTCAGGAAGCTCTGCCAAGCCAGAAACTCCACTTCCACGGCAGCTGCTGGCTCCTCTTTGCTTTCTTCTCCAGTTCCTGGGAAAGGCTGGGTAGTTTACAGGCTCCAGGGGAGGCTGTCCCCAGGTGATGGGTGAGAGGTGACTCAGCACCCCGGGAGGTTCCTGTTTTCAGTCCTTCAAACAGTTCTGCAAGTCAGTTTCGCAACTTTCCCGCCCCCTCCACTCTGAAGTGATCCTTTGTGGGTAGGCTGAAATCTGTCATCCCCAGCCCTCTTTCTTCCCGGGCTCCTGTGTGGCCTGGAGGCCTTTTCTCTGGGACTGTTCTCTTTTTGCCTGGAGAGCAGGGCAGTGCCTGGGTGTCCAGCTTAGGGCCTTGTTGGGCAGCAGGGAGGGCCATTTGAGAAGGGAGAGGGACCAGGTGGTGGGGCCACATCAGGGCCCCTGCCGTGTATGACCCTGGGGGAACTAGGGGAGCAAGGGGGAGCTCCGTGTCCTCATGGGACTGCCCAGGCTCCTTCACGCTGCACACGCTGTAGCTGGGTGTCTGCATCACCAAGCAAAGATGGAAGTGTTAGGAGATGACCTATCACGGGGCTATAAGAAGAATCAAGGGGATGATTGTGAAAGGTGAATCCTCTGGTCTCTGGCACGTCTACTAAACATGAGCTTAGCACAGCGCCTCCCATGGCAGGTGCATGGGGAAGGAGCCTCCCATGGCAGGTGCATGGGGAAGGAGCACAGCCCACCCTCGGAACGGGGCAGCGCTGTCTTTGCCTGGTCTGTGGATTTGGGAGCTTGACCCCCGAAAGGCTGGAGCTGAGGACTCCACATTTGCCTCTCTTTCCACCACAGGCGTTTATGTGTGTGCCAAGTGTGGCTATGAGCTGTTCTCCAGCTGCTCGAAGTATGTACACTCGTCCCCATGGCCGGCATTCACGAAGACCATTCACGCCGACAGCGTGGCCAAGCATCCGGAGCACAATCGACCTGAAGCCTTGAAGGTGAGGGCCCACGGGGGTGGGGGAGGGATGGGGGCAGCCAGGGAGAGCAGAGAGCCAGTCCCACCTTCCTCCCTCTGCTTGCCCCGCCTCTAAGCTCCAGGGGCTTAGAGGCTGTCTGTTCCAGGCCTATGGCCTCCGCCAGGGAGCTGCCACCCCAGGCTATCGGGAGAGACTGGCCTTCTGGTGCAAATGTGGGAAACAGGACAGGTTTCCTGTATGGGCTCCAGGACAAAGGTCAACCTCTTATGTCGGTGGTCAGCTTGGGAAATGGGCATGTGGGAAGGCCCCCCAGTAAGGGCCTTCACTGTGGCTGTTTCATGGCCAGAAGCTCACGGAGCTGCCTTGTGATCTTTCCAGGTGTCCTGTGGCAAGTGTGGCAACGGGTTGGGCCACGAGTTCCTGAACGATGGCCCCAAGCCGGGGCAGTCCCGGTTCTGAATATTCAGCAGCTCGCTGAAGTTTGTCCCTAAAGGTGAGCTTGCTTTACACAGCTGGGGCCAGGCCTGTTGGCCTTTGAGCCCAGGCTGGGGGGCCCAGTGTTTGTGCCTGTCCACTTACCATGACAAGGTACATGGGGCCACCAAGTCACGCTGCCTGGGAACTGTCCAGGATCCCCCCAAAAGGTGGCTGCAGCACAGGAGCAAAGGCTGGTGTTCTGCTTCCTTGCTTGGTTGATCATGACTGTCCCAAAAAGGGGCTTCGGAGTGAGAATGTGGCAAATGGTTTTCCTCAGAGGCCTGGCGTTTCCCCGAGGCTAGAGTCAGGGTCGGGGCAGGCAGAGCCTGAGGCCCCCGTCTGTGCCGCCGTCTCCCACTGGCTGGGAGTGCAGCCTTGCTTCTCAGCTGCTCAGAACCTGCCTCCTCCTCTGCAGAGTGGCCGTGGCAGCAGGGCCGGTGAGGACAGCTGCGTGTCATGTGCAACTGGGCCTGGCACACAATAATAGCTTGATGAATCCTCATTCTTTTTTTCTATTTTTGAGATGTAGTTTTGCTCTGTCGTACAGGCTGGCGAGCAGTGGCGCGATCTCACCTCAATGCAACCTCTGCCTCCTGGTTCAAGCAATTCTCCCGACTCAGCCTCCCAAGTAGCTGGGATTGCAGCCACGCACCACCACGCCCAGCTAATTTTTGTAGTTTTAGTAGAGACGGGGTTTCACCATGTTGGCCAGGCTGGTCTTGAACTGACGTCAGGTGATCTGCTCACCTTGGCCTCCCAAAGTGCTAGGATTAGATTATAGGCATGAGCCACTATGCCCAGCTCACACCTGGTTAATTTTTAATTTTTTTTTTTTTTTTTGGTGATAGAGTCTCGTTCTGTCGCCCAGGAGTGCAGTGGCCTATCTCAGCTCATTGGAGCCTCTGCGTCCCAGGTTCAAGCGATTCTCCTGCCTCAGCCTCCCAAGTAGCTGGGATTACAGGCTCCCACCACCACGCCTGGCTAATTTTTGCATTTTTAGTAGAGACGGGGTTTCACCATGTTAGCCAGGCTCGTCTAGAACTCCTGACCTGAGGTGATCCGCCTGCCTCAGCCTCCCAAAGTGCTGGGATTATAGGCGTGAGCTACCACACCCGGCCAATTTTTAAAATTTTTTATAGAGGTGGGGGTCTCACTGTGTTGCCCAGGCTGGTCTTCACCTCCTTTGAGCCTTGGCCTCCCAAGGTGCTGGGATCCCAAGCTTGAGCCACCATGCCTGGCCTGAAATGGGCTTGTTAACAGCACACACTCATGGCCATCACCGTGCTGTGGGGTTGAGCAAGCAGCCTGTCAGGGCCTGGCACGTGGTAAACCTGCGATATTTTTGTCCTTTTGTTTTTTTCTTTGAGACGGAGTCTCTCTCTGTCGCCCAGGCTGGAGTGCAGTGGCGCGATCTCAGCTCACTGCAAGCTCCGCCTCCTGGGTTTACGCCATTCTTCTGCCTCAGCCTCCCGTGTAGCTGGGACTACAGGCGCCCGCCACCTCGCCCAGCTAGTTTTTTGTATTTTTTAGTAGCGACGGGGTTTCACCGTGTTAGCCAGGATGGTCTCGATCTTCTGACCTCGTGATCCGCCCGTCTCGGCCTCCCAAACTGCTGGGATGACAGGCTTGAGCCACCGCGCCCGGCCTGTCCTTTTGTTATAATTTGTCCTCCATGTGAGTGGAGGGAAAAGAGATTATGGGTTCTCCTGTGGATCTCAGAACAAAATGGGGTACACAGACTCCCCTGAGTCGGGCATCTGGTCCTTTCAGCTCCCCTGTGGCCTGCAGGCCAGGGCAGAGTGTGAAAGCACAGGGAACGGGGTCTGAAGCTCCGCCTTGCAGTGACTTGCTTTCCGCCCCCGCTGGCTTTCTGCCCCTTCTGGCTTTCCACCCCCGCTCCTTTCTTTCAGGCAAAGAAACTTCTGCCTCCCAGGGACACTAGGCGTGCAGCCCACACCCACCCAAGATGGCCACCTCACCGAGGCCACACGCTGGCCATTCCACCTTGGAGGTGGAACCCTGCGCATCAAGACAGGAAGGCAGGGCGCAGTGGCTGAAACATCAGGATGCTCCCAAGGCCCCAGCTCTGAACAAGACCTTCTTGTTTCTTGGAAAAGACCCTCATTTGCTGATGGTTCATGCCTTCTGCTGGGACAGGCCTGGGCTGCACAGCCACACTGTCGGCTGACTTAGCCCCCTGCTCACTCTAGGTGCCTCCAGGAGGTGATCCCTGGGTGCAGCTGGTCTCTGAATGACGTTACACCCTCACCTTCTTTTCCTGGCCCTGTCTCTGGACTCTCCTCCATGAGGCCAATTCCAAGACAGACTGTTGTCCTCACTGAAGCTTAGGCCCACATCTCCCAGGCTGCTTAGGAGACAGAATGGAAACGGAGGTCGTCCCTGCCAGCCGCCCTGGCCCTGGTCACTGCATGATCTGCTCTGGTCAAACCCTTCCAGGCCAGCCAGGGTGGGGATGGTCTATGACCTGCTGGGAAGGCAGGCTGATGGGGCAGACCCCTGGCCTCTCGTCCACAAGGGAAGAAACCTAAACCCTGTTTCACAATCTGTGCGGAAGTAGCTTGCCTCACTCGTGCTGAGGAAAGTGGCTGTTGCTCCATGACTCTAACCAGCACAGGGCTGGGGCCTGCAGGGACGCCCTTCCCAAGGTGTGGCGACTGTGCCTCACTGTACATGCTTGGAGGCCTGGCCATACAGGAGGGTGGGTGATGCTGAAGTCAGTCCCCATCTTAAGTAATTACTTTCTGTAATAATCAGGTGGAAATCAATAAACAAATGAAACATTCAGATGTACTGTCTTTTTTTTTTTTTTTTTTGAGATGGGGTGGGGTCTTGCTCTGACATCCAGGATGGAGTGCAGTGGTACCCCATGGCTCACTGCAGCATTGACCTCGTGGGTTCAAGCGATTCTTCCACCTCAGCCTCCCAAGTAACTGTGACCACAGGTGGGCACCGCCACGCTGGATAATTTTTACATTTTTTGTAGAGATGGGGTCTCACTATGTTGCTGAGGCTGGTCTTGAACTCCTGGACTCAAGTGATCCTCCCACCTTGGCCTCCCAAAATGCTGGGATTACACATGTAAGCCACCTTGCCCCGGCCCAGCTATTAACAACATCAGAGATGCCAGGACATGAGTGTCAGGCCTTTATATAGTTAAAAAAACCAAGTGCGGTGGCTCATGCCTGTAATCCTAGCACTTTGGGAGGCTGAGGCGGGCGGATCACCTGAGGTCAGGGGTTTATGACCAGTCTGGCAGACATTGGGAAACCTCGTTTCTACTAAAAAAAAACCCACGAAAATTAGCTGGGTGTGGTGGCGCATGCCTGTAATCCTGGCTACTCCGGAGGCTGAGGTGGGAGAATCGCTTGAACCCAGGAGGCAGAGGTTACAGTGAGATAAGATCCTGCCACTGCATTCCAGCCTGGGCAACAGAGACTGTGGCTCAAAAACAAACAAAGAAACAAAAGGCCGGGCGCGGTGGCTCAAGCCTGTAATCCCAGCACTTTGGGAGGCCGAGACGGGTGGATCACGAGGTCAGGAGATCGAGACCATCCTGGCTAATACGGTGAAACCCCGTCTCTACTAAAAAAAATACAAAAAATTAGCCGGGCGATGTGGCGGGCGCCTGTAGTCCCAGCTACTCGGGAGGCTGAGGCGAGAGAATGGCATAAACCCGGGAGGCGGAGCTTGCAGTGAGCTGAGATCCGGCCACTGCACTCCAGCCTGGGCGACAGAGCGAGACTCCGTCTCAAAAAAAAAAAAAAAAAAAAAGAAAGAAACAAAAAACCCCAAAAAACTTTTTTTGCAAATATTTACTGAGTATCCTTTCAGTAAATATTTGCAACAACAACAACAAAAAATATATATATATGGCTGGGGATGCAGCTGTGAACAAGATAGATGAGGCTCCGCCCTCAAGGTCTCACAGCATAGCTGAGATCACGCCACTGCACTCCAGCCTGGGCGACAGAGCGAGACTCCATCTCAAACAACCAACCAACCAACAACAACAAAACAACCCGTCTCCCAAGAAAAACCCAGAACCATGGCCCTCAATGAATTCCCAGACTGCAGCCAGGTTACAGACCCAAAACCTCCATTCAGACCCACACCGCTGAATGGAGGGGGCCAGGGTGCCTTGAGGAAGGACCCCCCAGATTTATCCTGTTCGCCTTTCCCCAGTCTTCTCCAAAGGGATCTCTGGCTGTGCACTGGGGAAAAGGAGATCATGAGACCTTCTGGGGACTCCTGGATGCGGGCTCTGAACCGATGCTAACTCTGGAGTCAAGCGTCACTGGGTCAGGGCAGGGGCTTATGAAGGCCCAGTGACTGAGAGAGCGTTGACTTGGGTCCGATTACAGTGGGCCTGTCCTGTGGTCATACCCGGTTCTGGGTGTACAACTGGAAGAGGCACCCTCAAATGGAAGGCAGCGTCTCCCCACAGGAGGGGCAGCACCGGTGGTGCAAGGTCACAGTGCAGACCAGGGAGAGGCCAGCCGTGCTGCTAGCCCCTTCAGCCTACTCACCCCTCACGGAACTGACTATGTCACCTGCCGGCCCCTCCCCAGCCCGGTCTAATGGTCCCTGCTCTGATGTGGAGTCAGCGGCTGTTGCAGAGGCCACTGGCTTCCTTGCTGGCCTTGGACTCCCTGTGTGACCCTGATCTTGGGTGGGACATTCGACCTTCCTCTTTTTGTGCCTCCCTTAGTGGCACCCAGCCTGTCTCCCTGTTGGATGAGGGCATAGGAGAGCCACCCGGGGCAGGCAGAGGATGCTACGGATGCATGGGTGCTGCGTGCATTGCCTGGTGGGTCAGAGGCCTGACTCCTGGCACTGCTGGCCAGTGGGCTCTCGGTCTAGAGGTAGGTGTGCATGGGGGCGGGTGTTGGGAGGGGTCCGCGTTGATGAAAGCACCAAGGGCCCCTAGGGGAGGACCCCGCCCAGGAGGGGCTTCCTGCTGCTTGCCCCTCCCTGCCATGTGCCGTGGCAGCCTCCTGTTCTAGCAAATGTCTCTATCTCTGCCCTGCTGGGGACTGGGACTGAGCGTAGCTGCCAGGATCTCCCTGGAGCTGCGGAGAGCATCGGGGGAGGGTATCTTAACCCCTGAGTCCAGCACCCACCCATGCCCTTTTTTTTTTTTTTTTTGAGACAGAGTCTCGCTCTGTTGCCCAGGCTGGAGTGCAGTGGCCGGATCTCGGCTCACTGCAAGCTCCACCTCCCCGGTTTTTTACACCATTCTCCTGCCTCAGCCTCCTGAGTAGCTGGGACTACAGGTGCCCGTCACCTCGCCCGGCTAGTTTTTTGTATTTTTTTAGTAGAGACAGGGTTTCACCGTGTTAGCCAGGATGGTCTCGACCTCCTGACCTCGTGATCCGCCCGTCTCGGCCTCCCAAGGTGCTGGGATTACAGGCTTGAGCCACCGCCCCCGGCCAAGCTTCTTTCTTCTGTGTAAAGCATAGAGTCTCTGGACCTCAGAGGATAGAAGTGAAATCTAACATATGTTCATTGAAAGACTTTTTTTTTTTTTTTTGAGACGGAGTCTCGCTTTGTCGCCCAGGCTGGAGTGCAGTGGCCGGATCTCAGCTCACTGCAAGCTCCGCCCTGCCGGTTTACGCCATTGTCCTGCCTCAGCCTCCCGAGTAGCTGGGACTACAGGTGCCCGTCACCTCGCCCGGCTAGTTTTTTGTATTTTTTTAGTAGAGACGGGGTTTCACCGTGTTAGCCAGGATGGTCTCGACCTCCTGACCTCGTGATCCGCCCGTCTCGGCCTCCCAAGGTGCTGGGATTACAGGCTTGAGCCACCGCGCCCGGCCCATGCCCTGACTTTTTTATACCTGGACCCCAGTGTGTCTGACTCTGGCCACCAGTTAAAGTGGAGCCTGCTCTGGGGCTGCCCTGGCTACCCAACATCTCCGTTGGCTCTCGGGCACTATCCCAGCCCAACCTGTGGCCTGCCCACCCCCTAGTCCAGCAGGTGAGAGCAGGCCCGCTGCAGCGACTGACCCCAGTGCAGCAGGTACTCTCCTTAGCCTCATTCTTCTGGGAAGACAAGGGGGACTCAGAGAACGAGGTGATTAGTCTGAGGCCACACAGCTGGGAGAAGCCCTATGTCCTCTGCCGCTGGGGACCTGCGCCACTCCAGGCCACATGTGGCCAGCCGCCAGTGGCCTCTTACCAGGTTCCTTGTCTTGCCATGCCAGGTCAGTTGGTGATGGTGAGTCTGGCAGGGGGTGCACAGGGCTCCCAATACTGTTCCAGGCAGCCAGTTCAGGTCCTCTATGCCCACACCTGCCCCTTTCTGCTTCTTCTTGCAGGAGGAGCAGTGGCTCTGGGAAGAGCTCTGAGGGCAGGCCCTGTGGAAGGCAGCTCTGATGCGGCAGGGAGGGAGCTGTTGAGTGGGCAGTGGACTTCCCAGGCATGGCGCCAGGCAGGGGCCTGGGCTGTTCTGCCTTCTCCCAGCATTCCCTGCTCTGCATCTGGAGCCAGCATGTCCCCGATAGTGGACTCAGGCCCAAGAGCAGACTGGCTTTCACCTGCAAACTGGGCCCCCGTGTGCAGGGCTGTGTCCCCAGGGTTGTCTACCAGGCTCAGCCTGTAGCTGGGTGACTGGAAGCCTGCTGGTGCCTGGGGATCTCAGACACAGCAGTGCAGGGGTGGTGATCCTGGTGGGGGCTGGGGAGTAGTGCCTCCTGCCTGCATCCCAGGGCCCCAGGCTCATCCAAATATCCATGTTAAGAGAGGTGTGAGCCAGGCGCGGTGGCTCAAGCCTGTAATCCCAGCACTTTGGGAGGCCGAGACGGGCAGATCACGAGGTCAGCAGATCGAGACCATCCTGGCTAACCTGGTGAAACCCCGTCTCTACTAAAAATACAAAAAAACTAGCCAGGCGAGGTGGCAGGCGCCTATAGTCCCAGCTACTCGGGAGGCTGACGCAGGAGAATGGCGTGAACCCGAAAGGCGGAGCTTGCAGTGAGCTGAGATCCGGCCACTGCACTCCAGTTTGGGCTACAGAGCAAGACTCCGTCTCAAAAAAAAAAAAAAAAGAGAGAGGTGTGGTGGGCCAGAAGCAGTGGCTCACGCCTGTAATCTCAGCACTTTTGGAGGCCGAGGCAGGCGGATCACCTGAGGTCATGAATTCAAGACCAGCCTGACAAACATGGTTTTTAGATGGAGAAACCCCATCTAAAAATACAGAATTACCTGGGTGTGGTGGCACATGCCTGTAATCCCAGCTACTCAGGAAGCTGAGGCAGGAGAATCGCTTGAACCTGGGAGGCTCAGGGAGGTTGCAGTGAGCTGAGATCGCGCCATTGCACTCCAGCCTGGGCGACAAGAGCAAAACTCCGTCTCAGAAAAAAAAAAAGGTGTGGAAGGGAGGTTGGGGTGGGAGGGGCAACTGGGTTCAGGAGGTGGGGGGCTGGCAAGCAGACTCCTTGGGTGGGGAGACTCCTTGGGTGCACCCCAGGACCCCAAGGCCCCCTCACCTTGAGAGCCCAGGGACGGATGGCTGCGGGCAGGGTCTGTATGCTGGGTCACTGGAGGAGGGGTGGTGTCTCCAGCAATGGAGTGTCTGGTGTGGAATCAGTCACCTTACCCTCCCGCTCCTGCTGGGTGACGCCCATCCTCGGGGCTGCCCTGCGTCTTCCCTGACAAACAGAAGACTCTGAGGGGCAGCCCCTTCCTCCCCAGGGCATGGCCTTGCCCCTCAAGGGTTGGGTTCAGGGGCAGCTGGCAGGCCTGGGCACGGCTAGGTGGTCACCTCCGACGAGAGACGGGGAAGAAAAAGGAACTCTGTGTCTGAGACACCGTGATCCCTCGCCAGGGCCCATGCCTGGCTCAGAGCAGCCACCAGGAAACTCCTGCGGCCCGCATGAGGGAACTGACCATACTTTAGACTCTTGCTCGCCCACTGCTTTCCGCTTCCCTGAGCGGGGAGCCTGGCCCTGGTGGGGCTGTGGCCCCTGGTGGGGGTGAGGGCCGTGGGCAGCTCCCGGAAGCCGCCTACCCGCGGACGGGCCGGCAGGTGGGAGGTGGCGAAGGCACCGCGGCCCCGTGCAAGTCTCTGCCCTTGAGGCGGCCTCCCCGGCCCGGGCCCGGGACTGACCAGCAGGGGGGCGCGCTCGCTCCGTGCCGCCGGGCCGGGGAGTTCTGAGTGCGCAGGCGCCGGGACGGGCGGGCGTTGCAGTTCCCCGGGTGGCCGCGGGGGGCGCAGCGGAGGCGGCGAGCCGACAGCGCGGAGAAGCCCGCTCGGCCACGCCCGTCCTTGGGCGGGTGCCAGGGACCCAGGTCGAGGCCTCTGGTCGTCCGAGGGTGCCAGGGGCAGCTGCAGGGAGTTTGCTGGGCTTCACGAAGTTACCCCTACAGGGAGTGCAGTCCAGGGTCACCGGAAGACACAGCCTGGGGCGGGGGCGGGCGTGGGGGCGGCGCGGCCGGGTTGCGGGGAACGGCAGGCGTGGTTGGGGGCGCGGGTGGAGGCAGGACGCCGCCAGCCCCTTCTCCAGGGCAGCTGCGTGGGACCCAGGCTGCCCGGACCTGGCCCGCCGTCAGGGCCAGATCCTAGGGTTCCACCTCCCAGGCCTCTTTCCTCCACCCATCTCTCCCCCGCACAACCCACACAGCTCCTAACTGCCTTTCCCCCACCAGAGCCGTCTCCGCAAAATAATAACCAGACCAGGTCTCTCCCTCCAAGGTTCCCACAGGCCTGGCCTGCTCTGACCTAGGCTGACCCCACCTCTCTAGCTTGATTTCCTACGCCATAAATGAGATCGGTGTTGTGTATCATAATTACAGTTTGGGTTTTTGTTTTGTTTTGTTTTTTGAGACGGAGTCTGGCACTGCTGCCCAGGTTGGAGTGCAGTGGCGTGATCTCTGCAACCTCTGCCTTGCGGGTTCACACCATTCTCCTGCCTCCCGAGTAGCTGGGACTACTGGTGCCCACCACCATGCCCGGCTAATTTTTTTTTGTATTTTTAGTAGAGACGGGGTTTCACCGTGTTAGCCAGGATGGTCTCGATCTCCTGACCTCGTGATCTGCCTGCCTCGACCTCCCAAAGTGCTGGGATTACAGGCTTGAGCCACCGCGCCCGGCCTGGTTGTTGCTTCTTGAGAAGGGGGTCTCTCTGTTGCCTGGGCTGGAGTGCAGTGGCACCGCCATGGATCACTGCAGCCTTGAATTCCTGGACTCAAGCAGTCCTTCCAGCTAGGATGACAGGTGTACTACCACGACCAGCTAAGTTTTGTATTTTTAGTAGAGACAGGGTTTTGCCATGTTGTCCAGGCTAGTCTGGAACTCCCGGGCTCAAGTGACCCTCCCGCCTTGGTCGCCCAAAGTGCTGGGATTACAGGCCTCAACCACTGCACCCAGCTAAGTTTTTAAAACAATTTTTTTTGTAGAGACGTGCTCTTGGCTTTGTTGCCCAGGCTCGTCTTGAATTCCTGGGCTCAAGGGATCCCCCACCTGGGTTTCCCAGAAGGTTGGGATTGCAGGTGTGAGCTCCTCAGCCCAGTCAATTATGTTGTTTTTATTGCCCACATCACCTGAACCCAAACCCTTTCACCTGCACCTCCAGGCAAACCAGACCCCACTCTAGAAACACAGCCCTTGCATTCCTAGGGTTTGTTTTTCCTTCTTTTTTGTCCCCTCCACACGTGTCAATCCTTCTAGAAGCTTTTCTTGGGGGCTCTGCCCCAGTGGTCCTCTCCTTCCCCCACCACAGGGGCCCTGGGTGGGCCTCCTCTGTGCATGCATAGACTGGGCCCCTGTTATCCTCTTGTGGGCCTCACCCATCCCAGGTCAAGGAGCTCCTCAAAGCCATCGACCATAGTACCTTCATCTCATTCTTTTTTTTTTTTTTTTTTTTTTTTGAGATAGAGTCTTGCTCTGTCGCCAGGCTGTAGTACAGTGGTGCGGTCTTGGCTCACTGCAGCCTCTGCCTCCTGGCTTCAAGCAATTCTCCTGCCTCAGCCTTCTGAGTAGCTGGGACTATAGGCGCTCGCCACCACGCCGGCTAATTTTTGTATTTTTAGTAGAGATAGGGTTTCACCACGTTGGCCAGGATGGTCTCAATCTCGTGACCTCTTAATCTGCCTGCCTTGGCCTCCCAAAGTGCTGAGACTACAGGTGTGTACCACCACGCCCAGCCTTTTTTTTTTTGTTTTTTGGTTTTTTTTGAGACAGAGTCTTGCTCTTTTGCCCATGGTGGAGTGCAGTGGCATAATCTCCGCTCACTGCAACCTCTGCCTCCCAGGTTCAAGTGATTATTCTGCCTCAGCCTCTCAAGTAGCTGGGATTACAAGCATGCACCACTACATCCAGCTAGTTTTTTTTTTGTTTGTATTTTTAGTAGAGAAGAGTTTTGCCATGTTGACCAGGCTGGTCTTGAACTTCTGACCTTAATGATCCACCTGCCTCAGCCTCCCAAAGTTCTGCGATTACAGGTATGAGCCACCACACCCAGCCCCAGATACATTTTAAATGTCTCCTTTTCTCTATCACCAATACCATCTCCCCATCCCGAGGCTCAGTCATTCCTCACTTTCAGTACTGTGATAACCTGGTTTAGAATCTAGTTTATTTGGGCCAGGTGCAGTAGTTGGCCTCCCAAAGTGCTGGGATTACAGGCGTGAGCCACCATGTCTGGCCCTCATTCTCTTTCTTCTTTCTTTTTTCTTTTTTTTTTTGAGATGGAGTCTCACTCTGTCGCCCAGGCTGGAGTGCAGTGGCGTGATCTCAGCTCACTGCAAGCTCCGTCTGCCGGATTCACGCCATTCTCCTGCCTCAGCCTCCTGAGTAGCTGGGACTACAGGCACCTACCACCATGGCTGGTTAATTTTTAGATGGGGTTTCACCATGTTAGGCAGGATGGTCTCGATCTCCTGACCTCGTGATCTGCCCGCCTTGGCCTCCCAAAGTGCTAGGATTAGAGGCGTGAGCCACCGCGCCTGGCCTCATTCTCTTTCTTAAATGCCGAGCCCTTGGGGTGCTGCATACAGTAGCAGCAGATGAACAAATGTTCATCCACTCACACCACCTCCTGCCCACTCCCCTGCAGGGTTGCACAATCTTAGGAGGGGTGCCAGATGTGTACCCCACATCTGCATGGGTGTGTCAGTGGTCTGGGGAATGCAGGGTCCTCAAGCCACCTATCACCCTTTCCAGGCCCTGGGCACTAAGGCTGTGGTTCACGGAGCTTGGGGTAAGAAGCCCTGGGAAGAAGGTTGGTGGGGCTTCAGTGACAGACAGGCCGGGAGGCGGCTGGGGACGGGCTCAGGGTTACCTGTGGATAAGCCTTCTCCACTTCCAACCCCTCACGGCCCCCCACTCCCTGTCTCCTTGTAAAACCTTGGAGGTTATTCACGGTTCGGCCCGTGACTTCCTGTCTTATCAAGTTTCATCTCCAACCAGGACATTTACAAGCTACTCTTGGCTTCAAAGAGTCTGGTGGCTGCAATGCAGGAGGCGGGGAGGAGAGGGTGGCCAGAGCCAGGTGGGCTGGGTGCCAGGGCCCCTGGGGTCTGCTCCCAGCCATGGACTAGGCCTGCTGGCCCTGGGCTTCCCCTTCCACCTCAACTCCAGGGCCTTTTTGGTCTCGAAGTCTCTCTTGGAGTATGATTCTTTGCTGGGCCCCAGCTCCTGGTGTGTATCCAGGTTTAAGGGGAGGGAGGGCAACTGGATTCAGAGAGAGGACAGCAGTGACCAGCCTGGGAGATGAGGGATGGAGTCCGGGCTCTCAGCCAGAAGGGTAGGGAAGGGGGAGGGGAGGGATGGGAATGGGGGAGGGGTTGAGTTTGAAGGCTCTGAAGCCTAGGAGGGGCATGGCAGGGCTGGGATTGGGAGGAGGAATTTAGAGCACTCACTTGGCCTGGCTGCAGGTTCTGGGTCCTCCAGGGCATTGAGCTGAGTAAGACTCTGGCTGCTGGCCTGTCTGGTCCACTTTGGGGGTGAGGCGCTGCCCCTGGAAGTAGGGCAAATGGAGGCGCCCTTGCTGGGAATTCTGTCTGCTGGCCAGGGGGGACTTGCTCTTCAGAAGGGGTTTACAGGCAGCCAGGCGGGGCAGCTCACGCCTGTAATCCCAGCACTTTGCGAGGCCAAGGCAGGTGGATCACAAGGTCAGGAGATGGAGACCATCCTGGCAAACACAGTGAAACCCCGTCTCTACTAAAAATACAAAAAAATTAGTCGGGCGCGGTGGCGGGCGCCTGTAGTCCCAGCTACTCCGGAGGCTGAGGCAGGAGAATGGTGTGAACCCGGGAGGCAGAGGTTGCAGTGAGCAGAGATCGTGCCAGTACACTCCAGCCTGGGCGACAGAGCGAGACTCCGTCTCAAAAAAAAAAAAAACAAACAAACGGGGCTTACAGGTTCTGAAAGTGGTGTAGGGTGTCACTTGGGGCTTTCCACACTGTGTGAAGGTGACTGGGGCCTGGCTACAGGCCTCTGAGTCCCGCTCCACTTGTGCCCACGTGCATATTCATAGAAGATGTGCACACTCCTGCAGGGTCCACAGACAGGCACACAGAGTCCTATGCCCTGTGCAGCTCATGGGACTCCTGGGCCTGTGTCCAGCCCCCTTGCTCCTAACGAACATGCTCCTGGTGCTTCCAGTCCGTGGAGACCATCGACAGGGCATTGCTGGACAGACCCGGCCACAGGGGACTCACTTGGGGCTGATTGCATGCTGCTCTGTCCTTCCCACAGGGCCGGGAGACTCCCATGCCCAAAGGCCTGGCTTAGGGCTATGAAACCGGAGGAGGTGGGGCTGGGGGAGGGCACGGAGAGCCCTGTTTCTGTGGGACCCTCCTGTCATCCTGTTCAGATCCTGGAGAGAGAGGCAGAAATGGGACTACCGGCTTGGAAGAAGGATTGCTACTTTTTTTTTTTTTTTTGAGACGGAGTCTTGCTCTGTCACCCAGGCTGGAGTGCAGTGGCCGGATCTCAGCTCACTGCAAGCTCCGCCTCCCGGGTTCACGCCATTCTCCCGCCTCAGCCTCCGGAGTAGCTGGGACTACAGGCGCCCGCCACCTCGCCCGGCTAGTTTTTTGTATTTTTTGTAGAGACGGGGTTTCACCGTGTTAGCCAGGATGGTCTCGATCTCCTGACCTCGTGATCCACCCGTCTCGGCCTCCCAAAGTGCTGGGATTACAGGCTTGAGCCACCGCGCCCGGCCGGATTGCTACTTTTTTTTTCCTTTTTTTTTTTTTTTGGAGACAGATTCTAGCTCTGTCACCCAGGCTGGAGTGCGACGGCGCGATCTTGGCTCACTGCAACTTCTGCCTCCCAGGTTCAAGCAACTCTCCTGCCTCAGCCTCCCAAAGGGCTGGGATTACAGGCATGAGCCACTGCGCCCAGCTAATTTTTGTATTTTTAGTAGAGACAGGGTTTTGCCATGTTGGCCAGGTTGGTCTTGAACTCCCAACCTCAGATGATCGCCCACGTTGGCCTCCCAAAGTGATGGGATTACAGGTGTAAGCCACTGCGCCCAGCCGGATTGCTACATTGTTATACACTGAGCTGGGCCAGGCTGGTGGGCAAGAGGCAGTTTGCAGGGCCCAGCTGTTCATGGGGGTCTGGGAGAGAACAGGAAATAGTAGCAAGTCGCCTTCTCTCTGTGCTGATTCCTTCAGGAAGACCCAACGGAGAGGAATGAGGGTGGCTGGAAGCAGGCTGGGTTCCACCCCTCTGCAGGAGAGGGTCTGGCTCCTCTGGCAAACCCTGCAGCCCCAGGCAGGCTCCCAGCAGACATGGGACTGAAGACAGAGGGGAACCGTGCTTCCCGACGCTGGGCATCTGGTCTGCCTTGGCAAATCCTGGGAAGCCCCACAACCGTTCTCTTTCACAGTGTCCCTGGGTCACCAGGAACAAGATCCTGGGTTCAGCAAGCCAGGCCTGCTTGCCACCGTGAGGCCAGTGGTGCCTTTCCGCTCCAGCTTTGTCTGCAGGGAAGACGGAATTATGAGGTAGGTCCTCAGGTCCCCCAGGGTGGGAGCAGCTTCTGGGCACCCCTTCTTCTGTGGCCCCTGCCGCACGTTCTCTGGGTCTTCATCATAAAGAACATTCACCAAGCACTTAGGAACTGGGTACTCAGGGAGGTAGGGGCGAGTGCCAACTTTAATACAGTAGAGAAGTGAGGATCACGGGATCACAGGGCCTGGATTCCTGCTAAGGTCATCTGCTAGAAAGGGGCAGAGTTGGCTTTTTATTTTTTTCTTTTCAAGATTGGGCCTAGGCTGGAGTGCAGTGGTGCAGTCATAGTTCACTGCAGCCTTGACCTCCTGGGCTCAAGAGATCCTCCCACCTCAGCCTCCTGAGTAGCTGGGACCACAGGTGTGCACCACCATGCCTGGCCAATGGAAACAGTTTTTTTGTAGAGATGGGATCTCCCTATGTTGCCCAAGCAGGCGTCAAACTCCTGGGCTCAAGTGATCCTCCTACCTCAACTTCCCAAAGTACTGGAATTACAAGCGTGAGCCACCATGCCCAGCCACAGAGCTGGCCTTGAACCAGCCTTGAAGGCCCCTACGGCCCTTGCTGTTAGCCTTGCCCCATCCTAGCAAGGGGTCCTGGCCCGCCTGGGTCCCCACCCGGGTAATCTGGGAACAGCGGGCCCTTGGGAAGGGTAGGATGGGGGGCTGGCCTCTCTGACGGGCCCCTCCCTGGGAGGGAACCACATCCTTTATGAGCTCGGGCAAATCAGGCATCTGAAGTGGAAAAACCCCACACAAATCAAGGACAGCTGGGCCCGCCCTCTGCTGCAGCCCCCTCCCCTCGCTCCCTCCCAGGAATCCTGACCCGAGGCGCAGAGCAGGGCAGAGCGGGTCTCAGAGATGAAGGGTGTGGTTCTCAGGGAGGGAGTTCCTGGAGCTCCTCCTCGCTGTGTGAAATCTACCCCAGCTGTCCCTAGTGGAGGACGGGGCCGCTAATCACTTTCCAGAGTGGGGCTGAGGCTCACAGGCCCTGCCCTTGCCTGTGAGGGCCAAGGCTGGGGGTTCCCACCCTGGGGAGGGGACAGACAGGGAAAGAGGTGGAGAGGGGTGTCGGGGAGGGACACCCACACACACGCACAGTCGCTCAACAAACATGAGCTGTCACCCTGGTCAGGTGTGGAGCCATGAAAGGGATGAAGACTGACCCTGTCTCTGCCCTTGTACAGGTCATGGGTAGGTGGAGACAGAGATCAAAATCACCCACAAAGAAATAGTTACAGACTGTGAAAGGGGCACAGATGTAACCAGGAAGCTACATCCTGGATCTGAGGCAGGGCAGGGCCTTCCTCCCAGCCTGGCCTTGCTCCCCAGGACTCCCTGCCTCTTCCCCTCTCCATCCCCTCCTACTCTGGCCCTCCTTGTCACCTCTCCAAGGGACAATGTTTACGGGGCCCAGCAGCTGGGGCAGCACAGCCCATCTCCCTTCCCAGATCCTGTCTTCCCAGTCACTGCATCAGGCTGACCATCCTCATGTTCGACAGCTGGAGGGTGGACAGACCATCTGTCTGGTTGTCCGGCTTATACAGGGGTCAAGATGAGCTCGGGCAGTGTGGACCCTCAAAACCCCTGGTACCTTGGGAGGTCCGGCTAGGCAGAAGGAACTTGTTGATGTCTGTTTCTTGGCAGAGGAGGACATTCAGACAGAGAGCAGGAGGTGAGGGACCCTCTCAGGGTGCGGGGACAGCCCCCACCCTTTGTCCCTACAGTCTGGTTGCTCAGGTGTCCTGGGGCAGAGGGAAGGAAGTTACTGTGTGTGTGAGGAGCATGGAGAAGTTCCTGAAATTATCAGATTTAACCTTCATAAGGCAGTCAACACAGAGTCACCATATGGTCGAGCAATTCCGCTCCTAGGTCTATTCCCTAGAGACATGAGACATATGTCCATCAAAACTGCATACCTGAATGTTCAAGGCAGCATTATTCATAAGAACGCCACAGTGGAAACAATGTAGATATCCATCAACGAATAAGGGAATCAGCAAAAGGTGATCCATCCATACCATGGAGCATTACTCAGGCATGAAGAGGAATGAGGCACTGGCACACACCACAATGTGGATGAACCTGGAGAACATGCTGAGTGAGAGACGCCAGACACAAAAAGATGAACATTGTATGATTCTCTTTCTTTTTTTTTTTTTTCTTTTTAGAGATGGGGTCTCACTCTGTCTCCCCGGCTGGAGTGCAGTGGTGCAATTTCAGCTCACTGCAACCTCTGCCTCCCGGGTTCAAGGGATTCTTGTGCCTCAGCCTCCCGAGTAGCTTGGGCTACAGGTGTGTACCACCACACCTGGCTAATTTATTATTATCATTATTATTATTATTATTTGAGACGGAGTTGTGCTCTTATTTCCCAGGCTGGAGTGCAATCGGGCGATCTCAGCTCACCATAACCTCTGCCTCCCAGGTTCAAGCCATTCTCCTTCCTCGGCCTCCCAAGTAGCTGAGACTACAGGCATGCGCCACCACACCCGGCTAATTTTTTGTATTTTTAGTAGAGAGGGTTTCTCCATGTTGTTGAGGCTGGTCTCGAACTCCCAACCTCAGGTGATCTGCCCACTTCAGCCTCCCACAGTGCTGGGATTACAGGCATGAGCTATGGTGGCTGGCCCACACCTGGCTAATTTATGTATTTTTGGTAGAGACAGGATTTCACCATGTTGGCCAGGCTGGTCTCGATCTCCTGACCTCAAGTGATCCACCCATCTTGGCCTCCTAAAGTGCTGGGATTACAGGCATGAGCCACTGTGCCTGGCCATATTTTTTTTTTTTTTTTTTTTAGGGATGGGATCTCACTCTGTTGCCCAGGCTGGAATGCAGTGGTATGATCACGGCTCACTGCAGCCTCGAACTCCTGGGCTCGAGCGATCCTCCCACCTCAGCCTCCTGAGTAAGCTAGAACTACAGGTGCATACCATCACACTTGACTAGTTTGGAAATTTTCTGTAGAGATTGGTACTCCCTATGTTGCCCAAGCTGGTTTTTAATTCCTTGCCTCTAGTGAACCTCTTGCCTCAGCCTTCCAAAGTGCTGGGACTACTAATGTGCGCCACTGTGCCTGGCTAAATTTCAAATATTTTGTACAGATGGGGTTCTCGCTTTGTTGCCCAGTCTTGAACTCCTGGC
This sequence comes from Trachypithecus francoisi, assembly GCF_009764315.1. NCBI lineage: Eukaryota > Metazoa > Chordata > Mammalia > Primates > Cercopithecidae > Trachypithecus > Trachypithecus francoisi. The sequence goes on from NW_022681460.1 coordinate 113,116,895, forward strand.
TTCAAGCAATGATTCTCTTTCTGTGAAATGTCCAGAATAGGCAAACCCATAGAGACAGAAAGTAGATTTGTGGTTGCCAGGGGCTGGGGGAAGGGGAGAATAGGGCATCATTGCTAATGGACACAGGATTTCTTTTTGGGGTGATAGAAACATTCTAAAATTGATTGTGGCGACGATTGCACAACTATGAATATACTGAAAACCATTGATTTGCACGCGGCAAATGGCTGGATTGTATGGTGTGTGAATTGCATCACAATAAAGCTGTTACTCTTCAGAGACTCTTGAGGGTCGTGACTGAGGTCTTCATTTTACAAAGAAGGGTCTGGTGGCACAGAAAGAGAATCATTGCTTGAAGCCAGGAGTTCAAGACTGGGCAACAAAGCGAGAACCCCATCTGTACAAAATATTTGAAATTTAGCTGGTGGGAGCCTGAGGAGGAGGCGGGGCTGGACCAGCCTCAGGCCAGACTCTTAAGCCCCACCCCTGTTCCTGCAGGGCCTTAAGCTCCACCCCTTCCTCTACTGCCCGGGGCTCTCCATGGCTGAGCCTTCACCACGTGGTTCCTTGGCATAGAATGCTGTTCTCCTCCTCTTCACCTGGCCGTCACCTCCAGAAAGACGTCCCGACGTCTCCTCCCACGCATACCCTTCCACTGAGTGACATTAATGGAGTGTCCACTGCGTGCCAGGCTCTGTTAGGTGCTGGGGATCCACTGCTGAATAAACAGTCCCAGTGTTGCCATCCTGGGCGCCCCCAGGTGTGCAGCCACCGTCAGTCGAGTGCCAGACGGAGGGAGGGGTCAGCTTCCAGGAGAACCCTCCCAGCCGACTCCTGGTCCTTGCATCTCTCCCTCCCTGCCCCCAGTCCATTCCACATGCTGCTGGTCAGTTCCTCCTGACAAGTCCTTCTGCTCTCAGCAGGGACAAAGGATGAAGCATCCAGCAGGGGGACGGCAGCGGAAAGGCCAGGAGATGGAAATGACCATACTGGGCTGGGCAGGGGGCTGGAGGAGCCACTAGGAATCCAGTGCTGGAATTTTAAATCCTGAGTGGGGACTGCTGAGACCATGGGGACTCCTGAGACTGTAGGGATGGCTGAGACCGTGGGGGCTGCTGAGACTGTGGGGACGGCTGAGACCGTGGGGGCTCCTGAGACCGTGGGGACTCCTGAGACCGTGGGGGCTGCTGAGACCGTGGGGACTCCTGAGACCGTGGGAACTCCTGAGACCGTGGGGACGGCTGAGACCGTGGGGACGGCTGAGACCGTGGGGACTCCTGAGACCGTGGGGACGGCTGAGACCGTGGGGACTCCTGAGACCGTGGGGACGGCTGAGACCGTGGGGACTGCTGAGACCGTGGGGGCTGCTGAGACCGTGGGGACTCCTGAGACCGTGGGGACGGCTGAGACCGTGGGGATGGCTGAGACCGTGGGGACTCCTGAGACTGTGGGGACTCCTGAGACCGTGGGGGCTGCTGAGACCGTGGGGACGGCTGAGACAGTGGGGTCTGTTGAGACCGTGGGGATGGCTGAAACCGGGGGGTGGGTGCTGCAGGGTGGGACCCCCCGCCCCCACCCCGAGCCAGCCGGTTGGGAACAATGCCATTTCAAGCTAGACCAGAAGAAGAACTTCCTGTGACCCAGCGTGAGCCAGCATGCTCTCCTCACAGTGTGCCCGCTGCCCGCCCATAGGGCTGCTGGGGAGGCTTGCCCAGACGAGCAGGTGCAGCCCGCATGTCTGGGGCCTGGGCTGGGGGACTGGTCAGTTGTCTTCACCCCGTCAGCCCCGTGTGGCCCCCTCTGGCCAGGGCTGCTGCTGGATAGGAGCTCCGGAATGTCTGTGGGTGGTGGAGGCCCTCTACCCCGTGAGGCAGCCCGGCTGCTGGGACTTGTCCAGATGCCATCAGGGCCAGAACATCTCATTAATGAGCAGAGTCCAGGACAGGGGCTGCAAGCCCTTGGGTGGGAAGAGGCTGGGCCTCTTCGAGGAGCCTGTGCCTTCCTGGCGTCAGCCCTGTGGCCAGGAAGGCTGAGGCAGAGGCGGAGAGAGGACCTGGGTCTCAGGCCACCTTTGCCTTGGGATGGTGCAAGTTGCTCGCCCTCTCTGAGCCCGGCTCACCTCCCCTGCCTTCCCTGCAGGCTGGTGCTGGGCGTTGGGGGTGTGGAGTTCCGCAGTGTCCAGCGCCCCACAGATCCCAGCCGGGAGGCCCCTGAATCTCACGCCCCTCAGAGGCAGCCCCTGGGGAGGCCCTGAGCTCTTTCACTTCCCCAGCACAGGGCTCCCTGAGTGCTTCACACCTCCAGTGGGGTCCACTTTGCCACCTTCCGAAATGCATCACTGATGTCTCAGGGGAGTGCCAGGTGGACTAAGGCTGGGCAGATGGGGTGACTTAGTAGACAGAGTATGTCTCAGGCCTGAATTCAGTTCACCACTGGGCCCCTGGGACGGAAGCCTGTTTTCTCTGAGCCTGTTCCCTCCATTCTAAATCAGTAACCAGAGGTGACTTGACCTCTTAGCCGCCAGGCTGTGACCCCGATGTGTGGCAAGGCTGACTGTCAGCTGGGAGTGCAGGACGCACACCATTCCCGGCCGCAGACCCCCCCACACACACGTTCTGGGACCCCTCTCTGCATATTAGGGTGCTGGCCCGGCCTCCTTCTCCCTTGGCAGGTTGAGTGCCGGAATCGACGCGCTTCCTCGGTCCCTTTGGCCCCGCGATGAGGCTCCCGCTCCCGCAGGCCAAGGCTTGGCCTGTGCACCTGCCGCGCACGTCCCGGAGTTGGGGCGGGGGAGGGAATCGGCCTTCAAACAGAGGGTCCCCAGGCCCGCGCGCCGCCCCGTCCCTGCCCTGCGTCCCGAACCGCCACCGCCGCCGCATCCTCCCCGCGCAGGGTTGAAGACGCCGGAGTCAAGCGAGCCGGGGCCGGGATTTCGGAGCAGGAGCATCCTGGTGGTCCCGGCAGTTCGAGTCGCGCCCGGGTGGTGGCGGTTGCCCGCGGGTCCCAGCCCAGGCAGTGGCCTCGGAGGGGGAGTGGGGAGGAGGGGAGGGGAAGGGGAAAGGGGGAAGGCGTCCCGACTCCGCCCCCGGCCCAGGCCCCGCCTTGCGCCCGCTCCCAGGCTGCGGGACCGCGGAGCGCAGAGCAGAAGCCAGGCGCCCACGGGCTGGGGGGCACGCGGGCCGAGATGCGCGCCCGCCTGCCGCCCCCGCTCCCGGGCCTGGGAGCGGCGCGACTCCATGGCAGGTAGCAGCGGCCTGGGCGGCGGGGCCGGGCAAGGGGCCGCTCTGCGGGCGTCCCGTGCGCCGCTGCTGCTTGTGGCTCTAGTGCTGGGCGCCTACTGCCTCCGCGTCCTCCCCGGCCGCTGCCCGCCAGCCGCCCGCGACCCCGCACCGGCCCCCGCGCTCTCTGAGCCGTCCAGCTCGGTCCGCCGCCCGGGAGCACCTGACCTGCCCGTGGCCAGCGGTCCCGGCCGCCGGCGCTTCCCGCAGGCGCTCATCGTGGGCGTGAAGAAGGGCGGCACGCGCGCCCTGCTGGAGTTCCTGCGGCTGCACCCCGATGTCCGCGCGCTGGGCTCTGAGCCGCACTTCTTTGACAGGTGCTACCAGCGCGGCCTCGCCTGGTACCGGTGAGCACCCTGGCCTGTCCGCCCTGACCGGCGCCTTCCCGGGGAGGGCATCGTGCGCCCCAGGGAGCAGTGGGGCGAGGTTTCCGGGCAGTGGGGTTGGGACCGCCCTGTGGGGGGCCCAGGCCTGACCTGGGGTCACCGCTCCGGAAGAAGGAATGATACCTAGCTAGGATTCCCTGAAACTTTGAAAACTTTGGGGAAAGCCCTGGTTCCGTTCGCTCTGCTGAGGGACCCAGCAGGACTGGGGCAGGCGGTGCCATCCCAGCCCGGAGGTCGTTTCCAGCCCGTGGGACTACCTGGCAGCGTTAGAAATGCCTCTCCCTCCCTGTCACTCTGGGCAAGGAGGTGTGACTCTCTGACCGCTGGCCAGGTACCGTAGAAAGGGGCCTCTAGGTTCCAGGCAGCCACCTAGAAAGCGTCCTTCCTCCCCAAGACCCCTGAGTCTGGGCAATGGAATCCTTCTTGGTGGTCCTGGGAGTCCGGAGAAAGTCTGGGCTTTGGAAAGGAGGAGACTGCCTTTCGGGGAGTGCCCAGGGTGAATCCAGCCCCATGCATGGGGCTCTGTCCTGCCTCTACCCATGATGGACATGGGGTGTGGCAGTGGAATGTGGGGAGCGCGCAGCCCCAGCTGAAGCAGCCCGCGCTGGTGGCTGCTCATCCCCAAGCTTGGACCGACCCCTGCTGAGAGGACCCTGCCCAACGCCACCTGGGGAGTCAGTTGAGGTGGCGGGACCCAGACGCTTCTCCAGGTGCCCCAGTTTCTCCGTTCCTGATCCTCTGATCCTCTTCCTCCCCTCACGCCTACCCCTATTTGTTAACTTTGCCTTTTGTACTAAAACTACTCTTGGGTTTGGAGGGTAGGCAGGGAGGGGCTCTGTGAGAGGAGAGGGGCTCGCTTCTGAGATCTGAAGGGCTGGTGCCAGCGTGGGGTACTGGGAAAGTCAGGTGGTGGCTGGGGGACGTGGAGTCCATTCCTGGGGCTCACCTGGCTGAATCAGGCATCCTCAGCTCAGGCTCCAGGGAGAGACCTCACTCCCCTGACGGCAGGCAGGGGTCAGAATGCATCCCTAATCCCTGCTGCAGGGAGGAGGGGAGGAGGGGCTGCCAAGCTAGAAGTTGGGGAGGAGCGGAGGGGCGGGAGGGATAAAGGGAGAAGGGGCTTTGGGTTGAGGATGTGCAATTAAGTGGAGTAAACACTTCAGAGCCACCCCTGACCCCATGAGTTTTGACAAGAGACTGGGATGGGATCTGTGCTGGGCTGTGAGGAGCCACAGGGGAAGCTAGGGTTGGGTTTAGCCCTAGAGGGTTCTGGAAGAGCCCAGGCTCTTGAGGCCAGTCCAGGCCCACTCTGGGCATGTGTCCAGCCCTGGGGTATCAGTCTGGGGAGGATGAGAGGCAGCCAAGGCCAGGCCCAGCCTGGGGGTCAGCTCCTTAGCCCTGGGGGTAGGGTTCCAGGGACACTGACGTGCCTGGGGTTGGAGGAGGGGTACAGAAGGGTGACTGCTCTGGTAGATTCTTGACTTCCTCATGTTTTAGAATGGGAAGGGGTGGGTATGGAGAATTCCAAGGGTCAGGTCCTGTGGCCTCTGGGGTTTTCCCTTGGACCAACCGTGCTGACCCCTCACTGGGCAGTGCAGAGCCAGTAGAGCTGGGCCCGCTGAGCTTCCGGACTACAGTGTCCTTGTGCTGTCTGAGGGGGCATGGCCACGTGGGGCTGGTGTGCCCCTAGGTGCCTGTGCTTCTGTCCTTTCAGCCTGCTACGAGCCTGCAGTGAGCCTCTGAAAGTTCTCACCCTGTCTCAGTTTCCCCAACTGCAAGGCCACATTGTCTGCTCTTCAGACCCTGGGCTGGGCCCCCAGTGCCTGCTCTGGGTGCTGGCTGTGGGGAGGCGAGCAGAGAGGAGTAGCCAGGGCCCCCAGTTGAGTCTCTGGGCCACTGCTCCCACTGGGCTGTGACTGACCTAGTTCCAGGCGGTGACCTGGCCTTCCTGTGGCCTCGGCAGGTGGGTCCTGGGTTGACTTTGGCCATCGGCCTTTCTTCCCACCTCTCCACCTCAGTCATCTCATCCAGGCTCTTGAGGGGCCTCCCACTTGGGGACTGTAGCTCACAAGTGCCCCCGAGCTCAGCACATGCTTAGCTGTTCACCCACTAGTGAAGCACCTGTGTCTGCCAGGTGCGGGGTTCACGCGGACTCCCCAAGGTCTCCGTCTGCGAAGGGTGCCCTGTCTGGGGGCAAATGGGGGCTGTACTTTGACCGTAATCTTTTAGAAAAGCAAGAAGAGGGTCGGTCACAGTGGCTCACGCCTGTAATCCCAGCAATTTGGGAGGCTGAGGCAGGTGGATTACCTGAGGTCAGGAGTTTGAGACCAGCCTGGCTAATGTCGTGAAACCCCATCTCTACCTAAAATACAAAAATTAGCCAGGCATGGTGGTGGGTGCCTGTAATCCCAGCTACTTGAGAGGCTGAGGCAGGAGAATTGCTTGAACCCGGCAGGCAGAGGTTGTAGTGACCTGAGATAGCGCCGCTGCACTCCAGCTTGGGAGGCAGGAGTCAGCTGGAGTGCAGCTCTGTCTCAGAAACAAACAAAACAGAAGAAAAGCAAGAAGAGGCAAGGAGCAGGGTGGGTAGGGGAACCCCTTAGTTCCTGGTTTGCAAGAGCAGTGGGTGCACGGAGTGGGGTCTGAGTATGTAGCGGGGAGGGACCTGGGCTCCTGTGGGGGATGCAGTCCCCCTGCACTTTCTGACTTTGGCATCTGCCAGGCCCTTTTGGTATCTGTGAGTCTCAGACCTGAGGTGTGGGGCAGGAGGAGGGAGGCTGAGACGGAGGAGGGAGGGTTGCCCGGGGCTGGATGAAAGCCACAGGGAAATGCACACCAGATGAGGTGGGCTCCACAGGAAGGGAGGGTCCTTATAGCAACTTGTCAGATGTTTGTCACACCGAGGTCCAGTCCTGCTCCTCTCCCTCCTCCCCCGTCTCTCCCATCTCATCCACACCCGGGCTAGGACAGGCTTCAGATGCCTGGGGAGGGAAAGTAATTGATCCCAAAGATCTCTGATCTCTGAGCTGGTTTGTGCAAGAGGGGGCCTGGAAAGCCCTTGCCGCCTCTCTGTGTTCCCACCGCCTTTCCACGGCAGGGGGTCCGGGAACTCCATCCCCCTTCGGAGCTCTCTCTGACTCTTTGGAGAGGAGGCCTGGCAGGGCGAACATTCCTGTTTTGGTGCTGGTCCCTCCAGCAGGCGGGAAGAGGAGGATATTCAGTCACTGGTGTGCTTTCTGGGAAAGGAAAGGGGTGGGCTTCTGGTCTCGCTTGGTGCCTGGGGTCAAGAACGTCCAGACGGGAGGGAAGGGCCGAGGGGAAAGGCAGGCAGTGACTTTGGATGAGGCCTGGGGTCTGTCGCCTTCCAGCACTGGCCGGGTTTCTCTCTGTGGGCATCGTCAGCGTGGTCCCGTGGTGGTTGCGGCGGGGGCTGGGGGTGCCTCCCCTTCTCATGACCTCCTCTCAGGGATGGGGGTGCCCCTGAGCTGCCAGGCCTCAGACCTTGGTACTGCCACCATCTAAGGCCTCTGTGTTTGTCCCTGGGACGCTGGGTGCGATTCCCATGCGGGCTGCAGCTGTGAGAGGTGGGGCGGGGAGTGCAGGGGCTCTGGGACCAACACCGCCCTTCCAGGTAGGCTGGAAGGAGGCAGCCCCCAAGAGTGGGAAGAGGGAGGGCTGAGCCCCACGTTCACCCCCAACAACCCTGCCCCTCCCAGTCTCCCTGTGGCTGCTTCTGAAGTGGCAGCGAGTGGGTGGAGGGAGGCCCAGCTCCTTCTGTCACCAAGATGGAGGAGGACTTGTCGGGTGACGTCTGTAGGCCAGCTCTGCCCAGGGCCTGGTTCTGCGGGGCGGCGGGAAGGCTCCTGTGCCGCCCACCCCCGCTCTGCCCCGCTCCTGGTGGGTGTTGTGGGGGAAGCCTGGATTCTCTCCTGCTGCTGTCCTCACACATCCTCCCTCCCACCTCCAGCGCTCTCCGCACTGGGATCTGTGCAGCTGCCTCTGGCCCAGCCTGCGTTTCCCTGGGGGTCTGAGCAGGAAAAGGGAACTCAGGACCTGCCTCCCAGGGGCTCAAGTCTGGGGCGGTCACTCCTGGCAGGGCAGCCTCCTGGCAGGGGCTGGTCCTGGGGCTGTCAGCAGGGGTGGGGGAAGCCCCCTCAGAGGGCAGGAGGCAGGGCTGGGCATGACCAGCAGGGCATCCCCTCCCTAACATAGTTCCTGTTTCTATCGACCTAGTTCCCAGCCCTCCCCAGCTCTCCCTCGGAGCTGTTTGCTCAGCTGACCTGCCGCTCCCTGCCCTGCCCGACCTCACCCTGCACTACCTGGCTGGCAGGTGCTGCCCGGGGCACTGCTGGGGGTGCCTGGGCCTGCCTGGGCTGGGCACCCAGGATGGGCTCTCTGCCCAGGTGGGACAGTCCTGGGCTGCGGTCGGCCGATTCCCCCGGGACCTTGGGACTGGGTCAATGCCCTCCTCCCCTGTGTCAGAATGAGGAGAATCTCAGAAAGGCCCCCTCCCTGGCCTGGCACCCTGGCAACCTGCAAGATCTGGGGAGCCACAGTGGCCCAGAGTCTTGGGAAGATCTTCAGGCTGGCGCCACCACGTCTCCGACTTTCCTCACATGTGCTGGGCTCTGCTGATGACTTTTTGGCCTCCTGAGTCCGGGCCCAGGTTGATGAGAATTCATAGGGCTACAATTAAAGATGGGGAGAGAGGCCAGCTGCAGTGGCTCACCCCTGTAATCCCAGCAATTTGGGAAGCCGAGGTGGGCGGATCACCTGAGATGAGGAGTTCGAGACCAGCCTGGCCAACATGGCGAAACCCCCTGTCTACTAAAAATACAAAAATTAGCTGGGTGTGGTGACAGGCGCCTGTAATCTCAACTACTCTGGGGGCTGAGGCAGAAAAATCGCTTGAACCCAGGAGGCAGAGGTTGCAGTGAGCCGAGATCGCGCCACCACACTCCAGCCTGGGTGGCAGAGCAAGACTCCGTCTCAAAAAACAAAGAAAGATGGAAGAGATGTAATTACATCAGGGGAGGGAGGGAGCAGGGAGGGCTACTTTTTGTTGAGGACACTGTCAATAATTGGTGCAGGGCTGATGTAGGGGATGCTGTCAACCACCGAGTGAAAGGGTGACCTCGAGTGATCTAGGCGGGCGGGCCTCGGGGTACTTGGTCTGGGATGAGAAAGGAGTTGGGGCAGCCTAGTTCCAGGAAAGTGTGCGTCCAGTGGGAGGGAGCAGGCTCTGGAAGCGAGGATGGCAGGGATTGCACAAGGAAGATATGTGGGTGGTGAGGAGCATGTTGTGCCTTCCCGCCAGCGACCATCATCCTCTTATTCTCAGTGCAGCAGCAGGTGGGGCAGGCCGGTGGAACAGGCCCGGCTGCAGGCCGGCGCTGGGCTGAGCACCCTCACAGTCCATGTTCCAGGCTGCCCAGTCGCACAGGTTAGGAGGGGGGGGCCCAAGCAGAGAGGAAGTCTTGCCCACCTTGGAGGCCTGGGCTTCCCGGGCATAAGGGGGCCTTGGTCCCGGGCCCCTAGGGGTCGGTCTAGAGCTGGGTAGGCTCAGACCCCCTCTCCTTGCACCCATCCCGCAGGAGTCTGATGCCCCGAACCCTGGATGGGCAGATCACCATGGAGAAGACCCCCAGCTACTTCGTGACGCGGGAGGCCCCCCGCCGCATCCACGCCATGTCCCCGGACATGAAGCTGATTGTGGTGGTGAGGAACCCCGTGACCCGGGCCATCTCCGACTATGCCCAGACGCTCTCCAAGACCCCGGGCCTGCCAAGCTTCCGCGCCCTGGCCTTCCGCCACGGCCTGGGCCCTGTGGACACAGCCTGGAGCGCCGTCCGCATCGGCCTGTACGCTCAGCACCTGGACCACTGGCTGCAATACTTCCCCCTGTCCCACTTCCTGTTTGTCAGCGGAGAGCGTCTGGTCAGTGACCCGGCCGGAGAGGTCGGTCGCGTGCAGGACTTCCTGGGCCTGAAACGGGTTGTCACGGACAAGCACTTCTACTTCAACGCCACCAAGGGCTTCCCCTGCCTCAAGAAGGCCCAGGGTGGCAGCCGTCCCCGCTGCCTGGGCAAGTCCAAGGGCCGGCCACACCCGCGTGTGCCCGCAGCCGTGGTCCGGCGCCTGCAGGAGTTCTACCGGCCCTTCAACCGCAAGTTCTACCAGATGACCGGCCAGGACTTTGGCTGGGGCTGAGCGGTGCCCTGGGGATGCTCAGCGCCTTGATTGACATCCGCTCACCCGGCCAGAGCAGGCTGCATGCACGTGCTGGGCAGAGAGGAATATTTAAGAAATAAAGCTCGGACCCAGATTTTTCCACAAAACCTCGAGGTTGGAGGGTGGAGGTGCTGCCCCCGGGGATGCGATAACCATACCAGCGAACTCCACGGGGCACTGACTGTGTGCCTCATGCCACCGTTTTTGTTTTTGTTTTTTTTTTTTTTGAGACGGAGTCTCACTCTGTCGCCCAAGCTGGAGTGCAGTGGTGCCATCTCTACTCATTTCAACCTCCGCCTCCCGGGTTCAAGCAATTCTCCTGCTTCAGCCTCCCAAGTAGCTGGGATTACAGGCATGTGCCACCACGCCTGGCTAATTTTTTGTATTTTTTTTTTTTTTAGTGGAGACGGGTTTCACTGGGTTAGCCAGGATGGTCTCGATATCCTGACCTCGTGATCTGCCTGCCTCGGCCTCCCATAGTGCTGGGATTACAGGCATGAGCCACCGCACCCAGCTCAAAACTCATTCTTTATATACCCTCGGAGGTGGGTGGTGTGCCTGGTCAGGTCTAGCGTGTGAGCTCAGAGAGGCTAAGGGCCTGCCCAATGACATGCGGTTTAGCCCTAGTGATGCTGGGGGCCGTGGTCAGGCTCTCTTCTCAGCTCTGGGAGGCCGGGCAGGGTTGTCCTCGTGTTCAGGATGAGGAAACTGAGGCCACAGGCTGCTCTGTGGAGTGGTGGGGCAGGATTAAAGTCAGGTCTGCACCCACCACCTCTGCTGATCCGGAATCCAGGTGTGAAGTGGACGCTTCCTTCTGGAGCCTTGTGGAATTGCCTGAGTGTTGGTGAGGTCAGTGAGTGTTGGGTGTGTGCACAGGGCGATGATTAATAGCCTCCTAGCCTTCTCTGCAGAGGCCCACCCATTCAGGCCCCACCCACTCTCAGGCCCCACCCATTCAGGCCCCACCTACTCCCCCAGGCCCCTGCTGCCCCAGTTCCACTGTGTTTGTTCTGTGCCCGCCCCTGGGGACAGGGCTGGAATTAGTGGCCCTCTGCAGTCCAGCTGCCTGCTCATAACTGAGGCCAGACTCAGGCAGGCTGAGGTGCCCTGTCCACCCCTGTGTCCTGGGAGCGGGAGGGTCCCCTCGGGAATGACTCTCATCTGCTCCTGGCCACGTGCTGTCACGTGCTGTCTGCCAGGTGCCCACCAGCTGCCCTGATGATGACTTCCGGGGTTGCCTGGGCTTAGCCCCAGGCCTGTCACGGGGACTGGCTATGGTCTCCACAGCCCCGCTGAGTCCCACAGGCCCTGATATGGCCTTTCTGCCTCTCAGCTAGTTGGAGCCACTCCTTGTCTTGGGGCCCAGGGATGCAGACAGTGAGGAAGGATTTGCAGGAGGGGCTGCGTCTGGACGCCCAGCCCTCCTCCTGCTAGTTTCTGGGCCCAGTGGACGCTCCACTCTGCAGCTGCCCTGAGGGGCACGCACTTCCTCCAGGCCCCTCCATCCCAGGCCAGGACAGAGGCAGGGCTGGAGGCTGGTTCCCAGCTCCCCTCTAAGCACCTTCCCAGCGACCACAGTGGCAACATGGTGGGCAAATGTGGTCCCAGATGTGGACAAGTCACAGGCACAGCCTCCGTCCTACCTCAAAGCTCTGCTGTGGATGGAGGGGAAAGGGCCCACCCGACTGACAGCAGCCTTGGGAAGAGGGAACAGACCACCTTGGATCCCTGCCAGGAGGGGATCACTGGGCTGGGCTGCTCTGTCTCCACCCCTTGCATGGGTGCCCTCTGTGAAGACTGGGCCGACTGCCTGCCCCAGGCGTGGGGGTGGGAAGGAAGACAGGACAGCTCCTGGCCCCTGGTGACCCAGTTCCCAGCCTGGTGCATATGGATTTCTTCTTCCTGGACACACCCTTCTCATGCCTGGGCAGTTTCAGGGACTGCTCACCATCGTCCCAGCACCTCTTTTGTTCTACTGTGAGCTCTCCGGATGGCAGCCGGAGGGCCATCGCAGAATAAACCAGATACTATTATTTTAAAGTGCTCTGAGCCGGGCGCGGTGGCTCAAGCCTGTAATCCCAGCACTTTGGGAGGCCGAGACGGGCAGATCACGAGGTCAGGAGATCGAGACCATCCTGGCTAACACGGTGAAACCCCGTCTCTACTAAAAAAAATACAAAAAACTACCCGGGCATGGTGGCGGGCGCCTGTAGTCCCAGCTACTTGGGAGGCTGAGGCAGGAGAATGGCGTAAACCCGGGAGGCGGAGTTTGCAGTGAGCTGAGATCTGGCCACTGCACTCCAGCCTGGACGACAGAGGAGACTCTGTCTCAAAAAAAAAAAGAAAAAAAAAGAAAAAAAATACTCTGATCCCCACCTTTACCCCTTATTGCTTCTAGGATGAAAATCAAACTCCAGGTCACAGCTGTGACAGCCCTCTACGGCTTGCCCCTCAGTCCTACATGCGCTCTTCATTCGAGTATGCCCGCCACACTGGCACCTGCCAGCTCCTTCCACCTGCCGTGGCCTGTCCAGCTTCACAGGCTTAGCATGTGCTGTTCCCTCTATCTGGAATGCCTTTCCCTGCAGAAGGTGCTGATGGAGATGGAGGCAGCCTTTGAGGGGGCAACTGTGCTCTCACTGAGGCTCTGCTACTTTCCTCCTTCTGTTTGGAGTTCCTTTTCTGAGTCCACCAAATGGCCCCACTGTTCCCTTCCCGACACAGAGCTGTGAGGGGTGGGGCACTGGTTTGGCTGGCTTTGGGGCCTGAACCCAGGGCCTGGAGGGGTAGACTCTGGAAGCAGCGAGGGGAGAGGGTGGGCTGGCGTGTTCTGCACCCCCTGAGTGGGAACTCCGCCTAACCACCAGCACCCAATGCCGGTGAGGTGCCCAGCTGGGCCTCCGAACACACGGAGGACAGATGTGGGGGGACCTGTGGGCTGCATGCGGGGAGAGGCTCCCTGGGAGAGTCATCGGCCTTTAATTAAAGTCCCTAAATTGCTTCCCCAGCTGCTCCGTGGGTTTTCCATGTTGGAATGTTCCAGATGGGGCGAGAAGCGCTGATTCAATTACCCTCTTCCTGTCCCGCCCAGTGGAGAGGAAGGGGCCTGGGAGCCCATCTCCAGCCCTCCTGCCCCAGCCAGACCAGGATGGTGTAGGCCATGGGTTGGGGTCCTCACAGCCCTGGGAGTCCAGGAAGGGGCTCGGAGAAGCCTGGGGAGGAGGCTGCTTCCACCTCGAGGGTCCTTACAAAGCCCAGGCCCTCCTGGCCCACCGGGATGGGTGGGTGGGACCAGGTGACCGTCTCTCTGCCCCGAGCCTTGCACACATGGGCATGGAAGCCCCGAGCAGGCCCTGGCTCCAGCAACCCAGTCGCAAAGGGGAGACAGGGAAGGGTCAGCCCCTGGGCCCACCCTCTCCGTGGGCCTGAAAATATTTGTGAAGCCCTGTCATAGAGGGAGAGAGGAGACTAGAGAGGGCCAGCAGCTTGCCCGCCTCTCGCTGCACCAGCCCTTCCTGCGAGGCCCAACCCTGGGGAGCTCTGAGATCCCCATGTGCAGGGAGTCAGTCTGTGGGGGGAATCTGGCTCCCTCCCTCCCCTGGGGCAGGGGTCCTCACTGGGTCGATCACCTGACCTGGGGGTCCTCAGAGCTCAGTTGGAGCTGCTGACCCCTGTCCTACGTTGCGGGACAGGCCTGGGCCCCCTGGTTCTGGACGGCCCCTCTGCCCGGGGCTGAGCCGGCTGCCCTGTGGTCAGGGCATGGGGCTGGAGGGTCAGGGGGAGGTGGGCTCTGGCTCCCTTCCTCCCAGACCCCTCAGTGTGGCCGTGCAGGGCAGAGCCAGGGGAGGGAAGGGGAAGCTGGCCCCCCGGGGTGAAGCCTGGATTGTGGGGTGCCATGGAGGGCAGTGCCTATGAGTCCCTTTTGTTCAGGAGTAGGGGTTGTTTGGGGGAAAGGCCTGTTTCCCCTGGGCCATGTGGCCAGATCTAGAGGCCCCTTGCAAGCCTGAGATGATCTGGATCCTGGGCTCCAGGAGGGGGCCAGGCCACGGGTGAGAGGGCCTTGAGTGACTTAAAATGAATTGAGTCCCCTTGGAGCTCCTGTCCCCACCCCTTTCCTGACTCCCAGCCCTGAGCCCCTTCTCCTGTCTGCCAGCCTGTCCTGGGCGCCTTGTTCCCGTAAGGAGCTGTGGGGTTGTGATTTCCACGCGGGTTCCTCTGCAGGGGCTTCACCACAGCCCAGGACAGGCCGGGGACCCCAGGAAGGCCTGGCATGTTTTCTCCAGGGCGGCCACAGCAGCTGGCTGCTACACTAGTCTCCTCTGTCCCTGCAGAAGCTGTGCGGGGAGGGGCTGCAAATTTGCTGACCTCAGGAATGTGGGGCTTCATTTCTGCGGGACGCTCCTTTTCTAGAAGGTTCCTCTCAAACTGGCAAGGGCTGACTTCTGAGGTCTCTGTCATTGGGACCAACGCTTAAGCCAGAGGGTGCGGTGGGAGGCAGGGGTGCAGGAGCAGCCTCGGGTTCCTGGATGAATCTGTTTTATTCTGTTTTATCCATTGTAGCCCTGGGGGCAGCTCTGCGCAGCCGGGAGCCATCAGTGCCCCTGGGCAGGGCCAGTGCCAGCGCCCCTTGCAGGAAGTTCCCAAAGCACCCCTCTTTCTGGACAAAGGGGACTCACAGGTGCTGCCCACCATGGCACCCCACAATCCAGGCTTCACCACGGAAGGGGGCAGCTTCCCCTTCCCTCCCCTGGCTCTGCCCTGCACGGCCACACTGAGGGGCCCGGGAGGGAGGAAACTAGAGCCCGCCTCAGCCTGACCCTCCAGCCCCATGCCCTGACCAGAGTGGCCAGCTCAGCCCCGGGCACAGAGGCCGTCCAGAACCAGGGGCCCCAGGCCTCTCTCCCCACTCCTGAGGCCCAGACTCCTATCACGTCCTCAGGGGCTCTCGGGTTCTGAGCTTGCTCTTGCTGTGTCCTGCATGCCTGCCTTATTCCCTCGGCCGGCACGTGGGCCCCTCCTCCGTCTGTGCTCCCTGGTGCAGCAGTGCGGCTCTAGGAGTCCGGGTGGAGCCTGACTGAAGGTCTGGAGAAAGGGGAGGAGGAGGCTCAGGGACAGTGGCAGAGAGAGGCCCACAGTGGATTTCCTTCCGCCAACAGGCACCCGGGGCTAGAGCGTGTGCTTCTGAGAGCTCGCAGGGCAAGGTGGGAGGACCACGCGGAGGCCCAGCGTTGGGGGAGACGAGCAAACCACCCAACGGCCAAGAAAGCATGAATGGCAGAGGGCACGGCACAGGGCTGAGGGGAGCTGAGGCTGGGGAGAGCCCGGCGGAGAGCCCGGCAGGGAGATGGCGTTTACCTGCACCCTGGAGTGGGACCAGCCATGCCAGGCAGGCAGACTGCCGCTTCCTCGAGGGTAGGGGGGAGACAGACAAATGGGGTGGGGTGATGGAGGCTGGCTAAGAAAAATTCTGGCCTGCAGTCTCAGCACCTTGGGAGGTAGAGGCGGGCAGATCACTTGAGGTCAGGAGTTCAAGACCAGCCTGACCAACATGGCGAAACTCCCTCTCTACTAAAAATACAAAAAATTAGCTAGGCAGGGTGGCATGTGCCTCGTAATCCCAGCTACTTGGGAGGGTGAGGCAGAATTGCTCGAACCCGGGAGGCAGAGGTTGCAGTGAGCTGAGATCGTACCACTGCACTCCAGCCTGGGCAACAGACTCCCATCTCAGGAAAAAAAAAAAAAAAAAGGCCGGGCGCGGTGGCTCAAGCCTGTAATCCCAGCACTTTGGGAGTCCGAGATGGGCGGATCACGAGGTCAGGAGATCGAGACCATCCTGGCTAACACGGTGAAACCCCATCTCTACTAAAAATACAAAAAAACTAGCCAGGCGAGGTGGCGGGCGCCTGTAGTCCCAGCTACTCGGGAGGCTGAGGCAGGAGAATGGCGTAAACCCGGGAGGCGGAGCTTGCAGTGAGCTGAGATCTGGCCACTGCACTCCAGCCTGGGCGACAGAGCGAGACTCTGCCTCAAAAAAAAAAAAAAAAAAGCAAAGTGGGGACGGAAGAGCTGGCCCAGGTGGCATAAGGGACCCACTTTCCCGGCACACTGGATAGGGCACATCTGAGCCCCACTGGGCTGTTGGGGCACTTAGTGTTTCTGAAGGCAAGAGTTCTGTTTCGTGACTTAGAATTCTCTCCAGATACTGCCTCTAGATGGTTCTTTCTCTGGACTCTCCATCTGACAGTGAAGATCCTGGACCCGAAATGAGGGCCAGAGATCTAGGATGAAAACCACCCATCTCAAAACGTGCCCTCTGGATTTTAATTTATGTAACCAAGATGTGTAGTGGGCTCTACCGTCTAGGTTTTTTGTTGTTGCTGTTTGAGAAGGAGTTTCACTCTTGTTGCCCAGGCTGTGAGTGCAGTGGCGTGATCTCGGCTCACTGCAACCTCAGCCTCCCAAGTAGCTGGGATTACAGACACCCCCTACCATGCCCAGCTAATTTTTTTTTTTTTTTGAGATGGAGTCTCGCTGTGTTGCCCAGGCTGGAGTGCAGTGGCACAATCTCGGCTCACTGCAAGCTCTGCCTCCCGGGTTCACGCCATTCTCCTGCCTCAGCTTCCCAAGTAGCTGGGACTACAGGCGCCTGCCAGTACGCCCGGCTAATTTTTTTTTGTATTTTTAGTAGAGACGGGGTTTCACTGTGTTAGCCAGGATTGTCTTGGTCTCCTGACCTCGTGATCCACTTGCCTCAGCCTCCCAAAGTGCTGGGATTACAGGTGTGAGCCCCCATCCCCGGCCAATTTTTGTATTTTAGTAGAGGCAGGGTTTTGCCATGTTGATCATACTGTTCTCAAACTCGTGACCTCAGGTGATCCACCGACCTTGGCCTCTCAAAATGTTGGGATTACAGGTGTGAGCCACCATATCTGACCTTTTTGTTTTTTTCTTCTGTAGAGACAGGGTCTTGCTCTGCCACCCAGGCTGGAGTGTAGTGGTGCTATTACAGCTCACTGCAGTCTTGAACTCCTGGGTTCAGGCAATCCTCCTGCCTCAGCTTTCTGAGTAGTTGGGGCTACAGGCACGTGCTACCATGCCTGGCTAATTTTTTCTATTCTTTCTTTTTGTAGAAATAGGGTCTCACTCTGTTGCTCAGGCTGGTCTCAAACTCCTGAGCTCAAGTGATTCTCCTGCCTCAAGCCTCCCAAAGCACTGGGATTGCAGGTGTGAGATGCTGCACCTGGCCATCTAAATTTGTGCCAGTGAACTCTGTGATGTTTCCATGACACAAAGTCACCTTATGATGCATTTTTCAGACCATAGCCTGTCGTTAAGTGAGGCACTTAACTGGAGGAGGGTGTGTGCTGGGCTGGGGTCCCTGGGGCCAGTGCAGGGAGCTCCAGGGCTGGTCAGGAGCAGACAGGAGCCAGGGGAGCCAAGGTCAGAGCCTTTCCAGGGGTTTCCAGGGGAAAGGCAGGGCACGGTGGGGAAATGGCTTGGGGCTGGTCAGTCTGAGTAATTCCAGTGGGCTCTGGGACCTTTGCTGTCCCTGGTTGTTTGGTGCTTGGCCCTTGGTGACTGAGGGCAGGGGACATGAGCTTGTGCTGTGAGAGTTAGATAAGGAGGTGGTTCAGAGGCGGACTCTGGAGGGCAGGGAAGATGGAAACTATGTAGCTGTTAGTTTGGCCCTGTGATTAATGGATGCCAAATGGACAAATGCCACATCTAAGAAAACACAGAACACCAGCCTTGTGTCCAAGGCTCTGTGCCCGGAAGCCACTCCCTCTGAAGCCACCGCCCCGGGGACACGTCTCAGATGTGAGCTGTGCTCAGGCTCATTCTGGTCCCAGGGCTGGGCCCATGTTGTGGGGCGGGGGGCGGCTCCTCCCTGAGCAGGGCTGATCCCGCCGTACTCCACCTCGCTGGTGGTCTCCCAGGGTGGGTGCAGGGAGTTCAGGGAAGACTGTGGATGACTTGGGGGCATGGGTTGTGTGAGGCACGCTGGCCTGGATAAAAGAGGTTTGGTCAAAATCGTGGGTGGGTGAGGATGGACATGCCAGGCAGGGCCCACGGTGGCCCCTGGAGGCTGCCTGTCTGCTGGGGTTCACAGGTGGGGCCCCACCCTCTAGACCAGGGTGCCAAGCCCTGCATCTCCATCTGGGCTGGGGGTAGGTCCTGCCTGTCAGAGGACTCTGGCATGGCAGCCACCGGGGAGACAGGACGACGAGCAGAACACCGAGGCCACGGAGACCCTCAGGTGCATGTACCACCTGCAGGCGACACCCTGCTGCGGAGCCCTGGGGCCTGGGACGCTCTGCCCCACCTCATTTTTTTTTTTAATTTTTATTTTTGGAGACAGGGTCTCACTCTGTTGCCCACGCTGGAGTGCAGTGGCACGATCTCGGCTCACTGCAGCCTCCGCTTCCTGGGTTCAAGCGATTCTCCTGCCTCAGCCTCCTGAGTAGCTGAGATTACACGCGCCCGCCACCACACCTGGCTAATTTTTGTATTTGCAGTAGAGATGGGGTTTCACCATGTTGTCCAGGCTGGTCTCGAGCTCCTGACCTCAAGTGATCCGCCCGCCTCACCCTCCCGAAGTGCTGGGATTACATGCGTGAGCCGGCCAGCCCCACCTCTTTTTTTTTTTTTTTTTTTTTTTTGAGACGGAGTCTTGCTCTGCCACCCAGGCTGGAGTGCAGTGGCCGGATCTCAGCTCACTGCAAGCTCCGCCTCCCGGGTTTACACCATTCTCCTGCCTCATCCTCCGAGTAGCTGGGACTACAGGCGCCCGCCTCGTCGCCCGGCTAGTTTTTTGTATTTTTAAGTAGAGACAGGGTTTCACCGTATTAGCCAGGATGGTCTCGATCTCCTGACCTCGTGATCCGCCCGTCTCGGCCTCCCAAAGTGCTGGGATTACAGGCTTGAGCCACCGCGCCCGGCCTAGCCCCACCTCTTGAGGAATGATGAGACTCTTCTAATGCAGTCGCCAACAACCAGTGCTGCTGAGGCTTCCGGGGACATACAGGACAAGATCCTCCCCCTCAAAGCCAGGCTCTGGCTGGGAGGCAGAGGAATTCTTTTCATGCTGCCTAATCTCAGCCACATTGAGTGTGCTTTTTGCTGAAGGAGCCGCCAAAAACAGTCAACCCAAACCGTTAATGCAAAGCTATTGCCAGCAGGATTCCATACACGAGAGTTCTGATGATAGGGAAGCAAGCTCCCATTGGGCCGCAGAGAACAATCGCGGACCTTGTTCTCCTCGTCTCTGCTCCCGGCGCTCCGTGAGCAGACCCGCGTACGGGGGGATTGCTGGCCGGACCCGACAGCCTCCCGTGGTTAGATACTATCATCTTTTCTGTCTCCCACGAGGGAGGACGACGGCCTATCTGATGAAAAGCCGGTCTCCTGCTGAGGATGGATGCGCAGCAGGGGAGGGGACTCCTGCCAAGCATGCCGGGTTTTTGGGGAGAAGCATCTGGAGACTGTCTGGCCCTGGTTTCACTGTCTGGACTCTGGTTGGGAAGGGAGGCAGCCCCTTGTGCAAGGATGATCAGAGGCTCTAGGGCATCCATCACTGGCTGGCCCTATCGGGGTGCACAGTTAGGGGATGCATGCAGGCCTGGGGAGAGCACGGCAAAGGGTCCAGAACTGCTGGCAAGCCTTGGACGAGTCAAAGGAGGCATATTCAGGACTCCCCTGGTCCCGGGGAGGTCACTGTTCAACTCTTGGTGAGCTCAAAAACAGCCCAGAATGGCCGGGTGTGGCGGTTCACACCTGTAATCCCAGCGCTTCGGGAGGCCGAGGCGGGCGGATCACTTGAGATCAGGAGCTTGAGACCAGCCTGGCCAACATGGTGAAACTAAAAATACAAAAATCAGTTGGGCGTGGTGGCACGCACCAGTAATCCCAGCTACTTAGGAGGCTGAGGCGTAAGAATCACCTGAATCTGGGAGATGGAGGTTGCAGCGAGCTGAGATCGTGCCACT
Organism: Trachypithecus francoisi; assembly: GCF_009764315.1. NCBI lineage: Eukaryota > Metazoa > Chordata > Mammalia > Primates > Cercopithecidae > Trachypithecus > Trachypithecus francoisi. The sequence continues at coordinate 113,136,776 of NW_022681460.1, forward strand.
GCACTCCAGCCTGGGCAACAGAGTGAGACTCGGTCTCAAAAAAAAAAAAAAAAAGAAAGAAAAAGTAATTACTGAAAGCCCCAAAGAGCTTTTGTGTGTGTGAATTATATCCAAGGCTGGCTACATAAATAATTTTCAGGGCCTAGTGCAAAATGAAAAATGAGAAACAAAGTGTTGTGAAAGGTGCTAAAGTAGAAAGCTTTGCTCTTTCTCCACCATCCCTTTTTCCTTCTCTCCTTCCTCTCCTAGCTTGTCATGGTGGTTCTGTTTGCTACTTTGTGTCATTCTAAGTAAAGAACAAGAAACGTTTAAAAGGCCGGGCGCGGTGGCTCAAGCCTGTAATCCCAGCACTTTGGGAGGCCGAGACGGGCGGATCACGAGGTCAGGAGATCGAGACCATCCTGGCTAATACGGTGAAACCCCGTCTCTACTAAAAATACAAAAACTAGCCGGGCGAGGTGGCGGGCGCCTGTAGTCCCAGCTACTTGGGAGGCTGAGGCAGGAGAATGGCGGAAACCCAGGAGGCGGAGCTTGCAGTGAGCTGAGATCCGGCCACTGCACTCCAGTCCGGGCGACAGAGCGAGACTCCGCCTCAAAAAAAAAAAAAAAAAAAAAGAAACGTTTAAAATATTAACATACATTTTACAAATTTTACAATTCATCTTTGTTTTTTTTGAGGCGAGTCTCGCTCTGTCACCCAGGCTGGAGTGCAGTGGCACGATCTTGGCTCACTGCAAGCTCCGCCGCCCAGCTTCACGCCATTCTCCTGCCTCAGCCTCCCGAGTAGCTGGGATTACAGGCGCCCGCCACCACGCCGACTAATTTTTTTTTTTTGGATTTTTAGTAGAGACGGGGTTTCATCATGTTGGCCAGGCTGATCTTGAACTCCTGGCCTCATGATCCACCCGCCTCAGCTTCCCAAACTGCTGGGATTACGGGTGTGAGCCACCACACTCGGCCTCTTTTTTTTTTTTTTTTTGAGATGGAATCTAACTCTGTTGCGCAGGCTGCAGTGCAGTGGTGCAATCTTGGTTCACTGCAACCTCCACCTCCAGGTTCAAGCTATTCTCCTGCCTCAGACTTCCGAGTAGCTGGGATTATAGGAGTGTGCCACCACGCCCGGCTGAGTTTTGTATGTTTAGTGGAGACGGGGTTTCACTATGTTGGCCAGGCTGGTCTTGAACTCCTGACCTCAAGTGACCCACCCGCCTCGGCCTCATAAAGTGCTGGGATTACAGGCGTGAGCCACCGCGCCCAGCCTTGTCTGGCCTCTTTCTTGGAAGTTACACTGCACCGGAATGTGATTGACTGGGGAGAGACCGTTTCATCCACCATTGCTGGGACCAGTGCTGGGAGGGGTTCTGGGTTCTAGAGCTGGTCCCTCCAGTTCTGATCCCGGTCGTCAGCAACTGGCCAATTTGTGCCCTGGACGAATGGGCAGAAAATCAATGGTTTTGCTCTGCTGACGAAAGTGCTCCTGACAACTCCCGTGCCAGAGACCAATAAAGCCCCACGGACACAATTATTTACTATAAAGATGTAGCTATTGATTGAGCAGTTATGAGGATGCAGTGCAGCAAGGCAGTGACCTCAGGTGGCTCCAGAAGGTAATGGAAAAGCCTGGCTGTTTTTCTTTCTCATTTGTAAACATTTTAAAACCTTTTTCTGGCCAGGTGCAGTGGCTCATGCCTATAATCCCAGCACTTTGGGAGGCCAAGGCAAGCAGATCACCTGAGGTCAGAAGTTCAAGACCAGCCGGACCAACACGGTGAAACCCAACTCTACTAAAAATATAAAAATTAACTGGACATCGTGGCAGACACCTGCAGTCCCAGCTACTCGGGAGGCTGAGGCAGGAGAATGGCATGAACCCAGGAGGTGGAGCTTGCGGGGAGTCGAAATCACACCACTGCACTCCAGCCTGGGCGACAGAGCGAGACTCCGTCTCAAAACAAAAACAAAAACCTTTTTCTTATGAAGTGCAGTTGACTGTGTGACCAACACAGGTTTGAACTGCATGGGTCCACTTAGACACGGCATCTTTTTTTTTCTTTCTCTTTTTTCTTTTTTTAAGACAGAATCTTACTCTGTCGCCGAGGCTGGAGTATAGCGGCTCAATCTCGGCTCACTGCAAACTCTGACTCCCGGGTTCAAGTGCTTCTCCTGGCTCAGCCTCCTGAGTAACTGAGATTACAGGCGTCCGCCACCATGCCCGGCTGAGTTTTGTATTTTTGGTAGAGATGGGTTTCACCATGTTGGCCAGGCTGGTCTTGAACTCCTGACCTCAGGTGATCTGCATGCCTTGGCCTCCCAAAGTGTTGAGATTACAGGTGTGAGTCACCATGCCCAGTCACATTTTTTCTTTTCTTCTTCTTCTTTTTTTTTTGAGACAAGGTCTTCTTGTTGCCCAGGCTGGAGTGCAGTGGCACAATCTCAGCTCACTGCGGCCTCGACTTCCCTAGGCTCAGGCGATCCTCCCACCTTAGCTTCCCAAGTAGCTGGGACTATAGGCACCTGCCAGTACACCCAGGTAACTTTTGTATGTTTTGTAGTGACAGGGTCTTGCTACATTGTCCAGGCTGGTCCTGAACTCCTGGCTTCAAGCAATCTTCCTGCCTCGGCCTTCCAAAGTGTTGGGATTATAGGCATGAGTCACTGTGCCCAGCCTCAAAGAATACCAGTGTTTTTTTTGTTTGTTTTTGTTTTGAGACGCAGTCTTGCTCTGTCACCCAGGCTGGAATGCAGTGACGCAGTCTCAGCTCACTGCAACCTCTGCCTCCCGGGTTCAAGGGATTCTCCTGTCTCAGCCTCTTGAGTTGCTGAAATTACAGGCATGCGCCACCACGCCCAGCTAATTTTTGTATTTTTAGCAGAGATGGGGTTTTGCCTTTTTGACCAAGCTGGTCTCGAACTCCTGACCTCAGGTGATCCACCCACGTCAGCCTCCCAAAGTGTTGGGATTACAGGTATGAGCCACTGCGCCCAGCCAGATCACTGTTTTTGTTTTGATACTTTACTATCATGTGCACATCCTGTATCTCCTTGAACTTGAGCCCACGATCTTAGCATTCATTGGTGAACTGAGCGGCTGAATTCTGAAAGTTTTTGGAATGGCCTTGTTTTCCTTGTCTGCAGAATGAAACTCCAGCTGCCGGCGGGCTTCAGGCAGAGTCATCCTATCGAGCATCATGATTTAAGGGACGCAGAAAACTATCACTATGTGGTTACTTCAAGGTGGTACAATTAGGCGAGTGGCTCCAATAAGCCACCCATCCAGACATTCCTGGAGGAGAAGTGACCTTTGGGCTCCTCTCTGTCTTAGGTTCGGGTCACAAATGTGACTTTAGGCTTAGATGGAAAGGCACCCTCGTCTTCAAGCCCACGTCGCTGCCATCGGCATGTCACGTTCGTCAAGAGGAATACGTGCAATTAATAAAGGAGACAGGGCTGGCGGGAGCCAATTATAACAAACACGTCAGATGCCAATAGCGCTGCACAAACACGCTTCCCATTGATTCCTGACCATCATTTTTGGCATCTGTGCCTCTCAGGGCCTGCTTTCTGCCCCTTCAGGGACCTTGGTAAAATGTCAGTTGCTGTGCCTTTCCCGAGCGTGCACACTTTCACCGTGTCTGCTCTGCGGTACACCTGGGTAGTGGGTACAGAGAAACAAGGGGGTGCTTTCTGCCGCCAGTTTTGCTTTGTTTGACTCTTCCCTGGTGCACAATGAAAGACTTAAAAGCAGTGTAGGCCGGGTGCAGTGGTTCACGCCTGTAATCCCAGCACTTTGGGAGGCTGAGGCAGGCAGATCACTTGAGGTCAGGAGTTCGAGACCAGCCCAGCCAACACAACAAAATCCTGTTTCTACTAAAAATACAAAAATTAGCCGGGTGTGGTAGTACATGTCTGTAGGCTCAGCTACTTGGGAGGCTCAGGCAGGAGAATTGCTTGAACCTGGGAGGCAGAGGTTGCCATGAGCCTAGACCACGCCACTGCACTCCAGCCTGGGTAACAGGGTGAGACTCCATCTCAAAAAAAAGCAGTGTAGGCCAGTCATGGTGGGTCACGCCTGTAATCCCAACATTTTTTTTTTTTTTTTTCTTGAGACGGAGTCTCGCTCTGTTGCCCAGGCTGGAGTGCAGTGGCCAGCCTAGGTAACATAGTGAGACCCCCATCTCTACAAAAAATAAATTAGCCGGGCATGGTGTGTGCCGGGCATGGTGTGTGCCTACACTCCCAGCTACTCGGGAGGCTGAGGCAGGAGGATCACTTAAGACCCTGTCTCAAAAAAAAAATAATGAATAATAAATAAAGATTAAAAAAAAAAAGAAGTGGGCTGGGCACAGTGGCTCATGCCTGTAATCCCAGCACGTTGGGAGGCCAAGGTGGTGGATTACAAGGTCAGAAGATCGACGCTTACGATCTTAGCTCACTGCAACCTCTGCCTCCTGGGTTCAAACAATTCTCCTGCCTCAGCCTCCCGTGTAGCTGGGATTACAGGCGCCCGCCGCCATGCCCGGCTAATTTTTGTATTTTTAGTAGAGACAGGGTTTCGCCGTGTTGGCCAGGCTGGTCTCAAACTCCTGGCCTCAGGTGATCTGCCCACCTTGGCCCCCCAAAGCGCTGGGATTACAGACGCAAGCCACCGCGCCCAGCTATTCTGTCTTTTTCTACAAGCCAGCACAGCTCACACTGTATCTGCACATCACATCTCCCAGGTTTTTTCGTCTTTGCAAACAAGTCCCAGGAATGCTACTTGTTGCTTGATGACGGTGCAACCTAGATTTTCCCTCCTTTACCCTCTGATCAGTAAGAGCACGTCTTTCTTTTTTTTTTGGTGGCAGGGGATGGAATCTTGCTCTGTCACCCAGGCTGGAGTGCAGTGGCGCAATCTCGGCTCACTGCAACCTACATCTCCTGGATTCAAGCGGTTTTCCTGCCTCAGCCTCCCAAGTAGCTGGGATCACAGGCACGTGCCACCACACTTAGCTAATTATTATTATTATTATTTTTTTGAGATGGATTGGGAAGCTGAGGCGGGTGGATCACGAGGTCAGAAGATTGAGACCCCGTCACTACTAAAAATACAAAAAATTAGCTGGGGGTGGTGGCGGGTGCCTGTAGTCCCAGCTACTCGGGAGGCTGAGGCAGAATGACATGAACCTGGGAGGTGGAGCTTGCAGTGAGCCAAGATCATGCCACTGCACTCCAGCCTGGGTGACAGAGTAAGACTCTGTCTCAAAAAAAAAAAAAAAAAAAAAAGAATAAAAGAAAATCAGTTTGCAATTGATCATTTGGAATTTGAAATCACAGGCTCAAGCAATTCTCTCACTTCAGCCTCCCAAGTAGCTGGGACTACAAGTGCACACTACCACGCCTGGCTAAAGTTTAACTGTTTTTAAGAAATGAGGGCTTGCCATGTTGCCCAGGTTGGTCTCAAACTCCTGGGCTCAAGAGATCCTCTTGTCTTGGCTTCCCAAGGTGCTGGGATTATAGGTGTGAGCCACCATACCCAGCCTGAGTCTTATTTTCTTGTTTTTTAGACCGAGTCTTGCTCTGTCGCCTGGCCTTGAGTGCAATGGCGTGATCTTGGCTCACTGCAATCTCTGACTCCTGGGTTCAAGTGATTCTCCTGCCTCAGCCTCTTGAGTAACTGGGATTATAGGTGTGCGCCACCATGCCCGGCTAATTTTTGTATTTTAGTAGAGACAGGGTTTCACCATGTTGGCCAGGCTGGTCTTAAACTCCTGACCTTAGGTGATCCACCCGCCTCGGCCTACCAAATTGCTTGGATTACAGGCGTGAGCCACCGCACCTGGCCTCCTGATTCTTTTTTTGAGGGATGATTAGTAAAAATAAATGTCAGCAACTTGGGAGCAGTGCTAAACCAAGCCCTGTTTTTGCTCTACTTCCTAACCCCGAACCAAACGTAACTAAGCCAGTGGGAACCTCCACCGCGTGGATACTCCCCTCACTTCCAATTGTGAGCTCCTCAAAGATTAGGGCCATGCCGGCTCCAAAAAGCATGTGACGCATGAATGAATTTGTGAGTGGGTGCAGACAACCTGTCCACATGGGGGTCAGCTTTCCTACTAGTGAAACAAACCCCAACAAAAGATTTTTTATTTTATTTTTTTTTTTTTGAGACGGAGTCTCGCTCTATCGCCCAGGCTGGAGTGCAGTGGCTGGATCTCAGCTCACTGCAAGCTCCGCCTCCCGGGTTTACGCCATTCTCCTGCCTCAGCCTCCCGAGTAGCTGGGACTACAGGCGCCCACCACCTCGCCCGGCTAGTTTTTTGTATTTTTTAGTAGAGACGGGGTTTCACGGTGTTAGCCAGGATGGTCTCGATCTCCTGACCTCGTGATCCACCCGTCTCGGCCTCCCAAAGTGCTGGGATTACAGGCTTGAGCCACTGCGCCCGGCTGATTTTTTTTTTTTAAGGCAAGTAAAAAAGAAAAAAGAGAAAAAAGCCTCCCATAGGTTGCTTGCTTCATGTGTCCACGGAAGAGAATGGATTGCATTGAAATCCAGGAGCCTTTTCTCTGAAACCCAAGGTCTGTGAGCAGCGGAAGGTGGATGGTCAGAAAATCTGATAAAATAGTCTAATATTCAAAACAGCCAGGTTCAGTGGGCACAGCCTTGAATGGAGACGTGAGCCAGATGCTCTCAGGATGCACTGACATTGTTTCGTTATCGAGATGAGACACTAATGTTTTCGAAGAGTGATGGTGGAAGACAGCTGAAGATTTCCTGTCATTTGAGTATTTATAATCCCTCCCAGTCTCAGTCATTGCTCCTAAAAGCATCCACATCAAGATGATGATTAAATGCAAATACTTCATCAGGTGTCCCCCAGATCCCAGGGTACAGACGGGCAGCCTGCAGGTACCTTCCACCCTGCACAGAGGGAGCGTCGAAGCGGCAACCCAGGCTGGACCAAAGGAGGACACGCCCAGCGTTCTCTCGGGGATCCCTTGATAAGGAGGAACAAGATCCATCCATAACTGGATTGAGCTTTTCCTTAGGAATTCAGCTCCATCCACCTGTAACAAAAAACCCAATTGAGGGCCGGGCACGGTGGTTCACACCTGTCATCCCAGCACTTTGGGAGGCCGAGGCAGGTGGATCAGGAGGTCAAGAGATCGAGACCAGCCTGGCCAACATAGTGAAGCCCCCGTCTCTACTAAAAATACAAAACTTAGCCGGGTGTGATGGCACGTGCCTGTGGCCCCAGCTACTCAGGTGGCTGAGGCGGGAGGATTGCTTGAGTTTGGGAGGTTGAGGCTGCAGTGAGCCAAGATCGCGCCACTGCACTCCAGCCTGGGTGACAAAGTGAGACGGTATCAAAAAAAAAAAAAAAAAAAAGGAAAGACAAACAAGCTATTTAGACGAAATAATATGTTATTTATAAAAGTCTGAAACCAGGCTGGGCGCGGTGGCTCATGCCTATAATCCCAGCACTTTGGGCGGTCGAGGTTGGAGGATCTCTTGAGCTAAAGGGTTCAAGATCAATCTGGGCAACATCGCAAAATCCTTTCTCTGCAAAAAATACAAAAATTAACCAGGTGTGGTGGCGTGTGCCTGTAGTCCCCACTACTTGAGATTCTGAGATGGGAAGATCACTAGAGCCCAGGAGGCAGAGGTTGCAGTGAGCCGAGATCACACCCGTGCACTCCACTCCAGCCTGGGTAACAGAGCGAGACCCTGTCTCAAAAAAAAAAAAAAAGAAAAGAAAAGAAACACAAAGTCTGAAACCAAATTGCAACCTGTGCATCTTATGCAAATTGTACAGAAGTTGTACGCTACTGATTACACTGAGTAGCTTTATGCACTCCCTGTAGGGTTACCCTTGGGAATTTCCGATTGGAAACCCATCGAGGCAGCTCTGATTTCGCTGATAACTCCATCACTCTTCTCCGCCTTCTCAACCATCGCTTGGCAGTTGGCCCATCCGTACTTGGCTGCACGATGGCTTGACTTTGACTCAATAAACAGGAACTTTTTCACCATGAAGTCACCTCACACCAAATCTGTGTGTTCTACAGCGATTTCAATGCTAGTCAGGGAAGAAAAGTTTAACACAGACTTTACAAGAGATTGCCAGAAACAACATTTAGGTGTTTCCGTTACCATGAATTCATGTTGGAAGGTTCTGGATGCCTAGGAAAATATAATTCGACATAACTTAATCACAACTTAATTTTTTTTTTTTTTTTTGAAACGGAGTCTTGCTCTGTTGCCCAGGCTGGAGTTCTATGGTGCATTCTCGGCTCACTGCAACCTCCGCCTCCCAGGTTCAAACAATTCTCTGCGTCAGCCTCCTGAGTAGCTAGGACTACCGGGGTGCCACCATACCCGGTTAATTTTTGTGTTTTTAATAGAGATGGGGTTTCACCATGTTGGTCAGGGTGGTCTCCTGACCTCGTGATCTACCTGCCTTGGCCTCTCAAAGTGCTGGGATTACGCCTGGCTGACATAACTTAATTTTAAGAATGTAATACAGGCCAGGTGCGGTGGCTCGTGCCTGTAATCCCAGCACTCTGGGAGGCTGAGGCTGGCGGATCACTTGAGGTCAGGAGTTCAAGACCAGCCTGGCTAATATGATGAAACCCCGTCTCTACTAAAAATAAAAAAATTAGCCAGATGTGGTGGTGTGCCTGTAATCCCAGCTACTCGGGAGGCTGAGGCAGAAGAATTGCTTGAACCCGGGAGGCGGAGTTTGTAGTGAGCTGAGATCACACCACTGTACTCCAGCCTGGGCAACAGAGCAAGACTCCTTCTCAAAAAAAAAAAAAAATTACATTAAATTTTATTTTTTTTTGAGACAGGGTCTTGCTGTGTCACCCAGGTTGAAGTGCAGTGGCACAATCAAGGCTCACTGAGGCCTCAAGTTCCTGGGCTCAGGTGATCCTCCTGCCTCAGTCCCTCGTAACTACAGGTGTTCGCCAGCATGCCTGGCTAAGTTCATTTATTTTTGTGTTTTTAGAGACAGGCTCTCACACTAAGTTGCCCAGGCTGGTCTGGAACTCCTGGCTCATGTGATCTGCCTGCCCTGGTCTCCCTAAATGCTGGGATTACAGGCGTGAGCCACCACGCCCAGTCCACATGTCTTTTTTTTTTTTTTGAGACGGAGTCTCGTTCTGTAGCCCAGGCTAGAGTACAGTGGCACGATCTCGGCTCACTGCAAGCTCCGCCTCCCAGGTTCACTCCATTCTCCTGCTTCAGCCTCCCGAATAGCTGGGACTACAGGCCACCACGCCCGGCTAATTTTTTGTATTTTTAGTAGAGATGGGGTTTCACCGTGTTAGCCAGGATGGTTTCCATCTCCTGATCTCGTGATCTCCTGACCTCGTGATCTGCTGACCTCGGCCTCCCAAAGTGCTGGGATTACAGGTGTAAGCCACCATGCCTGGTCTTTTTTTTTTCTTTTTTTTGAGACAGAGTTTCATTCTTGTTGCCCAGGCTGGAGTGCAATGGCACGATCTTGGCTCACCGCAACCTCTGCCTCCTGGGTTCAGGCGATTCTCCTGCCTCAGCCTCTCAAATGGCTGGGATTACAGGCACGCGCCACTGCGCCCAGCTAATTTTGTATTTTTAGTAGAGATGGGGTTTCTCCGTGTTGGTCAGGCTGGTCTCAAACTCCCGACCTCAGGTGATCCACCCGCCTCAGCCTCCCAAAGTGCTAGGATTATAGGTGTGAGCCACCTGGCCCGGCCCTTTTAATTTTTAGTTAATTAATTATTTTTGTTTTAGAGACAGGGTCTTGCTCTGTCACTTAGGCTGGAGTAGTGATGCAATCATGGGTCATTGCAGCCTGGAACTCCTGTGCTCAAGCAATCTTCCCACCTCAGCCTCCTGAGTAGCTGGGACTACAGGGGCTCCACCATAGCTGGCTCAGGAAAGGGTGTTCTGAGGAGGAGACATTTAAGCTGAAACCTCGTGAGTGAGAAGGAGCCAGGCGTGTGTGGAGGGTTCCAGCAATATAGAACACGCTGCGCAAAGGCCCTGCGCTGGGAAAGAGCTTGAATGGTTCCCAGCACTGGAAGAAATCCAGAATGCGGGGTTTGCTGAGCTTTGGTGAGGAAGTGACAGAGGCAGGGCGTCCCAGGCCTTGCTGGGGGAGGTCCTGAGCCCGGGTTGTTGGATAAAATGTAGGACTCCCAGTACATTTTTTTTTTTTTTTTTGAGACAGAGTCTCACTCTGTCACCCAGGCTGGAGTACAGTGGTGAGATCTCGGCTCACTGCAACCTCTGCATCTCAGGTTCAAGCAGTTCTCCTGTCTCAGCCTCCCAAGCAGCTGGGATTACAGGTGCCCACCACCATGCCTGGCTAATTTTTTGTATTTTCAGTAGGGACAGGGTTTTGTCATGTTGATCAGGCTGGTCTTGAACTCCTGACCTCAGATGATCTTCCTGCCTCAGCCTCCCGAAGTGCTAGGATTACAGGCGTGAGCCACCGCACCCGGCCAATTCAAAATTTTAAAAACATTAAATGGTACTTTACATGTAGAGAAGTCGAATAAAACGTAATTTTCCCCCCATGATGTTCTTTTAGAAGTTTTTTTTTTTTTTCTTTGAGACAGGGTCTCACTCTGTCGTCCAGGCTGGAATGCAGTGGTGCCATCTTGGCTCACTGCACTCCAGCCAGCCTGGGCACCAAGAGCAAGACTCCATCTCAAAACAAAACAAAACAAAACATGAAAAACAAAAAATAGCACCCTGCCTAGGACAGTTTCATCTTACAGCACCACCGTCTTCTATGTGGTCTGAAAAAAGTTAAATTACAAGCCGGGCGGGGTGGCTCACGCCTGTAACCCCAGCACTTTGAAAGTCCAAGGTGGTGGATCACCTGAGGTCAGGAGTTTGAGACCACCCTGAACAACATGGTGAAACCCTGTCTCTACTAAAAATACCAAAATTAGCTGGGCTTGGTGGCGGGTGCCTGTAATTCCAGCTACTTGGGAGACTGAGGCAGGAGAGTCGCCTGAACTGGAATTACAGGCATGCGCCACCACGCCCGGTTAATTTTTGTATTTTTAGTGGAAACAGGATCTCACCATGTTGGCCAGCCTGGTCTCAAACTCCTGCTATACGATCCCACACCAGCATTCCTCAAAACCATCCAGGTCACCAGAAACACTGTCATAGCCCAGAGGAGCCCAGGGAGACGTGGTGACCAAAGGCAGTGTGAGGGCCTGGAGCAGAAAAATTGGGGAAGAGTAAGGAAACCTGAATAAACTACCGACTTTGGTTGGTATTGCTACTTATGTAGCAATATGGGTTTATTCTTTGTAAAAAATGCACCATACTAATATATTTTTTATTTTATTTATTTATTTATGTATTTTTGAGATGGAGTCTCGCTCTGTCGCCCAGGCTGGAGTGCAGTGGCTCGATCTCGGCTCACTGCAACCTCTGCCTCCCAGGTTCAAGTGATTCTCCTGCCTCAGCCTCCCGAGTAGCTGGGATTACAGGTGCACGCCACCTTACCCAGCCAATTTTTGTATTTTTACTAGAGATAGGTTTTAACCTTGTTGATCAGGCTGGTCGAACTCCTGACCTCAGGTGAGTCCCCTGCCTTGGCCTCCAAAAGTGCTGGGATGACAGACGTGAGCCACTGTGCCTGGCCCACACTAGTATGTTAATAATAGGGGAAACTGGGCCTAGGGCGTATGGAAACTCCATGAACGAGTTTCTCAATTTTTCTGTAAATCTAAAACTCTTCTAAAAAATAACACGTATTTAAAAATTCTATTAGATAGACAATTCTCATACCGACTTTCTGTAAAAGATTGACAAAGATTCTTCTATACTCAATTTTTACTTTTATTTATTTATTTTTTTTGAGACAGAATTTTGCTCTTGTTACCCAGACTGGAGTGCAATGGCACGATCTCAGCTCACTGCAACCTCCACCTCCTGGATTCAAGCGATCCTCTTGTCTCAGCCTCTCGAGTAGCTGGGATTACAGACGTGAGCACCACGCACCACCACTCCAGGCTAATTTTGTATTTTTAGTAGAGATGGGTTTCTCCATGTTGGCGAGTCTGGTCTCAAACTCCCGACCTCAGGTGATGCGCCCGGCTCAGCCTCCCAAACTGCTGGGATTACAGGCTTGAGCCACCGTGCCCAGCCCTTTTTCTTTTTCTTCTTTTTTTCAAGATTCGGTCTTGCTCTGTCACCCAGGCTGGAGTGCAGCGGCACAAACACAGCTCACTGCAGCCTCAACTTCCCTGGGCTCAGGTGATTGTCCCACCTCAGGCTCCCAAGTAGCTGGGACTATAGGTGAGCCACCACGCCTGGCTATTTTTTGTAGAGATGGGATTTCACCATGTTGCCCAGGCTGGTCTCAAACTCCTGAGCTCAAACAATCCACCCGCTTCCACCTCCCAAAGTGCTGGGATTACAGACATGAACCACTATGTCTGGCCCATTTTGACATTTCCAAAAAATGTATTGAATATCACATACATAGAAAGAAGTGCCTAAGCCATCAGTGTACAACTCAATGAATTTTCACAAAGGGGACCATTTACCATTGCTCAGACCAAGGAACAGAAGGTAACCAGCACCCCAGAACCCCCCTCACTCCCCTTCCTCCCCTTCCTCTGCCTACCCCCTCCTCAGCAAGGGTAACCACGACTGAACTTGTAAAGCCATGTATTTGTTCTGCTTATTTTTAAACCTTATATAAATGAATCTTAGACGATCTCACGCTGCATTTTAATAGACACCACCGTTCTCATCTCTAGGGCTTTCAGCACTTCTCAAATCTTAGAAGTTGTGAGAAAACGTATCATTCTTTTACACTCAACTGTGTCAAGCATCCTAAAGTCCCCAAACCCAGGAAAGCCAGGGATCGTCTGCAATTTGCTGTTCCCAAACCCACAAAAGCCAGAGACTGTCTGTAATATGCTGTGGCTTCACCTGTTTGCATCCAGGTTGCTCACGCCCACCTGTTCACACGTGTAAGAACCCCTTACATTAGGAAGATGGAAAACAGGCCAGGTGCAGTGGCTCAGGCTTGTAATCCTAGCACTTTGAAAGGCTCAGGCCAGGATCACTTGAGGCCAGGAGTTCAAGACCAGCATGGCCAACATGGCGAAATTCCGTCTCTACTAAAAAAGCAAAAATTAGCCTGGTGTGATAGCACATGCCTGGAACCCCAGCTACTCCGGAGGCTGAGGCAGGAAAATCGCTTGAACCCGGGAGGCGGAGGTTGTAGTGAGCAGAGATCGCGCCACTGCACTCCAGCCTGGGCAACAAGAGTGAAACTCTGTCTCAAAATAAATAAATAAATAATAAAAGTTTATCTTATTTTATTATTTAATCATAGCTTATTTTAAAATGATAATACTTGTATTGATTTGCCCACAGAGTCACTCTGGGTTGAAACAGAAAGCGGTCAGAAGCAGTTGGTTCTCTCCGTTGGGATTAGAGCTAAGAAGAAAAGAAGTCCATACAGTCACTTCTACAGTATGACAAAACGTTCCCTCTTGATCAGTCATTTTATGACTCAAGGTCACAGCTCTTGGAAAATTTTATTGTAGCTTGACAAACTCTCCATGTCAACTCCACATTATAAGATCTTTCATTTCTTTAATTAAACAACTGGAAATGGATACCATCCACGCTCTCCGATTTATGATGTCAATAAAGCCCATTAAGATCACATCCTGCTGTTGAAAAATGGGATGCCAGGGACCTGACAGGCTGTTTTTAGGTCACGGTCTTACACAATACCACTCCCCCGATCAGGTTGTTTCAAAGGCTTTCAGCCACCGACTAATAGAAAAAGAGACTTTGCATACAAGGTTTCATTCATGTTTTGCCAGGCTCCCAAATAAGCAAGATACATTTGCTAGAGTGGTCTCATACTTTTAAGTCCGTGGAAAAATCTGAAAGTGTTTTTTTCTTGAAAATTTTTTTGAAAAAAAGATAGTCTTCTTTGTACAATAACTATAGAGAAAGATGTTAAAATGTCACAACAGCGATTCCATATAAATTCAGGTTTTTTTTTTTTTTTTTTTGAGACGGAGTCTCGCTCTGTCACCCAGGCTGGAGTACAGTGGCCGGATCTCAGCTCACTGCAAGCTCCGCCTCCTGGGTTTACGCCATTCTCCTGCCTCAGCCTCCCGAGTACTGGGACTACAGGCGCCCGCCACCTCGCCCGGCTAGATTTTTGTAGATTTTTTTAGTAGAGATGGGGTTTCACCATGTTAGCCAGGATGGTCTCGATCTCCTGACCTCGTGATCCGCCCGTCTCGGCCTCCCAAAGTGCTGGGATTACAGGCTTGAGCCACCGCGCCCGGCCTTTTTTTTTTTTTTTTTTTTTGAGACAGTATCTCACTCTGTTGCCCAGGCTGGAGTGCAGTGGCGCAATTTCAGCTAACTGTAGCCTCGACCTCCTGGGCTCAAGCGATCCTCCTACCTCAGCCTCCTGAGTAGCTGGGACTACAGATAAGCTCCACCACACCAGGCTAATTTTTGCATTTTTTTTTTGTAGAGACGGGGTTTCACTCTGTAGCCCAGGTGGAACTCAAGTTTCTGGGCTCAACTGATCCTCCCTTCTCAGCCTTCCAAAGTAGTGGGATTACAGGCATGAGCCGCGGCATTCAGCCTAAATTCACTTTTTTTTTCTTTTTTCTTGAGATGGAGTTTCGCTCTTGCTGCCCAGACTGGAGTGCAGTGGCGTGATCCTGGCTCACTGCAACCTCCACCTCCCAGTTGCAAGCCTGATCAACATGGTGAAACCCCGTCTCTACTACAAATACAAAAAATTAGCTGGGCGTGGTGGCCCACGCCTGTAACCCAGCTACTCAGGAGGCTGAGGTTGCAGTGAGCTGAGATCACGCCATTGCACTCCAACCTGGTGACAAAGTGAGACTCTGTCTCAAAAAAAAAAAAAAGAAAAGAAAGAAACAATTAAGATGGCTCCTGAAAAAAAGAAGAAGAAAAAGGTGGACAAAAATCAATGTGGTTTTTTTTTTTTTTTTTTTTTTGAGACAGGGTATTGCTGTGTGGCCTAGGCTAGAGTGCAGTGGTGCGATCACGGCTCACTGCAACCTTGAACTGCTGGACTCTAGGGATCCTCCCACTGCAGCCTCTCACAGTGCTGGGATTACAGGCACACACACCACACCTAGCTGATTTTTTTGATTTTGTGGAAATGGTGTTTTGCTACGTTGCCAAGGCTGGTCTCAAACTCCTGGAATCAAGCGATCTTCCCGCCTCGGCCTCCCACAGTGCTGGGATTACAGCACTGGCATGCCTGGCGAAAATGTGATGTTAAAAGTGTTAGAAACCAATACGAGGGAAAGAATTTCCCACTTTGTGAGCCGTGGGTGTCCCCTGAGTGGAACTAGGACACCCATACAACGCTGCTGTGGCCATGAGCCCTCTGGGGCCATTTGCAGGTGAGCCCCAAGAAGGAAGGTGGTGGGAGAAATGGACACATCAAGGAAGCTTGTCTGTTAATAGTGACTGTTCTCTGTTGCTTTCGTTTTTTTCCCTACTTAATTCAGGGAAAATATGAACTGAAAGAGGGGAATGAATGGCAAAGCCAGTTCAGCAGGTGCAGTCTTATGCAAGCCATGTTAGTAACAGTTATCCACAGAATGTAGCCTTTCGTATTTTCCCGTCCATCATTTCAGAGTATGCTAACTTTGACCTTTATGCGCTTTTTAAGGGAGTCATGTTTATCTACCTTTTACACATTGTTTTAAGGTTCTAGAGAATTAAGTAATGTCTAAGATCTTACAGCAAATTATTGCTATTTTATTTATTTATATATATATTTTTGAGATGGAGTTTCGCTCTTGTGGCCCAGGCTGGAGTGCAATGGCATGATCTCAGCTCACTGCAACTTCCGCCTCCCAGGTTCAAGCGATTCTCCTGCCTCACCCTCCTTAGTAGCTGGGATTACAGGCGTGGGCCACCACACCCAGTTAATTTTGTATTTTTAGTAGAGACGGGTTTCACCATGTTGGTCAGGTTGATCTTGAACTCCTGACCTCAGGTGATCTGCTCACGTTGGCCTCCCAAAGTGCTGGGATTACAGGCTTGAGCCACTGTGCCTGGCCAAATTATTATCACCGTTATTTTTTCAGACAAGGTCTTGCTCTGTCACCCAGCTTGGAGTTCAGTGGCACGATCACAGCTCACTGCAGCCTCACCCTCCCCAGCTCAAGTGATCTCCCCACCTCAGCCTCCAGGGTAGCTGGGACTACAGGCATGCACCACCACGCCTGGCTAATTTTTTTTTTTTTCTTTGTAGAGATGGGGTCTCACTGGGTTGCCCAGGTTGGTCTCAAACTCCTGGGCTCAAGCCTCGGCCTCCCAAACTACTGGGATTATAGACATGAGCCACCACACCCAGCTGATTATACAGCAAATGAAATTAAGGGCTAAAACTAGCAGCAAGCGCTACGGTACCAATCTGCCGGTCTCCCTGTCACACCATGCAGCAACCTAGATATGCCCTATTAAGTGAATTTAACACCCTCTTCCCTTTTTTCGCAGCTTTGTTACATATCAGAGTCAGGTATTACTTACAAGTGTTGAATGATTCACTCAGTAAACACCAGCTGTGCAGGAGGTGCTACCTTAGCCATGGGAGCTTCAGTCTGGGAGGACAGTGGGACGTATAAGCAAATACATCCATCACGTTTCCCACAGGGCATGTACTTTGTGCTCACCTTCGTCCCACTGGATCTGTCTAAATTTTTTATTTGACAGATAAGGAAAATGAAATTCAGACTCTTGAGTGACACAGCCAATTAGTACAAGGCTGAGATTTTTGACCAGACAGTCTGACTTTTAGTTTCTACAACGCATGTTAACTCCTCCTAAACCCCATTTATTTTCTCATTTCAGACAACTGCGCAATAAAACTGCTAAGATAAAAGCACTCTGATTAATGCACACTGAAATTAAGCAGGTTGAGAAATATCTATTGTCCTTTTCTCAGAGTGATAATTTTAAAAATTGAAATCGGTCTTTTGTACTTGCAATTTTCTCTTGCTTCTTTAAACATTTGCGAAATATGAGAACAATATAAATAGGTTTTCAAGCTCTGAGCAAACCCTTAACCATGTAAATAAGCCTCATAAAGAACAAAGCCTGGCCGGGGCGGTGGGTCACACCTATAACCACAGCACTTTGGGAGGCAGAGGTGGAAGGATCGCTTGAGCCTAGGAGTTTGAGACCAGCCTGGGGAACCTAGGGAGATCCTGTCTCTACAAAAAATACAAAAAATTAGCTGGGTGTGGTGGGGGCATGCCTGCAGCCCCAGCTACTCAGGAGGCTGACGTGAGATGATCCGTTGAGCCTGGGAGGTTCAGGTTGCAGTGAGCCATGATTACATCACTGGACTCCAGCCTGGGTGACAGAGCAAGACCCTGTCTCAATAATAAATAAATAAATGAATAAATAAACAAATAATAAATAAATAAATAAAATATAAAATAAAATAGAGAAAGAAGAGTAGAGTTGGTTCATCGCAAGAGATACTGTCTGGCCCACAAAGCCCTTTACATATAGCATCTTACAGAAGAATTTGTGTCCTGCAATAGACGGCATTGGAGGTTTCCACCTAGATTGGAGGTTTCCGCCTAGGGAGAGCTGTGTGCAGCCCTGAGAAGCGTCATGTGATGGGATTCACTCCTCTGAGGGTGTGAGATGGGCTGGGCAGGGGAGATGAGAACCCCTGCAGCGTGCTGCTCCATCCCCCAACAACGCTGCCGGAGCCCCGGGAAGGTGGCAGCAACAGATGTGGAGAGACAAGGGCAGGTGCTAAGGAAAAACAGAACCTGGGCCGGGTGCAGTGGCTCACACCTGTAATCCCAGCACTTTGGGAGGCCGAGGCGGGCGGATCACGAGGTCAGGAGATCGAGACCATCCTGGCTAACACGGTGAAACCCCGTCTCTACTAAAAATACAAAAAATTAGCCGAGCGTGGTGGCAGGCGCCTGTAGTCCCAGCTAGTCGGGAGGCTGAGGCAGGAGAATGGCATGAACCCGGGGGACAGAGATTGCAGTGAGCCGAGATCCCACCACTGCACTCCAGCCTGGGTGACAGACCGAGACTCTGTCTCCAAAAAGAAAAACAGAACCTGGCGCCTGATGATAAAGTGGCAAAGAGAGGATTCAAGGCTGCCTTTGAGGCTCTGAGCTTCAGTTACCAGTTGTTTACCATAGAAATGGAAGATGCTGAGCTGGCTTGGGATGAGCTTAGGAACTGAACTTTAGATACTTGGCAATGCTGCAGATGGCTGGCAAGGTGGAGTGGGAACAGCTCTGTCAGAGATGTTGTTAATGGCCATGCAGGTGGTAAAGGGATGCTGCCATGATTTAAAAATTATATATGTTTATTGCTGAACGCGGGGGCTCACGCCTGTAATCCCAGAACTTTAAGAGGCTGAGGCGGGCAGATCATCTGAGATCAGGAGTTCGAGAGCAGTCTGGCCAACGTGGTGGTACCTTGTCTCTGCTAAAAATATAAAAATTAGCTGGGCGTGGTGGCACACACCTGTAATTGTAGCTACTTGCAAGGCCAAGACAGGAGAATCGCTGGAACCTGGGAGGTGGAGGTTGCAGTGAGCCAGGATTGTGCCACTGCACTCCAGCCTTTGCGACAGAGCCAGACTCTATCTCAAAAAAAGAAAAAAAAAATACATATTATATATGTATGTGTGTGTATTTAATACAAATGGTGCTGAAATGTGGCCATGATAGCCCTCCCAAGACATGGGACCTTCCTTCTGTTGTCACTGAGTACATTTCCTGTGGGATAGGCTTCCAAAGGTCAAAGCCTGTGTCCTGTGTGCTCATGCCCTCTTCTGCTCCCTCTAGTACAGGGTGCCGGGCATACAGCACGCAGGAACCACTCCTGGTTCCTGGGCACGGACTACGGCTGCTAAGTTATTTCAAGCTTGGAGCGTTACTCACATCAGCTCAGCACCTCTCACCTTGTCCTGAGGCTTTCAGTTCCAGTTTCAATTCACTGTTCAACATTTTTTTTTTTCGAGACGGAGTCTTAAAGAGCTTAGGAGCTGAGCTTTAGATACTTGGCAATGCTGCAAACGGCTGGAGCGCAGTGGTGCAATCTCGGCTCACTGCAACCTCCACCTCCCGGGTTCAAGCAATTCTCTTGCTTCAGCCTCTCGAGTAACTGGGATTACGGGCACCTGCCACCACGCCAGGCTCATTTTTGTGTTTTCAGTAGAGACGGGGTTTCGCCATGTTGCACAGGTTGGTGTCAAATTCCTGACCTCAGGTGATCCACCCATCTCGGCCTCCCAAAGTGCTAGGATTATAGGGGTGAGCCACCATGCCCACCTACAATCTATATAAAAGATGATTAGGACAGGCACAGTGGCTCATGCCTATAATCCCAGTGCTTTGGGAGGCTGAGGCAGGAAGATTGCTTGAGTCCAGGAGTTCAAGACCAGCCTGGGCAGTATAGCCAGACCTCATGTCTACAAAAAATACAAAACTTAACCGGCATGGTGGTGTGCACCTATGGTCCCATGGGAGGCTGAGGTGGGCGGATCACCTGAGCCCAGGGAGGTCGAGGTTGCAGTGAGGTGTGATCGCACCACTGCACTCCAGCCTGGACGACACAGTGAGACCGTTTCTGGAAAAAACCAAAAATGACTAGTCCTTTGATGGAGGGAGGAGTGGGGGTGAGACTAATTATGCCAGTAATTGATCTATTAGTATTTCAGCTCCTGGGAGGAAGATTGTAGTCATGGGATCAATGTTGGAAAAGTTATAGTTTTGTTAAATAAATAAAAGCTTATCTTGTAATTCATTAAAATAACTGTCAATTGTTTCCTATTGATTAGAACGTGTAAAGTTTATGACTATATATTTTGCCTGTCACTCCTTTGTGACAGCTCCTAGATGTTTTGACAGCTGGCCTGCTCTGGGGAGCTGACCATGTAGCCAACTACCATTTCTTTAGCCAGACATGTGAGCTATTTCAGCTCTGACCCTTGTTCACTCACCCTTGACTTCTGCATCAAGCGGCAAGTGCAAGCTAGCATTTCTAGTCCTTATTTCTGTTGGTGTACATCCAAAGTATACTGACAAGTCAATTCTATTGTTAAGAGCAAACTAATCTCACAGAACCGCTATAAAAAATGCACAACAAGGGAGTCCTAATTTCACGAACGTGAAACAATTCCATTCTTTTAGGCTTATGTTTTGAAGCGTCATGGCTTATGAGAAGCCTGTTGTGTCCTGACGAGGCTGACACTGTTTGCCTAACCTTATGCACCTTTCTGTAAAAATTAGTTTACTAAAATGTGACAAAATTTTAAACATTTTAAAATATTATTGCTTCACTGAGGCTCAAATGAAAAATGCATGAAAACAATTTTTATATTTTTTTCCTCTCCTTTAAGATGGACTTAAAATGCTAGTTTATTTTGTTAATTTTTAGTTTTTTGGGTGTCTCTCTGTCTCCCAGGCTGGAGTGCAGTGGCCCGATCTCTGCTCACTGCAACCTCTGCCTCCAGGATTCAAGCAATTCTCCTGCCTCAGCCTTCCGAGTAGTTGGGACTACAGGCACATGGTGCCACACCTGGCTAATTTTTTGTATTTTAGTAGAGATGGGGTTTCACCGTGTTGCCCAGGCAGGTTGCCGACTCCTGAGCTCAGGCAATTCACCCACCTTGGTCTCCCAAAGTGTTGGGATTACAGGCATGAGCCACTATCCCTGGCCACTAGTTTATTCTTTTGGAAAGATAAAGATATCTTCTTTTTTTTTTTTTTTTTTTGAGACAGAGTCTCACTCTGTCACCCAGGATGGAGTGCAGTGGCGCGATCTCGGCTCACTGCAACCTCCATCCCCTGGGTTCACACCATTCTCCTGCCTCAGCCTCCCGAGTAGCTGGGACTACAGGTGCCCGCCACCACGCCTGGCTAATTTTTTGTTTTCGTATTTTCAGTAGAGATGGGGTTTCACCGTGTTAGCCAGGATGGTCTTGATATCTTCACCTCGTAATCCTCCCGCCTCAGCCTCACAAAGTGCTGGGATTACAGGCGTGAGCCACCGCGCCCGGCCTTTTTTTTTTTTTTTTTTGGAGACAGGGTCTTGCTCTGTCACCCGGGCTGGAGTGCAGTGGTGCGATCTCGGCTCACTGCAAGCTCTGCCTCCCGGGTTCACACCATTCTCCTGCCTCAGCGTCCCGAGTAGCTGGGATTACAGGCTCCTGTCACCACGCCCAGCTAATTTTTGTATTTTTAGTAGAGATGGGGTTTCACCACGTTGGGCCAGTCTGGTCTCGAACGCCTGACCTCAGACAGTCTGTCCTCCTAAGCCTCCCAAAGTGCTGGGATTACAGGCATGAGTCACTGCGACCGGCCAAAACTATGTTCTTTTAAAGGCAGACACTGGAAAGGAAGAGGGACGATTTAAAAACCCAACTCTTCCCATTATATTTGAAATGGTGAAAAGCAGGTACCTTATTTTGCTTCCCAGTATTATTTACGAAATTAAAAAAAAAATGACGAAAAGAAAAACTGTATTTTAATAATAACATAAAACTTGGCTCTGCAGTTGTATTTTTCTTTTATAATATGTTTGTGTTATATGTACCAAAGTTGTTCTTCTCTTTTTAAATAATGCTACATGTGGACAGTAGTAGGTGACAAATTTAATGGACTTAGTTTTTGGATCTTACTTGCCCTGGGTTGGTACTCTTAAAAATTGGTATAAGTCGGCCGGGCGCGGTGGCTCAAGCCTGTAATCCCAGCACTTTGGGAGGCCGAGACGGGCGGATCACGAGGTCAGGAGATCGAGACCATCCTGGCTAATACGGTGAAACCCTGTCTCTACTTAAAAATACAAAAAACTAGCCGGGGGACGAGGCGGGCGCCTGTAGTCCCAGCTACTCGGGAGGCTGAGGCAGGAGAATGGCATAAACCCGGGAGGCGGAGCTTGCAGTGAGCTGAGATCCGGCCACTGCACTCCAGCCTGGGTGGCAGAGCAAGACTCCGTCTCAAAAAAAAAAAAAAATTGGTATAAGTCATTAGACTAAAAAGATTTTTTCCTTTTATTTTCTAGTCAGTCTCTGCTTATCCAGACTAAAAAGATTTTTAGATATTTAGATTCCTAAATAGAAGTAATTAAAAACATGAAGAGCTGAGAAAATTTTCGTCAGATTCACCTAAGTCCAATCCTTAGCACATACTTTTCATACATAGATACACACATCTATGGGTATTTTCTTGATGTACTACATGCCAAATCTATCAGTCGATGTAGATATATCATATTAATTTATTTACTCTTACTCTTGCCCAGGCTGGAGTGCAGCAGCGCCATCATAGCTCACCGCAGCCTCGCTCCTGGGCTCAAGCAATTCTCCCCTCTCAGCTTCCCCAGTAGCTGCGACTACAGGCATGCACCATCGTGCCTGGCTAATTTTTTTTTTTTTTTTTCAGACAGAGTCTCACTCTGTTGCCCAGGCTGGAGTGCAGTAGTACAATCTCGGCTCACTGCAACCTCCCTCTCGTAGGTTCACGCGACCTCTCCTGGGTTCAAGCGATTTTCACACCTCAGCCTCCTGAGTAGCTGGGACTACTCGGGTGGGCGGGCGGCGCCATAGGACAACCAGGCACTCACCACCACGCCTGGCTAATTTCTTTTGTATTTTTAGTAAAGATGGGGTTTCACCAAGTTGGCCAGGTTGGTCTTGAACTCCTGAGCTCAAGTGATCCGCCCACTTCGGCCTCCCCAAGTGCTGGCATTACAGGCGTGAGCCACCGCGCCCGCCCGTGATAATATTATAGATAGACAGATATGTCTATTTTTTTTCCGGGGCACCGTCTTTTGGAATCGAGCGACCACAGAGCCACACGCGGCTCTGAACCTGCTGCTGTCCTGCCCCTTTGACTCCCGCGTCGGAAGAAACGGGAACCGGGCTCCCCTCTCCCTCCCCCGAGGGCGGAGTCGGTGCGCGGCGGGGGCGGAGCCAGTGCGAGGTGGGGGCGGAGTCGAGGCGCGTCGGGGGCGGAGTCGAGGCGCGGGGGCGGAGTCGCTGACGACGGGGCGGGGCCTCGTGCTAACGGTCGCGCGCCCGTCGCACCTGCACGAGGCTGTGGCGCGAGCGTCCTGTGGGGAAGCCGCGAAGCGCCGGCGACCCGGGGGTCGGGCGGGCCTGGTCCGCGAAGCTGCGGCTGCCTCTGTGCAGGCCCGGGGAGCAGCTGGCCGGGCGAGCGTCGGGTGAGCAGCGGCGTGGACCGCGTGGTGGCGACGCCGGCCCGGCCTCCAGCTGTGAGGCGGGGTCCGAGGAAGGGAGCCTGCGCGGGTCGGGGCCCGGCTTTGGGCTGGCGGACGCCCTGAGGGAGCGGCGGGCGCGCTCGTGAGGAGCCGCGCGTGTGGGGTACGTGCCTGCGCCCCACGCGGAGTCCGGTCCTGGCCGCATCCTCGGCTCACCGCGGGGTTAGCGGGGGCTGGTTGTCTGTGGCGCCGCCCGCCCTCCCAGCGCCTCCCGCGGCCTCCGCAGCTTTGCCTTTCCCGGGGCTTATCGAGGCCGGTGCCAGAGGACACGCGGGAAAGCCCCTCGCGGAGCTGAGAGCCTCTGACTTGTGGGTCCGACTTTGAGTTTTCCAAGCCCCGACCTGTCAGTTAAAAAGTGTAGCGGTGGCTCCCGCCTGTTATCCCAGCACTTTGGGAGGCCGAGGCGGGCGGATCACCTGAAGTCGGGGGTTCGAGACCAGCCTGACCAACGTGGAGAAACCCCGTCTCTACTAAAAATACAAAACTAGTCGGGCGAGGTGGCGGCGCCTGTGGTCCCAGCTACTCGGGAGGCTGAGGCAGGAGAATCGCTGGAACCCGGGAGGCGGAGGTTGTGATGAGCCGAGATCGCGCCACTGCACTCCACCTGGGCGACAGAGACACTGTATCACAGACACACACACGCACACAAAACCGGGTGCGGTGGCTCACCCCTGTAATCCTTTGGGATTACCTCAGCTTTGGGAGGCCGACGTGACCAGCCTGGTCAACATGGTGAAGCCCCATCTCGACAAAAAATACAAAAATTAGCCGGGCTGGTGGTGCGCACCTGTAATCCTAGCTACTTGGGAGGCCGAGACAGAAGAATTGCTTGAACCCGGGAGGCGGAGGTTGCAGTGAGCCGAGATCACGCCATTGCACTTCAGCCTGGGCGACAGAAAAAAAAAATGTGCAGATGTCTGCTGGGTGCTGTAGCTCATGCCGGTCATCTCAGTGCTTTGGGAGGCCGAGGTGGGAGGATCACCTGAGGTGAGGAGTTGGAGACCAGCCTGGTCAACATGGTGAAACTCTCTCTACTTTAAAAAAAAAAATTAGCCAAGCTTGCTGGTGGTGCGCCTGTAATCCCAGCTACTTGGGAGGCTGAGGCAGGAGAATCGCTTGAACCAGGGATGTGGAGGTTGCAGTGAGCCAAGGTTGTGCCATTGCACTCCAGCCTGGGAAGCAGAGCAGACCCTGTCTCAAAAAAAAAAAAAAAAAAAAAAAAAAAAAAGGAAAAAATCGTAGGAACCTCATCACTGAACTCCCTGGAAGCTTCATTTGTCTACAGTAGCAAGATAGAAACCACACTTGTTCCCATAATTTCAATGCATGTTATATATGTAAAATTAGCTGTTAACTAAATTTCTAGTTCTCCAAAAGGCTAATTGTAGCAATATTATCCTCAGTTTACAAATTAGATCGCTTTTAAAAGGGCTCATGTATTCATTTAGTGAGCACATACCTGGCAGCTGCTGCGTGTGAGGCCCTGAAGTGCATGGTTACTGTGGGGTGCAGTGAGGACGTGGCTCTGTCCTGACGAGCTACCGTGTCATGAGGGAGAAAGAGAACACAGCAGGCAGCTGGCAGTGTCCAGAGGGGAGTTCAGAGGCACGGCTACGTGAGGCAGGGTGGCAGGAAAGGCCTCTCCTGGAGACCTGAGGAGAGCCTGTTTTGGGAAGGTGGGGATGCTCGAGAAAGAGGTGCTACATCTGCGAAAGCCTGAGGCCCATGCTGAGGAAATGTGCGCAGCCAGGGGACCGGAGAGCCAGGGGATCAGAGAGCCAGGGGACCAGAGAGGCCAGGTCAGCTGGGCATGGCACGCTACCGCAAGGAGTCTGGATTTGAGTCAGGGTGCAATGGGAAGGGTTTGTTTGTTTGTTTTTGAGACAGATTCTTGCCCAGTTGCCTAGGCTGGAGTGCAGTGGTGCAGTCTGCTCACTGCAACCTCCGCCTCCCTGGTTCAACGATTCTCTGCCTCAGCCTCCTGAGTAGAAGGGATTATAGGCATGCGCCACCATGTCTGGCTAATTTTTTGTATTTTTAATATAGACAGGGTTTCACCATGTTGGCCAGACTGGTCTCAAATTCCTGACCTCGTGATCTCTCCACCTCAGGTGAAACCCCATCTCTACAAAAAAATACAAAAATTAGCCGGATGTTGTGGCAGGCTTCTGTAATCCCAGCTACTGGGGAGGCTGAACCAGGAGACTCGCTAGAACCCTGGAGGTGGAGGTTGCAGTGAGCCGAGATCGCACCACTGCACTCCGATCTGGGCAACAGAGCAAGACTCCATCAAAAAAAAAAAAAAAAAAAAAAAAAAATTGTAGAATAAAAGAGACAGTAGCTGTTGATGAATGAAGTCATCTCTGAATTCTCAGATTGAGCTCTTTAGTTCATGTTAATCTTGTATCTGTTAAAGTGGCCAGGTAGAGAAGCAAGTCATATTTTTTTGTGGGCAGACACTAAAGTCTATTACCATATACCTCTAACGGTAGCAGACAAAGAAGGGAATTCAGAGAGATAATAGGATACCATGTCCCACCAGGAGATGCTAAGGGATAAAAATGTGGAGAAATCGCTTGATGTGTAGGTAGTTGTGTTTGTACAGAAAGTTCAGGCACTGACTCAAATGTCTGACTCATCCTCTCTACTCATTTGTCTGGCACTTTGGGATGTAAATAAATATTAGTTGAATGGCTGGATGAGTGAATGATTTGTCACAGTTCAGCAAGTGTTTTAGATAGAGACATTGCATTGTAAGCCACATCAGACCAGGCCAAAGAATGAATGAAAAACTTGACACAGCTTAATTCCCAAATGTTTCTTCTGACACTGAAAGGCCTTGAATACAAAAACTGGTACATTGGATAGTATTGACAAGCAGTGCCATCATTGGTTGTGAGCCTGTGAACATTCAGGCATCTTGTATACACTGTTTCTATTTTTCATTGCAAGGTTGATGTTACCCACAGTTTAAGGATGAGGAAATTAATGTTTAGTGATGTTAAAACACACGACTACGAACTAGTGGTGCTGCAATTCGAAATCACATTTGACTAACTCCACAGGCTGCCTGAAACTCAGGTGTCATGAGACACATCCTTGAACTGGAGCCTGTGGGTGTGGACATTCCTAGAGTTAAAGAGGCCCTGGATTATTAAGTGAAGTCAAGTCAATCTGTTTGGTGTAGCTTAGAATTTTTCTACAATAGAACCTTTTATAGTGATGATATTGAGGGACAAAGCACCATTTCGTTCATCTGATATTCATTGTTTTCAGTTATGAAATACATACATAAAAATATGTAAGATGCCACCTCTGTCCTCATGGAGTTTACCATGTAGAGGTGTGTTTAAAATTACTACCTTTCCTGGGCTGGGTGCAGTGGCTTATGCCTGTATTCCCAGCACTTTGGGAGGCTGAGGCAGGTGGATCATGAGGTCAGGAGATCGAGACCGTCCTGGCTAACACAGTGAAACTCCATCTCGACATAAAGTGCAAAAAAATTAGCCGGGCGTGGTGGTATGTGCCTGTAGTCCCAGCTACTTGGGAGGCTGAGGCAGGAGAATCGCTTGAACCTGGGAGGCAGAGGTTACAGTGAGCCGAGATCGCGCCACTGCACTCCAGCCTGGGCGACAGAGTGAGACTCCATCTGAAAAAAAAAAAAAAAAAAAAAAAATCACTACCTTTCCCTTCACACAGTATAATCAAATGCTCAATTTGAGGTGTTTACAGTAGTTTTTTGCTGTGTTTTTTGAGGTAGCTTGGTGCTAATATATATTTAAATCCTTAAATGTCCCATTGAGGCCAGGTGCGGTGGCTCATGCCTGTAATCCCAGCCCTTTGGGAGGCTGAAGCGGGCAGATCACGAGGTCAGGAGATTGAGACCACCCTGGCTAACACGGTGAAACCCTGTCTCTACTAGAAATACAAAAACAAAATCAGCCAGGCGTGGTGACGGGCGCCTGTAATCCCAGCAACTTGGGAGGCTGAGGTGGGAGAATGGTGTGAACCCAGGAGGTGGAGCGTGCAGTGAGCCGAGATTGCACCACTTCACTCCAGCCTGGGCAACAGTGAGACTCCGTCTCAAAAAAAAAAAAAAAAAGTCCCACTGAATCATCTTGCATGTAAAACTCTAAATTTGGCTGGGCGTGGTGGCTCATGCCTATAATCCCAGCACTTTGGGGTGGGCGGATCACTTGAAATCAGGAGTTCAAGACCAGCCTGGCCAGCGTGGTGAAACCCTGTCTCTACTAAAAATACAAAAATTGGCCGAGCGTGGTGGCTAGCACTTGTAATCCCGGCTATTCGGGAGGCCGAGGCAGGAGAATTGCTTGAGCCCAGGAGGCAGACATTGCAGTGAACTGAGATTGTGCCACTACACTCCAGACTGGGACACAGAGTGAGACTGATGTCTCAAAAAAAAAAAAAAAAAAAAAGAAAAGAAAAGAAATAAATAAAAATTAAAAAATAAAATAAAACTAAATTTACATGGTGCTCAAAAACTAAATTTTACACGGTTTTAGAAATGAAAGTTAAAAATTGAAACCTATAATAGCTATATTGTTCAAAATTATAAAAGGACATTCTGAACATGTTTTCTATAGGTTGAATCAATATTAATGTACATTTTACCATTACAATAAAAATTTTCTAAAGGAGTAAAATACCCAGTGCTTTCCTAAATAATATTTTATTTTATTTATTTATTTTTTGAGACGGAGTCTCGCTCTATCGCCCAGGCTGGAGTGCAATGGCGCAGTCTCAGCTCACTGCAAGCTCTGCCTCCCGGGTTCACGCCATTCTCCTGCCTCAGCCTTCTGAGTAGCTGGGACTACAGGCGCCCACCACCACGCCCGGCTAATTTTTTATATTTTTAGTAGAGACAGGGTTTCACCCTGTTAGCTAGGATGGTCTCGATCTCCTGACCTCATGATCCGCCCTCCTCGGCCTCCCAAAGTGCTGAGATTATAGGCGTGAGCCACCGCGCCTGGCCAATAATATTTTATTTTATTTTATTTTGTTTTATTTATTTTTGAGAGCATCGCTGTGTTGCCCAGGCTGGAGTGCAGTGGTGCGATCTCGGCTCAATGCAACTTCCGCCTCCCAGATTCAAGCACTTCTTCCTGCCTCAGCCTCCTGAGTAGCTGGGATTACTGGCACCCACTACCACATGAGGTTTTGCCATGTTGGCCAGGCTGGCCTTGAACTCCTGACCTCAGGCGATCTGCCCACTTCAGCCTCCCAAAGTGCTGGGATTACAGGTGTGAGCCACCACACCCAGCCCTAAATAATATTTTAAACTCTTGGAATTTTTCATGATTTATTTCATGTATTCAATTTATATATCTAAATTATATTTTCTAAAATGCAGATTAAAAAAATGGCAAACTCCTTTGCAACGAGGACCTTCACTACCCTTTCAGATCTGCAGCCAAATATGGCTAATCTGGTAGGTTTCAATGACGTGGTGATTTGCTCACTAACAAAATTTTATGTGATAAAACTGCATCAACATTATTGATTCATTCAACACATGCTTTTATAATTGACAAGTATATAGATACTGATTGCATTGGTATAATTGTTAGATATTAAGTATATCAACATTTCTTTGTATTTGTGCCACCTAGGTGAAAATTAATATTTGTTTGTATGTAGAGTAGAAGATATGATTGTAGATATGACTAGTAATTGTTCAAAATGATTAATAGATGTATTGGTTTAATTAAATATTTAATAAAGTGAAAAATTTAATTCATGCTCAAATTTAGCGTTGTAAAATTAAACCAGGCCGGCACGGTGGCTCACACCTGTAATCCTAGCACTTTGGGAGGCTGAGACAGCTGGATCACCTGAAGTTGGGAGTTCGAGACCAGCCTGACCAACATGGGGAAAATTGCGTCTCTACTAAAAATACAAAATTAGCTGGGCGTGGTGGCTCATACCTGTAATCCCAGCTACTCAGGAGGCTGAGGCAGGAGAATCGCTTGAAGCCAGGAGGCGGAGGTTTCAGTGAGCCGAGATCACGCCATTGCACTCCAGCCTGGGCAACAAGAGCGAACCTCTGTCTCAAAAAAAAAAAAAAAAATTAAACCATTTGGTTCAGTGGTAGCAGTTTTCTAACCAAATTATCCGAGTTATGGTCTAAGTATTTGACATTATGCTGCTTTTATGATACAAGGTTTATAACAGGTGTGTTTTCTGAAATTATTATGTGAAAATTGACTTTTTGAGTAGGAGTTATAGCGGAATTCAATTATTTTGAATACACCTCAACTGTTACTTATTTAAAAAAAAACTGGGTGGAATCATCTTATAAGTTAAACAACTTATTGTAAAGCAACTACCACACACCCTTACCTTCCCTGCCCCTGAGCAGTCACTATTTATATTTTGCTTTTGCAAACTAGATTTCTTACAATGGAATACATTTACATATAACTTTAATAATTTAAAATTTATAAATATTAAAAAAGAACAATTGTTGTTATAGTTTTTCTTTTTTTTTTTTTTTTTTGAGATGGAGTCTCGCTCTGTCGCCCAGGCTGGAGTGCAGTGGCCGGATCTTAGCTCACTGCAAGCTCCGCCTCCCGGGTTCCCGCCATTCTCCTGCCTCAGCCTCCCGAGTAGCTGGGACTACAGGCGCCAGCCACCTCGCCCGGCTAGTTTTTTTTTTGTATTTTTTAGTAGAGACGGGGTTTCACCGTGTTAGCCAGGATGGTCTCGATCTCCTGACCTCGTGATCCGCCCGTCTCGGCCTCCCAAAGTGCTGGGATTACAGGCTTGAGCCACCGCGCCCGGCCTGTTATAGTTTTTCTTGAGAGGTAAACTATTTGCTAATAATGGTCTCTTCAGATAGAAAGTTTTACTCAACATTTCCATTAGTGGGATTTTCCAACAAAATTCAGTGAGATCTGCATGTATAAGGAATTGAAGAAATAATACCAATGTGTCTAAATAAGCAATAAGGCTGATAGCTCAGCTAGAAGATAGGAGTCTTAAAAGCCTGATTGTAATGTAAATGTCACAGGTTATTGTAAGGTTAAAATCAGTTGCTGCAATTAGCAAAATAAGTTTAGTTTTTTCCTTTCAGAAAAGGTATTCATTTTTATTATTTATTTATTTATTTTTATTTTTATTTATTTATTTATTTTGAGATGGAGTCCTGCTCTGTTGCCTGGGCTGAAGTAAAATAGTAGGATCTCAGCTCACTGCAGTCTCTGCCTCCCGGATTCAAGCGATTCTCCTGCCTCAGCTCGCGAGTAGCTGGGATTACAGGCACCCACCACCATACCCAGCTAATTTTTTGTATTTTTAGTAGAAACGGGGTTTCACCATGTTGGTCAGACTGGTCTCAAACTCATGACCTCAGGTGACCCACCCGCCTCCGCCTCCCAAAGTGCTGGGATTACACGTGTGAGCCACCACACCCGGCCCATTTTTATTTCTTAAAACGCATTTAAAATTTTTCTTCGGTAGACACTAAAGAGAACATTAAACATTTTAAGGAGATGTTAATATCTCTGAGGTTTAAGATCTAGGACTTTAGGATTTAGATTTATTAGTGGCAAAATATAAGTTTTGTTACAGTCTAATTTATATTACTGTCCAGCATGTTTGGATTAAGAAGCTAAGCGATTTTATGTGGATTGTTAGAAAACCCTATATAAAGGAAAGCTTTGAAGACTGTGGCAAATTAAATTGCATTATACATGTGCTTTGGATAAATTCAATAAGGATTGATAGCACAGGGCAGTTATTGTGCTCCATCTAGTGATTGAAAATAAAATAGAAACATGCTAAGGATTAAATGATTGTATTTATAATAGTAGTTAACTTTTGGATTACTTTGTACTATTCCTTGTGGAATTGAACATTTGTGAACTTCTTTTAGATGTTTGCATGGAATAAATACATTTAAATGTTCCAAGTCAGAAATGTTTGTTAGAGCCGGTAAAGTATAACAAACCCATGAAATTAAATTTACCATGTACATCTGTGTTTAATATTGGTTTTCTGTAACCTTTTTGTTTTTCAGAAAGTAATCGGTGTAGTTATTGGGAAAACAGATGTCAAAGGCTTTCCAGACAGAAAAAGCTGAGTTCTATTTAACTCTTTGCTTCATTTTTCATCAACGTTGGCTTGTGACTACAACAAAGTATATTTAAGTGATTAATTTTTGCATGCCTGTTTAACTCCTTAAGAGCAATGGTCATGCTCTCTATTGGATGGTCAAGTACCTGATTCAAGGCTCTCTGTTTCCCTCCCTCCCACATTTTCTCTCTCTCTCTCTCCATACATATATGTATATATACATATGTGCATATATATGTATATTTGAGCACATGTGTTCTCTCTCTGCTTTTTTTTTTTTTTTGAGACAGAGTCTCACTATGTCTCCCAGACTGGAGTGCAGTGACGTGATCTCGGCTCACTGCAAGCTCCGCCTCCCGGGTTCATGCCATTCTCCTGCCTCAGCCTCCCAAGTAGCTGGGACTACAGGTGCCCGCCACCACACCCGGCTAATTTTTTGTGTTTTTAGTAGAGACAGGGTTTCACTGTGTTAGCCAGGATGGTCTCGATCTCCTGACCTCGTGATCCACCTGCCTTGGCCTCCCAAAGTGCTGAGATTACAGGCGTGAGCCACCATGCCTGGCCGCTTTTTTTTTTTTTTTCGAGTTGGAGTCTCGGTCTATCACTCAGGCTGGAGTGCAATGGCACGATCTCAGCTCACTGCAACCTCTGCCTCCCGGGGTCAATGGATTCTCATGCCTCAGCCTCCCAAATAGTTGGAATTACAGGCACATGCCATCATGCCCAGCTAATTTTTGTATTTTTAGTAGAGATGGGATTTCACCATGTTGGCCAGGCTGGTCTTGAACTCCTGACTTCAAGTGATCTCCCTGCCTCGTCCTCCCAAAGTGCTGGAATTACAGGTGTGAGCCACCGCGGCCAGTGCCTGGCTGATTGGAAAAAAAAAATTTTGTAGAGACAGGGTCTTGATCTGTTGCACAGGCTGGTCTCAAACTCCTGGGCTCAAGTGATCATCCCGCCTCAGCCTCCTAGAGTGCTGAGATTACAGGCATGATGCTTTTATCTTTAAGGTAAACACAAAGCTGTCATCTGGTACCTATATCATTTGTGCGTGCACTTTATTTCATCTTAACTAATTAGATCAGAATTACTAAATAAATAGTTTGAGAAAGTCTATATCTCTTTTTACCAAACTTCATAAGGCTCCATTGCACTCCAGCCTGGGCAACAGGAGTGAAACTCCGTCTCAAAAAAAAAAAAAACACAGTTATTCACCTATCAGACTATGAGGGAAGGAGAAAAGCTTCTGTGTTGTTCGGCTTCTTCTTTTTTTTTTTTTTTGAGACGGAGTCTCGCTCTGTCACCCAGGCTGGAGTGCAGTGGCCGGATCTCAGCTCACTGCAAGCTCCGCCTCCCGGGTTCCCGCCATTCTCCTGCCTCAGCCTCCGGAGTAGCTGGGATTACAGGTGCCCGTCACCGCACCCGGCTAGTTTTTTGTATTTTTTTTTTTTTTTAAGTAGAGACGGGGTTTCACCGTATTAGCCAGGATGGTCTCGATCTCCTGACCTCGTGATCCGCCCACCTCGGCCTCCCAAAGTGCTGGGATTACAGGCTTGAGCCACCGCGCCCGGCCCGGCTTCTTTTTATGATGACATCTTTGGTATTCCTTTTTTGGAGGAAGTATGCTTACTGACTTAAAACATTGTACATATGACATTATATTTTCATAAAAAATTCTAGCAGTACCAAAAGTCATAGAGTTGAAAAGTGAAATTCCCCTTTTCAGCTCCTCACTTGCCCCATCCTAGTCCTCTCCCTAGAGGTAGACACTAATAGACAGTTCAGAATATGTCTATAATTTGCATGTATGTTGGGCTATATTACTTTTTTAAAAAAATTGAGATACGGTCTCGCTGTGTAACTCAGGCTGGAGTGCAGCAATGTGAACACAGCTCGCTGCAGCCTCGACTCTGGGCTCAAGTGGTTCTCCTGCCTCAGCCTCCCATGTAGCCCGGACCACAGATGCGTGCTACCATGCCTGAATAATCTTTGGATTTTTTTGTCGAGACAGAGGGTCTCACTTTGTTGCCCTGGCTGGTCTCGAACTCCTTGGCTGAAGCAATCTTACCCCCTTGGCCTCCCAAGGTGCTGCTGGGATTACAGGCAGGAGCAACTGCACCCAGCCAGGTTATCATTTTATTTAGCAAAACCAATATGAAATTTCTATTTTGGAAAAAAAGTATTTGCTGACCCCTAGTGGTCCTCATTAAGTAGCACATAATTTGTTTTGAAATAACTTATTTTAATTATTCTTTTTCCTTTTAATTACATTCATTTTAATGCTGAATTTACTCCCATGCCATAAGTTTTTGTTTCTTCAGTTTCTTCTGGGATATCTTTTAATTCTGGGCAACCTCCTCTTCTGGTTTAGGAACAATCTGTTCCTTTTCAGTCAGGATCATCTCAGTGTGGCAGGGAGAGCTCATGTATGGGTTAATTCGACCATGAGCTCTGTAGGTCCGGCAGCGCATCTCAGGTGCGTTGTTCACTTGGATATGCTCAATGACCAGATAATCTACATCTAAATCCTTAAGTTCAGCATTACACTCTGCGTTTTTAAGCATGTGCAGTAAAAATTCAGCACTCTTTTTGGGCCACTGACCTTCTGTCCAGTCCCACTGGTTGGCCTGCGCACACCTGCCAACTCCACCATTGTGACGTTGGAATGGTATGCAGTGTTTCTGTAGAGTGACATCTTTCAGATACTTCGTGGCTTTTCGTATATGCATACCCTTGATGGCCTGAGCAGTTTCACGAGTGTTCTTAAAGTGAACAGGAAGATTGGAACCTCTTGATTTGCATGATTTCATGGGGTTCTCCAGGTCAAGTGAATAGCGAACCTTTTTCACAGTTTACCTCAGGCTGCTTAGGGAAAGAGGTTTAATTATTTTTTTTTTTTTTATTTTTATTTTTTTATTTTTATTTTTTGAGACGGAGTCTTGCTCTGCCACCCAGGCTGGAGTGCAGTGGCCGGATCTCAGCTCACTGCAAGCTCCGCCTCCTGGGTTTACGCCATTCTCCTGCCTCAGCCTCCCGAGTAGCTGGGACTACAGGCGCCCGCCTCGTCGCCCGGCTAGTTTTTTGTATTTTTAAGTAGAGACAGGGTTTCACCGTATTAGCCAGGATGGTCTCGATCTCCTGACCTCGTGATCCGCCCGTCTCGGCCTCCCAAAGTGCTGGGATTACAGGCTTGAGCCACCGCGCCCGGCCGAGGTTTAATTATTTTTAAAATTTATTTATTTTTTTTTAGAGACAGGGTCTCACTCTGTTCTTCCCTACCTCTGCTAAAAAACCTCATCTCGCCAGGTGCAGTGGCTCACGCCAGCATTTTGGGAGGCTGAGGCAGGCGGATCACGAGGTCAGGAGTTCGAGACCAGCATGGCCAACATGGTGAAACCCCGTCTCTACTAAAAGTACAAAATGTACAAAATTAGGCATGGTGGCAGGCGCCTGTAATCCCAGCTACTTGGGAAGGTGAGGCAGGAGAATTGCTTGAACCCAGCAGGCGGATATTGCAGTGAGCTGAGATCATGCCATTGTACTCTAGCCTGGGTGACAAGAGCGAAACACCGTCTCAAAAACAAACAAACAAAAAACAAAACCCATTTTTACTAAAAAAAAAAAAATACAGGCTGGGCGCGGTGGCTCACGCCTGTAATCCCAGCACTTTGGGAGGCTGAGGCGGGCGGATCACAAGGTCAGGAGATTGAGACCATCCTGGCTAACACGGTGAAACCCCGTCTCCACTAAAAATACAAAAAAAAATTAGCCGGGCGAGGTGGTAGCCTGTAGTCCCAGCTACTCGGGAGGCTGAGGCAGGAGAATGGCGTGAACCCGGGAGGAGGAGCTTACAGTGAGCCGAGATCACGCCACTGCACTCCAGCCTGGGTGACAAAGCGAGACTCCGTCTCTAAAAAAAAAAAAAATACAAAAATTAGCCTGGAATGGTGGTGTGCGCCTATAGTCCCAGCTGCTCGGGAGGCTGAGGCAAGAGAATAGCTTGAACTGGGAGGCGGGGGTTGCAGTGAGCCGAGAGATCGCGTCACTGAACTCCAGCCTGGGTGTACGTTTTATGAACACCCTGAATTCATTCTTCCCAGACTGGAGTGCAGTGGTGCATTCAAAGCTCCGTGCACACTTAAACTGGGCTCAAGCAGCCTTTCCTCCTCAGCCTCCCAAGCAGCTGAGACTAAAGATGAGTGCCACCACTCATTTTAACATTTTCTGTAGAGATGGAGTCCCTCTATGTTGCCCAGGCTGGTTTTGAACTCCAGGCCTCAAGTGATTCTCCCACCTCGCCTCCCAAAGCCCCGGGATCACAGGGGTAAGCTGCTATGCCTGGCCAATTTTTATTTTTATTTGATTACTAGTTATTTATTTATTTTTGAGACAGAGTTTCTCTCTTTTCACCCAGGCTGGATCTCGGCTCACTGCAACTTCTGCCTCCTGGGTTCAAGCGATTCTCCTGCCTCAGCCTCCCGAGTAGCTGGGATTACAGACACCCACCACCATACCCGGCTAAGTTTTGTACTTTAAGTAGAGACAGGGTTTCACCATGTTGGCCAGGCTGGTCTTGAACTAACCTCAGGTGATCCACCCGCCTCGGTCTCCCAAAGTGCTGGGATTACAGGTGTGAACCATCGTGCCCAGCCTATTTTTATTTTTATTTTAGGGATGGGATCTTGCTCTGTTGCCCAGTCTGGAGAGCAGTGGTGCCGTCACAGTTCGCTGAAGCCTTGAACTTTTGGGCTTAAGCAGTCCTTCTGCTTCATCCTCGCAAGTAGCTGGGACTGAAATAACTATTTAGATCTGAATTATGACTTAGGTTCAGACAACAGTAAGAGAGAAAAGGAGAACCTAAAGTAATACCTGGATGGCTCAAGTTTAGATGTCTTTCCCTCCAAATACACAGATCACCAGGGAAAGGAGCAAGGGGGCAACCTGTTACCACTTCAGTTTGAAATTCACAGAAGCATAATGTTATAGAATATACATCTGAAAACATTTTGAACCATGTGTTTGAGTGTTATTATAATAGTCATTTGATTAAAGAAATAATCATTTGTTTGTAATTGAAACTTTTCATGTGACACCAAAGGCAGAGAAGCGATTGAAACTCTTCATTTGAAAAATAAAAGCATTGGTTTTCCTTTAGATATTGGATCAGAAAGGTACACTTTCAGCTTCACCATTCGGGATTCACCAGCACATTTCGTAAATGCAGCTTCCTGGGGCAATGAAGATTACATCAAGTCTCTTTCTGACAGCTTTAGGGTTGGTGACTGTGGTAAGTTGGCATTGATTCTTAAATTTTTTCCATTGTATTATTCCTGTGGTATGTTTATGGTAACTACACTGAAGGAGTTGAAATGAGGCACAGTTCATAATTCTCAAGAACTTTACCAGAAAAAGTCAAGTGTTAATAGTATAATATAGTGGAGTGTAGTGGCTCATACCTATAATCCCAACACTTTGGGAGGCTGAGGCGGGTGGATTGCATGAGTCCAGGAGTTCAAGACTAGCCTGAGCAGTATGGCAAAACCCCATTTCTACAAAAAATACAAAAAATTAGCTGGCCGTGGTGGCGTGGGCCTGTAGTACCAGCTACTAAGGAGGCTGAAGTGAGGATGGCTTGAGCCTGGGAGATGGAGGTTGCAGTGAGCCAGCATCATGCCTCTGCACTCCAGCCTGGGTCACAGAGTAAGACCCTGTCTCAAAAAAAAAAAAAAGAAGACTGCAGTGCAAAGCATTCAGAATGTTACTTAAAGCATACAAACATGATCGTTATATTTTTACCAGGTAACCTTACTGTCTTTGGTTTATTACATATTTCAATTTGCATCAACTCATATTATTGTTATAATTGGTTATCTTTCTATAGACATATAAAATGGCCACTGAATATATTTTGATAAAAGTTGACATTTGACAACTGAATAGATTTAGATAAAAACTGATATTTGAATTGTTAATGGGATTTTAAGGGACTTTACTTTTAGTTGAAATACCAAATCTTTTACATCTTCTACTCACCCCAGTATCTCTTTGACAGAACAGCCTCGTATAGTAGAAAGAACAGGAGACTTTGAAAGCATAGAGGTCTAGATTCAATCCCATTTCCAACATTTACTTACATTATGGCTTTGAGAAAATTTTTTAATCGTTTTGGGTCTCAACTATGAACTAATACCTCTTTAGGTTTTTGTAAATATTAAATGAGATAGTGTACCTAGTATAAAGTGTGGAACTTAGTCACTCAACAGATAACTTTTATGAGCCCTAGCCTCGTAAAAGGAACAAGGAAGCATGTATACTAGCTCTCCTTCACGATAGAAAAAGAGAAAAGAGTAATGCAGGTAATGAAAACACTCCTCTTTAATACAGTGGTCTCAAGCAGCCCACTCCCCCTATCAGTTATTTAGAACCTGATCATATATTGCCTTGTATTATTAACTTTCAGGACAATGTATGGTATCTCTGTAGTTGAATAATAGGGTCATTGAACACATGGACTATGAAGGCAGAAAGCTTCACAAACTTCATAGGGCCCAGTATAGTTATAGATATCCCTTGAATAAATGCTGGAATATTAGTTACATATGGAGATAAATATTTCAATTTTGACATCTTAGTATCAAAATATATGTTGATGGTGGACAAGATGAATGAGGTGAGGAATTTTTGAAGCCTAGAGTCAATGATTACACATTAAACAGGATGTTATTTAGGATTAGTGTGTTTATCTTGTTACTGTTTTGTAATATCATCATACTTTGCCCTCTGTTTTAGTGATAATTGAAAATCCTCTGATCCAAAGAAAGGAAATAGAAAGAGAAGAAAAATTCAGCCCTGCAACTCCTAGGTAAGCATCTGTCTAGCACAGAGATCAACCTCTGGCACAGAGATTGTGCCAGAATGATCATTACTAATAATGTTCTATCAGATTAGCAGAGATCTTACTAAAAGTGTTCTGTTTCTATTTTGATAAAAATGAGAAGTTTAATTTTCTCTTACAAAATTCATCTTTGATTATGACATAATTTACTTGGATACAGAGTCACATGAAAAATGGCTTTGGTTTAGTACTTTGATTCTCATTCTTAGATTTACTAAAATTTGACTTTGTCATGTTAAAACTGAATGAGAAGAAAAGATAAACTTTGGAAATTACATCTATCTTTTTTCATATCAAGATATCCTTCTACACACAGGCTTACCATCTTAGGGCAGGTTCCTTCGAAGTAGAGTTTGAGAGGAGGACTCTTGTGGGAGTGGTTGGTTGAGGGTGAGCTCTCAGGGGAACCCTGCAAGGCTAGGCGGGGAAGAAGGTGAGCAGAGAAGTGGGTTCTCCTGGATTCTCAGCAGGAACCCAGGAGGGAGCTCTGGAGTGGCAGTGGCCCCTTAGAGTGGTGTCCTGGCTGTGGTCCATCCACTCCCCAAACCCCCAGGATGGGGCAGGGCATCAGCTCAAAGGCGGGTCTGGCAGTTATGGAGAGAAGGGTGTGACTGCGCCCTTATACCAGCCTGTAAAGGGCTCTCGGTGGGCACGGCAGTCTACAGCATTGACACATCAATTGTGACCCCTTTCCACCTTCTTTTCTGGCCTCATCTTATGCCAGACTCTCAAGCTTCATTTCTCTGTAGCCACAGTGAACTTATTTACATTTCATGAACACTGTGAACTCATTCTGCACGAAGAACTTTTATATTTCCTTTTTATTTTTATTTTTACTGAGACAGAGTCTCACTCTGTTGCCCAGGCTGGAGTACAGTGGCACAATCTCGGCTCACTGTAACCTCCACCTCCTGGGTTCAAACGATTCTCCCACCTCAGCCTCCCAAGTAGCTGTGATTACAGGCACATGCCACCACACCCAGCTAATTTTTGTATTTTTAGTAGAGGCAGGGTTTCACCATGTTGGCCAGGCTGGTGTCGAACTCCTGACCTCGAGTGATCCGC
Source organism: Trachypithecus francoisi (assembly GCF_009764315.1). NCBI lineage: Eukaryota > Metazoa > Chordata > Mammalia > Primates > Cercopithecidae > Trachypithecus > Trachypithecus francoisi. The sequence goes on from NW_022681460.1 coordinate 113,176,120, forward strand.
CTGCCTCGGCCTCCCAAAGTGCTGGGATTACAGACGTGAGCCGCTGCACCCGGCCAAACTTTTGTATTTTCTATTCTCTCTCTGCATAGAACATTTTCCCATCTGATTATTTGCTTCTTTGGGTTATTGACTCACAACTTAAATGTCATCTTCTTCAACCTTCCCCATCTACTCTGTTTGTGGTAGCGCTAACGGTCAATTACTGGGATTTTGCCCTGGTTTTTGTCACCATAACGCAAGTCACCGTCTGAGATTATTTAATTCATTGTTCTTGGGTCTCCCCCTCACATATGTGAACCTCATGAGATCAAAGGTCTTGTCTGCCTTCTTCACCACCTGTATCCCTTGTGCCTAACATGGAGTCTGGCATATAACAGATTCTCAGTATTCATGGAAGCGATGGATGGATGGTTAGGTGGAGAGAACATTCTTGGTAGAGGGAAGAAACAGGAAACCTCCTGTCTTTTCCAGAACAGTTAATATTAGGTTGAGCCATATGAAACTGCTGATGTTTTACTATTTTTCATCTAGAAATTTCAGTTTCGTAACGTAATAGTCTGATACTACTGGAACGCAGGGCATGGACAGGAGGAGAAGCTTCAGGTAGAAGCAGAGATATTTCACAGACAACTTTGCTTTCATACCAAATTATTGCCTTTGTGACTGGTAGCCACAAGACAGTCTTTGAGCTGGGAAATAGCATTTTCATATTTGTGATTTAGGAAGATCACTTTGCTTGTGGAAGATGGACTGTAGGGGAATGAAGCTTAGTTAGGGGAGCAAGGCAGTGGCATGGGAGAGAAGTGATGAGGTAGGTAAGTGAGGCCGAACAGTGGGGAGGAGAAGGGGCTGGGTTAGGGGACTGCTGGGGCACAGAGTCCAAGGGCCATCAGGGACTAGGTGCAGGAGGGAGAGCTCCTCATTTCAGGCTCACTGTGCCAGTGTTCTGCATCTGCCCCATGCAGAGCTCAGCAGGGGTAGGAAAAACACAGTCTCTGACCTGAGGTACTAAGGCAGAACAGCCAAGTCCATAAGAGAGAGAAACAACCAGTCCTTAGGTTTGCATAACCCCTGAAAGTTTCAGAGTGCTTTTACGCTCCTATTTTTTTGGAGAAGGAAATAAGCGCAGTGTCTTGGGCAAGATCGGACAAATGGTATGCTTAGAACTCCAACACGAATCGATTCTCAAAACATTTCCGTAATGAAAGTACACTGTAAACAAAAAATGTTTTGCTGTATTATTCACTGTTTCTAAGAGTAAGAAGTATATATTAGTATTGTCTAAATTTCAATCAAAAATGTAGTTTAAATGTGAACCTGGAAATATTTTTCTATCCAAAAATCACTTTCATATAACTTTCTTGTGTTTTTGCAATTTAGCCACTGTAAACTATTGCTCAGTGAGAATCACTCAACAGTAAAAGTTTGTTCCAGTTATGAAGTGGACACAAAATTACTTTCTTTGATACATTTACCTGTTAAAGAGTCTCATGATTATTATTCATTGGGTGACATTGTTGCAAATGGACACAGTCTTAATGGGAGGATTATTAACGTGCTGGCAGCTGTGAAGTCGGTAAGTTAAAACCCCAACAAAGCCAAGTGCAATTTGGCAGGGGTGTTGCGGTCACTTGATTTGTGTTTGGGATGGAGTGGTCATGATCAGCTGGGATAACTTTTCTTCTGTATCTTGGTAGTATATTGAATTAAGAAAACAGTAACACTTCTCATTAAAGGGAAAGTAGCATTTTATCTGTGGATGAGTAGTAAAATAAAATTGTATTTGAATGCTAAATGCAGTGTTCCACTCTGCTCATAAATGATCTGCTAACCATAGGAGAGCTTTTTATACTTTGCTTAAACAAAGATGAAAATGAAAAGGGTAAGCTTATTGACTCGAAAATCTCTGTGATCTTCCTTGAAGGGGTGTAGTTGAATAAGTTAAGGGATTGGTTCTGTGCCTTTGTGCTCAGAGCTGCCCAGAAACCGGGGAGGGAGTGGGAATACACGTTGCCCTGCCATAGGGGCTCCGTGGTCTGGTAGGTGGAGTGGGACTCTGCTGGTGAAGTGCAGGAGAGGATGGCACTCCATGGGACACCACGGGGTTGTTCCCTTCTGGTGCATCAGCGTCTGTCTGAATTATTGTAGCAAGTTCTGAGCTCTGTAGTTGGACAGACCAGAGCCATAAGGCAGAGATTGAGATATAGACCTCAACGGTAAAGTTTCACAAAATAAAGTACATGAAAATTAGTCGAGGCACAGTGGCTCACACCTGTGATCCTAGCACTTTGGGAGACCAAGGCAGATGGATCACTTGAGCCCAGGAGTTCAAGACCAGCCTGGGCAACCTCCGTCTCTACAAAAAATACAAAAATTAGCCGGGTGTGATGGCATGTACCTGTATTCTCAGCTGCTTGGGAGGCTGAAGGGGGAGGATCACCTGAGCCTGGGAGGTTGAGGTTGCAGTAAGCCAAAATCATGCCACTGCACTCCAGCCTGGGCAATAGAGGGAGACCCTGTCTCAGGAAAAAAAAAAAAAAAAGCCTGGCACAGTGGCTCATGCCTGTAATCCTAGCACTTTGGGAGACTGAGGCAGGTGGATCACAAGGTCAGGAGTTCGAGACCAGCCTGGCCAATATGGTGAAACACCATTGCCACTAAAAGTACAAAAATTAAGTCCCAGCTACTCGGGAGGCTGAGGCAGGAGAATGGCATGAACCTGGGAAGCGGAGCTTCCAGTGAGCCAAGGTCATGCCACTGCACTCTAGCCTGGGCAGCACAGCGAGACTCCATCAAAAAAAAAAAAAAAGAAAAAAAAATTAGCTGGGTGTGGTGGCAGATGCCTGTAATCCCAGCTACTTGGGAGACTGAGTCAGGAGAATCACTTGAACCTGGAAGGTGGAGGTTGCAGTGAGCCGAGATTGTGCCGCTGCTCTCCAGCCTGAGTGACAGAGGGAGACTCCGTCTCAAAAAAAAAAAAAAAAAAAAAAAAAAAAAAAAAGGGAAGAAATTAAAGGGGCAGGAAGGCCAGGCATGGTGGCTCACGCCTGTAATAGAGGCACTTTGGGAGGCCGTGGCAGGCGGATCACCTGAGGTCAGAAGTTTGAGACCAGCCTAGCCAACATGGTGAAACCCTGTGTCTACTAAAAATACAAAAATTAGCTGGGTGTGGGCTGGGCGCGGTGGCTCACACTTGTAATCCCAGCACTTTGGGAGGCCGAGGCAGGCGGATTACGATGTCAGGAGATCGAGACCGTCCTGGCTAACAAGGAGAAACCTCGTCTCTACTAAAAATACAAAAAATTAGCCGGGCATGGTGGCAGGCCCCTGTAGTCCCAGCTACTCGGGAGGCTGAGGCAGGAGAATGGCGGGAACCCAGGAGACAGAGCTTGCAGTGAGCCGAGATGGCGCCACTGCACTCCAGCCTAGGTGACAGAGTGAGACTCCATCTCAAAAAAAAAAAAAAAAAAAAATTAGTTGGGCATGGTGGCAGGTACCTGTAGTCCTAGCTACTTGGGAGGCTGAGGCAGGAGAATTACTTGAACCCAGGAGACAGAGGTTGCAATGAGCTGAGATGGCACCACTGCACTCCAGCCTGGATGACAGAGCGAGATTATGGGTAGATAAATAAATAAATAAAGGGGCAAGAGTAATCTTTTATTATACAGGGGGATGATAGTCAAGAGACAAAAACAGCAACAACAAAAACCACTCACACATTTATGATAGTTCATGTAAGTAAACGTGAATTGCTTGTCTTATTAAATGGTGACTGACTGAGAGAATGTGACCCTCTCAGATGGCAGGGCCTTGGCTGTGGAGGCCATGCCTGCTGCCTGGGGAGCATCTGTATACTTTAGGGAGGAGGAATAAGCCCATTATATGATCATCTTGAAAAACAGGAGAGGTCACTTTGTAGACAGTTTATGTTCAATCCTATTTAGTTGTTCAAATGAGTGCTCAATTGTTTGCGATTTCCCCAAGTTATAGACAGTGCTATTACATTTATAATGAAGTAAGAATTGTCTACAACCCTGAGTGAATACAGTAGGGTAAGCAGGAAACTGTGGCAGCTTTCCCACACCCTCAGTGAGTCTGGCACCTTTCATGTGTCACGTCACTTCTCATGCCTTTTGTCTCCACTTTGGCTTTCAGCCCTCTTACATTTCCTTTTCTTCACACTTTTTTTTTTTTTTTGGCAGGGGGATGGAGTCTCACTCTGTCACCCAGGCTGGAGTGCAGTGGCGTGATCTTGGCTCACTGCAACCTCTGCTTTCCAGGTTCAAGCATTTCTCCTGCCTCAGCCTCTCGAGTAGCCAGGACTAAAGGCATGCACCACAACGCCTGGCTAATTTTGTATTTTTAGTAGAGACAGGGTTTCACCATACTGGCCAGGCTAGTCTTGAACTCCTGACCTTGTGATCCACCCACCTCGGTCCCCCAAAGTGCTGGGATTACAGGCATGAGCCACTGTACCTGGCCACTCTTCACAGTTTAATTTAACCTGCTGTTTCTTCCTCTCATCACTGTCTTTTCACTTTAAAACTCCTTTTAATACAGTGTTCTTCATCTCCCCAACCCCAGATGTTAGGCTGACCTCTCAGCCTCTGGCTGTCCTTTCTAGGTCCCTTTCTCTGGGCACCACAGATGCAGTGGTGGCAGTGGTGGGGGGTGGCCAGTGACTATCCATGCTGGACCTGCTGCTGTGCAGCTCTCAGAGGCGCCTGCCGTTCCCACATAAGAAGCTACTGGGTGGAGAGAAGGGTCCTAGGTTCAACTTTTTTTTTTTTTTTTTTTTTTACTTTCTTTAATGGGCGAGAGCATCTCCACTTCTTTGATCATCTCACCCCACAATGGACAGAATTGGAAAGTGTCAAAGTTTCCTGTGTATCCTGCATGTGGCTCTCACCATGGTAGTTCTGGGGAGAAGGCAGAGGACGTATCCTGTATTTGTTTGTTTCCTGTGGACACTTTTTATACCACAGATATTCTTTTTTTTTTTTTTGAGACGGAGTCTCACTCTGTCGCCGGGGTCTGGAGTGCAGTGGCCGCATCTCAGCTCACTGCAAGCTCCGCCTCCCGGGTTCACGCCATTCTCCTGCCTCAGCCTCCCGAGTAGCTGGGACTACAGGCGCCCGCCACCTCGCCCGGCTAGTTTTTTGTATTTTTTAGTAGAGACGGGGTTTCACCATGTTAGCCAGGATGGTCTCGATCTCCTGACCTCATGATCCGCCCGTCTCGGCCTCCCAAAGTGCTGGGATTACAGGCTTGAGCCACCGCGCCCGGCCTATACCACAGATATTCTATATTTGATGTTTGCTAAGAAGATGGAGATGCTGACCCCAGAGAGGCTGAGTCCATTCGGTCACATGAAGTCATGCTGGGTTCCACACTGAGCCATGGGGACACACACGTGCTGGAAACACACTCCCTGCCCTCGAGGAGTCCACGTAGATGCCCCCGGGGGGCCTGCCATGGAGCCTTGTTGTGATATGTTACAAAGACTTTCAGGCCGGGCGCGGTGGCTCAAGCCTGTAATCCCAGCACTTTGGGAGGCTGAGACAGGCGGATCACGAGGTCAGGAGATCGAGACCATCCTGGCTAACACGGTGAAACCCCGTCTCTACTAAAAATACAAAAAACTAGCCGGGCGAGGTGGCGGGCGCCTGTAGTCCCAGCTACTCGGGTGGCTGAGGCAGGAGAATGGCGTGAACCCAGGAGACGGAGCTTGCAGTGAGCTGAGATCCGGCCACTGCACTCCAGCCTGGGCGACAGGGCAAGACTCCATCTCAAAAAAAAAAAAAAAAAAAAAAAAAAAGACTTTCAGTCTCTACTTCAAGCACCTGTCCCCTTGTGTCTCTTCAAAGTGTTGTGTGACTTACAACTTTAGCTACGTACATGTAGTTTAGAGATAGAAGATGCTTTAAAATAATCAACTATATATTACTGGTTTTTGCTATTTTAATATTTCTCATTTGGTGTTTAAAAGGTGAACATTGAGTATTTTCATCAATAAATACTTAAATACTTCTACATACAGGTGAAGAGTAATGATTTCTTTCCATTTCTAAGGTTGGAGAGCCAAAACACTTTACAACTTCAGACCGGAGAAAAGGCCAGAGGTGTGAAGTTAGACTCTATGATGAAACAGAGTCTTCTTTTGCAATGACATGGTAACCACCGACGTCTGTTCCCAATTGTGAAATCCCTGTTGTTATCACCAGGACATTTTCACTTTATCAAAAATATCATGGACTTCATATCAAGAGAGGATAATGATAGGAGATGAATGATATTTTAAAAAATAAACCTCACTCTTGAATGTTGAGTTGTTATGGACAGCACCTTAAAATGAGGTCTTTAGATGGCATGGAACTTGCTTAGGAGAATTCCACTGTGACTGGTTTTGTTGTTAAATTCTGTTTTATAACAAATGGTGTTTTACTAGGTCCCATGGAACAAGCCAGACTTTCCCTCTGTGCTTCCTGGAAAGTATCCTGGAGCAGGGCAGGGCACAGGGCATGTGGGTCAGGGCGGGGACTGCACCCTGAAGCACTGCCAGGTACAACAAGGCATTGTGTAGACCTCTGATGCCTGGATACCAAAGGAAATGATTTGAAAAATGCTTTCAACCCATCAAGGCCCCTGAGCCTTTATATCCACTGGGGTACACTTAACTTCAGGGCCTGAAAGTGTGACTTTAAAGTCTTTAGGCTTTAGTTCTAACTAGCCTGGAGTGATTAAGTGTTAGAAAAATAAAGAATTGGCAGAGCAGAGTATTACTAGAGCAGAGTGTGTGTTGAAGGATTGTTCTCTCATGGAGATGTTAAATTCTCCCTGGGAGGAAGCTGGTATCCTTAAGACCAGGAGGTCTTTGACCACCTTGAGGATGGCTGACCCCAGCCACTGAAGCTTTCTTTTATTGTTGTAAATAATGTGTCACTATCAGTTTTTTCTAGTGTATTCAATTTGTATTACTTCTTTTTAAACAATGCAGTTGGGATAATGAATCCATTCTACTTGCACAGAGCTGGATGCCACGAGAAACAGGTATCATCATTAAATGATTGTGTCCAATATTTGTAATTTTATATCCCCCCATGTAATAATTGTAAAATGGCTTTTTTCCCAAACAGTAATATTTGTCTCAGATGTAAGAATAAGTTTTGACAAATTTCGGAACTGCATGACAGCAACTGTAATCTCAAAAACCATTATTACAACTAATCCAGGTAAAAAACTTTGTGAAATTTTTTATCCCTTTGGAAATGACTGAACACATTTCAATATTTGTACAGTATATTTAAGAATGAAAATTCAACCTGGATTTAATTCAAATTAGAAGTAAAAATTGCTTTATATAACTTTTTAAAAAACTTACAATGAACTTTGATATCTTTACTAAAGAAATGTGAGGCTGGATGTTGTGGCTCATGCCTGTAATCCCAGCACTTTGGGAGGCTGAGACGGGTGGATCACCTGAGGTCAGGAGTTCGAGACCAGTCTGGTCAACATGGTGAAACCCAGTCTCTACTAAAAATATAAAAATTAGCTGAGCTTGGTGGTGGGCACCTGTAATCCCAGCTACTCAGGAGGCTGAGGCAGGAGAATCGCTTGAACCCAGGAAGCGGAAGTTGCAGTGAGCTGAAATCGTGCCATTGTACTCTAGCCTGGGCCACAAGAGCAAGACTCTGTCTTACAAAAACAACAACAACAAAAAAGTCTGGCATGGTGCCTCACGCCTGTAATCCTGGCACTTTGGGAGGCCAATGTGGGCTGATCACGAGGTCAAGAGATTGAGACCATCCTGGCCAACATGGTGAAACCCTGTCTCTACTAAAAATATAAAAATTAGGTGGGCATGGTGGCACGTGCCTGTAGTCCCAGCTACTTGGGAAGCTGAGGCGGGAGCATCACTTCAACCTGGGAGGTGGAGATTACAGTGAGCCGAGATGGCGCCACTGCACTCCAGCCTGGCAACAGAGTGAGACTCTGTCTCAAAAAAAAAAAAAGTGAAAAACCAGATTAGTTTTTGAAGTATAATTCATTGTGATGATCTTTGAGAGATCAATTTTGTTGCTCAGATGCTAAATTATTGACTAATAGGTAAATTCAGTTTTGCTGCATTCAAATAACTTTTACTGCTAGGACATTGATAACACACATGCACACATGCGCACACACACACAGTACTCTCTGTGTAGTATCATTAGCTCATAACTGCACATTAAATACCCAGATGATCCCCTGGAGTTGTTGTTAAAGGAGTTACAGTTTACTACAGCATGAAATCAAGGGAGCCAGACTGGGAAGATGAGGCATTAGTGCCTGTGAGCATTCCCAGGGTGCTTTATAGTGCAGACGTAACCATCAACCCACAACTGCCAAAGAAATGGAGTAATCAATCCTTCGCCATCTCGGCAAGCTATGAGTAGAGTACATAGTGTATCATTTAAAACATAAGCTCACTCTGCTGGTCTGTGACGAAGCATCAGCAGTGACAGAATTGTAAAGCAATGTGTGCTTTTGTCCAAACCATTAGCATTTTTAAAAGATAGAATTATATGAGGAATGGTGTCAAATAATGAGACTCTGGTTTTTATATGAGTACTCTGAACCTTGCACATCCAACACATGGAGGTTGTCTCCTTGTAGGCAGCACCATGGGAGATGATGTGCATGCCCCAAATTGCTCTTCACTGAACTCATTTACTGAGCACGTGCTGTGTGTTGGGTGCTGTTCTGGGGTGCAATGACAAAATGGACAAATATTTCTACCCTCATGGAGTTTACACTCCAGCAGGGAGAGACAGAGAATAAATAATGAAGATAATATGTCCATGAATTATGAAATATTTAAGGAGAACAGGTGGAACCGAGTCAGGAGGACCTAGAGAGCCACAGCATGTGTGATTTTCCACAAGGCACGCTGCATGGGAGAGTGACGTTTGAGCAAAGACTTGATGAGGAAGCTAAAGGGTTAACCAAGGGAAACACCGAGGGGCTGGTGTGGCTGGAGCCCAGGAGTTCAAGGCCAGCAGGAGCTGTTCTGAGAAGAGATGGGACACCCATGAAGGCCTTGGAGGCTGTTAGAGTGCGCTGGCTTCTACTCTGGATGGGGTAGCAGCTTGGGGTTTGGAGCAGAGCAGTGACAGCATCTGACTCAGCTCTGAGAGGTTTGCTCTGACTGCTTTGTTGGAAATTGATGGTGACACACGATAGTCCATTATTAACGCTTAGGACAATAGTGGGACACTCTTCAATTTTTTCTTTCCTGGAGGGAGGTACTATGTATGGTTTATTTATTTTTTTTTTATTTATTTATGTATTTATTTATTTTTTGAGATGGAGTCTCACTCTGTCGCCCAGGCTGGAGTGCAGTGGTGCGATCTCGGCTGACTGCAAACTCCGCCTCCTGGGTTCGTGCCATTCTTCTGCCTCAGCCTCCTGAGTAGCCGGGACTACAGGTGCCCGCCACCACGCCCGGCTAATTTTTTGTATTTTTAGTAGAGATGGGGTTTCACTGTGTTAGCCAGGATAGTCTCAATCTCCTGACCTTGTGATCCACCTACCTCGGCCTTCCAAAGTGCTGGGATTACAGGCGTGAGCCTCCGTACCCTGGGTTTGCTATTAGAAATAACTTATTAATAAAAATAGCTTATTCATATATATATATATATATATATATATATATATATATATATATTTTTTTTTTTTTTTTTTTTTTTTTTTTTTTTTAATGAAATGGAGTCTCGCTCTGTCCCCCAGGCTGAAGTGCAGTGGCACAATCTTGGCTCACTGCAGCCTCCACCTCCTGGGTTCAAGCGATTCTCCTGTTCCAGCCTCCCGGGTTGCCCAGGTGCCTGCTACCATGCCCGGCTAATTTTTTATGTTTTTAGTAGAGACAGGGTTTCACCATGTTGGCCAGGCTGGCCTTGAACTCCTGGGCTCCAGTGATCCACCTGCCTTGGCCTCCCAAAGTGCTGGGATTACAGGCACGAGTCACCACGCCCGACCTATTATTCGTACATGTAGTAATACCAGTGATAGTAAAATCTTCATCCTCTAAGGGTAAATTTGAGCTGGAAAAGTTTTTAAAGACAGATTTGTCTGATGGAAAAGATCAACCTTGACTGTACAATAATATAAAAAACCCAAGATCTAATTAATGAGACGGGTATTTTAGGATGTTGTGCATTTGGCTCTGATTACAGATTCAAAGAAAAAAATGTCACAGTATTTTGAGCAGTAACCAACATCATTAGAAAAAATGCCTTCTTAAGGAGACACATTTTAAAAATTTATTATTTATTGATTAACTTTTTAATTGACAAAAAATTGAATACATTTATTTTATACAATATGTTGTTTTGAAATATGTATACATTGTAGAATGGCTAAATCAAGCTAATTAACATATACACTAATTCACATACTTTTTTTTGTGGTGAGAACACTTAAAATCTGTTCTCTTAGTACTTTTCAAGAATGTAATATGTTGTTATTAACCATAGCTACCATGTTGTACAGGAGATCTAGATTTCTTGGATTTATTCTGTCAAGGAAACAAATTTAAAGGAGAATACTTGCAAGGATGCGTGAATTTATGTGTTTGTTTATATAAGCTTTACTTTTTTAAAAAAATTTTACTTTAAGTTCTGGGATCCATGTGCAGAACATGCAGGTTTGTTACATAGGTCTACATGTGCCATGGTGGTTTGCTGCACCCATCAACTTGTCATCTAGGTTTGTGTTTTTTTTGTTTGAGATGGAGTCTCACTCTGTCATTGGGCTGGAGTGCAGTGGTGTGATCTTGGCTCACTGCAACCTCCGCCTCCTGGGTTCAGGTGATTCCCCTCCCTGAGCCTCCTGAGTAGCTGGGACTACAGGCGTGTGCCACCATGCCTGGCTCATTTTTTGTATTTTAATAGAGACGGGGTTTCACCATGTTGGCCAGATGGTCTTGATCTCCTGACCTCGTGATCTGCCCGCCTCGGCCTCCCAAAGCGCTGAGATTACAGGCGTGAGCCACCATGCCCAGCCCGTCATCTAGGTTTTAAGCCCCGCATGCATTAGCTATTTGTGCTGATGCTGTCCCTCCCCTCACCCCCCATTCCCCAACTGGCCCCAGTGTGTGTTGTTCCCCTCCCTGTGTCCTTGTTATCTCCTTGTTCAGCTCTCACTTATGAGTGAGAACATGTGGTGGTTGGTTTTCTGTTCCTGTGTTAGTTTGCTGAGAATGATAGTTTTCAGCTTTATCTGTGTCTCTGCAAAGGATATGATCTCATTTCTTTTTATGGTTGCATTGTATTCCATGGTATATATGTACCACATTTTCTTTATCCAGTCTACCATTGATGGGCATTTGAGCTGGTTCCATGTCTTTGCTATTGTAAATAGTTACATCAGTTTTACTTTTAATTTCCTGGGCTACACCTGCCTTATAGAAATTAAGAAGCCCTAAGTGGCTTGTGTTCATCCTCACCAGGACGTCGAGATTCCCTTGTTTCTTCCTCTGCCCTGAGGGTGCTTATCAGCTAGGGAGGGCACAATTCCTGCCTTTCTCTGACAGTCAGGATAACCCTGTTGTCAGTGAGAACCTACAGTGCTGGTACCCACCCATCCCTGCCAGCCCCCATCGCAGGAAGCTCGTTGGCTGGATTTCTGTGGTCTCGCTCCAGCAGATGCTCCCATCTGAAGCACAGCAATTCATGGTGCACATCTCTCCAAGTTAATAGAGTTCTGCATTCATTCATTCGCTCATGACCTTATCAATATTTTTGAATGCCTTTTACTTGCCAAGAATTGAGATAATACAAATTTCTGGAACAAGGAAGGAGATGAGTGGCTGGTCAGATGGATGTGAGGACAGTCATCATGAAGGACACTGCATGCCAGCAAGGATTTGACAACCTAGTTCTGAGAAAGAACAGGTAGAAGACTTGTATTTTGGGAGCAAGGAGGAAGAAATGCCCACATCTTCCCAGGGGAGTTAGGAAAGTACAGACATTGTCAGGACAATTTGTAGAATATTCAAAGGGGCCTGGGGTAATTAACAATCATGTGCCAGAGGCTGGGCCTGGGGTCCAAGGGCATCATGGGGGAGCTCTTTCCAAACTCACGTTCCTGCCTTCTGGCACAGTACCCCCGACTCTTGCACAGTCATGTCCCAACGTGGGGAGCAATGCTTTTTATAGAGCCTGTTTTATATATTTCAATTGCCTTTTAAAAACCTTTTTTTTCTGAGTAAAGAAATACATATAAAATTCAGAAAAAAATATAAAAACATAAGGAAAACAAAGATCACCTACAATCCCACTGTCTAGAGAGAATCATTTTTTCATATATATTCTTCCAGATAATTTTGCATTTATATATGTAGTTTTTTTTTTTTTTTTTTTTTTTTTTTAGATGGAGTATTGCTCTGTTTCCCAGGTTGGAGTGCAGTGGTGCTATCTGGACTCACTGCAAGCTCCACCTCCCGGGTTCGTGCCATTCTTCTGCCTCAGCCTCCCAACTAGCTGGGACTACAGGTGCCCACCACCATGCCTGGCTAATGTTTTTGTATTTTTAGTAGAGACGGGGTTTCACCGTGTTAGCCAGGATGGCCTCCATCTCCTGACCTCATGATCTGCCTGCCTCGGCCTCCCAAAGTGCTGGGATTATAGGCGTGAGCCACTGCGCCAGTCCCCTTATATATGTAAATTTTTTAATTAAAAGGGTATTGAACCACACAGGTTAGTAAGTTGCTCTTTTCACTAACATCTGTTTTAGATGTAATGTGGTGTACATCTCTCCGTGTTAACAGAATTCTATATCAGATTATTAATGGCCACATAATATTCTATTTGATTGTATTCTTACATGTCTTCACTTTTTACTATTAAAATGATTTTGGATGACTTAAATGTGATTTAAAAGTTAATCAGTTTACTTTTCACTTACTATGCATTTTCAATTTAAGAGACACCAGAAGCTAACATTCTACTGAATTTTATACGAGAAAATAAAGAAACAAATGTTCTGGATGACGAAATTGAAAGTTATTTCAAAGAATCCATAAATTGTAAGTGACCCTTTAAATATATTTGTATTTTCTTAAAGGCCGAAATTGGGCCTGTAAAGATTTGTTTGACATGGTAAAAGACCAGATTCCTATTCTGTAACTACTATATTTCAACTTTTCTTTTTTTTTCTTCTTCTTTTTGAGATGGAGTCTCGCTCTGTTGCCCAGGCTGGAGTGCAGTGGCGTGATCTCAGCTCACTGCAGGCTCTTCCTCCCAGGTTAACGCCATTCTCCTGCCTCAGCGTCCCGAGTAGCTGGGACTACAGGCGCCCGCCACCATGCCCGGCTAATTTTTTTGTATTTTTAGTAGAGACAGGGTTTCACCTTGTTAGCCAGATGGTCTGGATCTCCTGACCTTGTGATCCACCCGCCTCGGCCTCCCAAAGTGTTGGGATTACAGGCGTGAGCCACTGCGCCCAGCCTATTTCAACTTTTCTAAAGGTAGTTTAAAATAGTGGGCATCTTTTTCTTTTTTTTTTTTTTTTTTGAGACGGAGTCTCGCTCTGTTGCCCAGGCTGGAGTGCAGTGGCCGGATCTCAGCTCACTGCAAGCTCCGCCTCCCGGGTTTACGCCATTCTCCTGCCTCAGCCTCCCGAGTAGCTGGGACTACAGGTGCCCGCCACCTCGCCCGGCTAGTTTTTTGTATTTTTTTTAGTAGAGACGGGGTTTCACCGTGTTAGCCAGGATGGTCTCGATCTCCTGACCTCTTGATCCGCCCATCTCGGCCTCCCAAAGTGCTGGGATTACAGGCTTGAGCCACCGCACCCGGCCGTGGGCATCTTTTTCTTTTCTTTTCTTTTTTTTTTTTTTGAGACAGAGTCTCACTGGAGTGCAGTTGTGTCATCATGGGTCACTGCAGCCTGGTCCTCCCAGGCTCAATCCATCTTCCTGCCTCAGCCTTTCCAAGTATCTGTGACTACATGTGCACACCACTGCACCTAGCTAATTTCTTTCTTTTTTTGTTTGAGACGGAGTCTCACTCTGTCATCCAGGCTGGAGTACACTGGCATGATATCGGCTCACTGCAACCTCCACCTCCTGGGTTCAGGCAATTCTTCTGCTTCAGCCTCCGCAGTAGCTGGGACTACAGACTTGTGCCACCACACCCTAATTTTTTTTTTTTTTGAGACGAACTCTCACTCTGTCACCCAGCCTGGAGTGCAGTGGTGTGATCTTGGCTCATTGCAAGCTCTGCCTCCCAGGTTCACGCCATTCTCCTGCCTCAGCCTCCTGAGTAACTGGGACTACAGGGGCCCACCACCATGCCCGGCTAATTTTTTTGTATTTTTTAGTAGAGACGGAGTTTTATCATGTTAGCCAGGATGATCTTGATCTCCTGACGTGATCTGCCTGCCTCAGCCTCCCAAAGTGCTGGGATTACAGGTGTGAGCCACCGCGCCCGACTGTTTTTGTATTTTTTTTTTTTTTTTTGAGACGGAGTCTCACTCTCGCCCAGGCTGGAGTGCAGTGACCAGATCTCAGCTCACTTCAAGCTCCACCTCCCGGGTTTACTCCATTCTCCTGCCTCAGCCTCCCGAGTAGCTGGGACTACAGGCGCCCGCCACCTTGCCCGGCTAGTTTTTTGTTTGTATTTTTCACGGCGTTTCACCATGTTAGCCAGGATGGTCTTGATCTCCTGACCTCGTGATCCGCCCGTCTTGGCCTCCCAAAGTGCTGGGATTATAGGCTTGAGCCACCGCGCCTGGCCCATTTTTTGTATTTTTAGTAGACACGGGGTTTCACCATATTGGTCAGGATGGTCTCGATCGCTTGACCTCGTGATCCACGCACCTTGGCCTCCTAAAGTGTTGGGATTACAGGCGTGAGCCACCGTGCCCAGCCTAATTTTTGTATTTTTTGTAGAGATGGGGTTTTGCAGTGTTGCTCAGGCTGTTCTCAAACTGCTGGGCTCAAGTGATCCACTGGTCTCAGCCTCCCAAAGTGCTGGGATTATAGGCATGAGCCACCATGCCCTCCTGAGCATCTTATATATTATATACCTTTTGCCTATCTGATGGGAGCTTATGACCCTCTCCCCAGAGCAGTGCTTGTACCCATGTGTGGAATTTGCATAAAGTGTCATGTTCCTGGACTCCAAATCCATGAAGCCTAGGTTGAAGCTCTTCTTTTAAAAGGATTCTGCTGGCCGGGTGCAGTGGCTCATTCCTGTAATCCCAACACTTTGGGAGGCCGACATGGGCAGATCACTTGAGGTTAGGAGTTTAAGACCAGCCCAGTCAACATGGTGAAATGCCATCTCTACTAAAAATACAAAAATTAGCCAGGTGTGGTGGTATGTGCCTATAGTCCCAGCTACTAGAGAGGCTGAGGCAGGAGGATTGCTTCAACCAGGGAGGTGGATGTTGTAGGAAGTCGAGATCACGCCACTGCACTCCAGACTGGGCAACAGAGTGAGACTCTCTCCAAAAAAAGAAGAAGAAAAAAAAAAGGATTCTGCTTATTGCTATTGCTGGCTTATGCCAGACATGCATGCCGGAGGGACCAGGAGGAACAGAGGGAAGTTTTAGATCTCTCCCTGAAGGCGTGTTCTGTAACATAGTCCTTACTTAGTTATCGTAGGTGATGCTTAATTCACCTGAAGAGAGTAACAATGGAATTTAGCATGAAATAATGTATTCTGCAAGCCACATTACGTTGTGTGGAAGGGGAACTCTGTTATTGCTTTTTGCGGAGGATATTTAATGTGTTTCATATCAGTAGCGGTCACTGATAGAAAAAGGTACTACTGGATCAAAATTTATCATCTTTTTGCCTACAAGAAGGGACAAGCCATAGGTGAGACTCCACCTCTACAAAAATTAAAAAAAGAAATAGCTGGGCATAGTGGCATGTGCCTGTGATCTCAGCTACTCAGGAGGCTGAGATAGGAGGATTGCTTGAGCCCTGGAGATAGAGACTGCAGTGAGCTGTGTTCACACCACTGCACTGCAGCCTGGGTGACAGAGCCCCTGTCTCAAAAAATAATAATAATAATAAAATAAAGCCGTGATTGTTACTTTGGAAACATTTTTTTAAAATGTTGGGTCATTTGTAGATAATGCCATTTCACGCAACTTGGGAGAGCACAGAGGCATTCAGCGAGCTGTGAGGTAAACTTGAAAAAGTGTATTTCAGTTCCTGTGCTGCCATGCAACCCTAAAACAGGGACAGGAATGACAGTGTCTACAACTATTTTTAGGCTACTCAAGGGCAGCCTGATTTATGTGGGAATTTTTTTTTTCTGATCAGTAAGTTATATTAATCACAAAGTAGTTCCTTCTTTCTCTTTCTTTCTCTTTCTTTCGTCTTTCTTTATTTCTTTCTCCCCTCCTCTCCCCTCCCCTCTTCTCTTCTCTTCTCTTTTTTCGGGGTCTCAAACTCCTGACCTCAAGGAATCCTGCCTCAGCTTCCTGAAGGATTACAGGTGTGAGCCACCTTGCTCGGCCCAAAAATAGGCCTCGTTTGTTTGTTTGTTTTTTGAGGAGTCTTGCTCTGTCACCCAGGCTGGGGTACAGTGGTGTGAGCTTAGCTCACTGCAACCTCCGCCTCCTGGGTTCAAGCAGTTCTCTTGTCTCAGTCCCCCAAGTAGATGGGATTACAGGCGTGCACCACCACACCTGGATACTTTTTATATTTTTAGTAGACACGGAGTTTCACAATGTTGGCCAGGCTGGTCTTGAACTCCTGACCTCAGGTGATCTATCCGCCTCAGCCTCCCACAGTGGTGGGATTACAGGCGTGAGCCACAGTGCCTGGCCTCAAAATAGCTTTTTTTCTTTTTTGAGATGGAGTCTTGCTATGTCACCCAGGCTGGAGTGCAGTGGCGCAATCTCGGCTCACTACAGCCTCTGGCTCCTGGGTCCCAGTGATTCTCCTGCCTCAGCCTCCTGGGTAGCTAGGATTACAAGTACACGCCACCACGCCCTGCTAATTTTTGTATTTTTAGTAGAGATAGGGTTTCACCATGTTGGCCAGCTGGTCTCGAACTCCTGACTTCAGGTGATCCGCCTGACTAGGCCTCCCGAGGTGCTGGGATTACAGGCATGAACCACCACCCCGGCCTAAAAATAGTTTTTAAGCATCCCTTTTTCTTTTATTTTACTGTGGGAACTTTGATAGTTAAATTTACTCAGATTTATAAAAACAAAAACTAATTTTTTGTGTTCTTGGTAGAAACTGGGTTTCACCATGTTGTTCAGGCTGGTCTCAAACTCCTGAGCTCAAGCAATTTGCCCGCCTTGGCCTCGCAAAGTGCTGGGATTACAGGCGTGAGCTACCGTGCCTGGCCTTTTTTATCTTTTAAAATGCTCATTACTCCCATGAAAACCTTATAGGTAGAAATTGATTAAATATTTCAGAATAAAACTATAATCATGTTTTCTTTAGAGCTTTTATATTTTTCTTAAAAATTAAAATGCTCAAAATTTTAAAAGTAGGCCAGGCACAGTGGCTCACACCTGTAATCCCAGCACTTTGAGAAGCTGAGGTGGGTGGATCATTTGAGCCCAGGGGTTCATAAGACCAGCCTGGCCAACATGGCAAAACCCCATCTCTACTAAAAACACAAAAATTAGCCGGACATCACATGATGTGCCTGTAATCCCAGCTACTCGGCAGGCTGAGGCAGGAGAATCTCTTGAACCTGGGAGGTGGAGGTTGCAGTGAGCTGAGATCCAGCCTGGGTGACAGAGCGAAGCTACACTCTAGCCTGGGTGTCAGAGCGAGACTGTATCTCAAAAAATAAAAGAAACACAATACAGAATGCTTGGCTGGGCGTGGTGGCTCACGCCTGTAATCCCAGCACTTTGGGAGACCCAGGTGGAGGTATCACTTGAGGTCAGGAATGTGAGACCAGCTTGGCCAACCTGGTGAAACCCCGTCTCTACTAAAAATGCAAAAAATGAGCCAGGCGTGGTGGGGGCACCTATAATTCCAGCTACTCGGGAGGCTGAGGCAGGAGAATCGCTTGAACCCAGGAGGCAGAGGTTGCAGTGAGCCGAGATCACGCCACTGTACTCCAGCCTGGGCCACACAGCGAGACTCCGTCTTAAAAAAAAATAAAAGAGACACATAATACAGAATGCAAGCAACAGCCCCAAATAAACAGTTCCTTGGTTAACATCTTTTAATGTATCTTTTTGTGCATATATACTAATAGAAGGATAAAGACATAAAAATATTATAAATAGATATACATTACCATCTTTTTATTGAAGAAAATTAAATTTCATGTACTAGACAGCAACAAAGGAAACCAATGAAGTGCTGAAGGAACCAGATAACTTCTGATAAAAGTTTTCTAACCCAAGTAATATTTGTTCCTGGAAGATTCTTCTAAGATAAAGAAAAATAAAAATGAATTATAGGTTATTATTTTTAGTTTTGTAAAGTTTATTTTGTTGTTTCACATCTTCACTAATGTTTGTGTTACTAGTCTTTTAAATGTTAGGTGTTTAGTGGAATTCTCTTGGTTTTTTTTTGTTTGTTTGTTTGTTCATTTGTTTTTGAGATGGAGTCTGGCTCTGTCACCCAGGCTGGAGTGCAATGCCGCCATCTTGGCTGAGTGCAACCTCTGCCTCCCGGGTTCAAGTGATTCTCCTTCCTCAGCCTCCCAAGTAGCTGGGATTACAGGCACACACTGCTATGCCCAGCTAATTTTTTATTTTTAGTAGAGAGAGGGTTTTGCTATGTTGGCCAGGCTGGTCTCGAACTCCTGACCTCAAGCGATCCACCAGTCTCAACTTCCCAAAATGTTGGAATTACAGGCGTGAACCACCGCATCCACCCTACTCTTGTTTAATTTGTATTTTCCTGATGATTATTGAGACCAGTACGTGTATTGGCCATTTTGATAACTTCTTTTGTGATGTAGTTTTATTTATTAATTATTATTATTATTATTATTATTATTATTTTTTTTTTTTTTGAGACGGAGTCTTGCTCTGTCGCCCGGGCTGGAGTGCAGTGGCCGGATCTCAGCTTGCTGCAAGCTCCGCCTCCCAGGTTTACGCCATTCTCCTGCCTCAGCCTCGGAGTAGCTGGGACTACAGGCGCCGCCACCTCGCCCGGCTAGTTTTTTCTATTTTTAGGAGAGACGGGGTTTCACCGTGTTAGCCAGGATGGTCTCGATCTCCTGACCTCGTGATCCGCCCGTCTCGGCCTCCCAAAGTGCTGGGATTAGCCACCGCGCCCGGCCTAATTATTTTATTTTATTTTTTGAGATGGAGTCTTGCTTTGTCACCCAGGCTGGAGTGCCGTGGCACGATCTCGGCTCAGTGCAAGCTCCGTCTCCCAGGTTCACGCCATTCTCCTGCCTCAGCCTCCCGAGTAGCTGGAACTGCAGGCACCCGTCACCACGCCTGGCTAATTCTTTGTATTTTTGTTTTTGTTTTTTTTTTTTTTTGAGACGGAGTTTCGCTCTGCCACCCAGGCTGGAGTGCAGTGGCCGGATCTCAGCTCACTGCAAGCTCCGCCTCCCAGGTTCACGCCATTCTCCTGCCTCAGCCTCCCGAGTAGCTGGGACTACAGGTGCCTGCCACGTCGCCCGGCTAGTTTTTTTTTTTTTGTATTTTTAGTAGAGACAGGGTTTCACCATGTTAGCCAGGATGGTCTCGATCTCCTGACCTCGTGATCCGCCCGTCTCGGCCTCCCAAAGTGCTGGGATTACAGGCTTGAGCCACCGTGCCCGGCCAATTCTTTGTATTTTTTAGTAGAGATGGGGTTTCACCATGTTAGCCAGTATGGTCTTGATCTCCTGACCTCGTGATCCGCCCGCCTTGGCTTCCCGAAGTGCTGGGATTACAGGTGTGAGCCACCGCGCCCGGCTGTGATGTACTTTTAAAAGTCTCTTCCCTATTTAAAAAATTGAGTCACGGCCGGGCGCGGTGGCTCAAGCCTGTAATCCCAGCACTCTGGGAGGCCGAGACGGGCGGATCACGAGGTCAGGAGATGGAGACCATCCTGGCTAACACGGTGAAACCCCGTCTCTACTAAAAATACAAAATCTAGCCGGGCGAGGTGGCAGGCGCCTGTAGTCCCAGCTACTCGGGAGGCTGAGGCAGGAGAATGGTGTGAACCCGGGAGGCGGAGCTTGCAGTGAGCTGAGATCCGATGGCCACTGCACTCCAGTCCCGGCGACAGAGCGAGACTCCGCCTCAAAAAAAAAAAAAAAAAAAAAAAAGAGTCACTGTTGCTGGGCGTGGTGGCTCACACCTGTAATCCCAGACAGCGCCACTGAACTCCAACCTGGGCAATGAATGAGACTCTGTCTCAAAAAAAAAAAAAAGAAAAAATTGAATCACTGTCTTTTCTTTTCTTTTCTTTTTTTTTTGAGAAGGAATTTGTCTCTCATTGCCCAGGCTGGAGTGCGATGGCTCAATCTCGGCTCACCACAACCTCCGCCTCCCAGATTCAAGAGATTCTCCTGCCTCACCCTCCTGAGTAGCTGGGATTACAGGCATGCACCACCACGCCCAGCTTTTTTTTTTTTTTTTTTTTTTTTTTTTTTAGTAGAGACAGGGTTCCTCCATGTTGGTCAGGCTGCTCTTGAACACCCAAGCTCAGGTGATCCGCCTGCCTCGGTCTCCCAAAGTGCTGGGATTACAGGCATGAGCCACCGTGCCCAGCCAAGTCACTGTCTTTTTCTAACTGATATTTACGAATTCTTTAGACAACTCTGGATGAGTCCTTTATCTCATTGTAGACTGCTAGCATCTCCTACTCTGTGGCTTGCCTTTTTGCTTTTTTAATGGTGTCTTTTGATAAACAGAAATTCTTCATTTTAATGAAGACTAATTTCATTTCCTTTTTTTCTTATGTTTTACTTTTATGTACATTTATAGAATCAGTGTTTATATGCCCAACATAGTAATTTTTCTGTTACTTAAGCTACTGCATGTTCTTATTTGTCATAGCTTTCCATTCAGATGTAATCCTTTATTTTATAAGAATATATACAGACTGTAATACTTCTTTCTATTTTTAGTAAGTACAGTAGTTGATGTCTATACAGTTGAACAATTAAAGGGAAAAGCTTTGAAGAATGAAGGAAAAGCTGATCCTTTCTATGGCATCCTTTATGCCTACATTTCCACACTCAACATTGATGATGAAACTACAAAAGTAGTTCGAAACAGATGGTAAGGATCCATGTCACTTTTAGCAAATTCATTTTTGTAAGAAATAATTATTGTTAATGAATTTTAAGCTCTCTAAAAGTTAAAGCTGTTTATTGACATAAATAGGGGTTATGTATTTGAGATACATGTATAGAAAACTATACTGAAAAGTTTCCATAGCAAACTAGATTAAAATATTATAATTGCCTTTTAAAATATAATCTATGGCCGGGCGCCGTGGCTTAAGCCTGTAATCCCAGCACTTTGGGAGGCCGAGACGGGCAGATCACGAGGTCAGGAGATCGAGACCATCCTGGCTAACACGGTGAAACCCCGTTGCTACTAAAAAATACAAAAAACTAGCCGGGCAAGGTGGTGGGCGCCTGTAGTCCCAGCTACTCAGGAAGCTGAGGCAGGAGAATGGCGTAAACCCAGGAAGCGGAGCTTGCAGTGAGCTGAGATCCGGCCACTGCACTCCAGCCCGGGCAACAGAGCGAGACTCCGTCTCAAAAAAAAAAAAAAAAAAATACATATATATTATATATATATATATATATACACACACACACACACATATATATAATCTATATTTCTGTAATTCTAACATATAAAGATATAATGTGAGAAACTTTCGATAAACTTGTCTAATGATTTGGCAGAAAACTATTTTGGTTGCTAGGCCCTATAGCAATGTACTGACAGCATTTAAAAGAAATTATTTTCTTTTTTTTTTTTTTTTTTTTTTTTTTTTTTTTTTTTTTGAGACGGAGTCTCGCTCTGCTGCCCAGGCTGGAGTGCAATGGCCGGATCTCAGCTCACTGCAAGCTCCGCCTCCCGGGTTTACACCATTCTCCTGCCTCAGCCTCCCGAGTAGCTGGGACTACAGGCGCCCGCCACCTCGCCCGGCTAGTTTTTTGTATTTTTTAGTAGAGACGGGGTTTCACCGTGTTAGCCAGGATGGTCTCAATCTCCTGACCTCGTGATCCGCCCGTCTCGGCCTCCCAAAGTGCTGGGATTACAGGCTTGAGCCACCGCGCCCGGCCAAGAAATTATTTTCAAGCCAGGTGCAGTAGCATGCACCTGTAGTCTCAGCTACTCAGGAGGCTAAGGTGGGAGGATCGGTTGAGCCCAGGAGTTTGAAGAGTTTGAGTCCAGCCTGGGAAATATCCAACTTCTTGTAGATCGAAGTTAATATTTACTTGCATAGAAAGTAAACTCCAGGCCGGGCACGGTGACTCACGCCTGTAATCCCAGCACTATGGGAGGCCGAGGCAGGTGGACTACCTGAGGTCAGGAGTTCGAGACCAGCCTGGCCAATATGGTGAAACACCATCTCTACTAAAAATACAAAAAAAGGCCGGGCGTGGTGGCTCAAGCCTGTAATCCCAGCACTTTGGGAGGCCGAGACGGGTGGATCACGAGGTCAGGAGATCGAGACCATCCTGGCTAACACGGTGAAATCCCGTCTCTACTAAAAAATACAAAAAACTAGCCGGGCGAGATGGCGGGCGCCTGTAGTCCAGCTACTCGGGAGGCTGAGGCAGGAGAATGGCGTGAACCGGGAGGCGGAGCTTGCAGTGAGCTGAGATCCGGCCACAGCACTCCAGCCTGGGTGACAGCGCGAGACTCCGTCTCAAAAAAAAAAAAAAAAAAAAAAAAAAAATACAAAAAAGTAGCTGGGCATGGTGATGGACACCTATAATCCCAGCTACTTGGGAGGCTGAGGCATGAGAATTGCTTGAACCCAGGAGGCGGAGGTCGTAGTGAACCGAGATTGCACCATTGCACTCCAGCCTGGGTGACAAGAACAAAACTCTGTCTCAAAAAAAAAAAAAAGAAAGAAAGAAAGAAAGTAAACTCCAGTAGATTTAATACTCTTAGCTAAAAGATGCTTGGCAAGAAATGTGTAATATTATTAGGAAAATCTATGGATTTTTATGAGAATTTTCATTGAGATAATCCTAGATTCACGTGGAAGTATAAGAAATAATAAGAGGGCCGGGCGTGGTGGCTCACACCTATGATCCCAGCACTTTGGGAGGCCGAGGAGGGCGGATCATGAGGTCGGGAGACTGAGCCCATCCTGGCTAACACGGTGAAACCTAGTCTGTAAAAAATACAAAAAAATTAGCCGGGCATGGTGGTGGGCACCTGTAGTCTCAGCTACTTGAGAGGCTGAGGCAGGAGAATGGCATGAACCCGGGAGGCGGAGCTTGCAGCGAGCCGAGATTGTGCCACTGCACTCCAGCCTGGGTGACAGAGCAAGACTCCGCCTCACACACACACAAAAAAGAAAAGAAATAATAAGAGAGATCCCTTGTGGTTTCTGCCCCGTTTCCCCCAGCGATACCATTTGCAAGTAATAGTACCATGTCACAGCCAGGATATTGACACTATTCAATCCACTGGTCTTACTCAAATTCCTCCAGGTTCACATGCAGTCGTGTGTGTGTGTTCTAATTAGTTTTATCACACTTGTAGGTTTGTGTATCTGTTGCCACAGTCAAGATACTGACTTCTGGATTTTAAAAACATTTTATGATGTATTAAAATTGAAAAAGCGAATGTGGATGCTGTGTTAAGACCTTGTGTTCGTTTTTTGAAAAATAGTTTTCAAAAATTGACAAACTAATTTTTTCCCTGTATATTTATTATTGATATCTGAGGAAAAGCATCTACAATTTGCTAAACCAAGTGGCTAGACAAGAATCCACTGTCTTTAGTTCATTTCCCCATTTGAGAAATTTGAATTAGGTTCCCTGTTCAAGATTGCTAAAGTAAGGCTTGCTTCAGAAATTTGGAATAGCATAAACCACTGAAAGAGAGGAGAGTGTATCACCAGCAGTGTTAATAGCATCTGGTGCCACCCGGCCAGCCTTGCAAGGCTTTCTGTATTTGTAGAGAAGGCCCCATGCAGGACCATCCAGTGAGCAGCTGTTGAACTCGTGCTTTCCAGGCACAAGACACAGTTCCTGCCCTCAGAACTCCCAGCGGGGGAGGTGAGAACAAGGAGCTGATGCGACAGCATGAGTCAGTCCTGAGGTGTGCGTTCTGCTGCTGTTCCAAGAGGGAAAGGGTGCGGGCTGGGATGCAAGAAGGGAGGGCGCCAGCAGGGAAATGAGACTGGGAGGGACCTGGAGGGCTTGGCAGGAACTCGGCAGAGGGAGGGAAGAAGAGAGGGCAGGCGGAGGACTGGTGTACGCAGTTTCAGATGAATTCTGGGAATGGCTGCATAGAAAGTGTATTTTACTGTTTTTTACAACTGTCTGGTACACTGCATACCACTGAACACTGAGTAAGTTTTCCACACACTCATGTAGAGTTTTTAGTGATAATTCTTTTTCTGCTAGAGATGAAATTTCTCACTTGGGGCATCACATTTTATTATTGTCTTTGTTTCTTTTCAGTTCCACCTGTGGTTATATTGTAAATGAAGCATCTAACATGTGCACAGTTTGCAGCAAAAACTCCTTGGACTTTAAATCTGTCTTTCTCAGTTTCGATATGATGATTGATCTGACTGATCACACGGGCACCCTTCATTCCTGTAGTCTCACAGGAAGTGTTGCTGAGGAGACTTTGGGCTGCACGGTAAGTAGCAAAAACGAAGAAATGCTTAGAATATTTCCAAAGCGAATGCTTTTCCCCCAAAAATAGAGGTGGTTTTGTCAAACATTTGATAGAAATTAATTCACTAATAAACAGTTGGGGAAAAAATCATCTTGCTTTAAACACACATTGCTTTCATAAACAAATGTTACATATATTAAAATCCTAGCTAATATTTACTATTATGAGTAATGACTGAGGCCATTAGCCTAAATGGATAAATAAACATGATGTTTTAGGGCTGGGTGCAGTGGCTCACGCAATCTTAGCACTTTGGGAGGCCGAGGAGGGCAGATCACTTGAGGTCAGGAGTTTGAGACCAGCCTGGCCAATATGGCGAAACCCCATTTCTACTAAACATACAAAAATTAGCTGAGTGTGGTGATGTACACTTGTAATCCTAGCTATTCAGGAGGCTGGGGCACGAGAATCACTTGCACCCAGGATGTGGAAGTTGCAGTGAGCCAAGATCACGCCACTGCACTCTAGCCTGAGTTACAGAGCAAGACTTGTCTCAAAAAAAAAAAAAAAAAAAAACACCGAGGAAACATGATGTTTGATATAGTCAAGTAACGGGGTAAAGCAACAAGTCGGAGATATTGATCAGTCATAAGGTGGTTTTTCTAGGAGGATTTGGCTGTGTTTCACCTACTCAGTTACATGAAATCAGCTACACGTTTTCTCCCTGGTTTGCAGCTACAGAACAGCAGCAGATAATACTTATGGATTAGCATGTGCATTTGGCAATAGGCACTTGCTTTTTATGGTTAAAACCAGCTCATGAAATTTACCATTAGACTTTAGTTCCAAATTCTGCTTCCACTTTATTGAAGGGATTTTTCCTTGCTGAGCTACCTGATTACCTTTAGAGATTCTGCTTATCTAGCCTTTCCTGCCTTATCTTCTCTATCAAAACAATTGAGTTGGCTGGGCATGGTGGGTCACACCTGTAATCCTAGCACTTTGGGAGGTTGAGGCAGGAGGATCACTTGAGGTCAGGAGTTCAAGATCACCCTGGGCAACATAGTGAGACCCTGTCTCTACAAAAAATAAAACATAAAACAATTAGCCAGAGAATAATAGTGTATACCTGTAATCTCAGAAACTTGGGAAGCTGAGGTGGGAGGATTGCTTGACCCCGGGAGTTCGAGGCTGCAGTGAGCTGTGATCATACTGCTGCACTCCAGCTTAGGCAACAGAGTGAGACCCTGTCTCTAAAAACAAAAACAAACGGTTGAGCTATAATTACTGCAAATTAAAATTTCATTTCTAATGAGAAAGTTTGTTTCTCACTGTTGTCAAAATGAATTTTCTTTGTAAACTTCAGATATATTTGTCTCATCTTTTTTTTTAACCAGGTAAATGAGTTTCTTGCAATGACAGATGAACAGAAAACAGCATTAAAGTGGCAATTTCTCTTGGAAAGAAGCAAAATTTATTTAAAAGTTAGTGCATTTTATAGTGCTATATTATTCTATATATTTATTATTCTATACATTCAAACCATAAGAAAAACCTAGATAAATTTGGGAAATTTATTATTTCTAATGCCCAGTTCCCAGATGTGCATAAGGACTCAGCTACCCTAAAAACAAAAGAAATAGCCAGGGTTTTTTTCATATTGTATAAAGGAGTTACCAAAGACATCAAAGAAAATAGACCAACAAAGAAAATATCCTTTAAGGTTAAATCCAAAAGGGGAAAGCGCTTTAAAATCAGAGCTGCCGGGTGCAAAAGTGCACACCTGTCATCCCAGCTACTTGGTAGGCTGAGGTGGGAGGATCGCCTGAACCCAGGAGTTTGAGGCCAGCCTGGGCAACATAGTGAGACCCCTCTCTTGGCCCCTGAACCCCAAAAGGTCAGACTAGGTTGTCCCCACCCCCAACCCCCTGTGGTGTTCCCTTCGCATAATGAGCAGTGTGAAACAGCACAGTTAAGTGCATGGTTGTTGGGGAGACAGATTTGGTCTGAATCCTAATCCCACCACACCTCAGCCTGTGAGACCCTACGGAGGTTAATTAAGTTTGCTAACCTGCAAAATTCCGTGATCCTCCAACTCTGAAGGGCCACAGCTGCCTCCTGAGGCACTTCAGTGTTGGAGGATCCTCGAGTTTTAGTGTTCAAGGTGTCAGAGGGGGAAAAGTGCAGCCAGACAAACTCCCCTGCTGCAGATGAGAAAAGTGGGACCAAGAAGTCTTGCCACGGCCGGGCGCAGTGCCTCACACCTGTAATCCCAGCACTTTGGGAGGCCAAGGTGGGCGGATCACGAGGTCAGGAGATCGAGACCATCCTGGCAAACACGGTGAAACCCCGTCTCTACTGAAAATACAAAAAAAATTAGCCGGGCGTGGTGGCAGGCGCCTGTAGTCCCAGCTTCTAGGGAGGCTGAGGCAGGAGAATGGCTTTAACCCTGGAGGTGGTGGAGCTTGCAGTGAGCGGAGATCGCGTCACTGCACTCCAGCCTGGGCGACAGAGCGAGACTCCATCTCAAAAAAAAAAAAAAAAAGGCCGGGCGCGGTGGCTCACGCCTGTAATCCCAGCACTTTGGGAGGCTGAGACGGGCAGATCACGAGGTCAGGAGATCGAGACCATCCAGGCTAACACGGTGAAAAAAAAAATACAAAAAACTAGCCGGCCGAGGTGGCGGGCGCCTGTAGTCCCAGCTACTTGGGAGGCTGAGGCGGGAGAATGGTGTGAACCTAGGAGGTGGAGCTTGCAGTGAGCTGAGATCTGGCCACTGCACTCCATCCTGGGCAACAGAGCGAGACTCCATCTCAAAAAAAAAAAAGAAGTCTTGCCACTTGCCCTGGGTCACAGGTGAGACTGGACCCAGCCAGCCTCATTGCTTCACTTCATGGTTCTCAACTCTTTTCTCTTGTGTTCTCCCGCAAGTCAATGTGCTTCCGTTTGTGTGGGTTATATCTACTGATACTTGCTCTACTGGAGCTTAATACTGAAAAAAATTTAAAACATTCTAGAGCACACATTCCATTTGTGTCAGACTAACGGTATCATGGAGCCTCTAGAAAACATTGTGTGCTGATGGGAGAATTAGTATTACTCTGAAATTAGTTTTCATCTCATGGACATCCTGCAGGAGCATTTCTGAATGCTGCATCTCCTCCATCTCAGCCTCATAAGCAGGTTTTCCCATTTTCCATGGCCACCAGCACATCTGAATAGTTTGCAGACATGGAGTCTCCAGTGGCCTTACCAATATTTCTAGGACCTTGGCTTAAGGCCTTTCCCCAAGCCAAAGAAAGAAAAGTTGCAGTAAAATGCTGCATCTCTTCAATGGTTAGCATGGGCCCCTAAGTACTATCTCTTTGCAAGTCAGGGTACGCTCAGGTCCTTGACCGACCCTGTATGCTCTCCCTCCAGACAGGAGGCACCACTTGCTAATGAGTCTGATCAACTTAAGTTCATGGGAACTTAAGAGTTTTCTAAATTTGATTCAAATACAACAATGAATGACCCTCAAGTGGATACTGCACTTTCCCAGAGAATGTGTGTGACAGATGTTCCAGGTGGCTTTAACAAATATTCTAAGCTGCTTGGTGCGTTAGGTAACACGATATTTTACAAATAAAAAGATGTAAAATCCAAAACCAAAATCCAAAAACCATGATGCATACAAAAATAAAATAACACATGTTGAAAATTAACTCATTAATGAGGGAACCAGTAAGATATAGGGAAAAGAAGGATTCAAAGGGAATTGGTTCATGACCAGCCTGTCCAAGATGGTGAAACACTGTCTCTACTAAAACTACAAAAATTAGCTGGGCGTGGTGGCAGGTGCCTGTAATTCCAGCTACTCAGGAGGCTAAGGCAGGAGAATCACTTGAACCCGGGAGGCGGAGGTTGCAGTGAGCTGAGATCTCTTGCAGCCTGGGTGACAGAGTAAAACTCTGTCTCAAAAAAAAAAAAAAAAAAGTAATTGGAAGAATAGATACATAGGCAGGCAATGTAAAATGCTGAATGGGTTTGCTTGTAGATGAACCACTGGGCTCCTCTACAGGGCAGAAGCAGTGCATCTTCACTCAGACTTCCATGAGCAGGGTCATTCGAATCACTGTCAGCTTTCTACAACCTAGTTCTAAAACAGCTCAGTCCGTGCAATGGGAGGTGTAGCTCCTGTAGAATCAGACAGCTCTGAACGTGTTCTATCCAATGCCAGACTACTCTGACATTCCATCGAAAGGATACCCACTTATTGTTATTGCCCATTTAAAGTCTTTCACAGTTTTCCTGACGTTGGTACTTTTTTCTCTCAGTCTTGAAATTAAAGTGGTTTATATGTCCTTCCACTTTATATTAAATAAAATGTTGGTTAAAGTGCTGTATAAATTGTAAAAAACAAGACTATTAAAATAAGACTATTATTAAATTATGTCATCATATTCCTGTAGTCTCACAGGTTGAGTCCCTGCTACAGCTTAAAGTCTATCACAGTTGGTAGTTTGAACACACAGTAAGCCCTTTTTCCTACATTTTTTTTTTTTTTTTTTTTAGACAGAGTCTCTCTCTGCTCGCTCTGTCACCCAGGCTGGAGCGCATAGTGCGATCACAGCTTACTGCAGTCTCAACCTTCCCAGGCTCAAGTGATCCTCCCGCCTCAGCCACCGAGTAGCTGAGACTACAGGTGTGCACCAGCACGCCTGGCTAATTTTTATATTTTTAGTAGAGACAGGGTTTCACTTTGTTGGCCAGGCTGGTCTTGAACTTCTGGCCTCAAGTGATCTACCTGCCTTGGCCTCCCAAAGTGCTGGGATTACAGGTATGAGCCACCTCACCCAGCCCTGCATTAGACATTTTTTTGGGGGGAGGGGGGACAGAGTTTCGCTCTAGTTGCCCAAGCTGGTGTGCAATGGCGCAATCTCTGCTCACTGCATCCTCCGCCTCCCAGGTTCAAGTGATTCTCCTGCCTCAGCTTCCTGAGTAGCTGGGATAACAGGTGTGCGCTACCATGCCCAGCTAAGTTTTTGTATTTTTAGTAGAAATGGGAGTTTCACCATGTTAGCCAGGCTGGTCTCAAACTCCTGACCTTGGGTGATCCACCCGCCTCGGTCTCCCAAAGTGCTGGGATTACAGGCGTGAGCCACCGCGCCCGGCCACACTAGAGTTTTAATCCCAACTTTCCTACCTGAGAGAAATAGCATGAAAAGTGATATAAATTTTTTATAGAATCAGTCAGAAGCTGGGCCTGTAAATTAACTGTACTCTGAGACTGGAACTCTTTCTATCATCTTACAGCTTTAATAGAAGTTTATATTAATATCTGTAAACAAAACTTTCATTGCAGTTCTCTATTTGTGATCATTGATTTTTCAACTTGATATACAAGGGGATTTTAAAAACTAACCTTCTGTCTCTTTTTCTGTTTCTCCTTGCAGTTTGTTCTATCACACAGAGCAAGGAGTGGATTGAAAATTAGTGTACTCTCGTGCAAGCTTGCAGATCCCACTGAGGCAAGCAGAAACTTGTCTGGACAAATACATGTTTAAAATGGTCTAGCATTTTAAACTGTGGAAAAGCGTATGAGTTTTAACTCCCTTTAAAATGGAATATTAATTTGAAAATTATGGGGAAAACATTTTGTTTACATGTGATGAATATGTTTCTAGAAATCGTTATGGTGGAGCTGGTCTGGGGTGAGTCTGAAGGCCTCTCTCATCTGACTTCCCTTCTTAGAAGGCCGCCTACTGTCTTTGCCTTGTCTCCTCCCAAGTTGGAAAATGTTTACATGAATTAATAAACAGATTTAATCTTCTACAGATTTGAATGATTTATTTTCTTAAGCCAGTTTATTATTTGTTTTGCTTCCCTGGAAAAAGAGTAGGAGGACCTCAAGGGCTGGGCACGGTGGCTCACGCCTGTAATCCCAGCACTTTGGGACACTGAGGCGGTCAGGAGATTGAGACCATCCTGGCTAACACAGTGAAACCCCATCTCTACTAAAAATACAAAAAATTAGCTGGGTGTGGTGGCGGGCGCCTGTAGTCCGAGCTACTCGGGAGGCTGAGGCAGGAGAATCTCTTGAACCTGGGATGCGGAGTTTGTAGTGAGCTGAGATCGAGCCACTGCACTCCAGCCTGGGCGACAGAGCGAGACTCCACCTAAAAAAAAAAAAAAGTCGGACCTCTAAAGACTACCTTCTGAGAGCTGGGTGGTGACTCGTCATCCAACAGGATGAGGGCGAGGGGCTCTCTGCACCGGATGGGAATAGCCGAAGCCGTGGGCAATCCTGTGCGACTGCTTTGAGCACCTGGAGCTTTTCTAGCCCCTGGTCTTCTCTGGTGACACACTGGAGTGCCCAGTGCTTGTGGCGACTTGCTGGCTCAGGGCTGACAGGACTGAGTCTGAATCAACAGGGAGGAGACCAACTTCAAAAGTTTCATGAGCGTGCCTGGGTCTCAGAACTCTGAGGGGGACCTACTCAGGACATGAGGACGACAGCTGCCATTTTATCTGTTTGCTTTGCAGCAGCCACAAAGTAAACTGCTCAACTTCACACCTTTGAGAGTCACTTACTTCAGGGTACAGACTTCAGCCTGTGAAGACCCAACGCTAAGGTCAGTGTTGACCCACATCCTGGGAGGTTTGACCTGGTACTTTAGAAGGCTACACGTCCTCCACGACAGGATTGGAAAAAAAGGAAAAAGTGAGTATATGAAACTGTTTCCTAAGGCTGGTGTTGGGAGATAAACTATCTTGTCAGTCATGTTTTATCTGGCTTTTACCAGGGATGCAGGTTCACCCCTAAGTGTCCAAATTGTGGTGATAAGGTAATGAACGACTTGATCTAGTTGTGCAGAACAGGCCTTCCATCCTTCCGTCCTCCCTTGGGAGAAATGGGGGGTTGTGAAGCAAGGTGAATGGAGAGGGTGGACAGGGAAGGAAGGAGAGGAGAGAAGTGAGGGTGCCGTGGCTGGTGCTGGCTTGGCTCCCACTGTTGGTTCAGCAAGAGTGGGTATGGTGCCCCCTCCACTGAGCCCCGTGTCCAGGAGCTCAGGAGATGCCACCTTACTTGGTTAATTTTAAAACATTTTGTAGAGACAGGGATCTTGCCATTTTGCCCAGGCTGGTCTTGAATTCCTGGGCTCAAGTGATCCACCTGCCTCAGCCTCCCAAAGTGCTGGGATTACAGGTGTGAGCCACCGTGCCCAGCCGACACTTACATTTTTAAGAAAAAGAGGAAAATAATTATATGAAGGTTTTAGCATATTTGAAAGTTAATATAAAACTATCTTGAAAACAAAGATACTATACCAACATTTACACCAAAGATGCGCCCAACAATAGTCTTGTTTAAAAAAAAAACAACTGAGGCCGGGCGCGGTGGCTCACACCTGTCATTCCAGCACTTTGGGAGGCCGAGGCGGGCAGATCACGAGGTCAGGAGATCAAGACCATCCTGGCTAACACAGTGAAATCCCGTCTCTACTAAAAACACAAAAAATTAGCCGGGCGTGGTGGCGGGCGCCTGTAGTCCCAGCTACTCGGGAGGCTGAGGCAGGAGAAGGGTGTGAACCCGGGAGGCGGAGCTTGCAGTGAGCTGAGATTGTGCCACTGCACTCCAGCCTGGGCGACAGAGTGAGACTGTGTCTCAAAAAAAAAAAAAAAAAAAAAGTAAATGGAGGATGCTCCTTCCATCATTGTTTCTAATAGCAGAGCATCTGAAATGTGTGCAGCCTGTTGGGGATGTCCCACTCAGAGTCTCTTCACTTGCTGAAGTCCCTCAGCTTCTATGAGGATCAGAAAATTACCTGAGGAAGCTATGGAAGGGGTGGGGAGAGCAGATACTGGTGCCAACAGACTCCTTGCTTCAGAACTTCCCCTTGGGTTCACCAGCTGACTGAAGCTGGTATCCAGCCCAGACCACTTTCTTCCTTGGAGTTTACTTCCTGTCCTTTCTGCTTCATTACACTTCTGAGAGCACTCCTTCAGCAAATCATGGGAGCAAGAGTCTCCATCTTAGGCTGTGCTTCTGGGGTACGTGATCTAAGATACAGCCATTAAAAAGGGGTACCTGTACTTACATTCACTGACCTGGAAATATGTTCATAATATATTAAGCGGATGTGTAATACTCATTTTTTATAAAAGTCCAATGAACATGTTTTAAAAACACAACAGAAGAACAGATGTCAAGCCATGTATTCTGTACAGACTAATATATTGTGAAGTGTGATAATGGTTTCACATTTCCATGTAGGAGAATATCCTGATTCTTAGGAGATGTATGCTGAAAGGGCAGTCTTTCTGCAGTCACCATCCCGACGCATTTTCAAAATAAGGGTGTGTGTGTGTGTGCGCATATACATACACATACATATATGGAGAGAGGTGCGTGTGTGTATATATACACATATATGGCGGGTGAGACACAGGACCAGAGGACAAACATAGTGAATGCTGATAATTGTTGAATCTATTAAAGGGCATATGGATTTCATTGTATTAGTTTTTCAACTTTTTCATAGGTTTAAATGTATTCAAAATGTGGAAAAACGTTATCTTCTGAATGCTAGGATTGCTATTATTTTAGCATTCTCAGGAATTGTTGGACTTGGTGTCTCTGTTTTTGATTCTTGCATCTAAGGACTTTGTGTGCCTACACCTGCAATGCTGATGTCGATGTCTGTGACAAAGCTTGTTCTACCACTGTAGTGAACACTGACCCTGGGGGTACCATACTCAGTCCTGGCTTGTGCCATCTACGAGGGCTGCATGTGAGCAATGCTTCTACTTTATGCCTTTGACTTTAATAGTCTGTCAACTTGGTAGATGTATCTCAGCTGAACCTTGTACCTGGTAGC
This sequence comes from Trachypithecus francoisi, assembly GCF_009764315.1. Lineage (NCBI taxonomy): Eukaryota > Metazoa > Chordata > Mammalia > Primates > Cercopithecidae > Trachypithecus > Trachypithecus francoisi. The sequence goes on from NW_022681460.1 coordinate 113,209,734, forward strand.
TAGACAAATAATACACTTTCAGCATAAGCACACCCTTTGATCCAGCTTTTCCACTTATGGGAACCTAGCCAAAGGAAAAAACAATACGTGTGCTGATACTAGCAAATAATCAGAGACAATCTCAAGGTCCAAAAATGGAGGCTTGACTTCAGAATCTTATGCAATCCATGAAAATTGTACTGCAGAAATGTGTCAGCTAACAAGGAAAAAGATGGTCACAATATACAGTGAAATAAGAAAGTTAAAAAATTTTATGGTATAGCTGGGCGTGATGTCTCACACCTGTAATCCCAGCACTTTGGGAGGCCAAAATGGGTGGATCACTTGAGGTCAGGAGTTCGAGACCAGCCTGATCAACATGGTGAAACCCTGTCTCTACTAAAAATACAAAATTAGCCGGGTGTGGTGGCACGTGCCTGTAATCCCAGCTACTCGAGAGGCTGAGGCAGAAGAATCACTTGAACCCGGGAGGCAGAGGTTGCAGTGAGCCAAGATCACGCTACTGCACTCCAGCCTGGGCAATGAGTTAAACGCCATCTCAAAAAAAAAAAAGAAAAAAAAAGCGAAAAAAGAAGAAAATTGTATGGTATGAGCAAACTCTATTTAAAACATTACAATTATATCCACAGATTTGGAAGAAATTGGACTAAATGCTTAACTTCACCTGTCCCTGGGTAGATGAAATTTTTGGTGTTTTGTTCTAATTGCTAATCTCTGTTTTCTGACTCTTCTCTAATTACATGCATTGCCAAGCAATGAAAAAAATAATACTAAAAGTAGTTAAGATAGCATATTTAATAAAGAAATCAAATTATGGCAATCCCTCATACTAAATTACACTATAAGCATGGGTTGTAGCATACCTAAATGTCTGATTCTTCTTATGTATCTACTTACAGGATGCAGCCCACATTGTGGTCAAAACTTCATGTTCTGGTCTTGGGAGAGTGGGTTACATCTTGGCTCTGCCACTAAGCTGAGTGACTTTAGCCAGCCTTCCTAGCCTCTAGATCTGTCTTCATTTGAGTAATGGGGATGGTAGTGATAATACTAACCTTATGGGTTGGTTGAGGGTTACATAACACATGGAAATACAGAATAAACTGCTTGACATGCTACCTAACAGTATTGTGTTCAATAAATGGTGACCATTATTACTAAATTAGATGTCCTAGGCTTTCTTCAAGGGGCCAGCAGATGATGTATACACTAACAGGAACTCTGCCGAAGCCCAGAGGAGTCCTTCAGGCATTGATAGCTATGCTGTGCATCTTGCCTAGACTTTTTTTTTCGGAGAAAGGTGCAGGCAAGAGCAAAAGCAGCAGTCCCAGGCTATTCAACTTCCACAAAGCCTCCTTATCTCCGGTTGGGAAGTACAGTTGCTGATTAACTCTGTTAATAGAGCACAGTGTTCAGAAGGCCAAAGGTCAAAGACTAAGGTTGGAAGCCCCACAAGGAGGAAATATCCCTCCTCGTCACTACTGGGGGAAAATAAATTAGTAAAGTCACATACAAGGGAGCACCTTTATTTGGAAACCAATAATTTCAAAATCATCCCTCGAACTCAGAATCGATGGGTCTGGGTAGATACCCTAAGTAAACAGGTGAAATCTTCATTAATTGTTCACTTATTAAGAAAAATTTTAAATTAACTGATTACGTGCAGGAGTGTTTTTCACATTTCCTGATAAGAATCACTTGGAATGCTCTGTAAACACAGCTTCACTGGAGATTAATCCTATCAAATTGATTCAGCGAGTCTGGGATGGGCCAGTAATTTGGAAATTATCGTTTTTACAAATGCTTCCTGATGATGACCAAGTCCAAGAAAATTTGGTAAACAATGGAAAGTTATCTGGAACATAATTTTCAGTTTTCTCTGCAGCTTTTAAGTCTTTTTTTTTTTGAGACGGAGTCTGGCTGTGTTGCCCAGGCTGGAGTGCAGTGGCCGGATCTCAGCTCACTGCAAGCTCCACCTCCCGGGTTTACACCATTCTCCTGCCTCAGCCTCCCGAGTAGCGGGGACTACAGGCGCCCGCCACCTCGCCCGGCTAGTTTTTTTTTGTATTTTTTAGTAGAGACGGGGTTTCACCGTGTTAGCCAGGATGGTCTCGATCTCCTGACCTCGTGAACCGCCCGTCTCGGCCTCCCAAAGTGCTGGGATTACAGGCTTGAGCCACCGCGCCCGGCCTGCAGCTTTTAAGTCTTGAACTACTAGAGATAACCCACTGAAAAGTCTTCTCCAATCCAGGTTTACAAAAGGAAACTCTTAACATTTGGTTTGATAAAATGTTTTCTGAAGAAATACTTTACTTTGGCTGTTTTCATTTCTGGCCCATCCATTCTACTTCACGTTTTCTTGAAGAGTCCATCTTACATGAATTGAGGCATAGCAATCTAATCGTTTTTAAAATAAATGGTTTCTTTTTATTTTTTTTTTGAGACGGAGTCTCGCTCTGTTGCCCAGGCTGGAGTGCAGTGGCGTGATCTCTGCTCACTGCAAGCTCCGCCTCCTGGGTTCACGCCATTCTCCTGCCTCAGCCTCCCGAGTAGCTGGGACTACAGGCGCTGCCACCACGCCCGGTTTTTTGTATTTTTAGTAGAGACGGGGTTTCACCGTGTTAGCCAGGATGGTCTCGATCTCCTGACCTCGTGATCCACCCGCCTCAGTCTCCCAAAGTGCTGGAATTACAGGCGTGAGCCACCGCGCCCAGCCAATAAATCGTTTCTTATTAAAGATTGTGACATTTAATAGCCGTTGCTTGCTCTTGTCTTGCTCCCTTCTCTCCCGAAACTTGTAAAGAAATAACTCAATATTCTGGCTTTTCCACCTTAAATCTCATACTGACCAGCCCGTGTATGCCAGCCTCGATCTCATCGTTTTCTTTAACCGGTCCAACTCCCTTTGGCGTCCCAGTCAAGATAATATCTCCTTCTTCCAAGGTTATGATCTTAGAAACATAGCTGATGATGTAGGGGATGGAAAAAATCATGGAGGCTGTCTCACCCTCCTGTCTGAGTTCGCCGTTGACCTTGAGCCAGAGCTTCAGCTTGTGAGGGTCAGGGATCTTCTCCTTGGGCACAAACGCGCTGACCGGGCAGGACGCCGTGAAGCTCTTGGCCAGAGTCCAGGGCAGCCCCTTCTTCTTGCACTCGTCCTGCACATCCCGGGCGGTCATATCTAGGCACAGGGCATAACCGCCCACGTAGTCCATGGCCGCGGCCTCGGGGACCGCGCGGCAGCGCTTGCCCATCACCACGCCCAGCTCCAGCTCGTGGTGCAGGTTGCGAGTGTACGCGGGCATGAGGATGGGCGAGCCCTCGGGCGCGTAGGCCGTGGACGGCTTCAGGAACAGCACGGGCTCGCTCAACGCCGCGCTGCGCATCTCCCTGACGTGGTCCGCGTAGTTCCTCCCCACGCAGACGATGTTCTTTCCCCACTCCCAGAAGCGGGACAGTGGCCGGGAGGCTGCCATGATGCCCATCAAGTGCCCCTGTAGTCACATGGGCTGCGCCGGTCAGCTGATGCCTACGGCACCCCGGAGAGGACCAACTGCCTCGGAACGCTGTCCCCGCAGCGACGGCTCGTTCCACCTCGCGATCTGCCGGATGCCCGGGCGGCGTGGCGCTCGGCCTCCAGGGAGCCGCTTCGCGGTGCCAAAAAAGAGGCGGAGGCTCGCGGCACAACTCTCCTGGCGCATCTGTCGGCCGCCGCCGCCGCTCCCAGGCCCATCTCTCGGCCGGTGGCAGTCGGGGCTCGTGGAGGAAACTAGTTGAGCGCGAGCCCGTTGATTGGCTGGCGGACGGGCGAGGCGGATGCTGATTGGCTGAGGGGAGCGCGAGGCGGGCGCTGATTGGCTGAGACGCGCCGACGCCGGTGTTTTGCAGCCGGGAGCCGCCCGGCCGTCCAGCCCGGCTCCGGTCATGGTGCTGGGCCGCGGGCTGCTCGGCCGCCGCAGCCTCGCCGCGTTAGGAGCCGCCTGCGACCGCCGAGGCCTGGGTGGGTGCGACGGGGCGGTGCGGGCCAGGGGACGCGGGCCTAGCGGGGCGGGCAGCGGGCGGCGCCGGGCCGTCGGTTGGCGGCCGCTGACGCGGTTTCTGTTGCGCAGGTGCCTGAGGCCGCCGTGCCCGGCTCGAGTGGAGGCGGCGCAGGCGCTGAGGCGGGCGCGGAGCGGGCGCGGGGCCGCGGGTGCGAAAAGCGCTAGGTAAGCAGGGCCAGGCCTGCGTCCGGCGCGGCCTCCACGCTCGAGCTGGGCCGGCCGTACCTCTGACGCCTCCAGGGCATCGCGTCCTGCCCGGGCCGGCGCCGAGGAGAGCCTGGGGCGCGGCTCTGAGGCGCAGCGGGCAGGGCCCCGGGACGCCTGGCCCACCCCGCACCTGCTGCCCGGCTGCAAGGACCGTGCTCTCGCGGCGCCGCCTGCGATGGTGGAGCTGCCCGCCCGGCGCCGGAGCCTCCCTGTCTGGGGACCCGGTGTGTCATTCGCCCGAGGTGGTCGCGAGGCCGGCCAGGCCAGCACCCCGGGCGGGTGCGCAGCGCAGGGCACTGGGCGGGCGGAGGCGCAGGCAGGGAGGCGTCCCTGGCCGTTTCCAGATCTCGCGAAAAGCTGTCAAGGCTCTGCAGGGGGTAAAATGTCACCATTGCTAAGTAACGGACAGGGATTTAGAGGTCCTCAGAATTACAGTTTTAGGGACGTTAGGGACATTCATAAGGGCCCAGGCAGAGAGTTCCAGCGGGACTGTGTGCATCGGCAGGGCGTGCCTGCCTCATTCTAAGGGAGCCCCCAGCCCCCGTATTTAGTGCCGCCCAGTTCAAGGGAAGCAAGATGCTGTGAAACTTCCTGATTTAAAAAAGAAGTGCAGTGACGCACGCCTGTCATGTCATCCCAGCACTTTGGGAAGCTGAGGCGGGAGGATCCCTTGAGTCCAGGAGTTCCAGACCAGCCTGTCAACATGTTGAGACCTCATCTCTATAAAAACTAAACAAAATCAGCCGGGCGTGGTGACACACAACTGTAGTTTCAGTCACTTTGGTGGCTGAGGTGGGAGGATCGCTTGAATCCAGGAGTTCGAGGCTGCAGTGACCCGTGATCGCATCACTGCACTGTAGCCTAGGGGACAGAGTGAGACCATATCTCAAAAAAAAAAAAAAAATTTTTTTGTGGGCCAAACCAAACATTTCTGGACTTGGCCCAGGCCCCAAGCTGCAGGTCCTTGGCCTGTTTGTACAAAGTATTACAGTTACAAAACAGCGAGCCGGGAACATTTCCAGGCAGTGTTGGGCTGAGTGATAGGGAAAGGGAATAAGGTTTCTGCTGGTGCTGGCACCAGCTGCGTCTTTCCTCAGAAATAAAGGCACCTCCATGGGTTGTCAGCTTCTTTAGGAGGCTGTGATGGTCCCCATGGGAGGCTGAGCACCAGTTGTGAGGCAGTGCAGTGGCCAATCTTGGCTCACTGCAACCTCTGCCTCCCAGGCTCAGGCGTGTCTGCTGCTTCAGCCTCCTGAGTAGCTGGGACTACAGGCACTCGCCAACACGCCCGGCTAATTTTTGTATTTGAGTAGAGGTGGGGTTTCACCATGTTGGCCAGGCTGGTCTCTAACTCCTGACCTCAGAAGTGATCCACCTGCCTCGGCCTCCAAAAGTGCTGGGATGACAGGCATGGCCATCGCCCATGGGCAATAGTTTTGTTTGTAATGTTCTAATAGTATCAGTGGAGCTCCTTTCCAGGAGGATGCCCTGGCACTCAGGGAATCCTGTCGCAGCCCCCAGCACCCACACTCTGCCTGGTGTGCTCCTTGGGCTGGGGTGGTACTGAGGCTAAGGGGAAGGGGAATATCGCAGGAAGCTGCTCATACAGAACTCTCAGTATATTGTACCTGAGGAGAATGATCTGGAAAATGCCCGGCTGATTGTCATACGGGTGATAGGATATCTTTGTACGGTGAAACTATAGTTTGGGCAGTTTCTCTGGCTGTGGAAATAAGGTCGGAATCCCCATTTAGATGGGCCCTGGAGAAGTGTGTGTCTGTCAGTTGGAGGGTGCTGCCCATTTCTGGATCCCTTTTGGGAGAAGCCCCTGTCCTGGCACCTATCCCAGGATTGCACTGTCCCCTGCCACCTTCTGTGGTTTCTTCCCCCTGTAGAGCGGAACTGAAGGTATTGTTGAGGCCCCCATGTATTTTTAGATTTAGTAGGAGTTTCATTGCTGAAAATACTTTTGCGTTGGTCGACTGGGTGGTAGACGCTTTTGTCCCTTGGCCACCCACTCCTCCCACCTCCTGGGCCCCTGTGGCAGAGACCTTTGGGTCAGTTGGATGGTGGTTTTGTATCCTCCACACTTGAATCTGGCGCAGTTGTGGCCGGCTTTCCGTCTCAAAGGAACTGCTGATTCTTGTGCACATCTCACATTCGTGCCGTTCAAGAGCAAGTATTGTTTTTTTCTGAGACAGAGTCTCACTCTGTCGCCCAGGCTGGATTACAGTGGGGCAAGCTTGGCTCACTGCAACTTCCACCTCCCAGGTTCAAGCGATTCTCCTGCCTCAGCCTGCCGTCAAGTATTGGTTCTTTCTGGCTAGAGGCTGAGAAGGGCTGTAACTGCATGGAACGCAGGCTCGCTTAGTCAGTGGTGGCAACACAGCTTGCTGGAGGGCAGATGGCCAGGCTGGGGCACCCCCAGTCTGTGTTCCCTTCTTCATGTTCTGTCCGAGTCCGGGCTGTGAATACCCCAGAACTAGCAGCGGTTTGCCTCACAGTCACAAGCTGGCCATCCTATCCTTTCAGAGTTCTCAAAAAAGAAAATAGAGATCATAAGTCTGAAACAGTTGATTTCCATGAATGTGAGCATGACAGTTCCTATGTTTTCCTTAGGGATATATGAAGATATTCCTTTTGGTTCTTTTTTTTTCTTTTTCTTTCTTTTACCTTTTCTTTCTTTTTCTTTTTTTTTTTTTTTTTTTTTTATTAACAGTTTCTTGTCTTGTCACCCAGGCTGGAGTGCAGTGGCACAGTCATAGGTCACTGCAGCCTCAAACTCCTGGGCTTAAACCTCCAGAGTAGCTGGGACTACAGGCACGCACCACCAGGCCTGGCTAATTTTTAAATTTGTAGAGACAAGGTCTTCCTATGTTGCCCAGGCTGGTTTCAAACTCCTGCCCTCAAGCAGTCCTCCCACCTCAGTCTCTTAAAGCGCTGGGATTCCCGGCAAGAACCACTGTATCGGCCAGGCGCGGTGGCTCATGCCTGTAATCCCAGCACTTTGGGAGGCCAAGGTGGGCGGATCATGAGGTCAGGAGATCGAGACCATCCTGGCTAACATGGTGAAACCCCCCTCTCTGCTAAAAATACAAAAAATTATCCAGGCGTGGTGGCGGGCGCCTGTAGTCCCAGCTACTCAGGAGGCTGAGGCAGGAGAATGGCATGAACCCGGGAGGCAGAGCTTGCAGTGAGCCGAGACCGCGCCACTGCACTCCAGCCTGGGCAACAGAGCAAGACTCTGTCTCAAAAAAAAAAAAAAAAAAAAAAAAGAACCACCGTACCTGGCCAGGATATTCCCTTTCAAAGGAACCTAGAAAGGCTGGGAAGCACTGCATTTTGTGCATCCTGTCGTGGAGGGCCTGGCGCGGACACCATCTGTGTTGTGCTCTGTGTCTGCAGGTCCAGCCCTGCTGGGAGTTCTCCTCCACCACACAGATTTGCGGAAGAATCTGACCGTGGACGAGGGCACCATGAAGGTGGAGGTGCTCCCTGCCCTGACCGACAACTACATGTACCTGGTCATCGATGATGAGACCAAGGAGGCTGCCATCGTGGACCCGGTACAGCCCCAGAAGGTGCGCATGGCTGTGCCCGGCCCTCTGCCCTCATCATCCAGCTCGGAGTTCTCACCCCCGATGGGTTTCCTAACCGCAGTGTCCTTGCAATTTTGCCTAAGCTAAATGGAAATTAGTCGCCAGCCACTCTGTTACAGGGCCCCAAGAAGCGTGGAGGCAAGAGGCAGTGACACAGAAAACGCTGTGCTGTAAAATCCCGGGCACTTGGCTCTTCTTGGAGGCTTTCTGCCCCTGCATGCTGCCTCTGGGGGTGGTGTCCTCAGAGCTAGAGGGGCTTGGAGCAGTCGTAGGTAGTTGCAGGAGTCAGTCTGAGCAGGAAGGAGAAGGTGCTTTCACTGGCTCTGCTGGAGCAGGGCAAGCCGGCAGGGTCAGGACGGGCCATGTCAGCGGCCCCTCCTGGCATGTCCTGGGTTCCACTGGGCACCCTACTCTGTAGGCTGGAGAGCCAGGCCTGGGAGTGTGACGGGCCTTTGTCCTGCCCTGGGGTCACTGCAGGTCGTGGACGCGGCGAGAAAGCATGGGGTGAAACTGACCACAGTGCTCACCACCCACCACCACTGGTAAGTGCCGGCGCCATGGGGGCCCGGGTCTTGCCTAGGGGTGCGGGACCTGGTTCACTTCTCGCCCCTGTGGGTTTAGGGGCATCAAGACCTGTCTCCCCCGACAGCTCTGTCTGCTGTGTGAGGATAGTCCCCCAGCAGACTTCTGAGAAAGACGCGGGGCTCACCGTTGCCCCCAAGGGGCGAGTCTGTGCTGCAGTGACTCTGAGGCCCCGAGGCCGGCAGGGTGAGGGGAGAAGGCTACAGCCTTACCCTCAGGCCCCACCCCCCTGCTCTCTCCTGGGCCACGCGGGCTTGTGCCCTGGCACGTTGGCCTCAATGTTGGGGAGGAAATGACTTTACAGGTGAGTTTTATAAAAAAAGAAAAACAAACAACAACAACAACAAAAAAACAAGCAGCCGGCCGGGCACAGTGGCTTATGCCTATAATCCCAGCATTTTGGTAGGCTGAGGTGGGTGGGTCACTTGAGGTCAGGACCAGCCTGGCCAACATGGTGAAACCCAGTCTCTACTGAAAATACAAAAATTAGTTGGGCGTGCTGGCAGGAGCCTGTAATCTCAGCTACTTGGGAGGCTGAAGCAGGAGAATCACTTGAACCCTGGAGGTGGAGGTTGCAGTGAGATGAGATTGTGGCATTGCACTCCAGCCTGGGTGACAGAGCGAGACTCCATCTCAAAAAAACAAAAGACAAGCAGCCCTATCTGGAGAGGTTGGGTTTTTTAAAATTCTTGAAAATAGATGAATAAAGCGCTGTATCTGGGTTCTAGGGCTGGCATTGCCTGCTCAAGGCCCTTGTTTGGCTTTTGGAAATTTCTGAGGCTCTTCAAAGCTAGAAAAAGTGTTTATTTGACTCTTCTTTTTGCCAAGCAAGCACCCGAGGGCAGCCGGCACCTTTCTCCTGAGCCGGGGCCTGTCTGGCACTGCTTTAGGGCCTCTGAACTGTGACTTCCCGAGCCTCTGTGTTGGGGTGAAATGAAGCCTTTTGTCCTTTTCTTGGTGGTGGGAACACCATGCTGGTGGCTTGGCCAGGGTTTGATGGAAGCGTCACAGTTCACACACAGCCGGACTCAGGCCTGGAGAGTCTCAGGCTCTGTGAGTCGGGCCTCACAAGCCTCTGTGGGGTCATCAGAGGTGTCCATGCAGGGACCTGGGCTCGAGGGGCGGTGCTGGCAGCCTCCCTGGCCCTTGTCCTGTGTGGCTGAGCTGCTGTCTCTCAGCACATTCGCCTGCCTGTCGTGCGAGGCCCCTGTTGCCACTGTGCCTCCTCCAGGGAACCCTGGCGGTGGCCTCCGTGTGGCTGCTTGGCGCATCACAGCTTGTTGCAGCTCCCTGCCTCTCCCAGCCTCGCGACAGCCGTCTCTTTCCAACACTGTGGTGCTTTTGAGCTCCCGGCCCCGCTGACGTTCACGCCGGCACGTGCAGTCCTGAGCCAGACCCTGGCGTCGGTGGGGTGGGGTTTGCTTAGTGGTGGTGGGTGGTGATGGGCAGACGGAGGCCTGTGTGCCATGCCCTCCTGAAGGGTGGGAGGGGCAGAGGGCTGCGGCCACCACTCCACCCTGTTATCTTGGGGCCCAGTGGTGCCAAGGCGGGTGGTTTCTGGTGTGGTCGCTGGAGCTTTCATGGGAGGCACATGAAGGAGTCTGTGATGTCATGTGAGGCCCTGGGAAGGGCCCCTGCGACCGCCCCGTCTGAAATGCAGGTCAGGCAGGTTCCCCTGGGCAAACCTGGGTGTGCAGGAGGCACCTCCACCTGCTGCACATCAGAAGGCCTGGAGCTGGCCCAGGCTGGCCTCCCCTGTAGACAGACCGCCTTGGGCCAGCTGCTCATACCAGACGCACCCCAGGTGATTCCCATGCTGAACAGTTTGATCTTCTGCCAGAGTGTCGGGTCACAAACTGGGCAGCACATCAGGATCAGCTGGGGGCTTTCAAAAATTAAAAAACCCCACCCCCAGGCCCTCCCCAGACCCACTGCACCAGGACGTGGGGGTGGGAACCAGGTGGTGCTTTGTAAAGACATTCAGGTGATAACCCCAGGCCCCCACGCTCGGAACCCAGGCCACAGGATCATCCAGGTGTCTGTGATTTGCTTCCTCGGCTTCCTTTGCATGTGCAAAATAAGCATCCTGTTTGACCAGGGTTTAAAAGCAGCAGGCAGCCCAGATCTCCTGTTTGACTTCCAGGGACCATGCTGGCGGGAATGAGAAACTGGTCAAGCTGCAGTCGGGACTGAAGGTGTATGGGGGTGACGACCGTATCGGGGCCCTGACTCACAAAATCACTCACCTGTCCACACTGCAGGTAAGGAGTAAGCCCTGGAGGTGCCCCAGCGTGGCCCTGCCAGGAGCAGTGGGGGGCCCTCCCTGTGTCCTCTCTGCTCCCTAACCCGGTGACCCGGGAGTGCTCTCAGTGGTCCTCTGCAGTAGCATGGATGGTCTTCTCTGTCGAGGCACAAGGACAGGAGTGTGGAAAACATGGCTGTGTGCGGCGCTGTGAAGCAGGGCTCCGAGACCCTGGGGTGTGGGCCACGTGGGCGGGGTCTCGGTTCGAGAGTGCAGCACACAGGCGGGAGGGCGCTGTGAGGGGGTCTTCAGCCTTTTTGAAGGTGTGAACATTTTTGAAGTAAAGAATTGGGGCAGATGGGGACAGAGGAAAACAAAGGCCACGTGTGGGAAGGAAAGCCGTCTTTCCTAGCCAGATGGCGAGTGTGGATTTGGCCCAGTTTTGAAGGAGAAAACAAGCCCCTTGGTTTTTTTTTTTTTTTTTTTTTTTGAGACGGAGTCTCCCTCTGTCGCCCGGGCTGGAGTGCAGTGGCCGGATCTCAGCTCACTGCAAGCTCCACCTCCCGGGTTCACGCCATTCTCCTGCCTCAGCCTCCCGAGTAGCTGGGACTACAGGCGCCCGCCACCTCGCCCGGCTAGTTTTTTGTATTTTTTAGTAGAGACGGGGTTTCACCGTGTTAGCCAGGATGGTCTCTATCTCCTGACCTCGTGATCCGCCCGTCTCAGCCTCCCAAAGTGCTGGGATTACAGGCGTGAGCCACCGCGCCCGGCCGCCCCTTGGTTTTTTACATGCAAGTGCTCTCATTCCAGGGTGGCCCCGCACTTGGGGCACACCGATGGAGTGAGTCCCCCAGTCCTGTGGCGGGGAGCGCCTGCCCAACCTTCACAGGCATTTCCCTCAGAGCTGAGGAGGCCCTGGAGGGCCCAGGCTGTGCGCCGTGACCCCGGGTGACGCTCTCCTGGGTGTCTGGGAGCACACGCGGTCGCTTGCTTTGTTTAAGGTGGGGTCTCTCAACGTCAAGTGCCTGGCGACACCATGCCACACTTCAGGCCACATCTGTTACTTCGTGAGCAAGCCCGGTGGCTCGGAGCCCCCTGCTGTGTTCACAGGTGCGTGTTCGGGTGTGGGGGGCCATGGTTCTTTGTGAAGACCCTGTGTCTCCTGCCAGGCAGGCTCACGGGGGCAGCTTTGTGGCCTTCTGCGCCACTGTGAGGACCCAGGGGTGGGTGCTGGGAGCCTCGTGGTGGGGCTGGCCGTTTCCTTCTCCGATGGGTTTGGATCGTGATCTGGAGGGAAGTGACGCCTGCAGCAAGGGCTGTGCTGGCGGAGACTGCTGGACAGCTGGGGTCCTGGTGGATCCCACAGGAAAGGAGTCGGTTTCTTCTGGCAGGACGAGAGGTGGCTCAGCCCTGGGGCTGTGTTCTCGATGCCGTAGTGTGGACTCGGGGATCTGTGCCAGTCTAGGGGCCCTGCCTGCCTCCCAGAGTTGTTGCAGACCCGTGGAGGCACCTCTGGAGGTCATATGGCCAGGGGACGGCCCCACTGTAGGCCAGGTCCTTCATGGCTGCAACCTTCAAAGCGGTGTGGAGGCTGCTGGGGGCGGGGGCTGCCTCCCATGCTTGTTACTGTCATCTGGTCCCGACTGGCCTCACAGTGCAGGGTTTCACCCGGTGACTCGGTGTGGGCCTTGCACGGCCGGGAGGCCTCCTGGTGGCCCAGAGCCACACTCGGGCCGCATCCCCCGCTGTGGGTGAGAGGTGGTTCCGGTCAGCTCAGCCAGGGTGGTGAGACCTTTGTCACAGGGTGGCGCTGGCTGCTGGGGCCAAGGGAAGACAGGAGCCAGGCACGGGCCTGAGAGGGCTGGGTTTGTGAGGGTCTCACAGCCACAGTTGGTGGGACTGGGGGCTGGGAGGGAGGAGTGACTTGGGTTTTGGGTCTGCACGGCCATTCGGGTGGTTGGCACTGTCACCTGAGACTTGGAAGGAGGTGTGGGAGCCAGAATGCAGGGTGCTGAGTCTGGGCAGCTGTGGCTGGAGGGCAGCCAGGGTTGGGGGCCTGGGCCTTGCTGGTGAGTGTCACCCTGCTTCTGGCCCCCTCCTGAGTCCCAGCCACCAACCTTGAGTGGCCCCCACCTCATGGCTGTCCTTGTTTCCAGGTGACACTTTGTTTGTGGCTGGCTGCGGGAAGTTCTATGAAGGGACTGCAGATGAGATGTGTAAAGCTCTGCTGGAGGTCTTGGGCCGGCTGCCCCCAGACACAGTAGGCAGCGCCTCCCTGTGGGCCGGGGTTTGGAGGGCCTCACCCAGGGCGGGCCTGCTCTCCCTTCTGGCACCCACTCACTGGACACCCCCCCGGGAGGGTCCAGGTCATGTCCCTGAGGACTTCCACGGGTGGTAACAGCCTTCTGAGCTCAACTGTTGCCTGTCTCCTCAGAGAGTCTACTGTGGCCACGAGTACACCATCAACAACCTCAAGTTTGCACGCCACGTGGAGCCCGGCAATGCCGCCATCCAGGAGAAGCTGGCCTGGGCCAAGGTGAGTGGGGCTGTCACTGTGCAGTGCTTTCCTGTGGGCTGCTCAGGGCTACTGTGCACGGTGGGGTCACCAGAGTGGGTAGACAGTCACACCTCTGAGCCCAGAGAGCAGGCCTGGGATTCCGGCCAGCGTGGCCCAGCTCGCCCTGCACGGCGAGCCCAGGGGTTCTGTTGAGATTCTTCTGCCTCAGACACTGCATGTCTAACAGGTGCCCAGCCTGTTCCCATATTCTGAGCAGTGGGGTCAGGCTGGCACCATGTGGCTCTGCTGGCTCTCCAGGCCACAGAATGTGGCTCTGTGTCCAAAGGACTCTTATCTCCATGATGGCCCCAGGTGAGCCTCCATGGCATAGCCCAGGCCAGCTGGGCGAGAGGCTGCAGGAGCAGGAGAGGCTCTCCAGGAGTGTTTCCCCGAATTCACTGGAAACGCTGTCAGAAGCGCACACACCTGGTGGTCTCAGGCTTGGCTTCCCTCTGCTGAGTGGAGAGTCGCTGCCTTGAACAGGTTTATTGTTTTAAGTAAATCACTTGTTTTTGTTGAGCATCTTTTTCTTTTAATTTTTTTTTTTTTTTTTTGAGACGGAGTCTCGCTCTGCCGCCCGGGCTGGAGTGCAGTGGCCGAATCTCAGCTCACTGCAAGCTCCGTCTCCTGGGTTTACGCCATTCTCCTGCCTCAGCCTCCCGAGTAGCTGGGACTACAGGCGCCCGCCACCTCACCCGGCTAGTTTTTTGTATTTTTTTTAGTAGAGACGGGGTTTCACCATGTTAGCCAAGATGGTCTCGATCTCCTGACCTCGTGATCCGCCCGCCTCGGCCTCCCAAAGTGCTGGGATTACAGGCTTGAGCCACCGCGCCTGGCCGAGCATCTTTTTCAATTAGAGGTTTGTTATTTTATAATATTCATAAAAATTCAAACTCTAAATCAGAGGAATCATAAATATTCATCTTTTTTTTTTTTTTTTTTTTTTTTGTGATGGAGTCTCCTTCTGTTGCCCAGGCTGGAGTACAGTGGCGTAATCTCAGCTCACTGCAACCACCACCTCCTGGGTTCAAGAAATTCTCCCTGCTGGCCGGGTATGGTGGCTCACGCCTGTAATCCCAGCACCTTGAGAGGCCAAGGTGGGTGGATCACAAGGTCAGGAGATCGAGACCATCCTGGCCAACATGGTGAAACCCCATCTCTACTAAAAATACAAAAAATTAGCTGGACGTGGTGGCGTGTGCCTATAGTCCCAGCTACTTGGGAGGCTGAGGCAGGAGAATCGCTTGATCCCAGGAGGCAGAGGTTGCAGTGAGCAGAGATCATGCCACTGCACTCCAGCCTGGCGACAGAGCGAGACATTGTCTTAAAAAAAAAAAAAAAAAAGTCTCCCTGCCTCAGCCTCTCAAGTAGCTGAGATTACAGGTGCCAGTCAACATGCCCAGCTAACTATTTTCAATAGAGATGGGGTTTTGCCGTGTTGGCCAGGCTGGTCTTGAACTCCTGACTTCAGGTAATCTGCCTGCCTCGGCCTCCCAAAGTGTTGGGATTACAGGTGTGAGCCACTCATTGCGCCTGGCCCGTGTGTCTCTCGAGTGGGCAGGTTGTAGTTTGAGGAATGTTGATTATGTTTGCACCTGTGTAATCCCCTCAGTCCAGATGTGGAACTTTCCACTACCCCAAAGGCTCCTGTGCCCCTCCCATGTGGCGTCCCCGCCAGCTGTGGCTCTGCTCTGACCTCAGGTCACTTTCTAGAGTTTCCCATGAAGAGAAGCACATTGTTCTGTCATCTCTGTGGCATTCTCAGCCCCGCCAAAGTTGGTGAGGGTCAGCCATGCTCTTTGCGTCTCAGTAGCCCATCGTGTGGAAATGCTATCAGTTTTATCCATTCGTCTGTTTCCAGTGTTTTGCTATTTGAAGAAAGCTGCTATGAATGTTTGTGTACAAGTCTTTTTGTGGGTATGTTTTTATTGCTCTTGGGTACCTACCTAAGAGTGGAATTGCTGTGTTGTGTGGTTAAATGTATGAACCGTTTTCCAAAATGGTTGTACCGCTCTGCAGTCCACCACCAGTGTGTGAGTTCCAGAGCTCCACACTGTGCCAGCACTGCATTGGGTCGCTGCTCTCTTTAATGTTTGCCATTCCAACTTGCATGTGGTGGTGTCTCACTGCCTTTAAGATGTGTATTTCCCCATGACGAATGGGGTTGACCATCTTTTCATGTGTGTGTTGGCCTTTGGATGCCTTCTTGTTAAGTTTATGTTCAGTCTGGTGCTGGAGCCCCATCCCTGGTGAGACGCAGCCTCCTGCCTGGCTGCTCCCATTCTGCAGCCTCTGGTTTTCTTAGCAGTGTCCTTTGAGCAAACATTTTTTATTTTAATGAAGTCTAATAGATTTTTATGGTTCATTCTTTTTTGTCTTCCATCTAAGAAATCTTTGCTTCTCCCAAGGTCAAAAAATTTGCTCCTGTAGTTTCTTTCTGGAATTAGTATAGTTTTAAAATTTAGATCAGTATGAATTCCCACCCGCGAAATGTCTGCTGGATCTGGAATGATATTCTTGCTTTCATTCCTGATTTTGACAGTTTGTACTTTTTTTTTTTTGACAGCGTTTTGCTCTTATTGCCCAGGCTGGAGTGCAGGGGCGTCATCGCGGCTCACTGAACCTCTGCCTCCCAGGTTCAAGCGATTCTCATGCCTCAGCCTCCCAAGTAGCTGGAATTATAGGCATGTGCCACCATGCCTGGGTAATTTTTGTATTTTTAGTAGAGACGGGGTTTCACCATGTTGGCCAGGATGGTCTCAAACTCCTGACCACATGATCTGCCCGCCTCAGCATCCCAAAGTGCTGGGATTATAGGCGTGAGCCACTGCGCCTAGCCTGTGGTTCTTTTTTTTTTTTTAATTGGTTGGGGAGAGACAGTGTCTTGCTCTGCCGCCCAGGCTGGAGTACAGTGGCACAATCACGGCTCACTGCAACCTCTGCCTCCCGGGTTCAGGCGATTCTCCTGCCTCAGCCTCCTGTAGCTGGGATTACAGGCCTGTGCCATCATGACTGGTTAATTTTTGCATTTTTGGTAGAGAGGGGGTTTCACCATGTTGCTTAGGCTGGTCTTGAACTCCTGGGCTCAAGTGATCCTTCTGCCTTGGCCTCCCAAAGTGCTGGGATTACAGGCATGAGCCACCGCGCCCGGCCTCATTCTTTTAATAGGTGTAAAATATACTGTTGCGTGGATGTCACCCATAAATCATTTTACCAATCCCAATAGGAGGGACGTTGAGAGTTTTCAACTCCTTTTAGACCCTGGAGTCCCGAACCCACATGAGGTGGAGCTCTTCTGAGCTGTGCTGCAAGGACTCACCTTATTTTTTATTTATTTTTTGAGGCAGAGTCTCACTCTCTCACCCAGGCTGGAGTGCAGTGGCGTGATCTCGACTCACTACTGCAGCCTCTGCCTCCCAGGTTTAAGCAATTCTCCTGCCTCAGCCCCCTGAGTAGCTGGGATCACAAGCGTGCGCCACCATGTCCAGCTAGGTTTTCTATTTTTAGTAGAGACGGGGGTTTCACCATGTTGGCCAGGCTGGTCTCAAACTCCTGACCTCAGGTGATCCACCTGCCTTGACCTCCCAAAGTGCTGGGATTACAGGCCTGAGCCACTGTGCCTGGCCTGTCTTCTTTGGGAGACGGCGTCTTGCTCTGCTGCCCAGGCTGGAGTATAGTGGTGTGGTCTCGGCTCACTGCAGCCTCCACCTCCTGGGTTCAAGCGATTCTCCTGCCTCAGCCTCTTGAGTAGCTGGGATTACAGGCACCCGCCACCACACCCAGCTGATTTTTTGTATTTTAGTAGAGATGGGGTTTCACCGTGTTGCCCAGGCTGGTCTCAAACTCCTGACCTCAGGTGATCCACCCGCCTCGGCCTCCCAAAGCGTTAGGTACAGGTGTGAGCCACCATGCTCAGCTGACTGACCTTATTTTTGTGTTTAAATGCTTCATACTTTGTAGAAAAAATAGCTACAACATTAAAACTCGTTTTAATAGGTAACCCAAAAGCTTATGACAATTTGTACCTCCTTTGTTTTAAAGATATCCTTAGATGTGTTAACTTTTCTTCCCTCGTAGGGGGTAGAGGAAGATCTTTTAGGATTGAGAATGTTGGTGGGAACACAAGGAATATTATAAAACATTCTCAGATTCTTTTCACCAGAAGGGAAGAACGGATTAGTGAGAAACCATCTTAGCATCTGCCAGACCCCTACTCAGTGCAGCTCCACCAGCTGAAGGGTCACTCATTGACACCACTGCCCACAGCAGGTGGGGACCCTTAGAGTGAGGCCGCGGTGGTCTTGAGTCTGTGCGTGGGTGCCAGCAGCTTCTGTGAGAGCTCTGCCCTGAGGCCTCCTCGTGCGGCTGTGGTAGAAGGGCCAGGGCTGTGGGGAGACCCGCTGTTGGCCCCGCGGCTGGGTTTGCATTCTCCTCCCCCCGCCTCCACCCATCTGCCCTGGTCAGTGTTGGCAGAAGGGAAAGCGTCTCCGTCTCGAGTGGAAGTGACCAGCTGCCTGCCTGTGGGGGCTTGGGTGGCCTCCCCTGCTGCGGGCTCCCGTGTCCCTCCTCCCTGTGCTTGCTGTGAGGGTGCAGCTGTGGTGGTTTCTTTTGTGTCTCCTGCATTTTTATTACCTCCGTAACGTGAAATGTAAACCACGTGAATGAAAAGGAAGCTCTGTCCCTGTCGTCCTCTCCCGGACGGTGCAGGAAGGTGGATGTGCAGCTCATCCCAGACACTGGCTTCTCTTCCCTCTTCCACACGCACAGACCCTCCGGCCTCTGCTCACCTTGCCTTCTCAGCCTTTGTCAGTCCGGCGGTGTCCTAAGGTTACCAGGTGTTCTGAAGCATCTTTTTTGAGACTTGATGTCACTGTCACCCAGGCTGGAGGGCAGTAGCACAGTCTTCGCTCTCTGTAGCCTCGACCTGTGCTCAAGGGATCCTCCCATCTCAGTCCCCTGAGTAGCTGGGACCACAGGTGCCCGCCACCATGCCTGGCTAGTTTTTTGTATTTTTAGTAGACATGGGGTCTCACCATGTTGTCCAGGCTGGTCTCAAACTCCAGGGCTCAAGTGATCCATCTGCCTTAGCCTCCCAAAGTGCTGGGATCATAGGCGTGAGCCCCCATGCTGGTCTGCCATTGTTTAAAGTTTGTGATTAAAGTGGCGTGTTTCTCTTGCAGGAGAAGTACAGCATCGGGGAGCCCACAGTGCCATCCACCCTGGCAGAGGAGTTTACCTACAACCCCTTCATGAGAGTGAGGTGAGGGCCCAGGGCAAGTGGTGGGCGCAGGCCCCTCCCCTCTGGCAGTCCCACTCCTACACACACAGCGGGGTGCGTCTGAGGCTGAGGCTGCCCTGGGCAGCTGTAGCAGGTACAGCTGCAGAGCCCCACCACTCTTCCTTTTTTTTTTTTTTTTTTTTTGGAGACGGAGTCTCGCTCTGTCACCCAGGCTGGAGTGCAGTGGCCAGATCTCAGCTCACTGCAAGCTCCGCCTCCCGGGTTTACACCATTCTCCTGCCTCAGCCTCCCGAGTAGCTGGGACTACAGGGGCCCGCCACCTCGCCCGGCTAGTTTTTTGTATCTTTTAATAGAGACGGGGTTTCACCGTATTAGCCAGGATGGTCTCGATCTCCTGACCTCGTGATCCGCCCGTCTCGGCCTCCCAAAGTGCTGGGATTACAGGCTTGAGCCACCACGCCCGGCCCCCACCACTCTTCTTGAGGGGGGTCCAACCTTTCCTGGCGCCTTGGCCGTTGCGTGAGTCCTTCTGGACCCTGGAGTTCGTAACCTGTCAGGGGGAGTGGCTGCCACCTCCCCACCCTCCGTGTCCTCCCAGGGCTGGGCTAGAGCCAGCACAAGTCACCTTCCTCTGCAGTGGCCCTGGCTGCTCAGGTGGGCGGTGGGCATGGCTCTGCACAGCCTGCAGCCCGGTGGTGGCCTCCGCAGGGAGAAGACGGTGCAGCAGCACGCGGGTGGGACGGACCCGGTGACCACCATGAGGGCCGTGCGCAAGGAGAAGGACGAGTTCAAGATGCCCCGGGACTGAGGCCGCCCTGCACCTTCAGGGCATTTGGTCAAGATGCCCCAGGACTGAGGCCACCCTGCACCTTCAGAGCATTTGAAGATGAGGCTCTTTTAGGTAACTGGCTTTCCTGCTGGTCGTGCAGGAAATTCAGTCTTGATTTAACCTTAATTTCACAGCCCTTGGCTTGTGTTATTGGATGTTCTAATGCATATTTATAAGAGAAGTTTAAAAAGTATTTATTCCCATACCTTACACTTGCAGACTGTTTTCTTCTGGCCTTTAGGCCTCCCCTCATCCCCTCGGGCCTTCTTCCTCTTCTTCCTCCTCCCCCGTGAGCCACTGCAGTCCCCCCACCGATGCTTCAGGTCAGGACCCCGGCGGCGGGGGCGTGCTCTCTCCCTGGATTTCCTGGCTCTGTAGGAGAGAGGATACCTGGGGTGCCCTGGGTTCTTCCTCCTTCCCTTTGCCACCACCATCCCGCCCCAGAGGAAGCGACCCCTTTCTGGCTCCCAGGTCACCATCACAATCTGCGTTGACATGGGATGAGTGGGCTCGGGCCCTTCGAGAGCAGAACCCCATCCCACCAGGGCCACGGGCTCTCCAGCTGCTGCTGTCCTGGGCTGGGGAAGGTGGCTCGGTGTTTGTGTCCGAAGCAGGCGGGGGCTCCTCACCAAGTTTCCAGCTCAGCTGGAGCGGCTGCTGTGGCTGTGCCTGTGCTGTCTCCTGTCCTGAGCTCCCCGCATAGGGGTGGCCGGGGCTGCAGGAAACCGTGCCCCAGCTGCCCAGAGCCCGTGGCACTTGGCACCACGCTCATTCCCATGCCCCCTCCCACCCTTGTCCCTTCAAAGGCTGCCCTCACAGGTCTTCCTGGGGAGTCGCGAGGGATGCAGCGGCACACTGCCTCGTGTCACCCCGGGACTCCTGTCTGTGGGCGTGAGCTGGTGCCTTTGCTGTGGCCTTGGCTGGGTGCCAATGTGACTGTCAGACCCACGGCTGTGGTCAGCATCGCTGTAGCCCGTGCCTGTCTGATCTGCTCAGGTCCCTGGCAGGGAGAGGTGGCCGTGTCTTCTTCCTGGAGGCAGCCAGATCCCGCGACCTCCAGGCAGTGCCCTGCTCGGCAGCACCCCCAGCCCCGTCTCTGCTTGAGAAAGCACACACTGCCCTCTGGGGAAGCAGCCAGCTGGGGCGTGCTCTCGGCCTGTGACCCAGGAGAGCTGGGTGGGTGCCACATGTCCTGCCCAGGCTCTGGGTGTGCCTCGTGGCAGAGGGTCTACGAGGGAAGGGCAGTAAGAGGCAACCCCTAGGGCTAATCTGAAACAATGTATGAGGCCGGGCGCGGTGGCTCACGCCTGTCATCCCAGCACTTTGGGAGGCCGGGGTGGGGGGATCACCTGAGGTCAGGAGATCGAGACCATTCTGGTCAACATGGTGAAACCCCGTCTCTACTAAAAATACAAAAAAAAAAAAAAAACCGCGCATGGTGGCGGGCGCCTGTAATCCCAGCTACTTGGGAGGCTGAGGCAGGAGAACGGCGTGAACCTGGGAGGCGGAGCTTGCAGGGAGCCGAGATTGTGCCACTGCACTCCAGCCTGGGCGACAGAGCAAGACTCCATCTCAAAATAAATAATTTTAAAAAAAGTTACCTGGGCAGGGTGGTGTGTAGCTGTAGTCCTAGCTACTCAGGACGCTGAGGCAGGAGGATCCCTTGAGCCCGGGAGTCCAAGGCTGCAGTAAGCCTTGCTTGTGCCACTGCATTCTGGCTTGGAGGACAGGGAGACCCTATCTCAAAGAAATTAATTAATCGCACAGTTGAGCGGCATTTAGTCCATTCACAATGCTGTGCCCACCTCTCGCATGTTCTGAAACATTTGACTGATTCACTGACTGACCGATGGCCCTGTCAGTGCAGCTGTGAAGGGAGGCAACTCTGTGGGGCCCACACCCCCTCTGCCATCTGGTCGTGAAGACAGGCTCTTCTGAGTGGAGAGGCAGAGCGGCCCTGGGGACCTAAGAGCAAGCCTGGCCCGAGGCTTGTGGATTGAAGAGGAAGGCTGGCACTGTACTTCCAGACCACACGCATTGCCCGTCCCCTTGGAGGGATCACTGATCTGTTCTCAGACTCACAGACCCCTCTGGGATGCCGCCAAAGCCAGGTGTGTGTGAGGAGGTAGGACACAGATACTCCTTCTCTTGCTTTTTTCTCCTACTAACCCTACCCCAGTTCAAAGAGTTTGTTCTGTTTGTCAGCAAATATTCTTAGACCAGAACCTTAAATGCTTCCATTCTATAACACTGTGCTCATCTGTAAACCAATAAGTAATTTTAACAGCCCTCTGTGGATGCAACAACTGCCTGACATCTGCTCTTTTATTTTCTTGAGACAGGATCTCTGCTGCCCAGGCTGGAGTGCCCTGGCACAGTCTCAGCTCACTGCAGCCTCTGCCTCCGGGGCTCAAGTGATTCTCTTGCCTCAGCCTCCTGAGTAGCTAGGATGACAGGTGCCACCATCATGCGCAGCTACATTTTTGCATTTTTAGTAGAGACGGGGTTTCGCCATGTTGGCCAGGCTGGTCTTGAACTCCTGACCGTAGGTGATCCAGCCTCCTCTGCCTCCCAAAGTGCTGGGATTACAGGTGTGAGCCACCGTGCCTGGCCCTGATGATATGAATGGTAGGGGTGGTGGGGCAGGCAGTAGTTGTGGGGTTGACAGTGCTCCCAGGGAAATTTATAGCTTTAACCACCTATGTAATAAAGGGGGTCTCAAATAAAAAACGTTTGGCTGGGCATGGTGGCTCAGGCCTGTAATCCCAGCATTTTGGGAGGCCGAGGCGGGCGGATCATCCTGACATCACTCCTCTAAGTCAGGAGATCAAGACCATCCTGGCTAACATGGTGAAACCCCGTCTCTATTAAAAATAGAAAAAATTAGCTGGGCGTGGCGGCACGTGCCTGTTGTCCCAGCTACTCAGGAGGCTGAGGTGGGAGAATGGTGTGAACCTGGGAGGCGGAGCTTGCAGTAAGCCGATACCATGCCACTGCACTCCAGCCTGGGTGACAGAGCAAGACTCTGTCTTTTTAAAAAAAAAAAAAAAATTGGCTTTGGCCGGGCTCAGTGGCTCATGCCTGTAATCCTAGCACTTTGGGAGGCCGAGGTGGGTGGATCACGTGAGGTCAGGAGTTTGAGACCAGCCTGGCCAACATGGAGAAACCCCATCTCTACTAAAAATACAATTAGCCGGGCATGGTGGCAGGCGCCTGTAATCCCAGCTACTGGGGAGGCTGAGGCAGGAGAATTGCTTGAACGGGGGAGGCAGAGGTTGCAATGAGCCAAGATCATGCTGTTGCACTCCAACCTGAGTGACAGCGAGACTCGGTCTCAAAAAAGAAAAGAAGAATTCTACTTTCAGCTAGAAAGAACAAATTAAACCTAAAGAAAGATTAGAGAGGAAATGAGTAAACTAGAAAGCAGAAAAACCAAAAGTTCCTTGAAAAGATCAACAAAATTGGCAAACTCTTAGCTAGACTGACTACCAAAAGCATGAAAGAGGGGACATCATTACCAATCTTACGGAAATGAAGAGGACTTGGAATACTAGGAAAACCACCCAACTAGGTGAAGCTGACAAACTCCCAGGGGGACACAAATCACTTCAATTGACTCAGAAACAAGATCTGAATAGACCTGAAACAAGAAATTATAGTATTGAGAAGTCCTAAGTTTTCCTACAGGAAGCCTGTGCCCACAGGGCTGCCGCTGTGAACTGTCAGGAACACTAACCATTCACAATCTTCAGAACGTGGCGGACAAGACGCGCCCCCCGAGTCTAGGGGCTAAAGGCAGCGAAAGGCATCATGATCCCTGCCCCCACCCCACAGACCAATGTCCGTCATGAACACAGATGTAAGGATCCTTAACAAAATATTAGCAACCCAAACTCGGCAACATCACACACCATGACCATGTGGGTTTGTCACAGCAAAGTGAGGTTGCTTAAACATCTACAAAGCACTTACGGTCATAAGCCTCATTAATAGAAAAACAGATGCCTGCAATCCCAGTACTTTGGGAGGCTGAGGTGGGCAGATTGCTTGAGCCCAGGAGTTCAAGACTAGCCTGGGCAATATAGTGAAACCCTGTCTCTACCAAAATAAACCAAAAAGAAACCAAAAAGTAGCCAGGCATGGGAGCGCATGCTTATGGTCTCAGCTACTCACAAGGCTGAAACCAGAGGATCATGTAAGCCCAGGAGGCGCAAGTTCAGTGAGCTGAGATCGTGTCACTGCACTCTAGCCTGGGAGATAGAGCCACAGCCTGTTTCCAAAAAAAAAAAAGCACCCATGAGATCCATCTCAATCAATGCAGAAAAGCACAGTACAAAAGTCCCACTCCTGTTCCTGATAAAGAATCTCGCAGCCCAGAAAGAGAAGGGGACGTCCCCAGCTAGAAAAGGCCGTCTGCATTAGGCCCCACTTGCTGCTGGGATAGGTCACCACCACCTCAGTTATTTAAAACAACACAAGTTTAGGTCAGGTGTGGTGGCTCACACCTGTCATTCCAACACTTTGGGAGGCTGAGGAGGGTGAATCACTTGAGGTCAGAAGTTCAAGACCAGCCTGGCCAACATGGCAAAACCCTGTCTCTACTAAAAATACAAAAATTAGCTGGGTGTGGTGGCGCATGCCTGTCATCCCAGCTACTTGAGGGGCTGAGACCAGAGAATTGCCTGAACCCAGGAGGTAGAGGTTGCAGTGACCTGAGATCACACCACTGCACTTCCAGCCTGGGTGACAGCAATACTCCATCTCAAAAAAAAACAAAAAACAAAAAAACCCAAGAACCAAAACACGAGTGTATCTTGCGGTTTGGAGGTCGGTAGTCTGACACGGGTCTGACGGGACTAAAAGGAAAGTGTGTGCAGGGCTGCGTTCCCCGCAGGGGCTCTGGGAGAGGTTCTATACCCCCATGCTTTCAAGAGGCACTCTTGGCTCGTGGCCCTTCCTGCCACCTTCAAAGCCAGCAGCAGCAGGCCGAGTCCTCCATGCCTCAAGGCAACTCCTCCTCTGCTTTTAAGGACCACACGATTCCCTAGGTTCACCTGGAAAACCCAAGCTACTCCATTTGGGGAACTGACCTGAAATTGGCACCTCCTCTGGGTGCTGTGGCCTCCCATCCCAGGGCCCAGGGGTCAGAATGTGGCCATCTTTGTGGTGAGCACTATTCTGCCTCCCAAGCTGGAGGCGTAGTTCATGGTGGGTGACAGTGGTTCCCTCTAAAGGCAGAACTAGACGTTTCATAAGATGCTAAAAAAACACACACACACACACACACACACACATCGGAAAAAGTAAAAGTGTCTATTCATAGCACAAGGGTCCTCTACAGAGCAAGGCCTATGGGACACACACAACTGCAAAAAGGAAGTTCAGCTGGGCCTCAGGATCCAGAGTTAACAGATTCATCACCTTTCTATACACTACGAACCATGCAAACAAAACTCAGATTCCAGTCACCAGCATGGAAACTAGAACACGCACTTAGGAACCACCTTGGTGAAGGAAACGGACAATTTATACACTGAAAATAGAAGCTATTTGCTGAGAAAAATGGAAAGACAACCCACAGTCATTGGGACGGAGACTCCTGTTACGATTTCTGTCTCCCCAGATGGACCCATGGATCCCATGCAGGTCCTATTAAGATCCCAGCAGGGGCCGAGCACGGTGGCTCACACATGTAATCCCAGCACTTTGGGAGGCCAAGGTGGGTGGATCACCTGAGGTCAGGAGTTCGAGACCAGCCTGGCCAACACGGTGAAACCCCGTCTCTACTAAAAATACAAAAATTAACCAGGCGTGGGCCACCAGCTACTCAGGAGGCTGAGGCAAGAGAATCGCTTGAACCCAGGAGGTGGAGGTTGCAGTGAGCTGAGATCGTGCCACTGTACTCCAACCTGGGCAACAAGAGCAAAACTCTGTCTCAAAAATAAAGTGTGACAGTGGTGTAAGGAAGGGTATGAAGAACAACAGATCAGAGTTTAGAATAAATCCTTGTATTCATGGCCATCTGATTTTTCAACAAAAATGCCAAGACATTTCAATTGGGAAAAGGAGAGTCTAACAGATGGTGTTGGGACAATTAGATATCTGTGGAAGAGGTGACTTGAGACCCTTCCTCATATCCTCATAAAGTAACTCAGAACGGATCACAGACCTAAATATAATAGCTGAAGCCACCAAACTTTCAGAAGCAGTTGTAGGAGAACATCTCTGTCATCTTAGGTTAGGCAAAGAGTTGTTAGAGAAAAAAAAATCAGTTGGAACTTGTCACAATGAAAAACTTTTGTACTTTAAAAAGACAACTTTTTTTTTTCATTCTTTTTGAGATGAGGCTTTGCCCCGTTAACCAGGCTGGAGTGCAGTGGCATGATCATGGCTCACTGCAGCCTCAAGCAATTCTCCAGCCCCAGCCTCAGCTTCCCGAGTAGCTGGGACCACAGGTGCGTACCACCATGTGTGGCTCATTTTTGTATTTTTTGTGGAGGTGGGGTCTTGCTATGTTGCCTAGGCCACTCTTGAAATCTTGGGCTTAAGCAACCCTCCAGCCTCAGCCTCCCAAAGTGCTGGGATTACAGATGTGAGCCACCACACTGGGCCAAAAGACAGCTTTAAAAAAAAAAAAAAAAAAAAGAAGCCACAGGCTGGGAAAAATATTTGCCAGTCTTTTTTTTTTTTTCCTTGTTGATCCACCACTGAGAGTTCTAAGTAATATACAAAGTCTTACACAACTCAAGAACATAACCCAATTGAAAATGAGTATCCAGCAGCTTTGTACATGTTACAAAAATAAAAATAAAAGGGTAACTTAGATTATGTCACTAAAGACTGACATTAGAATGGCCAATAAACACATGAAGAGGTTTGACATCACTAGTTAACAGAAAAACATGAGTGGGAATAGCTTACAGGAACATACCAAATGCTGGTGAGGATGTGGGACAACTGAAACTCACATACCTTGTAAAACAGTACACATGGCTGGGCGTCGGGGCTCACACCTGTAATCCCAGCACTTTGGGAGGCCAAAAGGTGGGCAGATCATCTGAGGTCAGCAGTTCAAGAGCAGCCAGGCCAACATGGTGAAACCCCGTCTCTGCTAAAAATAAAACAATTAGCCGGGCGTGGTGGTGGGTGCATGTAATCTCAGCTACTCAGGAGGCTGAGGCAGGAGAATTGCTTGAACTCAGGAGGTGGAAGTTGCAGTGAGTCAAGATTGTGCCACTGCACTCCAGCCTGGGCGATAAGAGTGAGATTGTCTTTAAAAAAAAAAAAGTATGCCCACACTGGAAAAGTTTTTCAAAAGAGATACAACACTATGAACCAGCAACTCCACTCCTAAGACTGTACCCAAGAAAAGTGAAACCTGTGTCCAAAGACTTGCACACATATAGAGTACCATTTTTCACAGCATCCCCAAATGGAAACAGCCCAAGCCTCCAGCAACTAAGAAGAAGCCATGAATAAATGAGGCCACAGAGCGGAGCATCATTCAGCTGTAAAGCATGAAGCATTGCTCCATGTCACGGCATGGACGAGCCTCCAAAACACCGCATCCAGGGAAGAAACCAGATGCAGAGCACGCGGCTCATGTCGGAAAGGCGGACGGCAGCGCTGGCCACACAGCATGCATTTCCTGTCACCGACTGCACACTTACAGTGAGGGAATTTTATGCTCTGTAAATTATAAATCAATAAAACTTTTAGAAGCAGAATCATAGGGTAAAGGGAGCACATTACTTCATACTTAGTTATCCCAACCTGTCTAGAAAACAATTCCAGCCCTGACAAACAGCAGATGAAACTGAGGAGGGAAAATGATAATGCATAATAGTGTCAAAAGCAACAATCATATAGGAAAAGAACCTAAAAAAATCCATGCAAGAGTACAATGTAGAAAATCCACAAAAACGTGAGAGACACGGGTCCTCGGTCAAGGAGGAAATACTGCATGTCCCCAGGTTGGGAGACTCAGTACAGGAAGCCATCACAGGCTGCAGGACCACTGAGAATTTGCTTTTGTTTTAGAGACTCCACAGCTGCTTCCAAGGTTTATATGGAAACACACAGGACTGGGAAGAGCCAAGATGCTCTTGAAGAATGAGGCCCTACTCTACCAGGTATGAGAATTTCCTGAGAATGACAGGGAGACCCCATCTCAATAAAAAAATAAAAATTAACTGAGCTTGGTGGCACACACCACACCTGTAAGTCCCAGCTACTTGGGAGGCGGATGTGGGAGGATCACCTGAGCCTGGGAGATTGAGGCTGCAGTGAGCCAAGATGGCACCACTGCACTCCAGCCTGGGAAACAGCAAGACCATGTCTCCAAAAAGAAAGAAAGAAAAACTCCAGCTTACCAAAAAGTCCCCACTGTGCAGAGAGCGTGGCAGTGGACAGAGGGGACCAAGAATCCAGAAAGGGGCCCAGGCTTAGATGGGCTTGATTTATGATGAGCAGTGACAGCCCTTCCACTAAACGGCACAGAGGCTGATGGTAACCCCCACATGGGAACAGTTAACCCTGAGCTCAGCCTCTCCCTCTTAGGAGACTGATTAGAAGGGGAAACAGGACAGTGTCTGCACAAAATAGTACTTGAAACCATGAAAATAAAATAGAGGACATTAAGAATGTTGCCATTTTCCCATCTGTATTAGTCCATTCTCACATTGCTATAAAGGACTGCCTGAGAGTGGGCAATTTATAAAGAAAAGGTTTAACTGACTCGCAGTTCTGCAAGGCTGGCGAGGCCTCAGGAAACTTACAATCATGGTGGGAAAAGCAGCAAACAAGTCCTTCTTCACATGGCAGCAGGAGAGAGAAATGAGTGCCCAGTGAAGGGGGAAGCCCCTTATAAAACCATCAGATCTCATGAGAACTCACTCTCAAGAGAACAGGATGGAGAGAACCAAGCCCCTGATTCAGCTGTCTCCACCGGGTCCCTCTCACACGTGTGGGGATTATAGGAACTACAAGATGAGATTTGGGTGGGGACACAGCCAAACCATATCATCCTGCCCCTGGCCCCTCCTAAACCTCATGTCCTCACAATTCAAAACACAATCATGCCCTTCCAGCCGTCCCCCAAAGTCTCATTCCAGCATTAATCCAAAAGTCCAAGTCCAAAGTCTCATCTGAGACAAGGCAAGTCCCTTCTGCCTATAAGCCTGTAAAATCAAAGGTGCAGGCATTAGGTAAATACATCCATTCCAAACGGGAGAAGCTGGCCAAAACAAAGGGGCTACAGGCCCCATGCAAGTCCGAAATCCAACAGGCAGTCAAATCTTAAAGCTACAAAATGATCTCCTTTGACTCCATGTCTCACATCCGGATCACACTGATGCAAGAGGTGGGTTCCCAAGGCCTTGGGCAGCTCCACCCCTGTGACTTTGCAGGGTACAACCCCCCTCCCAGCTGCTTTCACAGGCTCGTGTCAAGTGTCTGTGGCTTTTCCAGGTGCATGGTGCAAGCTGTTGTCAGTGGATCTACCATTCTGGGGTCTGGAGGATGGTGGCCCTTTTCTCACAGCTCCACTAGGCAGTGTCCCAGTAGGGACTCTGCAGGGATCCAACCCCACATTTCCCTGCCGTATTGCTCTAGCAGAGGTTCTCTGTGAAGACTCTGCTGCTGCAGCACACTTCTGCCTGGAAATCCAAGTGTCCCTATACACAGCCTCTGAAATCTAGGCAGAGATTCCCAAACCTTTTTTTTTTTTTTTTTTTATGGAGTCTTGCTCTGTCACCCAGGCTGGAGTGCAGTGGCATGATCTTGGCTGACTGCAACTTCCGCCTCCCAGGTTCAAGTGATCCTCCCACCTCAGCCTCCCAAGTAGCTGGGACTACAGGTGCGCATCACCACGCTTGACTAATTTTTGTGTTTTCAGTAGAGACAGGGTTTCGCCATGTTGGCCAGGCTGGTTTCAAACTCCTGACCTCAGGTGAACTACCTGCCTCAGCCTCCCAAAGTGCTGCTGGGATTACAGGTGTGAGCCACTGCACCCAGCTCCCAAACCTCAATTCTTGACTTCTGGGCATCTGTAGGCCCAACACTACATGGAAACTGCCAAGGCTTGGGGCTTGCACCCTCTGAAGCAACAGTCTGAGCTGGACCTTGGCTCCCTTTCGCCATGGCTGGGAGGCAGGGCACCCAAGACTGTACAAAGCAGCAAGGCCCTGGGCCTGGTCCACTAAACCATTTCTTCCTCCCAGGCCTCGGGACCTGTGATGGGAGGGGCTGCCCTGAAGACCTCTGACATGCCCTGGAGACGTTTTCCCCACTGTCTTTGTGATTAACATTTGGCTCCTTGTTATGCAAATTTCTGCAGCCAGCTTAAATTTCTCCTCAGAAAATGGGCTTTTTTATGGCATCACTATGCTGCAAATTTTTCAGCCTTTTATGGTTGGCTTCCCTTTTAAACTAAAGTTCCAATTCCAAACCATATCTTTGTGAATACATAAAACTGAATGCTTTTAACACAGCACCCAGGTCACCTTTCGAACACATTGCTGCTTAGAAATTTCTTTCACTGGTTGGGTGCAGTGGCTCACGCCTGTAATCCCAGCATTTTGGGAGGCCCAGGTGGGCAGATCACAAAGGCAGGAGATCAAGACCCTCCTGGCCAACATGGTGAAACCCCATCTCTACTAAAAATACAAAAATGAGCTGGGTATGCCGGCGCCCTTCTGTAGTTCCAGCTGCTCAGGGGGCTGAGACAGGAGAATTGCTTGAACATGGGAGGCAGCGGTTGCAGTGAGCCGAGATCACCCCACTGCACTCCAGCCTGGGTGACAAAGCGAGACTCCATCTCAAAAACAAAAAAAAGGAATTTCTTTCACCAGATACCCTAAATCATCTCTCTCAAGTTCAAAGTTCCACAAATCTCTAGGGCAGAGGCAACATGCTACCAGTCTCTGCTAAAGCACAGCAAGAGTCACCTTTATTCCAGTTTCCAACAAGTTCCTCCTCTCGGAGACCACCGCAGCCTGCACTTTGTTGGCCATATCACTATGAGCATTTTGGTCAAAGGCATTCAGGAAGTGCCAAACTTTCCCACATCTTCCTGTCCTCTTCTGAGCCCTCCAAATGGTTCCAACCTCTGCCTGTTATCCAGTTCCAAAGTCACTTCCACATTTTTGGGTATCTTTACAGCAGTGTCCCACTGTAATAATAATTATTACAGTCATAATTTACTGTATTAGTCTTTTCTCACGCTGCTGATAGACATACCTGAGACTCGGTAATTTATAAAGGAAAGAGGTTTAATGGACTCACAGTTCCACATGGCTGGGGAGGCCTCACAATCATGTCGGAAGGCACAGGGTCTTACATGGTGGCAGGCAAGAGCGTGTCTGCAGGGGAACTCCCATTTATAAAACCATCAGGTCTCATGAGAGTTACTCACTGCCCACAACAATATGGGGAAAACTTCCCCCATGATTCAGTTATTTCCACCTGGCCCTGCCCTTGACACGTGGGAATTATTGTAATTCAAGGTGAGATGTGGGTGGGGACACAGTCAAACCGTGTCACCATCTTTGTTGTTGGTATTTGAGGAATCAAGCTCAACATTTAACGGACATTGTCTTTTTTTTTTTTTTTTGAGACGGAGTCTCACTCTGTTGCCAAGGCTGGAGTACAATGGTACGATCTCGGCTCACTGCAACCTCCACCTCCCAGGTTTAAGTGATTCTCCTGCCTCAGCCTCCTGAGTAGCTGGGATTACAAGCGTGTGCTACCATGCCTGGCTAATTTTTTGTATTTTTAGTAGAGACAGGGTTTCACCATGTTGGTCAGGCTGGTTTTGAACTCCTGACCTCGTGATCCACCTGCCTCGACCTCTCAAAAGTGCTGGGATTACAGGCGTGAGACACCGTACCTGGCCAGGACATAGTCTTAATTAAAATTAAGAACTCTCACCAGCCCAGTGGCTCACGCCTGTAATCCCAGCACTTTGGGAGGCTGAGATGGATGAATCACGAGGTCAGGACTTCGAGACCACCTTGGCCCTTATGGTGAAACCCTGTGTCTACTAAAAATACAACAAAGTAGCTGGGCTTAGTGGTGGGCACCTGTAATCCCAGCTACTTGGGAGGCTGAGGCAGAAGACTCGCTTGAACCTGGGAAGCAGAGGTTGCAGTGAGCTGAGATCATGCCACTGGTCTCCAGCCCTGGCGACAGAGTGAGACTCCATCTCAAAAAATAAATAAAATAAAATAGGCCGGGCGTGGTGGCTCAAGCCTGTAATCCCAGCACTTTGGGAGGCCGAGATGGGCGGATCACAAGGTCAGGAGATCGAGACCATCCTGGCGAACACGGTGAAACCCCGTCTCTACTAAAAATACAAAAAACCAGCCGGGCGAGGTGGTGGGCGCCTGTAGTCCCAGCTACTTGGGAGGCTGAGGCAGGAGAATGGCGGGAACCCGGGAGGCGGAGCTTGCAGTGAGCTGAGATCCGGCCACTGCACTCCAGCCTGGGCAACAGAGCAAGCCTCTGCCTCAAAAAAAATAAAAATAAAATAAAATAAAATAAAATAAAAATTAGCCAGGCGTGGTGGCTCATGCCTGCAATCTCAGTACTCGGGAGGCTGAGGCAGAAGAATTGCCTGAACCTGGGAGGCGGAGGTTGCAGTGAGCCGAGATTGCGCCATTGCACTCCAGCCTGGGTAACAAGAACGAAACTCCATCTCAAAAACAAACAAACAAACAACTCACCAGAATCCTAATGAGAGGATGGAAAGGCCACACAGTGTGACAGAGACCACCGGCCACACACCTGACAGGTGTGCGTGCAGAAAGCTTTTGGTCTTCCTTGTGTCTTGCAAGTCAGAAATCAGCCAGCTAACTAGAAAATTGGCAAGATACTGCAACCAGCAGTGGCTGAGGCCGGATGACCCTGCGGCCGTGTGCTAGACAAGATGCTCGGTCTCCCCGGTGGCGGCCACCATCCGCTTGCCAACGGCCTGAGTGTGGACAGGTGTGTGCCCACAGGATGCGGAGCCATAGGGCTTGCTGGCATTGCTGGAAACAGTAAGGGATAGGGACAGCTGCATTCCAGGATTTGACCTAGACACGGCCTCACCTCCCTCCGGTCCTGTCCTACAGAAAGCCAGGCTCTGTGCAGCCTGAAGACAGGAGCCTGGGAGGCCACCAGCCTTGAGCCAGGACAGGCCACAGGGGGAGTGGGGCCATCGGGGGTGGTGGCAGTGATGGGGGCCTCTGGAACTCAGTGGGCTGAATGTGTGTGTGTAGGCCTCGGTGTTACCACAGGAATCAAAGAGGCCTGGAGCCCCCTTACCCAGCTGCCGGAAGCCTGGTGAGGCTCTGCCTGCCCACGACGCTCGGCCTCTCCCAAAGGAAGAGAACAGGGACATATTCTCCCTTCCAGCCTGGAGCGTGCAGGGCTCCCAGGTGTGGTGTGTGGCCTGACACAGGCCAGGGACCCCCACACGGGGACTTCTCCTGAGAGGAGGCCGCCCAGGTCCACTGGCCCCAGGCCCCTGCTGAGTCCGCGTTTTCTGCTGAGTAAACGGATCGTGGGTTTTTCTGGGTGTGGACTTTCTCCCCGTGGATCTATAATTTCTCAGAAAAGGAGCCGAGACGCCACCTGGAAAATGATCAATTCTTGATAAAGGGAAGATGATGACAGTGGGTCGGCGGCTTCCCACAGCTCTGCACGGGGCCCGCCAGGTGAGGCCGGAGCTGCGGATGGGGTAGGGCCCTGGAGAGCTGCGGTCTCCCCTAGCCCTGGCTCTGCCCCCACCTGCGCCCCTCCCGGACGCTTCCCTGAACGGCTTTCCCACTGCCGAGGGACTGGTGGGCAGGCCCCGCTGACAGCCAGGGGAGGGGCCTACAGGGACCTGGAGAGGAGGGGCTGCAGCGGCTCAGGCTCTGGTGGAGACAGCGACTGACTGGGAAGTGGTCTGAGCAGGTGGAGGGGAACGAGGGGCCGCTGGAGGCAGGTGGAGACGGAGCCCAGGGGTGGCCTCGGACATGGCTGGGCACACATTCCTGTGGCCTCTCTGCACACAAGCGGTGACTGTGGGGCGGCCCGGCCCTCACCAGAGCCTTGGGGGACAGCAAGGGGCAGGTGAGGCTTGTCTGGGGCACAAGACCTGGCTCCCATGGCCAGGCCACCCCCACACTTTCCCCAAGGATGGTGCAGGGCAAAAGCAAACAGGCGCCTGCAGCCCTGCCAGACGTTCCTAGAAGAGGCTGGGGGCGGGGCAGTGGGAGAGGTGGGGCGAGCTTGGGCCCTGGACAGCACCATGGGCCTGAAGAACAAATGGCAGCTCCCACCCAGGCTTTAGGGAACCCCCGGGAGGGCGGGTGGACAGCTGGGTGGGGCACGGGGAAGAGGAGGCAGCCCTTGAGGCCCACATGGCTGGCTACTCAGGCCAGGGGTGGGGTCAAGACCCCAGGAGCTGCCCAAGGGGCACCCTGTCCGCAACAGGAGCTGGTAAAGTCCTGGGCTCCCCAAACCTGCCTCGAGCCCCAGCCTCTCCCAGGTTGCTGCAAGGGGTCTCCACCCCAACCTCGCTGCCCAGCCCTCCCCCGTCAGACCTGCATGGGGCCCGGGCACTGGCCATCAGCCCCCAGGGCCACATCACGGCCCACCTCGGACCCCGACGGAAGCCCCCTCACCCCTGTGCTGTCTGCACCCCAGGGCTCCGGGCCGACACCGGCTGCCCGGCACGAGGGGGTTAACAGAGCCAGGGCCAGCTGGGTTGGGTCAGCCAGGTGACAGGCGCGGGCTGTCCCGCAGTGGGGAAATCCAGAGGGCAGGGGTGGCCGACACAGCAGACGTACCCTCCCTTGCTGCCTGCCTGCGGCCTGCCCTGCACGCGGGATGGCCCTGAGGAAAGGTGAGGCCCCCCAGCGCCCTGCCACCTGCTCTGGGGGTGGCCAGTCCGTGACCCTGAGCCCACTGGGGAGAGGCCAGGGGTGACCCCCAGGAAGTCCCCCCCAGGGACTGGGGAGCCCACAGTCGGAAATGCATCTGCTGGGGTTGGCAGGGAGATGCAGCTGTGCCTGGCACCGGAGGGTCTGTGTCCTGTCCTTCACCCTAAGAGCACTGGCGGCAGTGCAGGGGAGGAGGACCAGGCACAGGCCGGAGCCTTCAGCCCCCAGAACGGCAACGGGAGGTGCCCCTCGGCCTGCGTCGCGGCCCAACCCAGGCAGGAGATGTTGGCTTACACCCCACTGTCTCTGTGGGGTGACCCCTTGCGGCTTCGGCCACCCCCAACCCATCATGGCAGAAGGGCAGTCAGGGGGACCCCACCTCGCTGTCCCTGCCAGCATCCCAGCTATTCCATACCCTCTGAGGATGGGGGGGCCGTACAGGGGAGGTTTTGGGTCATCACTGCTTGGGAGGCTGCTGGCTGGATCTGTGAGGCCTGTGGCCCCTTGTCCTGAAAGGCAATGTGAGCCTCGGTGAGCGACGGTCCAGGGTTCCTACCTGTCCCCCAACAGCGGTGCCCCGGTCCCCCCCAGAGCACCCAAGACCTGGACGCAGGCAGGTGAGACCCCGCTGAGGGGACCTAACTGGGGCAGGAGGTGCCCAGCTCCCTGTCCAGCCTCTGAGGGCAGTGAGCGAGTGCCCACCCAGACCTGCTCCAGAATGTTCGGAAAATGGCCAGACCTTGGCCAATGGCTCAGTTCCCTCCCCTTCCTCTAGGCCAACGTGGCAGCCTGGCCTGGCTCAAGTGCCTGCCTTGGGGGTGAGGCTGCCACATGCCAGACAGCCCGAGACCCAGCCTGGCCCAGCCCACGTGGCCTGCGCAGAGCTAGAGAGCCAAGCCCTCAGCGTCTGTGCAGCGGGGCGGGGCGGCCACTCCTCTGTCCCATGGGGTGGGGAGCACAGCGTCAGCTTTTGGGCCAGAGGACCTGTGGGGCTCACCGGCTTCTTCGCATCTCAGCGGATGACCTCGAGCCTCAGTTCACACCTGAGCACTGCTTCCGGCTATGCTGGTATCAGGCTCACTCGGGCAGAGCCCTCCTCGGGCCGCCTCCCCAAGCCTCTCCCCCTGCAGGAGGCCTGGCCCTGGCGCTGCTGCTGCTGTCCTGGGTGGCACTGGGACCCCGCAGCCTGGAGGGAGCAGAGCCCGGAACGCCGGGGGAAGCCGAGGGCCCAGCGTGCCCGGCCACCTGTGCCTGCAGCTATGATGACGAGGCGGATGAGCTCAGCGTCTTCTGCAGCTCCAGGAACCTCACGCGCCTGCCTGACGGGATCCCAGGCGGCACCCAAGCCCTGTGGTTGGACAGCAACAACCTCTCGTCCATACCCCCAGCGGCTTTCCGGAACCTCTCCAGCCTGGCCTTCCTCAACTTGCAGGGTGGCCAGCTGGGCAGCCTGGAGCCGCAGGCACTGCTGGGCCTGGAAAACCTGTGCCACCTGCACTTGGAGCGGAACCAGCTGCGCAGCCTGGCGGTCGGCACCTTTGCGCACACACCTGCGCTGGCCTCGCTGGGCCTTGGCAACAACCGCCTGAGCAGGCTGGAGGACGGGCTCTTTGAGGGCCTCGGTAACCTCTGGGACCTCAACCTTGGCTGGAATAGCCTGGCCGTGCTCCCCGA
This sequence comes from Trachypithecus francoisi, assembly GCF_009764315.1. Classification (NCBI taxonomy): domain Eukaryota; kingdom Metazoa; phylum Chordata; class Mammalia; order Primates; family Cercopithecidae; genus Trachypithecus; species Trachypithecus francoisi. The sequence goes on from NW_022681460.1 coordinate 113,245,612, forward strand.
CGCGGCGTTCCGTGGTCTGGGCGGCCTGCGCGAGCTGGTGCTGGCGGGCAACAGGCTGGCCTACCTGCAGCCCGCACTGTTCAGCGGCCTGGCCGAGCTCCGAGAGCTGGACCTGAGCAGGAACGCGCTGCGGGCCATCAAGGCCAACGTGTTCGCGCAGCTGCCCCGGCTCCAGAAGCTCTACCTGGACCGCAACCTCATTGCTGCCGTGGCCCCGGGCGCCTTCCTGGGCCTGAAGGCGCTGCGATGGCTGGACCTGTCCCACAATCGCGTGGCTGGCCTCCTGGAGGACACGTTCCCTGGCTTGCTGGGCCTGCGTGTGCTGCGGCTGTCCCACAACGCCATCGCCAGCCTGCGGCCCCGCACCTTCGAGGACTTACACTTTCTGGAAGAGCTGCAGCTGGGCCACAACCGCATCCGGCAGCTGGCCGAGCGCAGCTTTGAGGGCCTGGGGCAACTTGAGGTGCTCACGCTGGACCACAACCAGCTCCAGGAGGTCAAGGTGGGCGCCTTCCTCGGCCTCACCAACGTGGCAGTCATGAACCTCTCTGGGAACTGTCTCCGGAACCTTCCGGAGCAGGTGTTCCGGGGACTGGGCAAGCTGCACAGCCTGCACCTGGAGGGCAGCTGCCTGGGCCGCATCCGCCCGCACACCTTTGCCGGCCTCTCGGGGCTCCGCCGGCTCTTCCTCAAGGACAACGGCCTCGTGGGCATTGAGGAGCAAAGCCTGTGGGGGCTGGCGGAGCTGCTGGAGCTCGACCTGACCTCCAACCAGCTCACGCACCTGCCCCACCAGCTCTTCCAGGGCCTGGGCAAGCTGGAGTACCTGCTGCTCTCCCACAACCGCCTGGCGGAGCTGCCGGCGGATGCCCTGGGCCCCCTGCAGCGGGCCTTCTGGCTGGACGTCTCGCACAACCGCCTGGAGGCGTTGCCCGGCAGCCTCTTGGCACCGCTGGGGCGGCTGCGTTACCTCAACCTCAGGAACAACTCACTGCGGACCTTCATGCCGCAGCCCCCTGGCCTGGAGCGCCTGTGGCTGGAGGGCAACCCCTGGGACTGCAGCTGCCCCCTCAAGGCGCTGCGGGACTTTGCCCTGCAGAACCCCAGTGCCGTGCCCCGCTTCGTCCAGGCCATCTGTGAGGGGGACGACTGCCAACCCCCCGTGTACACCTACAACAACATCACCTGTGCCAGCCCGCCCGAGGTCACGGGGCTCGACCTGCGGGACCTCAGCGAGGCCCACTTCGCTCCCTGCTGACCAGGGCCCCGGACTCGGGCCCCCGCCTGGCTCACCCTGTGCTGGGGACAGGTCCTCAGTGTCCTCAGGGGCCTGGCAGGCACGCAGCCCCGCACTGTTCACTTGCGGAAAGACACAAGAGCCTGACTGGGGTGGAAGGCATGGCGGCACCCAGCTGTCGTCAATTAAAGGCAAAGGCAATTGAATCTAACAGGCACGGTTCGTGACTGCGAGCATGAAACCAGGGAAGGGGGCTGGGTGCATGGCGCACAGCTGTGGTCTCAGAGCTTTGGGAGGCCGAGGTGGGCGGATCACTTGAGCCCAGCAATTCAAGAGACCGGCCTGGGCAACACAAGAGAGACCCAATCTCTACAAAAAAAAAAAAAAAAAAATTAGCCCAGCATGGTGGCCCATGCCTGTGATCTTAGGGAGGTTGAGGCAAGAGGATCACTGGAGCCCGGGAGGTAGAGGCTGCCGTGAGCCGAGATTGTGCCACCGCATTCCAGCCTGGGCGGCAGAGCAAGACCCTGTCTCAAAAAAAACCACCTGGCTTGCGGGGGGACGACGGCGTTGCCTGGGGTGCGCCTTGGTCTCCTCACCTCTGTCCTACCCGGCTCAGCCACGCCCAGGGTCCCCGTCTGGATCCTGCCCTGCCACCGCCCTGGCCAACTGCCCCACACCTGTGTGTCTTCCTGGTCCCTGCAGCTGCCCCTCGGGCTCCCTGCAGGACGTCCCCCAGGAATGATGGCACCAACTAAAATCCCCGGGAGCTCTGCGTATCACCCTCCTCTTCGAGGCATCGCCCTGAGGACCAGGCAGTGTCCCGAGGGGTGTGGTCCAGGCAGCCAGGGTGAGGCTGAGGTGGGGTGAGGAGTGAGCCCCAGGCAGGCCATCAGTCTAGCGTGGGAAGCTGCACCCCCTGCAGATGCCCCCGGCATTGGTCTTCTCTGCCCCCTCAGGGCACTGGCATTGTTGGTCCAGGTGCGCCTGGCATCCTCCCACCCGCCTAGGGACTGCCCAGGTTGGTTCCCAACCCCCACCTCCAGGGTCCTCCTCTGCTGAAGGCTGAGCTCTTCCTTTGGGAGAAACACTGCATCCTGCTTTCTGGAACAGCTCTCCTTTCAGGTCTCACTGAGAAGAGGTGCAGGAGGCCCCTGGGATCGGAGCTCCCTTCTCAACCCGACTTCTGGTCTCAGTCCCAGCAGGGGTGCCGCAGTGTCCCGGGGAGGCCATTCTTCCACAGCAAAGGGCTTGGCTCTCAGGTTCATCACAAAATCTCCCCAAATTCCCACCACATTTGATGCAAACGCATCAGCACCTGTACCCAGGCGCTTGTTGACAACGAAGCTAACGAACCTGCCGGCCCAGCCCAGCCCAGGAACTTACAGAAGCAGGTGCTATCTGACCCCGAAGGACAAAAGACTCTAGAAACATCAAACTCGTCACCACAGCAGCGGACACGTTTAATGATAGGTTCCTCTACAGTTACAAGACAGGCCTGAGGTCAGTTCGTCCCCTTAGGGAGCCCTCCCCCAGCTTCACGCAGATGACAGTGACCCCAGGGTGCTGGTGGCCCAGGGTCACCTGAGGACTGCAGAAGTCCTGCGCTCTGCTGACCGTGTGGACACGTGGCTGCCAGGGGCACAGGTGGGAAACGTGGATGGGAGGAGAGTCCAGGCCACCCCCGTCTCACAGCTGCAGGGCACCCAGGCCACAGCACCAGGGCCCGAGCTGTTCTCTCAGCCACAGGCCAACCAGGCAGAGCTGCTGGTGCCTGCTACATCCCTGCGGGGTTGGTCAGGGAGTCGCTCTCCCGTTGATGCCGCCTGGGCCTGCCCCTGCAGGTCCCGGGAACTGAGCCCTCTCCATTTCTCTGAGAGGCTGGAGCAGAGCCCTTGGTGGCTCTGGAAGGCAGCTTCGAGGCGGCCTTAGTCAGGGGAGGCATGCGGGCGTCGCGTCCAGAATCTTCTGCGCTATGGAGATGAGTGCGGTGAAGGTGGGGCTCCCGGGGAACTCCCGGATGAAGTCGTGGCCCTCCTCCAGGCTCCTCATGAGCTCGGGGTCCAAGGGCACAGAGCCTGCAGGGCACAGTGGAGGTGGTGGCGCTGTGTCTGCACCTCCTGCTCCCAGCATGGGCTCAGCTGGCCAAAAGCAGAGGCACCGGAACCACCCGTGCCTGTAGAGGGCCTTGAGAAGGGCGCGGGTGGATGAGGTCGCAGTGGTGCGGCGTGTGGCCCGAGGAGAGAGGAAGAAACAGCTCCCATCCCCTCCTCTCCCTCGGGCACTGGGGGCACGGAAGTCAAACCCACCCAGGGCAGAGACAGAATGGGAGGCCGGGACCCCAGCACCAGCTTGAAACGCTCACCTAAGAAGGGCACCCCGGCGAGCCGGGCCAGCTCCTCCCCGCCGCCCCTGGAGAAGACGCTGGTGCACTCCTAGGAAATGGCGGTGAGCCCAGCGCCACCCAAGGCCCCGTCTCGGCCTACCTGCCACCCCCACGGGTCAGGCGCTGCCTCGGTCCCCCTGCCACCCCCGGGACTCACTGTGCAGTGTGGGCAGGTGAAGCCGCTCATGTTCTCCACGACCCCCATCACCCGCAAGCCCGTCTTCCTGCAGAAGGTCAGCTCGCGCCTCACGTCCCCCACGGACACTGCCTGAGGGGCAGGAGCCAAGGCTGCGGTCTGCTGGGCTCGGCCAGGCGCACAGGCAGGGAGACCCGCCCAGCCCACTGGGAAGCAGCGCCCAGGGACTTGGGGAGGTGGCGCAGCGGTACCTGGGGTGTGGTGACCACGAGGGCCCCCAGGGGTTGGTAGGTGCGCAGGGCTTCTATGGCAGCCATGTGCTCGTCGGAGGTCCCCGGGGGCGTGTCCACCACCAGGTAGTCCAGCTCCCCCCAGGCCACGTCGGACACAAACTGCTTTATCAGCGCTGCAAAGACGGGACAGACGGGGCCGTCAGGGCAGGGCAGGTCTGCACACGTGGCCCTGTGCCACTAAGAACCAGCCAGGTCAGGCCGAGGAGCTGCAGTCCATCACGTGTCACTTGCCACCAGCCTCCATCACAGGCTCTCGGGAGGCCCTGGAGCGATGCAGGAGCCAGCCAGACCCTGACCAGGAGTGCCAAGATGGGGCCAGGGCTGTCTACAGCATCCCTTTCTCCAGCATCCAGCCCCTGCCCGCAGAGCCCCCCCGACTCCCCAAGGCCCCAAATCAGAACACGGAGCCAGGACCCTCCAGGGGTCTGTAGCCACACATGGGAGCACCCAGATTCTCCGTGGTGGACGCCCCCCTGGTGCACCCAGAGCCTGAGCCTCACTCCCACCAGCCTCTCCCTGCCTTTGGGGGCGTCTAATGCCACCTGCTCCAGAGGCACCAGAACCCCCTCAGCTCTGCCTGACGACCTGCCCCACGGGGGCCCCAGGTCCCTGCATGCTGTGGCCAGCGTCTCAGCAGACCCTGCTCCCTCTGACCGGGAATGGGGGTCGGCTGTGTGGCAGCACAGACCCAACTCGAGACACCCCCAGCCAGAGCCCTGGGCCTGGTCGCGGGTGTCCTGTGCAGGTCCCAGGCACAGGCCTGACTGCTGGAGGGGGGCATTTCCATGGGAGAGGCTGGCGCCGACGCTAACACCTTTGTCAGGACAGCGGACAGGCCGCCCAGCCGTTACCGTTCTTCTTCGGGCCCCTCCACACCACGGCCTCATCCGGCTTCTCCAGCAGGAAGCCCACGGACATGAGCGAGATGCTCTGCTCCCGGTCCAGGAAGACGGGCGCCCAGCCGCGGTCACACTGGTGCACGGCCTTGCCCTGTGCCCCAAACATGCGGGGGATGCTGGGGCCACACAGGTCCACGTCCAGGATCCCCACCTACAAGGAGGGGCACAGCCTAGGCCAGGGGCACCGCCAGGCCTCTGCCGGGATGCAGGTGGCTGCCTGGGGCTCCGCCCAGTGAGGGGCAGGGCGCTCACCTTCTTGCCTGCATGGCGCAGGGCCAGGGCCAGCTCCGTGGAGATGGTGCTTTTCCCAACGCCCCCCTTTCCTGAGAGGACCAGAATGATGTGCCTGATGCCCGCCAGGTTTCCAGGCTCTGGTGAGAAACACGACAGAGGTCAGGGCTCCTGGTGCCCACTGTGCCCACACACGGGGCCACCCACCACCTCCCGCACCCACATTCTGAGCGGGGCAGTGGCGAATCGCCAGACCCAGAGGCAGCCCCTGCCTGGCTTCGCCCTGATGTAAAGACCTCCAGGCAGGTCCCCTGCAGCCCCAGACCCAGAGGGGTCCCTCTAAGACTATGGCACTCCCTGCACCCGCCTGAGGCTGTGCTGCTCAAAGCGGAAACTGCCCAACTCTCCTCTCGGTGCGTGCAAGGGTGCGTGCGCTCCTTCATGCGCAGACGTGTGCAAGCTCGCACACGTGAGTGTCATGATCATGAGACTGCCAGCCCCTTGCTAATTCTAACGGAAACCAAATAGACTCCACCCTTTCCTCAGTCCATGCACCCCGGGCTCGGCAGAGGCGGCAGAGGCTGCCCTGGGCCTCCAGTTCTCAGGAGGGATGCTGGCAGCTGAGGGCCCAAGGTGGCAACAACCACGCGTTGCACACCGGCGTCCCTGGCTCTCGGCTCCTGCAATGTGCAGTAGGTGAGGGCAGCTGGCTGCTCCCCGCACAGCCCCAGCTCCTCTTCCTTCCAGGGTCCCATCCTGTCCCTGCCACGCGATGGCAGACACCTTGGCAAAACCCCTGCCTTCTCACCCCAGCGCCACCGCTGAGGTCATGCCCCTTGTCTCCAGCAAGCTGCTCCATTGCTGACAGGTCCTTGGAGGATGCATGTGAGGGGCTCAAGACACGACGCGGAAAAACCACCCCGTCCTGATCCGCCTCTCAAGGTTAGGTTCAAAGGCCCCAAGTCCAAAGCCTCCTGGGAGAACCTGGCACGCAGGCAGGTCCTCGGACCTACAAAGGCTGCCTGAGGTCTCCTCCGGGGACACAGAAAAGCCAGCCCCAGCCCCACACTCCTGCAAACACAAAGCCCCGAGACCACAGCCTCGCGGTCACCCCTGAGGCAATAAAAGGGATTCTGACTTAAATCCCAGCAACACCAAGAGGTGCTGGCAGTGACCTGCGCAGAGAGGGAGTGGGCACTTCTGTCAGGTCTGGGTCCTGACTGCCACACTGCCATCGGTGCTGGCGCCAGCGGCAGGGTTAACCCCCAGGGGCTTTCCTTGTTGGCAGAGGTGGGAACTGTGCCTGTCTGGTGGGTTGGGCTGAGCACCATGGTGAACGCAGGGACTAGTCTCAGGGAACCGGGACAGCAACCCTGAAGGTTCCCCTAAGAACGTTTCACTTCTCAGCAAACTGAGGCAGCTCCTAAGCCTGTTCTCAGCAAAGTACAGTCAGCGTGAGCCTGCCGGATGGCGCGGCTGTGCTGGAAGCACAGGACGGAGGCTGAGCACCATCTCCTTGCCCAATCTAGGCCTTCTGAATTTTTACGTGCATATTTTCCCCATTTAAAGCAAGCTTGGGGCCGGGTGCGGTGGCTCACGTCTGTAATCCCAGCACTTTGGGATGCTGAGGCAGGGGGATCACGAGGTCAGGAGATGGAGACCATCCTGGCCAACATGGCGAAACCCCGTCTCTACTAAAAATACAAAAAAATTAGCCAGGCAGGGTGGCGCGTGCCTGCTATCCCAGCTATTTGGGAGGCTGAGGCAGAAGAATTGCTTGAATCTGGGAGGTGGAGGTTGCAGTGAGCCGTCATCGAGATTGTGCCACTGCCCTCCAGCCTGGGTAACAGAGCGAGTCTCCGTCTCCCCGCAACAAAATAAAAGCTTGGACTAGGTGCAGTGGCTCACGCCTGTAATCCCAGCACTCTGAGAGGCCAAAGTGGAAGGATCACTTCAGCCCAGGAGTTCCAGACCACTCTCAACAACGCATTAAGACCCCATGTCTACACATTAAAAAATGAACCAGGCGGGGTGGTGCATCCTGTGGTCCCAGGTACTCAGGAGGCTGAGGTCGGAGGGTCGCTTGAGCCCAAGAGGTCAAGGCTGCGGTGAGTTATGATCGCGCCACTGCACTCCAGCCTTAGCGATAGTAAGACTCTGTCTCAAAAAAGAAAAAAAAAAGCTTCTACCAATCTCAGTAATATCCTTACTTTGTAGTAAATCCGTCCTGATAATAAGGACAGGCTTTTCCAGGCTTCTCCTCTGGAATAAGACTCCAGCCCTGGATTTCTAATCTGTCAGAGTTGGGCTACAAGACCGTGCTGCCGGAGGAATGTTTTCTTTTTGGTACCGGACTCCAGCTCTCTTGGAAGGGAAATGCGGCTCCCACTACTCAGGAGGGCCAGCGGCGCTGACCTGGCGAACGCATCTTCCGCACTGGTGTGAATTCCGTCCCGCGCAACTTTCACTTTTCTGAACTTAGAGCGCCACTTCCACAAATAACTAAAAGCAGGTGATGCCGGCGTCCGTCTTACTTTCATGACTACGCGCGTGTGACCTATTTAAACATAGGGTCTCGCTCCTGCCCGGGCTGCGGTGCAGCTGCGACCGCGGCCGCGACCTCCAGGGTAGCGGGGCCCACAGGCGCCACCGAGCCCGCCTACAACGCGGTGCTCAACAAAGTTTCCTTTAAAATCTCCCCCAGCTCCACGACTCAGGCCCTCCGAGGTCAAGGACCTTCCGCATCGAATCCAGGGCACGCGGAAAACGACCGTGTTTAGAAAACGCCCGCGCCGCGGCCTCTGGCCTGACCCAGCCATGCTGGCCAGTGATGGTCGCACCGGAGGCGCGCGACGCAGCCAGGCCGCCCTGGGATGGGGTGCGGCGGGGCCCCAGGCGAGGCCCTGTCCCGGCTCCGCTCCCTGGCCCGCCACTCACCGGCCGCCGACTCCATCCCGCCACCTCCAGGAGCTCGCGGCCGCCCTGCGCTTCCGCCCGCGGGCCGTCAGCCTCCCAGATGGAGCGAAGGGCCTTCCAACCAATGGGCAGTGCGTGCCCACCCCTGGCTCCTCTTGATAGGTCTAGTCCTGCTGTCTCAGCCAATCAGATCGCCGGAGGAGCTCCCTAGCCGGTTCCGCAGATTCCGGCGCAGATGACGACGCGGGCACGGACCTACTTTCGTGTCAACGCGGCCTGCGCGACCGCCTCACCCCAGGCCCAATGGGCTCGCGGCCTTTGTCTCCAATCGCTTGCGAACTGGCCAATAGGAACGTTGGATTAGGATTGACAGTTCTCGAAACCTCTCGGCAATAGCTTTGTCTCCCGACTCCCGCCTCCCCACTCGAAGCTCCGAGACAGGTGTGCCGCCCCTCGCCCCCGGAGCCAATGGGTGCAGGGGGCGGGGATTGTTTACGTCTCGCGCCCGGGCGGAAAGTGGGTCAGGGCCCGGCCAGCGGAGCCCGCTGCGGGGGCTGCAGGTGAGCGGCGGGTCGCCGGCCGCGGTCCCGGGCTCGGGGCGGGCGCGCTGACCTTGCGGGCGCGGCGGTAGCAGCGCGGCCAGGGCACCGCTTTTGTTCCTCTCCTGAGGGCCGTGCCCGAGAGAGGCTTCCCAGGCGCCGCCGACTCCGGAACCCGCGCGCCCGCGGGAGGGGACAGCCAGGCCGGGAGGCCCCGGGGAGGGCGGCTCCGGCTGCACCCGCCCTCGCCTGGGGCTGGACAGGGTTCGGCGATCCGGGCGCCGCCATCCTCCCCGGCCTCCTTGAAACCCCGCCCGGGGCCCAGCGGGCGTTGCCAGCCGCGAGCCCGGCGCAGGGGTCGGCCCTGGAAGGGGAGGCGGAACCCACGGGGAGCAGGGCGGGGACCCCGGAGCTGGCGAGGGACGGGCCAGGTAAGTGGCCTGGGAAGCGCGGACCTGGCCCTCTCAGCCTTTTGCATTTTATGCCAGAACAGCGGCCAGCGCTGAGCAGGTCTTAAGATTTGTTTCACGAGGAGCCCTGGCGGTAGCGAGCCGAGGGGAAGGCGAGCAGAGTCGTGTGGCCCAGGAGATGGTGGCGGGAGGAGGATGCAGGCGGGTGCGGCGGTCGGTCCGGGCATGAGGGGAAGGTGTCAGGGAGGGGTGACCACCGTGCTTCTGGCATGAGGAACTGAAAGGCCGGAGATGCCATTTGTCAAACTGGACGACGGAGGAGGAGCGAGTGGAGGTTTGAAGTGCATGCGGGACAGGCGGGCGGGGCGGCCAGGTTCGTGAGGTGGAGCAGGAGACAGGGGCTGGGATTCGCGTTGCGGAGTCATGGGTGTCTGGGTGGCGTTTCACAGGATCTACCTAGGTTTTATTGAGCTGCTCAGATCCTGGAGTGAGGTACGGGCTCTTGAAGCGTTCTGGAGCCCTGGCTGGGCACCGGCGCGGCCCCTGCAGTCCCCACTTTGAGTGCGTCCGTGGCCCAGCCTGGAAGCTCAGGGCTGGGGGCGCTGGGAGTCTTCCTTTGTCCAGAGCCTGTGTTTCCTTCTAGATTCTTTCCACCATGGCCAGACGCCCCCGGAACAGCAGGGCCTGGCACTTCGTCCTGAGTGCAGCCCGCCGAGACGCAGATGCCCGGGCTGTGGCTCTAGCAGGCTCCACTAACTGGGGCTACGACTCTGATGGGCAGGTAGGTCCCGGGGGCCAGGCGGACGTGGCTGAGCTAAGGTGTGGAGATGCCCTAGGCAGGCAGGCAGGCATTCCCTGAACCGGGAGTCCATTGGAGGGGAAGATGCTTCTGAGGCCAGAGGACCAGGCCAACCCTGGGCCTGTCTGCTGGGCACGCCACATTCAGTGAGACTCTTTAATTTGGCAAAGCACACAGCCAGCCTCGGGTGACGGGACCTCAGAACACACTGCATTCTTCACTTTGCTTTCTCCTCGGAAGTCCATGGTCTGTGGAGAGGTTGGCAATTGCTTTTGGTTCATTCAACAGAAATCCTCCAGTCTGGGGCTGGGCACTGTGGCTCACACCCATAAATCCTAGCACTTTGGGAGGCTGAAGCTGGAGGATCACTTGAGCCCAGGAATTTGAGACCTGCCTGGGCAACATGGTGAAACTGTCTCTACAAAAGATTTAAAAATTTGCCAGGCGTGGTGGCACGTGCCTATAGTCCCCAACTACTCAGGAGGCTGACGTGGGAGGAATGCTTCAGCCAGGGAGGTCAAGGCTGTAGTAAGCTGTGATCACACCACTGCATTCCAGCCTGGGTGACACAGCTAGACCCTGACTCGAAAAAAAAACAAAACAAACAAAAAAATTCTTTGGTTTACCCAGTCCATTTCTGGAGGTGGCCATCGTTAACTTGCTACGTGTCCTACTGGACACTTCTTCTGCCAGTGCAAACACATGCTCTTTGTTCACATACATGTGTGTTAAACCAAAACAAAAAACCGTGGTATTTGGAGGTAAAAATTTCTGCACCTGCTTAGGAAGGCCCAGGAGCCTGAAGGTGTTCAGAACAGCTCAGGTGTTTGTCTGTCTGCAGCCCAGGTGATCTGATGTGCCTGTGGGCTTTGCAGGCAGAAGCTACCTGCACCCGTGGCCCCTGACCCTCACCTTAGCAGACCGTGAGGGCAGCTGCCTGGCCTGATGGGGTGCAGTGAGGCTGGGAGGGGTGGGGGTCCCTCTGGGGGGTGATTTCCCAGTCGGTTTCCTGTTATCTCCCTTGGACCAGAGCAGGAGTGTGGCTGCGCCTTCCTGCCCCACTTCTAGCTGCCACAGGTCATGTGCCCTGGAGCAGTCTGTCCTGGCCTCGCAGGGTCATGGCTGTGGGATGCGGGCGTGTCCATAGGCCAGCATCTGACACACGCATGCTGCTTGTCCTCTGTCACCACGGCCCGTGTCCTTCCGGGGCTGCTGCTTGTGTGACCTGCTGCTGCTCTCTGCTGTCACAGCTCCCCTGCACAGTTGTTCAAGCTCAGCCAGGTGTCCTGGGAGGGGCTGGGCTTCCCGCCGAGTGAGAACTCCCTGAGCCCGGTGGGCCCACTAGGCCTTGGGGGCAAATTGAGAAGCAGGTCTTCCCCACTGGGTGGGGGCTGCCCTGGGGTCTCCTGGAGCTCCGTGCTCCAGCCAGGGAGAGGCCCTGACCTGCCTTCCCGCCCGCCTCCAGCTCCTGCAGGTCACATGGTCTGAGTCTCCCAGGCTCGTGGCTGTGGGATGCAGACGTGCCTGCGGGCTGGGCAGTGACTGACACACGGGCTGCTTGTCCTGTCACCAAATGGGCCTGCGGTCTTTTGTGGGCAGGAGGTAGGCAGTGGCGTTCAGTCTGTCTCCTTCTCCAGGGAGCCCAGCCCTGGACCTGCCACACAAGTGCTCAGTTCTGTGCCGTGGCTTCTGACTCAGTCGGTCTACCCTGGCTTTGGGGACCCCCATTTCTAGGCAGTGGGGTAGGGTCCTCTGGGCCTGCCTTATCTGTGGGGTGGGGCCGTCCCCTCCAGAGGGGACAGTGTCCTGCCCTGAGGCTGGCTTTGGATAGGTCCACGTTCACCTGGAAGCTGGTGGCGCCCATGTCATGGTCCCCTGTGGCTTCTCCTGGGGGTCACATCACCTCTCTGGACCAGCCCCCAACCTGTACTCTCACTGTCCCAAGGCTTCTGCCACTGGGCCCCCCTGGTCACTTAGCACTCTCCCTGCTGACCACCTGGTCCATTTAGGCCCTGGGCGGCCCCCACAAAGCCTGTGACGGGGAGGAGGCTGGGAGGGGCCCCGCCTCCCACAAGGAGCTCACATTCTGGTGGGAGGAGGCCAAGAATTAGGACCAAGGAGAACTTCAGTGAAGCAAAAGACAAACAGAACAGGGATGAAGGGGCTGGAGAAGCCTCAGGTGACAGCTGAAGCCGGCGCCAGGAGGGGTGGGGCCTGTAGTGGGCACTGGGCAATAGGACCCTGTGGTGAGGCAGGGTCTGCTCAAGTAACAGGAAGGTCATTGGGCCACAGTGTGGTGGGGACTGCCCTGAGGCCAGGTGGCTGCAGCTGGGCCTGGTGCGGGGGTGGTGGTGTTGCCTGGGGCCCCTGCAGGGCTGGCCGAGCAGGGAAGAAGGTGTCCACACCGTCTCAGCTCTGGGCAGGTAGGGCGGGCCAGGGCTCATCCACCATCTAGAAACCACTTGGAGGCCAGATGGCCTTGGCTGTTGCTCAGTGCTGGGCCTCCAGGGCCCTCCTGGTCGTGCAGAACGGGGCAGAGCTGGAGCCTGTTAGGAAGGAGCCTGGGCTGTGCACTCGGGGTCCTGTGAAGTCCTGGACCCCCATCCTTCCCTGGGTGGCTCAGGGAAGGGGAGGAAGAGACTCAGGCTGGGCTGGCAGAGGGCAGGGGTGAGAGGGCAAGAACTGACGACAGGCAGGAACAGCCGGCCCTTCTCTCCCAGCACAGCGACTCGGACTCCGACCCCGAGTACTCTGCGCTGCCGCCATCCATCCCCAGTGCGGTGCCTGTGACTGGTGAGTCCTTCTGTGACTGTGCCGGGCAGAGCGAGGCCTCCTTCTGTAGCAGCCTGCACTCGGCCCACCGGGGCAAAGACTGTCGATGCGGAGAGGAAGACGAGTGTGAGATGGGGCCTGGCCCCTGCTGGGACTGCACTGCGGGCGGGCCTAGGGGTGGGCAGGGCAGAGCCCCGTGGAGCTCTCAGGGCTGCCCCAGCCTGGGCCTCTCTTACAGATTTCGACTGGGTCTGGGATGACTTGAATAAGTCGTCAGCCACCCTGCTGAGCTGTGACAACCGCAAGGTCAGCTTCCACATGGAGTACAGCTGTGGCACAGCGGCCATCCGGGGCACCAAGGAGCTGGGGGAGGGCCAGCACTTCTGGGAGATCAAGATGACCTCGCCCGTCTATGGCACCGATATGGTAAGTTGCTCTGGCCCAGGGTGCTTCTGGGGGGCCTGGCCCCAGTGGCCCAGAGTGCCCTCTGCCCGTCCCGTTCCTAGATGGTGGGCATCGGGACATCGGATGTGGACCTGGACAAATACCGCCACACGTTCTGCAGCCTGCTGGGCAGGGATGAGGACAGCTGGGGTCTCTCCTATACGGGTGCGTGAGGCCCAGGTGGGGCGGGGCTGAGCCTGGAGTTCCTGGGCTCACTCCAACCCTGGCTGCCCCCAGGCCTCCTCCACCACAAGGGCGACAAGACCAGCTTCTCATCACGGTTCGGCCAGGGCTCCATCATCGGTGTGCACCTGGACACCTGGCACGGCACGCTCACCTTCTTCAAGAACAGGAAGTGCATAGGTGAGGCCGCCACAGGACTTGAGCTCCTCTCAGCTGTCACCCTGAGGGAGGTGGCCCACCATACCCCAGCCCAGTGGACACTGAGGTTTCCTGAAAGGGTTCCTCCTAGAAGCTTGAAGCCCCAGGGTCCCAGGGGCTGGGACAGTGAGGCCAGGCTGGAGTGGCAGGGCCAGCACGTGCACCCTCTGCCTTGCCTCAGCTGTGTCAGCTGGCCACCCAGGTGACTGTAGTATGTGGTCTGAGGGGCTGTGCCCGGTAGCTGTCCCCTTCCCTGCCCGGGGTTCAGGCTAGGCCCCTCCCTTCCAGGCGTGGCAGCCACCAAGCTGCAGAACAAGAGGTTCTACCCGATGGTGTGCTCCACGGCAGCCCGAAGCAGCATGAAGGTTACCCGTTCTTGCGCCAGCGCCACCTCCCTCCAGTACCTCTGCTGCCACCGCCTGCGCCAGCTGCGGCCAGACTCGGGGGACACGCTGGAGGGCCTGCCCCTGCCGCCAGGCCTCAAGCAGGTGCTACACAACAAGCTGGGCTGGGTCCTGAGCATGAGTTGCAGCCGCCGCAAGGCCCCAGTGTCTGATCCCCAGGCAGCGACCTCGGCCTGCCCCAGCAGTCGCGAGCCCCGGCCCTGCCAGAGGAAGCGATGCCGCCGGACCTAACTTCCCAGTGGAAACTGTCTTCTTGGGCTGGGACAGCCGTTTCCTGTCCCTTCCTTCCAGCCACACTCCAGGGCGGAGTTGGATGAGGCCCGTCTGGAGGGAGCCATCTCTTGCCTCCCAAGGCTGGGACAGTCCTTTCTGTGGAGGCTCTAGGGACCCTCTGCTGCTGTGCTGGGTGGGGGAAGCAGCTGCCCTGAGCCCCGGGTCTTGTGGGAGGCTGTGAGGAGAGCCTGGCTGGAGCCCGCCCTTCCTGTTCCCACAGGGACTCGGATTTTCCTAACTTGCTCTGCATGGTGTCGGTGGCTGCCCCGCCGTCGTAGACTTAAGTGACTGCAATAAATGTAGAGTTGATGTCTAACACCCACGTGGCGTGGCTGAAACACATCCATGCAGAGACCAGGCTTGCGAGAATCCTGGGCCTTCTCCAGATTTCACTGCCCCCAACGTCCTCAGGAGTCCCCTACTGCTCCTGGCTGAGGGCGCCACACCCCAAGCCTCCAGGTGGCAGTGAGGCCCTGGTGCTGCCTTCTGGCCCCTGCCAAGTGTGTGTGTGTGTGTGGGGGGGCACACAGCCCTGCTGCTGAGCTCCCCTGTGGCCTGTGTGTCCAGGACTCAGCACAGGAACCACCAGTCATCTGCCAGCCAGAAGCCCCACTTCTCATCCCAGCTACCTAAAACTTCCCCTGCAACCACCCACCGTCCCCCTGAGGTCAGACCTGCTCAGCCAGAGGCTGAGAACCCACCCAGGCTGAGGATCCATGTATGGCTGGGGTCCTCCCCCACTGCACCAGGGTATCTGGTCTGTCCCCAAGGCTGCATGCTGTCCTGGTGGTCCCATGTGTGGTCAGGAGCCCAGGTCCAGCAGGAGGTCAGGGTTGGCCGTGGTCAGGAAGAGGCAGATGCGGCGTGAGAGGTCAGGCCCCACCCTGCGGGGACGCCCACCTTCACTGGGCAGCACAGGGAGGTCAGCCAGGAGGCCCATGCGCTCCTGCTCCGTGCTGCAGGCCTCGAGCGCCTAAGGGCAGGCAAAGGTATGAGAGGGTGCCTGGGGACTGGGCCTCTGCACCTGGAGGGGTTCGAGGAGGGAGGGGCCCACCTGCTGCAGAAGGCGAGGGGAGGGGAAGGCTGTGACCACTGCATCGGCCACGGCTGGGCTGACTCGACTGAACTGCCTGATCTGCCTCCGCCAGGCCCCCCGCAGCCCTGTGCCGTCTCTTGCCACCGGCTCGCCGGCTGCCCAGCGCCCTGCTGTGCAGAAGGAAAAGGCCTGGGACTCCCGGTACTGCCTGGGGATGGGGAAGGACAGGGAGACGCCTTTTAGAAGTTCACCTGAGCAGCTCCCCAGAGGCCGGAGAGGCACCGCCACCACCTTGAGGTGATCCTGCCCCCACCCCCTTCAGTCCAGGTGTCACGCACTTGAGGGGACACTGGGCGAGAGCCTTGGTGATGGCGCACACGTGCTGACTCAGTTCCTGCCACGAGGCCACCAGTAGCACGTCCAGGTTTACCCAGAGCTGCAGGAGCACCAGGGCCTGGGGAGGAGGCAAGCCGGTGGGCACGAGCCAGAGGAAGGCTCCCCGGGACACAGCTGATAGCTGCCCCATGTGCCACGCTGGGAACCAAACCCAGCCAGCAGCCCAGTCACTGGGACCCAGGCCACCTGACTCACCCAGCTCAGATAGACCCTCACCTCTTCCACCTGCGGCCAGCCGATGGCCACCTCGGCACCGGCCACCTTTGGGCTTTCCGGCTGCTGTGTCCCCCGGGCAACGTGCTGGCGAGACCTGAGCAGAGGTAACCATTCCTCCCCGCTCCCCATGGGGCCTGCCCTGCCTGAGTGTGGCCTCTGCCAGAGCCCACCTGGGGAAGTGGGATCAGCTGTGCCACAGCAACCCCAGAAGTGTGCCCACCTCCCCTGAACCCCCGTCCCAGCCAGCCCTGCTGTGGGCATGAGAGTGAGCAGTACCACAGGTAGGCATCCAGCCCGATGACAGCCAGGTGGGACCGGGTGGTGGTCTCAGGGGAGATCCAGGGCACCCAGCGAGTTGGGCCAGAGATCTGAAGATGAGAACGTGTGGCACAGCTGTTCATGGGAGGCTGCGGCTCACGGCCATGGGCCACCAGGCCACAGCTGGTTTGCAGAACAGCAAGCCTGAGAAAGAGCCAGTGGTGCCCAGAGGAGCCTCTGTTCTGTTACCCCTTCTGAGAAAACCAGCTCTGTGCCTTCCACGAGGCCAAGAAGGCCAAGGAGACCCCTAGAGTGGCTGCCTGGGCACATCTCAGTTCCACTGAGCCCCTCATCCTGGTCCACCTCTGTATTCCAGCCTAGCTTTAACCTAGCACAAAGCAGGGGCTTGAAAGACTCATCCTTGGACACAGGGACCTGGCAGGAGTCTGGCCTATCCCCATACTGCCTGGTGCAACAGCACCTGAGCACTGCTCCTTGCAGGCAGGGGCCGGGCTGTCCACTGTCAGAGGACGAACACAGACCGCCTGCAGCCTACTGCCCAGTCCCCGGCTTCCTGGCACTTCTCAGGACCCTCCAGGAGCAGCTGTAGCCTCCACAGGTGCCCAGGAGCTTTCTCCATCTCACCCTAGAAACCTCTAGGGTTTCGGATCAGAGAGGAATCCTGGCCTGCCCCATGCCCCCTCCAGCCCCGTCTACAAGGGCAGGGACCGGCAGCGCAGGCGCCTCCCGGCTGGGAACCCACCCCTCCTAACTGGAGAGGGACTACTGCCACC
Source organism: Trachypithecus francoisi (assembly GCF_009764315.1). Classification (NCBI taxonomy): domain Eukaryota; kingdom Metazoa; phylum Chordata; class Mammalia; order Primates; family Cercopithecidae; genus Trachypithecus; species Trachypithecus francoisi. The sequence goes on from NW_022681460.1 coordinate 113,262,432, forward strand.
ACCCGAGCACCTGGGTCAGTGTGGCCACGCCCTGCAGAAACTCCTCGGGCTCCAGCAGCAGCAGGAATTCCTGTTCATCTGCAGCCCACACTTCAGGAGGCAGCTGTGGGGACATGGGGACGCGCTGCTGCCTGTCTCAACCCAGGTGCGCTAGGAGCCCTGCCTGGGCAGTCTAGCAGCAACGCGGTCCGTGGCCCCAGCCAAGCCCAGGACCTGACGGGACTGCTCTACAGAAGCCCAGGTCAGGTCTGTGGAGCCGGCAGGAATCCCGACCACAGCCTGACTCCGGACAGAACCATTTCCAGCCAGCTCGCCTCTTTACCAGCAGAACGGCTTGGGCACCCCCACTTTCCGTTCTCCATCCGTGGTTTACCATCCGCGAGACGCGCATCGCCCAGGGCAGCTGCCTCAGGGACAGCTCCAGGACTGAAATCATGGAAGCAAAACAGCCAACTCGGGGCTGGCCCTCGGGAACCCGCGACCACTCACGCTGCAGGGGCAGGGGTCGGGCCTCGCTCGGGTCCACCGCAGGCTGCGGGCCGGGCGCTGGGGCTCGATGCGGCACTCGCAGCCCAGGGACTCCAGGGCCTCCATCAGGACGTCGGCACCAGCGTCTTCCAGGATGGCTGGGACCGGGGGAGAGGAGCACGGTCACTGCTTCCCTCCACCCTTGCGAGCGCCCTACCTGGGCAGGGGCGCGGACCCGGCAGTCTGCATTCGGCACAAACCCCCGACTGGGAAGCGCGCCCGGCCCCAGGCCTCTCGGCGCGCGCGCCCCGCCCGGTCGGACGGAGGGCGCCGCCTGGCGGAGAAAGGCCTTTCCTACCCCGAGCATCGCCCGTGCCCTCCGCCGCACCTGGGTCCACGCACACCGCGAGGCGCTTCAGGACCTGCTCCGGCCGTAGCAGCCGCAACGCCTGGGCAGCCGCCCTGCGCTCCCCTGCTGGGTCCCGGGCTCTCGCGGCGGCCTCCGAGCCGGCGGGGCCCTCAGAGTCGGAGTCTGAGATCTCCCAGGTTGGAGGTCGCCGCTGACCGCTCCCGCCCCGTCCCCGGCCCCGGCCCCGGCCCCGGCCCCGGCCCTGGCCTGGCGAGAGACCCCCGCCCTCCCGGGTCCAACCCCCGCCATGGCCGGACCGACTTCTTTTTCGCTTCCGGCCGCGCCCGAACACTTTAGCCTGGGACACCGGCCTCTTCCGGCAACTTCCGTCCACAGCGCTGAGGACGCGGATCCGCCATGGCGCGGAAGAAGGTGCGTCCGCGGCTGATTGCGGAGCTGGCTCGCCGCGTGCGCGCCCTGCGGGAGAAACTGAACAGGCCGCGCGACTCGCAGCTCTACGCTGTGGACTACGAGACCCTGACGCGGCCGTTCTCTGGACGCCGGCTGCCGGTCCGGGCCTGGGCCGACGTGCGCCGCGAGAGCCGCCTCTTGCAGCTGCTCGGCCGCCTCCCGCTCTTCGGCCTGGGCCGCCTGGTCACGCGCAAGTCCTGGCTGTGGCAGCACGATGAGCCGTGCTACTGGCGCCTCACGCGGGTGCAGCCCGACTACACGGCGCAGGTGCGTGCACCCCGTCCGCACCCCGCCCCTGCAGCCGCCCGGTCTCCCCGCCTCCCCTCCTCCCTGCAGGTTTGCGTGTCGGAGGCCCCCACCTCCTGATCTCGGGGGCCGAGAGCCTTGCGAGCTGACCTCGCTTCCCTCTGGCTTTGCAGAACTTGGACCACGGGAAGGCCTGGGGCGTCCTGACCTTCAAAGGTAAGGCTCGGGAGAGCTGGTGGAGAGCGGGTGCCCGGCAGTTCGATGCCGACCACCGACGGCACAGCAAATGTGTGTGCAGCACGCCTCCTTTCCTTCATCAGGGAAGACGGAGAGCGAGGCGCGGGAGATCGAACACGTCATGTACCATGACTGGCGGCTGGTGCCCAAACACGAGGAGGAAGCCTTCACCGCGTTCACGCCGGCGCCGGAGGACAGCCTGGCCTCCGTGCCGTACCCGCCGCTCCTCCGGGCCATGATTCTCGCAGAACGACAGAAGAATGGAAACCCGAGCACCGAGGAGCCCATGCTGAATGTGCAGAGGGCACGCATGGAGCCCTGGGACTACCCTGCAAAACAGGAGGACAAAGGAAGGGCCAAGGGCACCCCCGTCTAGAATGCCAGAGCCAGCGGGGGGCCTGAGGGGCTGCGAGGCAGCGGGGATCTTGTTGATGAAAGAAACCGTCTTCGCGTTACACCCCAGTCTGCCCTCGGAGCTGGGAGGTCACCTTCCGCGACGTTTTCTGAGGATCTGCATTTTAGTGGGGGAGGGCTGGGGCAAATCGCCACCTGTGTCTTTCCTCTGGCCCTGCTGCCCCCACACCGAACTCCGAAGGCTCACGCTGGGGAAAGCGGGAAGCGCTAGCTCCCCTTCCCCCATTAGTGCTCTCTTTGCCTGGATCCCGGCAGAAGCTATGGAAGGGAATAAAGAGAGAAGAAGTACCCCGGGTTGCGGTGTCTTTGCGCGCTGTCTTTAGGACCGGGGAGAGAAGGGCTGACGTTGTGGTCTTGGCCCTGGCCGGGGGGCGGGGGCTCGCGCGGTGCGGAGCAGGGCGCCGCGTGGCTGGAACCACCTGGGCGGGTTGTGGGGGACACAGTTAGTGTCCCAGCCACTGGAGGAGACTTGGCCTCCGCAGCTGCCCTCTGGCCCCCCACGGCTGCTGGGTTCCGGGGTGCAAGTGAAGCAACCTCCCTACGTGCGTCCGCGGAGGCCGCCGCGCCGGGACCAGGCCTCTTTAAGCGCAGGCCCCGCCCCAGGCGCCACCTCCCCGCCCCGCGGAGCCCGCGTCCGCACTGCCATCATGATCTGCCTGGTGCTGACGATCTTCGCCAACCTCTTCCCCGCCGGTGAGCGGAGCGGCGCGGGCGGGGGACGGGCGGTCGGTGCTGGGCCGGTCTGACGCCACGTCCCCGCCTGCCCCGCAGCTTGCACCGGCGCACACGAGCGCACCTTCCTGGCCGTGAAGCCGGACGGCGTGCAGCGGCGGCTGGTGGGCGAGATCGTGCGGCGCTTCGAGAGGAAGGGCTTCAAGTTGGTGGCGCTGAAGCTGGTGCAGGTGGGGGCGCGGGGCGCGGTGAGCGAGCGGGGGCGCGGTGAGCGAGCGGGGGCGCGGTGTGGGGGACGGGGGGCGGGGACTTGGGGACGCCTGGGTGCCGGCGCAGGCGGCGTGACCCTTCCGCAGGCCTCCGAGGAGCTGCTGCGCGAGCACTACGCCGAGCTGCGTGAACGCCCGTTCTACGGCCGCCTGGTCAAGTATATGGCCTCCGGGCCGGTGGTGGCCATGGTGAGTGCCCGGGAAGCGGGCGGACGGCCCCGGGACCCCACCCTTGCGTGATACCGCCCCCGTCCCCCCGCACAGGTATGGCAGGGGCTGGACGTGGTGCGCACCTCGCGGGCGCTCATCGGGGCCACGAACCCGGCCGACGCCCCGCCCGGCACCATCCGCGGGGATTTCTGCATCGAGGTTGGCAAGTAAGGCTCGCCCCGGGGACGGGCCCAGCCCCGCCCGGCCTCCCCCATTTCGGCCCTCGTGGGACCTGTGCCGGAGCTATCCTTCTCGCGCTCACGCTCGCCTTTTCCGCTCAGAAACTTGATTCACGGCAGCGACTCGGTGGAGAGTGCCCGCCGCGAGATCGCGCTCTGGTTCCGCGCAGACGAGCTCCTGTGCTGGGAGGACAGCGCCGGGCACTGGCTGTATGAGTAGCCCGGCAGGTGCGCGTCGCAGAGGCTCTGACACTCCAGCCTCCTCCAGGGCCCAGGTGGCCGGGCTTCTGGCCCCACCCCGCAGCGCTTGGAACATCCACCTGTCAGGACGTTGCATCGAGAGTGGCGCGGGCCTCTCCGCGTACAGGGCTTCCTGCCCGAGGAGCTGCTCCAGGAGCCTGCGGCTCTCCTGGAAACATGCCAGGACACTGTCTTGGTGCCCAACCCAACATGGTCCAACGTTTCTTTTTATAATAAAGTGAAGTCGTTTTCGTGTCGGTTTGGGTTTAGAAACAGGCAGCTACGACGTTAAGACGTTTATTACATACAGAGCAGATATGTGGGTTTGCTTGCAGGGCCAAAGCCTGAGGAGAATCGTCACCCCTCCCCCAGCCGCACCACTGCTCAGCCCGAGTCACTTCGAGATCCTGGGGAAACAGACGAGGGAGCAGACATACATCACAGTGGAGGTGGCAGGGATGGTGGGGAGAAGCCGGCAGCGCAGTGGCTGCAGCCCACGGTGGCCAGCGGGGCTCATGGGGCAGCTCCCCAAGATCTGTGCTTCTCTGGTTGGGGGTGGGTGCGGGGGCTGGGCTGCCCTCATCAGGGCCTCCCAGACAGGAGTGCAGTGGGCCTGGAAGGTAGGAGTAGGCCAGCGAGGCCCGGCTGGACAGGGAGAGCAGTCCAGGGTGGCCTCTGCCCGCTACAGGCTTGGAGTCGGCTGGGGGCGGCTCCATCCTCAGCCCCATGGGCCTCTGCTTGGTGGCCTCTTGCTCCCGGGGAGCAGGCCACAGCGGGCAACCCTAGGCACTTAGTAGCGTGTCTGGGAGCTGGGCTCCGTGGACCCCTGTGCAGGAGGCAGGCCCCGGGAGCACATTATCCCCCATCAACCTGAGGCTAAGCCTGCGTCCTAGGACTGAACCCGGAGAGGCCAGGGGCCTCCCCTTCTTCCTGAGGCCTGGGCCTGCCCTGGCAGCCTGAGAAATCCCACCCTGGGGGCTTGGGAGGGACAGGACTCCAAGGCCCACTCCTCCAAGGTGAGTCTTCTGCCCAGGCAGAGCCTGGGGGGGACACGGCAAGAGCCTGCCCGCGTGGGCAGGATGGGGTAGCAGTCTCTCTTCTCAAGCAGCTGCCCCAGGGAGCTGGGCCTCGTGCTTTCATGCCAGCTCCCTGGGCAGGGGACAGCCGGGATGGGGACAGACAGAGGATAGACGCTTGAGGATGGGGAAGCCCCAGAGAAGGCCAGCTGGGGTGCAGGCACCTGGGCAGCCTAAGGCCCACCTCCCTGGGCAAAGGCTAGTGCCTGGCCCAGCTCCCCCAGGCAGAGTGAGGGCCGGGGAGGCAGGGTGGCCCCATGAGCAGCATGCAGAGGTGGGCCCAGGGCAGGCAGCCTCGGCGGTGGGGAGCCCCTGCCTCCTCCAGGGGTGCTGGGGAGTAGGAGGCCTAGGGTGGAGCCAGGGCCACCTCGGGTCCTGCCTGCGCTGGGCCCAAGGTGCCCTGGACTTGAGGACTCTGGGCTGGAAGCTGGCCAGGAGCCGCCCGGGAAACTGTCCCGAGAGCATCTTCCCCTCAGGTGGAAGCACCCTCCCCTTCTCCTCCCAGCTGATTGGCATCCCCGCACTCCCTGCCCGCTGGAGGGGACCAGACTCAGGTGAAAGCTGCAGGTTGAGAGGTTAGAAGAGGGGCGGCGGCGCCTGGCTGGCTACCCCGCAGGGCAGGCGGGGGTCAGGTGGTCGGGGGTCCTATGTACAGGTCGGGCCAGGCAGGGCAGCGGCCTCACTCGGGGGTGTAGGACACCTGCCACACGATGATGTGACTGCGCTCTGCCTTGGACAGCACGGGCTTCACCTGGCTCATGTCCCCTGTGCCCTCCTCCGTCTCGTCGTCCTCTCCGTCTCCTGCAGGCAAGGCAGCAGAGTGAGGGCCAGGCTCCCCCCGCGCCCAACCTCAGTCCCGTCCCTGGGCCCTGCTTACCAATGCGGAAGTCGATGTAGCCCTCCCCGCCGCTCAGCACCAGCACGTTCCGCAGCTTCTGACCCTCCGCCTCCGAGGCAGGGGCAGCTGGCCCAGGGCCCTCAGCTGGGCTGTCCAGCACACTCCCGTTCAAGGTGGCCAGCACATTCCCTGGGATGGCAGAAGCGATTCAGGACAGTGGCCTCCTGGGGGAGGCGGCAGCCACTGGCGTGCAGGCGATGTGGATAGCAGGAGGGCCCAGCCTCACCTGGCACCGAGACAAAGAACTTCACGGCGTCGCGGTGCCCGTGGAAGCAGAGCTGGGCCTGTGCCATGGAACAGTAGGGGATGAAGCTGCTGGCTGCCCTGTCACTGCTGTCATCGCCGTACACGTGGATGATGCCCCCGGGACGGGCGCCCTCCCCAGAGGTGGGGGATGTCTTATTGGCTGCAGGGAGAGAACCCAGAGGCGCTGAGCCCGCATACAGATGGAGGGTGGGAGAGGCTCCTGTGGGGGGAGAGGAGGTGGCTGGGCTTACCTCGGAGCCCCAGGAGCTGGCCTCGGTGCAGGACCACAGCTGGGGACACAAGAGGAGCATGGGAGAAGAGGAGAGTGGTCAGCGTAGGGGCAGTGAGGCACCCTCCCAGGTGGCCCTGCAGAGCCACCTCTGGGAACCCATGGACACCTCTGGCAGCACCACTGTCCCTGCAGGGGTGCATGCCACTCACTCTCTGTCAGGGGGATGGAGATGACCACTCCGTTGCCGGTGCCCACCCAGAGCCGGCTGCCCGCGACAAGCAGGGCTGTGATGCGCACGAAGGAGAAACCCAGTTTGCCGGTGCCTGTGGGGGGGAGAGTGGTCAGGGCGGCTGGCCTTGAGCCCCCCGCCGCCCCACCTGGCACGGCACCTCACCCAGCATCTTGCTGACGTAGGGCTCGATGTCCACATCCTGTAGGTGCTGGTGCGTGTGTGCATGGTAGAGCCGCAGGGTGGAGTCCAGGCGGATGGACACCCATACGCCATCGCCGATCCACGCCAGCTGCCGCACCTGGCTCTCCCGCCGCGGGTGGGCGTCAAATGACTTCTGTGGAGTCATGGTTGCCCATCAACAGGGCTGGGGAGAGCAGAGGAAGTGGGCAGTCCCAAACCTGCCACAGCCCCAGGGCCACCTACAGCCCCCTCAGATCTCCTGCTTTGCGCCTGTTTGAGCCTGATTCATTGGCGGTACAGGGAGGATGGGACCCACATAGGGCTTTGTGGACTTCTGTATGGAAGGTGCTGGAGAGCTGCTGGCCGGCAGAAGCCTCTTCCCCTCCCTGGGGCCCCTGGCCAGCACTCGCCTCAATCTGCATGGTCTTGGGCTGGATGACGTGCACCTTGTTCTTGTAGCCACACCACACGCGGTCATACACAACAGCCATGCAGCGGATGGAGTGGTGCGGGTGGCCCAGGTCCATTAGGTGATAGTTGCTCAGATCCCACTGGCCATCTGGAGGGAGCCCCGGACACCTGCTCAGGCCTGGCCAGGCCCCACCTCTGCTCAGGACATCAGGGGTTGAGATACCCACTGCCAGGCTAAGGAGACGCCTGGAACCCCGGGAGTCCCTTGGCTAAACACTGCCAGGGCCATCAGCTGCCACCCACACACCCCGTGCTGCCAGGCCCCACCTTCACCACGGTGGAAGATGGCCAGGGTCCCGTCCGCCAGAGCCACCAGCACACGGCCTTTGACATGCCTGAAACAGGAATGTGGTGAGCCTGGTTTGGGCCAGGCTGTGCAGGCCCCCTCCGCCCTGTTCCCCCGTGACGCCCGGCCCTCAGCCTGGGTCACCCACACCAGGCTCAGCACGGAGTCCTTCAGCTTGATGGAGTGCAGGCATTTCTTCCAGTTGGCCACAGCCGAGTGCACGTAGAGCCTGTAGAAAGAAGTGGCAGTGGGCGAGGGACTCACCTAGGACCCCCCTCCACCTTGCCCTGGGCCCTTCCTACCAGCCGTTCTGGGCTCCCAGCCACATGGTGGGTGCAGCACTGCTGCCTGCTCCTGTGGGGTCCCCGCTGGGCTCCGGCTCTGGGTGCGTGCTGCTGCTGTCAGGCTCCGGCCCATTCTCACTGTGGGAAGGACGGTGGCTCCAGGGGGGCCACGGGGCATGCACCTGCCCCAAGACCCCTAGGCCCTTCCCACCTCTGCAAGCCTCCCCCTCCGCTCCTGCTCACCTGCCAGGCTGGGGGCCAGAGGATGGGGTGGGGGCTGGGTCAGTGAAGACGTGCTCTGTGAGAGGCCCGGGCCGCAAGGTGGCCGTCTCTGGCTCGCTGGGCCCAGGGTCTGGCACCTCTGTAGCCTCTGTGGCCTCCTCTGTGGACTGGGACGGGTTGACCTTCCCGTTGGCGATGGTGGCCACCTCCCCTGTGTTAGGAGAGGTGAGCTTGGGCTGGGCGGAAAGGTGGGAACGAGGGGATGGGGGAAACTCGCCCAGGACTCACCCTGCCCCTTGTCTAGCACCGGGGTGTCCCCTCGGGAGGAGCAGTTGCTCCGTGGCACATTGCAGCGGGTGGCACAGCCCACCAGGGTGATACCGGCCAGCACGCCGTCCACGCCCGGGTCCTCTGGGTTCACATCGCTGTCCAGGAACATCTCCCCGGGGGGGTAGTCGCTGTCACTGGCCGCTGGGGAGAGGGACGGCCCATCAGCCTGTGCTGGGGAACGCACTACTGCAAGGGCATGCCCAGCACTCATACAGGGGCAGAGGGAGCGGGAGCTGGCCTTCCACTCTCCCAGCAGACCCAGCTTCCACACATGGCTCCACCCACAGCCCACCCAGGACCCTCTGCCTGGAGGCCTGGAACTCCAGCAAGCCTGCTTTGTTGGGTGGGCCCCTGGGCCAGGGGAGCTGAGTAGTAAGACCCTGGTCCTGGGAGCAAACAACTTGTGATCCTGTGGCAGACCCTCAAGAACCCAGACGGCCCTGTGGTTTCACACCAGAGACCTGGCAGAGCCCTCAGCACCCCTTCATCCTCCCAGTGTTGGGGCTGGCCCAGAACATCACCAAGGTTACCGCTCACAGGGGTGACATGAAGCTCCTCACCCACACCCCCTTAGCCCCCGGTGAGGCCGTGAGATTTCGGCCCAACTGGAGGTTTCACATTCAGCATGAGGAAATGTTTTCCGGTGGTCCCCAAGTGATGCTTCAAGCTGCGGGTGATGCCTACCCCTCACCCTCTCACCAGGTGAGCGTGGGGTCCCGAGAAGGTAGGAAGAAGAGGCCGAGGCCACTGCGAGCTTCCTCCCAGAAACAGGGCCCAGCGCCTCACTTGACTGGGTGTTGCCCCTCCCACTGTCCACTGCCATGTTCCCGTGTCCACAGGACACCCCGAGAAGGTGGGTGCTGTGTGGCAGGGCTTTTACTTAGCTTGCTAGTAAAAGGGAGTGGCGCCCAAGTGGAAACGCCCACTCCAGCCGCTCACCAGGGATGCTGGAGATACACAGTACGTGCGCGTTGCAGACGGTGAACTGGTCCACCACAGTGCCCGGCTGGTTGGCATCGATGATCACCACCTTGCTGGTGGTCAGGGTGCTGGTCAGGATCCACACCCGGCTGGAGGTGGCGTCCATTTCAGGGAGCTCCTTGGCCTGTTTCAGGGCACGGGATCAAGGTCAGAGCCCGAGCTTGAGTCTACCCGGCAGCAGCAAGGGGCCATGGGACTCCCAGAATCTGTCAGGATCCAGCCTTGACTGTAGCTTGAGGGGACATGGCTGTCCTTCCCCCGGGGCCAGAGCAATGCGGACTCAGGACTGCACTCTAAAGCGCTTGCATACCCGGTTTCGTCTCCACAGAGAAAGCCGCTGAGCTCCAAGAGGCCCAAGCTGGGCCATAAAACTAAGCCTCCGACCACTAGGAAGCAAGCTCTGCCACTCCAGGCCACTTGGGAGGTCGGGGAGAGGGAAACGGAGAGGAGGGGAGGGGGAGGAGATGGGGGAGGAGGAGGGGAGGGGAAGAGGGCCCACCCCAGCCCCATTCCCAGCCAGGGGACCGAGACTGCTGGATGGCACTCGGAAAGGGGAGGGGAGGGGAGGGCCACCCCAGCTGCAGCCCCATTCCCAGCCACGTGGGCCAAGACTCCTACTGAAAACCCAGAAGGCGGCTCCGTCCTGGAGAGGGAAGACACTGCTTCCCGAAGTCCAGGGGCCCCTGTGCTGCCCTGCTTCCGGGTGCTGGCCTGTGTCTCACTCCCAGCATGCTCTGCGGCTGAGCTGTCCTGAGACTAAGCCAGGGAGGTGCCCGGTGGCCTCCGCCATACTCACCTTCTTCTTCTCGGGAGACCCGTGGGCGCTCTTGGGCTCACTGTCTCCTTCGCGGTCGCAGGTCAGGGGGTCGCGGCCTGGCACTGGCTTGACTCCATTCCCACCGTCGTCCTCATTGGGCCTCCACCCGCTCAGGTTGACGCCCGCAGCACACCACAGCTGCAAGGGCAGGGCCGGGGTCGGGTGTCACCGGCGCTCCCAGCCTCCAGCCCGCCCAGCCGGCCTGAATGGGGTGCTCGCCGGCTCACCTTCATGGTGGGGTCCTTCTCCACCAGAGGGCGGCAGTACACGGGCACCGGCACGTTCTTCATCCGCGTGTCCTCCTGGCCCCCGTTGGGACTCAGCTGCAGGGAGCAGGGAGGCGCCGTGGGCACGAGCCATGGCTCCTACCCATCCCTCCAGAAACCTTAAGCCGAGCTGCCAGCTTCTGGCGGCAGAGCCACCTCAAGACTGGAGGCAGGTGGGGGCGTGGGAGCCGCGGGGCTCCTCCTCCCACTCTCCAGACCCCTGCCCAGGAGGCTTACTAGGAAGCTGCCAGGCCCCTGCCCCGCCCTCGCCCCGCCCACAGAGCCCCGCCCCTTACCCACGCCCCGCCCCCGCGGGGCCCCGCCCGGTCCCCGAAGCGCCCCGCCCGCACCTGTTTGTACTTGGCGGGCAGGCTCCAGCCGCAGGCCTGCAGACGGCCGTCGTCGTTACGCACGTGCTCACGCACCTGGCGGTACTGCTCGCGCTTCTGCTCTCGACGAGCGGAGGACGTGCAGTCGCTGAGTGGAAGAATGATGGGTGATGTCTGTCCAGGGTGAGCAGCGGCCGAGCAGCAGGCACCCACAGTGCCCCAGGCTTGCCCTGGGGGAGGTCACGGCAGGGAGGCCCATCCTCGCCTTTTCCCGGCCACCGAGTGCCCAGTTGGGGAGGGTGGCCTTCTCAGCACCGGGTATGCCCCTGGGCTTGGAGGCCACAGCTGGCACCTGCTCGACCCAGGGGCTGCTCTTCGGCCACAGTCACTGAGGGCTCCACGGACCGGGACCTGGAGTACCGCCAGGGCACAGGCGCGGCCAGCGACTCCTTGCTGGACATACGCCTGAAATGGCTCCTTGCTGCAGAGGCCACCGTGGAGCCCAGTGCAGCTCCCTGACTGTTGGTGTGCACAGCCTCTGCCAAGGGACATCCTGAACCAAACACTGCGGAGCCAAAGCAGCCCAGCTCCCCACTGCAGGGAGGGGCAGGCAGTGTGCAGGGAGAGGTCACGACCCCTGGCATGTGGCCAGCAAGGTGGAGGCTGTCCTCAAAGTCCTGCTTCAGGTCCTGGAGGGGAGGGGCCTCAGGACAGGGCCTCCCCAACCCCATTGCAGGCCACTAGTGGGGACCATGGGACACTCACTCGTCAGGGAAGAATTCCAGGGGCCGGCTGCCCGCTGAGATTGGGCACATGGCATGGCTGCGGCGCTGGCTGAAGCCAGCCGTGGTAGGCGACTTGTAGTGGATATTCACCGAGGGGTAGGGGCGCTTGGCCGGAGGGGGGCTGGAGGAGGAGCTGAAGAGGCGGCTGAAGCTGCCGGAGGCACAGGGAGGTGAGGGGTGGGCAAAGGACCAGGGAACTTCCCTGCCCCTTCCCCTGCAGCTGCTGCCCACACCCCCTGGGGGCCCCCAGCTTACAACTGCCAGATGGTGGACTTCTTCTTCTCCTGGACGGATGGGTGCTCTCGGGACGCTCTGCGGGGGAGGGCATAGGGAGCAGCCTGCTAGCACCCTCACGCCTCCCTTGCCTGGCACTCTCTGGGCTCCCACCAGGAAGCACTCAGCACACTTCAGTCCCCCCAGAAGACAGGGAGGTGCCGAGGAGGGAGCCGCAGTTCTGCCATCAGAGATGACCCCACAGCCCTTCCTGGGGCGGCCGCAACTCCCACCTGATCATCTCGGTCCACCGCACGGCCTCCTGCAGCTCCATCAGCCGCTCCTTGTACTGGTTCCGCTCCATGAGCACACGGGCCATCTCTACCCGCGTGAAGCGGCGGCGCTGGGCCATGGGGATTTTGTCCTGTGGAGGAGAGAGGCACAGAGGCTCAATCAGCCCTTGGAGGCCGCGTCACACCTGCTTCCTCCTGGGGTGCCTCCACCGGGGCAGGGTCGTGGCCTCCAGCTATAGGTGGATCTCAGTAGCAATTTCCTGCAGATCCTCGGGCAAGAAGTGGTGTGGAGGGGTGTCAGCAAGGGGGGAGGGGAACCCGGAGTCAGCCTGACCCTGCCAGGGCTGCCATGACACGCGTGAGAGGCACGATGTGGGTGACTTTCCCTGCATTTCCGTGGAGGCCCCAAATGCCTCAGGTGAGGTGCAGGTGGGACTACTCCAGTGTGAAATGAGTAGATGGGGCGCTCTAGGAAGGGTCCAGCCGGCTGAACACTTTGGGTTCTGACAGACCCATGTGGGGTCTGTGGTCTGCTCCCCTACACAGGGCTGCTCAGCAGAGCTGCCAGGGAGTAAGGAAGTGCGAGTCCCCACAGGGCCCTGGCACTCAGCACTCTGTGCTTGCAGGTGCACGTCCAGCCTCAGGCCGTGACAAGGGGCAGAGGCCCAGGACCGGTGGCACCCTCGGCTCATGCAGGAGGGGCTGTAGGGGGGACATGACTCGCTTTCTACTTGTGTTTCTCCTAGAACGTGGGGAGTGCGGGGTGTACGGGATGACCCGAGACATACAACCTCACTTTATCGTCACCACGGCGCCCAGGTGACTGAGCTAGTGCAGGTGAGGCCAGCATCCGCCCTGGGGCCGGGCCTGCTCTCCTTAAGGAAGGAGGCCAGTGGCCAACTGACAGGCAGTGCTCCCTCTAGTCTGTCCCCTGGAGGGGGTAGTGGTTCTAAAGGGGAGGGCTGGCAACGCCCAGGCAGCAGAGAGCTTGCCCGAGGGCCTCCCGGGCTCCTCAGGGGTGGGGTAGGTCCTGAAAAGGGGACAGCAGGTGACTGACTTGGAGCACTGGCCAGGCTGCGAAGCCAGGGAGACCCACTTATGACCATACAAAAGGCATGCACCAGGACTTGGGTGCTGACAGGTGACCCGGCGTCCTGCCAGGGCTGTGGTCCTGCCCAAGGGCCTGGTTCTGATTCTATGTGGTCTCGGGAGTGGGGCGGCAGATGATGCCGTTGGGGTCAGGTGTCACCCAGGAGAGGTGGGAGAGCTGTCAGCCCAGAAGAGCAGGCGAGTCCCCAGGAGCCTGCCTGGGCCCCCTGCCCGTGCCCCCAGTCCTGCATGTGAATAGTGGGCTATACTGATTCTGTACAGAGACAGAGGGCTGGTGAGTCCCCGGGAGCTGCCCCCATGCCCATGCCCTGAGTGTGAATAGTAGGATATACCGTGTGTGAACAGTGACATGTACCGCTCGTGAATGCTGGATGGTGGCCGCCCCACCCGTGAATGCTGGATGGTGGCCGCCCCACCCGTGGATGGTGGATGGTGGCCGCCCCGCCCGTGGATGCTGGATGGTGGCCGCCCCGCCCGTGGATGCTGGGTGGTGGCCGCCCCGCCCGTGGATGGTGGGTGGTGGCCGCCCCGCCCGTGGATGCTGGGTGGTGGCCGCCCCGCCGTGGATGCTGGGTGGTGGCCGCCCCGCCCGTGGATGCTGGGTGGTGGCCGCCCCGCCCGTGGATGCTGGGTGGTGGCCGCCCCGCCCGTGGATGCTGGATGGTGGCCGCCCCGCCCGTGGATGCTGGATGGTGGCCGCCCCGCCTGTGGATGGTGGCCGCCCCGCCTGTGAAGAGTGAAGAGTGGATGTACCGATTCTGTACAGAGATAGCTGCTTACATCCTCCGCCTCTTCTTTGGGTTCACGGCGGGCAATGATGGCCTCGGACTTCACTCTGCAGGAAAGGGAAGGAGGTAGGGAGGGTGAGGACCTCCCAGGGGCCTCCGGAACACACAGTGGGCAGTGCCCGCCCCGAACTTATGTCCTTGTCTCTGTGCAAGGCTGGGAGCTCTCCCCACAGGGACCCCTGCAGCAGCTATCTGGTTCAGGGCCCTGAACGCTTCTGCCGGTTCCCTGGGGGCAGGTGGCCCTGCGCCACTGCTGCACAAGTACCCTGAAGCCCAGCCTTCCATCCTGGCTGCCCGGGGATGCAGAGGAGGGTGAAGCACAGTGGCCCTGGCTTGGCAAACCCAGAGCAGATCTGGGTCCCTTCTTGGACAGAGGCATGGTCTCGGGGCCCCCACATGTCCTCTGCCCATCAGAGAAGGGCTGGAGCCCCAACATACAGCTCTCTAGGGACCGCGGCCAAACCTTGGCTGATCAAAGGGCTGGAGGAGTAGGATGGTGGGAGCTGCAGCCGAGCCCCGCATGATGCTGTGCTGGGAAGGAACACATGAGACAGGCCCAGTGTGCGCTGTAGGAGGCTCAGGAGGAGACCACGGCCCCACTCGGCTGGTTGGGGTGGAGTGGCTGTGAGCTGGAGCTGGGTAGGCAGGCTGTGCACAAAGCCACTCGGGTTGGAGAGCAGGCACTGGAGGAGGCAGCCACTCCGGAACCCTGAGGCTGGGGTCCCTCTGTGACCAGCTTTCCATGCCCCACCCTCACCTTTTCAGTTCCTCTTCCAGCTCCTTGATGCGGTTTTCCAGCTTGACTTTGGCCTGCTTGGCAGCCTCCAGCTCGCCCCTCAGCACCTCCTGCTCCCCAGACAGCTGGTCGACCTTGGCAATCAGGTCATTCTTCACCACGTTCAAGGCATTTCTTTGAAAAAGCAGAAAGATGGGAGCGCTGCGAGGGCGGCATACGGGTATGTGAAGGGGCCTTCCCGGGGCGCCTGCACTTCTGCCCTGGAGAAGGCACAGCCTGGTCAAGAAGGTGGCTGAATGGGAGACCCATCCCCATCTGAGCTAAACTCTATAGTCACCCTCGTTAGAGGCTCCTGGAGATAAGCTTCCTAAAGAAACCAGGCGGAGCCCTGCTCCAAGCTCCTCCCGCCCGAGATGAGGACAGCTGCTGGCGTTGGAGTCAGGTCCTCCCCCAGGCGCCCTCTGGCCCAGCTCACTCTCCAGCCCTGGTGAGGAGGGCTGCCTCAGCCCCACCACACAGGAGAAGGGCACTCTTACTTGGTTTCTAGAAGTTGTGAGTTTTCCAGTAGCAGATTCCCCACTTCTTTGCCCATTCCTGAAACAGAAGGTGTGGAGGTTTCACCTATGCCCTTCAAGATAGGACCCTGATGCTGCCGCACCTGCCTCAGGGCAACGCTTCTGAAGAGGGTAGCTGGCTGGGGGTGACACCCGATATTCAGGGAGCAGGGGCCATGAAGGGCGGGGCTCGTGCCGGGCCCAGTCTGCGCACAGAACAGGTTCCCAGGCCTGGGGTGGTTCCTGTGTCCAACCAACGTCACCGGCCGGCTGGCCTGATGCAGGCCCCTGAATGGCCGCTGTGCCACCACCTCAGAGCCCCCAGCAGGTCCGTCACCAGGCAGGCCCTCTCAGAGCCACCACCCTCAGGCGAGTGATGTTGGAGCTGCAGTGAGGGGACTGGTGGGCGAGGAGAGGCCTGGCCCTCACGGCAGGGCCAGCAGGGCTAGGATGCAGCGATGGGGCGCGGCTGTGAGGACAGGGCTCCCTGGCTCCCTGGCAGGACTGATGGCTCCTCTACCACCAGGCCCCAAGTGGACCTGAACTGAGCTCCCTGCAAACATGCCCCGGAAACCCCAAAAGGATGGAAAGAAACTCCAAGGTCCTGCCCTCCCACACACTCCCCCACTGTCTACGCAGTCATGAAACAGCATCACACGCCTCTGTGCCTGGGCTCAGGGGTCCTGCCTGCTGTCTCTATTATAACCTCCCTTGCCTCAAACATGGGCCTTCCTCCCCTGCCCTGCACTTGTGGGGGTTCAGAGAGGCTGGGGCTGCCCTCCTCGGGCCTTCAAGTCTGTCTCTTGGTGGAAGTTGCCACCTCCCACAGCCCAGAGGCAGCCTGGACAGAGCGAGCTTCACCCAGGGCTGCCCCCCCGACCCTGGCAGCCCCAACACTGTCCCCATCATGCAGAACAAAGCAAACAGCTCATGAAGCAGGAGACCATGTGGGGGTGGAGGAGCGACGCGCGCTGGAGCGGGGCCTCAGCCTTACCAAAGAAATCATCGCGCACTAGGGAGCCGTCCCCGTCCCACAGGAGATGGGCAACCAGGGCGGGAGGAGAGGGAGAAAGGGAGAGAAGAGAAGCGCGTTAAGCCCGTGTGGACAGCAGGCTGGGAGGAATTCAGAGCTGGGTCTGCTGGGTTAGGGTGGGTGCAGGAGGGAGTTAGAGGGCAGGAGATGGGATGGAGCCAGCTACTCCTTCTGGAAAGTTTATCCTTGGGGTTACATGAAGACTACCAGGCCAACGTCACCTGTGGGGCAGGCAGCTAACAGCTCACCCCAAATGCTGGGCTGGGTGGGGCTGAGGACGGAAGGCACCCCTGTGGGAACAGGCTGTGCCTGGAGGCTGGGGGGGCTGTACCTGGACAGCCTCTGGGTGGTCCATCCCACTCTGGGTGGGGCCTTGGAGCCTCCTGCTGTGCAGCCAGAGAGCAGGACTCAACCTGTCCACCCAGGTGGGGAGGGGGCCCCGGGCTGGGCTTGGTAGGGGCCTCAAGGACCCCTGACTTCTATGGTGTGCCTGACAGCAGGGGAGGCCCCAGAGCTGGCCTTGGCCATGTCCCATCACTGCTGTGCGTGTCTCAGGGCTCTGCAGGGCCTTCAGAAATGGCCCGCGGGGGACTCTTCAGGCAGGGGGGTTTGGATATCCAGGTCATTGTCAAGTGGCTGGTGGAGCAAACTGAACAAGCTTCCGAGCGGCGGTGGCTGCGAGCAGAAGCACAGGCACTGCGACGACGTGGGGGGCCGTCCACACAGCCATGGTGACGGGAGAGCTCGGGGCATCCCCCGTCCACCCACTCCCACCCCCACACAGACGGGAGACAGGAGAGAGACTCACCCGAGAACTCCCCTGGCGTGTCCAGCGAGGCACAAAGAGGCAGGGGGAGGAAGGGACAAAGGTCAATTAGTGACTGGAACACAACAAAATAAAGAAATGCTTATTGCAGAAAACCCAGCAATGCTTCGGCCACTCCCATGTTGCAGGGCAGGAGAGAACAGGTGCAGCCTCCAGCAGGTCTGGATGCCCTGTGCCCCCGGGCAGAAGCCTGCAGGGAACGGGGCCCAGGCGCCGTGGTCCAGCCCAGGCCTGCGTTGCTGACCCCTGACCCTAAAGCCTGCTCCCCTCGGCTCCCATCACCCATCAGGAGGGCAGGCCCCCTGCAGCCCCCATGATGCAGGCCTGTGAAGAGGAGTGTGTGTGTGGCAGGGTGTGGCAGGTGCCCAGCCTCCAAAAGCCCCCCAGCGTGGGCGAGGGAGAGAGTGGCATGGGAGACAACGCAGACGCAGGCCTGGAGCTGGACTCCTAGGCTCCTGGGTCAGCCCGGGTAGGGCAGGACCTCGGTGAAGGATGACTGAAAACAACGGGAGCAAGGGCCCCACTGTGGAGGGCGGAGAGAACACGCCAGAAAGCAGAGGAGGGGTGGGGAGCATGAGGCGGGCGGGGCATCCTCACTGAGTCCTGGCCCCCGCCCTGCACGGGAGGCTGGTGAGGGAAACGCTCTGCGGGAAACACCAGCAGAGGTGAGGACGCGGTTCTGCTCTATTTGGTTATTTCACATAGAAAGGAGAATGGCATGAAAAAGTCACTTGATCTGGATGACAAAAGGGTTGTTTGTTATAGGAATTCCAATAATAAGGCAATTTCCAGTCAAAGGGCAGATGTCCTTCTCTCATCTCGGCTTCTCAGGGCAGCCGCTGCTAACGGCCAATATTCTCCTCTCAGGTCTCCTTCTAGATAAGCAACAGGCTTCAAAGAACAAAATCGGGACCGCGTTTTCCATCTCTCCGGGAACACATTCCTGTGTTCCACTCAGCCATGTCATGGGACACTCCTGTGCTGAGGCTCCTGGTTGCCTTTATTTTTTGAGACGGGGTCTCACTTTGTTGCTCAGGCTGGAGTGCAGTGGCACTATCCTAGCTCACTGCAATGTCGACCTCCCAGGCTCAAGAGGTCCTCCCACCTCAGCCTCCTGAGTAGCTGGGTCTACAAGAGCATGCCACCACGCCCGGCTAACCATGGTGTGTGTGTTTTTTTGTTTTGTTTTGTTTTTCAGTAGAAATGAGATCTCACTATGTTGCCCAGGCTGGTCTTCAAGTCCTGAGCTCAAGCAATCTGCCCACCTTGGCCTCCAAAAGTGCTGGGATTATGGGTGTGAGCCACCGTGCCTGACCCTGGTTCCTTTTTTTTTTTTTTTTTTTAGATGGGGTCTTGCTCTGTCACCCACGTTGGAGTGAAGTGGCACGATCTCGGCTCACTGCAACCTTCACCTCCCAGGCTGAAGCAGTCCTCCCCAGGAGCCTCCCAAGTAGCTGGGGCCACAGGTGCGCACCACCACGCCCAGCTAAGTATTTGGTAGAGATGCGGTTTCACCATGTGGCCCGGGCTGGTCTCGAACTCCTGAGCTCAAATAATCCGCCTGCCTCGGCAGGCATGAGCCACCCCCGCCCCGGCCTGGTTGCTTTTAATGCCCTGTCGTGTTTCTCTATGGGAATATCTCATCATCTATCACTGCCTGTTCCCCCGAGACTTGGTGTCCCTGTGTGTGGGCTTGAGGTACTTTTCAGCCCTGTGACTGCCCGACTGCTCCCTCGAAGGCTGCACCTCCAGCTGCTGCTGCATCGCCACTGCCACCTGCCAGTGCTCGGTGGGGCTGCACCCATCACCTCTGGCTGGCGTGTAGGGCAGCACCTGCTGCACCCTAGACAGCCTCGATTGTCTTATTTTCAATCCTTTAGGGAAAAATTTTCTTGATTTTCTCTTTATTTCTTTATTATTTCTGAAATTGAGCATCTTTTCAGATGTTTATTGGTATAGCCTGTAAATGTCCTTTTTCTTTTTTCTTTCTTTCTTTTTTTTTTTTTTTGAGAGTCTCACTCTTTCACCAGGCTGGAGTGCAATGGCGTGATCTCGGCTCACTGCAACCTCCACCTCCCAGGTTCAAGTGATTCTCCTGCCTTAGTCTTCTGAGTAGCTGGGACTACAGGCATGCACCACCATGGCTGGGGAATTTTTGTATTTTTAGTAGAGACGGGGTTTCACCATGTAGGCCAGGATGGTCTCGATCTCTTGACCTCGTGATCCGCCCGCCTCGGCCTCCCAAAGTGCTGGGATGACAGGCGTGGGCCGGCCAAATTTCCTACTTTATCTTCTGACAATTCCTATTGTACTTGGCTTCTTTTCTTTCTTTTTTTAATCGTCAAGGACTTGCTCTGTTGCCCAGGCTGGAGTGCAGTGGTGCGATCACGACTCCCGTTCCTCCCGCCTCAGCCTCCTGAGTGGATGGCATGATTCTCAGGCTACACACTAAACTCAACTTGAGCTTGTGGCTGCTACATGTGTGCACCACAATGCCCGGCTAATTTTTGTATGTTTTTGTAGAGAGGGGGTCTCCCTATGTTGCCCAGGCTGGTCTTGAATTCCTGAGCTCAAGTGATCCTCCTGCCTTAGCTTCCCAAAGTGCTGGGATTACAGGTGTGTGTCACCATGCAGGCCTTTATTTTAATTTTAATGATGTCTCCATCATTAGCCACAGTTGTCATTATTTTCCTTTATGGCTTTGGTCACATAGAGGGGCTCAGATTATGAAAATATTCTCCAATAGCCTTTTCCAGTTATTTTTTCTGTCCTTCTCCTTTTCCTTCTCCTTCTCCTTCTTCTTCTTCTTCTTTTTTTTTTTTTTAAGACAGAGTCTTGCTCTGTCACCCAGGCTGGAGTGCAGTGGCACGATCTCAGCTCACTACAACTTCCGCCACCTGGGTTCATGCAATTCTCCTGCCTCAGACTCCCGAGTAGCTGAGATTACAGGCACTTGCCACCACGCTCAGCTAATTTTTTTTTTTTTTTAATTTCTAGTAGAAACGGGGTTTCACCACGTTGGCCAAGATAGTTTCGATCTCTTGACCGCCTCAGCCTCCCAAAGTGCTGGGATTACGGGCGTGAGCCACCGCGCCTGGCCCCTTTTCCAGTTCTACTATCCTTTGTTGACATTCTTATTTTTCTGAGACAGGCTCTTGCTCTGTCCCCCACGCTGAAGTACAGTGGTGCAATCATGGCTCACAATATCCTTGAACTCCCAGGCTCAAGTGATCCTCCCACCTCAGACTCCCAAGTAGCTGGGACCACAGGTGGGAGCACGCCTGGCTCCATTCTGTTGTCCTCGTAATTGTGTGCTTAGATCTTTAATCCACCTGGAAATCACTGCTCTTTACGGGGAGGTTAGGCTTAGACTTCATTGTACACAAGCAGCAACTAAGGCAGTATGTTTACTGACTCATCCGCCCATTTTCCACGGTTTGAGATGCCACACTTGTCATACATAGGTGGATTCCCCATGGCTCCAGGTCTGTCTTAGCTCTTGGTCCTGAACTCATGAACTCGTATCGCAGGTTTGTTGCTGCCTGCCTCAACTGCCACAGTTTTATGTGGAATCCTGCAAGCTTGTTCTCTCCCCATATTTTCTGGAATATTCTCACATGTTTCCTCTACTGGACCAACTTCAGATCCATTCATAGAGTTCCAGAAAAATCTCCAACAAGCATGGGGGTATTTTTACTGGTAATGAATGGATTCCCGTGGGAACGGTGGGCTGCCTGTGACGTCAGCAGACAGCTCACAGGGCGTGTCTTCGGGTCTGGGCATGTGGCATCACCCTCTGCGCGTACGGCTTCTTTTCTGTCCTTCAGTGGTGCTTCCGAATCTTACACAGGCTTGTCTTTTCTCAAGGTTATTTGTGGATATTTTCTTCCTCTTTTTCTGAGATGGAGTCTCACTCTGGAGTGCAGTGGCATGATCTCAGCTCACTGCAACCTTCATCTCCCAGGTTCAAGCGATTCTCCTGCCTTAGCCTCCTGAGGAGCTGGGACTACAGAGCCTGCCACCACGCCCGGGTAATTTTTGTATTTTTAGTAGAGACAGGTTTCACCATGTTGGCCAGGGTGGTCTTGAACTCCTGACCTTGTGATCCGCCCGCCTTGGCCTCCCAAAGTGCTGGGATGACAGGCGTGAGCCACCGCGCCCAGCCTATCTGTGGACAGTTTCTATGTCTGGCTACTACGTCGGTGGAATCTCTCCTCAGGGCTGCCTCGTCCGTGCAGAGCAGAGCGGAGAGAAAGATCAGCTGTGCAGATTCCAGATTCCAGTTCAGCAATGCAAGGCACGTAGTATAACTTCTCTGTTAGTCATTTGTAAAACAGAAAAATAAGTTCCTCAGTGCATATTTGCTGTAAAATTCCCACCAGGTAGTGTGGTAATAGCTGGTACAGCTCCCAGCACCAGCCATGTGCTCAGTGAGTATTAATTCCCTTACTCCCTATTACGCCGTTTTTTTTTTTTTTTAAGACAGAGTTTCACACTTGTTGCCCAGGCTGCAGTGTAGTGGTGCCATCTTGGCTCACTGCAACCTTTGCCTCCTAGGTTTTTTTTTTTTGAGACGGAGTCTCGCTCTGTCACCCAGGCTGGAGTGCAGTGGCCGGATCTCAGCTCACTGCAAGCTCCGCCTCCCGGGTTCACGCCATTCTCCTGCCTCAGCCTCCCGAGTAGCTGGGACTACAGGCGCCGCCACCTCGCCCGGCTAGTTTTTTATATTTTTAATAGAGACGGGGTTTCACCGTGTTAGCCAGGATGGTCTCGATCTCCTGACCTTGTGATCCGCCCGTCTCGGCCTCCCAAAGTGCTGGGATTACAGGCTTGAGCCCACCGCGCCCGGCCAGCCTCCTAGGTTTAAGCAATTCTCCTGCCTCAGCCTCCTGAGTAGCTGGGATTACAGGTGCCTGCCACGGTGCCTGGTAATTTTTTTTGTATTTTTAGTAGAGATGGGGTTTCACCATCTTGGCCAGGCTTGTCTCGAACTCCCACCCACCTCGACCTCGTGACCCACCCGCCTCGGCCTCCCAGAGTGCTGGGATTACAGGTGTAAGCCACTGCGCCCAGCCGGTCCTATTATGCCATTCTAAGACATACATTTTTTCCTGTGTTAACATTTCTGAAATGTCGGTGGGTTTTAAACAATCACTGTCACATTATAGTTTAACTTGCAGCAGTTTTTTTCTTTCTTGAAGATTCCTAAAATAATGGTATGTGGGGCTGGGCGCGGTGGCTCACGCCTGTAATCCCAGCACTTTGGGAGGTTGAGGCGGGTGGATCACAAGGTCAGGAGATCGAGACCATCGTGGCCAACACGTTGAAACCCCGTCTCTACTAAAAAATACAAAAAATTAGCCGGGTGTGGTGGCGGGTGCCTGTGGTCCCAGCTACTCAGGAGGCTGAGGCAGGAGAATGGCATGAACCCAGCAGGTGGAGCTTGCAGTGAGCCAAGATCACACCACCGCACTCTAGCCTGGGCGACAGAGCCAGACTCCATCTCAAAAATAATAATAATAATAATAATAATAATAATAATAATAATAATGGTATGTGGGCTGGGTGCGGTGGCTCACACCTGTAATCCCAGCATGATTTAGGAGGCCAAAGTGGGAGGATCACTTGAGCCTAGGAGTGTGAGACCAGCCCTGGCAACATAGCAACGGCCCACCTGTATAGGAAAAAAAAAAAAAAAAAAAAAGTCTTAAAATGGGTGTTGTCTCAGATTCGATGGAATACAACAGATGCCCAACATGGGCTCTTTTTATTTCTCCATCACCAAAGGAATTCAGAGTAAAAATGCTGAGAGAGGCGCAGGGCCGCCAGCGTAGGCACTGGACGGAGGGACATGGCTCGCCACCTGCTGACTTTCGGCAGAAGCACCCTTCCGTCACGTGCAAAGCGATGTGTTTCTGAAATGACGCTCTTTCCCAGATCCGTGCAGGTTCCAGGCTCTCCCCTGCTTGGCAGCCTCACGAGGGCATACTCCTTTCCCTGCTGTCTTCAGGAGTTCGTGCCCGTTCTGCAGCTGAGCTGGACATGGGGCAAGCCCCCGGGCAAGCTGATTAGGGCAGAGGGCACAGGTCCCCGCTCGTTCGTCCATCCTGGTTGCCAGAGAGCAGGCTCCTCTGTTTCAAAAATGTTCCATCAACAGATTGCAGCAGCAGGAGGTCCCCACTCCTCAGGACTGCCTGACTTTTTCTTTTCCTGTCTCACTCTGTCGCCCAGGCTGGAGTGCAGTGGTGTGCTCACAGCTCACTGCAGCCTCAACCTCCCAGGCTGAAGTGATCTTCCCACTTCAGCTTCCCAAGTAGCTGCGACTTACAGGTGCACACCACCATGCCTGCCTAATTTTTTATAAAATGTTTTGTAGAGACGAGGTCTCGCTATATTGACCAGGCTGGTCTTGAACTCCTAGGCACAAGTGATCCTCCTGCCTTGGCCTCCCAAAGCTATGGGATTACAGGTGTGAGCGACTGCGCCTGGCCTCCCTGCCTTTCTTATACACATTATGTTTAAGGCTCTGGAAAGGCACCAAAAGGTCTGTTACTCCCAAGAGCAGGCTCTCATGCCAGCCTGACCTCGGCGGTGCCCCGACGACCAGCACCCTGAAGAGTAGGGTGGCAGAGCCCAGAGTGCACAGGGAGCATGGAACGCACAGTGACTCATGGCCTCCATCGTGGTACGAGAAAAGGACCGCGCCAGGGTCTCATGGGAAAGCAGGCTCCTGGCCAGTGCCCTCTAGGTGGGTGCTGCAGGGGGTGGCTGTGCAGCAGGGTGAGGCAGCACAAAGGCCACGGGCTGAGCACAGGGTACCACAGCAAAGAGGGTGGGCTGATGTGCAGGCCACAGAGTCCCTGGCTAGTGAGGAAGCTGCCAATCCTGGTCATCTCTTGGAGCCGGGCGGGGGTCAGAATGTGGCTGGAGCAGGATTCACAGCCCCCAAGGTGGAAAGCACCAAGCAGGGGCTCATCAGGGCCAACAGAGGAGCACAGTGTGGCCCGTCCATGCGACGGGCGCTACTCAGCAATGAAAAGCCGGGAAGCCCTGACACACTGCAGCCGGGATGGACCTTGAAGACGTGACGCAAAGTTAAAGAAGCCAGGCAGAAAAGGCCCATTTCTGTGAAATGCCTGAAACAGGCAAATCTACAGAGACAGAACGTGGATGTGTGTTTGCCTGTGGCTGGGGAGGAGGGGAGACAAAGTGACTGCTAATAGTCACAGGGTTTCCTTTTGGGGGTGAAAATGATGTGACTTTAAACACCGAGCGTGCTAAGACCCATCGGACTGTACACCGTAAGGGAATTAATTACATAGTGCGGAATCTCATCTCAGTGGAGCTACCGAACAGCACAGACCTGGCTCGGAGTTCGGGCTGCTGTTCTGGGTCGGGCCTGTCTGGGTCGGGCCTGCGTTCAAGTCCGAGCTCTCACCGTCATCTCACCCTCCCTGACCTCAGTGTTTTTTTGAGACAGAGTCCCTCTCTCTGTCACCCAGGCTGGAGTGCAATGGCGTGATCTCGGCTCACTGCAATCTCTGCTTCCTGGGTTCAAACGATTCTTCTGCCTCAGCCTCCCAAGTAGCTGGGATTATAGGAGCCCACCACCACGCCCAGCTAATTTGTTTTTTGTATTTTTAGTAGAGACGGGTTTTACCATGTTGGCCAGGCTGGTCTCAAACTCCTGACCTCAAATGATCCACCTGCCTTGGCCTCCCGAAGTGCTGGGATTACAGGTGTGAGCCACCGTGCCCGGCCTCAGTTTCTTCATCTACAAATGGGGACACTAACAGAGGGACAGCTTGACGCTGCAGTAAGGACCAACGGTGGCCGTGCCTGTCAGTGCTGCCACCCACGGAAATAAGAATACTGCCCACAATGAGAAGAGCAGCTGCAACCTGACACTGTGTGTTCCACGTACACGTGTGTCATACGTCTGAGGGCCATGGTGCCTGGTAGGGTGTCATCAAGACATTACAACAATCATCCGGGCGCGGTGGCTCACACCTGTAATCCCAGCACTTTGGGAGGCTGAGGCGGGTGATCACGAGGTCAGGAGATCGGAAACCAGCCTGACCAAGAAGGTGAAACCCTGTCTGTACTAAAAATACAAAAATTACCTGGGCATGGTGGCAGGTGCCTGTAATCCCAGCTACTTAGGAGGCTGAGGCCAGGGGAATCGCTTAAACCCGGGAGGTAGAGGTTGCAGTGAGCCGAGATCATGCCACTGCACTCCAGCCTTGGCCACAGAATGAGACTCCGTCTCAAAAAAAAAAAAAATAAAAGAAATCATCATAGCGTGGTGGGGGCGTTCCCTCTGGTTCTTGGCATTTTCTGATATTATTTAAACGTTACTATAAGCATATATCATTTTCTCAAAAAATAAAAAGACAGCTAAAAAATATACATTATTGGCCGGGCATGGTGGCTCATGCCTGTAATCCCAGCACTTTGGGTGCCCGAGGCAGGTGGATCACCTGAGATCAGGAGTTCCAGACCAGCCTGGTAAATATCGTGAAACCCCGTCTGCACTAAAAATACAAAAATTATCCAGGCATGGTAGTGGGCGTCTTTAATTCCAGATACTTGGGAGGCTGAGGCAGGAGAATGGCGTGAACCCAGGAGGTGGAGGTTGCAGTGAGCCGAGATCGTGCCACTGCATTCCAGCCTGGGTGACAGAGTGAGACTCTGTCTCAAAAAATAAAAATAATATAAATAAATAAATAAATACATACATATTATCTGAATTATGTAGAGTGGAAGGATATCAAAATATTAAAAGAGATTACCCCTATTTAGCAGAATTTTTCTGAAGATTAATCTCCTTTGGATTTTTTATATATATTTTTGCAACACATGAGAAAAGTTCCATAGAAAATTCACAGCACCAAGCGTGCCCCTCGCCTTCCTCCTGATCTCAGGGGAGCATTCTGCCTTTCACCATCGAGTATAGTGTGCCCAACACTACTGAACTGAACATTTCAACTCGGTTAAGATGGTAAATATGATGTTATATGTGGCCTCTACTGGGGCACTTTCTGACTCAAGTCAGGCTGAGACAGGCCTCCCTGTCAGGCTGAGGCCCTGCTGGTGCTCAGCACCCCACATTACTCTGCTCCCTGGGGGTCCCCCTGCCCCAGATAAGACAATCAGCTCAGGAATACACTGGGAGGCAGCCTAGGATCCAGGAGCTTCTCACCCCGCGGGCTGGGGGAAGCAAGGCCATGGTGAAAGGCTCGGACCCTGACGCGTGCAAGGGGATAGACTGGGCTGTCCTACTGCCCACCTGCCATGCCTGAAGGCCTGGGGCTCAGAGCCACATGGCCAGTGCTCAGCTGCCAGCAGATGCTGCGAGTACTGGAGACTCCATGTGCTGGCAGGAAGCAGCGCTGATGTTTGCAGCCACCACAGACCTAGGCACAGAGGGTTCGGTGTAGATCTGTGGTACCGAGGTGAAGCCAGGGCTGTCTGCGGAGGAGTGGGCAGGTGGGCACCCTCCCAACCTCCTCCAAAGTCGATGGTCCTAGAGCGTGTGGCGAGGCTAATGGGCACGGAGCAGGCAAGCAGGCACCCTCCCAACCTCCTGGAAAGTCGACAGCCCTGAGGGTGTGTGCATAAGATGGGGCGAGGCTAACAGACATGGGTTTCTTTTTGGGATGGCGGAACATTCTAAACTAAGATAGTGTGGGTGGCTGCACCACCTGTGAGTATGCTATAAACCACCGAACCGTGCACTTGAAGGGGGTGAATTTGATGATACAGTCAACGCTTGATGCCCACGAGTTCCGCATCTGTGGGTTCAGCCAGCCTCATGGAAAATGTACAGGCCTGCAGTGGCCGTGTCTGTACGGATGTGTACACTTCTTTCCTGTCATTATTTCCTAAACAACACAGCATAACAGCAACTACGTACACAGCATCTACAACAACAGCAACTACGTACACAGCATCTACAACACAACCTAGAGCTGACTTAGAGTACACGGGAGAGCGCAGACACCGCGCCACGTCAGAGCAGGGGCTTAGAGTACACGGGAGAGCGCAGACACCGCGCCACGTCAGAGCAGGGGCTTAGAGTACACGGGAGAGCGCAGATACCGCGCCACGTCAGAGCAGGGGCTTAGAGTACACGGAGAGTGCAAACACTGACCACATCCGAGCAGGGGCTTGGAGTACACGGAGAGCGCAAACACTACACCACGTCCGAGCAGGGGCTTGAGAAGCCTCAGATTTTGGTATCCTTGGGGCAGTCCAGAAACCAATCCCTTGTGGAGATGGAGGGACAATTACCTATGAAATATAACTCAAGCTGGAAAAAAGAAGGTTCCTAGCTCATAGCTGACAGAGGACTTTCCTTTCCTTACAAACAAAACCAAGAGCAGAAAGCCCCAGCACTGTGCAGGCGGCGGGGAGGCTTGCGCTTACCTAGGAGGTCAGCCCCTTCATCCACATCCCCGATGACCTCAGACCCTGCCGTCGACAGCTCGTGGTACAGGGAGTCAGTGTTGATGCCAAAAGCTTTGTTCACAATGCCCTGGGTTGGGCTGCTGGGATGTATAGGTTGGGATAGAGAGCAGAGTCAGTGGGGAGACCGGAGTGGCTGCGTCTGCAGACTCTTCCAACACCTCCCACCATGCCCAATGAATGCCCACACTGCCGTGCAGGCCAGGCGTGGACAGGAGGTGGTCAGGAGGTGGACAGGGGGTGGACAGGGGGTGGACAGGGGGTGGACAGGAGGTGGTCAGGAGGTGGACAGGAGGCGGACAGGAGGTGGACAGGAGGTGGTCAGGAGGTGGACAGGAGGTGGTCAGGAGGTGGACAGGGGGCGGTCAGGAGGTGGACAGGAGGTGGACAGGAGGTGGTCAGGAGGTGGACAGGAGGTGGTCAGGAGGTGGACAGGAGGTGACAGGAGGTGGACAGGAGGTGGTCAGGAGGTGGTCAGGAGGTGGACAGGAGGTGGACAGGAGGTGGTCAGGAGGTGGACAGGAGGTGGACAGGAGGTGGACAGGAGGTGGTCAGGAGGTGGACAGGAGGTGGACAGGAGGTGGTCAGGAGGTGGACAGGAGGTGGACAGGAGGTGGTAGGCCACAGCCTTGATGGTTCTCCCAATGGTGGCAGAGGGAGCCTTCACCAAAGACACCGACTTGGATAAATACTGACCCCCAGGACCCCAGAGCCTGGGCTGAACCAGTACCTGCTTCCTGTGCGGTCCAGGCGGGTCTCTGGACACATGTCCAGCTCTGGAGTGGAGTCAATAATGTCCTGAACATCAGACCACTCGTCACTGCTGCCCATGCCTACGGGAGAGCACAGGGGCACCTGGGGTCAGGAGAGGGTCTGGCAGCCTCTGCCCTGCTCATGGCTCCCCTTGGAACCTGAGTCTGGTGGGCTGGAGCTGGACCAATCGCCAGGTGGGGATGATCAGCAAACGGCTCTTCTCGGGCTGGCTGGACAGAGGTTGAACCCCAGCACAGTGGGCGTCTGAGGCAGGGGCTGGAGGGGGGTGGGTTGCAGCAGCCTCTCTGCATGGGAGTGTCAGCAGTAAGCCCAGTCCCCAGAGATCCCACGTCCAAGCAAGTCAGTGGCTGGACCTCCTCTCAGCCCTCATTCCCCTCTTCTCTTTCCATTACTGGGCTGTGTGCCGTGGGGTGACGCAGGTTACTGGTTAGTGGGGCTGTGTGCCGTGGGGTGACACAGGTTACTGGTTAGTGGGGCTGTGTGCCGTGGGGTGACGCAGGTTACTGGTTAGTGGGGCTGTGTGCCGTGGGGTGACGCAGGTTACTGGTTAGTGGGGCTGTGTGCCGTGGGGTGACGCAGGTTACTGGTTAGTGGGGCTGTGTGCTGTGGGGTGACGCAGGTTACTGGTTAGTGGGGCTGTGTGCTGTGGGGTGACGCAGGCTACTGCCTTAGTTGTGTCTCCCCAAATCCATATGTTGATAGATACCCCCTAGCATGACTGTATTTAGTGGCCGGGCCTTTCAAGAGGTGATTATGCTAAAATGAGGTCACGTGGTGGCTCTAATCCAATGGGGTTGTGTCCTTATAGGAATTGCAGAGGAGGACACAGACACACCCAGGGGATGACCGTTGAGGACACAGGGAGAAGGTGGTGTCTACAAGCCAAGGAGTGGCCGCAGGAGGAACCCGCCCTGCAAGCACCTTGGTCTGGGAGCCCAGCCTCCGGGCGGGGAGGACCCGTCTCTGCTGCCTGCACTGCCTGCCTCGCGCGTTTGTTTCACGTTTACCCAAACCAAGCCCTGCCTCCTGCCCGAGGGAGCCCAGAGCCCCACAGGTGGGCGCCCACCTATGCTGACGTTGCGCATCTCCTGGGTGACCTGGACTTCCATGTTACGGCTGTCGCGCTTCTCCCGGGCACGCTTGCTGCTCTTGGAGCCCACGCCATAGTCCCCCAGGGGCTGCAGGCTCTCGTTGAGGGGTGTGACGGCGGCCGAGGGCACAGAGGATGTGGGTGTGTTGGACTTGGTGCCTGTGGTGCTGGGTGTGGCGGCCGCTGAGGACTGGCCTGACTCGGACATTTCATCCTGAGGACACTAGGGCCAAACACAGGGAGGAGGGAGAGCGAGTCAGTGTGGGCCCCTGGCCTGCGGCTCTGGCGTGTCTGCCTGAGGCCCCGCACACCAATGCCTTGCACTTTGCTTCGCTCAACACCCTGCGGGCCAGAGCTCCTCTGCCACCCGCCAGGCTAACCCTTCTGGGCCTCACCACTCACTCCTGAGTGGCTCTGCTCATCCGGCCGCTGCCTCTGGCTCCTCAGAAGCAGTGCCACTCTCCTGAAATGGCTTGGAACGGGGCTTTCCACTGGCGCCCTCCCCAGGACAATTGCTTGTAATGGGCCAGCGCCTTGCCGGGGATACAGCGGCAGCCCCCTGTAGCTTGTGGCTGCTCAGAAACAAGTCTAGCCCAGGCAGTGCAGAGGGCTCTGACGGGACCCAAGAAGGGTTGGTCAGGCCGCCACCGCTGCCCGGTCACCATCGCTGTGCTGAAGAGCTTGAGGCTGGGCCCACCTGTGCCTGCCCCATGTTCCTCCCCGGGCTCAGGTCAGGGCCAGGGAATGACCATAAGGTGCTGACCCTGCGGCTGGACTGGACCAGAGCTCAGCCCTGAACAGCAGCGCAAGCGCAAAGAAACCGCAATCCCCTTCTCACAGAACGGGACGCCACGAAGATATTCTGGGGGCTGGGGGCAGCCCAGATTATGAGAAACTGCAACCAGCTGTCTACCTCAGGAAGCTCGTTAGGGAGCAGCACATTCTATGTGATGAATACGGAATGCGAACATTCTTTCCAATGGTCTTTCCTAACAAAGATACTGAACCAGCCCAAGAAAAAGAGCCCCCAGCGTTCTCCTCTTAGCTGACCTGATCACCCCCATGCAGAGCTTGCCCGTGGCCCCTGGCCCTCCCTGAGGTACAGGAAGAGGCAAGGCATCAGAGGCACCCTGGTGGTGGCTACTGTATGTGTGTCCCAGACAGCTGCTGGGGGGGAGGGTCCCGTGGTTTCTCGGAGGGTGCACCGCGGGGGACTCTAATGCTGAGGATCTCACCCAGGGAGGAGCTGACGAGGGGGTGTCCAGCCCTCTCCACAGCCGACTTATACCGGCCTTTAAGTGACCAGGGCAGACAGGACTTCCAGAAGTCACGGCCAGTTCTGACCTCTGCCTCTGCCTGGCCTCTCTGGTCACCTCCAGGCTCAGGGCACGGGGCCTCTCTGTATTGGACACAGCCACTCGCTCAGAGGACAGATTTCTGCTTCACCTACCAGGCTCCTAAGTTTTTCTAGAAGGAATCTCAAAATGACACACCTTCCTCTATAGTAGCCATTCTCAGTTGGGCTGACTGCCCCGAGGGGATGCTTGCAAAGTCCAGAGACATTTTTGTGGTCACACATGAAGGGGGTGCTCCTGGCATTTGTGGGTGGAAGCCAGGGATGATGCTCCACACCCACTGTGTCCCAGCGGCCCAGGGCCATACGCGTCCAGCCCCAAAAGGTGAGCAGTGCCGAGGGAGAGCCCTCACACGGGCGCAGCCCGCCTCCCGGAGTGGCTTTGTGGAAATGTCCGAGATGGGCTGTGGCTCTGCAGCTATGCCCAGTTTGAGAAGAAAACCCTTGCTCTTCATGTCACCACTCATGCTGGAGGAAGCGCGTACCGCTCACACAAGAGTCTGTGCTGACGTTCTCAAAGAACCTGTCTACCCAATGCGTCACAGGCACCTGGTGTCCCACTGGACTCTGCTACCACCCAGCAGAGAGAAAATAGGGAACCCCACGTGGCCAGGCAGGGAGTAGCTGTGCACATCAGACAAACGCTTCTGGGCCACCTTCCTCCATGGCCGGGTCCCCGGCCTGCTCCTGACCCTCATGGTGGCTGTGGGGAATTCTGCAGTCTGACTGTGCCTCCCCTAGGTGCCCCTAGCTCTCTGTCACCCTATAGGGCCACCACTTACCCATGGGACACTCCCCCTGGCCACAACTTACCTAAAGGCAAACCTCTCAACCTCCTAAACATCAACGTGTAGCAGTGACCTCCAAATGCATTGAAAGAACCCAAACTCTTAGCGGTCATTCCTCACCATGAGTAGCCACAACTGTTTGGTTAAAACACTGAAAATACAGTACATAAAAACAAAAACAAAACAAAACAAAAAACAACAAAAAAATTATGAAATTAGAAAACCTCAAAACCTAGAGCATAAAATAAAAAGAACTTAAATGTAATAATTTAAAATAAAGAAAAATCAAATAAAACACACCTATGAACGAAAACATAAAACACTACAATTTATGAAGAGAGAGACGATCTCGGACAATGCAGGAGGTGAATGGAAAGACAACATGAGAAGAAGAGCGGGCCCAGAGCGGGCCTGAGGAGACAGCCCGGAGGCCAGAGAGCGTCAAGCAAGGGCTCCCCCCGGCTGAGGCTGATGTGTCTTCAGAGGCCTATGGGCAGGTCCCAGCTCCAGGTCCAGGGAGTGTGGGCCAGAGAGAGTGAGAGGAGGTGGGCCCAGGTGGGAGGGCTGGGCCCAGAAGGCCTGGGGAGCCTGCAGCCCCGCCGCCCTCTCTCCAGCCCTAAGCACGGGGAGGACAGGGGAGTGTGCTGGGGACGAGCATCCCAGATGCCACGGGGGAGCTCCCTCCCAGAGCAGCACAACAGCAGGTGGGCTGACAGAGCAGGAGCCTGCAGCAGCCCCCACAGGCACGATGGACACTCAGGGGTGGAATGACAGTTGGCAAAGCGTGCTGCAGGAAGCTTCTGGAGAAGTCCCAGACCCCACATCCACCAGCCCAACCCAGCCCACAGGTCCAGGGGCTCTGCCTCTGTGGACATCCTCCGACGGCCCCACTGGGAAATCCACCAGACCCGGGGCACCCCCTCTTCCCCGGAAGGCGGCCGTCTTTACCTGGCACTGAGGCCAGTGAGCTCACAGGCCAAAACTGGCGGTAAGCGACCTGGGGCCCTGAACGAGTGGCCTGGCTCTGGGCCCCTGCGCTCTGAGGTGCACTCACTGGCTAGCTATGAGTACCTGCTGGGGCGGGGCTCTGCCTTCTCAAACCCAGAACCCAGGAAGTGTTACCAGCGACAGGCAGGGAGGGGCCCAGAGAAAAGGAGCTTTCTCTTCACCTTTCTGCCAGTGGAGGGCAAACCCCACACTCTAGACACTGACGTTCCCCCGAGGGCAGAGGCGCAGCCCTCAGGGGCAGGCTGTCCGGCTGGAGACCAGGCGAGGGTGAGGCTTTATGTGGGGGTGTGGTTTGAGAGAGGGTCACTAAGCTCAATCCTGACAGGCCCTGGACACCCCTAGCTACAGAGTAGTCAATCCAAGGGCAGGGAGGTCTAGCCTGGACTAGCAGGTGCCGACGCGAGGCCGCGTGGAGCAGCCACAGCCGCACAGGGCCTGCTGGGCAGCCTGAGCCCCTGACACCCTGGCTGGGTTTCTCCATCCTGCCACACATGCGGGGAGAGGACAAGTGGCCCAGAGAGAGTGGCGAAGGGCTGCCTGCAGACGGGGCTCCCGCCCCAGTGAACGGCGAGCACCAGCAACAGGGAGGAGCCTCTCCACGGCACGGCTACAAAACCTGGTAGCTGGAGCTGGACTGCAGCTGGCCGAGGTCACTCAGGTGCCAGTGGTCCCCCGCAGGCACGAGCTTGCCCCCCATCTGTGCACGTACCGTGCCGTCAGCCAGGGGGAACACGTTCAGGGAGGTGGGGCGCTCCTTCCTGCTGAAATAGGGGGCGAGAGGAGAGAAAGCGATGGTTAGAGGGTGGCGGTGAAGAGAACCCAAGCCCCCCCAGGGCAAGCAGGCCTTGAGTGACAGGGCCGCTCCACACCAGCCCGCAGCCCCAGCTTGAGCATCTACTCAGTTACGATCCTACATGGGGTTTCCCCTCCCATGATGCTGCAGCTTCTCATTTTTAAGTTCAATTTTAAACGGACACAAGCCACGTGTGCTGAGAAGCCCCACAGCAGGGCTGGCCGCGGGACTCGGCATCACAGTCAGCGCCGTGCGGCCACCATGAGCAATGCCTTTGCGGACCGTGGTCTTCTGCGCGCCCAGCCCTGCCTCCCTGTGGTGTTACTGCCGGCCTTGCCTCTGCCCCCGGCACCAGCAGAGGGAATCCAGCCTTCCTGCCCCTGTGCCTTGCTCCTTGGCCCCTCCTGCCCATCCTCATTGCTCCTGTTCGTGAGGCTGCCTCACTGCAAAATATCTGAACACGACACGTGCAGAGTAAGGACTGACCCTGACACTTCTGCCGGAGCCGGAGCCTGAGCCTGAGGGGTGCCTTCTCCCTCCCCACGCATCCTCTCTGCTGTCAGGGAGCCCTGAGCCTGAAGACGGACCCTGGGACAGCCTGGCCTTGGACAGCCTGGCAAGACAGTAGGAGTGTCTGGGAGCTGGAGCTGTCAGGACAGTGCTCGGTGCCCCCTGCTGTGGGCTCAGTCCCTAGGGATGACCTCCTGTGGGCCATAAGCAAGAGCGGGGATGGAGCCTAAGGTCTCCCTTCACGTCCTCCTCCACGGGAGGCTTCCAATCAACAGCCCAGAGGTCCCAGAGGCCAGGCCGACTCCCCACCTCCTCAAGTCTGGGGGGGAGGCCACGCAGTCCGACCCTGGAGCCCACACTGCTCAGGGCTATTCAGGACAAGAATTTAGAGTCTGCAGGCACCACAGCCTCTGCTGCTTACATCTCAGTCCTGAGGCTGTGGGCGGGAAGGGAGCTTCCTCAGGGGTCCAAGGAACCTGCTCTGGCCATGCTTGGAGGATGCAGATGGCAATGGGGGAGCGCAGTGGGTGCTGCTGACTGGGAGCTCCGGAGAATGACCCTGGGAAGGGGTCTCTCCTTGTGGGGTGCATACAGCTCAGGGGACTGGCCGCCTGGTCTGTTATATTCAGGACAACATCGTATCCTGTAGCACAAGGGTCCCAGGGCCAGCTGGGACCGGACTGTGCCATCTTGGCCGCTGGTCTATGGCACTCAAGCTGTTCTGGCAATAGCCATGAGGTTGCCTGGCCACCGTGAAGGCAGCCAGCCACCAGGCACAGGGGAGCATGAATCCAGTGGGAGGCTGGGCCTCAACCGCCCTGTCTGCGCCAGGGGCCTCCTGGCCCCACTTCCACTGGGCTCCCAACACTGGTGTGGGGAGCGCCTCTCCTGAGGCCCAGTCCTGACGCCATCAGACACGTTTCAGTCCCTAGACCGAAACCGATGTGGTCCCGGCTGTCACCAGATGCTACAGGGGACAGCAGGGACAGAGGGCCCTCTGGCCTCCCAGGAGGCCAAAGGAATGCACGTACGGCTCTCCCACCCACACAGCTCCATGACGGGCTGCAGCTCAGCCAGGCCACCGCCTCCGATGGAAATCACCCGGGATCAAGAGCTGCCTTCGCTCTTTCCTTTGCTCTTCCCCACTGGCCCCCAGGCCCTGGCCTCAGGCTTGTGAGCGTTTGCCGACTAACCCCGTACTCCCGATTTGCCCTCACAGCTCCCTCAGGGGATGCAGATGCTCCCTGGTTCAGAGACCACTGCCCCAGGGGTCACGCCACCCTCGGGGATCACGCTGCCCTTGGGATCATGGGTGTGCTGCCGGCTCTGACACAGGCTGGTGAGTGAGGGAGCTGGGCGACGAGTCCAGGTCCGACTGATGCAGAGGGGGGCCTTCCTTGGCCTGTTGCCCCCGAGTCAGCACCAGCCCCACCTGACCCACACCCCTCCTTAGCAGGAGTCAGCGCTGTGCCTTCGTCTGTGACCAAGGCAGTACTTGTGGAGCGAGGGCAGAGCATGGACGGCCTGGAGAGCAGTGCTGCCTGGCTGCGTGGCTGTGCAGGGGACCCAGTGGTTGTCACCTTCTCAGTGTCAGTCTCATGAACACGGCCAGGCGGCCCTTCCGACCTCTCACATCTGCCACAGGAAACACCTCACAGCAGACCAAGCAGCCATCTTGGGCTGATAACTGACGCCCTAATGTGCCCGCTGTTCGGCCCCCAGCACCACAGTAGACACACCTCATGGGTTTTACCTTTTCCTCCACGACTGGCGAGGACTGCAGGGCAGCGACAGACACAGCAGCACACAGCAGCGACAGCACAGAGGGCGAGACAAGGAGACAGGCGTTAGAGGGCGTGGCAGCAGAGTGCACACACGCTACATGGATGGTCAGCATGTGGTCATGGCACAGAGGGCGAGACAAGAAGACAGGTGTTAGAGGGTGTGGGCAGCAGCATGCACACATGCTCACATGGACGGTCGCACGCTCGCACGGACAGTCACACAGACGGTCAGCATGTGATGATAAGGAGACAGGCGTTAGATGGCGTGGCAGCAGCGTGTGCACACGCCTGCATGGATGGTCACACAGACGCCCAAACGGATGGTCACACACTCACACGAACGCTCACACGGACGGTCACACGCTCAAACGGATGGTCACACGGATGCTCATATGGACGCTCACATGGTCACACGCTCACACAGACGGTCACACGCTCACATGGACGGTCACACACACAGACGCTCACACGGATGGTCACGCTCACATGGACAGTCACACAGATGGTCATACAGACACACAGACGGTCACACACACGGATGTTCACATGCTCACACAGTCACATGGATGCTCACTTGGACGTTCACATGAATGCTCACATGGATGGTCACATGCTCACACAGACGGTCACATGGACACTCACGCTCACATGGATGCTCACACTGTCACACGGCCGCTCACACGGTCACACGCTCACATGGACGGTCACACGGATGCTCACACTCACACAGATGGTCATGCTCACATGGACGATCACATGGACGGTCACATGGATGCTCACACACAGATGGTCATGCTCACATGGATGGTCACATGGATGGTCACACGGATGCTCACACGCTCACATGGATGCTCACACAGAAGGTCAAACGCTCACACAGATGGTCACGTGGACGGTCACACATACGGTGAGACGCTCACATAGACGCTCACATGGACGCTCACATGGATGGTCACATGCTCACATGGACCGTCATACAGATGGCCACATGGACACTCACATGGACGGTCACATGCTCACACGGACACACATGCTCACATGGACAGTCACATGGACACTCACATGGATGGTCACATGCTTACACAGACACATGGTCACATGAATGGTCACACACTCACACGGACATATGGACGGTCACATGAATGGTCACACGCTCACAGTCACATGCTTACTCGGATACTCACACATGGATGGTCACATGGATGCTCACACGGATGGTCATACACTCACACAGATGCTCACATGGACGGTCACATAGTCACATGGATGGTCACACATTCACATGGATGGTAACACACTTACACAGATGGTCACACACTCACATGGACGGTCACACGCTCACATGGATGGTCACACAGACGCTCACATGGATGGTCACACGGATGGTCACACACTCACATGGACGGTCACATGGACGGTCATACAGTCACACGCTCACTCGGACACTCACATGGATGGTCACACGCTTGGATGGTCACATGGACGGTCACATAGATGCTCACACAGACGGTCACATGCTCACAAGGATGCTCACATGGCCGCTCACGTGGACGCTCACACGGACGGTCACACAGATGCTCACATGGTCATATGGATGGTCACACGCTCACATAGACAGTCATACGGACGGTCACATGCTCACTCGGATGCTCACACGGATGCTTACACGGACGCTCACATGGATGGTCACATGCTCACATGGATGCTCACACGCTCACACGGACACTCACACAGACAGTCACATGCTCACACAGACACGGACGCTCACATGGATGCTCACACGCTCACACGGATGCTCACACGGACGCTCAACATGGACGTTCACATGCTCACACGGATGCTCACACGCTCACACAGACACACGGATGCTCACACGGATGGTCACATGCTCACACGGACACTCACACAGACGCTCACACGCTCAGAGATGCTCACACGGACACTCACACGGACGCTCACATGGACGCTCACATGCTCACACGGACTGCCAGCATGTGGTGATGCAAGGCACGCAGGGCCGCCGTGCCCTGATGAGACAGAAGCCACACACAGGCACCCACGAGGGACAGACACATGACACACGAGCCCGCTTGGCTTTGACAAGAGGCCCCGAAACAGGGCTGTGTGGCAGTTCAGCCAGTGCCACGTGTCCCCAGTTCAGTGTGCTGTGCGAACGTCTCAAGACAGCGCCCGACACATGTGTACACGTGGCACGCGGTGACGGCACACACGCGGCTACAGAGGCACACACAGTCCTGCCCGCAAGCCCTCTGCAGCAGTGGTCCGAGAACACTGCCTGGTGTTTGCACTTAACACCGAGTGCATTCCAGACACACATTCACGAAGCCACGCCAGGCGTGAAGGAAAATGTCTGTCTGGGTCAGGAGGGATGGCGCTCAGCACTGAGGATGGACAGTGCCCTCATGGCGAGCCAAGGGGTTTTGACTGAGCAGATGGGACTGACTCAAATATGTGTTCTCCAAGGGACCAAAGGTTGTGGCAAGTCAGAGTCCACACCAAAGGAGAGAGAGCAGGTGTCTAACAGGGACGGGCTCCTTCCAGCTCAACTGCCCAGCAACAGCACAGATCACCAAGGCCTGTCCCAGCGCTCCTGACCCCACAAAGGCAAGCACTGGGGATAGGGGAGGGGGCTGTGCCTTCCTCCTTCAGCCGGCTCATGCCTTCAGAGATGTGAGGCTGTGGCTGCCGTCCACATCTGCAGGCAGGTGGCAGACAGCACATGAGCCCCGCCCTCTCCTTCCCAGCCAGAGTCTCAGCCTGGGGAGGCAGGGGACACACCAGTCCAGAGGTGGCTCTTGATGCTACCACTGCAACAGCAGGCGCAACCGATTCCGTGCGCTGGTAATGCAGCTCAGCACCACTGCTGGCCAGGGAGGGAGGCAGGGGCAGCCCAGCCACAGCCCTGCTCCTCCTGTTGCCCCCCATGGAGCGCACGCTCCTCTCAGGGCCACAGCACGCTCAGGGAGACCGGGCCGCCAGCCCCAGCCCCTTCTTCCCAAGGGGCCAACATCTTCTCACATGCTATGGAGATCTGGCAAGGAGGTCCAGGGGCCGAAGCGATGCAGTCGCTCAGACCCCACTGCAGGTGCTTTCTGGCTGGATCCCGTCATGGCAACCAAAGCTTTGGCGTAAATCTGGATAAGAGACCTCTCCTGCAGAGGTGCGGGGCTCCTGCTTCACAAATGGAGGCCTCCGGGGTCCATGGCTGGGGAAGGCCCCCACCACACAGCCACTGCTGCTGGCATTGCCCCCACGGCCGGTGCCAAAAGTCCCGTGTGCCCAGAGGAAGTGAATGGCTGGGGCCAGGTCAGACAGAAGGACTTGGTTGTGGCAGCACTGACAGGAGAGAGCCCTAGATCCATCCTGTACAAAATGATCGAGGGGCTTCTTCCAGAGGGCACGGTTTGGTTCCCTGAAGGGAGCGCAGCAGCCCTGACACAGCCTTCAGGAGCTGTGGTGGAGCTGCACAGGGGACCCCAGCAGTGGGGCCCTGACAAGGATGAGGTACACCACTGTGGGGCTTCCCCCTGAACTCTCAGCGCCAGGAGGAGCTGAGGGACGGGTGCGGTGCCCAGCCCTGATGCAGCTCAGGGCCCTGGGTACCGCGGAGACACCTCGACAGCAGGTTCCCGGGCCACATTCTGCCTCACACGAGAGAAACATGCAGGACAAAGTACTCCTTGCCCCGCAGCCGCGTGTCTCTTCCAGGTGGGCCTGGCCTGGCCAATGACGACGGCAGGGTCAGGTGGCTCTGGAGCTGGGGCAGCCTCTGCTCTTGGCTGAGCTCACATGGCCGTGGGGCTCTCAGGACCTCTCGGGTGGTCTGTGGGCCTGGGGTGGGGACCACTGCGACTGTGAACCTGGGCTCTCAGCCGGCGTCCTGAGTTCACACGTCATACCTCTGGGATCTGGGATGAACTGGGCACACTGTTGCTGGGCTCCTCCTGCCCATGCGCCCTCCGGCACGGCCTCTGAGGTGCTCCTCTCTGAGGTTGCGCTGCCAGGGAGGCAGCTGAAGGTTCTGGAATGCTGCAGCTCCCGGGGGATGACCAAACTGCCCGCCTCTGCCCCCAGCTCCCCACAAAAACAACACGAAGATCCTGGGTCCGGGTTAGATTTTAATTCCAGTTAGCTGGGAATCCTCTTCCAACTGCCGAGAGCCAGAGGTGAGGATGTCCCAGCATGCGTGCCATGAAGCGGGAGCTGTGAATGAGAATCTCCCACTCTGGGATCTGACGGAAACAACCGCAAGGCTTTCACAGCTTGCCAAGCTGGCATCCGCACGCCCTGGCATGGTTCTCACGGTGCTCTGGGTGGGCGGATGGCCGGCGCCGCCCATTCTCAGGGCGAGTGCTTATCACAGGACAACTGCAGGTCCCTCCTCCAGCTGAGAGCAGCGAGACTGCCTGAGGACCCGCTGCTGCAGGCTTCACGGCACCCCCCGGCCAGCCGGGCCTTCGCACACACCATGCGTTTGCTCTCACGTCCAGAGACTCGGAAGCAGAGTCTTACAGCTTCTCCTGTACCATCCGGAACATGACCCATGAAGCCCAGAGCTGGATGTCCTGGCCCTTCTCGTTTGCAGGTGTAACCCCAGAACAGGCAGGCACGAAGCAGCTTTCGCAGCTGGCCAGGCCTTGATGGGGTGTGAGGGAGGCTTTTGCCATCGCAGCCCTGGCTGTGGGAGGCTTGGGGGCAGAAACAGACTTCCCCGCCTCCAGCTGCCCCAGCTCTGTGGCACAGGGGCTTCTGACTTCATGCCCCTGCTCCCCGCTGCTAGACTCAGAACGACAGCGACAACCTCCCCAGCCCAGGTCGCCTCTCTGGTCTCCCATGGCCAGTCCCCTGGAGCTGGCAATACCCTGGCAAGAACTTTGATACTCTGCTCCCTGGGGCCTGCAGCCCGGCTTTCTCCAGACTCAAAGGGCACAGAAAATGGGGAGGAACCCAATCTGGGCAGGCTCCCCCCGCTCTCTGAGGAAAAGCAGCACTGAGCCCTGGAAACCCACCGATATCCCCACCCTGTGGAAGGAATGAGACTCAGTACAGGGCTGGCCAAGGCTCCCGGCTCATCCACACAGTCAGTTATTTGAGGCAGAATGTTCTAGAAAGTCCCACAAACACTAAACCATTGCCCCGAGGGGAAATATGTACACATGTGGGTATGCGTATAAGATTGTGACCTCAAGTCCTCAAAGCAATGCATCCCGGTCAGTTCTATTTCCTTTATTTTACAAAAGCGAAAAGGAGGTTGGAAATATAGGGTGACTGACCACCCCACTAACTGGTGTCACAGCTGGGCTTGGAGCCCCCTGGTACTGGCCCCAGCACTGGCCTCATGCACGACACGTGACACTGTCTGGCCCTCCTGTCTCCTCCCCAGGCATCCGGACAGGAGCCGAACAGGGGGCAGAACATCGCTTTGTCCGCCTCTGTGGGGAGCCAGCACAGGCACTCCCATCTCTCCTACTGTGTGCCTGTCTGCAAGGGACTGTGAAGTGCTCTGAGCACTGACTTCCTTTCTTTCTTTTTTGAGATAGGCTCTCACTCTAGCACCCAGGCTGGAGCGTGGTGGTACGATCTTGGCTTGCTGCTACCTCCGCCTCCCGGGTTCAGGTGATTCTCCTGTGTCAGCCTCCAGAGTAGCTGGGACTACAGACATGCACCACCACACCCAGCTAATTTTTGTATTTTTAGTAGGAACGGGGTTTCACCATGTTGGACAGGCTGGTCTCAAACTCCTGACCTCAAGTGATCTGCCTGCCTCAAGCTTCCAAAGTGTTGGGATTACAGGTGTGAGCCACTGTGCCCACCCTGAATTTTTTTTTTTTTTCTTTTGAGACACAGTCTTGCTCTGTTGCCCAGGCTGGAGTGCAGTGGTGCGATCTTGGCTCACTGCAACCTCTGCCTCCCAGGTTCAAGTGATTCTCCTGCCTCAGTGTCCAGAGTAGCTGGGACTACAGGCACCTGCCACCACTCCCGGCTAATTTTTTGTATTTTTAGTAGCGACGGGGTTTCACTGTGTTAGCCAGGATGGTCTCGATCTCCTGATCTTGTGATCTGCCTGCCTTGGCCTCCCAAAGTGCTGGAATGACAGGCTTGAGCCACTGCGCCCAGTCTAATTTTTGTATTTTTAATAGAGACAGCGTTTCACCACATCGGTCAGGCTAGTCTTGAGCTCCTGACCTCAAGTGATTCACCCACCTCAGCCTCCCAAAGGGCTGGAATTACAGGCGTGAGCCACCATGCCAGCCTCTTTTTTTGTTGTTTATTCTTTGACCTCACATGAGCAGATGATTTTCTTATTTTATTTTGTAGAGACAGGGGCTCACTCCGCTGCCCAGGCGGGCGTGTAGAGGCGCGACTGTAGATCACTGCAGCCTCCAGCCCCTGGGCTCAAGCTATCCTCCTCTCTCGGCCTCCTGAGTAGCTGCGACTACAGGCAGTTATTTGAGGCAGTATGTCCTAGAAGTGCCACCCCATGCTCAGTTAATTTTTAAACACTTGTTTTTTTTTTTTTTTTGTAAAGACAAGATCTTGCTGGTTGCCCAAGCTGAGCTCGAACTCCTGGGCTCAAGTAATCCTCCCGCCTTGGCCTCCCAAAGTTCTAGGATTACAGGCATAAGTCACTGTGCCCGGCTGAGGTCACAGATACATTTTAGTGAGTAGATGAATTTGCAAACAGAATCTGTGGATAGCAGGGGTTAAATGTGTGCAAGCTTCCTGGGGCCTCCCTGACTGAACTGTGGGCCAAGCAGAAGGAGCACAGGGGCTCCACACAGGCCCGTCGCCCAGGGCAGCCCCCACATCACTGCTCAGCCACGCTCCAACCAGCTCCCTCCTCCTGGGGCTCCACAGCGCTCCCTGTCGTCCTGAGCCCAGAGCGTGGGCCATAACAAGCACCATGACCCGGGCCCATCCCTGCCCTGCACACCTCCGCCCGCCGCGCCCCGCATACCTCCGCCCCGGCAGGCTGCTCTCGGTCTGGCTGTTTCCTCCGACCTGCTGCATCTTGGACCTCTCGATGTGCTCCACGTAGGTCTGTATCATCTGCGAGGAGGGAAACGTCTGCATTAGCTCTGCCGTCGGGGCTCTCTCCCTCCCCTCTCTAACCTGTGAGGCTTTTCCGGCTGCCCTGTGGGGGCAGAAATCAAGACAGCATCCTGGAGGGGAATCTAACCAGCCTGAGGCTGGCAGCCTTCAAGCCTGGCAGCAAATGCCAGAAAAGGGACCCACTAGGGAAGAAAACCACAGTCCGCAAGAGTCGCAGGCATCAGGCTGCGGCCCCCTCTCGAACCCTTGCCTCTGCGCCTGCCTCTGGGCACCCACCTCTGTGTGCCGCTGGTGTAGGGCATTATACTCCTTCTTCATCTCCGACTCCCGCTCCTCCAACCGGGAAACTGGAAAACACAATCACTGTCTGAGCCGCACAAGCCGCTTCTCGATGGCCCTGAACTCCTCTGCGTTGTAACCGTGGAGGGAGAGGGTTCCAGGACAAGGCTGGGGCCTGGGGCAACCAGCAGCAGCCCTGCAAGTACAGGGCTGTCTGGGGGGCTGCTGTGTGCGCACTGTGCCATGGGAGAACACTCGGCTCTGTTGGGAGTTAAATATGGGGGTGGGGAAACCCACAGGCGCTCTCTGTGCTAAAGTCAGCCAGGAGCCTGAGATGCAGGCAAAACCCAGGCACGCCAGGCACGGGAACAGGTGCACAAGAAGCTTGTGGGAGGAGGCGGGATTCAAAGTGAGTAACCTCCAAGACAAGTCAAAGGGACGTGCCTGGCAGAACAAGCAGCGGGGTCCCGCACACATGCCAAGGGCTGGGGAGACCAATCATGACCGTGCACCTTCTGGGCTGACAGTCACGTCTCCCTTAAATGGGAGGCCCCCCGTGACACCAACATGGTCCCCTCTGGCCCCAGATGTGCTCTGCCCAAGAGATGCAGAAGCAGCATGACAGGCCGATGGGCATCCGCACCTACGGGACCCCACTCCACGTCATGCTGATGGAGCAAGCGTGCCCCCGGCCTGATGGCCGCCTCCATGGCTGTGTTCAAACCTCAACTCTGTCCTGCAGCACATCAATGGGGAGGGCTGGCGTGGTGAGGTGAGAGACAGCCCCGGGGAGCACATGGTAAGGTCCTCCACCAGCTTGTGCCCTGTCCTCAGCATGCTGCCCTCCCATCCTCCCCGGCTTTCTGGTGTCTGTTTGGGAAATGACTTCACAGATTATGTGGTTCAACATCTCACTCTGGCCATCCTGCTCTGGGGCCTGGGGGGTAGCTGGACCGGCATAGCCTTGGAGGCTGCGGCTGCCTACGCTGGGCTCTTGCATCTCTACCAGGTACCCAGGGAGGCTGCGCTGCCAGCATGGGGATCCCATCCAGAGGAGCAGCACAGGCGTCAGTGCCAAGCGATCAGTCTGGTCTTCCCTAAGGAGCCGGAGGTGCTTGCAGATATCAAACCTGACACACGTGACTTAGACACAGCACCCAACAGCATAACTCACAGATGCCACACCTGACACGTCGTACACACACTGCACACAACACAGGACTTACAGACACGACACCCGACACATGTGACTAACAGATGCTGCACGCAGCAAATGTGACTAACACACAGTAAATAACACACAGCTCACAGATGCTGCACAAAGCACGACACTCAGACGCCACACACAGCACACAACTCACACAGAAGCCGCACACAGCACACAATGCACGCACATAGACACTCAGACGCTGCACGCAGTGCACAATTCACAGACCCGCACACAGCACACGACACACAGATGCCGCACACGGCACACAACTCAGACGCCACACACAGCACACAACTCAGACACCGCACACAGCACACGACACACAGACGCTCCACACAGCACACAACTCAGTTGCCAAACAGAGCACTCAACAC
The DNA here is from genome assembly GCF_009764315.1 of Trachypithecus francoisi. Taxonomy (NCBI): domain Eukaryota; kingdom Metazoa; phylum Chordata; class Mammalia; order Primates; family Cercopithecidae; genus Trachypithecus; species Trachypithecus francoisi. The sequence goes on from NW_022681460.1 coordinate 113,306,880, forward strand.
TCACAGATGCCGCACACAGCACACGAGTTATAGACAGTGCACGCTACACACATGTAACTGGCTGCTGGACGAGGGAGCCAATCAGCCATCCCAGGTTTGTGCTGACCCCAGCAACAGCTGTGGCCGCGGGAGGGGCTGCCTGTCTGTGTGGGATCAGAGCCCCGCAGCCTCTCTGTGAGCTCCCGCCGGGGCAGAGCATAGCCACCACCTGGAGGGAGCCTGGGGCCGGCTCTCTGCCCTCATCTGGTCCCCACTCCTGGTGCCGGCCCAGTGAACAGCCTCAGCCTGTAATTTGATTTCCTTTTTTTTGAGACAGGGTCTCTCTCTGTCACCCAGGCTAGGGTGCAGTGGTGTGATGAAGGCTTACGGCAGCCTCTGCCTCCTGCGTTTGAGCAATCCTCTACCTCAGCCTCCCAAGTAGCTGGGCCCACAAGTCTGTGAGCCACCATGACCAGCTAATTTTTGTATTTTTTGTAGAGATGGGGTTTCACCAGGTTGCCCAGGCTGGTCTTGAACTCTTGAGCTCAAGGGATCCTCCCACCTCGGCCTCCCAAAGTGTGGAAGTTACAGGTGTGAACCACTGTTCCCAGCCCTGCCTGTAATTTGAGCTTATGTTTTTCTCCTTCTAAGACGAGAGCTAAGAATGTTTCATACACGAAATGCACTGAAAGCTGAGGGGCCAGGAGAGACTCTGTAATTATGGAAAGGCATGACCTAGGTATGCTCAGCGCGGCCCTTAGGCTTGCTCTGCGCTGTGAATGCCAGTGTGTTCAACTGTGTGTGGAAGCTGCCACTGCGGTCACCCTCTGGCCCCAGACTCGTCAGCAGGTCACCGTCAGCACAGCAGCCTTTAGGCCTTGGCTGGGGATAGCAGTAGGTCTAACATATGGAAACAGTTTCTTTCCCCAATTTGATCTTAACTTTTCAGAGATGAAGGAACCTGCTGTTGAGGTAGCTAGGGAAACCGCAGCCGGATCAGTTGCAATTATTAAAACATCTGGGGCCAGGTATGGTGGCTCACTCCTGTAATCCCAGCACTTTGGGAGGTCAAGGCAGGCGGATCACGAGGTCAGATCGAGACTGTCCTGGCTAACACAGTGAAACCCTGTCTCTCCTAAAAATACAAAATATTAGCCGGGCGAGGTGGCAGGTGCTGTAATCCCAGCTACTCGGGAGGCTGAGGCAGGAGAATCACTTGAACCCGGGAGGCAGAGGTTGCAGTGAGCTGAGATCACACCATTGCACTCCAGCCTGGGCGAAAAGAGTGAAACTCTGTCTCCAAACAAAACAAAACATCTAATTACAGAAAAGGAAAATTACACAGGAAATCATCACTTCTTCTTTTTTAAATTTTTTCTTTTTTGAGACGGAGTCTCACTCCGTCACCCAGGCTGGAGTGCAATGGCATGATCTTGGCTCACTGCAACCTCCACCTCCTGGGTTCAAGCGATCTTCCTGCCTCAGCCCAGTTAGTAGCTGGGACTACAGGTGTGTGCCACCATGCCTGGCTAATTTTTGTATTTTTAGTAGAGATGGGGTTTCGCCATATTGGCCAGGCTGGTCTCGAAATCCTGAGCTCAGGTGATCCACCCGCCTTGGCCTCCCAAAGTGTTGGGATTACAGGCGTGAGCCACCGCGCCCGGCCCTTTTGTTTTTTCTTCTTTTTTTTTGCATTTTTTTTTTGAGACGGAGTCTCGCTCTGTTGCCTGGGCTGGAGTGCAGTGGCCGGATCTCAGCTCGCTGGAAGCTCCGCCTCCCGGGTTTACGCCATTCTCCTGCCTCAGCCTCCGGAGTAGCTGGGACTACAGGCGCCTGCCACCTCGCCCGACAAGTTTTTTGTATTTTTTTTTTTTTTTTTTTTTTTTGAGACGGAGTCTTGCTCTGTCGCCCGGGCTGGAGTGCAGTGGCCGGATCTCAGCTCACTGCAAGCTTCGCCTCCCGGGTTTAGGCCATTCTCCTGCCTCAGCCTCCGGAGTAGCTGGGACTACAGGCGCCTGCCACCTCACCCGGCTAGTTTTTTGTATTTTTTAGTAGAGATGGGGTTTCACAGTGTTAGCCAGGATGGTCTCGATCTCCTGACCTCGTGATCCGCCCGCCTCGGCCTCCCAAAGTGCTGGGATTACAGGCTTGAGCCACCGCGCCCGGCCAGTTTTTTGTATTTTTAGTAGAGACGGGGTTTCACCGTGTTAGCCAGGATGGTCTCGATCTCCTGACCTCGTGATCCACCCGTCTCGGCCTCCCAAAGCGCTGGGATTACAGGCTTGAGCCACCGCGCCCGGCCTGTTTTTTCTTTTTTTTTCAGAGATGGAGTCTCTCTGTGCCCACACTGCAGCCTCAACGTCAGCCCAGCTGAGACCACCGGCACATGCCATCACGCCTGGCCTATAACATTGACAGTAGAGTTGAAGCAAAGATAAGTAAACCAATTGTTCTTATAATAATAATAATAAACCCCTCTTGCCACTTTGCCTTGCAGGGGACAGACACCCTGATCAGCTGTGCCCCCACCTAGGTGCTGTCACTCCAGTGGGGCTACACCACTGGGCCCACCCTCCTGCCTGAGAAGGAGCCATCACTCCACAGCAGTGCGGAGAGGTGGGGACCCAGGGGCTGCAGGAGCTCTGTTCAAAAGGTGCAGGAAGGACCTTCAGGACCACAGACTTGTGATCTGGGGGTCAGAATCCACTCTGAAGCAAAAGTGCTCTGGGCCACAGGGACCTTATTTACTTATGTCCACACACAATTTAGGGCCCATTACAGAAACAGGCAGCAGTGCAAAGAGCTGGAGTACATAGCTGAGGCTCCCACTGGGATTCCTCTCGTCCCCTTGTGTAGAAGGTGCCCCATGTCCTCCCCAGCCAGAGCCGTCCCAGGGCAGCGCCCATCAGGTGCACCCCCAGGCTCCCGCCAGCCACTTACTCTGATCGGCATAGTTCTTGGCCTTCAGCTCCAGCTGGCGTGTCTGGAACTCGTAGTGCTCCACCTGGATTTGCAGCTCTTTCTTCTCTTGTTCCAGAGCATCTTCAAACTCAATGAATTTCTGTGCATGGAAGGGAGGGAAAGAGCAGGCATCATGAGTGAGTGTGGAGCAGCTGCCTTTCACTTGAAGGACCACAGGCTTTGAGGGCCCAGGGGCCAAAGATGTCCCCAAGACCACAAGCTAGCCAGGGGCCAAGCCAGAATGGGGGCTTCCCGCCACATGGCTGTGGTCACCACCCTCTTCAGGCACAGTGAGGAGCCATGGGAGCAGGGCGGGAGAGCCCTCCAGGACTGCATGATTGCACCCTCCTCTCCCTCTGGCGGTGCTCACAACCCCGGGAGATGCCAGCAGTCTCCTGTCCAGGGAGGATTTGCTGTGAAGGGAGCCTGTTGTTTCCAATTATGGCCGTCTTCATGGCTGCACGAGACCCGGGCAGCAATGCAGGACCTACTGCACTCAGAAGGCTCCATGCTTGGGTTGGCTGCTGCCATCTTGAAATGTTTGCTAATTTTTGAACACAGAGCCCTGTGTTTCCATTTATGCACTGGGATCCATGAGCATGCAGCCAGTCCTGTTTGCAATGGAGCCATCTGACTCCTCTCAACTCCACGCCTCAGAACAAGGTTGAGCCTACTTTTCTGCATCTCAGTTGCAACTCAGCTCAGGACACCATCGTTGCTGGGATAACCAGCAACACAGTCTTGTTCCTAGTCCTTAAATAAAAAGGCAGGGAGAATGGTCTAGGTCTGGAATCTTAACCTTATGTGGTAAGTTTCAGGACAAAATTATTATCAAACCAAGTGAAAACAAAACACTTTGCAAAATAAAAGCCGCTCATGAAAGGTCTGAGGAGCAGAGGGGCCAGTGAGGCCCCAGGTGTGGCCAGGCCTCTGGCCAGGCATTGATGCCATGAGTGTAATTGCTACAGGAGCCTAGAGAGGCAGCTGTTAACACCTTGTTTATACAGAGTAGAAAACTGGGGGATATTATCAAGAAATTGCACTGGAAGAAGTATAAATACCAGCTGGGCGTTCTTTTTCGGTTTTTTTGAGACGGAGTTTCCCTCTGTCACCCAGGCTGCAGTCCAGTGGCGCGATCTCGGCTCACTGCAAGCTCCGCCTCCTGGGTTCACGCCGTTCTCCTGCCTCAGCCTCCCGATTAGCTGGGACTACAGGCGCCCGCCACCTTGCCCGGCTAATTTTTTGTATTTTTAGTAGAGACGGGGTTTCACTGTGTTAGCCAGGATGGTCTCGATCTCCTGACTTTGTGATTCGCCCACCTCGGCCTCCCAAAGTGCTGGGATTACAGGCGTGAGCCGGCATTTTTTTTTTTTTTTTTTTTAGACAGAGTCTTTTTTTTTTTTTTTTTTTGAGACGGAGTCTTGCTCTTTCGCCCGGGCTGGAGTGCAGTGGCCAGATCTCAGCTCACTGCAAGCTCCGCCTCCCGGGTTTTACGCCATTCTCCTGCCTCAGCCTCCGGAGTAGCTGGGACTACAGGCGCCCGCCACCTCGCCCGGCTAGTTTTTTGTATTTTTAGTAGAGACGGGGTTTCACCGTGTTAGCCAGGATGGTCTCGATCTCCTGACCTCGTGATCCACCCGTCTCGGCCTCCCAAAGTGCTGGGATTACAGGCTTGAGCCACTGCGCCCAGCCTTATAGACAGAGTCTTGCTCCGTCTCTGAGGCTGGACTGCAGTGGTGTGATCACAACTCACTGCAGCCTTGAGCACCTGGTCTCAAATGATCCTCCTGCCTCCACCTCCTGAGTAGCTGGGACCACAGGCATGTGTCACCAGGCCTGGCTAATTTAAAAAATTTTTTTGTAGAGGCTGGGCACAGTGGCTCACGCTGTGAGCCACCAGCCTGAGTGAGTGTTCGAGACCAGCGTGACCAATATGGTGAAATCCTGTTTCTACTAAAAAATACACCACAACCTGCACCTCCCGGGTTCAAGTGATTCTCCTGCCTCATTCCAGAACTTTGGGAGGCCGAGGCGGGCAGATCATCTGAGGTTAGGAGTTCGAGACCAGCCTGACCAACATGGTGAAACCCTGTTTCTACTAAAAAATACAGAAATTAGCCAGGTGTGGTAGCACACGCCTGTAATCTCAGCTACTTGGGAGGCTGAGGAGGAGAATGGCGTGAACCTGGGAGGTGGAGCTTGCAGTCAGCCGACATCGCGCCACTGCACTTCAGCCTGGGCGACAGAGCGAGACTCTATCTCAAAAAAAAAAAAAAAAAAAAAAATTTTTAGTCTTGCTATGGTTCCCACGTTGGTCTCAAACTCCTGGGCTCAAGTGATCCTCCCACCTCAGCCTCCCAAAGTGCTGGGATTACAGGCCTGAGCGACTGCACCCAGCGTCAGCTGGGTTCTGCAGACAAAGGATTTCTCAGAAGACAGGAATACAAACCGGGCAGTGGATTTCATCTTTCGGGATCTGGAAGATTCACGGGTAGTGGCCACAGCTGTGTTCCCTATAATACCTCTACCCACTCTCCCACCCGGATACTAGGCCCCTCGACGCTTCTTCCTATAGCAGCAGCTTCTAAAAAGGTCTTTGTGTTGAAACCACTGGGGCTCTGCCCAAGAAGTGACTCATCCTGTGCAGTTACTGAGAGGGCAGAAAACCACAGAGGAGGCGGGAGGGGCAGGCAGGGAGCAGGAGGCAGCAGGAAGGGTCTCTGTTACGGGCATCACATGCAACTTAAGGAAAATGAAGAAAAACGAACACTCCACAGCTGGGAAAATGCATGACTTTTCAGTGCAGCAGCACAAAAAATAAAAATAAGCGGTTTTGAATTAACTGTGGCTACAACTAGCATATGAAGAACACACACATGCTATTAATCAACTGATAAGAATTTTTTTTTTCTTTTTTGAGACGGAGTCTCGCTCTGTCGCCCAGGCTGGAGTGCAGTGGCCGGATCTCAGCTCACTGCAAGCTCCGCCCCCCGGGTTTACGCCATTCTCCTGCCTCAGCCTCCCCAGTAGCTGGGACTACAGGCGCCCGCCACTACGCCCGGCTAATTTTTTACGTTTTTTAGTAGAGACGGGGTTTCACAGTGTTAGCTAGAATGGTCTCGATCTCCTGACCTCATGATCCGCCCGCCTCCGCCTCCCAAAGTGCTGGGATCACAGGCGTGAGCCACCACACCCAGCCTGATAATAATTTTTAACAAAAAGTTGTCTGGGCGCGGTGGCTCACACCTGTAATCCCAGCACTCTGGGAGGCTGAGGCGGGCGGATCACGAGTTCAGGAGATGGAGACCATCCTGGCTAACATGGTGAAACCCCGTCTCCACTAAAAATAAAAAAAATTAGCTGGGTTTGGTGGTGGGCGCCTGTAATCCTAGTTACTCGGGAGGGCGAGGCAGGGGAATCACTTGAACCTGGGAGGCGGAGGTTGTAGTGAGCTGAGATCCCGCCACTGCACTCCAGCCCAGGCAACAGAGTGAGGCTCTGTCTCCAAAAAACAAAACAAAACAAAACGAAAAAACAAAACATTTTTGTAGGCAGGGAGTGGTAGCTCATGCCTGTAATCCCAGAACTTTGGGAGGCCGAGGTCACTGGACTCATTGACTCCAGGAGTTAGATGCAACATGGCAAAATCCCGTCTCTACAAAAAAATAAAAAAATTAGCTGAACACGATGGCATTTGCCTGTAGTTCCAGTGAGCTGGGAGGCTGTGGTGGGAGGATCACCTGAGCCCAGGAGGTCAGGGCTACAGTGAGCCCTGAGGCTGGTTCCACTGCACTCCCGGATGACAGTGAGATCCTCTCTCTCTTTCAAAAAAAAAAAAAAAAAATGTTTTGTAGAGATAGGGTCTCACTATATTGCCCAGGCTGGTCTCAGACTCCTGAGCTCAAGCAAACCTCCCACCTTGGCCTCCCAAAGTGCTGGGATTACAGGTGTGAGCCACCACGCCTGGCCTTGTTTTGTTTGTTTGTTTTTTTGAGACAAAGTTTTGCTCTTGTTGCCCAGGCTGGAATGCAATGGCACAACCTCAGCTCATTGCAACCTCCCCCGCCGAGTGCAAGCGATTCTCCTGCCTCAGCCTCCCAGGTAGTTGGGATTACAGGCGCCCACCACTATGCCCAGCTAATTCTTTGTATTTTTAGTAGAGACGAGGTTTCACCATGTTGGCCAGGCTGGCCTCGAACCCCTGACCTCAGGTGATCCACCCGCCTTGGCCTCCCAAAATGCTGGGATTACAGGCATGAGCCCCCACGCCCAGCCTAGATATTTTTTAAAGTAGGTAATTTTATTTCCTGTTATATAAAAAATGAAAAGAATTATACAAACAATGTACGTTTTTGTAGGAAAATTGGTGTTAGGTAAAAACAGAAAAAATTTTAAATTACAAGGCTCTGTCTATAGGGTCAGTTAAAATTGTGTGACGTGCTTCTGGATTTGTATGTGTGTGCATAGAGCAGATGTGCGATCATCTTGTACACAGTGCTTGTAACCTGATTTGTTCACTGATTTATATTGAAATGCCTTTCAACACCAACAGGCATATTCTACCACCTCCATTTCTGGCAGGTGTGTGTTCTGCTGGGAGTGTGTGGGTAGAGCACAGTTTGCTCAATCCATTATCTCCTTATGGACTTTCAGGTTGCTTTAAAATGTTTGCTATTATAAAAAGGCTGGCCGGGTGCGGTAGCTCACGCCTATAATCCTAACACTTTGGGAGGCCAAGGCAGGTGGGTCACCTGAGGTCAGGAGTTCAAGACCAGCCTGGCCAGCACGGTGAAACCCCCGTCTCTACTAAAAATATAAAAAATTAGCGGGGCGTGGCAGTATGCGCCTGTAATCCCAGCTACTCCGGAGGCTGAGGTAGGAGAATTGCTTGAACCTAGGTTGCAGTGAGCCAAGATCGTGCCATTGCACTCCAGCCTGGGCAACAAGAGCGAGATTCTGTCTCAAAAGAAAAACAAACAAACACAAAAAGCTGTGTGCGCATACGTCTTTGTACCTCCGCCTGCTGGCCTCTGCTCTCCGAGGATGTGGTCATGCACTGCTAAGTGACTCTTCAGAGGTGTCCCAACTTTACACTCCCCACAAAAAGTGGGACAGAGCCATTTTGTAGAACTCTCAACATTTCTTTCATACTTTTTTTTTTTTTAATGAGGCTTTTTTTCCCTTTACTTTTATTTTTCAATTTTTTTGGGACAGGGTCTTGCTCTGTCACCCAGGCTAGAGTGCAGTGGCACAGTCAAGGCTCACTGTAGCCTTGACCTCGTGGGCTCAAGGAATCCTCCCATCTCAGTCTCCCGGGCAGCTGGGAACACAGGCACATGCCACCACCACATTGGGCTAATTTTTGTGTTTTTCCTGTAGAGATAGGGTCTCCCTATGTTAGCCAGGCTGATCTCAAACTCCTGGGTTCAAGCGATCCCCTCTCAGCCTCCCAGAGTGTTGGGATTACAAGCATGAGCCACTGTGCCTGGCCATATTTCAGTCTGTTTCGGAGCCAGCACCACAGGTTTTTAAATTGGTGTTGTGGTGTTACGGTACCTTCTAGTATCTAATATCTGCTCTCCCTCTTACATCTTCCTTTTCAACATTTTCTTGGTTATTCCTAATTTTTCCTTCTAGATTAATTTGAGAATCATTTTGATTCACCTACACACATATTTATTTTTTGGTTATGCAACTTACCTGTCAGAAAGCACCAGGTCTCTGCCCCTTAGCAAGGGGCCATTTTTTTTTTTTTTTAAAGATGGGGTCTCAGGCCGGGCACAGTGGCTCACATCTGTAATCCCAGCACTTTTGGTGGCTGAGGCAGGAGTGCCACTTGAGGCTCAGAGTTCGAGCCCAGTCTGGGCAATATAATAAGACCCTACCTTTGCAAAAAATAATTAGCTGGGCATACTGTTGCATGCCCATAGTGCCAGCTACTTGGGAGGTTGAGGCAGGAAGACTGCTTGAGATGGGGTCTTGCTCTATGGAGATGGGTCTTGCTCTGTTATCCAGACTGGAGTAGAGCAGCATGACCAAGGCTCACTGCAGCCTTGACCTACTGGGCTCAAGCAATCCTTCTGCCACAGCCTCCCGCAGCACAGCGACTACAGGTGTGAGTCACCTCGCCCAGCCCCTAAGGTTGAGTTGTTGATTTCAGTGAGAAGATGCTCAGGGCTAGACTTGGGGTGACAGAAAACTCATCTCGAGGAAGTGAAGAGTCCTCTGATGGGGCTTTTGGGACTGGACGCTGGAAAATTCTTATTTATTTATTTTTTTTGGAGACGGCTCTGTTGCCCAGGCTGCTGTGCAGTAGTGAGATCTTGGCTCACTGCAACCTCCATCTCCCAGGTTCAAGCGATTCTCCTGCCTCAACCTCTGAGTAGCTGGGATTATAGGCGCCCACCACCATGCCCTGCTAACCTTTTTTTTTTTTTTTTTTGAGACGGAGTCTCACTCTGTTGCCCAGGCTGGAGTATAGTGGCGCGATCTCGGCTCACTGCAAGCTCCGCCTCCCGGGTTCACGCCATTCTCCTGCCTCAGCCTCCTGAGTAGCTGGGACTACAGGCGCCCGCCACCTCGCCTGGCTAATTTTTTGTAGTTTTAGTAGAGACGGGGTTTCACCGAGTTAGCCAGGATGGTCTCGATCTCCTGACCTTGTGATCTGCCTGCCTCGGCCTCCCAAAATGCTGGGATTACAGGCGTAAGCCACTGCACCTGACCAACTTTTGTATTTTTAGTAGAGACAGGGCTTCACCACGTTGGCCAGGCTGCTCTTGAACTCCTGACCTCAAGGAATCTGCCTGCCTTGGCTACCCAAAGCGCTGGTATTACAGGTGTGAGCCACTGCACCTGGCCCAGAGAATATTTTTATTTAAAGATCATTGGCCAGGCGCGGTGGCTCACGCCTGTAATCCCAGCATTAGTCTAGCCCTGAGCATCTTTGGGAGGCTGAGGTGGGTGGATCACCTGAGGTCGGGAGTTCGAGACCAGCCTGACCAACATGGAGAAACCCCATCTCTACTCAAAAATACAAAATTAGCTGGGCGTGGTGGTGCATGCCTGTAATCCCAGCTACTAGGGAGGCTGAGGCAGGAGAATCACTTGAACTCGGGAGGCAGAGGTTGCAGTGAGCCAAGATTGCGCCATTGCACTCCAGCCTGGGCAATAAGAGCGAAACTCCGTCTCAAAAAAAAAAAAAAAAAAAAAAAAACCTTGGCCAGGCGCGGTGACTTACGCCTGTAATCCCAGCACTTTAGGAGGCCGAGGTGGGGGGATCACCTGAGATCAGGAGTTCAAGACCAGCCTGGCCAACGTGGTGAAACCCTGTCTCTACTAAAAATACAAAATTAGGCGGGCATGGTGGTGCATGCCTGTAATCCTAGCTACTCGGGAGGCTGAGGCAGGAGAATCTCTTGAACCCAGGAGGTAGAGGTTTCAGTGAGCTGAGGCCATGACATTGCACTCCAGCCCAGGCGACAAGAGTGAAACTCTGTCTCAAAAAAAAAAAAGAAAAGAAAAAAAAACCATTTACTTCTGATTTAAGAGAACCAAGCATTTTCAGACGGGCATGGTGGCTCACGCCTGTAGTCCCAGCACTTTGGGAGGTTGAGATGGGCGGATCATGAGGTCAGGAGAGCGAAACCATCCTAACAAGGTGAAACCCCATCTCTACTAAAGATACAAAAAAGATTACCCAGGCGTGGTGATGGCAGGCGTCTATGGTCCCAGCTACTCAGGAGGCTGAGGCAGGAGAATGGCATGAACCTGGAAAGCGGAGCTTGCAGTGAGGCGAGATAGCGCCACTGCACTCCAGCCTGGGTGACAGAACAAGACTCCATCTCAGGAAAAAAAAGAAAAAATAGAGAGAGAGAACTAAGAATTTTCAGTGGTGGGGACTTGGGGAAGAGAGATGAATTTAAGTCTATAAAGCACGATTACAAAATATGAACAGAGCTGAGAAAAATAACGTTTTAACTATCAGCATTGTTGTTGAATGGGCCTGCATAGTACTAGGTTATAAAAAAATAAAAGAACTACCCGGAATACAGCACGGTAGTATCTTGGTCCCAGAGACCTGCTGAAGGTGTAACGGTAGCAAAGTGAAAGGTTTCTGTGCACATGCTCGTGATCCGTGCTGCAGGGCAGCGTGCCTTTGACACGACTACCTCTCTAGCCGAGTCTAGTGAAACGCCGTGTGGCAGCCGGACGTGTGAGGCTACCTGTGGGTCACCTTTGAGCATCCCACGGATCAATGACTCGAGATTACAAAATGAAGGAAAACACGGGTGTCGTTCCTCAGCTGAGACACGAAACAACTCTCACGTCTAGGTACCAATATGCCACAGGATTCCCTTTTTAGACATGTTTTTAAGATGTACTTCCCCATCCCTCCCACGATCAAAGGGCTCTGCTTGAAAATTAAATTCAACTTATGTTTTCAGAATTTGCTTTTCGGTGAATTTCTTCTCTTCTCTTCTCTCTTTCTCTCTCTCTCTTTCTTTCTTTCTTTCCTCCATCACCCAGGCTGGAGTGCAGTGGCGTGATCTTGGCTCACTGCAACCTCTGCCTCCTGGGTTCAAGTGATTCTCCTGCTTCAGTCTCCCAGCCTCCCGAGTAGCTAGGATTATGGGCACCCACCACCACACCTGACTAATTTTTATTTTATCTTTTTTGAGACAGAGTCTCGCTCTGTTGCCCAGGCTGGAGTGCAGTAACGCAATCTCAGCTCACTGCAACCTCTGCCTCCTGGTTCAAGCAATTCTCCTGCTTCAGCCTCCCAAGTACCTAGGATCACAGGCGCCCACCACCACACCTGGCTAATTTTTTTGTATTTTTAGTAGAGATGGGGCTCCACTGTGTTTGCCAGGATGGTCTCGATCTCCTTGATCTCGTGATCTGTCTGCCTCGGCCTCCCAAAGTGCTGGGATTACAGGTGTGAGTCACTGCGCCCAGTCACACCTGGCTAATTTTTGTACTTTTAGTAGAGACGGGGTTTTGCCATGTTGGCCAGGCTGGTCTCAAACTCCTGACCTCAGGTCATCCATCTATCTCAGCCTCCCAAAGTGCTGGGATTACAGGCATGAGCCACCTTGCCTAGCATTTTCGGTGAATGTCAAGATATATATTGAAATAAACGAGCACAGTGGCTCACTCCTGTAATCCCAGCACTTTGGGAGGCCAAGGTGGGCGGATCACGAGGTCAGAAGTTCGAGACGAGCCTGACCAACATGGTGAAACCCCGTCTCTACTAAAAATACCAAAATTAGCCGGGTGTAGTGGTGCACACCTGTAATCCCAGCTAAGGAGGTGAGGCAGGAGAATCGCTTGAACCCGGGAGGCGGAGGTTGCAGTGAGCCGAGATTGCACCATTGCATGACAGGAGACTGTCTCACAAAAAAAAAAAAAGAAAAGAAATGACCTGAGAGCATAGGGTCTTCCAAAATCTAGTAATCCAAGTCAGGTATTTTAGTATTCCATAGAATGAGATCATCCTTCCTTTTATATGTAAACAAAGTTACACAGTGACTGACTTTTCATGTCAAATATAAAATCAAGACGACAATATTCTGGACTCAGAATGTCAGAGCAATGGCCAGGTAAGTTCTTTCACAGGGCGATCAACAGGCTTTTGGTAACTTTCACAACCCATGGACACTTTCCTGGTGAGTAAAGTAACACATTAAATCCAAACCTCAGCTGGTGTAGTGGCTCGTGCCTGTAATCTCAACACTTTGGGAGGCTGAGGTGGGCAGATCACCTGAAGTCAGCAGTTCAAGACCAGCCTGGCGAACATGGTGAAACCCCATCTCTATCAAAAATACAAAAAATTAGCCGGGTGTGGTGGCGGGCGCCTGTGATCCCAGGTATTCAGGAGGCTGAGGCAGGAGAATTGCTTTAGCCCGGAGGGCGGAGGTTGCAGTGAGCCGAGATTGTGCCACTACAATCCAGCCTGAGCAACAGATCAAGACTACGTCTCAAAAAATAAGTAAATAAATAAATAAAAATAAAAAATCCAAACCTCCCCTCTCATCTGTCCGTTAGGCCAGGCTCAGCAGCAAGAAACAATTCAGTTCTGGCTGGTTGGTTAGAAACAAATGTTGACACGAATCACAGATCTTGTTCTTTGGCAATACCGATCAATTTGCTTCCTTCCCTGGGAATGAGGGGGCGGTATGAATTTCCAAGGAAAAAGGCTCATTTTTGGTCTTTTAAGCAGGCAAACAGTTGGGCGCTGGGCACATCCCTGGCGGATGCCCTTCACAGCTAGTTCCCAGGTATAGGCAGGGACCTTGCATGGCTGTGGTTACCCAGGGCTGGCAGGGGCAGTCGGACCCCTTTCCATTTCCCACAACTGCCTGGCCACCTAGATCTAAACGCAGAGAGAGGACGCGCAGGGGGTGGCCCTGCAGCTACAAAGCTGCCCCCGAAGCCTGCTGGACGGCAAACGGGTGGAGGGAAGGACATTTCTCCATTCAGGTATTACACGTGGGGCGGAGAGATCCGGCCACCAGCTCGCGAATCCAAAAATCAGGTTGAAAAGCAAGGTTTCCTCACGTTTCTGTGAAAGGGACTGCTGGGTTCAGCGTCCACATGAAACAAATCCCAACTAGTCGAATACACACTGATTTTCAAGAATGGGTAAGACAGATGGGGAAATATATAAATATATATTTCCCCATCTGCCTTACTAGTATATATACATTTGTATTGGGATATATACACACACACACACATATATATATACATATAAATTTATATGGTTGGTACCAGCGGAAGAAAAATGAAGATAAAACTAAAACCCCAAGTTAAATGTTCCATCCTATGAAACATCTCCCTGGGAAAAATTATTCTCAAGTAAACTTTTATTCTCTGGGCGCATTCTTAGGAGTTTACACTCACTGGCTTCTGAAACTTCCTAAACAGCCCCAGCCTCTGACTCCCTCTGGCTGCACTGGACGGGGCTGCTAACCGCGCCTCCGCTAACCGCGCCTCCGCTAACCGCGCCTCCGCTAACCGCGCCTCCGCTAACCGCGCCTCCGCTAACCGCGCCTCCGCTAACCGCGCCTCCGCTCGCTCTTCTCCGGAGACAAAGGGTCCTTGCTCTCAAAACAGAAACGCTCTGACCTCAGGCAGGGACGCAGAGACACACCTGTGCAAGGGCCCACTGGGACTGTGCATTTATCTGGGAATTCATTTCCTGGGGAGAAGGAAAGGGGATGGGAAGGCTGGCTGGGGAAAGGTTAGGGAACAGGAGCCCAAAACTCCCCAGAGGCCTGGGGAGGAAAGGGCACCCAGAAATTTTAACGAAAGGCAAGTTTTGAATCTGGTTGCTGATAACAAGAATGGAAATGCCCTAGGCCCTGTGTGGGAAACCCACCGCACAGGGGAGCGGTCTCGAGGAAAGGCCCTGTCGCGTTTCACGTGGCATGCCCCGGATCTCTTGCCCTAACAGTGGCTCAAAAAAAATGCAACAGGGTAATGATATTTTGGGCTCTAAGGGTCTCTGCAAAGACTCATCCCCCTCAGAAGCAGATTCTAGCCTCTGGGTTTCACCGCCAGCCTACCTCGAGCAGTGCTTGGCCCAACACCCTGCCCCGGGGTGAGCGGACTTACAAACCACTCACGCGTGAAGGTTACGTAAAAGCAAGCTGCCCAGCTCCCCTGCAGGCAGGCGGATGGACAAACAGCACTGCTGGTGCCCTGCTTGGCCATGGAGAAAGGACATGCGGCCTGGGTGAGTCCCTGAATCACTGTACCGAGTGGAAGAGGTCATAGGAAACCACGTATGCACTGCAGGAGGCCAGTATGCAAAGCTCTAGAAAATGCAAATCAACCTACAGTGACAGAAGGCAGATCAGTGGTTACCTGGGGACAGGTGGGGCAAGGAAGGGTCAGAGGGGGGTTACACAGGGCACAGGGAACTCTGGGGTCTGGGCATCTACACTGCTTGGACTGCAGGGATGGCTTCAGGTGTTCGTACAGATTTCAAAACTCATCAGATTGTACTCCTTAAGTATGTACAGTTCAGTGTATGTCAATGATACTGCAATACAATTCTCACCCACAGAAAGAAAAGAAAACGCAGCCCAAGGCGAAAAAGTCGATCCTGTGCCCTGAGCACAGGCAGTTCTGAGGTAAGACCCATTTCCCACCAGGCTCTTCTTGGCCTTTCGAGAACTTCAGCCCCTCTCTGCTGTTTCCTGTTGCTGGCATCCACTTTTCCATCTCATAATATTTTCTCCTGTCTGGTCTCCTGTATCTGAAACCCACTGCTTCAGGATCTCCTCACTTTCTGGAAAATGTTCATTAAACAGGAAACAAACCCACCTTTTAAGCATCTTCCTTTCTTGCATGAAGCTGAGTAACTCACCATCTGCCCTTACGTGCAGGCAGCTCAGCTAGACTGCCCACAGCCGCACGGTCCGGTATGGAAGCCCTGGCCACATGTTCACATTAATTAGAATAAAACACAGCCGGGCGTGCTGGCATGAGCCTCTGGTCCCAGCTACTCAGGAGGCCGACGTGGGAGGGTTTGCTTCGCTCCAGGAGTTTGATACCAGCCTGGGCAACATGGCAAGACCTCATCTCTAAAATAAGTAAATACAACTAAAAACCCAGTTCCTCAGTGCCATGAGTCACACCTAAAATGCTCAATGGCCCTATGTGGCCAGCAGCTACTGAAGTGGACAGCACCAAATACAACATTTCCATCATCCCAGAATGTTGTGTCAGACAGAAAGGCTACTCCAAAGAGACAGTTCTTGACCTTCAGGAACTGCACAGTTTGGTGAGATGTGCGCAGAGGCAGGGGAAAGCCGGCTTCCCCTTATCCACATACACAGATGGGCTGGGCGCGGTGGCTCAATCCTGTAATCCCAGCACTTTGGGAGGCCGAGACGGGCGGATCACGAGGTCAGGAGATCGAGACCATCCTGGCTAACACGGTGAAACCCCATCTCTACTAAAATATACGAAAAAAACTAGCCAGGCGAGGTGGCGGGCGCCTGTAGTCCCAGCTACTCCGGAGGCTGAGGCAGGAGAATGGCGTAAACCCGGGAGGTGGAGCTTGCAGTGAGACGAGATCGTGCCACTGCACTCCAGCCTGGGCGACAGAGCGAGACTCCGTCTCAAAAAAAACAAAAACAAAAACAAAAACACATACACAGATGACCAGCATCTCCGGGTGTGCCGAGTAAGAGAAACAACATGCTCAGTCTGAATGAACCAGAGGGTGCCGGCCCCTTGTTGGCAGGGAACAGCTTAAGTTGTGGAAGCCGGGAGGGAGGCCTGGTGGGGGCCCAGTTCCCCAGGCAGGGGCGGGCAGGGTGGGTGATGGGGGCTTCTCTGCAGGTGCACTGGGGAAGCAGACACCAGCAAATCAGGCAGGGACGGGAATTGGCCAGGTAAACCCCGAGAGTGGGGTGGGGGCAGATGGTCTAGGTGGCAGGAGCTGCAGGTCTGCAGGACGGGTGGCAGCCAGAAGACCAGAGGCAGGTGAGGCTGGTGAGCGGTGGGCCCGGTGGGGGATCACCTGGGGGAGACAGCCTCACTCTGTCCACCCGGTGTCCTGGCCCACCTTGTCACTCAGATCCCCTCATGTTATCACCGTCTGAGACGTCCAGTCTGCCTCAGGAGAGCAATCAGCTAATGCGCCTGCCTGGAATTCAGCCTAGCACTCAGAGACCAGCTATGCTTTGTGAGGGTTCTCTGGGCTGGCGAAGTGACGGGGGTGGGAGTGGCCAGGAGACCCTGGGATGGTGGTGACTGGAAGCAGAAAGCAGCAAAGGAGATGAAAAGTGGGGGCATTAAAGAATTCCTGAGGCCAAAAGAACAGCAGGACCTAGTGGCGGATGGACACTCAGGTTGACAAGGGTAGCTCGGGACCCCAACTTTCTTTTTTTTTTTGAGACGGAGTCTCCTTCTATTGCCCAGGCTGGAGTGCAGTGGTGTTGTGATCTCGGCTCACTGCAACCTCCGCCTCCTGTGTTCAAGTGATTCTCTTGCCTCAGCCTTCCAAGTAGCTGGGATTACAGGCATGCACCACCACGCCCAGCTAGTTTTTGTATTTTTAGTAGAGACGGGGTTTCACCATACTGGCCAGGCTGGTCTCAAACTCCTGACCTCATGATCCACCCGCCTCAGCCTTTCAAGTGTTGGGATTACAGGTGTGAGCCACTGCGCCCGGCTTTGGGAGCCCAACTTTCAACAGAGCAAAGGAAAACAAGGCCAGAAAGCCGGCACCCCATGCAGCTCCTGGCGATCTTCTGCAGTGATGTTCATCTAACAGCTCATCCTCCTGCCCTGAAAAGAAATGGGAACCTGGGGAAAGGGACTCATCCAAAAATCTTGTGCCCCTTACCTGATGCCCATCTGGCACAGATTAAGGATCTAGCAGGCTCTGCACGCCATGGGTCTTCCTGCTGAGGCCTGAGGACATGCCCTGTGTCTGGTCCCCAGGGCCCATCAGCCAGACCGAGGCACAGCTGCCAAGTGACTGACGCAATGGTCAAGGTCGCAAAGAGCAGAGAACGAGGGGCCACCGCAGAACACAGGACACAACAAGGACACAGGGACCCCTGAGCCCCTCACACAGCCAGAGAAAGCAGTGTGGGAAGACGCCCGCACTTGGGAAGCTGGGTGAGGAGTGTTAATTCTGCAACCTTTCTGGACATTATTTCAAAACGGTTTTTAAAAACTTAAAAATGAAACAGATATTTCATTTAGAAATCTTAATTTTGGAAGAACTGACTTCTCTCAGCTCTCGGCCCTGTCTGACTGCTGCCAGTGTGGTCCAGGGGCTCCTGCAGCAGAGGGACAGAGGGGCAGGCTGCGCCCAGCAGCCTCCAGGCCACTTTGGCCTCTGTCCCGTGTTCCCTCTGGCTAGCAGGTACCTCCTTCTCCATGGTTCCTATGAGTATTTGCTCCACTTTTAGGGAGACTGCTGTACTCCTGGTGAGTGGTGCAGCTATACCAGACCAGCTTTGAGAGGCACCTAGGAAAGGCAGCTCTTGCGGACCCATCTTGATAGCTTCATTTAAAAAACATTTTTTAAAAAACTGTTCTTAATATCATAACGTGGCAGGAGAAGAAATCACATACTCTGGCCAAGCAGTGGTGAATTTATTATTTGTCGTATGAAAAACAAAAATAAAAATTGCTGATGCATCTTAATTCATTTATGGAAAAAACTTCCTGCAGATCATCTGGGGCGGAGGAAAAAAAAAAAGAGGAAAAAATGGCAGACTGATAATCTCTGTAGAGCAAGATTATGGTATTTGTTATCTCCAGCTGAATCCTACCCAAATACTCTATGAAATGAATGACATTTATTTATTTATTTAGAGACAGAGTCTCACTCTTGTCGCCCAGGCTGGAGTGCAGTGGTGTGATCTCGGTTCACCGGAACATCCTCCTCCTGGGTTCAAGTGATTCTCCTGCCTCAGCCTCCCGAGTAGCTGGGACTGCAGGCGCCGCCACCATATCCAGTTAATTTTTTTTTCTTTTGTTTTTTTTAGCAGGGACGGGGTTTTGCCAGGTTGGCCAGGCTAGTCTCGAACTCCTGACCTGAGATGAGGAGGTCAGGAGTTCAATGTCAAATGTTGGGAGGCTGAGGTGGGAGGATTGCTTGAGTCCAGGAGTTTGAGACCAGCCTGGGCAACATGGCGAGACCTCATCTCTTGCCTGCCTCAGCCTCCCAAAGTGCTGGGATTATAGATGTGAGCCACTGTGCCCGGCTGATAAGTTTTTTTTTTTTTTTTTTGAGACGGAGTCTCGCTCTGCTGCCCAGGCTGGAGTACAGTGGCCGGATCTCAGCTCACTGCAAGCTCCGCCTCCTGGGTTTACGCCATTCTCCTGCCTCAGCCTCCTGAGTAGCTGGGACTACAGGTGCCCGCCACCTCGCCCGGCTAGTTTTTTGTATTTTTTAGTAGAGACGGGGTTTCACAGTGTTCGCCAGGATGGTCTCAATCTCCTGACCTCGTGATCTGCCCGTCTCGGCCTCCCAAAGTGCTGGGATTACAGGCTTGAGCCACCACGCCTGGCCGATAACTGTTATTTAACTAGGAAAAAGTAAGTTTTAGATAAAACTATCTTTCCTTGCATCCTTTCCTTACACAGCATCAAATGCTGAATGATCAGCAAACATCATGATCTGGTCTTGTTGAGAGAACACCCGCTCCAGCTGCCTGCCATGAGCCTGGGGGGTGTTACCAGCAGCAGTTTCTTTAGGGTTAAGATTTTAAGGCAAATAATGACTACTAATACTCACATGTCATCTCTCACACCTTATTTTTCCTCTTGTGAGCTAAGTGGTTGGTCACTACGGGAGAAGGGCTCTTTGCCGCCCGGGTAAGCAGGGCAAACGTGGCAGCTCTGCACAGCCCTCTGGAGCTGCACCGGACGGTGCATGTGGAGGCAGCATCTGCTCCTCGCCAGCCCCCACCCCGTTCAGCTGCCATTCCCCACCTTCTTTTCCACTGAGAAAGAACTTGAGGGATTTAAAAAACTTTGTAACAGAAACTGCACAACCAGAAACTGCACTGTCTGGTAGGTGGACAGCAATGTCCGGTGCCTGCCGTCCACGGCGGCCCTGAGAACCCGTCAAGGGCTCTGCCCTGACTCTGCTACATCTGCCTACCCACAGTTCTCCAGGCAACCAACAGCCAGTGATGGTGCCTGGATCTTGAGATGAAACTGACTTGCGAAGTCTGCGGCCACTGCAGCCCAGCGAGGGGAAGAGGATGGACCCAGGGTGTGTGGCTCCTGAGGGCCGGGCTGACACTCAGGGTGGGGTCTGCAGACTCCACAGCTTGGGTCACTCTCTCAGGAGACCCTACCCTCTCTAGCTCCCGTCACTCCCATACACCCAGCTGCCTGGTCTCAGAGCACACTGGGAATCACTGTGGTTATTACCGGCAAGAAGATGGGAACAGGGATGTCTGCTCTGCTCAGGCTTTTTCAAAACCCTGCAGATTCTGTCTGCTCAGAGGCTGCAGTGGCTCAGGTTACCCAGCTCTGACTAAGCCTTCTTGAGCTGAGTGGCTGGGGACGGAGCTTCTGCTGACAGCTCACCCAGGAGCTCCTCTGCAACAAGACATGCCTGCAGCATGTGACGTCCCGCTCCCCTCTCATCAGACACACGTCTATGTGATCACAAGTCCCTGCCTAGAAAAGACGCTGACCCACAGCGCGCAATGGTCTACAAAGCTGGAAATGAAGGTCTGCTTGATTCAGTAGAGGAGGAGGCGTGCCAAATGTTAACAGCATCAAGCCCTTTTCCTTAGTTGTAAGGCCCTGAGGTCTTTCCAAGGGCGCACTGTTAGCGTTTAATCACAGCCTCCATGCTGGCCAAGCATTGGTTGGCTTCGGGGCTCGGCTCCCGAAGCTCTCCCTGCAGCTTCTCTAAAGAGCTGGGGCAATGGTGGGTCTCAGACTAAAGGCGATAGCTTTGCAAACCACAAGCACACCCGCCAGCTCAGTCCAGCAGGAGCCCTGGGGGAGGGCAGATGCACTCATGGCAGCTTACATGTGAACCGCACAGAGCTGGGCAGCGCCTATCCCATGCAGAGCTCATTTTTAAGCGGCAAGGTTATAATTTCTAGCCTTAACGTTGTCCATCTTGATTTTCTCCTGTCAGTTCCTTCTCGTCCACTATACTGACCACATAGGTACAAGGTGAAAGAAAAGAAACCCACCTGAAATCTAGGTCAGGCCGCTGAGTGTGGGAGAGAAGTGGAGGGTGGTGCCCAGCACAGCGGGGCAACCACAGCTCCACAGCTGAGCGAGGGGAGCCCTGGCACTCCAGGCTTCTGGGGAGCAGCCCTCCGGTGCCTGCAGCTGCCTGACATGGAAGCAAGCGCCCAGGCCGGCGTCGGGTTCACTCTGCATCCTGGCTGGGCACTTCTGGGGTGGGTGACCTTGGTTCAGCCCCTCCACATCTCGGGACAAGTTTACTTCCCAGTAAAATGCCTACAGTCACCCTGAGCTCCAAAATCCATGAACCTTGCGTTCCCTGAGGTTGAGAACTTTAACTCAGTTTTGCTGGAACCGTGGCATTCCAATCAACACACAACTGCCTCCCGACAGACATGACCCACACGCAATAGAAACTGCGGTAAAGGAGGCATGATATAACATACTGTTATTATTTTTATAAACACGCTTTAAACCAAACTAGGCCATAAATCACCTTGGTTTCAGAAAAAGCCAAAATACTGACACCATCTTTTATTTTCCTATTAAAGCCAAGAATGTGTTAATCCAAATTACTTGAAAAGAAATGGAAGCTCATTTCCTAAGACGCGTCGATTCACAAGTCAAACGGCATTACCTAACTCCCAGAATGAGGCCGTTTCTGGGCTTAGATCACCCTAGTGCACTTCACTCCTTTCATGGAAAATCAAACCCCAGGCAGGCGACAGGCCAAGGTCACAGAGGCAAAGCAGGGATGGGAACCAGCCTCCCTGAACCTGTTTCCCACAAAGGGCGAGGCTCTGGGCCCACATGCAGGCAGGCCGAGCTCGGTATCTGACGGTGAGTGGATGAAGCTAAGTGGAGCTCCCCACAGGGCACGGCTCTTGTAACTGCTTCACAAATAAGCGATTTCCAGGTTATGGAGACTTCCTAGCCCAGAATGAAACGCTTCAAACTCAGACTTTTAACTCCTCAGAAGCCAGAGTGGCTTCTTAGCCCTGGCTACATCAGCTAACAATCTCCCAAGCAAGGAACCAAGTGGCAAAGAGATCACCTCCAGAATCTCGAGTGTTCCTTCTGCTGACAGAGGAGCAGCCCGCCTTGCGGCCTTGTTCTGTGTTTACGTCAACCACCCAATTCACCCATGTCACAGACCTTCAAAATACGGGATTAGGGACAAGGCAAGGCCTCCAACATCATCAGCAGACGGCTGCAGCACCCTAAGAACACCAGAGATTCCTTTTCTAGGTGGGTTTCGAATGGCAGCCAACAGAGGTAGCACTTGGGGTCGGGAAACGGTTTTGACTGAACACACGCACGAAAGCAAAGGGAACTGGCATGCAGAGGTGGGTGGGGAGGGGAGAGTGAGGCCTGGCTTTGAAGCTGAGCTCCCCGGGGATGACGCCAGGCACATCGGGTTTGGGGCTGAGCGTTCAGGGCTGGGGGCCCGGAGGAGGGGGCCAGGGCCCAGGCCTGGGCGGAAAAGGGGGTCCGGGGATCGGGGTGGGGTCCCGGGGCAGGCGGGGGGTTGCTCTAGGGAGGTGTCTCACGGCGGGCAGAGGGGGTGGAGAAGTCCCGGGGCGGGGGATGGGGGTCCAGGCGGGTCTCGGGGCGGGGTCTGCGGGTCCGGGGCGCCGGGGCGAGGTCTGGGGTCGGGACAGCTGTGGGTCCCGGACCCGGGGCTGGCTGGGGGTCCGGGACGGGGATGCGGGCGGGTCCCGCGGCCCACGCACCTCCTCCGCCTGCCTGCGCAGCGCCTTCTCGCGCTCGTACTGGGTGAGCAGCTGCTCGTTGTCCTCGCGCAGCAGCTCCAGCTCCACCTCGTGCTCCTGGTTCTCGCTGAGCACCGAGTCTAGGTTCTCCAGCACGTTCACCACCAGCGGCATGAGCTCCTTGACCACCTCCTCGTCGTAGCAGTGGATGAGGCGCTCGAACTCGCGGTAGATGGAGCCCGCCAGGCCCGACACCCGCTCCGACATCACAGAGCCGGAGCAGTAGTCGTCCTGGTACACCACCACGCCGCCGCCCTCGTCCATCTGGATCTCCATCATCGCGGCCACCGCCGCCGCCAGCGCGGCTCGCTATCTGGCCGGCGCGCCCGGCCCTCCCCGGCTGCCTCAGGTCCTGCAGGCCGCGGCCCGTCGCCTCCCGCAGCTGCTGTCGCCTCAGGGCTCAGCCGCCGCCGCTGCCGAGGAAGCGCCCGTCACTCATTCGCCGGAAGTCCCGCCCTCCAGCCAGAGGGGGCGGTGCCCGCGCGCCCAGCCGCAGCCGCGACGCCAGGGGGCGCAGGGGCCGTGACGTCAGAGGAAGCCGGGCTTCGGGCCGGAAGCGCGGCTGAGTCGGGCAGACGGAGATCTCCAGGATGGTGGGATCCGCGGGGCGGCGGTGGTCTCTATCCCCAGCGCGCGGTAGCTTGAGCACGTCCCCGCCACCCTGGACTTTTGGTGACTTCGGTCGCATCTCCAGGCTCTGCACACATCGGCGACTTTAGGTGAAGGCTCAGCGCCTGCGCCTCCACCCCGGCCGCCCTGATGAGCCTGCGTTCCCTACAGCACTGCGCCCCGCTCAGTCCGCGCCCAGCGCCTCGCCTCCTAGTGCCTTCCCCACTCAGTCCGCGCCCAGCGCCTCCCCTCTCCTAGTGCCTTCCGCAGTCAGCTGGCTCCTCCCGGGATTCTGTGAATGCACCCTCAACGCCCATCTCATCCTGAAACCCAGCAGCGTGGCCTCCTTCCTTTCGCCTACTTCTCCCTAATGCACTGTGTGACTGCTTCAGATTTTCGTTGTTGTTTTTTTTTTTTTTTTTTGAGATGGAGTCTCGCTCTGTCCCAGGCTGGAGTGCAGTGGCACGATCCCGGCTCACTGCAACCTCCGCCTTCCGGGTTCAAGTGATTCTCCTGCCTCAGCCTCCGGAGTAGCTGGGATTACAGACCAGCTAATTTTGTACTTTTAGTATTTGGTATTTTAGAGACGGGGTTTCGCCATATTGGCCAGGCTGGTCTCAAGTGATCCACCCGCCTCGACCTCCCAGTGTTGGGATGACAGGCGAGAGCCACCGCGCCCGGCCAGATTTTCGGTTTCTTTTCAGCTATGTGCAATCTGTTTAACCCATCCATTGGGTTATTTCAGCGATTTTTTTTTTTTTTTTGAGACAGTGTTTCGCTCTTGTCGCCCAGGCTGGAGTGCAATGGCACGATCTCGGCTCACTGTAACCTTCGCCTCCTGGGTCCAAGCGATTCTCCTGCCTCAGCCTCCTGAGTAGCTGGGACTACTGACGCGCCATTAACGCCTGGCTTTTTTTTTTTTTTTTGTATTTTTAGTAGAGACGGGGTTTCACCATGTTGGCCAGGCTGGTCTCGAACTGCTGATCTCAAGTGATCCACCCGTCTCCCTCGGCCTCCCAGAGTGCTGGGATTACAGGCGTGAGCCACTGATTCTATTTTTGTGCTATTTGATTTCTTATATTCTAGCAGTTTTGATAGGCTCTTATACTTCCAACCACGTATTTATCTTTAAGCTTTGTGTGTGTGCCTCATAACTACAGTATCTGCAGCCTTTGCAGGTCTGATTCTGCATGTCATCCTGGTTGACTCTTGGCTCAGGCTCCCCTTTCCCCCGTTCTGAGCTACTGTCTCCAGGACTTTTGTCTCTGGAAGTGCTTGAGGCCTGAACTGAAAATGTGTTGCTCCGTAAGATTTGCACTTTATTTTGCTGGGCAGGGGGACACCATGAACCCAAGACTTTGAAACTGTTTGGGAGCCATACATGTATTGTGAATTCTGATGAAACCACATCAGTGACTGCTTAATGCTAACAGCAATGGCCACTTACTGTTTTTCACCCACTGAAATGCTCATCAGTTCAGATCCTCTCATCCTAACCTGATTGCACCTAAACAGTAACTCTCGTAGCTGACACCCTACTGATTTTTTTTTTGGTTCAGTTTTTAGAGGCAGGGTCTCACTCTGTTGCTCAGGCTGGAGGCACTGGCATGATCAGGGCTCACTTGAATTCTTAGGCTCAAGTGATCCCACCTCAGCCTCCTAAGCAGTTGGGTCTACAGGTGTGCACCACCACTGCTGGGCCAATTTTAAAAGCATTTTTGTAGAGGAGGTCTCACTATGTTACCCTGGCTGGTCTTGAACCCCTGGCCTCAAGTGGTTCTCCCCTTGGCCTCCCAAAGTGCTTAGATGATAGGTGTCAGCCACCATGCCAGGCCCTATTGTGTTTTTCACATTTTCTCCTTGCAGCATAATTTACCGTATAGATGTTCAACCATCCCACTAAGAGGTTTCAGTCTCAGATTCCAATTCCCTAGGATCCCAAGCGACTTAATTTTGCCAAATCTCCATTTCTTTTTTTTTTTTCTGAGATGGAGTCTCACTATGTTGCCCAGGCTAGAGTGCAGTGGCGCCATCTCAGCTCACTGCTACCTCCACCTCCCAGGTTCAAGCCATTCTCCTGCCTCCACCTCCTGAGTAGCTGGGATTACAGGTGCGTGCCACCACACCCAGCTAATTTTTCTAATTTTTAGTAGAGATGGGGTTTTACCATACTGGTCAGGCCGGTCTCGAACTCGACCTCAGGTGATCCACCCGCCTCGGCCTCCTAGTGTTGGGATTACAGGAATGAGCCACCGCACCTGGCCCCAAATCTCCATTTCTAAGCCTGCAAAACCGAGCCTAAAATATCCAGCTTATTAGGAATGTCAGCTAATCCATGAAAGGCGCATGGCACCGTCTCCAGCAAATAACGTGCAATAAAGGCTATGGAGAGTTGTGAGGTTCTATAAAGTGAAAATGACGCGGCCGGGCAAACAGATGTAATCTATAATTCTTCCTGGTGAGTAAGTTAGAGCAAGCTTGCATTCTGGGGGATGTTTAAAGCTTCTGTTTTACACCTTTGAGAAATCTGAGCCCTTTGAATTTCTGAGGTAGCACACTAGGAGCAATGCTACCACAGGGAGAGGCCAACAGACTTGGCCATCAACTCAATTGATTAATTATCACTACCATGATTGGGCAGATTTGTTACTTGAAGTTGGTTACAACAATGAAATTATAACAAGATGATATGCTGGGTAATTCTCGACGCTTATGGAATCATACAGGTGGTCTGCTCCTGAAAGGTGGTGCTGAATCAGAACCTCTTAGAGCTGGGCACAGTGGCTCACACCTATAATCCCAGCACTTTGGGAGGCCGAGGAGGTGAAACCCAGACTCTACCAAAAATAAAAATAAAAAATAATAATAATCAGCCAGGCGTGGTGGTGCATGCCCGCAGTCCCAGCTACTTGGGAGGCTGAGGTGAGAGGATCACTTGAGCCTGGGAGGTTGAGGCTGCAGTGAGCAGAGATTGTGCCACTGCATTCCAGCCTGGGTGACAGAATGGCTCTGTCTAAAAAAAAGAAAGAACTTCTAGTAATAGAGGAGTTGACTTCCTTTCAGATTTGGAAATATTATTTGGGATGCAACTTTTTCTCATTAAAAGACCTTAAAATGTAAGATAGGCTTGTAAAATGTAAGATGTAAGTTTCTTAAATTCAACTTTAATTTCTAAGTATCTGCCCTAATGCCT
This sequence comes from Trachypithecus francoisi, assembly GCF_009764315.1. Classification (NCBI taxonomy): domain Eukaryota; kingdom Metazoa; phylum Chordata; class Mammalia; order Primates; family Cercopithecidae; genus Trachypithecus; species Trachypithecus francoisi. The sequence continues at coordinate 113,333,088 of NW_022681460.1, forward strand.
GCTAAGAAGTCACACAGTTCCCTGTGATGTTCCTCTCATCTTCATGAGTTGAGTTTTAGAGAGCATCTTTAGATGGCACTTTGTAGCCACACATAAAACAGGAATATTTCAGTGATGGTTTTCAAGATGGTAAGGATTATGAGTGCAGAAGAAATTAAGCAGCCAGCACGGGAGGAGGCATCTACACGCTGACAGGGTGTGACCCACCAGGCACACCACAAAGATCATACAGCAAAGTTATCTGACATCAAAAGAGCCTGTGTAGTCCTGGACAAGGCACGGGGCTTGAGGTGGCAACACTTCGAGGTCTTCTTCACACCCTCACCCTGTACCAGGTGGCGCCATCCTGCATCCTTCTAGATTTGGCCAGTGCCAGGCCTCTGGAGACAGAGGAGTTGTGACTCTCAGAGGTTTCCATGCTTGCTGATGGCTTTGGCAGCCGCTAGAAATAGGAAACTTAGTGTGTCATTGCCTAGCCAGGTTCTTGGAATTCGCTCTACACCCTGTAGATGAACAAGTGAAAATGGTGTTTCAGTTAATGCGTGTTGGTTTTCTTTCTCAAGCGTTGACTTTAATCTCATCTGGCCCCGATCTAGCAGGCAGAATGGTGTGGAGCCTTCTAGAGGGGGACTCTCAGGCTCACAGTCTGAGAAGTCTACCCTGAATCCACATAATGCCTGTAAGGATATTAACTATGTCTGAGGACATATGAAAACAGCTAATACATCAGAAGGAAAGAAACTCAATTTTTTTTTTGGACACAGGGTCTTGCTCTGTGGTCCAGGCTGAAGTACAGTGGCATGATCATCACTCACTACAGCCCCTCAACCTCCTGGTCTCAAGTGATCCTCCTGTCTCACTCAGCCTCCAGAGTAGCTGGGACTACAGGCATGCACCACCACACCCGGCTAATTTTAAAAAGTTTTTTTTGTAGAGACAGGGTCCCAGTATGTTGTCTAGGCTGGTCTCAAACTCCTGAGCTCAAGTAATCCTCCCACCCTGGCCTCCCAAAGACCCAAAGACTAGAGGCCCGAGCCACCATGCCCACCTGTTTTCTTGACATGACTTGAATATGACAAGCTCTCTGCTTCTCCTCATCTATGCATTGCAAGCCAGGTCAGAGGCAGGTTAAACACCTTAAGGATATGTTAGGACAAGTGGCATACAAGGGAAAAAAACCCTTCACTTAAGTAACAGAAACAGAAAACAAAACTGGCTTATTCCCCCAATTATTCTACTCAAAGCTTTGAGAAGATTAATTCTGGCATCCTCTGGCTAAAGGCAAAACAATGAAACAAAACAGGCAAACCCTTTCAGCAAGAAGAGCTGTGGGGGAAGGGACTGTAAGGGACACACACAACTGACAGCAAAGGCTCTGAGCACATGTTTGCTAAGTTTAATTCAACTGTTACACCCCATTCTGCCTTGTAAAAATAACAAAACGCTCCTATCAAAATGACATTGTGATGTGAGTACAGGCTTTTTGTTTTGGTATAGCTCTAGAAAAATGTTGGCACCGAATGCACTTAAGAAAAGTGTTAAGGCTTAATACAAATACAGAGACAAGTCATTTCTCAATGCAGCTTAGAGGGTGAGAACAGGATGCTAGGTTTTAAACCTTCCAAATACAGGCAGTCCCCAACATACAAACATACAGAACACCTCCCAAATGCAAATGACAGCCACAGAGCAGGACTTGCATGTGCAGGAACTCCTCTTCTCCCAGTGACCAGATTAAGCACTCTGAACCCCGCCCCACAGCCTCGCAGAGGGAAAGACGGCAGGAGAGATGCGAGAAAAGTAACGTCGGGGCTCCGTCCCAGCTGCCCAGAGGCTTCTGCTAAAGTTCGTATTTTCCTCATTCCCATCTCTGGTTTCTCCCATCACCCAGAAGTCCCTGCCAGGGGCAGAAGTAAAGAGTTTTTCCTCTCACCTAGTGGACAGCAGGGGCTGGGAGAATCACAGGGCCCAGTATGGTCATGTCCTATTTCTTCCTGGCAATCTGATTTGGAATTCGTGAATCATTTTCTCAATTAAAAAAAAGAAGTTATAAATGGTAGTTCATTTCCACCATTAAACTGTTTCCTTTTAAGTTGCATTAATGACTTTGAAGCTAAACCACATGAGGTGTGTGTAGAGTCACACAGTGTTTCTTGGCTCCAAAGTCTACAGGCAATCAAAAGGGGGGAGCTGTCTTTCGTTGACAAAGCCTTGTGCAGACCCCTCAGCGTGCCAGGTGTAGGAAGGGGAGCTTGGCAGGCAGCTTCTGCAGGCACTTAAGCACTGAGAGGCAGCATGAGCCTGACTGGACATGGCTGCTGCTTTTCTAAAGTTTAATAATGATGATGTTTCTAGCACCAAGCATTAGCTTTATAGGCACTCAGAGCAAAGCTGCCACCACCCAGACATTCTCCTCTGTTAACAGATGCCCACCCAAGGACAGCATGAGAACTGAGCCTGCAGCCCTTTAGGGAGATGGGAAGGGGCTTCTGCCTGAAGATGAAAGCACCACCACCTATGCCATCCCGTAATAGCTGAGTGAGCAAAGCTCAGGGAATTGGACAGGTGTGACTTTGCTACTGAACGCTTTCATCTCCTGGCCTAAGGTCTGTAGTCTCTTCCGGAAGCTTGTTTGTGAGTTAGATCCAGAGGTTTATAAAGCTTTGTAGAGGGTGGCCTACACAGCTCTTCTTCCTCTTTGGTGTACCTGAACAATGGACTTTTTTCTGGAAAGGTGTCAGAAACAGACCAGAGTCAACAATCATTTATGTAAAGCTGGTATTTAAAAATAGCTTTTTAGATATTATTAAAGAATCCAAACCTAAGAACCCAAGGTTCCCAAGCATCTCTTCTTTCCACCAACCAATTAAGGAATAAAGACAGACACAGGAAGAACTTAAATAAGCCACTTACTTAGATGTATCTGAATAGATTTTGAAAGTCCCACAGAGGTCAGTAGGCCTCATTTATGGGAAGAACTGTGGCTTGTGAAGGGAACTGTCTACCTCATTGGAGAACAACAAAGGCCTAGACTTAAGGCTGGTAAGAGGGAAAAAGGAAGAATTCACAAGCAAAACTGGCATGTAAAGGACCAAGACCAGCCCTCTGACATGAGATCAGATCAGGCCGAGGTTTCAGACAGCAGGAACTGGGCACTTCAGAGGGTCAGGGCACCAAAAAAATCTTCCATAAAGCAAAAGACAAATAACAACTATTTGGTTTTTTGAAAGCTGCCGAGGAAGAGCAATCAAGATGTTTCAAGAAAAGACTGCAGAACAAATACACTGGGGGTAAAATGAAGTGGGGACACTGGATTCAGCAGCCGTGGTCTCCAGAACGGAAGCCGTTCTGCTAAGAGGTCAATATACCGTTAGTGTTTCTGCTTACGCCGCCTCCATTCCACAGCAGCGGCAGACAGGTTGTTTTGGTTTCTTTCAGTCATTCCTAGACATCCAATCAGCTGGCAGACTGTTGATCCAAGGACCATGCCCTGCCCCACCTCCCCACCCTCATCCCCCTTCCAGTTCCTCTCAAACCTGGACTACACACGACCGATGGTTGGGGTGCCCCATTTCATCCCCACAGAGGCACCTCCCAGCCGTCTGGAAGGCACGGGTCTCCAGGCAGCTCTCAAGACGGCCGTGGAGACGCTGAGCAGCCAGGCTCACACACGACTAACCCTCTTCCCACCCCGCTCATTTGGGCAAAAGGAAATTAAAACATTGCTACCCTATCTCTTGAGTTTCTGGTCTGGCTCCAGGTGGAGCAGTGGCTTCTCTTAGTAGAAGGAGATGCTGGATTTGCCTCCCGGCGGGTTTAGGACCTTGTTGTGAGAGCGAGGCCGCGGCCCCAGCCGGGGCTCATGGCTGTCGACTGTGGGCGTGGGCTCCTGCTCCTTGGCGAGGCCTGCTTCTTTGGCGCTGCCTTTCTCACCTGGCTGTGCTCCAGCTGGGATGCTTGTTGCTGCTGTGGGACACAAAGTTAGCACACCATCGCGTTAGAGGCAACCCGTGACCCTGACAGGCGGGCTGCGGAAATCAACAGTGTGTCATAGAGCAACTTGCAAGAAATTCACGCTGTAACTGGGAAAGAGAAGACAATACAGACAGGCTTTTCATCTGGTACCCAAGCAACTCATTGCAATTAGCAGATGCAGTTTTGAAATGGGCATAAAGTTGGGGCTTGCTACTATAAATACTCCTTGATTTCTTCCTAAGTGAATTGTTTCTTCATATTGCTTGTTAGATACCATTTCTTGCATCTCAAGCTCCCTGAGCGTGACCATGAGGAGGAGAGCAAATGTGTCCTAGCCAAGGGCTTAGCGAGGCAAAGGCAGGCCCTGTGGCTGTTACACTGGGCTTTTCTAAGGTGAATGAAATCCCACAAATCTTGGTCATTAGTTAAGGGAAATGGAGACCCAAAGGCAGAAACTGATGCCCACAGTCAGGCTAAAGGGCCGCAGGGAGAGTCGAAGTCTGCCGCTCAGCCTGAGCAGTGGCTCACTCCCGGGGGTGACCCACCATGGAGACACCCTCCCCATTCCTCATCCCTCCCTTGGGCCCCTCTCTTCTCGATTAGTTCTGCCAGCTCTGCGCTTGGCCTTGAGTGCACTGTAAGTTTGGGATGCCTGCCCTTCACTACACAGATCCGTTTCTGGGAGACGACCCCATGGCCCTGGGCCTAGGCTGATGAGCAAGACAACAAAGTCCCAAGGTTTCACCGCAGCCTTCTTCAAATGCTGAATCCTCTTGCAGTGGACACACCCGAGCTTATTTTAATCAGGAAGGTGCAGAGAAAGACTCTCTTTCATTCTCAGGGGACACAGCAGCAGCTCTTCCAGAAAGAATGAGGCCACTCAAGAGAAGGGAAAGAAAACAAAAGCTCACCTGTAAGATCCGATTGTGGTCCTTCTCCTTCATATAAGAAAACATGATCCTGCAACAGTCAAACCACCAAGTCAGGACTCACTCAGAAAATTTTACCCTCATTGAAATGGACAATGAAAACCAGGGCATATAATCTTTTAATTTACAAAAATGTTTGTGCATCTGACCTCAGTCCCTGCAAACCCTCTACAGATTATTCTGAAACAAATCTGGTATTTCATTTATCCATACATATTTCAAGATGTAGCTCTTAAAAACATCCTCTAAAAAGTAACAATAACACCCTCAAAACTGCAAATATTAATGATTCCTTAAATATCAAAGTCAATTCTCTTTTTTTTTTGGAGACAAGAGGCTTGTTCAGTCACTCAGGTGGGAGTGCGGTGCTGTGATCTCGGCTCACTGCAGCCTCTACCTCCTGGGCTGAAGCGATCCTCACACCTCAGCCTCCCGAGTAGTGGGGACTACAGGCGTGAGCCACCACACTCGGCTATTTTTTGTATTTTTTGTAGAGACATGGTTTTTGCCACGTTACCCAGCTCGTCTCAAACTCCTGGGCTCAAGTGATCTGCCTGCCTCAGCCTCCCAAAGTGCTGGGAGTATAGGCGTGAGCCACTGTGCCCAGTCTCAAAGTCAAATTTTTAAATACTTGGCATAATATTTTCAAGGTTCATCCATGCTGTAGCGTGTGTCAATGCTCCATTCCTTTAATATTCCATTGTATGGACAGACCACATGTTGTTTCCCCAGTCATCTGTGGATGGACGACTGAGTCATTCCCACTCTTGGACTACTGTGAATAATCCTGGTGCAAGGATGTAGTGTTTGACTCCTTGTTTTCAAGTCTTTTGAGTACACACTTAAGAGCAGAATTATTTGGTTATGTGGTAATCCTGCTTAATTCTGAAGAACTGGCAGTATCCACAGCCATTGCACCATTTTCCATTCCCACCAGCAATGCCTGAGGGTTCCAGTTTCTCCGCATCCTCACTAACTCTTATTTTCCATTTTTTACATCACACGATCTGAGCAGGCATGCACTGGCATCTCACGGGTTTCTGATGTGCATGTCCCCAATTACTAATGACACTGTGCATATTTTCAGGTGGTTTTTGGCTGCTTGTATCTCTTCTTTGGAGCAATGTATATTCAAGTCTACTGCCATTTCTGAATCGGGTTTGTTATTTTGTTGTTGAGTTGTAGGCATTCTTTATATATTCTGGATAGTAACCCCTTATCAAATATGATTTGCAAATATTTTCTCCCATTTTGTGGGCTGCCTTTTCACTTTTTTTTTTTGAGACAGTCTCACTCTGTCTTCCAGGCTGGAGTGCAGTGGCGTGATCTTGGCTCACTGTGCCCACTGCCTTCTGGGTTCAAACAGTTCTCCTGCCTCAGCCTCCCGAGCAGCTGGGACTACAGGCGCCCGCCACCACGCCCAGGTCCTTTTTATTAGTAGAGATGGGGTTTCACCATGTTAGCCAGGATGGTCTTGATCTCCTGACCTCATGATCCACCTGTCTCGGCCTCCCAAAGTGGTGGGATTACAGGCGTGAGCCACTGCGCTCGGCCGAATTGCTGACTTTTAGGACATTTCTGATCTGGCCAAAGTTCAGCTTGTAGTAAAGCCCCCAAAGATACTTCCCAAAGAGATGCTCTCTTGAAAATAACTCAGACAGCATGGCTGGGCACAGTGGCTCACGTGTGTAATCCCAGCACTTTGGGAGGTTGAGGCAGGTGGATCACTTGAGGCCAGGAGTTCAAGACTAGCCTGGCCAACATGGTGAAACTCCATCTCTTCTAAAAATACAACAATTAGCCGAACATGTTGGTGCACGCCTGTAATACTGGCCACTTGGGAGGCTGAGGCAGAACTGCTTGAACCCGGGAAATAGTGGCTGCAGTGAGCTGAGATCGTGCCACCGCACTCCAGCCTGGGCGACAGAATGAGACTCTGTCTCAAAGAAAACAAACAAACAAAAAAACCCAACCAACCTCAGCAGAGTCTAACGGGTCCTATAAGACTTTACAATGGAAAGAGATGTCGCTGCAGAGACGCCAGCACAAGAGAGATGTAGGGCAATCTAAACCAGGCTGGCCGCAGTCGACACTCTCATCCACTCATGTCCTCTCCTTTCTGTCTACATTTCCATTTCAATTCTTCAATGGGCCATCTTCCAGCATATAAACCGATAAATGTGCAGCAGTTTTCTAAGCTTAAGTAACTCCAGAAATGGTTACGAATTTTATTTTAAGAATTTTCTGCTTTAGGGAACGCGACCATATTTTTTAACCACAAAAAAGGTAGAAAAGTGAATAAACATATTAAAAAATATTGCTAATTATGTTAGTAATAAATCCTGGCCTTTCTTACTGACGAATGGTGGCTGCAGTAAACCCTAGAAATGTTATGCCACCACTCAAACTAATTTCCAAGCTAAGGCAGTGCAGGCTCTGGTCCTCAGGGAAGCTGAGACTGGCCTAGGCAAGTCCTCCACCATAGCCCAGGGAGGCTGCAGATCTAACTGATCCCTGCTAAGGCCATGCCCGAGGTCACATTGCTCAGGCGTTCCTCTCCTTTCCAGGTCACTTGTCTTATTCTACTGATGCCATTACTGGGTCAGAGGCGTCAGCTACGCTTTAGTCAAGTGCTGACAATCTGCACAGGTAACCAGTTGAGGACCTCAACTGTGTGGGGAAAAGCCCATCAAAAAAGAACTGTCGCTTTTCCTTTCCAAGATGAAACAGGAAGAGTGGAAGACGGACAAGGGCCCGGTTCCTCTGCTGCACATTCTGTTCCCTCTCTTCTCCGCACCCCACAGCGCTGCAGTGAGGAGCCGCCGCAGCCCGTGGGCAGTGGGCGTCCGCCACCGGCACAGGAGCAGCTTACCCCACAGCTTCAGTCAGCACAAGGCTGGACTGTTTCCTGGGTGACGCAGGGGAACTTCCAAACTCGATGACTAATGCTTTTGCATCCAGGACAATCCACATCAACCACCATGATTCTCCCTAAAAACATGTCACATCTGCCTTGGAGCCTTTTTAGAAAGAGTACCTGGCATACCTGCTGCTGCTCTGTCATGTCGGAATGCTGTCCGTACCTTGGGTTTGTTTGGGTGTGCCAAGCGTGAAGTAGCAGTCACCGGAGACCCAAAAATGTCACTGGTCTTCCCTCCAGGTGGGTTCAGGTGCTGTCGAGTCTGCACGGGCGTTGATTCGTCAAAGATACCACTTCCTTTACCCCCTGCAGAAACCATCACAGAACACTGAGCAACCAGACGTCCATCGCACCCCCCACACCTGCAGGGCTTTACAGACCTCCTCTCATAGTAACCCCTAGTGCCAGCCCTGAGCTCCAGGCCAACAGGGCAGGATGCTCAGACCGAAACCCCTGAAGATCTATGTCAAAACCACGGCTGTATCAGGGGCCTGCCTGCAGCCCTCATGTCTAGAACTGAGCTGATCTAGGCTGGCCTCTAGAGGTGAGATGGCATCCAACTGCAGATTTTCCCTCAAGAATTTCCTTAACTTTGAACACTTCAATGCTTTCCTGTTGGTGCTGGTCACAAAACCCATGAAGAGTTCTTCAGTAGATTAAAAATAAACAGCTAAATGTTTAAGTCCCCAGATAGAGTTTTGAATTTAATAACATGCCCTATTCAAGGGAAATCTGCCACCCTGAAAATATTTATTAGTCATTCTTCTGACCTCATTCTGGCCAGTACTTCCAGCGACTAGATATGTCAGCAAATTACAGACACGTAACATCTTTGTTGCCAACTGTAAGTGACTTGATAAGCCATAATGAAAGTGTGCATCTAAGATGTAACTTCCTAGTAGCAGGTGACTAAGGGATAGATGTTCAGCATAAATGCCTGTGCCCAATGTTCTACAGAAAGATGGCTACCCTGTGGGACCAACGGACCACCTGTTCACTCAGCAAACACCAAGCACCCGCTTTTGATAAAGTGCTAAACGGAGGTTGGTGTCATTAAAATCATGCCCCTGGTGCACCAAGAACTTATAATCTAAGAGGAAAGATGATGCATTCTGCTAACTTGCTGTGTGATCCTGTGAAAGTTACTTGGCCTTTGTGTGTCCCACAGTCCTCATCTGTGGAATGGGGATAATAAAAGGACTCCCTCACAGGACTGGAAGAAAGCTCAGTGAGTTACTGTAGCCGTATGTCAAATGCTTACAACAGTGCCTGGGATGGAAATAAACATGTTAGCCCTATTTTCTTTTTTTTTTTTTTTTGAGACGGAGTCTTGCTCTGTCACCCAGGCTGGAGTGCAGTGGCGCGATCTCGGCTCACTGCAACCTCCACCTCCCGGGTTCATGCCATTCTCCTGCCTCAGTCTCCCAAGTAGCTGGGACTACAGGCCTCCGCCACCGCGCCCGGCTAATTTTTTTTGTATTTTTAGTGGAGACGAGATTTCACTGTGTTCACCAGGATGGTCTCCATCTCCTGACCTCGTGATCCACCTGCCTCAGCCTCCCAAAGTGCTGGGATTACAGGCGTGAGCCACCACGCCCAGCCGTTAACCCTATTTTCTATGCACTCATAAAGAGGTATCTATATGCATTGTCCAGTGAAAACACAAGGATGCAGACCATCCATACAGCATGCAATGTTTTCATGTAAAAGCGGGGGGTGTTCTTATTTGCTTTTATCTGAAGAAAAGCAGTTACCTACAGGGGATACTGACATGTGTGAAGAAACAGGACTGCGGGAATGCAGGAGCTCAACACTGCTTAACACAGTCTCCTTTTTTTGTTTACAGAGTTTTGATCTTTTGCATTTTCTTTTTTTTCCTTTTTTTTTTTTGAGATGGAGTCTCGCTCTGTTGCCCAGGCTGGAGTGCACTGGTGCGATCTGGGCTCACTGCAAGCTCCGCCTCCCGAGTTCACGCCATTCTCCTGCCTCAGCCTCCCGAGTAACTGGGACTACAGGCGCCTGCCACCTCGCCCGGCTAGTTTTTTGTATTTTTTTAGTAGAGACGGGGTTTCACCATGTTAGCCAGGATGGTCTCGATCTCCTGACTTCGTGATCCGCCCGTCTCGACCTCCCAAAGTGCTGGGATTACAGGCTTGAGCCCCCGCGCCCGGCCGATCTTCTGCATTTTCTGTTCTCGAAAAATTAAATTTTGTAAATTGATTTATTTAACTTAAAGAGAGTTTATTCATGTGTAATGACTGAGGACAGCCCACCTGGAAACACCAACTCCAAAGGAATGGAGTCAGTGTTCTGAAGTAGGGACATTAAGAGTTTCATTTATTGTAATCCCAGCACTTTGGGAGGCCGAGGCGGGCGAATCACAAGGTCAGGAGATCGAGACCATCCTGGCTAACAAGGTGAAACCCCGTCTCTACTAAAAAAATACAAAAAACTAGCCGGGCGAGGTGGCGGGCGCCTGTAGTCCCAGCTACTCGGGAGGCTGAGGCAGGAGAATGGCGTGAACCCGGAGCGGAGCTTGCAGTGAGCTGAGATCTGGCCATGCACTCCAGCTTGGGTGACAGAGCGAGACTCCGTCTCAAAAAAAAAAAAAAAAAGAGTTTCATTTATATAGGCAGGGACAGAGGAGCTTTTAGCAGGACTACAACTTTTTTCACACACAGTTAGTGTATAGTTACAGCAATCTGGTTACAGGAAAAAAATACATTTTTAACGGTTACTTCCTAGTGTTAACAATCCACACTGCTCCACAGAAGCAACCAGATGAAGAGCCCATGCCTGCTCGTGTGGAGATGAGGCTCGGCTGGGGGTCTGTGCACCTGCTCATCTTCAGACCCTCTTGAGGGCCCCACTGCTGGGGTGGGGCCTAAAGCAGGGTGGCTTTCTGGGACACCAGTTCTAGGAGCACAGAGCGCATTGACAAGGAGGACTGTAACAGAGTACAGCAAGTGGGGGCTCGGGTGGGAGTGTGTCTGCCTTTTGCAGGTGGTAACAGAACATCTGGGGATATGTGGGACCCGCCCTGCAGAAAAATGTGTACATTTTTCATATGACTTCATGGTGTTTATAAACCTTCTGAACCTCAGCCATGGACCTCCCAGGGACCCACAGTCCCCAAGCTTGAAACCCCTGGCCAGGGAAAGCAGCACAGCACAGTGGGGAGAGTGTCCTGTGGCCAGACTGCCTGGGTCAGAGTCTCTGCTCAGCTGCTCATTAACTGTGAGACTCCGGACAAGTTATGTCAACCTTCTTTCATCTCCATCTTCTTAACTGTAAAAAGGTAACAAACAGTCCAAGTGCATCGGCTCACACCTGTAATCTTAGCACAACGGGAGGCCAAGGTGGGAGGACTGCTTGAGTCCAGGAGTTCAAGACTAGCCTGGGAAACAAGTGAGCGCTTGTCTCTGCAAAAACATTTTAAAATTAGCCTGTGGTCCTGCTACTCAGAAGGTTGAGGTGGGAGGATTGCCTGAGCTCAGAAGTTGGAGACGGTGAGCTGTGATTCTGCCACTGCACTGAAGCCTGGGTGACACATTGAGATCCTGTCTCAAAAAACCAACAAAACAAAATAAAGTGATAAATAATAATACCTACCTAGGGTCACCGGTGAGGCTTAAACAAGTAAATTCAGGTGAAGTGGTTAGAACAGTCCTGGCCTGCTGAGTAAGCCCTTGGCAATGCTGCGGGGCTGTGTCAACAAGCACGTCAGGACCCCAGGGCGGGGCGGAGAAACTATGTGTGCAACCCCAGTCCCACTGCATTGTTCCTGGCTGTGCTACAACAGCTTACTTTTTTTTTTTTTTTTTTAAACGTGACTCCAGCTTTTTCAAATAGAAGATAGTTTTTGGCCAAAGACACCACTCATTTTAAAAAAAATAAACTGTGAAAGATAACACAGAAAAGTCTGAAAGACATTAACTATCACAAATAACTACAGGGTAGACACCAGGTAACCACTGCCCAGGTCATTGAGAACAGTGCCCGTTCCCAGAAACTCCTGTGTTCCTTCCCGCTCACCCAAGGTTACCACACTCCTCAATTTTGTGGAAACCACAAACATTTTTACCACGTATACGTGCAACCCCAAACAATGTACCTCTGCTTCTGACCTTCTTAACTAGGAGGTCATACTGCATATGTCTATTACCATTTTACTTGAAAAATAAATTCAGCTTTGAAGCAAGAAAACATGCCTAAATTCACTAATAATTGAGGATAACCTCGAGAGATGTTTTCTCCTCCTGCTAGATTTTCGATTTCCAAGGGCTCTGTGTTATTTTGTTTTTAAAAATATCATTTATTTATTTGGGAGATTGGGCCCCGCTATGTTGCCCAAGCCAGTTTCAAACTCCTGGGCTCAGGCAATCCTCCCACCTCAGCCTCCCAAAATGCTGGGATTATAGGCATGAGCCACCGCACCTGGCCTACAAGATTTGTTTTAAAAAGCAAAACTAAAAGATAAATACTGTTGGTGCAAATAAGCACATACACAAGATAGGTAAACACCGGGCAATGCCTTGAAAAACTGGTTGGAAATATCTATCCATATTTTAAACTCATATACCATCTGATCCACCAATTCCATTTTGAAAAATTTATCCCAGTGGATACATTCAGGAGGTCAGTTTAAGGCATGGAATCTGGAGTCAGAAAAACCCCGATTCAAAGGCTAGCTCTGCTACTGACTAGCTTGGGATTTATGCATGCCAGTGACCTTTTCCGAGCCTCAGTATCCTCCTCTGTGAAAGGAGCAAAACCACCTACTCCTAGTTACAGCAAAGACCAAATGAAAAATACACATGTAAAGCACTCAGCACAGCCCCCGGTAAATATTAACAATTCATAGATGTCCGTCATCAATGCTAGAAGAAGAAAAACAATTCACGGAACATCTAAACCAGGCGACCAACAAAGAACACACAGACTACCGAAGATTCACTGAAACCCTAAATGGGAATTGATAAATGTTCGATGGCTATGATGTGGTCTGTTACACACACACTCAGCCTCTGCATACTTTTCTCAATCAGGCCGTGTAACTAGAGGGCTGTGGGGCTAGGTCTGTGTGACGAAATGTAGAAAGAGGGCAGGACTCCAGATCTCGTTGGGTGGTGACCAGTTTCCCTTTCAGGCTTCCCTTGATAATACATCACAAACTGTCTTCGAAGAACACTGGAGGGATAGAAAAACTCCCAACAACCGTGAGAAGGACTGTGAGAAGCAGGAACCTGGCATGGGGCCCCATGATAGCTGACACCACACACTGTGACCGGGAGTGGAGGCTGGCTCACCAGCTGCAAGGGGCTGGGCTCCCCCCGGGCATGAGACTATGTGGAATGGGCAAAGTAGTACCACCTGCCTTCCACAGAGCACTCTAGAGACAGCTCCAGACATGATTCTGCTGAGTAGCGGCCAAGTGAGCAGACTCGTACACCTGGAAACGCCTCAGTTAGGATTCTGTCTTGCATGGGATGTATTTTATTCTGCTATCCTTTCTAAAAAGGACACGCAGGAGTCCTTGGGCCTAAATTCATAAACCGGAAACAATGAGAATGTTAGTCACTTAATAAAAAACACTCACTTCTCTAACTACATCCAAAAAAGCAACCAAACAGACCAAAAACAACAACAACAACAACAACAACAAAAGGCAAGCAGCAAACCTAGCTTCGGCTGGGCACAAAGGTGCATGTCTGTAATCTCAGCAATTTGAGAGACCGAGGTGAGCAGATGGCTTGAGCCCAGGAGTTCCAGACCAGCCTAGGCAACATGGTTAAACCCTGTCTCCACAAAAAATACAAAAAAACCTAGCTAAGCATGGTGGTATACGCCTGTAGTCCCAGCCACTCAGGAGGCTGAGGAAAAAGGGTCACCTGAGCCTGGGAAGTCAAGGCTGCATGCAGTGAGTCATGATGGTGCCACTGCACTCCAGCCGGGGCGACAGAGTGAGACCCTGTCTCCAAACAGAAAAAAAAACAAAAGAAAAAACCAGCTTCTGGATCTACTACTTTTTTTCTCTACATTTGGTCAGGAAATATTGGTACCCCAAAACTGGGTAAGGTCGGGAGTGGATCTGGCTCTGATTCAGGACCTGCCTGACACAATGACACCTGAGCATGGCCTCTCAAACCTTCTAAGAATGGAAGAGACTGCGCTTTCCCCTCCTGTACAGACAGGGGAAAGCCATTCAGGTAACCTCCACTGTGTGGTTATTCAACTGGACAGTCTATCAGCCAAGAGAAACCTTTTTGTTTCTCTTTTTTTGAGACGGAGTCTAGCGTGATTTTGGCTCACTGCCACCTCCGCCTCCCGGGTTCAAGTGATTCTCCTGCCTCAGCCTTCTCAATAGCTGGGATTATGGGCGTGTACCGCCACACCCAGCTAATTTTTGTATTTTTAGTAGAAATGGAGTTTCGCCATGTCGGCCAGGCTGGTCTCAAACTCCTGACCTCATGATCCACCCGCCTCAGCCTCCCAAAGTGCTGGGATTACAGGCATGAGCCACTGTGCCCAGCTGATAAATCTTTTTCTTTTCTCTTTTCTTTTTTTTTGAGACGGAGTCTCGCTCTGTCACCTAGGCTGGAGTGCAGTGGTGCGATCTCGGCTCACTGCAACCTCTGACTCCTGGGTTCACACCATTCTCCTGCCTCAGCCTCCTGAGTAGCTGGGACTAAAGGTGCCCGCCACCACGCCCGGCTAATTTTTTTTTTCTTTTTTTTTTTTTTAGTAGAGTTGGGGTTTCACCATGTTAGCCAGAATGGTCTCAATCTCCTGACCTCGTGATCCGCCAGCCTCAGCCTCCCAAAGTGCCAAGAAACCTTTTTCAAAGAGTCCCTCCCACTGTAACCACTAGGAGGTGGGGTAAATACTGAAGAACTATGTAGATGTGTGCTAGATCAATTCTTCCTTGTTAAGAGTTTCAATCCCACTGATAATCTGATTAAAAACACTTTCCCTCCCTAGGAAAAATGTTTAAATGCACAATTTGCACATAATTTCAGGAATCTCAAGGGGGTCGATGGAACAACTGGGAGCGGCTCCCTGGCAGGAACCAGAAGCCCTTGTCCACCTTTGTGTCCTCAGTGCCTGCATTCAACCAAAGTCTCGAGAACAGATGGAGAATTCAAGACTACTCAAGCCACCTTCAAGAGAGAAAGTACAAATCAGAACATTTTCATTTTGGAAGAACTCTGATGACAAGTAATTACCTGAACCAGAAAATATGGGAAAGGATCAGTATAAAGAAACAGAAAATATTTTCAAAAGAGAATCGTAGAGGCCAAAGGATGAAGGATTTCCAAAGGCCCATACCTGGAGGATTTGTCCTCTTGGGTATGTTCTGAGGTTCTTCTGTTGGTCCAAAAATATTAGATGCCATCCTATTAGGCCTGCTGGAAGGAGTAGCTTCTTCTGGACTTCCAAAAAGATTGCTCGATTCTCCTCCTGGGGGCTTCATGGCCCTATAAGCACAGAGTACATGCCAATTACTGATGGCAGACCTGAAAGCTTGTCACTGTGCAAGGATTTTGGCACAACTAGACAGGGTAAAAGTATTCTTTTTTTTTCTTTTTGAGACAAGGTCTTATTCTGTCACCCAGGCTGGAGTGCAGTGACGTGATTTTGGCTCACTGCAACCTCTGCCTCCTGGGCTCAAGTAATCCTCCCACCTCAGCCTCCTGAGTAGCTGGGATTACAGGCACCCGCCACCACAGCTGGCTAATTTTTTGTATTTTTAGTAGAGATGGGGTTTCTAAATGTTGCCAAAGTTAGTCATCTCGAACTCCTAAGCTCAAGTGATCCGCCCACCCTGGCCTCCCAAAGCGCTGCGATTACAGGTATGAGCCACCACACCCAGCAAAAGTATTTTCTTAACATCTACTAAGAAATCACACACCACCATTAGTTAATACTGGTATGACTAGTTTACAGATGTCAGACTTTTCTTACTGCTCTTTAGGTTCCCAAAGTATTCTTTTTTTTTTTTTTTTTTTTGAGATGGAGTCTTGCTCTGTTGCCCAGGCTGGAGTGCAGTGGCACAATCTTGGCTCACTGTAACCTCTGTCTAGTGGGTTCAAGTGATTTTCCTATATTTGCCTCCCGAGTAGCTCAGATTATAGGTGTCTACCACCACACCTGACTAGTTTGTTTGTTTGTTTTTGTTTTGTTTGAGACGGAGTTTCGCTCTTGTTGCCCAGGATGGAGTGCAATGGCTCGATCCTGGCTCACCGCAACCACCGCCTCCTGGGTTCAAGCAATTCTCCTGCCTCAGCCTTCTGAGTAGCTGGGATTACAGGCATGCGCCACCACACCTGGCTAATTTTGTATTTTTAGTAGAGACGGGGTTTTGCCATGTTGGTCAGGCTGGTCTCAAACTCCCGACCTTGGGTGATCCACCTGTTTCAGTCTCTCAAAGTGTTGGGATTACAGGTGTGAGCCACCGCACCCGGCTCTTGAAACACTTTTTATTGCAAAACTCAAACTTAAAAACTAATAAGGAATTGCCCCAAAGCTCTATTCCCAGAGCATCTTCTATATTCGCAAACCCGTAAAACGCTGAATTCAGAACAACTGGAAAAACTTTTTAAATGCATTTGAGAAAGGCTTACTGAAAGTGAGATTTAAACCAGCGAGTGGCTCATGCTCTTTCACTGTTCCTAAGCGAAGGGACTGTCTGTGATCCCAGACGTTTAGAAACAAAGTCAGACCTCTGTATCCATGGGCTCTGCTTCCATGGATTCAAGCAACCTCAGATCAAAATGTCAGAAATATAAGGATGGTTGCATCTATACTGAACATCTATATACTACTTTTCTGTCATTATTCCCTAGGTAATACGGTATAAGAACTATTTGCATAGTATTAGGTGTTGCGAGAAGTCAGGGACCCCGAACGGTATTACGTGTAACCTTGTAACCTAGAGATGATTTAAAAGCACATGGGAGGATGTGTATAGGTTATATGCAAACACTACACCACTTTATATCAAGGACTTACACATCCTTGGATTCCGGTATCCTGGGGGTCCTGGAACCAACTCCCGCAAGATACCCAAGGATGACTGTACTTTAAATTACAGGGCTCAACATCACACAAAAACTATGACATGAGGTTAGATCTCACTGGACAGCTTTGCAAACACTGACCACTCAAGGTTTAGTTAACAAAAATAACACTTTCTCCTCAAAAGAGCTAGAAAGAGCTTTGAGGGCTCCTCGTGATTGGATGTGAATGGAATTCTCAGATCTCCTGCAGGAAGGCAGAGAGTGCCTCAGTCTCCGCCTGCAGAGACCCACGGGCTGGCTACTCTACCCTAAAAGCCAAGCGTGTGCTGGCAGACCTCTGAAGTGGTGCCCAGGGCCCCTGTCCACCCAGGAGGTTGGGGGAGGTGGATGCCAAACTTCCTGTCAGCAGTCGCCATTTCCTGGAGGATTTGAGGAGGGAGAAAAAAAGACAGGTACACTGGAGAAAAATTATTTTTTAAAATACAAAAATTAGGCCGGGCGCGGTGGCTCAAGCCTGTAATCCCAGCACTTTGGGAGGCCGAGACGGGCGGATCACGAGGTCAGGAGATCAAGACCATCCTGGCTAACATGGTGAAACCCCGTCTCTACTAAAAAATACAAAATAGCCGGGCGAAGCGGCGGGCGCCTGTAGTCCCAGCTACTCGGGAGGCTGAGGCAGGAGAATGGCATAAACCCGGGAGGCGGAGCTTGCAGTGAGCTGAGATCCGGCCTCTGCACTCCAGCCTGGGCGACAGAGCGAGACTCTGTCTCAAAAAAAAAAACAAAAAACAAAACAAAACAAAAAAAAAACAAAATACAAAAATTAGCCAGGTGTGGTGGAATGCGCCTGTAGTCCCAGCTACTCGGGAGGCTGAGGCAGGCTTGAGCCCAGGAGGTCAAAGCTGCAGTGAACCATGATTGCATCACTGTACACCAGCCTGGGCGAAAGAGTGAGACCTTGTTTCAACAAAAGGAAAAAAAATAAAGGGTGGTTGCGGGGGGTGACTTAACAAGATTTTAGGTGAGGTGCTCTGATAGTGGCCATAAGGCCATCTGACTTCCATATCCATTTTTGAATTACACAGCCCTGGTAATTCTGCATGCTTTCTTTTTGAGACGAAGTCTCGCTCTTGTTGCCCAGGCCAGCATGCAACAGCACAATCTCGGCTCACTGCAACCTCCACCTCCTGGGTTCCAGCAATTCTCCTCCCTCAGGCTCCCAAGTAGCTGGGACTACAGACGCCCATCACCATGCCCGGCTAATTTTTCTATTTTTAGTAGAGACGGGGTTTCACCATGTTGGCCAGGTTGGTCTTGAACTTCTGACCTCAGGTGATCCACCCACCACAGCCTCCCAAAGTGCTGGGATTACAGGCATGAGCCACTGCGTCTGGCCTATTTTATTTTTTTGAGATGGAGTCTTGCTCTGTTACCAGGCTGGAATACGGTGACGCGATCTCAGCTCACTGCAACCTCCACCTCCCGGGTTCAAGCAATTCTCCTGCCTCAGCCTTCCAAGTAGCTGGGATTACAGGTGCGCATCACTGTGCCTGGCTATTGTTTTGTATTTTTAGTACACATGGGGTTTCACCATGTTGGCCAGGCTGGTCTCAAACTCCTGACATCAAGTGATCCGCCTGCCTCAGCCTCCCAGAGTACTGGGATTATAGGCGTGAGCCACTGTGCCCAGCCAATTCTGCATGATTTTTCTTGACTAGTGTAGCAGGTCTATACATGCGTGGGTCTCTATAGTTCTCTCTTTGGAAATAAGGGATGAAGGTCTGTAATCTTTAGAACTGAACAGAATTTATCATCAAGTCTCATGTGAGCTGAGCATGAGCTATAATTCCTTTTACTGACTTATTTGAAACATGGCTCTTCTCTCAAGCCCTCAAGGTGCCACAAACTGTCAGATCCAATTCCAGGTAGACTCGCCTTGACTGCAAGCTCTCTAGGACTCTTTCCTGACCCCACACTCCCTGCATTCACAGTCTCCTGCCTCCTCTGCCTTTCACCCTTGCTTCCGTTCAACCTGCACATTTCTTGAGCACCACCACTGGCAATCCTTCCCCAGACGCTGTAGATGGAGGAAGGAGCAAGTCCTCACCCCGGAGGAGCTTCAGGTTTAAACAGGAGAGCTGGAGCTATCACAGGTGGTTTCAGGGACAGGAGAGCTGGAGCTATCACAGGTGGTTTCAGGGTCCGTGTGAGTGATGTGACAGACACCAGGTGCCATCAGGGCTCCAAAATTCGGAAGAGGTGAAACCCAAATTGAGTCTGTGGCCTCCATGTGGAAAGGGTACCAATGGGCGCAGGAGGTGAGTGGTAGTTACTTGAAATGACTAGTGTTACTTTGGGGTGAAATACAATATTTAACATTGTTCTATGTGCTTTTCTGAATTTTATTTGAAAACAAGCAAAGAAAAAAAAGTGGTACCAAAGAATGTTTTAGCAGAAATGATGGCACATACAGACCCAGCCCCAGGGAAGGGGCAGCGGCCATCTCGATCACAAAGGCAACAGGTCCTGCTGCAGGTTTCACACAGACTGCAGGACTGGGCTGCCTCAAAGGGGTCTCGGATGAATGGAACTGAGTGTTCAATAGACCTTTCAATCAAAACAGCCCAACAACAATGGCGCAGTGTGGCCTTCTCTAGGCTACAGGCACACTTACCACCATGACACTAGTAGGGGGAGGGGAATGCTAGAACTCACACATTTGGGGACAAATTCACAATGTGGGTGGGGGGTGCTTCCCAATTGTTTTTGCCTCTTGTAGTACCCCTTCAATATATTTCAGTGAAGATATTCAAAACACACAACAGAAACTCAAGTGCACAGGAGAAGAAAAACTTCACACAGCTGGAGTGGACTGCAGCACTGGAGAGGGAGGGAAAACCTGTGTGGTCCTCCTTGGTGGGGGGGTCTCCACGCTCCTGACCCTCTCTAACAGTTCATCCCCGAGTTTCAGAAAGGATTAGGGGACTGGTCAGTCTTAAAGAGAAGCAGTGAGAAATAAACTCAGATTAAATTCCTTACAAATATCAATGTTACAGCTTAAAGGAAGATCTCAGGTTAATCATGGCTAAAGCATAATGCTTTTACAAAATCCCTTTAACACAAGATAATCCCTCAGTAAGAAAACAAGAGATGTAAGGTCTCAAGAGAGGAAAACCTGGCTGGGTAATCTTACAGACACCACTTCATTCCCTTCACAGCAAAACAAAGTGTGACGCTTACAAGGCACCCGCCCTGCAACTCAACCCCATTCAGATGAATGGCAAACGTGCAACTTCCAGTGGACCCCAAGCAGAAGCTTCCAGTGATATCTCATCATTCCAGTTCAGACCAGCTTTCCTTCCTCACCATCCTAAAAGGAAGATCTTTCTCCCTTTCCCAACATCCTGTCCAGAAACGAATCTCCCAAAGTAGTGTGAATCTGACTTTAGCATCGCACCTCTGCAGCTAACTTGTGGAGTGTGCTAGTCAACATAAGATATCGGTGTCACTCAAGGTGATAATAAACACCATTATTTACTGGGCAGCCAGTGCCAGGCGGCACAAACAAAAAGAAACGTACTAAATGCACACAACTGGGACAGGGCTGGGGACACAGTTCCTCACGCCACTGGTGTGGGTGGTGCAAAACCCTGGCCATCAGGAATCAGAAACCAGAAACCAGATGTGCTCTGAGCACTCGAGTGTAAACTTCTGGGCCCACATTGGTGCAGACCTAGGTGTGAGAAATAATCACTGTTACATGGATTAAGGGCTGTTTTTTTTTGAGACAGAGTCTCACTCTGTCATCCAGGCTGGAGTCCAGTGGTGTGATCTCGGCTCACTGTAAGCTCCACCCCCCGAGTTCACACCATTCTCCTGCCTCAGCCTCCGGAGTAGCTGGGACTACAGGCGCCCACCACCACAACCGGCTATTTTTTTTGTATTTTTAATAGAGACGGGGTTTCACCGTGTTAGCCAGGATGGTCTCAATCTCCTGACCTCGTGATCCACCAGCCTTAGCCTTCCAAAGTGCTGGGATTACAGGCGTGAGCCACCGTGCCCAGCCAGGGCTAATTATTTGGTTACAAGTATTACTGAATACTGACCTAACTCCCTCAAAACTAAAGGGTTTTTTTTTTTTTTTTTTTTGAAATGGAGTCTTGCTCTGTCGCCCAGGCTGGAGTGCAGTGGCATGATCTCGGCTCACTGCCACCTCTGTCTCTGGGTTCAAGTGATTCTCCTGCCTCAGCCTCTCCAAGTAGCTGGGACTACAGGCACACGCCACCATGTCTGGCTCATCTTTGTATTTTTAGTAGAGACGGGGTTTCACCATGTTGGCCAGGCTGGTCTCAAACTCTCAACCTAAGGTGATCGCCCACCTCGGATTCCCAAAGTGCTGGGATTACAGGCGTGAGTCACTGCGCCTGGCCAATCTAAAGGGTTTTTAATTTTAGCAAGTTGGAGCAATTCTTTTATTTAGTATTTATTCGATATAGTATTTGTCTTCACTTGATCTTAGCCAAAAGACCGAGAAGCAACACAGTATTTGTCTTAACCGCCACGGCACACACATTCTCTTCTACTTCTCCCGCGAGGCTGTGCCACAGAGGGGCTCATCATACAGAAAACCTCAGGCATGTGAAGACCCAAACTTCACAATGCAAGCTCACTGCTTCAGTGGACGAAAGACCCTGTAAGCTCTGTCACTCTAATTTATGTGAGTCCCAGTACCCAAGGAGTGCTTTAAAAGTTCAAAAACACGAGAAAAGTGTGCTGAGCGTTCCTGGCTGTAAAACATGAGTCAGGAAATCTTTGTCCCAATCCACTTCTTCCCACAGCGAAGCCCAGGAGCGCCACCCACCTTCCCAGGTTGAGGATTAAAGGAGACAGAACTGACTTCCCCAGACACCCTGGCACTTTCCACAGGAAGCGGACTCACATGAACTAGTGGAAGCGCGCCCATGGGCATGGCACAGGCCACACACACCAGGGACACGGGCAGGGAACACGGCCACACACACATGAAGGGGGGCACCGCCAGACACACCCCACAAACACACCGCCGCACACCCCCTTAGGGACACCCACCCCCCAGGGAACATGGACACGCACCCCACAGACTGGGCCGCACCCACGGGCACACCCCACCCCCGGGGAACCCCCCACGGAACGCACCCCACGGAACGCGGACGCCCAGGCGCGAGGGAGCGCAGCCCGCCCTCCACACAGCTTTGTTCCCAGAGCCCGGGCGCCCCTCCCCGCCCTCGGCCTCGGTCGCGGGCAGCTCTCCACAGCTCGGGCCTCGGCGAGCAGCCCCTCGGGCTTCGGGCCTCAGTCGGGCGGCGGCGGCGCAGAGAGGCGGGCGGCGGCCCTGGGGGCCTCTGTGAGGTCGCGTCGCCCCCTCAACCCCACCCCAACCCCACGCAACTCGTGGAGGCCCAGGGCTCGACCGCTCCCGCCACGTGGTCGCGCTTCCCGCCTGCCTCCCGTGTGCCCCGCGCCGCACCTGGAGCCGGCGCGGCCGCCCTCGCTCTCCGGGCCCCGGAACATGTCGACCGCCGCCACCCTCAGCTCGCCGCGCGCCGTTCCCGCCCGCCCAGCACAGGTACCCAGGCCGCCCGCCAGCGCCCATTGGGCGCCAAGACGCCAATCATCCCTCCGCAGCCTATCGGGGCACGGCCCCGTCCCTCACGCCCACCCCCCGACTACTTAGGCTTTGAACGGCCGGCGCCGCGCCCGCAGCCGATTGGGGAAGGCGACGCCGCTCCCGGAGTTGGGAGCTCGCATTGGGCGGCGGGCTGGGCGGGCCCTGCGGCGGCCGCGCCCTGGGGAGGAAGCCCGGCCTGGGGGAGCCCGCGCGCCCATCGCCGGGCCTCACCTGGGCCGCACCTGCCGACCAGGGACGGCCGCACAGGCGCGCGGCCCTGAAGAACAGGCACAAACGACAGGCCTTAGATCAACATTAGTATGTATTTATGCACAATAAAAACATTTACAAGTTGAACTGGAAATTTAAACAGAAGTTTAACAGCTCTTATTATATTAAATAACCAAAACACCTTTTATTCCCAAAATTGGTAAAGAATAAATAATATAATTTACAATATGGTACAAAAAATAACCAGGAAAGGCAGGCATTCTGCTTTATACATACACTGTATATGCATATTTATAATCTATAAAACAAATTCACATCTGAAACGAGCGGAGGCCTCGCTATGGCTTAACCGAGAAGGGAGAGAAGCGGGGCGGGGCGCGGGAGGCAGGGGCAGGGGCTTGGCTCCCCACACCTCACCCACCCCAAGGACAGGCAGCCACTGTGATGTCAGGAGAGCGCTGACAGCCGCGAAGGGTGCGCTGTGGGTTTCTTTCCTTGGTTGAAAATTACTCTTTCCTTGCTTTCTTTTTTTTCCTTGAGACCGAGTTTCGCTCTTGTCGCCCAGGCTGGAGTGCAGTGGCGCGATCTCGATTCACCGCAACCTCCACGTCCGGGGTTCAAGCAATTCTCCTGCCGCAGCCTCCCGAGTAGCTGGGATTACAGGCATGCGTCACCACGCCCAGCTAATTTTGTATTTTTAGTAGAGACAGGGTTTCTCCATGTTGGTCAGGCTGGTCTCATACTCCCGACCTCAGGTGATCCAACCACCTCAGCCTCTCAAAGTGCTGGGATTACAGGCGCAAGCCACTGTGCCAGGCCTCTTTCCTTGTTTTCTTAACACAAAGTGTCAAATTTCCTGACAAATGCATCGGCCAGAGCTCAAGGTTTAAAGAGAAAACACAACTGTCTTCCTCCTCCCTCGCTCCCTGTGTCTTATGCCCCACAACTTTCTTTGCAGAAGAAATTTTGAATTCAATGCTGTGATCTAATTAAAGATGCTATTAAACTAAAGAGGTTATCCACCAGAAACGAGGCCATGGCCTCTCATGCCCAGAACCTGGAGGCACGGCAAAGCAAGGAGGCCAACCACAGAAACGCCGCCAAGACCCCCCACCTGAGCTGGCACCCTACAGCTACAAGATACAGAAGAACAGAACAGCCAGGAAGCCACGAACTAGGCATCCCCAGGCACGCAGTGCCCGCTCATCACACACATCCACACCACCATCAAGGCCAGAGGACTAACTGCCCTGGACCACAGATGCTCTGTCCCAATCTCCAGAAAAGGCGAATCAGCAAAGATCCCAGACAACGAAAGAGGGATTCGGGAAAGCGTTTTCTAAGAAACTGATCTCATCTTAATTACAGCATGCTCAAATGCACAAAGGAAGCCACTGGCTCACACTGAGACGATCACTGCTTCTGTTGGAAAGGCAGAAGATGCAGGAAGTCTCTGTTTGGATCTTTTGAAAATTCTAGCCTTTAACAGTTGCCTATGTTTGTATATAAATATTCATTTAGGCCCGGAGAAAATGCATCCATTGTTTTCCTGCAACAAATGACACCATTTTCCCTTAATGTGGCAAGGAAATGCGTATCACCTGTCTAGTTTAATAGAGAGGCAGAATCCTCTAGAACTCTGTCAGCTTTATTACAGGAGACGAGTCAGCCCATCCTCCTCCCTAACCCATCTCCCCACTGGATGGCAATGGCTGCAGTCGGCTGCTCCCACGAGTCCACGCTGGAACACCAAGTGGTACGTGCTGTCTAAAGAGCCTACAAAAGCAGATCCTGACCTCCAAAACTTCACCCCACTTAGCTGTCAGGGGGTAAAAGGTGCCCTGACAAGCAGTTCACAAACCCTCCTGTCCCTGGCAAAAGCGCACGCAGCTCAGTGCTGTTAGGACTTGGCATCCCTGGTCCAGCCTGTGGGAGTATGAGAAAGCTAGCAGTGGTCTGAACTCAGCCTGGTATCCTAACCCTCTAGAGACGCAGCAAAGCCAGATACACAGAGGGAGATCTCCTTGTCTTCTCTGGCTCAATGAGATGCTAATTTCGGAAGCTCATATATTTAGCACAAAACACAAGCGCTGTGGTTCAAACACTGCTGTCTCTCTCCCAATCAAGGGGCACGACGTTTCTTTTTTCACCCCCAAGAGGTTTGGAACTGTTTGCTTAAGATCTCATGCCAAGGTCTGAAGGAGGAAAGCCAGCTCAGGCAAGAGCTCTAAGAAAAACTCGTGAGACAGAAGAAGGAAGCTCTTGCCTGGAAGTCCACTGTCCTCTCCACGTCCTCCCCTTGGTGCAGTGCAGGGCCTGCCTGTGGTCTACAGTGGCTGTGGTGGGCTGGTGAGACTGCAGGACAGAGGGCATCCACCTGCTTGTCCACACCAAAGGCCTTTCCCTCCTCTTTTCACCTTCTCCACTGTGGATGGGGAGAGAAGCAGCGGAGGGGCCAGGGCTGGCCTTGAGGGCCGCTGCGTGCTACGTGTCGGGGAAGAGGAATGGTGGGGAGGAGGGAGAGTAGGTCCAAGTAGGTTAGGAAAGCACAATCAATCCCGGATGCCACGGGGGATGAAATGAGGCAGGAGGGGAAAGATGGTGGCACAGGTATGGCCTGCCCAACACCTCTGTAGCAGCTCCAGGCCACACTGGATGTAGCTGGACGGTGACTCATGTGCTTGGAACTCCTGAGGCCGAGAAGGCAAAGGGGCCCTTGTTAGCTCTGTCCTGGGGAAAGACTGGATGTTGGGCCGTCTGCAGTAGGAACGCTGGCCACCCGAGAGGGCGCAAGAAGGGAGACCACCACTAAGGCATACGTTTGGAGAGGTCTGACCACATCCAGATGTCTGGGCCCTCGCTTGGGTGTCCCAAATGGGAAGGACACAGAAGCCTCAAGGCAAAGCCATGCAGGGGCTGAACGCGCGTGTCCGGCATGCCCACACCAATGCCCGTGGGAGACACCTTCCCTGCAGAGGCAGGTCTGTCTCAAGTGCCACACAGTCACACGTCGAATTTACGAACTTATCAGGAAAGTCTTCGCTGTGATCAGATTAGCACTTAAGGGTCAACCCAGGAGGGAGAAATGACACCTCAGATCACCTGGAAGCTTGCAAAGGGACACAGGAAGGAAACCAACTACAGAGGGGACTTCGTTCTTCCTCTTCCATGTCTCCTAATCCTTAAAACACAAGAAAAACATTTTCAACCAGCTTAGCAGGGTCCCATGTAAAGTCCACACAACCTGCATAGTACAGGACTCTTCCTGCCCCCACTCCCTGGTAAGAGTCCAAACAAAGCCTCTAGGGAGGGGAGGCATCAGCCCAGGTCCCCAGGACTCCGCAGCAGCCCTGCGATCGGCATCCGCACGCTCGCTGCCTTGGGGTGTGACACCACCGGCCCGAGCCCAGGCCACATCCAACTGTCCTGCCCATTACAGTCCACAGAGGGCACAGCTGATGAATGGCACAGGTTTGGCAGAAAGCAAGCAGCAGGGGCTGGGGTCTCCCTGCAGAGAGGGAGATCACAGCTCCTAGTGCACAGCAACTACACCAAGGCACACATACTCCCTTGTCTCAGAAGGAAATGTCACCGGAATGTCCAACACAACGATCGAGGCGGAATGTCCAACACAACGATAGAGGCAGAGGCGGGCTGAAATGGAATCACTATGCAGACCCTAACATGGGCGTGGTGAAGAACGGCTCTAGCACCACAGTGATTTCTAACGCTGGCCCTTCCCAGGAATTCGTCCTCGTCTCCTTGGATGCCGCTGCCTGCTGCTTGTAGGGAAGCAGCTCTGTGGCCACGTTCCTGCCTGTTGCACAGTCTGGGCTGCAGAGACGCCTCTGTTCAGACCATCTTCTGGGGCTGCTGGGCTTGATCTATTTTTCTCTAGCTCGAAGAGGGCTTTATCCGCCACCAGGACATGTGGTCACTGGGACAGGTCACTGACAGCTGGGCCGCCTCCACCACCATCGAACAGAGCTTCTCGGCGGCCAGGCTCAGCGATGGACAACTCTTGGGCCAGGTCATTGAACCGAGAAATGTAATCAATGCTGTTTTCGTTCATCATGCATACCAGCTGGGAATCCACAACCTGCAGGAAGAGGAGACAGGAACAGCAAGTCACTGCGACTGGCTGGCCCTTCAGTGGAGGGTGGGTCCCTACACAGGACGAGAAGCTCCTGTCAACTCCCACCATAGGAACCTAGCCATGGATGGCAGCCCAGGGCTCTGTGGAGAATTTCGGAATCACCTGTTACCTGCCCGCACAATCTTTAGATAAGTGCTTGCAGAGAACCTATGGTGTGCCTGGCACATCTGATGGCTGGGATGAGGGCGCTGGTCTCCCCTGCCCGTCATGAGACCTAAGGGGGAAGTCACCCAACAGGTAGACAGAAAGTATGCAGCAGACACAGGGACTGGGGGCAGCCTACGGAACCAGAAGCAGAGTGAGGGGAGAGAGTGTGCCGGGGGAAGGGCGCCAGAAAGGGTGCTCCAGGGACTGGGACCTGAGCTGGAGGTGGGGTAAAACCCATAGAGTCATGAGGACAGGTGAGGGGCATGTTCCTGTCAAGAGACATGAGGACAAGTGGGGGGGGCACGTTCCCGTCAGAGACATGAGGACAGGTGGGGGGCACGTTCCCGTCATAGGCATGAGAACGGGTGGAGGGCACGATCCCGTCGGAGTCCCAAGGACATGGGGTAAGGACACGTTCCCATCGGTCCTGAGGACACGTGGGGAGTATGTTCCCATCAGAGACATGAGGACACGTGGGGAGAACGTTCCTTTTTAAAGAAGCAACAGGCATGTTCCCTGAGACAGGAAAAGGCTTTGACTGAAAAGTACAACCAAGGTGGTGGCCATGACACAGTGTGTGAGGCAGCATGGAGCTGAGGAGATGGACGGGAGGGCCTCAGCACTAGGATCTTGTCCCATGAGCAAAAACGTGGAATGTGCCATTTTCACCGCTTATCATCTGCGTCCTGCTCTAGAGTAGAAGCCTCATGAGGACAGAGGCCATTGTTTGCACACAGTAGACCCTGCGAAAATATTCCTTAATGAACTGCGTGACACCGTGAATGCAAGAAGTCTGGAAAATTCTGAGTAGAGCTATGGCGTAAATGAAATTTTATGCTTTTATTATGGGAAATGTCAGACAAATTAACATTTGTTTTCAAAAGCAGAGCAAAGGGTAATTCTCCTTCCCCTGTGTGTCCATCATCAGCTCCCACCCCTTTCATCCCAGGGCCACCCAGCTCTACCCCCGCCCCTCCCCTTCACACTAGCCCTTTCATCCACAAATGCCTCAGACCATCCTTCCAGAGGACGACGATCTGCTGACAAACACACTCAGGTTCTGAGTGGAGGGCTCTAGGGAAAATTCTATGCTAAACGCTGACTTGCTCTTTCTGCAGGTGAATACGTGTTTGCATTACTCGCAATGGGCAGCGTTTCACAAATACTAACTGCACCCTTTCTCCGCTACTCACTCCCATGTGCCATCTGTTGCCCAGGATTTTATTAAAGGTGCAAATTCTGACTGGGGTGAGGCTAACACTCTACATTTCTGACTCCAAGGGGCTCTTGTCACTGGGCTGTGGCCCGTCCTTTCAGCAGCAAGGTCCTGGCATGCTGCCTCAGGGCTCGTACACAAGGCCCGTCTCCACAGAGTCCAGCACTTAGGAACATGCGCACAAACACAGGAAGAGACAGAGACCAGCTTCTCGGGAAACATCAGACTCCAACGTGTGCTCTGAATAATGATTCTGGGGCCAAACAGGTTTGAGAAATGTCATACACTGTGAGATGGAGGTCTACTCTATTAATTGTGTCTATGTGTATTATCTGGCTAAAATTTTCAGTCATATCATATCACGGCTTGGCTTGGAATTCTCCAAAGCCTGCCCATGAGTTAATCATCTCAAGAGTCACGATTCTCATTTGGATACTGGGTAGCGGAGGTGTCCGTGAGAAACAGGTGTTTTGAGCTTTTCTGGATCCAGGGTTTCCCTCAAATATCTGCCTACAAAATCCTCAAGGAACACCTACCAATGTCCCAACATTGTGGGGACTAGATTTGGGGAATGCTGCTCCAGGACTTTCACACGGGCTAAGCCCATGTAGGTGATCTCCTGGACCTGGAGTTCCCTCTCTGTCCATAGAGCCCTCACACAATTGCTCACACACCTGCCACTCTGCACCTTACATCACAGTGAAACGGGCCTGTCTTCACCCTGCAAGCCTGACTTGCCCACGAATGCCATGCAAACCATGTGGTGGAGGCCTTGGGGGTTACAACCAGATGGCCTGGCCAACAACAAGAGGGACGCTGCACCTGGCCAAAAGAGGACAGTCACAAACCACATTTCGCCTTTGCATCAAGAACCTGCCCCAGTGACTCCTCCTATCACTACCCTGGGCATGGGAGAAGCATGAGGACAGCAGAGCCCGTCTCAGCTCCCCTGCACCACAGCTCAATGTGACACAGAGACACTGCTCAAAGGTCCTGCTGTTAGGATGGGAGCACCGACAATACAACTGCTGCAACCACCCCTTACTCCTCCACAATGGTACCTGCACCTCAGCATCTCACAGCTGGTGAAGGACAGGTGACATCCCCACTTGGCTCTGGCTGCCTTCAGAGACCCTGCTCTACACGCCAGACCAGGGCTCCCAGTTCAGAGACCTGCAGAGCTCAGCTGTGACTAAGTCTGTCATTCTGCATGTGGGGACGAGAGCCAGCCTAGCATCCCCAGATCTCTCCATTCTCAGTAGTCAGGGACCCGAGTGTGTACATGCTGTTTCCTGATCTTCCACTCTTGGCAAACAGCTCTTACTAACCCACAGGTGTGCAGGAAGAATGCTGGCAACCCCTGGCACGAGGGGCGGTGGCCAGGTGCAGCTGTGAGGTCAATGCACTCACCTCTGCGACATCAGCCAGGGACCTGGACACAAATGAGTCCCGCGAGTTTCCGTCCAACAAGCTGGGGCCAAGCAAGGAGGTGCCACTGTTGGTCCCGATGGGAGTCGGCAACATCTTGCGGCTCTTCTCTGGGGAGATGAAGCTTGCTGTAGAGAAAAGGCCAGAGGAAAACACCCTGAACCCTGTTTGGTCTGGACCAGTCCAGCAGAAGGGTCCTGAGGCTGGGGGCAGCCAAGGCCAAGCCCCGGCCCCAACCCCAGCTCCGGCCCCGGCCCCAATCCACAGACTTGTGCAAAGAGCTTCCGAGAGATTCAACACGCCGTGATGAGCTCTTCTCGTTTAACACGCCTTCATGCATACAGATGTACATCTTTTCCATGAGTCCCACGGTCTCCCACTCTCACTGCCACCCCCTACCCCCATCACGGTCTCTCACTCTCACTGCCATCCCCCACTCCCATACTTTCTTCTGTGTAACTAGTCTCATGCAGGTTGTTTCCAACTTTAATTTTTTTTGTTTTTTGAGATGGAGTCTCGCTCTGTCGCCCACGCTGGAGTGCAGTGGCACAACCTTGGCTCACTGCAAGCTCTGCTTCCTGGGTTCACGCCATTCTCCCGCCTCAGCCTCCCGCGTAGCTGAGACTACAGGAGCCCATCTCCACACCCAGCTAATTTTTTGTATTTTTAGTAGAGACAGGGTTTCACCATTCACAGGATGGTCTCGATCTCCTGACCTTGCAAACCACCTGCCTCAGCCTCCCAAAGGGCTGGCGTTACAGGCGTGAGCCACCGTGCCCGGCCTTTTAATTTTTTTTTAAGGCAGGCTCTCGCTCTTGCCCAGGCTACAGTGCAGTGGTGATCAAGGCTCACTGCACCCTCGAATTCAGAGGCTCAAGCAATCCTCCCACCTCAGCCTCCCAAGTTGCCGGGACTATAGGCATGCACCACCACACCTGGCTCATTTTAAAATTTTCTGTAGAGACGAGGTCTCTCTATGCTACCAAGGCTGGTCTCAAACTCCTGGCCTCAAGCAATCCTCCTACTTCGGCCTTCCAAAGTACTGGGATTACAGACATGAGCCACTATGCCTGCCCTGTTTCCAGTTTTTCATGATTCACATGTGACTGTCGAAACATCTGCACTGCTACATGAGACCAAAAGAAACGCTTGCAGGGTGCTGGGTCCCTCCCAGCACCTCCCAGACCCAAAGTACCCAACGGTTCAGGGCTGTCAGGCACGGTGCCCACCATGCCTGATGTGCCCAGCCAAAAGCCCTGGCCCCGTACAACTGTGGGCACGAAGACCCCAGATATCCTAACCGGAGCTCTTTCTGGGCAGGCAACAGCAGCAGGGTGTGTCTTTGCCTATTACACCCTCTTCCTGCCACACTTGCTACCCAGTGGGCAAACGGACAGTGGGGTAGGATGATGAACATGTCCTCTGAACTCTCCAATATGTATTCAAGAATGTGCCAGGTGGCAGCTGGACCACCCACTTCTGAATACCTTACTGACCACAGAAAGAGAAGAGCCAAGAGCGTGCCAAGATACCAGTTTCCTTTTCTGCCCTTGAGAGAACCCTAGTGGGGAGCGGCCAGGTACCTGAACACACTGGGAAGGCACACAGAACCCAGCATCTGGGCTCATGAGAAGATTCTAGGTCTCCACTGGGTTGTGGGTTACAAGGCTGTACGTGCTTGCCACAGCTTGGTGAACTGTACACTAAAAATGCGTACACCCACATGTAAATTACACCCAAAAATATTAACTCAGAAAAATACAAACACTTGAGAAGTGAACAAGCCAACAGTCCTCGTGGGAGTTTGAGTAGAATGAGAACCCACCGTCCCACCGACCCCAGCCCCTGCTGCTCTGGGAAAGGAGACAGGAGCCCTGCCCATACACTCACCAAACAGGCTGCTGAGCGAGGAGTCGGTGGAATCACTGGGGTACCACTGGGGGTCGTGGGTGGGAGAGGCGATCCAGTGTGGCTGGGGGCTGCTGGACGGGGAGGGAAGGCTCTTGGAACTGTCACTGCCGTTCAGTTTTGCTGGAGAAAGAGGGACCCCTTCACCTGCCAACCAAGACCCCAGATCAGAAATGCCTTGCTGTGGGCGGTGAACGGCACCTCACTCCTCCAGTCCACCACGGAGAAGGCAGCAGGGCCACAGGACTCTGCCCTGCTGAACCAGATAGATGGCATGGCTCTGCAGGTAAGGAGCACAGCATCTGCAGAACAGCTCTGCAGGGCGGAAGGGCGCAGCACAGAGCGAAGGTGACAGCAGTGGCCACCACGGATTCCACGTGAGTCACCTCATGGCACCCACAGCAGCCCTGGGAGCTGTACCTTATTCTCAACTTACTGCTTAGGAAGGGGAGGTTCAACAAGTTGGTGATCTGCCCAAGGCTACATGCTGACACACTGAACTCACAACTCTCTGAACCCACAGGCTGCGTCACACCAGTGAGCAACAAACCACTGCTCCCAGGAGCTTTGTCCCAGACAGCAGGTGAGACCAAAGCCCACAGGGCCAGTCCAACTGCTTCATAAGCTGTGCAAGACCCACAGGCTGCCTGCTCAGGTTCAAGATCAACTAGGAAAATACTGTGTGATCCCCAGGCTGAAGAGCGCCTGGGGGCCATCCCACTGTCTCGCCTGAAGGTCAGGAGCAAGCCTACCAGGCCATCAGCTGCCTCAGGTCCCACAGGTACCTTATCCACCTGCAACGTCCCTGCCGGAGCCAGACAGCACCTTGTAGGTGGCAGGTTTTCAGTTCGTAAAAATCACAAAACTGGAATATCCTAGGAAGTGTGGCAGACACTGGGGCAGGAGATCAACACCTGATGACAGGAAGGGCTGTGAGGCCGCCTGGCCCTTACCGTACTGACCGGAGCTGATGGCGATTTCAATGATGGAGTCGCTAATGTGTGTGGCAGGCTCGCCCTGGGACAGCGCATCCTCAGGCGGGCCGGGCAGGGAGATGTCGAGCAGAGCAGAGACATCTGGTGGAGACAGCCGGGTGCTGGAGCTCTCTGACGAGGACAGCGGTGTGGAGACGCCATTCTGGAGAGGGGCCTTAGGCAGCTCAGATAAGGACAGAACAGGCGAGCCCTGCTGGGAGACAGGTATTTTTCAGACACAACCAGGTCTACCAGAACCCATGACAAGGGAGGAAACACCAGCTTAGTCTCCTAGCTTGTGGGCAAATCAATAGGGTGACGAGCGC
The DNA here is from genome assembly GCF_009764315.1 of Trachypithecus francoisi. NCBI lineage: Eukaryota > Metazoa > Chordata > Mammalia > Primates > Cercopithecidae > Trachypithecus > Trachypithecus francoisi. Next base: position 113,365,965 of record NW_022681460.1, read on the forward strand.
TGCAGTCACCGCCTCCCTCCAACTCAGGAACACACTCGGGGAATTTACTTCTCCCAAAACACTCAGTATGGCAGAGTCAGAAGGTCAGGTTGCAGTGACCTGGACCTGCTTTGACTGCTGCCAGAAAGAGAGTGGGGGCTGGGGGAGTGACTAGCTGACAGCCTCCTCCTCCCAGAAAGCTGAGTTCTTCCAGAGCTGGGTCTGAAAGCGCCTGCCTCGGAGAGGGGAGCGGGGAAGTCTGAGGTGGCGGACAGTTGTATTCGTTTATCCACCCTGGGCAGTTGGCCCAGCAGGCAGAAGAATAGCAAAGCCACTGCACAATCCGGGAGAAAAGCCAGGCCACTGCATGACTGCAGGTGGCAGCTCACGGCACTGGAGGGAGTCCTGGGGCAGCTGCTGTGCCCAGCAGCCCAAGAGCACACTCTACCTGGAAACCGTCTGCCACTGGTTCCTGCTCAGGCCTCGAAGGGATGCTGACGAACGGCTCGGAGCCCTGCAGGAACAGCACACGCATGAGCAGCTGCAGGGTGCACCGGATGCCACCCGTACCCTCGCCCACGACAGAGTTCCGGAAAAAGAGGTGTTCCTTCCCCCTGGCCTCCGAACAGCAGAGGGCAGTAAACGGACAGGAGTCTAAGGTCGAAAGTGCTGAAAGGCTACTTTCAGGTGTGGGTCCTGTGCATGCAAGTTTTTGTTGCTTCCAAGAGTCAAGTAAAGTCCTATGAGGAAGTCAACCTTGTAGCAGGCAGGGCTGGGCTCCCTGGAGTCTTAACAGCATCAGCCCACCTCACCCTCCTTGGGGCAGCTCTGAAGTGGCCATGGGAGGCCAGAGAAGCCAGGTGCTTGGAGCCTCATAAAGGAGCAATGGCCAAGGCCATGCAGGCTGCTATCTTCCCAGATGAAAGGGATGCTCAGTGGGTCCGAGCAGTGTTGTGGGCTCGCTGCTGCCAGCTTAGTTACCGTCACTCTCAGATAGAGCTATGTTTCCACAAAGTCTCAGCTCTCGGTTCTCCAGTGCCACATGGCAAGCCTGTCCCCAACCTTTCTTCAGTGGCTCTCCACTCCTCTCCTGCTTCGTACTACACAGAGCTTGCTCACGCCATGGCACCCCTAGTCCGGAGACTCTCCTCCAAAGGCAGAGCTGGAGTCCAGGGTGATCTCAGCCCCATGGCTTTGGTGTCCACACGAGAAGTTGGTGGTAATGCCGAAAAGCCCTTCTAAGCATACTCACCCCCACAGCGGGGAGGGCGTCTCCATCCTGGTGAGTTCCAGTGGAGTCCTGCCCAGAGATGGCACCCGCCACCTCGTCTGAAGACAGTGGAGAGATGCCAGACAAGCCCTCGGGGTCCAAGGCAGGGAGGGGGTTCCCAGAGAGGATGCCGGCACTCGTAGCTGCTAAGTCGATAGCACCTGGCAACAAAAAGGACGCTGCACTTCTCTGCTCTACTGACAACCCATGAGATGTCCCAAGAGGGCTCGGGGAACAGCTTCTCCCTCACACCTCATGTCAATGCAAGAGCCAAGGGCTTAGATGTTCTCGGTGAAGGGTAATGCGACATGATGATTTGGAGAAGAAGACATTCAAAAAACCTGGTCACAAAAACATCCCTCAGAGGCTCACTCAGTGGCTGTGGCCATGCAGGTACAGACTTACTGGCCAGGTGACTCGTGGCCTGGGGTGGAAGGACCTTGGGCACGATCGGCCGAGACAGAGCTGCTTTGGTCAGAGAAGACTGGATGGGCCGGAACGAACCTCTCCCTGCGAGGGCGAGGGCAAAAGCAGACATGTCGAGCCCGCCCACCGTGCCCTCACAGCAGGATGGGGCCGCAGGGGGCTTCCTTTACAGCCACTGTTGGGAGTGTGGGAGCCGAGCCAAGCTGGAAGCCACTGAACATTCCAAATGCTAATGTGAGGAGTCAGAGGTCACACAGGCCCCCAACGTGACACAAGCTCTGGCACCCACCACTGTGCCTCCCAGGAGCTACTGGAAGGCTGCGATCACCACTGTCATCCTGTGGAAATGGCTCTTTAAGGGTGACAAGCCCCTGAGCTGAGGTACAGGCCCCGGGGCAGTCAGAGCATCAGATTCTGGACGAAGATGCTGCCACTGCAATTTGGTTTTATCTTGCCAGGCTTTCCACAGTGGAAAACTGACAAGTAGGCAGGAGAAAAAGCAATCGACAGCTATAAGTGTCTTGTGGTAAGTCAGGGAGAGATGCGGAAGCCAACACTGGTAGAAAAGGGAAGTCACAGTATGTGCTTCACTAGAGGTTTCTTCCTGTGTAAGATCTACTGCAAGGAGCCAAGGCCCCCACTGAATGTACAGACTGGTGGAAGCATAATCCATACACCCCAAGAACACATCCACTACATAAAACGGCTGACAAGACGTTACGTATACAGAGCAGACAAGAGACGCAACTCGAACCAAGCCAAGCACCTCACACAAGGCCATCTGAGGCCACAGACGAAGGACACCCTTTGGACTAGCCGCCTCGCCCGCCACCGCAGCCTGCGGCCCAGCACATAGGGCACACTAGGTATTTGTCGGTAGAATGAAGAAAGGAATGCCTGAAAATAAGCCATGGAAATAAGCACCCATTGTTTCCAAAGCCAGGGCCCTCATGTGAGGAGGAGGGACAAGCTACCCCAAGAAAGCTCAGGGTCCTTACCAGTGACAGAAGAGTTAGACAGGATGGAGAAGGAACAAACGTTGTGGGACTGGTTTTCCGACGGTCTAGGGAGCAGCGTTCTCTGTGGGAAAATGGTAAATAATCAAGGTGATCATACTCCCACGCCAAAAAATCACTCCCAGTTACAAAGGAATGTCCCAAATAAGAGGGTGCCCAGCATAGCCAGGTGGGGCTCTTCTTCCAGAGCCGATGACACAGGGTGCCTGGGACCGTTCCAGACAGTTAGGACCTGTGCACCCCAAGCCTCAGTTAGGTTCTCTCTGAAACAAACCCAGGTAATCAAACCTTTCCCAGGGAAAACTGGAGGAATGTTACAGTGATCCACTTTTTTTTTGAGGTGGAGTCTTGCTCTGTCACCCAGGCTAGAGTGCAGTGGTGCAATCTTGGCTCACTGAAATCTCTGCCTCCCAGGTTCAAGTGATTCTCCTGCTGCAGCCTTCCAAGTAGCTGGGATTACAAGCACTCACCACCTCGCCCAGCTAATTTTTGTATTTGTAGTAGAGACAGGGTTTCACCATGTTGGCCAGGCTAGTCCTGAACTCCTGACCTCAGGTGATCCACCCGCTTCGGCCTCCCAAAGTGCTGGGATTACAGGTGTGAGCCACCGCGCCCCACCTGATCCACTTTTAATCCAGAACTTTCTTCTGGATTTGACTGGAATGCAACTAGTCATATAAACCTGTTTATAACCACTGGACATGGACTTTTATGAGTGACACCCCCAATTCTGGGCTTCCTCACACATGGGGTAAGGAAAATAAAGTCACTGCTTGTAACACACAGGCACCAAAGGGCATGAAGTGCTCCTTCACAGGGCTTTTGTGTGTGAATAATTAGGCCGAATGTGCTACAGCAGGTTTGAGTGACAAGGACTACCATCTGAGAAACCGTGTTCATCACTGAAACTGCTAGCGATCAACATAGAACACGAACAGAAGTGTCTCTCGACCTACAAGTGTCTGAGGTGCTTCGGCCTCTGGGGGTGCCGCTGCAGTTCCCTGACCCTTTGAAATGCCCCAGGACACTGGCGTCGGAGAGACTAGAGAGGAGGTGCTACTAGAGACAGCGGTACGCTGCAGCCTAGTAGCGTGAACTTTCACTCCAAAGGCTACACTTTTCATAGCAGAGATTGACACACTTTTTCCGTAAAGGGCCAGGTAGGAAATATTTTAGGTTTTGGGGCCATACTTAACCGTGCCCGTGTGGAAAACAGTAGATAGTACAGAAATGAATAATCATGGCTGTGTGCCAGTAAAACTTTATTTACAAAAATATGATGTGGAAAAGAACACATATTGTACGATCCCATTTATAGGAAATGCCCAGAACAGACAAATCCATAGAGACAGAAAGTGGATTTGTGGTTGCTGAGGGCTGGCGGGAGCAGCAGCGTGAGTTCGCAGGGGCACGGCTTCCTTTCTCGGTGGTAATGTTCTGGGATTAGACCATGGCGATGGTCGTACACCTTGTAACCACTGAGTCATAAGGTTTAAATGGGCAAACATTATGACATGTGAATTCCCTATCTATAAAGCTGTTTTAAATTAAACAAAACAACAGTCAGGCTGGAAGTGGCCCTGGGCCATAGTTTTCAACCCTGGTCTTAGTCTGAACAAAGAATACCTAAGATTTAGCAGGCATCTTTCTTCCTAAGACCGTTCATGCAATCTCTCATTTGTAAATACACCAATCTCAAGGGAGAAAGAGATTTCTAAGAGTCTAACAAAAGGAAACCTGTGCATTAATCCAAAATAACACACATCCATAAATTTCTAACGCCATCATTATCTCAGACTTCCCACCTCACTTTCTGTATTTCTATGCTTCAGAATGCCAAGCTCTTCTTCTGAGGTGCCTGAGTCCCTGGCTGCCCCCCAGGCTTGCCTACGGCATCCTCAGGGACTCCGGGGAGCTCATGAGAGGCCTGGGCTCCGGTGGACCCACATGCCCTGGCAACTGCTCCATGGACTAAATGTTTATAAACAGGTGCTGAGAGTCCACGAATACATCCCAATCTGGACATTGTTTGGACTTGAATCCCTGTAACTGTCTTTTTTGCAAGCGAATTTCTATATTGTTGAAAGATTACCTTTACTTCTGGGTACCATTAAGTTCACTGTTATTACTTGCATTTTTACCCTACTCACAAGAGGGAAGGAAGGGGCAAGGATTTCCCCATTTTACACCATGAAAATGCGAGAAAAGGAAGAAGCCCTGTGTCCCGGTTGGCCCAGACACGAGGCCACATGTTCAGACTTGACAAGATCCTGACCTGGACCACCAGTGGCTTCCGCAGGTGCCGGTTTCGCAGCTTCCGGGGCTTTGGCAGGAAGAAATCCGACTGCATCTGTAAGGGAGCAGCGTCCGGCACCTGAAGGTGCGCTCTCCACACCACAGGGACGCTCGCACATGGGCGGCCCGGCCCCACACACTCACGCTGATGGAGTTCAGATGCTGGCGGAAAGTCAGCTCTGCTTCTTTACTGGGAGAGAAAAGCTTCCCATGTCGGCTGTTGGGTGGTAAGGTTGTCGGGACAGCAAAAAGGCCGCCATCTGAGTCACTGCTTCCTGTGCTGGAGGGACCAGGCACCAAGAGGGGTCTCGGAGGGTTTCTCCAACCTGGCAGAGGAGAGGAGAGAAGCAATGTGATAGCACTCACCTAGCAACAGGTCCAGGGTCGCAGGGTTCTGTTGGTAAGAAAGTCAGAAAGACATTCTCTCGGCAACCCGTCTGGTTGTCTTGAAAGGAGAGACCTCTATCTCAGTCCCATAGAAAGACTGATTTTCTATCCTTCTCACTGAAATTCTTGTTCCCATTTTGAGTAGACCACTGGCCTCCTGGATAGGACAAAAGCACTCCACCATTTCGCTCAGTGCTCAGGAGTAAGGGCGGATAAGACACCAAAGATGTTCTAGGACTAGAAGAGCCTTGAGGGTCTCTAGTCAGTCAACTTTCTTGGTGAAGGGTCAAATAACCCATGTCCACTCTGTAGATCATACAGTCTCTGGGGCAACTCAGCCGGGCACTGTAGCACAACAGCAACTGCAGACAACATGTGAACAAAAGAGAGTGGCTGTGTGCCAACACAACTTTATTCACACACAGCAAGCAGGGGGCTGCAGGCCTATAGCTGGCTGCTCCCTGCTCTAAATCTCTCGTTTTTAGAAAACAGACCCAGAGGTAAAAGAACAGGAAATATGAGAGAGTTAGTATTGTGGGACCCTACTAGATGTTTTCATCATTGTCCGTGCTGCTGTAAACCACCCCGAGCATTCACGGTAGGCCAGCCTGGCCACAGAGCGAAACCCTGTCTCTCCTAAAAACAGAAATTAGCCAAGCGTGGTGGCACATGCCTGTAATCCCAACTACTTGGGTGGCTGAGGCAGGAGCATCACATGAACCCAGAACATGGAGCTTGCAGTGAGCTGAGATCACACCACTGCACTCCAGCCTGGGCGATAGAACGAGACTCCATCTCAAAAAAAATAAAATAAAATTCATTCATAGTAGGGACTGGCCCCCTCTCACAGGACCCCTCGCCTGGCCCCCTCTGTCACCCAGGCTGGAGTACAGTGGCACAATCATGGCTCAGTGCGGCCTTGAACTCCTGGGTTCAAGTGATCCTCCCACCTCAGCCTCCCAAATAGCTGGGACCACAGGTATGAGCCACGATGTTCAACTACTTTTTTTATTTTCATATTTTGTAGAGATGAGGTCTTACTATGTTGCCCAGCCTGGCTTCAAGTGATCCTCTTGCCTTGGTCTCCCAAGGTGCTGGGATTATAGGCATGAGTCACTGCTCTGGGCCTTATTTTATCTTTAAAACTCACCTTTTTTTTTTTTTTTTTGAGAAAGAGTCTCACTCTGTCGCCTGAGCTGGAGTGCAATGGCTCTATTTTGGCTCACTGCAACCTCCACCTTCCGGGTTCAAGTGATTCTCCTGCCTCAGCCTCCTGAGTAGCTGGGATTACAGGCGCCTGCCGCCACATCCGGCTAATTTTTTGTATTTTTACTAGAGACGGGGTTTCACCATGTTGGCCAGGCTGGTCTGGAACTCCTCACTTCAGGTGATCCACCCGCCTTGGCCTCCCAAAGTGCTGGGATTACAGGTGTGAGCCACTATGCCCAGTCTAAAACTCACCATTTTCACACTTAAAAATTTACCATCCTAACCATGATAATCTGCTTTATTATAAATATACTATGGGTTGAAAGCGAGTGAAACTGATGCCTCAGGAAACTGGTCATGCTTGTCTTGGAGTTTTATGTACCAGGAACACAATTTATGACCCCTGAATTTAAATTACTTCCTATATGCAGCTGGGACAGGGGTACACTGTGGACTGGCAGATTGTTCCATCATTCTTTCCGGGACTTCTGTTAACCTGTTGGCACCTCCCCTAACAGAAGGATTCTCTATTCTGAGGTTTTACATGTAAAGAAAAACAGAAAAATAACAACCTTCTCAGGGACTTTGAACCAACTCAGCACATTAGTGAGGCTTTTGCTGGCACCATAAAGCAGACCCCAAAGTGACCAGCCTGGCAAAGGCCAGCTTCTTGCCAGCTTCTACACCGCGGGACCCCACAAGTCCTTCATGGCAAGCCCTGGCGTCGCCCTCCCCATGAGGAGGCAGTGATTCTGTACCTTCACCGTGTCAGCTGGATTGTGGCAAGCTGCACAGTGGGGTCAGGCCTCAGGCACACCTGTGCCCTCAGCTTCAGCATGGCCCCTGAAGCCTGAGAGGATGCCACCAGGGCAGCCCAGGCACAGGGAATGGGGCTGCCACAGCCTCACCTGAGGAGCAGGGTCCCGAGCTGGGCGGGAAGGTCTTGCTGCTGCGGAGGGAAGCCTGGTTCCGAGGGCAGCGGGGGCTGCGAGAGCTGACGGTCACCACCTTCCCTGGGGGCGTCACTGACTGCTCCTCCTGCATGGGCCTCACCGAGGCTGTGGAGATGGTGTTTGCTTCCAGAGCCTGGGACAGAAACGGGCCAAACAACACCCAAACTCAGCACCTGAGAAACGGCTGCTGCGTGCCCTGGAGTAGGAGGCGAGATCGTCATGGAGCTCAGAGAGCACAGTGTCATGACGGCAAAGGCCAGGGCCAGAGACGCCCAGCCTCAGTGTCCCCAGAGTCGCTCGGCAGCTTGCCAGTTTTAAAAGTCACTGGTCAGGTAAGTAATAAAAACCACTCCCTTCCTCACAAGTACCTTTCCACGTGCTACGGCGGAGGTGGGAGGGAGGGGACCAGCCCCAAGTGCCAGCATCAGCTGCGGGAAGAGGTGCCGGATGGCAAGTGTTAAGTGTCAAGAACTCAAAGCTATATTAAAAAGTCAGCACGAGACTGCAGCAGCCTCTCTGCTTGTGAGTCAGAGGAAGGAAATACAGGTCAACTTTCTAGAATCAGACATAAGCACAGCTGAAGAGCACTCTGCAGGGATGAAGCCCAACTTTGGGGGGTGTGCAGGCCCATAAAGCCCAACCCCAGGGGATCTGCAGGCCCACGCCACAGCAGAGCCTGCTGCCAAGTCCTGGGGTCCCCGCCTGGCTCACCACAGAAATGCCACCACCGCTGAGAAGACTCGGCCAGTACCCCAGCCTCTCGGCTCTCCTCCTCCTCCTCACTCTCCTGAACACCCCACACATTCCACCTGGGGCAACCTCCCTGTGGACTAAGAAGCCCTCCACCCCGTGCTCTCAGCACAGCCCTGCCCGTCTGCTCACACGGAGCCTTCAGCCCCTAGTCCCCATACCCCGGCCTTTCCCCAGGACCCCTCCCACCGCAAGACCCTTCCTATGCTGCTCCTTCCACCTGCGACAGCAGCTCAGCAGCCTCCAGCATCTCCTCATCTCTGGAGCTTGGGCCTTTTGAAGGGCACTTGTCACAGCTCCACCAGGCAAGAGACAGCCCAGGGCCAGGTGCTGCACCTGGCGGTCTGTCCAGTCTGCCAGGCCCACCCAGAGTCAGCCTCCCTAACTAGCTCCCGGGGGATGGGAATGCCTTTCTACGTGGGATTCCTACCTGCTCTGTGTCCCAGAACTGCTGCCTGCACTCAGGAGCCTACCCTGGCCCCGTCCCTGGGGCACCCAAACACAGGCGCTATGTCTCTCCTCAGCCCCTCCCATGAGCCCACCAAAAGCCAAACCTGAAAAGCCTTCTAAAGGCACTGTCTTTCTGGTCACCACTTACCCAGCCTGGTGTCCCCCCACCACACTACCCTCGAGCCATGTTCACCCTCAGGCTTGGCCTCAGGTTCGGGCTCAGTCACCACCTCGCCTGCAAGAACTTTCTTTTCCCCAGTCCCCGTGATGCTCCCCAGGCACATCTGCACATTCCTGCCACCTGTTCATGAACCAACGCTCCGGGGCAAGCCCTGCACGGGCTGGCGGGGGCGGGAGCGGAAAACCAGCAGGAGGCAGGGGGAATGCAGGCAGAAGTGAGCATCACTTAGAGGCTGTAAGGTGGCCTGTGTGGAGCAGCAGGTGTGGGGGGCTCATGAGGGCCCGAGTCCCAAGTCCCCCCAGCACTGGGACATGTGAGCCTCACACACATTCTGACCATGAAACAGTGCTAAGGGGTCCACAGTGACCTGCAGCTCCTGCCCCAGCCCATCCTTTGAGCCCCTCACTCATGTCCGGCAGCTTGCCAGCCCCTAAACATGCCATTTCAGGACGGGCCTGCAGTGGACCTTGCCCTCTAGGAGCCGGAGATCCTATTGGACTTGGGGGTGTGGGGTAGGATGAGTCCTGGGTGCGCTGTTGGCTCCACCAACTGGCCTCCCTGTGGTAAGGGACCCTTCCCCAGGCTCAGGGACCACCCACACACTGCAGGGACCGTCCTGTCTGGTCCCCAGCTCCACGGTTCTGCTGCGGCACCACATCCCTGCTCTTCTGTGACAGCCTCTGACTTTGCCACATCTGCAGAGCAGCTGGGATGGTCTTTCCAGAGCAAGAACTACACCCATCACTCCCTCAGTGGAAACCTGTTAACAGTGATCAGATAAGCCAGAAGGCCAGCTCGGCTCCAGGCCTCACTCTGTCACCCTCGGTCCTATGCAAGTTGTCCCTTCAGCTGCATGCTTGGGGTTGGCAGACTCCCAGGAACACAAGGAGGCTCACAAGGTACTGCCTGCCTGTTGGCCGTCTTCTCCCACGCCCCACACAGAAAAGAGCACCCAGACCACTCATCACTGCACTTCTGGAGCCGTGCACATAAGTGGAAACACTCATCAAGAGCCCGAGGATCCCTCCGCAAGGGAGAGCAACGTGGTCTGTGGAGAGCCTCTGTCTTCCAGATCATCTGGGTCCCGGCCTCTCCCTGTTCCTTGAGGTCCTGTGGGTTCCTGGTCCCCTGCCATAGGACCCTGTCTCTCTCATCTGGACCCCACCCATGCTGGCCCTAGCTACCCAGCAGGGAGCCCTCCAAGGCTGGGCCTGGCTCCCCTTGGGCCACCAGAGGGGCTGGGCTCCAACCCACTCACCAGCTTGGGGTTGACCTCGGTGGAAATGAGCTTCAGGAGGCAGCTGAGGAGGCGCTGCTTGTGGAGGGAGGTGGGCGGGGAGCCGGGGCGGGGGTCCTGGCGGCCGGGCCCCAACCAGTCGTACTCTAGCTGCAGCTTGCTGGGCTTGCCCATCATGAGGTAGACTTCGGCCAGCGTGAGGCTTTCGGAGGTCTGCAGGTTCCAGCCCTCCTCACGGAGCTGCTGAGCCAGCCGGCTGGCGGGGACCTCCTTTGGGGGCCTGGCGGCAGGCTGTCCCTGAGGCGGCGGAGGCTCCACGGGGCTCCCCTTCTCTTGGAGCTCCTCTGCGGGTGCATCTGCCAAGTCTTTAGTGCAAACATCCAGCAGGAGCCCGGGGCCGGGCCTTGGGGACGGGCCAGTGGGAGCAAGGTCAGCAGCCTCCTTGCTGACAGGAGCCAGCACCTCTGGGGAGATCACCCCGCCCGGAGGGGGCTGCTCGCTCCCAGGCCGTGTGTCCGCACAGCGGCACTGCTCGGGGACAATGAGGTCCTGACAGGACTTCAGGTATCGGGGCAAGGGGTCTAGGAGCGAGAGCTCGTCCTCCAGGTCTGGGAGCTGGCCACAGGCACATGGCAAGGCCCCTGGCTCCCGGGTGGGACTGTCCCTGCCTTCTGCAGGAGTCTTCTCAAGACATGGCCCGGTGTCCTGGTGCCTGGGAGGAGGCCTGTCGGGAGCGTCCGGGCTGCTCAAGCTTAGGGTGGCCCCCTCCCCAGGGGTGCTTTCGGGGGAACTCTCTCCAGAGCTCTGAGAGGCATCAGCCACAGGAGGGGGCCGCCCCACACCCTTGCCCTCAGCTCCACCCCGCGGGCATTTCACCTGGCCCCGGGCGGTGCCTTGCCCACTCTGGATGCCCAGGATCTGGGCTGGGGGCAGTACGTGGGCGTCCTTGGCACTCTGCTTGCACCGGCCACCCTCCTGCCAGTGCACTGTGCAGAAGGCCTTGGAGTGCACCACGCGGGCCACGCCCGGCAGCGGCGTCAGTGTGCAGTTCTCGCCTGGGAACAAGTGCAGTGTCACCTTCTCCTGCGTCAGTGCAGAGCATGAATCCTGCAGCTGCCGCTCCTCAAGTGTCTTCCGCTGAGTGCCCGTCAAGGAAGGCCCATGCTGGCTGGCACTGAGGTCCGGATGCTTACCAGGCACATGGCTACAGACACGAGCCATGCTCCCCACTGGCATCCCCCAGGGTATGAATCATGCCCCCGACCCGGGGCTTTCCTCACACCACTACCCAACAGTGCTGACCTGGGCACTTAGTACCTTCAGGAAATTCACATCTGACATACACCATGCCTATGTGTGGAGTGGGCAGGGCTGGGAGCCAGCCATGGACGTGAAGAAGGCTGGGCTGACCCTTGGTCGTTTTGCTCAACCTGCTGGCAGGAACGCTCTGGCCACACCCCGTGGGCCAGACACAGGCCACTGACATGATACAGGGCTGGCTGTGACTGAGTTCTAGCACTGCAAGGCCATAGAGGGGGCTTCACACCCATGGAATAAGGAGCTCCAGGTTATGGTTCCAGATGTACACCATGTCACAGCACAGTTGTTCTGCCCATGGGGACCATGACGATGACAGGCACGGGGAGGCGTGGTCCGTCTCCAGGCAGCAGAGGCAATGCAGCCTGGAGGGTCTGCTTTAGCTGGAAAAGGATACAACTCGCACCTCATGGAGCGCCCACTTCTGCTTCAAGAACTCGATGAGGCTGGAGACCTTTCGATGCAGCTCCACGATCATCCTACAGAGACGAGAGACAGGAGGAAGTGAGGCTCGTAGAACAGGAAGGGAACCGGAACCGTCTGAAGAGCCCCGAGGCTGCTTACAGCAAGAGGGCGCCAAGAGACAAGGGACCTCCAGAGAGGCACCCAGGAGCGGGCGTCCGCAGGGCCCTTGGCTCCTGTGGCTAAAAACCAGCCTTTCCAGCTGTGATGGCCAGAGATTCACACGGAGCTAAAGGAAACATCTTTGCCAGCAAAAGGTCTCCGCCAGGATGTGGGTGCTGGCGCACAGCCTCTGCCTAGTCTACGAGCTCCTTCTGGCTTCAAGGGCGGGCGAGCATGGACAGCGTTAATACATTCTGAGGGGAAAGTACATAAGTGGAAGGAACGAAGTACTGGCACGCTATGATGGGTGAATCTCAAAAGCATCACGCCCAGTGAAAGAGGCCAGGCCCAGAGGCCTCTGCGTGTGGTTCCATTTCTATGAAATGTCCACAGTAGGCAAGTCCACTGAGACACACAGCGGACTGGGAGGTGCCAGCGGCCGTGGGACGGTGAGCATCAAAGAGTGAGTGCTAAGGCGCACGGGGGCCTCTTCTAGTGTACGAAAATGTTCTGGAGCTGGACAGAGGTGGTGGCCGCAGAACACTGTGACTGTGTTAAATGTCACTGAACTGTACACTTAAAAATGGCTAAATTTGCCAGGCATGGTGGCTCACGCCTGTAATCCCAACACTTTGGGAGGCCGAGGTGGGTGGATCACCTGAGGTCAGGAGTTCAAGACCAGCCTGGCCAACATGGTGAAACCCCGTCTCTACTACAAAAATTAGCCAGGTGTGGTGGCAGGCACCTATAATCCCAGCTACCCGGAAGGCTGATGCAGGAGAATCACTTGAACCTGGGAGACAGAGGTTGCAGTGAGCTGAGATTGTGCCATTTGCACTCCAGCCTAGACCACAGAGCAAGACTCCATCTCAGAAAAAAAAAAAAAAAGAAGCCCGGGCTGGAGCGCAGGGGCGCAATCTTGGCTCACTGCAACCTCTGCTTCCCGCGTTCAAGTGGTTCTCCTGCCTCTGCCTCCCGAGTAGCTGGGATTACAGGTGCCCACCACTGCGCCCGTCTAATTTTTTTTGTATTTTTAGTAGAGACGGGGTTTTACCATCTTGGCCAGGCTGGTCTCAAACTTCTGACCCCGTGATCCACCCGCCTCGGCCTCCCAAAGTGCTGGGATTACAGGCGTGAGCCTCCGCAACCCGGCACCTCAATTTTTTATAATGTACAAATGGAAAAGGGTCCATTTCCACGGTGGCACCTTGTGCATACGCAAGCCACGAGTCTCCAAGAAGCGGGTGCGAGAGGAACAGTATAGGCCTTATTGGGGGACGAGAGGAAGGCTCTGCAGTTCCCCTTCTCACTGCGACATCGCCTCCACCATCCCTGCCCAGGTACAGGAGTGCAGCCCAGTGCTCCCTGGACTCCAGTCACCTCCAGACTGCCGTGTCCTTGTGTGATGACAGAGCATGGGGGTGGACCTGCTTCTCCTGCAAGTTCCTTGAGGGAAACACACACACTGCTTCCAGTCCTGCTCAAGCAGTTGGGACCCCTCTGCATGACAAAGGCCATGGTACCTGAGGCGCGGGTTCTGGGCAAGGCTCTGCACGCGGGCCCAGGCATGGTTGTTCCGTGGCTGTAGCTCTATAGGGACTTTCAGAGGCAGACGCACTGGCTTCTGGTCCTCTTCATCACTCAAGCCTGCAATGGAGAGGAACCATGAAAGTTTAGTGCAGACCAACCTTAAGGTAGAAAACCAAGCGCTTGGCCAGAAAAACCAGTGAAATCAGCTGTGAGCAGATGACCTTGCAAACAGAGGCAAGGACAGCAGAGAAACCCCAGCGAAGAAACTCCAGTGTGGCTGCTCAGGGGTTTGCAAAGGCCACAGACTGGTCCAGAGAGGTCATAGGAGACTCGATCCTGACAACCACCGACCACTCTGCTGACTGCTGCCATGGATCTGAGCTCAACTTGACTGAGTGGATGTTGGGAGCATTTCAAGTTCAAGAGTGGTCCATGTGCAGCCCCGGGATTAAGCAGGGTCAGACACAAAGCAGCTGTGGCAGCAACGCTGTAGCTCAGCCTGCCCGCCACCGAATGGGACGCCACGGGCACCGCCTCTGGTCCTGGGAGTGCCCATCCACCTACCATCCGGATCGCAGAGCTTCTTCAGGGCCCGGCACATGGGCGCTTTGATCCGCAGGTTCCGCCCTTTATAGCGTACAGTGGTGGCCCTGGGAAAAGAGTTTTGAAGGAACGCTGAGGCCTGTGAGTCAACAGAAGGACGCAAGGGCCAGTACACGGAGAGGCGCTGAGCCAGGCCAGGTGGGGCCTGGCCAAACATCCACCCCAGCCCTCTCAAGCCCGCGTAAGACAGTGGGAGGACACGGTGACAAACAAATGGTGACTCTGCACATCCTACTACTCTCCTGACCACACTTCAAACTCCAAGGGACAACTGCTGTGTACAGAAAACGTGCTGTGCCCTCCCGCCTTGGTGACTGGCCTGGCACAAGCTGATGTCCCATTCCTGGAAAAGCCACTGTCCTGGGGTCCCCTCAGACAGCCACCCTTCTCTCCACTGCCCCAGCTCTATGCAGTCCTCCTACTTTGGGCCCTCAGAGCAGAAGCTCTCAGTCCTCCTTCCCATGACCTCTCAGTCTACCTTTCCATGACCTCTCAGTCCACCTCCCCGTGATCTGTGTGACCTCTCAGTCCACCTCCCCATGACCTCTGTGTGACCTCAATTCACCTCTACATGATCTCTATGGGACCTCAGTCCACCTCCCCATGACCTCTGTGACCTCTCAATCCACCTCTCTGTGAACTGTGACCTCAATCTATCTCTAGGTTACCTCTGTGTGACCTCTCAGTCCACCTTCCCATGACCTGTGTGTGAACTCAGTCCACCTCTCCGTGACCTCTATGACCTCTCAGTCCACCTCCCCATGACCTCTGCGGGACCTCAGTCCACCTCTCCATGAACTGTGTGACCTCAATCCACCTCTAGATGACCTCTGTGTGACCTCAGTCCACCTCTCCGTGACCTCTGAGTCCACCTTTCCATGACCTCTGTGTGACCTCAATCCACCTCTAGATGACCTGTGTGACCTCAGTCCACCTCTGTGACCTCAGCCCACCTTTTCGTGACCTGTGTGACCTCGGACCACCTGTGACCTCAGTCCACCTTTTCGTGACCTCTATGTGACCTCAATCCACCTTTCCATGACCTGTCACCTCTAAGTCCTCCTGTCTGTGACCTCTCAGTCCACTTCTCCGTGACCTCTGTGTGACCTCAGTCCAATTCTCCATGATCTGTGTGTGAACTCAGTCCACCTCTGTGACTTCTCAGTCCACCTCTATGTGACCTCCCTGTGAGGAGTTTCTGATCGGAGAGAAAAACCAACTTGAATTCCAAGGAAAGGACCGCAGTCAAGAAACGGCTCTGGTCAGCGGCCCACTGGCTGGTGAACGACAACGGGCTTGTGTTTTACAAAATGCTCAGGGCATGTGTATCTTGTTTTTATGGCTTTCTGCCTTAACCAGTTTTAGCAATTCACCAACTCCCAGTTGCACATGTCAGGTAGGAGAGTTGCTGCTTCTGTATTTGCTGTTGCTATTCAATTTCTAAGAAACAGTCTATGAAAAAAGCTAAAGAACACATACACTGTGATTCCAAAGATGCGTAAAAAATTACATTTTCATCTCTGTATGTATCTATATTTGTACCTGTACAGTTACTTATGTAAACTCACTAAGAAAAAAATTCAGAAAGATACACATGAAAAGACTGTAAGTGGTTAGCTCTGATGAGATGAGCAGGATGGAGTGGTGAGGAGGGTCTTATATTTTATCTATGTATTGTTGGAAAATTGCTTAAAACTTGTATTTATGTACTGCTTGTATAGTTTTAAAAAATCTTATTCCAATACAATGCTGACCAAAATTATCAAAACATGAACAAGAGTCTGAAGCGAGTGCTGCGTGGGAGGGACTCTCCAGATGATCCCTGCAGTTTGGCTCGAAGAGCAGCCTCTGCTGAGCACATGCATCTGATGGGGAGAGCCAGTTCTGGCAACCTCAGACAGGAAAAAGGGTGACACCACAATCTCCATATCCCAGTAAACAAAGCTGCAATCCCCTTCCTTTTAAAAGGGTCCTAGCTCTAACTTCAGCATTATGCAGTCTCAATACCCCACACATTTTACCATCACCCCAAAAACCTAAGGCTTTAATCAAGTGTTTAGGGCCAAACAAGCCGGGCACGGTGGCTCACACCTATAATCCCAGCACTTTGGGAGGCCAAGGTGGGCAGATCGGCTGAGGTCAGGAGTTTCAGACCAGCCTGACCAATATGACGAAACCCCGTCTCTACTAAAAATACAAAAATTAGCCAGGCATGGTGGCGTGCACCTGTAATCCCAGCTACTCGGGAGGCTGAGACTGGAGAATCACTTGAACCCAGGAGGCGGAGGTTGCAGTGAGCTGAGATTGTGTCATTGCACTCCAGTCTGGGCAACAAGAGTGAAACTCTATCTCAAAAAAAAATAAATAAATAAAATAATAGTGGCTCACACTACTATTGCAGGCTCAGCTCTTTGGGAGGCCGAGGTGGGTGGATCAAGATGTCAGGATATCGAGACCATCCTGGCTAACACGGTGAAACCCCGTCTCTACTAAAAATATAAAAAATTAGACGGGCGTGGTGGCGGGCGCCTGTAGTCCCAGCTACTCAGAAGGCTGAGGCAGGAGAACGGTGTGAACCTAGGAGGCAGAGTTTGCAGTGAGCTGAGATGGCGCCACTGCACTCCAGCCTGGGCAACAGAGGGAGACTCTGTCTCAAAAAATAAATAAATAAGACCAAACAAACAGAGAGGTCCCAATTGGCAGAAGGGCGGGGGCAGCAGCTGGGTTTCAGTAGCTATGGAAAGCTCAACAATCCCTCGTGCATGACAGCGACTCTTCCATCTATCCATTAACCATGCCTCCACCCACCCACTCATGTGTCCATCCATCCATCCACTCATGCGTCCGTCTGTTCACCCACGCACCCACCCAGCTACTGACTGAGTGCCTTCTGTGCTGGGAATCAAACATAGGATGCCAAAGAACAGAGTTGAGCTTGGGAAAGCCTGACCAAAGAGGCAAGAAGACGGCAGAAAAAAAGCTCCATGCCCTCAACCCCTTTCTGACTGTACAGATTTTCTGTCTTGAGGGATAATTTAGAGAGGATGAGTCCCCAGAGAACAACATGTTCTACTGAGACAAAATTCTTAAACCATCTTAACCCAGGTGAAATACACAGATAAGTGCCACAGCAGTTTTATGAACATTAATGATATCAGAGCAGGGCTGCAGCAGAAGGAACCAGAGGGAACATTGGTCAAAAGCAGTCATTAAGCATGGAGTCAATTCTTTTTTTTATTTTTTATTTTTTTACTTTTGAGACACAGTCTCGCTGTGTCGCCCAGCCTGGAGTGCAGTGGTGCAATCTTGGCTCACTGCAACCTCAGCCTCCTGGGCTCAAGTGATCTTCCTGCCACAGCCTCCCAAGTAGCTGGGACTACAGGAGCCCACCACCACCCCTGGCTAATTTTTTGTATTTTTAGGAGAGATAGGGGTTTCTCCATGTTGGCCAGTCTGGAACTCCTGACCTCCCTCAAGTGATTTGCCAGCCGCGGCCTCCCAAAGTGCTGGGATTACAGGTGTGAGCCACTGCACCCGGCTCAAGTCAATTCTAAAACAATCTCCTCCAATGAAGTGCTCTGGAAACAAATGGACATTCCCACTCACCGTTTTTAATTCCATCTGCCCCAAAACACAACAATAGTAGGCAAGATTTAAACAGCTGGTGGAGCTGTGTCATGTGGCACCTGTGTTTTCAATAATCACATTTTCCGTTAAACTGCTATTTTGTGACTTCCTTTTTTTTTTCCTTCAATAAAACTAAGTGCACCCTTCTGCATTCATATGGAACCACTCAGATTACAATCCTCCATCTTCTTTTCTCAAATGGAAGTTCTACGACCAACCTGAGGCTGCGGCACTGAACAAGATGAAGAGCCATGTTAAAGTGCGAGAGCCAGGAGGACCCTTAGCCCTGGTCACAGTCCCCGGACATGGTCCATACCTCCCAACCCTCGCACCAGCCTGGAAGCTGTAAGACAGGCCAGGACTTTCCAGACAGGCCCAGCACAGGGGTTGAAGAGGTGATGCCTATAGAATAACCACAAGCTGACCTCTAAGTGAGCCCTCAAACAGAGGCTCTATTTACACCCCTGCATGAGTAGCTTTTTTTTTTTTTAAAGGCAGAGTCTCACTCTGTCGCCCAGGCTGGAGTGCAGCGATGCAATCACGGCTCACTACAACCTCTGCCTCCCAATCCAGGGCCTTAGGCGATTCTCATGCCTCAGCCTCCCGAGTAGGTGGGACTACAGGCATACACCACCACGCCTGGCTAATTTTTGTTTGTTTGTTTGTTTGTTTTTTTGAGACGGAGTCTCGCTCTGTCGCCCGGGCTGGAGTGCAGTGGCCGGATCTCAGCTCACTGCAAGCTCCGCCTCCCGGGTTTACGCCATTCTCCTGCCTCAGCCTCCCGAGTAGCTGGGACTACAGGTGCCTGTCACGTCGCCCGGCTAGTTTTTTGTATTTTTTAGTAGAGACGGGGTTTCACAGTGTTAGCCAGGATGGTCTCGATCCCCTGACCTCGTGATCCGCCCGTCTCGGCCTCCCAAAGTGCTGGGATTACAGGCTTGAGCCACCGCGCCCGGCCTAATTTTTGTATTTTTAATACAGATGGGATTTCACCATATTGGTCAGGCTGGTCTCGAACTCCTGGCCTCAAGTGATCCACCTGCCTCGGCCTCCCAAAGCGCTGGGATTACAGACATGAGCCACCATGCCTAGGTGAATAGCATTTCAGAATAGAAACATCATTGCAGAATAGAATAGCATTTCTGAATTGAAAAGAGTAATTCCTCTATGTACACAGGAACCTGGCTTTCCTTTCTGACAGATTTATTTTCTTCTCTGCAAAGCCACTTGATAAATCTCATAAGCACATGTTAAACTTATGCCTCTGGGTCTGTGAACAACGTAGTAAGCTTTTGCTTTAGGTTAGACCTTTACTCAATTCATTTAGTCTTTAGTTTAATTTTATAATTCTAAAATCAAAACAAGATTCACAGTTAATTGAAACATGTCTGCATGAGAGGTAGGGGCAGCAGCAAGTCAAATACCCTAGTCACTTTGGGGCTGAAATCCAGGGGTAGCCTCCCACAGGCACCTCACTCATTTTCCTGATCTCTCACCTTGACAGGTTTCCTGTTTGTTGGTAAATACGAGTGTCTGCTGGTGAAAGAATGGTCACAAAAGTTGACAGAAGAGAAGGTCCAGAATGGACCGACATGGCACAGTCAACTGATGTTTGACAAGGGTGCAAAGGCCACTCAGTGGAGAAGGGACAGTCCTTTCAGATGATGCAGGTTGACACCCACAGGCAAAAAGCAAAGCTCCACCTAAACTTCACATGGCACACAAAAGTTAATTCAAAGCAGATCATGAATTTAAATGTAAAACTAGAAAATTTCTAGAAGAAAACACAGGGGGACATCTCTGTGACCCTGGGTTAGGCAAAGAGTTCTTAGATGCCATATTAAAAGCATAAACCACAGAAGAAAACAGTGACAGACTTGACTTCATCAAAGCGAAGGACTTTCACTCTGTGCAAGACAGTAAGTCAACGAAAAGACAGGCCACAGTCTGGGAGGAAGTATTTGCAGCTGGAGGATCCAACAGAAAACTTGTGTCTACAACGTACAAAGAATTCACTAAACTCAAGAAGAAGAAAAAAGGCAGCACAAGATATGAACGGGCACCTCACCAAAGACCCACAGATAGCAAATAAGCAGGACAGAGACGCTGGGCGTCATGAGTCATCAGGGAAACACATCAAAACCACAGCACGATGCCACTCCACTCCTACTAGGTGCCTTTAGAAAGACAGACACTCCGAACACGCTGAGTGCTGGGGAGTGTGGGAAGCAAATGCAACTCTCCTGGAAGAGTCTGGCAGCTCCATGTAAAGCCAAACACACACTCCCACCTCCTCCTCCCGGGGACCGAAAACCACGCTCACACAAAAATCTAGAGGCAAAGCCTGGTCACTTCTTCACCAACACTGAAAAACTGCGAACAGCCCTGGGTCCCTCCACTCGGAAGGGATAACAGAGTGCGACATGTTGACACCGTGGAACACGACTCAGTAGGTCAAAGCACAAGCTGCAGCAGATCCACAAGACACCACGCAAGAGCCTCGAGGGCACACTGCTGAGTGGGGACGCCCATCTCAGAAGGCTGCACACCACAATTCTCTTTAGATGGCTTTCTGGAAAAGGCAAAATTACAGGGAATGGAGAGTGGTGCAGAGGGTGCCTGGGGCAAGGTGTGGGGGAGGGACAGAAGGGGACCTGGGGGTTGCTGGCAGTGTTCCGTATCTTGACAGTGGTGGCAGCTATGCAACTCTACGAATTTGTGAAAACTTCTAGGACTGTAAGCGAAGAGGCTAATCTACAAAGACTAAGCCTAGGATGATTCCAATGTGACGACAACACTCTTGGAAAGGTGCAACTAGAGAGAGTGAGAGACCAGTGGCTGCTGGGGTGCAGCTAGAGAGAGAGACCAGAGACTGCTGGGGTGCAGCTACCGAGAGTGAGAGCAGTGGCTGCTGGGGGCACTAGGAAGCAACAGGCAGAGCACAGGGTGTTCAGGGCAGTGAACTGCCCCTGTGTGATGCCGGAAGGGTGGGCACATGTCATTACCCATCTGTCCAAACCCACAGAAGGCACAACGCTGAGTGGGCCTGTAAGTAAACTATGGACTCTGGGTGATGAAGAAGGGTCAAGGAAGGCTCGTGAATTGTGACAAAAGGGCCACACGAATGCGAAGAGTTAGTCACGCCTGTCATCCCCACACTTTGGGAGGCCAAGGCGGGAGGATCACCTGAGGTCGAGAGTTCAAGACCAGCCTGGCCAACATGGTGAAACCCCGTCTCCACTAAAAGTACAAAAAATTAGCCGGGCGTGGTGGCGGGTGCCTGTAGTCCCAGCTACTGGGGAAGCTGAGGCAGGAGAATTGCTTGAACCTGGGAGGCAGATGGTTGCAGTGAGCCGAGGTCGCGCCACTGCACTCCAGCCTGGGTGACAGAGCAAGACTCCGTCTCAAACAAAATAAAACAAAACAAAATAAACCAACTCAGTGTTAATAACAGGGGAAATCATGTGTGGGGCAGGGGAGGGGCGTAGCTCTGTACACAATTTTTCTGTAAACTTAAAACTGCTCAAAAACTAAAATGTCTTAAAACAAACTTCCAGAACTGTATGACAAAAACCAAAAAGAAAAAAGTTAAAATACTAAAGTAAAAAATGGGTCAGGTACAGAGGATCATGCCTGTAATATCAGTGCTTTGGGAGGCCAAGACAGTCTTTGTGAGACCAGCCTGGGCTCTTTTGGTTTTAGAATTGTAAAATGAAATTAAATTAATAGAGGCAAAATCCCACCTCTATTAAAAAAAAAAAAGGAAAGAAAGAAAAATAACATACACGTACACACCACACCACACCACCTCCAACAGCATCCCCATCTCTTCTCCACAGGGAACGAGAGGCAGAGCGCCCAGAACGAGGGGCTCTCCTGCTGCAAACTCTACACTACCTTCCTGAGACAATGGGAGCTATTGGAACCCCTCCTGTGCTCAGAGCCAGGCCTGGCCCAGCCCTCCAGCCTCAGCTCTGCACTCTTCCCCTCCCCTCCCCTCCTGAGGCTTCCATGACCCAGTTCCTCCTTCCCACCTTCCTTTCCCTGGGCCAGGTGATTCCCCAACTCTGTGTGTGGCCCCTGCTCGCTTCTTTCTTTAAGACCTTGGCCACCACCTTGGAAAAGCCTTTCTTAGATGCCCCAGGCAGGTTCCCTTCCTGCCAGTTGCCATGTCTGCACCCACCTGCCACGTCAATTTCACGATAACTTTCATCCCCAGTTACTGTACATGCTGACACCACACACTAAGGTGACCTGCTCAATGGACCTGCATCAGCTGCCACACCACAGCTGTCACCACTGCATAACCAGCACCCATTCTTATGCCAGGCACACACAGGTACCCAGACATTTCTAGAACCAATGATCACACTACTCAGCAGCCCTTCTGCCTCAGATCTCTCTATGGGTGCAGACAGAAATGTTTCCTTGCTGGTACCATGCTGTTTCAAACTTTTCTTTGTGTCTCACACCTCTCTGGAGGATGACAACACGACAGGTGAGGCTGTGGCCCAGAGAGCCAGGTGAGCGTGGCCAGGTCCCTTAGTGCAGGCTTCCACTCTCCCTGGGGCCTCCCCCAGCACTCTGTCCAGGAGTCAGCACTGCCTTCACCTGCCATTTGCCAAAATCTTTGGCTACACGGGCAAATTCTCCATCAGTGCTCACACCTGAGCTCACCCTTTCTTTTGCCACCTGCCCAGTCTTTTCCAGACAAAATGGTAGCCAGGTGGGCTCCCTTGACATTGGCTTCTGTAAGAAAAAGGGCAATCAATCTTGCCATGCTGCTGACAGGCCCACCGCCCAGGCCTACACTCAAAGTCATCTCAGGGCCCCTCCACTGCGGGAGCACAGCAGAGGATGACAGCCAACACTCAGCCATGCCGCCTTCTGGCCAGCATGCCCAACACGTGGCCTGGAGGAGCTGGGGACCCACGCCAGGCTCCCTCTTCATTTGGTTCTCAGAGTGGCAGATGGCATGACTGTAAATGGCACCAAGCGTGCTGCGTAAGCTCATGACACATTTCAATGCCGCTGTCCACGCACCTGCTGCCCGGGAGGATGAGGCTGGAGGGGCGCTGCTGTACATGCTACTGAGGACAGACATAGCCCAGGCCCATGCCTGCTCCTTGCCCTTCCTCAGCAGAACCACCTGAGGGTTTTTTTTTCTTTTTTATTCCCTCCCTAGACGAAGTCCTCCTCTGTTGCCCAGGCTGGAGTGCAGTGGCGCAATCTTGGCTCACTGCAACCTCCGCCTCTTGGGTTCAAACGATTCTCCTGCCTCAGCCTCTCAAGTAGCTGGGATTACAGGTGTCTGCCACCATGGCTAGTTAATTTTTGTATTTTTAGCAGAGATGGAGTTTCACCACGTTGGTCATGCTGGTTTCGAACTCCTGACCTTATGATCCACCCGCCTCAGCCTCCCAAGGTGCTGGGATTTCAGGCATGAGCCACCGCACCCGGCCAACCTGAGGGTTCTTTATACCAAAAGGCACTCCCCCTCTGCACACTTTAGCGAGCCCCTCTAGTCTTGCAAGCCACAACCCCGTCATCACTCATGAAACTACACAGCCCATAATCAAAGCCCCCCAGTTGTCCCTAGAATGCCCTTTGTAACCATTTCCTTCTCTTTTCCTTCCTTGGTTTTTGTTAAAGGCCCAAGACCTCAACAAAGCTACTACCTGCATTTGTTTGTAAGTGTCTCCGGGCCCTGGGAACTGCCTGTGCCTGTGTCATCAGAAGGAATCTATTTCTTAAATAAGTTCTCCTGCAGATGGCGCTGCAGATGCCCACCATGCCCCCGCTGAGCAGCACATCTGTGCTATGGCAAAAGGAATGCTCATCAGACAGGCCACCCCATGCACTGTCCTCAAGCATAAAACAAAGAGCCCAGAACTCTAGCTTCATTCCATGAATCATGGAGGAAATGAAATAAAAGGTGAAGTAAGATTTGTCCCAAGTCCACATCCTGGGGCAGTGTTTTCCCTCACGGGACAGCCCCTTGCCTACTGGTTAGGTGACACCGGGACAACCCCTTGCCTACTGGTTAGGTGACATCAGAAACCATCTACGCCCTGGATCTTGGGCCTTCTCAAGACAGTTCCTCCAATGTGCCCAGTGCTGCTCAGGCTAAGCCAGATACTGCCCCACGGAGGTAGAGCAGGAGCGAGAGTGGGAAGGAAGCAGGGCTCTGAAGCTGGGAGGGGTGCCTGGGCAAGGTGGTGAGCATCCTCCCCATGGCCGATGGCCCCTGGCTGTACCCTACACCCACTCTGGGAAGTCTGCTCAGTGTTGGGGCAAGCTGCACTTTCTGGTGACTGTGGTTACCCAGTTACAGTCGTTGGCTGCAGGCTGGTAGCAGCTCACACAGAGCCTGGGAATCACGCCCAACACCTGCTGTGCTGGGACTGGAGGGAAGGCCTGTGCTGGCCCAGCAGGCACTGCTCCCACTGGGCCCGGGGGAGGGCTCCCAGGTCATCAGACACAAGCCTAGGGGAGAAGGGCCAAGGGGAAAAGCAACCAGAGGCCCAAGGGTAAAGTGCTATGGATGGAAGAGAGATGGGTAAGGACTTCAGGAGTGGTTGCAAGGGCAGGGCTCTGGGGTGCGGGTGGCACACCCACAAAGATCGGGGCCGGTTGTGCAGACCCAATATCTGGGGTTCAGTGAACTGGGAGCAGCCAGCCAGGCTGCTGGGACAGCTCTGATGTGGTCAGTGGGCAGGACAGATCTAAGACGGGATGGCCACCCACGAGGACCCACACCAGGTGAGAAATGTACATGCACAGAACCCCACCAGGCTGTGCATTGGGAACCCCCCAGGCTGCGGAGTGGAGACCCCCAGGCTGTGGAGTTGGGACCCCCGCAAGCTGTAGGGCAGGGAACTCCCAGGCTGTGGAGTAGGGTAGCAGGTCCCTGCCCTGGAGTGCGGCCCAACAGCAGCAACTGGGCAGATGTCGACTGGACCATCAGGGGCCCAGGTGTTTGTGCGGCCAGGAGAGCACGTGCCCTCTCGGGAGTCAGGTGTGTGAGGGAAGGAGAGCAGCCAGTTGGAGACAGAAGCATCCAGGGCAGAGAAGGCAAGGAAGCTGTCAGAAGTGGCCCAGAACATGACAAAAATGTAATGGAAAGAAGAGGCCCTAGAAGCTGGGGTCCAGCCCTACAGCACGCACAAAGGTGGAGGAAAAGGAGGACAAAAAGCAGGGCCCTGAGGGCTGCGTCGAGACAACAACGCCCAGCCAGAGACCCTCAGGAAGGAGGAGGCCAGAGAGGGCACTTCTTTCCCTCTCTGGGGCAGGTACAGGCTCCGGGCACAATCATCGCTCCCTGGACCGAGCACCTTTTGTTGGGACTGAACACGTAATTGACAGGTTATGAGGTTTTAACTCAGAAGGTCCTCACTGAGAACATTTCAGCTTCTGCATTTTAGAGGATAAACACAAAACACCAGAGAAATGATGTTTCACACGGAAACTGGGACTTACCCAACCTGAATGAGTTCATTCAGCTTTGTCGCATTCTTGTCATCCATACCTTTAAATGGAAAAAATAAATAAATGAGACCATGATGTAGTTAGGAGCAAAGCCACTGAAGATTCCCATACAATTCTGCTCAATATAGACTCAAATCCCATTACCAAATATAAAGTTCCTCTGGAATAAAAGCCCTACAGTAGCTGCAGGCCCTCCCTCAAAGTCACACATTCGAGTCAGCTGCCCTGGTCGGCCCCGCTCACCTGAAATTCTAGAACACCCCAGCCTGGCCCCCTCCTCAGGCAAGCCCCCTATCCAGCCTCTGCCCCACTGATCTGTCCTCCCAAAAGCTCCCTCCGAGGTCCCCCAGCGCCGGCCTTCCACTCATCCCTCTGTGCCTGGCTCAACTCATCCCTATGCACCTGGCTCGATAGCTGCTTCCTGCAGGTACCACACCTGCCCGCACACACTCCTGCTGGGCTCGCACTGCCAGCGTCTGGTGATGACCTTCCAGCCCACAGTGTGGAACTCCCAGGGAACCCAGAGTCCGCAGAATGAAGACTCCGACACCCTCTGAGTTTCCTGGAGGGCCCCATTTCCTGTGACCTGCTTGGGACCCTTCACTATCTTCAAGATGTGCAAGAAAGCAACTACAGTACATTAACGGGAGAAACTAGGTGGTGGGTACTTGGGTGTTCATTGTAAAATTCTTTGAATTCTTCTGCATGTTTTGGGGGGAAAAAACTCCACAAACGGCCAGGCTGAAAACCAAAACCATAGACAAAACTGTCAAAGCAGCCAGAGACAGACAATGCACCTGGCATGGAGGAATGAGGACACAGATGACCACTGACCCCTCTCATCAGAGCAGCACAGGCCAAGAGGCAGCAGACAACGGCGTCAATGTGATGAAAGAACGAACCCATTAGATCAGAATTCTCTATCTGGCAAATACATCTTTTAAGAATGAAGATGAAATACAGAGTTTTCAGATAAATAATAACTAAGAATTCACAGCCGGCACAACCACATGGAAAAAAATAAAGGATGTTTTTCAGAAAGAAAGGAAACAAAGCCAGATGGAAACGGAACTTCAGGAAGGAATGAAAAGCACCGGAAAGGGCTCTCGTCGCCAGGCGAGGCACCAAGAAAGGAACCGGTCATGGAAACCGGCCAAGCATGGCATGCCACCGGGCCACCGTGACCCACCTCGCCCGCTCCCGGATGAAGGGTGGGAAGCCTGGGAGCAGTGTGCCCCTCACTCAGCAATCGAGTCATTTATTTTCATCAAACTTGAGTATCCTTATGAGGCAGGAGAATAGGGTCTAGAGGCAGGGAACCTAAGGCCAATTCACGCTGACTTCCTAGAACTAAATCAAAAAGAAAACCCCAACTTTCACACCTAAGTAACAAAAGGACCAGATGCTACTCCCTTTGCAATTCCCTCCCCTTCTTTCTGCATGGCAGATGGGAAATTGAAAGTATCTCTGATTGGTTGCAGAAAGCAGCAAGCAACCAGACATTTACATAGGAGTGTAACTTTGTACCTTCACTGCAGCCTGATTGGTTGCTTTAAGCTGGGGAAAAAGTCTTCCCCAAGACTGGGGCCAAGTCTTCCTTTGCAAAGAAGTGTAACTTTGTAACCAGTTTAGTCTCTGATTGGTTGTTTTCCACAACCAATCAGATGCTTGCATAGGGTGTAAGCTTTGTAACTTCACTCCAGCCTCTGATTGCGGGCCACTACTTCATTTACATAGAAGAAGCCAATGAGAAACCTCTAGAGGGTGTTTAAAACCCAGAAACTTCTGTAAAAGGGCTCTTGAGCCCCTACATCAGGGCCCACTCCCACCCTGTGGAGTGTACTTTGGTTTTCAATAAATCTCTGCTTTTGTTGCTTCATTCTTTCCTTGCTTTGTTTGTGCATTTTGTCCAATTCTTTGTTCAAAATGCCAAGAACCTGCACACCCTCCACCTCTCAGAAGCTCTAGGTCGGAAACCAGGAACAAGTAGTGGTGCAAAAGGACCAGGCAACAAGGAGCGGATGTGGTCAAGACGGGGTTTTCCTTTCTCTGGGGAAGATGAGAGCTGGGAGAGCTATGGTGTAAACTCCTTGGGGCCTGGGATGCTTCCCGAGGCTGAGAGAGGGCAGATGAGAGGCAGCAGGAACGGGCATGAGGAGCTGGGACACAAGGCCCACGGACATGGGTGCAGGCTGGGAAAGGCAGGCTGGAGGAGGGAAGAGAAGGAGTGGCTGGATCCACAGGGGACAGACCCAGTGGGGAAGTGTAGGAGGGCAGGGCCTCCCCACACACAAATGCCACACTAGATTGCAGCAGCCACCCCACAGGACACAGCAAGGCATGGAGGGACAGCAAGGGGTCAGAGTGTGGCGAAGGCCGGGCACAGACAGGACGACTACTCCATATCTGTCCTCTCAGCCCCACCACCCACCTTGAGCTGTGACATACTAGCTGGCGTGGTGGTGCGGTATCCCCCTGAACCTGTGAAGCAGCCCGTGGTAGTGCACCCCTGCAGTGCCCATGGGACAGCCCAGGCAGACTCTCTTCTGTGAAGTCAGGCAGAAGCAGCAGGGCTGAGGGACGCTGGGCACAAGCTCCTGGAAAGGCTACATGTCCCTACCTAGAGGTCATGTCAAAAAAGTCTAAAGGGAACCTGGTCCTGAGGAGACGACTGGAACAAATCCAAGCAAGGCCCTGAGTGAGGAAGGCCTGGGCACGTCGCAATGTCTCAGAAGCCCTGGCAGTGCGGCTGCTCTAAGTCAAAGACACTGAGGGAGACTCCACAGTCACATCCAGGGCAACGGCCCTCGACAGAAGCCCTGACTGATATTTTGGGATGTTTTAGAAAATCTGAATATGGGTAGAAAATTAGGTAAAAACTTAGCTCCTGTTTGGTAAATGCTATAAGTCTAGGTGTGACCATGGCATCAAGGCTACACAGGAGAAATGTGCTCTGAGGTGAGCCGGCGGAGGTATTCTGGGCTGTGGCGTGACATAGTCGAGTGGAATGCAGAGTGTGTGAACACATGTGTGCACGCGAGCACGTGTGATGTGCATGGAGGAAGAGAGCAAATGTAGCCAACGTCAGCAACAGGTCCATCTAAGCCAAAGAGCATGGCCGCCATCATATTCTTCACGTCTTCTATTAACATTTTTTCAAGATAAAAGTTAGAGGGAAAATAGAAGCAACTCTGGGCACTAGAGCCCGAAGGTGACAAGGACAGGAGGAGCCGTGGGCAACCCCACAGGCAGCGTACTCACAGCCCCCGATCTTCTTGCGCAGTTCGCCATAGCAGATCAGGCCATACAGTTCCTGGGATGACTTCTTCAGGCCTCGAGAGAACACTGAGAGACAAAAGAGAAAGTGGCTTTAGAGAAGGGAACAGGAGGCGCCGCCTGACTCGGGCGTGGGAGCCACGCCGGGCTCACGTGGTTTCTTGGATCTGCTCCCTGTACCCTGGTCACGCAAGCTGTCAACCACAGGAGACACTGGGCAGAGTGTATAGAACACGGTGCTGTGTTTGCAATTTTCAAAATAAAAAGTTAAGCCAAAGTGGGGGGTTAGAAATTTACCCCTAATAGGCAGAGGAAACGTCCCCTGGAGGAGAAAACACAACACTCAGAATAGCTGGTTCTCGTGGAGGCAGTGGATCTGGCCAGCACTAAACCTGTCATCCATCTCTGCACACAGGTGAGGCCAGCGGCTTTGCAACCTGGATGCTGCCTTCCTGCCTCACCTGTGCCCTCCCGTGACAGTGGATCTACACAGCCCGGGCCCAGGCGGGAGGAGGAGCCAAGGACAGGTGCTCACCCCTGCCTGACATCTATTCTCCTTCCTCAGTAAGAGGTTCTGTTTTTTTTTTTTTTTCCTTTTCTTTTTTTGGAGACAGGGTCTCACTCTCTTGCCCAGACTGGAGTGCAGTGGCGCGATCTTGGCTCACCGCAACCTCTGCCTCCCAGGCTCAAGAGATTCTCCTGCCTCAGCCTCCCAAGTAGCTGAGATTACAAGTGCACGCCACTATGGCCTAGCTAATTTTCGTATTTTTAGTAGAGACAAGGTTTCACCATGTGGGCCAGGCTGGTCTTCAACTCCTGACCTCAAATGATCCACCTGCCTCAACCTCCCAAAGTGCTGGGATTACAGGCATGAACCACTATGCCCCGCCAAGACCCCTGTTTTATTTGGGAGGCAAACAGGCTGGAACATGGACAGCTGGTTGTGGCTACACCACTAGAAGTAGTGGAGACTTCCAGAAGCCTGCTTAAAGAGCCTGATTTGGGCAGGAGGGTTCCCTTTTTCCCACCCCTCTTTCCTCAAGAGTCACTGCCTGGAGCTGTCACCAAGGACGGCCAAGCACGAGAATGGGAGGCACCTGGGTCCTGCCTGCCCTGGGTGCCAGCTTCTAGGTATCTCTGCCACAAGACAGTGAATTCTGAGGCATTTGGGCCACTGCTATTTTGCATTTTGTTACTGTATTACACCAGACCTAATCCTGCTAGGGAAACCAAGTGACAACACAGTCCAGGCCCCTTTGGGTCACTTCACAGAGCAGGGTTCTGAAGGCCATTTGTACCCTCTGTTCTCACAATTATCCTCTCTAGTTCTCTCCTCAAGAGACCGGTTCTCAAGGCTCTAAGACTGGTAAATGGAGAAACAGGCTTTCAAGATATGAGGAGGATTCTGGACCATGGTACACTGCTAAGTACAGGCCAGTTGCTCTCAAAGGCTCTTCTGAGAGAAAGACCTAAGGGC
Source organism: Trachypithecus francoisi (assembly GCF_009764315.1). NCBI lineage: Eukaryota > Metazoa > Chordata > Mammalia > Primates > Cercopithecidae > Trachypithecus > Trachypithecus francoisi. The sequence goes on from NW_022681460.1 coordinate 113,396,000, forward strand.
TCATCAGACTTTTTTCCTTTTTTTTTTTTTTTTGAGATGGAGTTTCGTTCTTGTTGCCCAAGCTGGAGTGCGGCGACGCAATCTCGGCTCACTGCAACCTCCGCCTCCCGGGTTCAAGGGATTCTCCTTCTCCTGCTTCAGCCTCCCAAGTAGCTGAGATTACAGGCATGCATCACCACACCCTGCTAATGTTTGTATTTTTAGTAGAGACAGAGTTTCTTTTTTTTTTTTTTTTTTTTTTTTTTGAGACGGAGTCTCGCTCTGTCGCCCAGGCTGGAGTGCAGTGGCCAGATCTCAGCTCACTGCAAGCTCCGACTCCCGGGTTTACGCCATTCTCCTGCCTCAGCCTCCCGAGTAGATGGGACTACAGGCACCCACCACCTCACCCGGCTAGTTTTTTGTATTTTTTAGTAGAGACGGGGTTTCACCGTGTTAGCCAGGATGGTCTCGATCTCCTAGACCTCGTGATCCGCCCGTCTCGGCCTCCCAAAGTGCTGGGATTACAGGCTTGAGCCACCGTGCCCGGCCGAGACAGAGTTTCACCATGTCAGTCAGGCTGGCGTCAAACTCCTGATCTCAGGTGATCCGTCCGCCTCAGACTCCCGAAATGTTGGGATTACAGGTGTGAGCTACCACGCCAGCCTCATCAGACTTTCTTAAAGGAGCCCATGACTCAGGAAGCTTTAAGATCCACTGTTCAGTAGACAAGCAAAATGTGGCCATCCACCCAGTGGAAAATTATCCAGGCATAAAAAGGACTGGCACACGCTACATCACAAACGAACCCTGAAACCCAACACTGAGTGAAAGGAGCCAGGCACAGAAGGACATGTAGCATGTGATCCCATTTCTATGAAACGTCCGGAGTAGAAAGATCCATAGAGACAGGAAGTAAACTGAGGGCTCCCAGCACCAGGGTACAGGGTTTCCTTCCAGGCAGTGGACATATTCTGCAACTAGAGAGTGGCAATGGCTGCATAACCTCGTAAGTACATTAAGAACCACTAAGTTCTACACTTTAAAAGGGTGAATAATATCCCCATTTCTAAACTATGTTTTTAAAAGTCCACTATTTGAAATGACAAAAAGAAAAAAAACTCACAACCCAGAGAGAAGAAAGCAGCACCAGGAGCAAGACAGTGCAGACAAGGGACCCCTGGGGAGTGAGACCCTGGGACAAAGCAGGGCCTCTGGCAGGTGTCCCTGATGCCCCACCTGGCCCCACGGCCTCCTAGGTGGCACCTCATGTTTTGTTCCACACTCAGGGACAGGAACCAAGCTCACCTCATCCAAATTTTGAGTTCGTGAAACAAAATCTCCACCGAGCAATGGACAGCAGCAGGGAGCCGCAGATGTGCATGGAAACCACAGGAGATTAATAAAATGAACACACACGCAAGGCCATGGCTCCCAAGCCGGGGGTGGAGTCAGTCCCTTTCACGCTCCTCACTTGCCACCACTCGTCGTCTTACTCCACCCGACGAGTCAGACAAACCCATGATAAAGTGCGCGTGGTGCGCTCTTCCAAACTCCAAAGCACAGGCCGGGGGCCGTGGCTCACGCCTGTAATCCTAGCACTCTGGGAGGCAGAGGCCAGGCGTGGTGGCTCATGCCTGTAATCCTAGCACTCTGGGAGGCAGAGGCAGGTGGATTGCCTGAGCTCAGGAGTTCAAGACCAGCTTGGCAACATAGTGAAACCTCATCTCTCCTAAAAAATATAAAATTAGCCGGGTGTGGTGGTGGTGTGCACCTGTAATCCCAGCTACTCGGGAGGCTGAAGCATGAGAATCGCTTGAACCTGCGAGATGGAGTTGCAGTGAGCTGAGATTGTGCCATTGCACTCTAGCCTGGGCGACAGAGCAAGACTCTGGCTTAAAAAAACAAAATAAAACAAAACTCCAAAGCACGCTAAAAATACATGTAACATGAAAAAGCTGCCACTCTGTTTGATGTGCAATGACCGTCCATGGGGCCAGTCACTTCACAATGTCCTGGTGGCCTCCAGCTGGGCAAGTCAGCATCGGGTGCCCCAATGCCGCTGCATGCTGGCATGGAGGCAGGCGGCCCTGCTGCAGAGAAAATCAGGGCCATCAGAGAACTCAGGAGAACAGTGAGCTCAACAAGAAGGCGGCACATCACGTGGGGTCAAGCCAAAGATGCACGAAAAGGAGACACCAAGGCTGCAGGAGCCTGCTGTGTCAGACCAGCAAGAAGAGACAGGGAGAGAGGGAAGCACAGAGGCCCACACGGAGAAGGGGAAAGGACCTGTGTCGCTGGGGGTGACCCACAGAGAGGTGTGAGGGAGCATTTACTCTTTACCCTCGACGGAGAGAAGGGCCAAAGAGGAATGAGGCCTCCTCACACCAGGAAGTTTAGGATTAGGAGGTTGTTTAACAGAGAAACCACCTGAGGATTAGGAGGTTGTTTAACAGTGACAAAATTAGAAAAGAAATGTTTGCTTTGACTGCCTTCTGAAATTGACTTGGGAGAAAGCTTGGGTTGGCAAGTAGAATGTGCATTTGAACCTCAGAAGAGGAGATGAGTCTACGCCAGGAGCCTGAGGGTCCCAAGACGCTTCCCATCCTGCCTGCCGGTAGTTCAAGCAAAGCACGCTGGACCGAAGCTCCTGGAATCCCATCTCTCTCTCTATAACTCGTCTACTAAACAGCTGCCCAGTCCCCTCCGCTGCTGGCCAGCTTCCCCAAGGAGAGCTTTTCAAGACCAGCCACAGTGGATGGCAGATCCGCTCTCATGGACTGACTGACTTTTTTTTTTTTTTTGCGACGGAGTCTTCTCTGTCGCCAGGCTGGAGTGCAGTGCTGCAATTCTCCTGCCTCAGTCTCCCAAGTAGCTGGGAGTACAGGTGCGCACCACCACGCCCGGCTAATTTTTGTATTTTTAGTAGAGATGGGGTTTCACCATGTTGGCCAGGACGGTCTTGATCTCCCGACCTTGTGATCCGCCTGCCTCTGCCTCCCAAAGTGCTGGGATTACAGGCGTGAGCCACCGCACCCGGCCTGGACTGTTTTTCAAAAGGGCACTAATGAACAGTGCGAAGGACAGATGACACAGGAAGAGGCCGACAGCGAAGTCAGTGCTGCGTGCCACTCTGGAAGGCACGAGGCCACTCACCACAACCTGACATTAATCCCAACAGTCTTGGATGACAGGATCCAACCAGTGCTGAGATTTCAAATCAACAAGTGAGCTGAACATGAGAAGACCAGCACAGGCATCAAATATAGGACAAAACGGAATTGATGTGCCATAAATAGGTGAAGTCAGCAGAAAATCTTATGTTCATGGTCACACGGATACCAAAAGCAAACAAACAAAACCGCACTGGCAGCAGACCCGAATCAAGGGGTGCCCCTAACGTGCAGAGACCAACAGCCGCTTCCATGAATCTCCAGAAACAGCAACAACCTCCCAGTGGAGGTTCTTCAGTGGAGAAGTTGTGTGGTGGGCAGGGGGTGTCTGCGGCCCTCAGGGCTCTACCTAGTCACACAGGGGAGCTGGGTCCTGGCTCTTCCCAAAGCTGTGGGCAATGCTGATGCACCATGGTCAAGATGCCATAATCCACCCAGAGGACACCACAGGAATGGCCAAGGCAAAGTACTTTAGGTCACCATGAGGCATAGGCAAGGGCACAAGGAGTGGCAGCATGGCCACAGTCCAGGTACCCTGGGTCAGAACGTGAGATATCTGAAAGAAGGGTCAGAAGGCAGAGGGGGTGCCCTGGGGGTGCATCTGGAAGGACCACGCTGTGCGTGAAGCTGCAGGAATGAAGAGCAGGGCCCAGCACAGGTACACTGCTGGAGAGGTGGTTCTGATAGGCAGAGGCAGAAGGCGGCTAAGCCTTCCGGGGACAGAGATGGTGATGGACAGAGCATCATCGAGAGAAGCCACCAGCAGCCAAAGGGTGCTCTGAGCCAGAAGCCAGAATTGTACCTGGGGAAGACTTGGTCCCGTGACTAAAGAAGGGCCTGCACAGATCTGGGTCCCAGTATAGAAGGCGAGAGGCCTAGGGAGACTGGCCATCCCCCAGGCAGACCAGCGCCAGACACGGTGTCTGCGGCCCAAGCCCCTCGCTAGACCATGGTGCTATCATTTGCAGTGGAGACCACAGGCTTCAAGTGAGCCAGGGACCCAGAACTCACACACACTCAGAGCCATTGGAAACACACAAAACATAGCTCAGAAAAGCAGTGGTAAAAACCCTGGAGCACGGGATGCGAGCCACTTGCTGACAGCTTGGTTTGACTTAGACGGCACATGATCAGTCAAAGCTCTGCAAGGCAAGGAGCCCCAGGCCGAGTGGCTAGTGAGAAAATGCCAGAAAGCAGGTCCGGCTTGTTGGAAGCTGCGCTCTGAGCAGAAGCTGGCCCTGCCTGTGGGCACCCCCGGGCCTGGCCCACGGCGCACTCACCGTGGTCAAAGTCGATGTACTTGGTGATCTTGTGCCAGGTGCGGTAGTAGAAGTGGCGGACCTGCTCCTTGTTCTTCACCATGCTCGCTGGCTTGCCTTTCTTCTTGTACTTCAGCGCAATGTTGTTCTGAATCGCTTCAAAGTCTTTCCCATGCTGGAAAATAAATTCCATGATAAATGTAGAGGGGTTAAAACAACGTAGCTTTCTGTGCGAGCTGGACCCTTTCCAAGGTTCCAAGAAAGGAGAAAGGAGACAGGCTGTGGACAAACAAGCTGCCCTTCCCAGCTCTTACCTGTGCATGAATTTCAACTTCGATTCCCTAAAACCCTAGGTTTTAATCAGGATAAAGGAGCAATGGGACCAGGAACAGAAGGATCAGAGCACAGGGATACCAAAGAGGCAAGCACCCTAGACAGGATAAACATAAAGCTCATCACTTGGACAAATGGCTTAATGGCTAGAGTTCTTCAGAGACTATGAAATGAGACACCTCCATGAAGAAAAGCTCTGGAAGAGAAGCAATGTAGTAGTTATGGCATCTTAAAGAACATACCGGAAACATCCTTACTGCTTTAATCCAACAAAAAACATTCCATATTCAAACAAGAACAGCAAACGTGAACATTTAGTAAGTGAACCGCACAGAATATACTGATTATACCTGGAGGCCAACCCTTCTTTAAATACTTCTGTGCAAAAGCTGCGTGTGACTTAGATTTTCAGAAAAGAACTTGTATTCCACAGAACAGCCTCACCTCAGTGGTGCTTCAGCCACGGCCATGGAGAACCGAGTGTTTGATCATCTCATCAAAGCCAAGCTCCTAAGTACTGGAAGGGCTCAGCAGCAACCAGCACCCTTAGCGCCCAGGTCTTGGTTTCTAAATACCACTTTGCAAAGGGAAGCTGGGCTCCCAGGAAAAACAGCCGACTGCACAGCAGTGAGCAGCCGCTGAGTCTGGAATGCCTGACGGCACCAGCACATGAGAATACACTGGTAGGCGATGGGGACGTGAGAAGAGGACGCAGGAGCCAGCACGAGGCTCCCAGTGGCCAAATGGGGTACCAACGGAGTGAGAAAGCCAACAATGGCATGACGGATCATGAGCCCCAGAATAAAGCCAACATCTGCAAGTCTACATGGGTATAGGCAACAGAGTAACTACACATGTCGGGGAGAAGACAGGGCTCTTCTTGGCACAGGACTCCCAGTCAGCAAACGTAGAAAGAATAAAGGAGGCCGGGCGCGGTGGCTCAAGCCTGTAATCCCAGCACTTTGGGAGGCCGAGACGGGCAGATCACGAGGTCAGGAGATCGAGACCATCCTGGCTAATACGGTGAAACCCCGTCTCTACTAAAAATACAAAAAAACTAGCCGGGCGAGGTGGCGGGCGCCTGTAGTCCCAGCTACTCGGGGGGCTGAGGCAGGAGAATGGCGGAAACCCGGGAGGCGGAGCTTGCAGTGAGCTGAGATCTGGCCACTGCACTCCAGTCTGGGCGACAGAGCGAGACTCCGCCTCAAAAAAAAAAAAAAAAAAAAAGAATAAAGGAAACAGAAGGTCCTCACCGTGAGCAAACACCACAGTAACAACTGCTTCGGGGAAAAGGCAGCGATGGCTGCTGAAATCAGTGGGAGCAAAGAATGATGAGAAACACGGGATTTACACAGCCTCAAAGCCAAGCCATGACCCAGCCATGGTGAGACCTGGCGGAGGCCGCGTAAGGGCAGCGACCAAGGCAAACACCACTGGGACGGAGACAGAAAGAACACAATGGGCCGCCAACTGGATGCGCCAAGAAGGACACAGTGTCACTGCTGTGGAATTCTTGATAGAAATGTGTAACACAGAATCATGAGGAAACGGCAGATCAACCCAAACTGACACAAGGCACGCTCTACAAGCCAACACGCTGTGAGTCTCCACAAGTGCTGAGGTCATCAAAGACAAAAAAAACATCCAAACAAAAAACAAAAACCCAGGAGCTGTCCCAGGTTACAGGAGACAGAGGATTTTGGGCAGCCGAGTATGGCGCAGCGTCCTGGCCAGGCTGGACCTGAGTGAGACCCTAGTTAATCTGAATCCCGCCTACAAAGGAGCAGGGAGGGCCGTGTCTACGCTCATATCCTCACTGCGGCCGCCCTAACGCTGTGGAGGCAGGGTGGAAGGGAACTGCTTTGTGCTGTTTTTGCAACTTTTTAAAAGTCTGAAACGTTTCAAAATGAAAAGTTAAGGGAGCCAGGTAGTGGCTTGTGCCTAGAATCCCAGCACTTTGGGAGGCTGAGGCGAGAGAATTGCTTGAGCCCAGCAGTTTGAGACCAGTTTGGGCAACATAGTGAAACCCCATCTCCACAAGAAACTTAAAAATCAGCCAGGCATGGTGGCACATGCCTGTAGTCCTAGCTACTTAGGAGGCTGAGGCGGGAGGATCATCACTTGAGCCCAGGAGGTCAAGGTTGTAGTGAGCTAACATGGCACTCCTGCACTCCAGGCTAGGTGACAAAGCAAGACTGACTCTCAAAAAAAAGATGTTTTTTTTAAATTAAAAAACATGCTGATTAAGGCGTAGTAACTGGGGAGCGGGATCCTCAGGGAAATGGGAACCTGGGGACTGGGGGGGGGGTTGGCCCCCAACCCTGTCCATCTCAGAAGACTCTTGGCAACTGGGGGACCGTGAGGTGAGTTGGAGGGGCTGGAGGGGGGAGGTGGCACTGTTCTTGACACATTGACACATTTTAGGATCTATAACTCCCAACAACACAGGTTGGAGGAGGTGAAGACAGAAGCTGCTGTGGGCTGGAGGGTGGGCCTGGAAGGCTGGCACCCCAGTCTGGGTGCAAAAATGAAATGAAAAATTAAAATCTTTAGAAAAAGTAAAACTTGTTCATTGTTTTCAAAAGGAATGGCAGGTAAAGCATAAAGAGGCGAAGCAGCATGAAGGGCCTTCCTGCAGGGTCCAGGCAGGCCCAGCCCTCCCCACGCTCCCTGGGCCTCGGTGAGAACCACGATGAAGCAACCTGGTGGCCTCTGAATGTCACTGCGGGTCGCCTACTCAAAGGTTCCCTGAGAACCCGGGTTCCAGGCCTCCTGCGCACGTGTTCTCAACCTCTGCTGCCTCCTAAAGTCCCAGGGGCATCTGTGTCGCACCTGCCATGTGTCTCCAAGGCAGCAAGCCCCACCAGACTTTTCCTTATTCTCAGTGTGGCGAGAGTGCTCTGTCCTGAGTCAGGAACCAGATATACAGATGCTAACGGCAATGAGAACCAAAGACAGGCAGGGCTGAAAGTCTGAGGAAGCTGTCTGGGGTGCAGAGACACCTGCAGTGTCCACAGAGCTGTGGAGATAGTAACAGGCTGAGGATGCCCCCGGCTGCCTGTGCACAGACGGGGAAGGCGTAGGTGGGGACAGAGAAGGTGAGCACCACGAAGCACAGAGGCCAGAGCCGAGGCCGCAGTCATTGTGCAGACAGTGAGAAGGAAGCACAGGACGCTGGCTGTGTGGCTGTCAGGTAGGAAATCAAGAACTGTATGGCAAAAACAAGCATGGACGATGGACGGATATAAACAGGAACAGGAACATGAAATGAAGTCCGGGCTGGGTCTGTGCAGACCTGCCCCAGAAATGGAAGGGTATTCAGAAGAAGGAGGCGAGTGCCCTGCCACAGGGAGAAGTCTGGATGGGCTATAACTGCACAGGCACCAATCTGAGCGTGCCCAGCACTGCCCAAAGTAGGGTGGGCAGGGGCAGCACTCTCGCCTGAGGAGCAGCTGAAGCAGGAGAGAATTCAGTCCATGATCGGGAGTGACCAACTGAGGCCCAGTGATGGCCGTGGGGTCCCTGCATCCAGTCGGGCCCCAGCCAGCCTAGCTGCACCCCTCCCAGGGAGGTATCAAAAAGGCAGCGGTGGCCATGATAGCAAGGCAGGAGCCGTATTCTCAGAGCAGAGGCCTGGGCCCAGCCACCAACACCCCACAGCTCCAGGGTTGCAGTCACACCTGCCACTGGCCAGTCAGCCATACATCAAGACCCCACCAGAGGCCCACATCGTTTGGATGAGACTCACAATGCAGACATAAAACATGTTAGGTCAGATACAGTGGCTCACGCCTGTAATCCCAGCACTTTAGGAGGCTGGGGTGGGCGTATCACCTGAGGTCAGGAGTTCAAGACCACCCTGACCAACATGGTGAAACTCAGTCTCTACTAAAAATACGAAAATTAGCTGGGCGTGGTGGCAGGTGCCTATGATCACAGCTACTCGGGAGGCTGAGGCAAGAGAATCGCTTTAATCCGGGAGGTAGAGGTTGCAGTAAGCCGAGATCACGCCACTGCACTCCAGCCTGAGCAACAAAAACAAAACTCAGTCTCAAAAAAAACAAAAAACAAACACGGTCCTCTCTCTTGCCCTCGCTCTTTCTCACATACATACTCAGATACAGAGAACCCACAGCAGAAAGCATTACATGACCAGAACAGCCAATTATTAATTATTATTACTAATTCAGGACTTCAGAACTCCTCAAAAAGCATCCGCCCAATAGAAAAACTCTAATGAGCACCTTAACCCAATGGGAAGGAAACGAACTAAACTGCTTGAATAAAGGTAAAGGGGGGTCATTAACAAGGAACTCCTCCTCTGCTACTTTTAATGGACAACCACATCTCCTGCTCCCAGGCACCTAGACCTTCTTACAGAGGCTACAGTCTTGCCAAGGAGGAAAGGCCACACCACAGGAGTAATTGTTTCAGGCAAGAATCAGCAATGGTTGCTGATTCTGAAAACATTCCAGGAATCGCAGGTCCTCCAAGACTAACAAACAGCTTAAAGGTACGATTTGGGGCTAAAATCTACACAAAAGCAGCCTCCCTGCTGTACTCTAGAATCCTCAAAGGGAAGAAAAGGAACTCACGAATGTGTTTCAATGACTTCGTATCTACTGAAACGGGACTCATGCACACTTCTCTTCGGACAGTCAGAGTCAAGCCACACTGTCACGGCAGTCAGGTCCACCTGGGGTGGACAGAACCTAACCTGAAGCCCAGGGCGGGGGCGACCCTGGCCACGGCACGTACCGTAGTCAAGTCTCACGCCCACGTTTACAGGCGTCTCCTTTTCTAATGCCTCTCTAAATACCTCATTCCAGAGCCTCCATTTCTTTCTTGAGCATTCTGCTTCCCAGGCTTGACAAGACTTCTCCATCACTCCAATTAATTAGCTACTAAAAGAACAAGGCTCCTGGGAGGCCAAAGTGGGCAGACTGCCTAAGCTCAGGAGTTCGAGACCAGCCTGGGCAACAAGGTGAAACCCCATCTCTACTAAAATACAAAAAATTAGCAGGCATGGTGGCCTGCGCCTGTAGTCTCAGTTACTCAGGAGGCTGAGGCAGGAGAATTGGTTGAACCCAGGAGGTGGAGGTTGCAGTGAGCCAAGATCATATCACTGCACTCCAGCCTGGGCGACAGAGTGAGACTCCGTCTCCTCAAAAAAAGGACAAGGCTCACTGATCATGAACCTACTTCTAATATTGTATGCTAAAGAAGCAGTCTAAAGTATGAAACCTGCACACAGATGTTTACCACAGAGTCACTTACAACAACAGAATCTGGAAGGATCTCAGTCGTCCTTAACCACACAGGAATGGCCAAGCAGAGCAGTGGCTGGCCAGGGCCTCGAGGGCCACCCTGTCCGGTGCAGCTCTTCAACTCTGCACTGCGGTGGCAGCAGCCGCAGACAGTACATCCACCCTGGCCATGGCTGTGCCCCAACACGATGTTTTTACAAAAGCAAACAATGAAAACACAGGCAAGGAGAACATTTACAGGCATTAAAAAAAATACAGAGCAAAAGAACTATGAAACACCACGAAAAATGCAAGCAATGGTAATTAAAAAGTATGCTCACAATAATTACAAGGATTTAGAAAACAATAATGCAGGTGAAACTGGCCAGCAGGGAGCACGGGCATTCACTGGGCAGTGGGGTCAGAGAGTGACTTATCTCTATTTTTAGGACTTTCCATTTTGTCCCAAGTCAGCGGCAACATCTCGTGAGGTTTCTCAGCTACGCTGGCCCCCGAGGCAAACACTCCCTTGTGCCTCCCCTCAGAGGCCATCCCTCCTAAATCAGCCCACTCAGCACAAAGGGAAGGCCCTGAGACAAGAGGGCCTTCAGTCCAGAACATCTTTGAGAGACAAGGGTGAGAATACCCAAAATGAAATTAAGGAAACACACAAAAACACCTCCTCACAGACACCTCACCAGTAATAGCTTCTAAAATCTCAGTGACGAGATAAAACGGCCAAGGTCAGTGGGCAAGGCCTGGAGCCCACACCCGCCTTGGCCACTGCAGGGGTCCCCCAGGAACCTGCGTTCTAGAATCTAACAGCAGAGAGGAAGCACGGGAGCGGAGGGCAGGGCTCTGAGAGGGATGCCCAGGCTGCCTGGCCATGCCTCCAAGCCTACTCACCTCGTACAGCCCCTCGAAGAAGGTGTTCTTGTCCTCTGTGCTCCACGACTCCCACTGCCGCCGGACCTTTTTGCCTTCTTCCTTCTCGCCACCAGAAGACCCTAAGTTCCGGGAGGAGGAGCGCGAGCCCCCTGCAGGGGCCGCAGGGGCAACCCCAGACACATTTCCAGACGATGATCCACCACCTTCAGCTCCTTGGAGAGAAAGCACCGTACAGTGATCTGTTCCCGAAAGCTGGCGGGCCGGGCAGGACAGAGGGCCGGAGGGAGGGAAGGGCCCACTGCCCTGAAGTCCCACTCCACACTCAACTGAGGACACTGGCAGGCAGCACCCAGGACACACGGCGCCAGCGAGGCTGCTCAGGACTGCCAGGATCTTTACCTGGCCAAATGACCCTCAAATGCTTTTACAGTTAGAAAAGGAGTAAGAGTTTATGTGGAACCGTGTACCAGCACGACACTGCGCTTAAGACGCACTGTCCACAGTGGAGACAGAGATCTCTTCCATCTGCAAAATGAAGCCTCACGTCACATCTCGTGCATCTTTCTTTTGCAAATGAGGTTTTTGGCTGGAATATTCTTACTATCTTTTCAAAAAAGTAGGTTGAGATTCAAGCTCAAGAAAACATTTAAACGTGTAAAACACCACCTTCTTTTAGATTAAATCAGTGCTTCAGAATATGAACCATTTAATGCCTAAGAATCTTTAGTCTTAAATTCCTTATCCTCAATCAATGTCCACCAACAAAATGTACTGTTCTCAGAATGACCTGATAACCTTGCAAATCCTACTACAACATCAGTCTCCAATCTCATGCCGAGTCCTGTGAGACCAGGCAACGAGGGAAAAGCCCAAGACGACCCCAAGGAGGCTTCAATCCCCAGCTGTGAACTGAGAGCCCCAGCCAGGCTCCGCTGAGACCGGGGGCAGAGATGTGGCAGGAGTCAAAGACCGCAGATGAAAGCTTTTCATGGCCTAACACACTCCTCCCACCCGTCTCAGTTCCTCCTCGCATTGGGAGCGGGGACTGTCAGGGTATCCCTGTGATAACCAGGGTTCTCTTTTCATGGAACTGCAGGACCACAAAAAGTTGGGAAACCTTCAACCTCTGAAACAAAAACGCTTTAAAAATCAAAAGCCGGCTGGGCGTGGTGGCTCACTCCTGTAATCCCAGCACTTTGGGAAGCTGAGGCGAGTGGATCACTTGAGGCCAAAAGTTCGAGACCAGCATCCCCAACCTGATGAAACCCCATTTCCACTAAAAATATAAAAATTAGCCAGGCGTGGCCATGTGCAGTGGCTCACGCCTGTCATCCCAGCACTGTGGGAGGCTGAGGTGGGTGGATCACGAGGTCAAGAGATCGAGACCATCCTGGCCAACGCGGTGAAACCCCGTCTCTACTAAAAATACAAAAAATATTAGTTGGGCGTGATGGCACACACCTGTAGTCCCAGCTGCTCAGAAGGCTGAGGCAGGGTAATCATTTGAACCCGGGAGGCAGAGGTTGTAGTGAGCCAAGATCACGTCACTGCCCTCCAGCCTGGCGACACAGCAAGACTGTATCTTCAAAAAAAAAAAAAAAAAAAAAAAAATTAGCCAAGTGTGGTAGCGCACGCCTGTAGTCCTAGCTACTTGGGAGGCTGAGGCAGGGGAACTGCTTGAACCCAGGTAGTGGAGGTTGCAGCAGACCAAGAAGATTGCACCACTGTGCTCCAGCCTGGATGGCAGAGCGAGACCCTGTCTCCAAAAAAAAAAAAAAAAAAAAAAAGCAAAAGCCAAGCAAATGTAGATTATTGTAAAAATGCTTTCCTAATGAGATAACCACAGGCTCTTCCGTCCAGATCCGCTTCTGGGTCAACCCAGAAGGGGGCCCTGCCTGGGCAGCCACATGCAGGCTGGAGGCTCAGTGCCTCACCCGGTGGTGTCTGTCTTCAAATTTGGAGGGAGAGGATGCAGTGAGCAGAGATCGCACCACTGTACACCAGCCTGGGCAACAGAGTGAAACTCAGGATAAAAACAAAAAAAAGAGCTTAAAAAAGAAAAAAACCTCAGCCTCTCAGTCACGCCAGCCCCATTTCTGGTAGTCAATGTCCGCATGCGGCCATCATTGTAGAGAGAGCTACCAGACGGTGCTGCACCTGAATGTCCAGCATTCATAGCCCACTGGTATGGAATAAACAATGTGTTCCAAGTGTGTCCCGCCCAGCCTGCTTTCCGGCTGCTCCATTCCCATCCTGCACAGACAACAGAAACAAAACTCAGGTATGCAAATGCTCTGCGCTACAAACCAGGCTAATCAAATGCCTGACATGTTATCTGGCCCTGCTCATTTCTCACCAAACCTGGACTTAATCAACCTGGTGCTTCCCCAGAACCTGGGGCTTTCGCAGATGATGGACAGGTACAGATGCCATTGGAAACATAACTCTTCAGTACAGGAGCGTGGATTCCTCACGTGGAGTCACTTCAGCAAGGACTGCTGTCCACCTCTGCACCACCCACAACAAAGGCTTGCAGAGCCATTTTCAGGTTCCTAAGAAACACTCGCCAAACTATCTTTTTCTAAGACCACAACTTGCTAACCAGCCCTGCATTACGTATCAGGTTTATTTTTGCTAGCCCATGTTGACATTAGGTATATTTGAAAAAGTAACAGACATAAATTTCCTAAAATTCCATAATCCAGATGTCTTGCTAAATCTTACTGGATCACAGCACTGGTGATCCAAGACAAGGAGAGTGAAACAGTAAACGCTAACAGAATGGAGTGCCTGAGCTGGACGGGTTCTCAGAGGTGGAGAGAAGGCAAAGGCACACAGGAGAGGCAGCTCTGACGAGGCTGGTAAAACAGCACCCATTCCTCAGAGGAGTAGGCCACCTCCCAGCAGCCCGAGGCTGGTGCGAGGTGCTCACCCTTTCCTTCTGATGCTTTAAATACGACACATTCTCAGTAGAGGAAAGTAAAGCAAGATGTACATTCAGAAAAGAAGGCAGGCCTGAGGTTGGGAGTTCAAGACAAGGCTGGACAACATGGTGAAACCCTGTCTCTACTAAAAACACAAAAATTAACCGGGCGTGGTGGTGGGTGCCTGTAATCCCAGCTACTTTGGGAGGCCGAGGCCGGCGGATCACTTGAGGTCAGGAATTTGAGATCAGCCTGGTCAATATGGTGAAACCCCGTCTCTACTAAATATACAAAATTAGCCCCGTGTGGTGGTGTGCACCTGTAGTCCCAGCTACTCCGGAGGCTGAGACAGAAGAATCACTTGAAACCAGGAGGCAGAAGTTGCAATAAGCCGAGATCGAGCCACTGCACTCCAGCCTGGGTGGCAGAGATTGTCTCAAAAAAAAAAAAAAGCAGATTGCCAGGCGTGGTGGCACACACCTGTGGTCCCAGCTACTTGGATGGCTGAGGCAGGAAGACTGCTTAAGTCCATGAGTTCAAGATCAGCCTGGGCCATACAGGGAGACTTTGTCTCTACAAAACAAAACAGACAAAAAACTCCCAAAAACATGACAAGAAAGCAAATCGCCCCAAGTAACCTTTTCTAATATTTGGTGCACATTATTCTAGACTTGGAATGCTTTTTGTTGTTGTCGTTGGACAAGGAGTCTTGCTCTGTCACCCAGGCTGGAGTGCAGTGGTTCGATCTTGGCTTACTGTAACCTCTGCCTCCCAGGCAGTCAATTCTGGCACTTTAGCCTCTCAAGTAGCCGGGATTATGGGCACACACCACCACACCTGACTAATATTTTGTATTTTAGTAGAGATGGGGTTCCACCGTGTTGCTCAGGCTGATCACGAACTCCTGAGCTCAGACAATCCACCGGCCCTGGCCTGCCAAAGTGCTAGGGTTACAGGCACAGGCCACTGCGCCCAGCCTAAACTTGGAATGCTTTTTAAAAAAGAATCACAGACTTCAGAGCAGAAACGGACGGTGGCCTCTGGTTTACCCCTAAAATTTCAGGGGCAGAAGCGGCTCCACCGCTTGACCTCGGCTCACTCAGTGACTACAGCTCAAGCGAAATGAAAATAGAAAGTGAGACCAGAGACACCTGGTAGAATACAACAATGACAACTTGGGCAAGGCCACCCTCAGCTCAGAGAAATACAGATGAAAACAAAAGGTGATGATTGAAGGAGAAGACAGAGAAGCAACAAGAAAAATGAGAGAAGAAAGGCAAGAGATGGAAAGAGAAAACGATGTAAACAAAACTAGGTGGGCTTCTCTGGGTGCAGGACACCCAGCGAAAAGCAGAAGGCCAAAGCCAGGTCCATCTGTGACTGCTGCTGAGACCACAGAGGCTGAGCATGGTCTGCACAATGAGGAGAACTATCGAGAAGCCTGCAGGAAGTAGGGTGCAAAAGCAGGATCCTCAACAGTGCGCTCTTTGAAAGCAAGAGCCGTGTGGGACTTTCCCACGCCCAGGCCTGGTTCCAGGCCTCACACATGGCAAGTGCTCAGTGACAGCACAGGATCCCATGGAGCCCAGATAAAGGGTCTCCTTATGCTCCCTCTGCCCCTCGGCAGCCCCAGACAGCACATCCCAGGCTGCTGGGACCCAGGTTCTCCCAAACGGAACCCGCCTTCCTGCTTAGCCCACGTCAGTGCCACAGTTCTCCAGAGGCCACACTGCTACCTAATTTCCCCGTCCCATCTGCACCATGTACTTCCCAAGCCAGCTCTGCGCTGCCCAAGTAGACAATTTCAACAGCCCCTTCTCAGGGCTCCCAAACCCCAGCACCTGCTGAAACCTGCTGTGCAGAGTGTGCAGTGAGGGCACAGCCATGTGGCCCCAGTGCACCCTCCCAGCTGCTGACCCCTCTACCTAGCTCCACACAGGCCCTACCACCTGCTCTTTGCAACACGTCCTCTTCCCCATCACATGTCCTGGGTTGGCCTGGAATGCCACCACCTGTACCCCTTCATATCACCTTAAGAAGAAAAATTATCCATATCTTTCAACTGGTGAAGCTGAGGCACGGTCTGAGTAGGTCACCCACAAAGCCACACAGCTGCTCAGTGCCCAGCAGGCCTGGAAGTAACAGAACCTGTATTTAAATGGCGCCTTTAGGACGGGCGCGGTGGCTCAAGCCTGTAATCCCTGCACTTTGGGAGGCCGAGACAGGCGGATCGCGAGGTCAGGAGATGGAGACCAACCTAGCTAACACGGCGAAACCCCGTCTCTACTAAAAAATACAAAAAAACTAGCCGGGCGAGTTGGCGGGCGCCTGTAGTCCCAGCTACTTGGGAGGCTGGGGCAAGAGAATGGCGTAAACCCGGGAGGCAGAGCTTGCAGTGAGCTGAGATCCGGCCACTGCACTCCAGCCTGGGCGACAGAGCGAAACTCTGTCTCAAAAAAAAAAAAAAAAAAATGGCGCCTTTAAAATGCATTCAAAGGCCCTGCTTCTTCCTGTCCTCGAAATGTCCTGTCCTCGCAATGTGTAGCCATCTCCATCTTACAAATGGGGAAACTTTCACAAGTTATTAACAGCAATATGTCATTTAAAAAAAAAATAAAATGAGGAAACTGAGGCTTTAAAAGCCCCAAAGTCAGCAGTCAGCAAGAACCCGGTAACCTTCTCACTCCAAATCCAGGCGTTTCCCGTGCCGTGCCATCGGAACAGCTCTGAAAGCCAAGCAGCACACACTGTCCTGTCACAGAGCTGGAGGATCAGGGTCGTGGTGGGGGGGACACCGACCTCAAAGTCCCTCCCTCAGTCTGGAAAAGGCGAGAAGTTAAATGACTTGCCCAAAGGCACGCGGCTAACAGCCAGCCAGAGCTGGGCCTTTGGAAGATGTCTGTCTCTGGACGTCAGAGGTCAGATGCAAAAGCCCAGTGACACCCTGTCGTCGTCACTGACATCAATTCACTGTCCTGGAGCACTCTTTCTGTGGTTTGGTGAACTTCCTTCCGAGGGTTAGGAACAGTAAAATCAAGAGTGACAGAAGACCAACTAACTGCGAGGAAGTCAGTGACTGGTCTGGAGGCTAGGGGACTGCAGTGAACACACACATCTCCCCCATGGTTCACTCATTCTCAGCTAGAAAGGCACTGGCGACACCCACTCGTGGAAGGGCATCTCCAGACTGGACCACGCCCCAACCCCAGCACAGGGATACTTCCTCACGGCCTACGTCTGCAGCATAAGAGAGCAGGGACCCTTCCCAGGAGGCCAAGGATGGCGCAGAAACTGCAGAGGTCCGACGCATCCACCTCCAAGTCTCCTGAGGCATTATGTGCCTCTCCTAACACAGGGCACTGCATCAGATGCTGGTGCCGGCAGCTCCGGTCTTAGAGCCGGAGTTGTGGCTGAGGGCTTTGTGGACACCATCTCCACCAAGGTCACACAGCGGGATCCTTCAAGCAAGCCAAGTTGCAGGCAAGGTGTCACCTCAGATGAGTCCTGAGCCTCCCCTACCCACCCCATCGTCATGCACGCGCAGTGCTGTCGCTCCATCCTATACGACAGGCAGTCAGTGAGCAAACGGGAACCCCTCCCGACCTCGCATCATCCCATCAATCTAAAGATCTGGTCCACACTCCAGGCGTGCCTGCAAGAGCCCTGGTCAGGGTCACCAGACTCTGAGATGTTCTCTTTCAGGTTCTGAAGCTGACCTGAAACCTGCTGGTCTCCAGAACACCCCCTGGGAGTCACTCACACCATCCCCTTCTCTGCCGGGACTCCCACCCTCAATGCCTGCAAGGCTCAGCGTCCTCCTACAAGCTCTGACCAGCACCATCTCCTTGAAGATTCTCCCCTTCCACAAATATTTGAGAGACACACAACTATAACTCCACTGTTTCTATAAAAGCGTACACCCTCTTCATCAAATACTAGAAGATTTCTCAATGTATCCTCTAAGTATTTCAAGATATCCCAACTAAACTACAAACTCCTGGAAATGTTGCATCTTTTCAGCGTTTCTAATGTGGTTCTTTAGTGTTAAAAATGCTGTTGTGCCAGGCGCAGTGGCTCACGCCTGAAATCCTAGCACTCTGGGAGGCCAAGGCGGGCGGATTGCCTGAGCTCAGGAGTTCGAGACCAGCCTGGGCAACACGGTGAAACCCCATCTCTACTAAAACACAAAAAATTAGCCGGGCGTAGCAGCCTGCACCTGCAGTCCCAGCTCCTCAGCAGACTGAGACAGGAGAATTGCTTGAACCTGGGAGGCGGAGATTGCAGTGAGCCGAGCTTGCACAACTGCACTCAAGCCCAGGCGACAGAATGAGACCCCGTCTCAAAAACAAAACAAAAACAGAAAACAAAAAACAAAACCCCGCTGTTGTTACTTATGTGACAAAGAGCTTCTACACACAACTTTATACAACAACAACGTTAATTTTCACATTTCTGATTTAGATATCTGGAAGCATCTCCCTATCATCTTGATATCCTTATATAACCCAAAATAAGACACAAAAACGACAATCGAAAAGTCTACTTCATTAGACAACTTCACAACAACAGACACCACAGAAACTAGTTTTAATATCAAAAGTATACAGGTATTTGAAAAGCAGCTCAGCCTTCAAACCAATGTTCAAATGTTGCCTTACCTACTTTATGTTTTTTAGTTTAGTTTTGTTTTTGAAACAGGGTCTTGCTGTGTCACCCAGGCTGGAGTGCAATGTCCACAGCTCACTGCAGCCTCCAACTAGCAGCCTCAAGTGATCCTCCCACCTTAGCCTCCTGAGCAGCTGGGACTACAAGTATAATCTTTTGTAAGACATCTTTTTGAAACATCTAGAAACTACAATCAGTACACAGATTATACAAAATATAAAGAGTAAATTGTGCACAGTTGTTTACCGATTCCTACACACAAACGACTGTCACTTCAGACTATACTACCCTATTTTGGACATGGTGCATTTCCCCATCCATGATGGAACTGAAGTTCTTCGGAGTGAGTGAGGGGGACCAAAATAAGCAGAGGCTCTCTGTCCCCACCCCCAGTGTTCTCTCATCCCATCTGCCCCAACAGAGCACCAGCATTCCTGGACTTCTACTCACCCCACAGGTAGGCCCCTTACCCCGCCAGCCTGTACAGCCTCCTCCTACAGTTCTGTAATCTTGAAGCTGCATGCATTTTTCATGGCAGAAACACCAGGTGCCTGTTAAACACCTTATGGCTTAAGGCAGGTGTTTATATTTATTTATTTATTTATTTATTTATTTAGAGACAGAGTCTCGCCCTTGTTGCCCCGGCTGGAGTGCAACAGCGCAATCTCGACTCACTGCAACCTCCGCCTCCCGGGTTGAAGCGATTCAGAGACAGGTATTTATTTTATTCAAAAGATGGACTAGTTTGCCCAGGGCTGGCCGGACCATGAACTGGCCAAACAGGGAAAGGTATCAGGACCCTGCCTTGTGACCAACGTCTTTCCAACGGTTTCTGCGGCTCTAAGCCAAAGTCTCCCGTGCGTCCCAGGGTCACGTGGGTGCTGTAGCAGAGCTGCAGGAATGTCTGTTTTGGGATTTCTGGCCTGCAGCTTACCTTCTGTTTAGGTTGAGCATGTGACTTAAACAATCTACTTCAGGTTCTGCACTCATTTAAAAGCAAAATTACATAGATGCAAGATGCCTGGCACACAGGCACTAAATCACAGCTACCAACCCTTTATCAATGCAAAAAAATTTAAATTTGAAATTGTACTAGAAAAAAAAGCATTTTTCATTAGAGTCAGTAAACAGTCTCTTCTTACAGAGACAGAAAACACACTTGGATGCACAAAAGTCAAACAAGGAGACTTTCCTTTACTCCACAAGTCCTTTCTTCCAGATTCACTGTGAGAGTCTCCGGCCCACTGAGACTGAAATTGGCAAGCATAGTAAGTAATCAACCAAAGGAACTGCCAGTGATTGAGCTATGTATTCCTTAGGCATGATCGAAGTTACATCTTTTCCAAGTGAAAAATTGAAAAATGAAGTATTGATCGTTTCCTCACTGACAGATGCTCACCACTCCAGATGCAGATTTCTCCAGAATGTAAGAGGATTCTCCCCTGAGCATTGTTCTGAAGGTGAGCTAAAGAGTGTTGCGTGGCAACTGCCACCACCCGGCCTTCTTTTCTGACGGGTAATGTAAGTGACGACTGAGCAGAGGTCTCTCCAAAGACTGGTGTCAGAGGCTGTTCTGGGCACAGTGAAGTGCCTCCCAAGGCACCGAGGAACCTGAAAGCAGAGAGCAGCGGACAGGCAGCCTTCCTTCCTAGGAAGCTCTGAGGCAGACAGTGGCCAAGAAGTTCTGAGATGCAAAGGAGACCCACTTCCTACTCCTCTCCTAAAAGCCACCATTACAGCTTAGTTTACTATTTGCTTAAAGATATATTTGCGGCCGGGCGTGGTGGCTCAAGCTCGTAATCCCAGCACTTTGGGAGACCGAGACCGGCAGATCACGAGGTCAGGAGATCAAGACCATCCTGGCTAACACGGTGAAACCCCATCTCTACTAAAAAATACAAAAAACTAGCCAGGCGAGGTGGCGGGCGCCTGTAGTCCCAGCTACTCGGGAGGCTGAGGCAGGAGAATGGCATAAACTCAGGAGGCGGAGCTTGCAGTGAGCTGAGATCCGGCCACTGCACTCCAGCCTGGGCGACAGAGTGAGACTCTGTCTCAAAAAAAAAAAAAAGATATATTTGCTTGTGGCCAGGTGCAGTGGCTCATGCCTGTAATCCCAGCACTTTGGGAGGCCCAGGCAGGTGGATTACGAGGTCAGGAGATCAAGATCATCCTGGCTAACACAGTGAAACCCCGTCTCAACTAAAAATACAAAAAAAAAAAAAAAAAAAAATTGGCCAGGCATGGTGGTGGGCGCCTGTAGTCCCAGCTACTTGCGAAGCTGAGGCAGGAGAATGTTATGAACCCAGGAGGCAGAGCTTGCAGTGAGCTGAGATCACGTCTCTGTACCCCAGCCTGGGCCACAGAGCGAGACTCCATCTCAAAAAAAAAAAAAAAGAGATACATTTGCTTGCTAAAGTGGGATAATGGATATGTCATGAGGAGAACAAATTCTAATAAATTTGCATTTTATTAATATTAAAACATAATGAAAAGTCCCACGCTTCTCCAAGCCACACAACAGGACAAGAAGCAGAGAAAGAAGTGCCAGCGACCTGAGCGTGAGCCAAGCTCAGGAAACCTTCTGCACTTTGGCAAGCCACTCTCAACCATACAAACAAAAGCAAGCCTCCCCTCATCCCAACTGCCAAAACTCTACCTGATCACTAACGTCTTAGCAGGACTTCACTTATTCATACACGTAGCCATGGACACATCTGAGAGTGCTTTCACACCAACGCGCCATTTCATTTTAGCAGCTGCCCTTCAAGGAGCTGAAGCAGCTGCTCTCGTTCCTTGTCTCACAGGTGAGCACACCCGACAGAGAAGCATCTCCAAGAGGGTGAAGGGGCAGAGCAAGGCTGGAGACCAGGGGCATGGGGGACGAATGCCGGCTGGACTCGAGGTCCAGGGCTTCTGAACCATGAACAACAAACCTTTGAAGGAACCATGGAGCTTACATGAGCTTAGACATACTTGTAACTAGCAATAAAAAACTAGTAACAAGCAAAGCCACTCATGTCTGCCAAACTGATCAGCAACTTTCACACC
This sequence comes from Trachypithecus francoisi, assembly GCF_009764315.1. Taxonomy (NCBI): domain Eukaryota; kingdom Metazoa; phylum Chordata; class Mammalia; order Primates; family Cercopithecidae; genus Trachypithecus; species Trachypithecus francoisi. The sequence continues at coordinate 113,417,512 of NW_022681460.1, forward strand.
TAAATGAATTTATATGAGGCAAGTTTTAAATTCTGAAACATGCTAAGTTACCTTATATTTACATCTTTAAATAAGTATACTTGTTTCAGAATTCTTTACCAATGTGTAAGGCCATGATTCCAGAGGCCAGCCTTCTTTGGTTGAGAATGAGGCAGGAGAAGTGGGCTCAATGGAACACACTTGGCTCACATCTCCAAAGGAGGTTCTCCATTAGTTCCTAATATATTTCCTTTCCAAAACTACCAGGACCATTCACGGAATTTAAATGAACATTTCCCAAGGAAGGAAGTGAAAGATTTTTTTTCATGTGAAACTCACTGGAAGTTGATGTTATATTTGCTATTTATACAAAGTGCTGCACATGTGGTCGGAAACAAAAGGAATCAAAGAGCCATTCACCTGTGTAAGGAAAAGCACAAGGCTGAAATAGAAACAAAAGCAGACAACAATGAAGTACTGGCACATGGAGAACAAAACTAACATGTCGTTTTCTTATTATCTTGGTAGAGACCCCAGCTAAGTAGCAACATTCGCCATCACCTCAGAATACAAGGGCGAACACTACAAACTGTTGCTTGTTCACGTCAATCGTTTTCACCGCTCTTTCCTTTCTTTGGCAGAGAAGTCAACCCCAGTTGCAACTCAAAGGGCCCCATCTCTATGCCCTTCCTACTCTCAAGCCAGCAGTTCTTGAAGGAGGGGACAGTGAGTCCAAGTCAGACCCCAATGATCCTTTCTCCGCTTCTTACCCATCTTCCCCCAATGAGCTTCAAAAGCCTGCTCCTTTGGTGCATTTCCACCGCCTGATGTCTGGGAAAGAGACACAGCAGGTACTTTTTTCTCTTCCCCTTTCCCAAATATTGTCCGCTGTTTGAAACAGACAACCAGAGAAAACCAGCAGTGATCCTTTGGGAAGGAAACAGCTTTAAGGGACATCTTCACTCCCCCCAAGAAAGGATATTCACTGCCTCTTCAAAGAGTTTAAATATAGAAAGTCGCAGCCTCTTCGAAGGAGAGAGGGGACACATGCCCGATAAGTGCCACCCAAAGTGAGGGCCTCAGTGCAGGCCGCGGGATGGGTGAGCTAGGGTGGAGCCCGGCTGGGGTGATGGGTTCCTCTCCCCCGCGGCACATCCCGGAGAGGGGCTGGGGCCTCCCAAGGTGACGGGTCGCCCTACCTTTTCCGCGGGGCCCCGAGCCACCGGCGTTGCTGCTCCCCAGGGCGCTCGGAGGGTCCTTCCTGGGCCTCTTGCTCTGCGGCCGCACGCTGGACCGGAGGAAGTGGTGCTGGTCCTGGGGGCTGCCTTGCGGCGGGGAAGACGCTTGCGGCGCGCCGGGGGGCGCGGGGGCGCCGTCGGCGCCGGCCCGGGGGGTCTTCTCGTCCCTCTTTGTGCCGCTGCTCTCCTCGGCCGCGTCTGCGCCGCCGGCCCCTTCTCCTTCCAGGGACTCCTCATCGGCCGCCCGCTTGCCCAGCTTCTTGAGCCCGTCCTCCCCGCTGCCGCCGTCGCCCAACTTCACTGTCATCCTGCGGCCGGGAGAGGGGAGGCGGCCGGTGAGGCGGGCGCAGGCCGGGAAGTTTAGCGGCCCCGACGCGCTCTCAACATGGCCGCCGTTGTTTGTTCCAAATCCCCTCTCGGCGGCTCGGCCCGGCCCGCCCGAGCCCGCCCGAGCCCGCCGCGGCCCCTGCCGCCCCCACGCCGCCGCCCCCGGCTCTGCCCACCGGCCCGGGACCCTGCTGGGCCTCCCCGGAGGCCCCCTGGCCGAGGCCCGCGTCCAGACGCCCAGGCCGGCGGCGGGAGGGCGCGACAGCTCGGCGGACCCTGCCTGGCCCCGGCCCCGGCCCCTGGGGCTATGGGACCCCCGGAGCGGGCGCGAGTCCGGGCACGGCTGCCGGTCCGGGCCGCCGCGCCGCCCGCAGCCACCTACCCGGCGGGGCCGCGGCTCATGGCCTGGCCCTAAGCGCCGGCCTCGCTCCCTGCGCCGCCTCGGCCGGCCGGACCGCAGCCCCAGCCCCAGCCCCTCGTCCCACCCCCTCCCCGCCCCCCGAAAGGCGCGGGGCTCCCAGGCCCCGCGCACCTGCCCCGCGCGCTGGTCCCCAGGGTTGGCCCTAGAGGAGGGCGGAGGAGGCCGGATCCACCCTGGGACGGGAGAAGCGCGGGCTCGCCTGCCCGCACGGGGAACTCCATGGTGGCCCAATGCCGCCGGCCCGCCTGCTTATTTTAAAACACACGTAAAGAATAATCAGCTCGGGTCTCTGGGAATCTTCTTCCCAGGGTAGGAGATGTGAGCTGCTGCGAGGATTTACCAGTTAAAAATGCTTTTGCAACAAAGGAGCCTGTTGCATGGAACAGGTTGGAACCACCCGGGAAAGTGACAGCCCAGGTATGTCCGGGTCCAAGTGCAAGAAGCGGTAGAAGACATCGGTGTGAAAACTCTTGGCAGCAATTAATAAAATTATTACATTAACTTTGCTACCCACTGCCCTGTAAAATGTCAACAACAAAATGCAGTGACTAAAAATGCTGCAGCCCAGAAAGCGGAGCCATTCAAAAGTAAACTCAGAGAATCAGGTACACACCAACAGCTTCAGCCCAGAAACAGTCCGGGACGGACACGTGTGAGGAAGCAAAAAGGCTGAAGATCAGATTCCTCAGCAGATACTGACCCTGCGTTCAACACAGCTGTTGAGAACGGGGGCATTTCCACTTCAAAGGAACACACGATCGAGGCACCAACACTAACCACGAAATACAGGGACGCGGGCGAGGACCTCTCTTTCCCAGAGATGGGGAAATGGCTTCAAAGTCGCAATGATGCCCCCACCCCGAGGTGCAGATCACGCAAGGATCCGTGGCCGTTTTCTCCTGTTGGAATTGGTCTAGCCTATCACTTGAGTTCACGCTAGTTTTTAAAAACTCTGCCAAAGAACAAAACCACCCACGACAAACACCCCAACTGAAGGGACTTCGTGGCTGAGGACTTCCCACTCTTCCTCCTCATCCCACCCCTTTCTACTCAAGACACCCAAACCCCCAAAGACCTCTTCTCGGGCTATAGAGAACCCCAATGCCCAGGGACCCGTCCGCCCGCAGGCCACGCGGGACCCAAGCAAAACCAACTCGGCCACCGGAGTGAACTCGCCCGCTCGCCGGGCTCCACTCCCAAGACGCCGACCGAGCACGGGGACGCGCTTTTCGCCGCTGAAAAGACCGACACCGTCCAGATTTTACCCTAAGGGCCAACAAGCACGGGGATGGCCTCCTTTTCGCGAGAACCTCCAACAAGACTGGACCGTTCTCGGAGGCGCAGTCTCCTCGAGCCCCGTCCCGCTCCGCACCGGCGCGCGTCTCGGGATGGGGACGCAGAAGCCTCCTCGCCCTGAGGCCGGTTCTGGCTGTACCGCGCGCTGCGGAAGCGACGCCTCCCCCGCGCTCTCCTGCGCCGCCCGACAGGACCCCCTGGCCGGGCCTCGCCATGACAGCCCCAGCGCCCAGCTTTGGTCACCTTTTTCATCAACGCCGGGCGGCAGCCTGGCTTCCCGGGGCCTCCCCGGGTGCCCGCAGAACCAGCCGGGCCGGGCAGCCCCGGCCCCCGAGCGCCGGCTGCAGTGAGGCGGCGACGCCTGACTGGTCGTCCGCCTTGGGAGCGACTGGCCGAGCGGCGCTAGCCCCGGCAAGTCCCTTCCGCGGGCCGGCGCGCGGTTGAGGGGGCTGCGGGCGCTGATATTGCCGCAGCTCAGCCTAGCAAAGCCGGCCCGCCGCGCTCAGCAGCAGTTCCGGCTACGGCGGCCGGTGGGGGCCGCACGGACGGCGCGCGGGGGCGGGGCCGGGGCGCGCGGGCGCGCGGGGCGAGGCGACGAGCGCGGGGGCGAGCACGCCCAAGGTTTCTTAGGGCGCGTCTCTGCAAAACGGCGCTCCCATTGGCTAGGTCTGGGCGGGCGCGCTCGCCCGGTGGGCGTAGGGGCCGAGCCCACGGCGCGAGTACTGTTGTGACGCCAGTCTCGCGACCTTGCGGACTATGCGTCTCTTCGGATTGGTGAACAGGCAGCCAATAGGCCAAGGCCCGTGCTGTGATTGGCCGCAGCCGTGTTGACGGATGCATGAGAAGAAAACGCCGTGGTAGCTCGGAGTGTGGAATCGGGCGCGAACCTGAGTTCTGAGGAGAAGTGTGGAAGCGCGTCCGAGGCAGTTTCGCGCACCCTTTCCTGAGTGGGGTGTGTGCTTCTGCGCTACGTTAGCGTGGCCGAGCGGCGCTGGGCACTTGGTCATTTTCTTCTTCATAGCAACAAAGCAGAGGGGTGTTTTTAAAATTCTAGTGTTTCTTTTTTGTTGTTGTTGTTTTTGAGGCAGAGTCTCGCACTGTCGCCCAGGCTGGAGTGCAGTGGCGCGATTTCGGCTCACTGCAACCTCTGCCTCCCAGGTTCAAGCGATTCTCCTGCCTCAGCCTCTCGAGTAGCTGGGATGACAGGCGCGCGCCACCATACTCGCTAATTTGTGTGTTTTTTTGTGCACACGGGGTTTCACCATGTTGGCCAATCTAGTCTCGAACTCCTGACCTCAAGTGATCCGCCCGTCTCAGCCTCCCAAAGTGCTGGGATTGCAGGCGTGAGCCACCGCGCCCGGCTCAAATTCCGGTGTTTCTTTTTCTTTTATTAATTTTTTTTTTTGACTCGCTCTGTCGCCCAGGCTGGAGTGCAATGGCCCGATCTCGGCTCGCTGCAGCCTCCGCCTCCCGGGGCTCAGGCGATCCTTCTCTCTCAGCCTCCTGTAGCTGAGACTACAGGCGCCACCGCACCCGGCTAATTTTTGTAATTTTTTAGAGACAGAATCTCGCCATGTTGCCCAGGCTGGTCTCTAACTCCTGGGCTCCAACGATCCGCCCGCCCCGGCCTCCGAAGCGCTGGAAGCCCAGGCGCGAGCCCCGCGCCCGGCCGCCAGCTGCTTTCTGGGGGGCGCTCCCTGCCTTGCTCCGTTCTGTGGAGTGCGGGGCCCGGCAGTGGACACAGGCCCTCAGTCACCCAACGGCTCAGGACACTGCCGAGCGCATCGACTTTTCCAGAAACGCCTGACCCACGCCCTCCACTCCCAGACTAGAAAAGCGGAGCCCAACGAAGGCCTGGGCTGAGATCGCCCGGCGCTGGAAAGGCCCCGCCTCGGAATGCACGGGAGGGGAACACGCCCAGGAGGGGAGGGTGCCGCGGTCGACTGGGGCTGTAACAGCGCGCCCTCAATACGAAGGGCACCCGGACGCCGGCCCTGCGCCGCCGTCTCTCCTAAAAACAGCTCGTCCGGCTTCTCTCTTGCAGAACGGAATAACCCGGCCCCCGGCTCTCAGACCTCGGAGCCGCACGTGCGTGCCCGATCGCCTTCGGCTCTTTCCGGCCGCTCGGGGCGCTTCGGGCGTCCTCGGGGCCGCCCCGCTCACCTTCGGCTATTTCCGCGTTCCTGGCGCGCCGTTGTCCCGGCAACGTGCGGCGGCTCAGCGGCCTGGCAGAGGTGAGTGGCCTTAAGGGCTAGGGCGGCCGACCCAGGTCCTTAGGAGCCAGGCGGGGGTTTGGGACCGAGGATCTGACCGGTGGCGGGCGTCGGGACCCTCCTGTCTCCTCCCACGATCCCGTCGCCGCCGAGTCCCCGCGGCCCCTCGCGGGTCTCATCGAGGCTGGGGCGGGATTGGCGCGGGGTCCAGGTCGCCCCCGCACGGCCTGGAATCGCGGCTGATTCCGGTCGCTGGGAGAGTCCCTTTGGAATGGGCGGGGTGGGGAGGTGGACGGCGCCATCACATACCCCAGGTGAAGCGGGACTAACGACAGGAGCAAAACAAAAACATTCTATGCTTGGCCACACGCTGGGTCGGCCCTGAGGGTCGCGTTGCATCAAACCGCCAGCGTATGGCTTCTCAGTAGCGTCCGCTGGATGCAACGAGGACCCTGCGCAGACCGGAGGCTCTGGATTGTGGCCTGAAGAGCGAGGCTTTGCAGGGTGGTCCCGGGTGCCTGCCCCTGAGAGTCCACCGTGGAGCCCCGTCCGGGAGTTCCCTACTCGGCGTCACAGAGGAGGAAGGCTGCTCAAAGCCCTGTGACCCCGTGCCGCTTAGTCGAATGGGCTTAACAGCCCATTTTCTTTCCCAAAAGCTGGTTTAATGGAGGCACTTGTAGAGGCTCTGGAGACGCTGGACGCCTAAAAGTGAGAGGAGTACATCGGTTAGAATAAATACAGTTTTTCTCTGGTTCCCCAAAGTTGATATATCTCCCAGTTGTATGTTCCGGAGACTGGGACTTTGTTCCAAGGAAAGGAAGGGTACTTGTTTCCGAGCTAACGCTATTGCAGATTGTCATCAAGTACGTCACTATTTTATTGGTAGGCATCTCTCTTCCTTGTGTCAACTTTTTAAATTATACTGATAATACTCATTTTGGGAACTTGTTAAAATGCAGGTGAAAGGAACTATGAACAATTGTATTAATGCACTGTGTAAAAATGGAACTCATTCAGTCAGGCTTGCAACCTGTTTTTTATATTAATAACACAACAGGAAGAATCTCTGTCCTTGCTAATACACAGCTTCATCCGCCCAGGGCCCGTTCTGTGCAAGGCACTGTTCTAAGAAGCTGGGAGGGGGCCGGGCGCGGTGGCTCAAGCCTGTAATCCCAGCACTTTGGGAGGCCGAGACGGGCGGATCACAAGGTCAGGAGATCGAGACCATCCTGGCTAACACGGCGAAACCCCGTCTCTACTAAAAATACAAAAAAAAAAAAAACTAGCCGGGCGAGGTGGCGGCGCCTGTAGTCCCAGCTACTCGGGAGGCTGAGGCAGGAGAATGGCGGGAACCCGGGAGGCGGAGCTTGCAGTGAGCTGAGATCCGGCCACTGCACTCCAGCCCGGGCGACAGAGCGAGACTCCGTCTCAAAAAAAAAAAAAAAAAAGAAGCTGGGAATACTGGGTGCCTGCTGCTCTCTGGGAAAGATAATACGGGGGGCAGTGTGTGAGCAGCGAAACTCACATTTACAGTAAAGTCTAAATGCAGCCACGGAGAAGCGCAGCGTTGTGTGGGGACACTGGGCAAGAAGCACAGGAAAAAGGCAAAGCCATCAAGCCCTGAGAGAGCTCCCTTACCCAAAGCCGGGGAGGGAGTGGGGGGACCTTGAAAAACCCCAGGCAGGAAAGAAAGTAATTAGGACCGTTTGGCTTCATCGTTAGTACAAAGTGTTGTGCTAATGTATCACTCATTTTTCAGAGAAATATTTTCACAGAGTAAACTTGTTAGATACTAATTTCCCATAGCCCAGGATTTGTAAACGTGGCTGGATGCAAAATGTTAAAACTTTTTTTTTTTTTTTTGAAACAGAATTTCGTTCTGTTGCCCAGGCTGAAGTGCAGTGGTGAGATCTTGGCTCACTGCAACCTCTACCTTCTGGATTCAAGCGATTCTCGTGCCTCAGCCTCCTGAGTAGGTGGGATTGTAGGCAGGCACCACCACACCCAGCTAATTTTTGTATTTTTTAGTAGAGACGAGGTTTCACCATGTTGTCCAGGATGGTCTCGATTTTCTGACCTCGTGATCCACCCACCTCGGCCTCCCAAAATGCTGGCATTACAGGTGTGAGCCACCATGCCCGGCCAAAACTCATTTTAAAAGGTAATTCCAGCTACTTGGGAGACTGAGGCAGGAGGATCACTTGAGCCCAGGAGCTCAAGGCTACAGTGAGCCATGATCACACCACTGCTCTCCAGCCTGAGGGCCCTGTCTCTAAACAAAATACATATTTTTTAATTTGAAGGTTTCTTTTGCTGTTTTAAATTGCCCAGGTTTTGATCTGGAGTGTGTGTTTGTTTGTTGTTTGGGTTTCTTTTTTTTTTTTTTTTTTTTTTTTTTGAGACAGAGTCTTGTTCTGTTGCCAGGCTGGAGTGCAGTGGGATGATCTCAGCTCGCTGTAATCTCTGCTTCCCAGGTTCAAGCGATTCTTCTGTCTCAGCCTCCAGAGTAGCTGGGATTACAGGCGTGCACCACCACAACTGGCTAATTTTTCGTATTTTTAGTAGACGGCGGCGGGGGCAGCGGTGCACGTTCGCCATTTTGCTCAGGCTGGTCTCGAACTCCTGAGCTCAGGCAATCTGCCCGCCTCGGCCTCCAAATTGCTAGGATTACAGGCATGAGCTGCCACACCCGTCCTGAATAATTTTAAATGGTGGCAAACACGTCTACAAATATGCTCTTCTCTGCCAGTTAACGTCCCCAAATTGACGGAGGTGTAAAAAAGTGACAGTAACCAGACTGTCACTTCATGTATCACCCTAACCCTCCTGAAAAGGGACAATATGTATATCTTTTCCAGATCTGAAAGGAAGAATGAGAGAGATTAAGTTCACCTAACTGATCAAGCTCGACTTCTCACAGCTGCTGCGGCTGTGTGTTCTTGACTCTCTAATGGAGGAAGCCTTCTGTCTTCTACCACCTGTGAGTCAGAGGTAGAAGACAGTCTTTGATTTTCTGCTTTATTGGAAATTAAGTACGGGTTTTTTCTGTACCACTACTCTCTTCTGGAGCAGTTTGCTTTTGTTTTGTTTGAAAATGTTGTTTAAAAGGCAGCGGTGGCTCACGGCTGTAATCCCAGCACTTTAGGAGGCCAAGGTAGGAGGATTACCTGAGCTCAGGAGTTCAAGACCAACCTGGGCAACATAGTAAAACTTTGTGTCTACAAAAATTATTTTAAAATTAGCTGGCCATGGTAGTGCATGTCTGTAGTCGCAGCTACTTGAGAGGCTGAGGTGGGAGGATCACTTGAGCTCAGGATTTTGAGGCTGCAGTGAGCCGTGATCACACCACTGCACTCCAGCCTGGGTAACAGAGCGAGACTTGGTCTAAAAAGGAAAAAAAAGGCAACTACAGAAATAGAACTTGTCCTTACTGTGACTGGAATGGAAGTTACTGAGGATTGCATGTGTAGTCTAGGCTGCAGGGCTTTTCTTTCTTTCCTTCTTGGATGGCCATGAGTTGTATTCATTTCTGTGACACAGCCTGGGTGACTCCGGGTCTAACTGCTTCTCTCCTGCATTTCTCCCTGTTGGAGATCTCCTCGCATCAGGTTGTCTGCTCAGCCCGCAAGGCATTTTCAGGTTGCCAATGGTCTTCCACTGGTGCTTTGGGATGCTTCCCTTTTGTCATTCCATGTACAGTCATTTTGTTTGTTTTATTTAAAACTGATTGGACTTGGTCATTTTTTTTTCCCTGCAGGTTTCAGCGCTGAGCAGGCCTGAGTTCCGTCATGGCCCTCTATTTTGACCACCAGATAGAAGCCCCAGATGCAGCGGGGTCACCATCACACATCAGCTGGCACCCTGTCCATCCATTCTTGGCAGTTGCTTACATCAGCACAACCTCAACAGGCAGTGTGGATATTTACCTGGAGCAGGTGAGTGCTCAGAAGCAAGGAGCCTGACTGTGGTAGCTTCGGGCCCATGTTGTTTGTGTTGCTGTTGTTCTCGTGTGTGTGCATCTGTGAGTGTGTACACGCATATAGGTATGTGTGTGCGTGTGTGTGTATGCATGCATCCCTATGTGCATGTATGTGTGTTGGTGTGTGTACGTGCATATCTGTGTGTGCATCTGTGTATGTGTGTGTATACATGGGTGTGTGCATATGGGTGCGTGTGTGCATCTGTATGCATGTATGTCGGAGGGTGTATGCATGTGTATGTGTGCATGTGTCTGTGTGTTCCAACGAACTCTACTCTAGCTTATTCATGAAGAAAACAACATCCATCAGGCCGGGCGTAGTAACTCAAGCCTGTGTTCCCAGCACTTTGTGAAACCAAGGTGGGTGGATCACTTGAGGTTGGGAGTTTGAGACCAGCCTGACCAATGTGGAGAAACCCCATCTCTACTAAAAATACAAAATTAGCCGGGCGTGGTGGTGCGTGCCTGTAATCCCAGCTACTCGGGAGGCTTAGGCAGGAGAATCTCTTTAACCCAGGAGGCGGAGGTTGCAGTGAGCGGAGATCGCACCATTGCACTCCAGCCTGGGCAACAAAAGCGAAACTCTGTCTCAAAAAAAAGAAAAAGAAAAAGAAAACCACATCCATCATCAGTTTTCACAGATGTCAAATCCCAGTATTATGAAAGCTCTAGTATGTGGGCAGGTCTTTCACCCTAGCTGTTTTGGTGGCTTGGGGACATGTTTAGGAATCCTTAAGGCTCATCAGCATTAAGCCACTATCAATTCATGGTCACCACCAGAAATGGCCCCACAGTGCTGTTCGTGGATGCTGAGGCATCCTCCTCTGTCAGCACCCTCCTTCACGCTCCGTTGTGGCCATTTGGAACTCTAATCATTTCCACAAACTGGGTGGCTTTAAACAACAGAAAGGTACTCTGGCAGCTCTGGAGGCCAGAACTCCAAAATCAGGTGTCAGCAGGGCCCGCTGGCTCTGAAGGGTGAGGGGAGAGTCTGTCCCGAGCTGCTGTCCTGCTCCTGCTGTTCCCAGCAACCCTAGTGCTCACTGGCGGGCAGATGCACTGCTCCAGCCCTGCCTCTGGTGTCACCCGGCCTTCCCTTCTGTGTGTCTGCATCTCTTGTCGTCTTCCTAAAAGGACACCAGGCATATGTAACTAGGGCCTGCTCTCATGACCTCACCTGAGCTTACCCACATCTGCAAAGACCCGGTTTCCAAAGGAGGCCACGTCACAAGGACCAGGGGATAGGACTTCCACATATCTTTGTGGGGACATAGTTCACCCCCAACAGAAACTTTCCCCAAGCTCCTTAGACTTCCATAACTGCCCTCTCAGTGCCCAGTGCACCTCCTACTCCACAAAGAAAATGAAGTGCCGGAGGCGGTGGCTCACGCCTGTAATCCCAGCACTTTGGGAGGCTGAGGTGGGCGGATCATGAGGTCAGGAGATCGAGACCATCCTGGCTAACACGGTGAAACCCCGTCTCTACTGAAAATACAAAGAATTAGCCGGGCATGGTGGTGGGTGCCTGTGGTCCCAGCTACTTAGGAGACTGAGGCAGGAGAATGGTGTGAACACAGGAGGCGGAGCTTGCAGTGAGCCGAGGTCGCGCCACTGCACTCCAGCCTGGGAGACAGCGAGACTCCGTCTCAAAAAAGGAAAATGAGGTTTCCTCCTCCACTCACTCTTCTGCAGGCTCCCTGTTGCCACCACAACTCCACCCAAGCAATGACAGTCATCAGTTGCTTCTCGGTGTCACCCCCTGAGTGTTTTGGGGTACTTGTCTGTACCACATTCCCGTGAAGTCCTCTGGGAAACATGCCTGAGAGCGCAGGGGCGGGGAGTTCCCTGCCCGGCCTCCATGGCTTTGCCAGCTCTTCCTCCATTTCCAGTCTGTGAACACCATGGCCTTCCACAGAGCTTGGTCAAGGCTCCTCTCTGTTTCTTCCTCCTGTGGTCTGAGCATCCCCAGTGGCTTACAGACACACATCTCCTGCCTCGGAGTTCCCGCTGAGCAGTAAGCTTAGAGACCCAGCTGCCTTCCTGACATCTCTAGGATGTTTCAAGGAGATCTCAGACTGCACAAGACTGAACTGAAATTGTCCCCCACCCCTCCCCTGCCTCATATTTCCTGCTCACTGAAATGGGTACCTCCCATCTCAATGAAAGGCACCCCCTTTATCCTGGTTTCTAGAACGGATGACTGTTGACATCTCCTTTTCCCCTACCTTGTAACCCGTCACTAGATCCTCCCAGTTTCTCTCCCGGAATCTCTAGCGAGTCTGCTGCTTCTTGCCCTTCCAATCACCCTTCCCTCCTCCAGGCTCCCATCCCCCTCTCCTGGACACCAGTACAACTTCCTACTGCTGCAGCTGTGCCCTCACAGGCCTCCTCTACTGTACTCCACTCGGCAGCCAGGCCTGGCCTGTCCTGGCATCACAGATGGAGTCACTCCCTGCTTCTGCCTCACCTGCCCCGCGCTGCTCTTTGGGTGAACATGGAGTCCCAGATGTGGCCCTCAGCGCTCTGCCACCTATCACATCAGGCTCACTTTCCTTGATGCTGACACAGCCTTCCACAGCCTTCCTCAGCCTTCCAGCCCTGCACGTGCTGTACCACCTGCATAGAAGGCGCTCCTTCGTCCATTTGCGTAATTAATGCATTAATCCTTCAGGTGAAAGTGGCTACGTGGCCTCTTCCTTAGGAACTGCCCCCCACACACACGTGCCCTTGCGGCCCGGTGCAGCGCTGGTCTGCAGCTCCCTTGTTGCTAGCAGGCTCCTCCGTACACCGGCAGCTATGTGAAGGCTGTGGCAGCTTTAGGGCTTAGTCCAGCCCCAGCACCAACCCCAGTTTTGCCTATTTTTTTGGGTAGATTATCCCTTGCAGGAGCCTATAACATGTATTGTAAATGGGATTTTTTTTTAGAATAAATATTATTAAATTCCAAAGTTATAGCAATTTTAGATAAAATTGTTTAATTTAGAAGATCTGAAGCATACTATTATAAAACTAGTTAGCGGCATATTTCTGTGTTTCCAGTTGGCAGAAGGAAAACTTCAGGATTTCAAAATAACGATCTATCGGACAATGATGAGATCATAGAAGATGGCTCCTAAGCCCAGTGGAACAACTGGGGGCAAACCAAGTTAATCTCTGAAAAAACGCATATCTCCCCCAAAGCTGCAGCTTTAGAAAATTTTAGAAAACACAGCACATGGCCGGGCGCGGTGGCACACACCTGTAATCCCAGCACTTTGGGAGGCCAAGGTGGGCAGATCACGAGGTCAGGAGTTTGAGACCAGCCTGGCCAATATGAGGAAACCCTGTCTTTGCTAAATATACAAAAAGTAGCCACCATGCCTGGCTAATTTTTGTATTTTTAGTGGAGACGGAGTTTCACCGAATTGGCCCGGCTGGTCTCGAACTCCTGACTTTGTGATCTACTCGCCTCAGCCTCCCAAAGTGCTATAATTACAGGAGTGAGCCGCCATGCCCAGCCTAGACAGAAGTTCTTAAAAGTAGCTGTCGCACGGCCGGGCGTGGTGGCTCACGCCTGTAATCCCAGCACTTTGGGAGGCCGAGGCGGGTGGATCACGAGGTCAGGAAATCGAGACCATCCTGGCTAACACGGTGAAACCCTGTCTCTGCTAAAAATACAAAAAATTAGCCAGGCGTGGTGGTACGCGCCTGTAGTCCCAGCTACTTGGAGGCTGAGGCAGGAGAATGGCGTGAACCCGGGAGGTGGAGCTTGCAGTGAGCCGAAATCTTGCTGCTGCACTCCAGCCTGGGCAACAAAGCGAGACTTGGTCTCAAAAAAAAAAAGAAAAGTAGCTGTCGCTCTCTGAACTGCGGGATTTTGCCTCTTGTCCAATGCAGGGGGAGTGTGTGCCAGATACACATGTTGAGAGGCCATTCCGAGTTGCTTCCCTGTGCTGGCACCCGACGCGGCTGGTGCTGGCTGTGGGCTGGGAGACTGGAGAAGTGACGGTGTTTAACAAGCAGGACAAGGAGCAGCACACGATGCCCCCGACACACACAGCCGACATCACCGTGCTCAGTTGGAGCCCCAGTGGAAACTGCCTGCTGTCTGGGGACAGGGTGAGTCAACGCACGTGAGATGCTGTTTTCAGATCTTGGCCTTTTCTGACCATGCTCAAGAGTATGAAAGATGAAAATATGTGAAACGTGTTGTTGCCAAATTCAGTTGATCTTGTCAGATGCAATTGTAGATTTTGTTTTGTATTGGATGCAAGACTTGAAAATTTGCCACTCTGTGGCAAAGGTGTGTCTGCACCTTTATAAGTGAACTTTGCTAGGAAACGACATTTGTAAAGATGAAACAAGCGCCCCAATTCTGTCACTTTTCCCAAAGCCTGTTTGTCTAGCTCAGGGCATCTTAACCAGGGTTGATTCTGCCCCCCAGGGGACATGGGGCAGTGTCCAGTCACATTTTCTGTTGTCACAATTTGGGGGGAGAATTCTGCTGGACCCCAGTGGGTGGTGGACGCTGCCCACCTTTGCACAGTGTGCAGGACAGACCCACAGCAGAGTGACACAGTGCAGAGCCAACTGAATCACAAATGTATGGCAGAAATGTTATAATGTTTACTTAATTAACCACAGGTAACAGATTTCACGTGTTCCAAGATTCAGAAAGGGTAACAGGCATCCAGAGTGAAGACTGAGCCATGTCCTGTCTCCTCAGTGCCCTGGCTGCTGCCTTCCAGCACACACAGCTTCTTACCACCTCTCCTGCTTCTTCAGGCACACACACATGCATTGTTTCTCCCACTTGAGATGTTGAAGTCTCTGCATTATGGGAGGAATTGAAAGAACAGTGCAAGGACAGGCATCCACCCTCTGTCGATTCGCCAGCCATTCCCACTGCCGGGTCTGCTTTCCCTCTTGCTACACGGGTATTTTTCCTGAGTATTTGTGAGTTTATCACAGATATGATGCTTCAGCCCTGCATATTTAGACGTCACTCTCCTAAGGCCTAGGGCATTCCCTACACAGCCACAGTAGAGTTCTCACACTCCAGGAAATGGAACAGTGACAGTGCTGACATCCAAGATGCAGTTTATATATTCAGATGCAGAAATATATTCACATTTCTCCAGCTGTCCCAGGAATGTCCTTTAGAGCAGGATCCAGTAAAGGCTCATACATTGTATTTCACTGTTAATTTCTCTCTAGTCTCTCTCTTTTTTTTTTTTCTTTTTTTTTGTGATGGAGTCTTGCTCTGTCACCCAGGCTAGAATGCTGTGGCACATTCTCAGCTCACTGCAACTTCTACCTCCTGGGTTCGAGCGATTATCCTGCCTCAGCCTTCTCAGTAGCTGGGATTACAGGCGTGTACCACCACACCCAGCTGATTTTTGGTATTTTTAGTAGAGATGGGGTTTCACCATGTGGGTCAGGCTGGTCTCAAGCTCCTGACGTCAAGAGAGCTGCCTGCCTCAGCCTCCCAAAGTGCTGGAATTACAGGCGTGAGCTACAACGTCTGGCTGGTTTTTTTAAATCACGAACAATTCCCTGGGCAGTCCATTGGTTAGTCTGCCTGCATTCCTTCCTTTTTTCCTCCCTTTCTTTTCTTTTTCTTTTTTTTTTTTTTGGTCTTTCGTGAAATTGACATTTTGAGCATGTAGACTGGTTGTTTTATAGACTGTCACTCAAGTTGGCTGTGTTTGTCTCCTCATAATACTTTCATTTCAAACATTTTTGGCGGAAATATCGCATAGAGGACATTGTCTTCTGATTTCCTCATTCTTTTTCACGTAAGTGATGGCGTCCTATGCACACTGTCATGTTTCTTGCTTTTTTCATTTTACAGCATATCCTGGTGATTCTTCCATATGGGTAAATAGTGAACTTCCTTGTTTTCTTTAAACCCGTTCTTCATTAGATGAATGTTATAATGGATTGAACCAGCCCCTATTGATTAACCTTTCGGTGGTTTTCAATCTTTGCTAATTAGACAATGGAGCAGTGAGGAACCTGGTGCTTTTGCCATTTCGCACATGTATACGTTTAGAAAAGCACCGAGAAGGGGGTGCAGATGGGTCCAGGGCATGCCCTGTGGCTTAGTGGATGCCCGAACCACTGTCCTCGGGGCCTGGACCAGCTCATAGTGCACACCAGCCTGTCCCTAGAGAGTTGCGTCTGAGTAGCAGAACTGCTTAGAAAAGTAGTATCTCGGAGTGTTTTCATCCAGAATAGTTCCCTGGTGGGTCTAAGTGTTTCTTAGAATTCTCATTTACGTTTCTCATGCTATCAAGGATGAATATCATTTATAGGAGCCATTTGTGTTTCTATTTCTGATCATATTATTTGCCGATTTTTCTATCAGGTTGTTCCCCTTTTTTTTTTTTTTGAGACCGAGTCTCGCTCTGTCACCCGGGCTGGAATACAGTGGCCGGATCTCAGCTCACTGCAAGCTCCGCCTCCCGGGTTCACGCCATTCTCCTGCCTCAGCCTCCCGAGTAGCTGGGACTACAGGCGCCTGCCACCTCACCCGGCTAGTTTTTTGTATTTTTTAGTAGAGACGGGGTTTCACCATGTTGGCCAGGATGGTCTCGATCTCCTGACCTCGTGATCCGCCCATCTCGGCCTCCCAAAGTGCTGGGATTACAGGCTTGAGCCACCGCGCCCGGCCAGGTTGTTCCCTTTTTCTGGATGACTTTTCTTCCATTTTTCTGTTCAGTTCCCACCTAATAACATTGGCTTGTCCCCAGATTTCTGCTTCCTTGGTGATCTTTCCTACTTCCTGCAGTGGAATCGTCTGCCAATCCCACATTAGTATAAAATAACTCAGAATCATTGACTTTTGTAATTCTCAGCCTGACTGTATTAAACAACTAAGCCAGGCATGGTAATATGCACCTGTAGTCCCAGCTACTTGGGAGGCCGAGCCAGGAGGATCACTTGAGCCCAGGAGTTTGAGTCTAGCCTGAGCAACATAGCAAGACCCCATCTCTTGTAAAAAAGAAAGATAGAAACTGCTAGCAAAATAGATCATGCAGGCATAAAATGAAACCCAGGTATCAGCTGATCAAGTCTTGTGAGTCAGAATATTTAAGAGCAGAAATGCCTAATCCTTCTAAGAAAATCTAAGATTGTGCTGGAATTAATTTAATAATGAGTTCAAGCAGGAAGAGAAGTAATAACAAGGGAACAACACTCGGAACTCCACACCGCAGAGACATCTCTTCCCCAGACTTGGTACAAGGGGCTTCCCCTCCGCTCTTCCACCAGAGACCCTGTTGTGGTTACCAGTGGAATCAGCCCAGACCAGCTGAAGTTAGAAGTGCACTTAACCTGAGGCCACTGGGGTATCCCACAGTCTCCCAGGAGAACACGGCCAGGTTAGGACAGCCTGCTCTTGCTCCCTGTCCCAAGTCCAGACTCGGGGGGGGCCCCAAAGTCCAGCTTGGGCCAAGTGCCCACAGTGCACCAATCAGCACTAACCAGGGAGGCGGGCGATCCCTAGAAAGGGATATCCTGCTAAGTATCCTCAGAAGTCCCATCAGTAGAGAAGAGGAGAGCATGTTAGAGGGGCCAGGCCACTCACGCCTTCTGGGGAGCTCCTGCGAAGCCAAGTCTGAGGGTCAAATAAACTGTCACCTGATTCACACCTGATGTGGGGCCAGCCAGCCTTTAGCAAAGCTTCTTCCCAGTGACGTGCCGCTGGAGAACTAGCACTTTAACTCAAGCTTTGATACCATGATGCACCCCCGAGACGCTCATCCACGCACATCACTTTCCCGTTAGTCCCTTAGTCTACTTAACTCTGGCTCTTCACAAGGAGAAACTGGTTTCTCACCTTTGGGGTAGCTTTTCTTTAGGGTCTGACTGTATAAAATTATACTATGTGAAATACCACAGAATTCACAGATGGTGGAGAGACGCCCCTCAAGAGTGGTGAGAGGTACAAAAAATGAAGGCGGAGAAGACCCAAGCCTGGACCCCGGGGCAGCTCAATGCTAGAGTCGGGGTGAGGAGCAGAGGGTGCAGCCGAGGAGGTGGAGGTGCCTCAGGCTCAGTTCTATGTCTTGTACTTCATGCTCATATTCCAGGATCGTTAGGCAGAAACCTAAGGATCAGGAATATTTGGTTCATTGTGTCCTGTGACTTCTCTTCCCCTGAGTTGGTGGAAGTTGAGCTCTGAATAGTAGACACCCGTCCCTTTCTCAGAAGTAGGGTTTACTTTCATCAACCTGAGCAGAGATCTCTGCTTTTGGGTGCAGGTGCTCTAAACATTTGCATCCAACAACCTCTTCCCCCAGGGCAGCAACCTGGAAACTTGGACTTTCCAGGTGGCAGCCTAGAAACATGGACATCAGCCTGTCTGATGATGTTCAGAATGCTGGTTAAGTGGTCAGCTAGAAGCTTGTGTGTGCTAATAAAGATCTCTAAAGTCACTTGTGCAAAAAACAAAACAAAAAAAACTGGCAGATGACACGTGAAGGGTACAGGAATGAATGCCCCTGAAGATGTGGTGTACATAAAATGCTTTGCAGACACGGGAGCCACTGCGGTCCTCAGCTCTAGGGAGGAGGCTGGGAGGGGGATGGGGGATCATTCATTTTCATTTCTATCGTTAGGTGGGGCTTTTTCTCAATATGCAAGCATTATTTTTAAAATATTTTTTTAAAATTTACTAAACACAAAAACACCAATAGTGGGTTTTTTGTTTGTCTCTTTTTTTAAGACGGAGCCTCACTGTCACCCAGGCTGGAGTGCAATGGTGGGATCTCAGCTCACTGCAAGCTCTGCCTCTTGTGTTCAAGCGATTCTTGTGCCTCAGCCTCCCAAGTAGGTGGGATTACAGGTGTGTGCCATCATGCCCGGCTAATATTTCAATTTTTAGTAGAGACAGGATTTCGCCATGTTGGCCAGGCTGGCCTCAGACTCCTGACCTCAAGTGATCTGCTCGCGTTGGTGTCCCAAAGTTCTGGGATTACAGGCATGAGCCATTGTGCCTGGCCTACCAATCGTGTTTTTATTCTTGTTTTCATCAAGCTGTTAGTCAAGAATCATATAGGCCGGGTGCGGTGGCTCAAGCCTATAATCCCAGCACTTTGGGAGGCCGAGGCGGGCAGATCACAAGGTCAGGAGATCGAGACCATCCTGGCTAACACGGTGAAACCCCGTCTCTACTAAAAAATACAAAAAAAAAAAAACTAGCCGGGCGAGGTGGCGGGCGCCTGTAGTCCCAGCTACTCGGGAGGCTGAGGCAGGAGAATGGCGTGAACCCGGGAGGCGGAGCTTGCAGTGAGCTGAGATCTGGCGACTGCACTCCAGCTTGGGTGACAGAGCGAGACTCCGTCTCAAAAAAAAAAAAAAAAAAAGAATCATATAATATACACTATTTCCATGACGTGTACTTACATGCCGCATGCTATTTTAGATCTTGCAAAACCTTTCTTAGAGGTTTCTTGTGTAAGTTTCCTTTTTTTTCCGTGAGACGGAGTCTTGCTCTGTCGCCCGGGCTGGAGTGCAGTGGTGCATTATCAGCTCACAGCAGCCTCCTCCTCCTGGGTTCAAGTGATTCTCCTGCCTCAGCCTCCCGAGTAGCTGGGACTACAGACGCGCACCAACATGCCCGGCTAATTTTGTGTTTTTAGTAGGGATGAGGTTTCACCATGCTGGCCAGGCTGGTCTTGAAATCCTGACCTCATGATCTGCTGGTCTTGGCCTCCCAAAGTATTGGGATGACAGGCGTGAGCCACCGAGCCCAGTCTGTAAGTTTCCTTTAAATCTGACATTATGTGAAAATCCTCTTCCTATGTACAATAAAAACCATGTTATCCGGCATTTGGGGAGATTGGAGTCAGTGCTGCCTGAAAGGGTGGTGGGAAGAAGAGCATATTGTGGGCTAAAGTGTCCCCCAGTTTTGGGCCAGGAAGCGTCCCCTGGGGAGTCCTTGGCATCAGAGCAGAAGAGCCATGCACATGGACTCAGATTGAGATGCTGCCCTTGGGCACCACGTAACTGCATCCCCCAGTCCCGGGAGGCCCCGCCAGCTGTCCCCATGGAGCCTACTTCCCCTTCCCGGGACTTCACTTGCACTTGTCTGTGCTGCATATTTGCGACTGTGATGATTTTAAATTGAGTGTGCAGTGTACACAAGGACTTCGCTTCTGACCACATTCTCCAGTAAACAACCATGGCTCCTTGGAGAAATGGCTGATTCCAGGACTGGAACAGAAAAATGAGCCTAGGCCAGACACTGGCTCACACCTGTAATCCTAGCACTTTGGAAGGCAGAGGTGGGAAAATTGCTTGAGCCCTGGAGTTTGGTACCAGCCTGGACAACATAGTGAGACTCCATCTGTTCAGAAAATACAAAATTAGCTGGCTGTGGTGATGAGCATCTCTATTCCCACCTACTCGGGAGGCTGAGGTGGGAGGCGCTCACTGGAGCCCTGGAAGCGGAGGGCTTCAGTATGGAGTGATTGCACCACTCCATTTCAGCCTGGGTGACAGAGTGAGACCCTGTCTCAAAAAAGAAAAAAAAAAATTGAAAAATGGGCCTAGGTAATCTTAGGGCACCAGAAAGGAAGTGCTCACCAAACCCACGTGATGGGGGCACATCAAGGGGACACAGAGGCCAACTAGAGAGCTTAAAGCTGGCACATTGTGAGCAGCAGAATGTACGAGGCAGCCTTGGATGGTAACCCAGCGTGGGAAGTAAATACCCATGTGTCCACCCTGATGCAACACAGGATTGAATGAATGAGTTAATGGGGGTGAAGAGGCAAATCTCCTGTGGTGAAGAGGCAAATCTCCCGTGCTGAAGAAGCCCAGGTGGTTTACATGGATGTTCTACCCCAAGGGTAGAGTGTAACTCCCAGCCCTCAAGTGTGGGCTGCAGAGAGTGACTTCTTTCTGAACAGTACGGGATGGAGGGGGGGGCCAGGAAAGAGCTGCTTCATAGTTGAGAGACCCCACAAGCACAACCTCCACCAGGTGGTCAAGGTCAATGCCGGCAGTGACAAGTCATGGGATGCAGCATGCAGAGAAGGCGCCTCGGCTTTGTGTTCCTCCTCCCCAAGCCCTCCACCCCAGTGAACTATGAGGAAAACTATCAACAATCCCAGTGGAGGGGCATCCCGTGATATACCAGGCCAGCAGGTCTCAAATGGTCCAGTGCCTTAAGACAAAGAGCCTGAGACACTGTCATAGCCCAGAGGAGCCCGAGGAGACACGGTGGCCAGATGTCACGTGGTGTCCCAGCCTGGCCAACATGGTGATACCCTGTCTCTACAAAAAAATACAAAAATTAGCCAGGTGTGGTGGTGGGCACCTTTCGTCCCAGCTACTCAGGAGGCTGAGGCAGGAGAATTGCTTGAACCCAGGAGGCAGTGGTTGCAATGAGCTGAGACCACACCACTGCACTCCAGCCTGGGTGACAAAGTGAGACTCAGTCTCAAAAAAAAAGTTTATTTTAAAAACTTGAATATATAGCAGTTGCTATCTCAAGGCATGAAGATGTGGAGACACCTTATAGGAGTTAAACAAACAAGTTCTTTGTTTAAAGACTTGAATAGTTTGAAATTTTTATGGTATATACACAGTAGTTTTGTAATTTTTTTAAAAAGAAATGTGCATCCTGTCGCACAGTTTAACATTTGCCTCCCACCAGTCATTCTGTCGGGACACCTGTCCTACCACGTGGTGTTGGGTCTTTCCAGCTTGGTGTCTTGCTCTTGTGGAGGTTGGACCAAAGGGGCCGAGTGCAAGGGACGCCCCTGCTGAAACATGAGTATGGGAAACCCCTCACGCACTGCATCTGCCGGCTCCTCCCTCCTGGCGAGTAAGTGTGGGGCTTGCCCATGACCCGTGCGTGTGTTTACATCGGGGGAAGCGGGAAGCGGGCTGCTCCTGACCCAGGAGGGACCCCAGCCCTGAGTCGCTGTAGGAGAGGCGGAAGAATCTTGACTTCGTGTCATGTTTGCTTTCAGGGACCTGGTTCAGTTGGCGAAGGCAGCTGTGAGCGGTGATGAGAAAGCCCTGGACATGTTTAACTGGAAGAAGAGCAGCTCTGGAAGTTTACTGAAGATGGGGTCTCAGGAGGGGCTGTCATTCTTCGTCAGTCTGATGGATGGTGAGGAACTTTGGTGGTGATTCTCAGGGGTCCTAGTGTTTTAGGGGTATCTGATAGGGATTTTAAACTCACAGACGGTGTTTCTGCATAGAACGGTAACGGTCGTAGCTGCAGGCTGCACAGAAGGATAATGTGTGCTGGGCGGGGTCGCAGCCGCTCTCTCCGCCGTCCGTCCAGTGTTGAAATGTTGCCCTCACTTTGTTGTTATCGATAAGTTGAGCTTTGCTTGTGTTTGAAGGGTTTTCATGAGGAGGCTTTTAATCAGCAGTTACAGGCTGACTGCATGGCACCAGTGACAGTTTTGGAAAGATTCTTTGGTGGCACCCCTGGTATTCAGTCTGTGTAATTATCAAGCACCTATTGTATGCCAGGTACTTGGCTAGGGTGTAGGAATGAGGTGTGAGCAGGACAGGGGGTTTCACTCCAGCCTGCAGCCCTTGGCCAGCCTTCATGGGGAGGTCAGCGCTGGGCACCATGTGTCTGGTGTTCAGCCTGCTCCTCCTCACTGTACAGGGGGGACAGGCTGCCTAGCCAAGGCCGGAATAAATGCAATATGAAGTTAAAAGAAAAAGTGCGTCTCTTACAGCCGTATGATGCTGGCCCAGGTGTGTCTGTTGCTGGCGCGGCTGAGGAGATGAGAGCCACACAGAGGTGGCCGGGTCTCGGGAGAAAGGAGGCTTTTGCTGTCGGTTTCAGCAAGCAGCCGGATCTTGACAGGAAGAAGAGAGCAGATGAGAACAGATGGGGCTGTGTGGTTTTTTAAATTTTTAAACAAGGGAAATCTTTCATTTTAGAAGGTGAAGAGATAGAGCTAATGGAGGGGGGACATTGAGAAGATCCCAGTGGGGACATCCGAGTGGGCACAGCACCGTGAGATGGCAAGGAGAGGGCGTGCCAGGATAGAGCGCCACCAGGAAGGCTTATGAGAAGGGGGTGTAGGGATGAGGCCCACAAGGAAGAAGCGCTGGTCACCTGGAGGAGGGGGTGTGTGCCAGGGAGGAGCCCGGCTCTGGCAGCACGTGGGCTGCGAATTTCTGCCCGTTGTCCCGGAGCTGTAGGCTTTGGGGGTGAGTTCATCGCTGTGCCTCATGTCCTTTTATGGAAAATGGGGATAATAGTGGTGTCTATCCAGTTATCACCTGTAAAGATGCTTAGAACTGAGCCTGCCACGTACTATGTACTTAGTAAATACTAGTTGGTGTCGCAATTCACCTCTAGATAATCTTGAACTCTTCAGTTGGATAAGAACTTGTGCTGGGTTTGGTGGTGCGTACCTGTGGCCTCAGTCACTTGGGAGGCCTCGTTGGGAGGATCACTTTAGCCCAGGAGGTTGAGGCTGCAGTGGGCTATGATCATGTCACTTTACTCCAGCCTGGCTGGCACAGTGAGAACCTATCTCTTGAAAAAAGAATTAATAATAAAAATAAGAACTCGTTGTCCATGGGGAAAAGATGAGAAGGGAGAGGCAGGTGGGAAGGCTCCCAGAGGAGTCTCCTGCAGAGCAGCAAAAGTGAGCCCAAGTCCCCAGGCTCACACAGGGCCTTCAGACAGAGTGGCTGGCCAGCGTTGGAGCAGGCTCAGGCAGGGCAGGAGGAGGGGATTTCAGGCTGGGTACAGTCGAGTCCTGTAGCTTAGACCAGGAGCAGCTTGTGGAGGTTGACAGAGGGAGGTCCAGAGAGAGCCTGGCAGGAGGCAGATGGCACAGCAGCAACACCCGGGGCAGAAGGGTCAAGGAGCGGTGGCCACAGAGAGAGCTTGTCATTTAGGGCCTCAGCGTGTGGAGGGTATGAGATGGACACAGAGCCCCGAGGCTGCCAGATCTGCAGGGTCAGCAGTGTGGACGTGAAACCCTCCAAGACAGGGGCAGAAAAGGGATCAATAGAGACAGCTTGAGGCCAAGCTGAACCCATGAAGTGGAGATTGCAACCTGTAAGGTCAGGTCACATGCTTCATTTTTAACTTCTTTTTTTTTTTCTTTTCTTGAGATAGGGTCTCATTCTGTCACCCAGGCTGGAGTTCTGTGGCGTGACCTCGGCTCACTGCAACCTCCACCTCCGGGATTCAAGTGACACCCGTGCCTAGGTCTCCTGTGTAGCTGGGATTACAGGCACATGCCACTACGTCTGCCTAGCTAGTTTTTGTGTTTGTAGTACAGACAGGATTTCACTACGTTGGCCAGGCTGGTCTTGAAATCCTGACCTCAGGTGATCTACCAGCCTCGGCCTCCCAAAGTGCTGGGATTACAGGCATGAGCCACTGTGCCTGGCCCATTTTTAAGTTCTTATACTGAAGATGCTTTGTTTTGAAACTGTCCTTAAGTTGATAGAAATGGCTGCTGGTGAGGATCATGGAAGCAGATAAACCAGGGCCTCCTCGTGTAGTGACCCCATGTTTGCCCCCAGGGACAGTGCACTATGTGGATGAGAAGGGCAAGACCACTCAGGTGGTGTCCGCAGACAGCGCGATTCAGATGCTGTTCTACATGGAGAAGAGGGAGGCACTGGTGGTGGTCACGGAGAACCTCCAACTGTCCCTGTACACAGTGCCTGCTGAGGGCAAAGCAGAAGAAGTGATGAAGGTGAGTGGGAGTGGGCTTGGGGGTTCACACTGGGGAGCTTGGGCCAGTTTCTCTCTGGCCTCGTTGACGGTCCTTTCTCTTCTGGATAGCAAGACTGAATAAAAGTTTATCATCTATGTTAGGGCAGCTAACGTAGCTAGTGGTGTCATTATTTATCATACCACATTCAGTTGATAGGTGAAGGAAACAAAAGAGGTCGAGATTTTCTTGCATCTCTGGGTGGATGTGGGGCCTGATGGGAGACAGCCTGGGTCCACCCGCAAGCTGCACCCCTTATGACCTGGGGCGCAAGTAAGAGAGTCACACAACCTCTCGTTCCACCTGCAGAACTCAGCAGGCAGGCAACTGTATCCCCATCTTCCCACTGATTTATTCCACAGGAATCCTTGCTCCTTGGAGGCCACTGAACTTTCCCTAAAGATGCTCTTGCAGATGACAGAGCTGACTTTTCCTCAGTCAGCATTCGTTCGGTCCTTTACACACCCTGTAAGGGCAGCTGAGGACACAGGCACTGGTCACGGGGACCTCGTCACAGGGGCCAGCTTGGGCCACTGTAACAACCTACCACGGACTGCGTGACATGACAACAGACATTTGTCACAGTTCTGGAGGCTGTGATGTCTTACGCCAAGCAGCCTGCAGGGGCCTCTTCCCAGTGTCCTCATAGGGCCGGCAGGAAGAGTGAACACCAGCTCTGGTGTCTCCTTCCACGGCTATAGCCCTGTCATGCCAAGGCTCACCCACCTCATGGTCTCATTAACCTTAAGTACCTCCTGAAGGCAAATACAGTTGCACTGGGGGTTGGCCTCCCACATACGAGCTTGAGGCATGCAGTTCAGTCCATGGGCCTGGCTTTGAATACCCTGCTCAGCTCCTCACTGGCTGGTGGGCCCTAGCCAGGTTTCTTCTCTACACAACAGGGATGATAGGCCTGCCCAGAGCGTGTGTTTGGATGAACAGGGAGCACCAGCTCAACCTCATAATCACTCCAGAATGTGTCCACTGATGGCCACCTGCCCACGCCATGCACTCTGTAGCCCTTATTTAATGTGTGAGAGTAGTGGTTTGCTTCGGCCCATACATCTCAAAACTCAAAGCCACCTTGCAGAGTCTCCATCATTTGTCCCCGCATTTGCCCCGCTTGGTGAGTCTCCATGGAGTCACTGTGGACCAGAGACTGCAGGCTCCTGAAGCCGGGACAGGCCGTCTCGGCAAGCACAGTGCCTCTGCTTGGTTGTTTCCTTACACAGGTCAAGCTGAGTGGGAAAACCGGCTGCCGAGCAGACATCGCTTTGATTGAAAGCAGCCTTCTCGTAATGGCCGTCGGGGAGACTGCCCTCAGGTGAGAGTCTGCCTTTCCATTGCCCCTTTTTGAGAGTTCCCTGAGGAACAGGCTCTTCCAAGTCGGCTTTGTGTTGGAATGTAGCATATATACTGTAAAATGCACATATGGGGCTGGGCGTGATGGCTCACGCCTGTAATCCCAGCACTTTGGGAGGCCGAGGTGGGCGGATCACGAGGTCAGGAGATCGAGACCATCCTGGCTAACATGGTGAAACCCTGTCTCTACTAAAAAATACGAAAAATTGCCAGGCATGGTGGCGGCGCCTGTAGTCCCAGCTACTTAGGAGGCTGAGGCGGGAGAATGGTGTAAACCCGGGAGGCGGAGCTTGCAGTGAGCTGAGATCCCGCCACTGCACTCCAGCCCGAGAGACAGAGTGAGCCTCCGTCTCAAAAAAAATTGCACATACGATGCTGACTGCTCACACACTGGACATAGCCATTCACCAGCTCCCAGACTGAGGAGCTAAGCATTGAGGGACCCCAGGAGTCCCTGCCCACTCCACTGCCCTCCTTTGGGGCTCCCCTTGCCTCAAGGTGGCCCTGCCCTGGTGTCTGCCCGTGGAATCTCTTTGCCTGGTTTTTCGGAGTGTGGCATAACTAGAATCAGTCGTTTTGGTCTCTCTGCTGCTTGCTGTGTTAGCTCCGTGTGCTCTCTGGGGCCGTCTCGTGCTCTGCATGGGGTTGCAGTTCCTGTGTCTCGTGGTGACCTCCTGCCATGTACAAACCATCTTCTATCGGCAATTGCTTTCTTTGATTATAAACAGGACATAAAATGTCCTAAGTGTAACAATAGTGTTCATTTTCATATCAGGAGTCTGATGACCTATGTCTTTTTAGGTTCAAAACCCTTCAGAGGGAAACGGCACTAACACAGGCCCCCACGGGGCCTGCTCTCTTCTGTTGTAGATTCTGGGATATAGAACGAGGAGAGAATTATACACTGAGTCCAGACGAGAAGTTTGGCTTTGAGAAAGGAGAGAATATAAACTGTGTTTGTTACTGTCAAGTCAAAGGTGAGGCTTCCTGGCCTGGCACGAGAGAAACAGAACCAACCACAAGCATTGTGCTTGGGCTGCAAAATAATTCTAGTGAAATCTGGAGGCACTTAAACAATGGTAACTCGATAACTCACAGCCGTTCAAATAGTCGGACAAGCAAGCAACAGCAGAGCTTTGTGGTCCCACACGAAGGCCAAGGGGTTTGATCAGAAGCATGACAACCTGCATCCCAGCACTTTGGGAAGCTGAGGAGGGAGGATCACTTGAGCCCAGGAGTTCGAGACCCACCTGGGGTACATAGTGAGACCCCTGTCTCCACAAAAATTACAAAAATTAGCCAGCTGTGGTGGTGTACAGTGGTGGTCCCATCTACTCCGGAGGCTGAGGTGGGAGGATTGCTTGAACCTGGGAGGTTGAGGCTGCAGTGAGCTAAGGTAGTGCCAGTGCACTCCAGTCTGGGTGACAGAGCATGACCCCATCTGAAAAGAAGCATGGCACACCGATTCCATGCTCACTTATCTCCGTTCCCTCCTGAAATGTCACAGGATAGAGTGCAGGAAGTGTGTGTGCAAGTGTGTGTGTGCATGCAGATGTGTGTACGTGTGCATATGCACATCCAGAGGACAGGAGACTAGGAGGTGAGCCAGAGCTGTGTCTCTAGTGCCTGCTGAGTGCTGAGCACGGGGCAGACCGAAGCCAGGCTGACTGGCCTCTAGGAAAGGTGGGAGGGCAGCGTCCCCCACCACCCGCACACCAGCACTGTAAGGTCATGGTGGCAAGGACCTGGACAGGAAGACACAGCCAGGGATGAGGTGAAGAAATACTGGGCTGGGCAAGGACTGATGCTTTGAAGAAGGGGGTCAGAGAACAGAGCTTGTTGCTGTTTTAGTTCCCTTTTTTTAACTCTGTTCACATGCAGTTTGTTTCTACCTGTAGGTCTTCTGTCCGCTGGTACCGACAGAGGGCGAGTAGCCATGTGGAGAAAAGTACCAGGCTTCCTGGGCAGCCCTGGGGCAGATGGCAAGGACAGGTGGGCCCTTCAGACCCCTACCGAGCTCCAAGGAAACATCACGCAAATCCAGGTACAGCCTACAAGGGTGTTTGGTGCACTCATTTTCTGCTGCATGAAAGTGGAGGCCGTGGCTGGGCGCGGTGGCTCACACCTGTAATCCCAGCACTTTGGGAGGCCAACGCGGGTGGATGATGAGGTCAGGAGATCGAGACCATCCTGGCTAACATGGTGAAACCCCATCTCCACTAAAAAATACAAAACATTTTCCGGGCGTGGTAGCCCCTCCAGATTGTAGCCTGTGTAAATACTTTGCTCCTTTTCATGGCTGAATCACATTCTCTGCTGTGGACAGATCACATTTTCTTTCTCCGTTCATCAGTTGATGGATATTTGAATAATTCTGAACACTTGTGTACAAGTTTTTATGTGAGGATGTTTTAGTTTCTCTTCAGCATTTGGTTCTTTCTTATGATTTCTCTCTGTTCCCATTCTCTG
Source organism: Trachypithecus francoisi (assembly GCF_009764315.1). Classification (NCBI taxonomy): domain Eukaryota; kingdom Metazoa; phylum Chordata; class Mammalia; order Primates; family Cercopithecidae; genus Trachypithecus; species Trachypithecus francoisi. The sequence continues at coordinate 113,445,501 of NW_022681460.1, forward strand.
CCTGATGAGACACTGTCATTATACCTTCCTTCACTTCACTAGGCATGGTTTCCTTCAGTTCCTTCAGCAGGTTTCTGGTGGCTACTTTGAAGTCTTTGCTAAGTCCAACATCTGGGCCCTTTCATAGCAGTTTCTGATGTCTGGGTTTTTTCCTATATGGAATTTATACTTTCCTATTTTGCATGGCTCTTTTTTTTTTTTAGATAGATTTAGAAGTTTAATATAAAATTATGAAACCAACATTTCACATCAGCAGAGGAAAGCTAGATAATTTAATCCATAGTATAAACTTCCTGTCTGTTTATAAAAAACATAAACATCCCTATGTCACACTCAGAAAAGTGAGTCACACTCAGAAAAACTCTAGAAGACACTTTTCCCATCAGAACAGATGTACAAGTGCTGCCTGTCCAATCACAACTCTTGAGCATCAGTTTATTTATTTATTTATTTATTTATTATTTATTTATTTTTGAGACAGAGTCTTGCTCTGTTGCCCAGGCTGGACTGCAGTCGCGCAGTCTCGGCTCACTGCAAGCTCTGCCTCCCAGGTTCACGCCATTCTTCCGCCTCAGCCTCCTGAGTAGCTGAGACTACAGGCGCCCACCACCACGCTCGGCTAACTTTTTGTATTTTTAGTAGAGACGGGGTTTTACTGTGTTAGCCAGGATGGTCTCGATCTCCTGACCTCTTGATCCGCCCGCCTCGGCCTCCCAAAGTGCTGGGATTACAGGCTTGAGCCACCGTGCCCGGCCCGAGCATCAGTATCTTAAAGTCTTTCTACACAGCACATACTTTACCTTTATAAAACATTTTTTGAGATCATTTTTTAAGTCCAAAACAATGGTGCTTAGAAATGGTTTCTGAGTTCTCATGTGTATAAGCGTTCTCTTGACTGCATCTTTCTCCTGCTCTTTTCACACGTCTGGTTCTTTCTTTTGCAACCTTGAAATGAAGTGGGGTTCCAGGAAGAACCTGCTGGCAGTGAACAATGTCATCTCCGTGGCCATCCTCAGCGAGCAGGCCATGTCGTCACACTTCCACCAGCAAGTGGCCGCCGTGCAGGTCTCCCCGAGCCTGCTGAATGTGTGCTTCCTGTCCACGGGGGTAGCGCACAGCCTGCGCACCGACATGCACATCAGTGGGGTGTTTGCCACTAAGGTGACTGCCGAGGGGACCCGCGGGTCAGAGGAGGGGTCTTCAACACAGAGAAAAGAACTGCCCCATTGCCAGGTAGTTCAGGGCAGCAAGGGCCCCAGATGGTAGGTTAGGCCACTCTCAGTTCCATCCTAGATTCTCTTATTTCCTGGATATCCATGTACATCATATTCATAGAGAAAATAGTAATGAAAATATAGGCTGGGCGTGGTGGCTCATGCCTGTAATTCCAGCACTTTGGGAGGCTGAGACAGGCAGATCACTTGAGGTCGGGAGTTCGAGACCAGCCTGGCCAATATTCTGAAACTCCTCCGTCTCTACTAAAACTACAAAAATTAGCTGGGCTTGGTGGTGGGCACCTGTAGTCCCAGCTACTCTGGAGGCTGAGGCAGGAGCATTGCTTGAAGCTAGGAGGTGGAACTTGCTGTGAGCCGAGATCGTGCCACTACACTCCAGCCTGGGCGACAGAGTGAGACCCTGTCTCAAAAAAAAGAAAATAATAATAAAAATATATACACCTGCCGGCCGGGCGCGGTGGCTCAAGCCTGTAATCCCAGCACTTTGGGAGGCCGAGATGGGCGGATCACGAGGTCAGGAGATGGAGACCATCCTGGCTAACACGGTGAAACCCCGTCTCTACTAAAAAATACAAAAAACTAGCCGGGCGAGGTGGCGGGCGCCTGTAGTCCCAGCTACTCGGGAGGCTGAGGCAGGAGAATGGCGTAAACCCAGGAGGCGGAGCTTGCAGTGAACTGAGATCCGGCCACTGCACTCCAACCTGGGCGACAGAGAAAGACTCTGTCTCAAAAAAAAAAAAATCCCAGCACTTTGGGAGGCCGAGGCGGGTGGATCACGAGGTCAGGAGATCGAGACCATCCTGGCTAAGACGGTGAAACCCCGTCTCTACTAAAAAATACAAAAAACTAGCCGGGCGAGGTGGCGGGCGCCTGTAGTCCCAGCTACTCGGAGGCTGAGGCGGGAGAATGGCGGGAACCCGGGAGGCGGAGCTTGCAGTGAGCCGAGATCCGGCCACTGCACTCCAGCCTGGGCGACACAGCAAAACTCCGTCTCCAAAAAAAAAAAATATATATACATACATACATACACACACCTGCCATGTACCCTTATAAATTAAAAAAAATTAAGTTAAAAAATAAATTTAAAAAATAAAGGAAAGAGAGGGATGCTTTCTTTGCCATTCCCCAAACGTTAAAAAAAAAAAAGAAAATAATCACAATAATGATTATAGTAAAATACCCAGGGATATTTTATATAACGCAGAAAACAGCCTTAACCCATGGTCACAGAGGACCCAGTGGTCTCATAGTCTTAGGGTGATGGAGCAGCAGCGTTCAGAAATGTTTAGAGGAGGAGAAGGAGGCTTTGGAAGTGCGCCGTGGGGTGTGTAGTCTGCACCTCACTTTTCCTGCCCTTTGCCTTGAATGTCCATGTTTCTTTTCAGGATGCTGTCGCAGTCTGGAACGGAAGGCAGGTGGCGATCTTCGAACTTTCTGGAGCTGCGATGCGGAGTGCAGGTGGCTTCTTTTCACCCCAACAGAGGCACTCCCACTACCTGGCTTTATTTTCTCCCTGCTTAATGAGAAGGGCCACTGTGGTGCAGTTGAGGGCTAGCTTAGGGGCTGGGGAGACCCTCGTGCCTGTGCCTGCGTTTCCAGAGCCAGGGCTGCAGCTCTGGCCCCGTGTTGTCAGTGCATCCTGGGGCCTGCTGTGTGGGCGTAAACAGCCACAGCGCTTTTGTGGGGTTCCTTCCAGGGAGGGGGTGGCTGCCTACCATCTTCTGAAATGTTTCCAGACCATGCACAGCCGTGAGACCTGTCATGTCTTGACCCAAGGCCAGCCTCTGCCTGAAACTTCAAGGTGGCTCTTCAGAGATGCTTCATTAATCTCAAACACCCTTCTAGGTCCCCAAGGTCTCTGCAGCTCTCTGCAGTTAGTTTGGCCATCGTTGCCCAGACTGCAGTGCAGTGGCATGATCTCATCTTACTGCAACCTCCGCCTCCCGGACTCAAGCAATTCTCCTGCCTCAGCTTCCCCAGTAGCCGGGATTACAGGCGTGCGCCACCACGCCCGGCTAATTTTTATATTTCAGTAGAGACAGAGTTTCACCATGTTGGCCAGGCTGTTCTCAAACTCCTGACCTCAGGTGATTTGCCCACCTCAGCCTCCCAAAGTGCTTGGATTACAGGCGTGTGCCACTGTGCCCAGCCTTGGCCATTGTTTTCTTCCTGCTCTCTTAAGCACGTCTATGAGAGTTTCCTGGGATGGCTGTAGCAAAGGACCACAAACTTGGTGGCTTCAGACCACAGAGATGTGAGAAATATATTCTCCCGTGGTTCTGGAGGCCAGAGGTCCCAAATCAGTTTCACTGGGCAGAAGTAACCGCGTCAGCAGAGCCACGCTTCCTCTGCAGTCCCAGGGGAGAACCTGTTTCAGCTTCTGGTGGCTGCCAGCAGTCTTTGTCTTGCGGTCATAAACCTCCCGTCTCTGTCTCTGTGGTCACATTGCCCCTGGTCTGAAATCTGCCTCTCTCCCTCTTACAGGGACACTGGTGACTATATTTAGGGCCCACCTGGATAACCCAGTATAATCTCCCCATCCCGAGACCTTACCATCTTCTGCCATATAAAGTAATATTCACAGGTGCCAGGGAGCAGGACCTGACGTCTTCAGGGAACGTTTCCCAGGCCACTGCAGTGGCCCAGCCACCAGGATGTGCTCCTCAGCTCCTCGCCTACCACAGTTATCACCTTCACCAACCCTGCCCCTCAGCCGCCTGCCCACACAGGAGGCCTCGTGTCATGCCATTCCCAGGGCGGTTGCGCCCTCGTTTTTTGAACATCCCCACCTCTCCAGGCACGTCCTTCACTAGTTTCCGCCTCTCCCTCAGATCTTTTCTCCGCTAACACTTTGTTGCCTAAAGTTCTCTCATAACATTTTTCACACTCTGTCCCGAATTGTACTGACACTTCACATCTCCTCTCCTCTGTAGACTCCCTAGGAGCAAGGGCGAACTTCTTCTTTCCTCCAGTAGAACCAACACAGCAGGTGCTGGGGTATTTTCTGTTTTGTGTATATTATCATCTCCCTAACAAGATTTTTTTTGAGACAGGAGTCTTGCTCTGTCACCCAGGCTGGAGTGCAGTGGTGTGATGGTGGCTCACTGCAGCCTCTGCCTTCTGGGCTCAAGCAATTCTCAGGCCTCAGCCTCCCAAGTAGGTGGGATTACAGGCACGTGCCACCACAACATCTGGCCAATTTTTGTATTTTTAGTAGAGACAGCATTTCACAAGGTTGGCCAGGCTGGTCTCAAACTCCTGACCTCAAGTGATCCACCTGCTTCAGCCTCCTAAAGTGCTGGGATTACAGGTGTGAGCCACCGCGCCCGGCCTCTAGATTCTTATCTATTATGTTGGTGCAAAAGTAATTGTGGTTAATGGCAAAAATCACTTTTGCACCAACCCTAATAGTTAGGTCCAGGAACCAGGGCTTGTGGCCACCAAAGTTCCACCTAAAATGTGCAAACACTTGCTTAAATGGGTGTGTTGTTATAGATGCTGTGCTGCTGGGAGCACGAGCTGCCAGATGGGAGGGGTGCAGGGCAGGGAGCTCAGAGCCCGGTGTGGAGTCTGCACGTCAGCCCAGGGCCTGCACGTGCTGCCGCTGCTAGCTGTGGCCGTGGCCGTGGACAGTTCCCTGTGCCTCAGAGCCTCATTTTCTTCATCTGCGAGGTGCAGATAGCACACCCCTATGAAGCTGTGGTGAGACCAAGATTAACTGAGGATCATGTGTGGGAATGCTCCTGAAACTCCGGGCAAGTCTGGCGGATGAGGACCTCCTTCCTGATGTTCGTTTTTCTTTTAGGGACCTTCTTATGTGAGACGCCCGTGTTAGCAATGCATGAAGAAAGCGTTTATACGGTGGAGTCAAACCGAGTTCAAGTTCGAACCTGGCAGGTAAGTTGCTGCTCCACGGCAAGAAAGCCAGAGCAGAGTTTAAAATCCTTCCTCTCAATGGAGCCGAAGCCTGTTTATTGATTTCACCTAGTTTATGAGTCTGTTCTCACACTGTGTAAAGAACTACCTGAGACGGGTAATTTATACAGAACAGAGGCTTTGTTGACTCCCATTACTGCAGGCTCTACAGGAAGCAGACCTGGGGGCTTGGGAAGCTTACAGTCGTGGTGGGAGGCCAAGGGGAAGCAGCGCCTCCTACACAGCCGGAGCAGGAGGACGAGAGGGCGAAGCGGGAGGGGCCACACACTGAACAGCCAGATCTCGTCAGATCTCTTATCACAAAACAGCACTAGGGATGGTGAGAAACCACCCCCCTGATCCAGGTCGCCTCCACCCAGGCCCCACCTCCAACACAGGAGATAAAATTCATCCTGAGATTTGCATGGGGACACGGAGCCAAACCATATCACCTTGCTGGATTGGATTTCCCGTGTCAGGTGCTTGATGGTAAAAATGGATCCTGGGACAGCTGTTCAATGTATGGCTGTCACTTCAGAAATCGGGAAACAGGGCAAGGGCCTTTTGCCTGTGAAAAGATGACTTTGCAGGACTTCAAGTACATGGGGCTATGAAAAGAAAATAAATCTTTGCAGGGCTTAATGTACACCCCAGCAGCTGGCTGGGTGGCTCCAGTTCAGGACATAATGTCCTTAACCAGGCTGTCCCCTGCATGTGTCTTGTGGGAGGGCCAGGGCGACCTCCAAGAGGTTCCCTTTTTTTTTTTTTTTTTTGAGATGGAGCCTCACTCTGTCTCCCAGGCTGGAGTGCAGTGGCTTGATCTTGGCTCACTGTAACCTCCGCCTCCCAGGTACAAGCGATTCTCCTGCCTCAGACTCCCGAGTAGCTGGGACTACAGGTGTGCGCCACCACACCCGGCTAATTTTGTATTTTTAGTAGAAATGGGGTTTCACCATGTTGGCCAGGCTGATCTCGAACTCCTGACCTTGTGATCCACCCGCCTCGGCCTCCCAAAGTGCTGGGATTACAGGCATGAGCCACCACACCTGGCCAAGAGGTTCCCTTCTGAGTAGAGTCAGGCACCCACTGCCCTGTCTGCATCTCACACACACTGGCTAGAACCTGGGGGCAGATACAGTGTGTTGATTACCTGTGGCTGCCTGAACAAATTACCACAAACCCAGGGGCTTCCGACACAGACATTTATTCTGTCACAGTTCTGGAAGCCAGAAGTCTGCCATCCTGGTGCTGTGCAGACTGATGCCTTCTGCAGGCTCTGAGGGAGAACCTGCCCCTGCCTCTTCCAGCATGAGGTGGCGCTGGCGGGCTTTGCTGGTCCTTGGCTTGTGCACTTGACCTTGAACCACAAGGTCTGAACTGTAGGGGCCACTTAGATGCAGATTTCTTCTGGCTCTGCCACCCCGAGACACCAAGATCAACAACTCCTCTGCCTGTTCAGTGTGAAGATGATGAGGATGAAGAGCTCAATAATGACCCACTTCCACTCATAAATAGTAAACATATTTTCCCTTCCTTACTATTTTCTTTTTTTTTTTTTTTTTTTTTTTTTTGAGACGGAGTCTCGCTCTGTCGCCCAGGCTGGAGTGCAGTGGCCAGATCTCGGCTCACTGCAAGCTACGCCTCCCGGGTTCACGCCATTCTCCTGCCTCAGCCTCCCGAGCAGCTGGGACTACAGGCGCCCACCACCACACCTGGCTAGTTTTTTGTATTTTTTAGTAGAGACGGGGTTTCACCGTGTTAGCCAGGATGGTCTCGATCTCCTGACCTCGTGATCCACCCGTCTCGGCCTCCCAAAGTGCTGGGATTACAGGCTTGAGCCACCGCGCCCGGCCCTTACTATTTTCTTAATAACATTTTCCTTTCTCTTTTTTTTTTTTTTTTTGAGACGGAGTCTTGCTCTGTCGCCCGGTCTGGAGTGCAGTGGCCGGATCTCAGCTCACTGCAAGCTCCGCCTCCCGAGTTCACGCCATTCTCCTGCCTCAGCCTCCCGAGTAGCTGGGACCACAGGCGCCCGCCACCTCGCCCGGCTAGTTTTTTGTATTTTTAGTAGAGACGGGGTTTCACCGTGTTAGCCAGGATGGTCTCGATCTCCTGACCTCGTGATCCGCCCGTCTCGGCCTCCCAAAGTGCTGGGATTACAGGCTTGAGCCACCGCGCCCGGCCACATTTTCCTTTCTCTAGGTGACTTTATTGTGAGAAACAGTATATAATACATAGAACATATACATATGTGTCAATCAACTGCTTACATTGTTGCTAAGTCTTGTCAACAGCAGGCTGTTAGTAGTTACGTTTGGGGGAAGTAAAAGTTATATAAAGGCCGAGTGCAGTTACTCACATCTGTAATCTGAGCACTTTGGGGAGGCCAAGGTGGGAGGACCACTTGAACTCAGGAGTTTGAGACCAGCCTGGGCCACATATTGAAACCCATCTCTTAAAGAACAACAAAAAAAATTTGCCGGGTGTGGTGGTGCACGCCTGTAGTGCCAGCTACTCAGGAGACTGAGGCAGGAGGGTGGCTTGAGCCTGGGCAGTCAAGGCTTCGGTGAGCTGTGATTGCACCACTGTACTCCAGCCTGGGCAATGGAGCAAGACCTTGTCTCAAAAAAAAAAAAGTGTCATGAGGATTTTCGACGGCAAGGTGGTTGGCCCCTCACAGCCCTGCATTGTTGAAGGATCCTCTGTGAACGCCTCACTCCAGCCTCTGCCCTGTCCTCACGTGGCTGCCTTCCCCGCGTCTGTGTCTTCTCTTCTGTGTCTTATGTTTTTATCTTATGTACTTGTCACTGGATTTAGCTCTCATCCTGAACCAGAATGATCTCATGTCAAGATCCTCAACTGCAAATACCGATTTTCCAAATAAGTTCATATTCACACATTCCAAATAGACATATCTTTTTTTTTTTTTTTTTTGAGACAAAATCTTGCTCTATCACCCAGGCTGGAGTGCAGTGGCGTGATCTCGGCTCACTGCAACCTCCGCCTCCAGGGTTCAAGCAATTCTTTTGCCTCAGCCTCCCAAGTAGCTGGGATTACAGGCACCCGCCACCATGCCCAGCTAATTTTTGTATTTCTTTTTAGTAGAGATGGGGTTTCACCATATTGGCCAGGCTGGTCTTGAACTCCTGACCTCATGATCTGCCCGTCTTTGCTTCACAAAGTGCTGGGATTACAGGCATGAGCCACCACGCCCGGCCATATCTTTTTTCTTTTTTAAGGGACAGGATCTCACTATGTTGCCCAGGCCGGACTTGAACTCCTGGCCCAAGTGATCCTTCTGCCTCAGCCCTGCAAGCATCTGGGACTACAGGTCTGAGTGGACAAATCTTTGGGAAGGGCACCGTTCAGCGCACTGTGTGCAGCAAGGTTCTGTGGCCAGGTTGAGAACTTTTGTCACGAGCCTGATTTTAGCTACCTTTGTGATTTTTATCCATCTCCAGGTTCCTTCTTGGGAACCAGCGTCTGATTGCCTGGGGCGGCCACATTCCTGTCCTTGTACCTCACGTGGTGCTCATGTGCTCCCATCATGGATTGTCGATTCTCATTGGCATCCGGACGGGAGACAAGTCAGCAATAAGTGCCAAGGAGAAGACGGAAGCGGGTGGGCCCCTCTGTGGGGGACTTCTGTCTGAATCAGGTGGAGGGAAGATGTGGGGAGAAGCCACATGGCTGTGGTGCCAGCTGGGAGAGAAGTACGGGCAGAGGGAGCTGCGGACACCACATGTTTTCCTGCAGCCTGTTGGGTCCGAGGGGAGGCAGTAAAGCTGGAAGGGAGTAGTCGAGAGCCTTCTGGGCATCCCAAGCCCAGAGCAAGCACACCTTTGTCACTGCCATCCCTGCCCACCCCTCCATCTTTTTACCTATGCCCCTCTGACTCCTCCTGTTGCATGTGGGCATCTGTTGTGGATGTAAAGGGAGGTAGAGCAAGGCTTTTTTTTTTTTTTTTTTTAAGTTGGAGTTTTGCTCTTTTTGCCCAGGCTGGAGTGCAATGGCACGATCTCAGCTCACTGCAACCTCTGCCTCTGGGGCTCATGCAATTCTCCTGCCTCAGCCTCCCTAGTAGCTGGGATTGCAGGCGCCCGCCACCATGCCCGGCTAGTTTTTTGTATTTTTGATAGAGACGGGGTTTCACCATGTTGGTCAGCCTAGTCTTCAACTCCTGACCTCAGGTGATCCACCCCCCCCTCAGCCTCCCAAAGTGCTGGGATTACAGGCCTGAGCCACCACGCCTGGCAAGGCTGTGTTATTAAGGACAGATGAGAGGCAGCTGCAAAGACGACCCTTGAACAATGCAGGGGTGGGGGCAGCAACCACCTGAGCAGCTGAAAATCCACATGTAACTGTTGACTCCCCCAGAACTTCAGTACTCGCAGCCTGCCATTGACTGGAAGCCTTACCAATAACATGAAGAGTCGACTAACACCTATTTCATATGTTCTATGTATATACGTACGATATTCTACAGTAAAGTAAGCTGGAGGAAAGAAAATGTTACTAAGAAATCATGAGGAAGAGAAATACATTCACAGTACTGTACTGTGTTTATCGATACCCTAAGTCTACAGAATGAGTCATCTTTCTAAAATGGTGGCATCCACAGGTGGCGTCCACATCTGCAGACCTGAATCTATTGTCCGTATCAAGCAATTCTACATTCTCTTGTAATGTCACGGCTTTCCCTTGCTTCTTGGGAGCACTTCCAGCATCACTGGTGGCATTTCACATGGGTCTCCCTGGGGTTAATCAGTGTTTACAGTATTGCATGAAACACATGAAAAATCCTCTAGAACTGTGAGAGGTCACTCTTTACTGTGATGTCCATTTTACTGGAAAGAGGAGATGCCCACTCAGAGGTGATTAGCACTGCACAGCATTTTAAGGGGATCCTCGCAACACTTGAGGGAAATTCAGCACAGTGGGAACAGGAGGCGGCTGTGAAATGACTAGAGTAGCACAATGTGGGCCACAGTTCCCTGCGTGTGGTTATGATTGCTGTGGTTGCATACCGCATCTTTCTGTTGGTTTACACTTCGCACAGCTGCACAGGGTGCCAACTCTGGAATTGTGTGCAGATTTGTGTATACTTTATGGACGTGACTGATAAAAGACTAGTATCTACCTATATTTTATGCATTCATGACATATCTGTTAATTTTTTTTTTCTTTCTAGGCTACATGGTTTATCTGAGTTTTCTCAAATTGTTACAAATCTCAAAAAAAATGTTAAATATCTTTTTTTTGTTGTTTGAGATGGAGTCTCACTCTGTTGCCCAGGCTGGAGTCCAGTGGCGTGATCTCGGCTCACTGCAAGCTCCGCTTCCTGGCTTCACGCCATTCTCCTGCCTCAGCCTCCCGAGTAGCTGGGGACTATAGGTGCCCGCCACCACACCTGTTAATTTTTTGTATTTTTTTTGTAGAGATAGGGCTTCACCGTGTTAGCCAGGATGGTCTCGATCTCCTGACCTCGTGATCCACCCGCCTTGGCCTCCCAAAGTGCTGGGATTACAGGCGTGAGCCACAGTACCCAGCCCTTTTTTTATTATTATTTATTTTAAGACAGAGTCTCGCTGTGTTGCCTGGACCGGAGTGCAGTGGCATGATCTTGGCTCACTGCAACCTCCACCGCCCAGGTTCCAGCAGTTCTCCTGTCTCAGCCTCCCGAGTAGCTGAGATTACAGTCGTGCACCACCATACCTTGCCAATTTTTGTATTTTTAGTCAAGATGGGGTTTCACCATATTGGTCAGACTGGTCTCAAACTCCTGACCTCAGGTGATCCATCCGCCTCGGCCTCCCAAAGTGCTGGGATTACAGGCGTGAGCCACCACGCCTGGCCTTTAAATATCTTTATTGAAAAAAAAAAAAGTGCATGTAAGTGGACCGTTGAAAATCAGACCTGTGTTATTCAAGACCTGTGTTTGCCAAGAAAAGACCTCCAGATGTGGGGCTGTGCGGGCGCCAGTGGCCTGCGGGGAAAGGGCCAGTGGCATGATGGGAAAGGGTGAATGGCCTGCTGGGAGAAAGCCAGTGAGAGGGCCAGTGGCATGATGGGAAAAGGGTGAATGGCCTGCTGGGAGAGGCCAGTGGCATGATGGGAAATAACAGTGGGCCCACTGAGAGTTGGGAAGATGCCTAACGACGGCTGCCATGGAGTTGGGTCCTTTTATTCCTCTGTTAATTTTTTCTTTTCTTTCCTTTTCGTTTCTTTTCAAAAATAGGGTCTCACTCTGTTGCCCAGGCTGCATTGCAGTGACAATCATAGCTCACTGCAATCTTGACCTCCTGGGCTCAAGCAATCCTCCCACCTCAGCCTCCTGAGCGTGGGACCACAGGTGTGCGCCACCATGCCTGGCTAATTTTTTATTTTCATTTTTATTTATTTTTTTACAGATAAGATCTCATCCTGTCGCCCAAGCTAGAGTGTAGTGGTGCCATCATAGCTCGCTTGCAGCCTCACACCCCTAGGCTCAATTCATCCTCCTGCCTCAACCTCCCAAGTAGCTGGGACCACAGGTGCCAATCACTATGCCTGGCTAATTTTGTTATTGTTATTATTATTATATTTTTGTAGACATGGGGTCTCACTATGTTGCCCAGGCTGTCCTTGAACTGAGCTCAAGTGACCCTCCTACGTCAGCCTCCTGAAGTGTTGGGATTACAGGTGTGAACCATCATGCATGGCCATTAATGTATTAAGTTACAAAAGGAGTATGTGTTAGTTGTAACTAGTAAGGTGGGGCTGGCGTGAGTAAGGGTGGGTTAGTGATCCCTCACGACCCTTGTTGGACACCCAGCATGTCCTTCCAGGACGCTATCCCTCCTCAGGACGTAGATGCATGGCTGCTGTTAGTGTTGGTGTCGGGAATGCAGTGACTGCAGACACTTGGGAACTTCCAGTCCTTACAAGGACAGCTTCCTAGGCCAGAGCTTCAGGGCTCCACCCTGTGTGTGTTTCAGGGAGTCACGTCTGCCCCACAGAGGACCTGAGGGGCCTCCCATGCAAAGGTCAAGTGCCATGGAAGGGGGTGGTATGTGGGACCAGTGGTGGTGGGAGGTGGGAAGGGAGGCAGGAGGGCTGGTCACCTAGACCCTCACCCTGAAGGCAGGTGAGGTTGAAGCCAGGAGTGATAGGGTACATTTTGTTGACTAAAAAGAAAGAGGCTGAAGCACAAAATGTGATTTAAACAGTCTACTTCGCCGGGCACGGTGGCTCATGACGGTAATCCCAGCACTTTGTGATTTAAACAGTCTACTTGGCCGGGCATGGTGACTCATGACAGTAATCCCAGCACTTTGGGAGGCCCAGGTGGGAGGATTGCTTGAGCCCAGGAGTTCCAGACCAGCCTGGGCAACATAGTGAGACCTCATCTCTACAAAAAAATACAAAAATATTAGCCAGGCATGGTGGCAAACCTATGGTCCCAGCTACTTCAGAGGCTTAGGTGGGATAATTACCTGAGCCTGGGGAGGTTGAGGTTGTAGTGAGCTGTGATTGTACGACTACACTCCAGCCTGGGCAACAGAGTGAGACCCTGTCTCAAAAATAAGTAAGTAAGTAAGTAGTCTACCTGAGCCAGGATACGGGCAGCTGCCCAGAAAACTCAGCCCCGAGGAACACTGGGTCTGGACTCCAAGTGACCTTTGTTCCAGGCAGGTTTTTAAAGGCCAAGAAGAGGGAGCGGGCACAGGCTGATGTCAGGTTGTTGGTTGGGAATCCTCTTTGGTTGATGGAAATACCATTGATTGGCAGCAGTGGACTGAGCACTGGTGCACGTATTGTCTGCGGCAGCCTGTTAGGTTAGTTCTCAGCTACCTGTGACGGCAGCGGGCAGTTTGCAGAGATGAACACAGCTCAGGGGGAGAGCAGGGCATGGCTGCTGCCTCATTTGAGGTCTCTGGGGGCCTGATCCCTGAAAAGGACTTACCTTCCTCTGATAACAGTTCTTTCGTTTCCCCAATTTTGACTTATTTTCTTGACTGTGCGTCATTTTCTCGCTAGAAAGTAACCTCTGTGCCAGCGTAGTGGGGAGCCGAGGTTAAGGGTGGAGAAGAGTGAGGCTGTGGGAGACACTGCAGGAGAGCAGCTCGGCCTGGCCCCAGGCAGTGGCCAGCAGCAGAGCTGGAGTGGAGCGACACCATGGGTATTATGAGGGGATGACCAGTTGCATGGTGGGTGGCTACAGAGAGTGGAGAACTGAGGATGTTCTGACTTTTCTAACCTGGGAGATTGGTTTTGTCGTGGCAGCTTTAAGACAGGAACTCCAGAGGCAGAGCAAGAATAGAGGGCCGGTCAGGATGCCAGTTCCAGGTGCCTTGGAGGGCCCTTGGGGTGTCCAAGAGACAGTTGGAAATACAAGCTCTGGAGGTCAGAAGCTGGGTCAGTGCCCTGAAGCCAGTACTTTGGGAGTTGGGAACTTATTGACATAGAGATGTTAGCTGAAGAATGTAAAAGAGGTGAGCTCAGATCTGAACCCAGGGCCCAGCAGGTAAGGGACGGGCAGAAAGTGAGCTCACCGAGGAGCCTCCAGTGCCCTCTGTCATCGTTAATAGCGTCAGCCCTGGCCCCATCAGCTAGTCCACTCCCCCTGCTCTTTTTTTTTTTTTTTGAGATGGAGTTTCGCTCTTGTGGCCCAGGCTGGAGTGCAATGGCGTGATCTCTGCTCACAGCAACCTCTGCCTCCCAGGTTCTAGTGATTCTCCTGCCTCAGCCTCCCAAGTAGCTGAGATTACAGGCATGCACTACCATGCCCAGCTAATTTTGTATTTTTAGTAGAGATGGAGTTTCTCCATGTTGGTCAGGCTGGTCTCAAACTCCTGACCTCAGGTGATCCGCCCACCTCGGCCTCCCAAAGTGCTGGGATTACAGGCGTGAGCCACCATGCCCAGCCTCCCTGCTCTCTTTTTTATCCTGTGTTCAAGCAGCCACTTGCTCATTCCATAAGCATTTATTAGGTTCCCACTGGATACATCAAAATGAAGTGAGCTTCCTCAGCGTGGAATATTCCCTCCCTGACTCCAGCCATCCATACCTCACCCTCAGTTTCCTAAACACACTGTGCAGGCTTTTGGAGTCTGTGTTGAGAGTTCTATGCCCACTAAGTTCTCCTGCAGCTCTGCCCACCTTCTCCAAGCTCTGCCTTGCCACTCAGACTCTGTGCAGCTCCCATGCACTAGATCTGTGCCTTCTCTGCTGTCTGTTTTGGCCCCAGGATGCATTCAGCCATTCGCATCTGACTCGCTGCCCCCACGTGGAGCACCCCGGGGATGTGCCACTCACTTATGATGCTCTGCCCCAACCCACTGCTGGGCAGGGTGTATGCATTCACTGGGCATTGGTTGAATTGAGCTAAGAGCTTCACTTTAAAACTCAGAGGACTAAGGTTTATTCCCTAAAAGACGTACCACAAAGCATGAGGTCTGCTCCAGCATGACTGTGGGGCGACTGTGGGGCATATGCTGTCTTTTTTTTTTTTTTTTTTTTTTGAGATGGAGTCTGGCTCTGTCACCCAGGCTGGAGTGCAGTGGTGCAATCTCTGCTCACTGCAAGCTCCACCTCCCGGGTTCACGCCGTTCTCCTGCCTCAGCCTCCCAAGTAGCTGGGACTACAGGTGCCCACCACTACACCCGGCTAATTTTTTGTATTTTTAGTAGAGACGGGGTTTCACCATGTTAGCCCGGATGGTCTCGATCTCCTGACCTCATGATGGTGAGATTACAGGTTTGAGCCACCACACCTGGCCTGTGTGGTGTGCTTTCTAACATGCCGACTGTGGGGCATGCTTTCTAATGTGCTGGAAAGGCCAAGGTGATTCTTTGAAAATATAAATGATACGAAATCACTTCCCAGCTCAAAACCCTGCAGTCTTCCAGTTTCACTTAGAACGAAATCTCACTCTTCCCCTCAGCCTGCAGGAACACCCCTGTGGCCTCTGCCCACCTGGTTGACTTCTTAAACATTTTACTGAAATATCCACACACACAGAAAGAGTGGGTGTGTCGTGCCTAAGTGTACAGTGCAGGGGCTTTTCCCGGGCAGGACGTTCCCAGGATGTAACTAGCATTCTTTCTCTCACCTACCTCCTCACCCCAGGGTAACCACTCACATGGCACAACATAAGAAGTATTCCTGGGGCTTTCACATGACGCCTCCACAGACAGGGCCCTGCGGAACTCCCCAGTGGATGGTATTCGCCCTCTCTCCATGCCTGGCACTTTCCTAAGATCCCGTTCTTTACCTACATGGCACTCACTCAAGTGAGATTACATGTATATTTGTTTGTCAACCGCTCTGCTGTCTGTTTTCCCCTCTAGACTGTAGGTGCCAGAGCTCTCCTGAGGACAGGGCCCCGTCCTTCCCCTGCAGCACTACAATCTAGCAGAGTGCTGCGCACACTCTGAGCCATCAGTAAACACTGAGTGAGTGCGTGAGTGGAGTGTACAAGGTTATCTGTGAACAATGTTCAGTAACAAACATGAAATATATCCATTTCTTGTTCCTTTCTTTTCCTCAGGGGACTGTCAAACAGCTCCTCCTTTTCTCGGAGACTGAGGGGAACCCATGCTTCTTGGACGTCTGTGGGAATTTCCTGGTTGTAGGGACAGACTTGGCTCACTTTAAAAGCTTTGATCTTTCCCGAAGGTAAATTTTTTTTCATGTAGAAGTGGGAACATGTGTTTAATCAGTCAGGAGACAGTGTGATGGGTAGAAAGTGAGTTAGAAGCCAAAAGACTCCGTAGGTGCCCATTTCAACACCGACATGCCACTCATGCTCTGGAATGCCTCATGTTGGGGCTCAGTTCCTAGCCTTTGCCTGGTGGTGGAGCCGTGTGGGGGAGGGGAAGCTTGAATATTTGAAGCATGGGGAGTGGTGGGGGTTGGGAAGCTTCGATATGATGAGTACATGACATTGTACATTTGTTGGAAATCATAGCACTTTATGGTGCAAAGTGTGAACCTTAATGTATGCAAATGTCTAAAAAATCATTCAGGCTGGGGAGGGTGGCTCACACCTGTATTCCCAGCACTTTGGGAGGCCAAGGCAAGAAGATTGCTTGAGCCCAGGAATTTGAGACCAACCTGGGCAACATAGTGAAACTCTGTCTCTACAAAAACTTTTAAAAATTAGCTGGGCATGGGGGCACGTACCCGTAGTCCCACCTACTTTGGAGACTGAGGTGGGAGGATTGCTTGAGCCGTGGAGATTGAGGCTGCAGTGAGCCCTGGTTGTGCCACTGCACTCCAGCCTGGGCCACAGAGAGACCCTGTCTCAAAAAAAAATCACTTAAAATGTTAGAGGACCCCAGGATGGAACACAGAAGGTAACAAAACAGTCTGACTGTGTTAACAAATGTATGAGGCCGGGCGCGGGGGCTCAAGCCTGTAATCCCAGCACTTTGGGAGGCCGAGACGGGCGGATCACGAGGTCAGGAGATCGAGACCATCCTGGCTAACATGGTGAAACCCCTTCTCTACTAAAAATACAAAAAACTAGCCGGGCGAGGTGGTGGGCGCCTGTAGTCCCAGCTACTCGGGAGGCTGAGTCAGGAGAATGGCGTAAACCCGGGAGGCGGAGCTTGCAGTGAGCTGAGATCCGGCCACTGCACTCCAGCCCAGGCGACAGAGCAAGACTCCGTCTCAAAAAAAAAAAAAAAAAAACGAATGTATGAAACAGCTTCACTAAAGGGTATGGGGGAAAAGTGCTGACCTGAGTGACTCTGGGAGTGAGGGAGGCCCTGGTCAGCACTGAGGCCAAAGGAGCTGCCCAGGAGCTCGGCTCTCTAATTGAGAATCCTGCTCCCCACAGGGGTTGGGATGAGCAATGCTGATCCTGTAATGCGTGTGCACTGGGATTGGACAGTTGAACAAATGGAGGGTAGATGGCAGGAGCCAGGAGCCTGGCATCGCACAGCGGGAGTGGGAGTTACAGATTAGCAAGGGGAGGGACGAGAATAAGCCCTGGGAGAGTAGGTCAGAGGTAGAGGTGTCAGCATGAACAAATGCCTGGCTTCACGTAGGTAGGGATGACTCCATACACAGAATCGCAGGTCTGTGTCGATGCACCCGTTGGTACACACATATTTCCTCGCTCTGTCAGCTGAGAGGGCCTAGAAGCAACCCCGCTGTCCCAGAAGCCACACCTGGTGCCCAGACCTAGGTTTCCACCACCATCCTCCAATAAAGGAGCTATGGAACCTTGGAGAGATGCTGACTCTAGGACCAGGGCAGGAAATGTACGAAGGAGCTGGCAGCGTCTGTGCTGCCTGAAAGTGAGGAAGTGCTAAAAACAAAGCAAACCAAAAAGCTTCATAAAGATGGCAGGGTGGGTGGTCACAGAGACACAGAACCCACCAAAAGAGGTCCTAATAGCCAAAGCTGGAATAATTGGAGCAACAAAATAAATAAAGCAGGCCAGACGCAGTGGCTCATGCCTGTAGTCCCAGCATTTTCTTTCTTTCTTTCTTTCTTTTTTCTGGGGGCCCATTTCATCCTGCAAGTCCCAGCACATTGGGAGGCTGACAGAGGTGGGTTGCTTAGGCCCAGGAGTTCAAGACCAGCCTGGGCAGCATGGTGAAACCCATTTTCAAAAAAAAAAAAAAAAAAATTAACCAGGCATGGTGGCTTACATCTGTAGTACCAGTACTTGGGTGGCTGAGGCAGGAGGATCACTTGAGCCCAGGAGGTCAAGGCTGCAGTGAGCCAAGATCACACCACTGCACTACAGCCTGGGCGACAGAGTGAGACCCTGTCTCAGAGAGAGAGAGAGAGAGAGACAGAAAAGGAAGGGGAGGGAAGCGGAAGGGAGGGAAAAAGGAAGAAAGGAGAGAAGGAAGGAAAGGAAAGGAAGGGAGGGGGAGGGAAGGGGAGGGGAGGAGGGAGGAAGGGAGGGGGAGGGAAGGGGAGGGGAGGAGGGAGGAAGGAAGGGGGAGGGGAGGAGGGAGGAAGGAAGGGGGAGGGGAGGAGGGAGGAAGGAAGGGGGAGGGGAGGAGGGAGGAAGGAAGGGGGAGGAGTGGAGGGAGGAAGGAAGGGGGAGGGGTGGAGGGAGGAAGGAAGGAAGGAAGAAAGAAAAAAAGCATTGAATTATATCCCAAAGTAAAAAAATAAATATGTGTGAGTCCGAATGATATGAGTAAGTCAATAAACAGGAGAGAAGAGACAGATCTCCCATAGAAAAGAATTCCACATGATTTCTGTGGCCCTTCCACCCTCGTGAGTGGGACAAGCCAGGACTCCCCACTCCTCAGGGGTGGCTGGTGCTTCGTGAGTCCCATGCAGAGAGCACAGTATAGGAATGGGCTGACTCCACAGTGGAGAGGACACGGGACAGGATGGGAAGGACTCCACAGTGGAGAAGCTGACAGACTCCCCTGCCAGGTGACCAGGTCAGCATCAACAGTGGTAGACAGTGACCTGGTGCAAAGGGCACCTCACCTCTGTGTCATCCTCCCAAACACCCAGAGCCGCAGTCTAGTGAGAGGAGCACCAGGCAGATCCAGTGGAGGGCGGCCTGCAGTGACCCTGACCAGCACTCCTCAGACACAAGGGAATCTGAGAAACTTACAACTGAGAGACACCTGTGCGGCCACGGCCATTGAGTGTCACATGGAATCTGGGATGGGATCCTGGGACAGGAAGGAGACATTAGGGAAGAACTGAGGACGTGCAAATAAAATTTTTTAAAATAACAATGAACTACCACTACATACTTTGTATTGATTATGTCAGCAACAAACTAGAAGCAACTAAATGTGACTGGCAGAGGACGAGTTAACTAGCTCAGTGTGTCCCTATGATGGGAAACTGTGCAGCTGTCACAGAGGGTGATGAAGCAGTCCCCACGTGCTATGAAAAATCGCCACAACAGAGCGTAAGGCACAGACTCCACGTATAGAACGGCGTACAGCAGCGTTGTTTTGTGTTGTTTTGTTGTTTTTTGTTTTTGAGATGGAGTCTCTCTGTCTCCCGGGCTGGAGTGCAGTGGCATGATCTCGGTTCACTGCAATCTCCGCCTCCTGGGTTCAATCCTCAAGTAATCCGCCTGCCTCAGCCTCCCAAAGTGCTGAGGTTACAGGCATGAGACCCCACGCCTAGCCTAGAACAGCATTTTTAATAAGCTACTGGAACAAGAGGAAGGGGGAAGCACTCGTATTCATATTTGTCCGTAAGAGCACCTGAGGTGGAAGAACTCACCCTGTGTTTTGCGTTTGCTCCACCTCATGGTGCCCACGTGCCACCCAGGATGAGAAGCAGCCGAGGAGCTGTGCGGCACTCAGCCGGTGAACAGAAGTTTCAGGGCGGGCGGAGAATCGGGAACTGGGCCTCTGGCGGGCACTGAGGTCCCTCTTCCTCCCTGCAGAGAGGCCAAAGCACACTGCAGCTGCAGGAGCCTGGCGGAGCTGGTCCCTGGGGCGGGGGGCATCACTTCTCTGCGGTGCAGCAGCAGCGGGAGCACCATCAGTATCCTCCCGAGCAAGGTGAGGCCGCCCCTCGTCCACTCGCCCACTCCGCCTCCTCACCGCTGTCCTCCCAGGCCGGGCCTCCTGCCTGCTCGTGCCTCTCTCCTGCGTGGGTCTTCCTGTCCCATGTTCTGTTCAGCCCCACCCTCTTTCCCTCCTCTCCCTGGGTCTCTCCCTCCCACCTTCTCCGGGGACCTCCCCAGCATGGTCCTCACCCAGCCTCTGTCCCTCCCCCACCTGCCACCTTCTGTCCACTGCCTTTCTCCAAGTCTTCCTTCATTGTAACAGTCGTTTCCTCATCGGAGAGTTGCTTGCTTCCTCTTCATCCCTGCCTTCATCCCACTCAGTTCTCTTTGTCATGAGAGGAGGGACAGGACTGTCAGAGAGTCCTCAGGCGTCCTGCTCAGAGTGGCATGGTGATGTTGGTGTGCGAGGGGGCCGGTGGCAGCCATGTGGAAGGGTCTGGCAGGGGTGGCAGGGATGGAGCCAGGGGTGGCAAGCTGTTTGGAGCCGATTGGTTCCTTCCCTGGTTCCTTCCCTTCTGCTGGTGCCAGTTCCCTTGTTCATTCGCTCATTCAAGGACCATAACTGGTCTCCTGCTGTGGGCCAGACACTTTGCTAGGCACCATGGACACAGAGGTGCTCAGGTATGCACAAGGACCCCACCCGCCACCTGCGGATGAGCAGGGCAGGAGGCATGTGTGCTTGGAGGGTGTGGAACTGCACAGCATTGCACTGCTATGGAGCTTGGGCCAGGCCTGCTGAGGGGGTGACAGCCCAGCCAAGGTTGAGGCAAGAGTGAGCAGGTGAGGATAGGTGTGGACAGCAGAGGGCAGACGGCAGAGGCCTGCGTTAGCAAAGCCTGTCCTCATCAAGGGTCTGCACTCGTGGTGAAGGGCAGGGCCAAGGCTGACGCAGGTGGGAGCTGACTTTGACCTCAGGGCAGAAGGATGAGGATAACCTCAATATATTTCTAGAGGATTGTTTCTAGAAGATGGGTCAAGGGGTTGGTGGGTGCAGATGCCTATTTGGTCCCTGTGGCAGCCACTGGAGGGCTCAAGCAGCCACAGTGGGGCTTGGCGATGGACTGGCCGAGGGGTAGGGCAGGACAGGACTGCAGAAGGTGTTTCTAACCCTTGCAGCCAGGTGGGAAAGGAAATGTTTGCAGCGAAGGTGGATGAGCAGAAGGGCAGGTGCCTGGGAGGCAGCCAGTGGGCAGTCCCACACCCGGTCAGAAGGGAGGTCCAGGGCTGCAGGTGGAGCACAGGAACAGGCGAGAGGATGTCCCCAAGGAGGAAAAACGGTGGCCACTATGGCCCTGAGTACCCAGATGGGGCCTGGGAAGCCAGGTGAGCAGGTGCCGCCAGGGAGGTGGGGCCAGTGGGAGAAGGAGGCAGCCAGGAGCCTCAAAAAGGTCAAGGGTGCGTTCTGAGGGGGTCAACACTGATGGGAAGACCTGAAAGAGAGGGCAAGCACAGGGTCCCGGAGGTGCCATAGGGGAGAGCACGGGGCTGGGATGAGGCAGGGGCTGGAGCAAGGGGCCTACTCGACCATGGCAGAAGGAAACAGTGGAAAGTTCAGCTGTAATCAAGGAGTTTCAGCCGGGAACAGTTATCGCGCACCTGCAATCCCAGCTGCTAGGGAGGCTGAGGTGGGAGGATCACTTGAGCCCGGGAGTTCAAGACCAGCCTGGGCAACATAGCAAGACCTCATCCCTACAAAAATATTTTACAATTAGCTGGGCACCGTGGCACATGCCTGTAGTCCCAGCTACTTGGAAGGCTGAGGGGGGAGGATCTCTTGAGCCCAGGAATTCGAGGCTGCAGTGAACCATGATCTCACCACCACGCTCCAACCTGGGCAACAGAGCGAGACCCTATCTCAAACACCAAAACCAGCAAACTGCAAATGCTGAAAGCATGCTAGTGCTTGGAAGCTGAGTGGCCTGTGGACTTGGTGACGCTGGGTGTGTTTCTCTTGACATGTGCTGCGTCGGCCCCCTGGCATAGTCCACAAGCCCGCCAGTCCGGGCAGGCGCCGTGAGCTTTCTGGTTTTCTCTTCTAGGCTGACAACAGCCCCGATTCCAAAATCTGCTTCTATGATGTTGAAATGGATACAGTGACCATCTTTGACTTCAAGACTGGACAAATTGATCGGAGAGAGACACTGTCCTTTAATGAGCAAGAGACTCATAAGTAAGATTGTGGTTCAGGAGGATTTTGTTGGAAAAACTGATGTTCAGTTACTTCTCAGCTTCTGGGTGGGTTGTTGTTAAGGTACGTGCCACACTTCACAAGGCCCCAGCAGGCACCAGTGGGAAAAAGAAAGAGGAAAACAGAAGCACACTTGGGCAATGGGTAGATTTGAGTCCTTAGTCTCTGTCCTCCAGGTGGAAGGTTCTGGAGTTAGCTGAGTGGAAACTGTAACTTCTGGTAGGGCTCTGGCCAGGCGTCTGTAGAAGTGGCCGATGAGTCACTGCAGGGAGAGAATGGGGTGGCCTCAGACCCATCTGCGTCTCTGATGTTGGGGGACATCTGCACCTCTGATGTTGGGGGCATTTGCCTGTTTAAAGAACGTACTTCTAGAGAGAATAATTGTCTGTCTTCACTGTATCTGGAGTTCCTTCTGTGACTGAGTGCGCGTTTGGAGAACTTTGAGTGTTGATGATAGTTCACTCACAGTTAGTTCATGGTTGATTCTGCACAAAGTGAGGCGGGAAAGAAAAGTGGGCTGTGGACCTGAGCCTGCCGACCTGTGTGAGCCAGGCCCGCAGGGCAGGAAAGCAGGACGGGTGCCCTGGGGCCTGCATATGCTCACAGAGGAGCAGAGCAATTACACGGCTGGGCTTGGGGCTGGTTTTCTCTTTCTTTTTTCCCCTCCTCCATTACTTGACCACCCTCAGACACACCCTTTCTGTCCAGCCCCCCTGGATTCCCCCTGCCTCTCTCTCCCACACACCTTCCTCCTCAGATACAGTTCTGGAACCTTCTTTCACCTGGTGGCCTCATTTCATCCCTCTGCTGGTGACTGCCTGTGGAACTCTCCATCTTCACAGCTCACCGAGTGCAGGCCCCATTCTCCCGCCTCAGACAATGACGCCTGACTCGGCCAAGTGCCAGCTCTCCCCCTGCTGCCACTGTTCTTGGGCTGCTCCTTGAACCTTTCCTCTAGTCCCCACTGCCCGTCACCCAGGTCCGCAGCTTTTCTCATACCAAAATGTCTTTTCATTCATGCTTTTCCCTCTCGACACTGCACCTGCCATGCATGGCTTCCCGTGGGAGCTGTGGGAGCCTCTGAGGGCATGCAAATCTTGCCCCCTTCCTTTTGTCTGTTCCTGTCCAGTGCCAGCCTGGTTTCGCCTCACGGGAACCAGCTTATGTCCCCGGGCTCTGCGGGCCTCAGAGCTGCCTCATCTGGATCATGGCACTCACTCCTCTGCCCTGCTTTCTCCTCTGCTCCGCACTGGTGCCGAATGTGGCTGTGAGGGTACCTCCATTGTTGGGTGCAGCAGCTTCCTGCGGGATCTACATGTTCTGCAGCACCGGGTCCTGTCCTTCTGTAGCCACTGTGGGTCTTCCTGCCTGGCAGGGTCCCACTCCGCAGCCTGGGCTCGTCACGCCCTTGGGGCGGCAAATGAGGCTCATAGGCCTCCTCTCCTTGGGCACCTGCTCTCTCGAGACCTTGTGTGTCCTCTGCTGGCACGTCATTGTGTTTCCCCACAGCATTTTGTTGAGTTCTGGACCCATCCTACATGGAACTTTAGAGATGGGAGGGACCTGGGTACAAGGGGCAGCACAGCACAGGGACCGGTGGGGACCAGGACCCGGCATGACCACGGAGCCAAAGCCTCGACCCTGCCCACCAGGGATGCCATCCCACCTCGAGGTTGGCCTGTTGGTCCTGGAAAAGGAAAAGGGTCCCTTTTGCTTTGGGGATTCTTCTGGGTCCCCCATAAGGCCTCTGGAATCAAAGCATCGTCTTTCTGTGGTCCTTTCAAACCGGGCTTTGCTTGGACCCTTAGCCCAGTTGTTAAAATCTGAGAACACGTTCCAGTAGGGCGCATGGCAGTGAGGCCCCAAGGGTTCCCCCAGAGCTGAGCGTGTGGACTCCATGGTCTGGGGCAGCACCTGGAGGTCTGGGGAATGTGTGTGGGAGGGAGGCTGGTAGCAGGAGTGCCCTCCTCGGGGTTGAGACGGGTCTTCCTTTGTCTTTTAGGAGCCACCTCTTTGCGGATGAGGGACTGAAAAATTATGTCCCCGTGAACCACTTCTGGGACCAGAGCGAGCCCCAGCTCTTTGTGTGTGAAGCCGTGCAGGAGACGCTGTGCTCCCAGCCTCAGTCTGCAGATGGGCAGCCCCGTGATGGGCGCGCTGGCCCTGCGGTATGCTCTGCCTGTTGTATTGGAGTTGAGACACGCTCAGTGGCCGTTTGCCAGACTGAAAACCTTCATGGGTCGGCCACGGTGGCTCACGCCTGTGATCCCAGCACTGTGGGAGGCCAAGGCAGGAGAGATCGCTTGAGCCCAGGAGTTCGAGACCAGCCTGGGCAACATATTGAGACCCTCGTCTCTAAAAAAGAATACTAAGAGTTAATTTAAAACGTGTTCCTAGCATGGGGTCTGGGAAAGGGGTCCTGAAAATTCGTTCATGTGGAGTAGAGCATTTGCCTCATGGCTCCCACTGATGGCAGCATCACTGTAACCCCAGCACCACCCTCTGTGGAGCTGCCATTGCTAGGTCTGTTTTGAGCTATGCAGAGAAGCCACAGTGTGTGGTGTTTCCTCTTTGAGGTTTATGCCCATGGGCCAGCTCCACACTTACTGTCTGACTCTGACCTGAATGGCATTTTTTTGGTTATCTTGTTGTCTTGACTGCTACATGTGATTCTCTCTCTAGGAAAGAAATCTTTGTTTGTTTGTTTGTTTTGTTTGTTTTCTGAGTCTCTCTCTGTCGCCCAGATTGGAGTACAGTGATGCTATCTCAGCTCACTGCAACCTCCGCCTCCCAGGCAGAGTGAGCCGGGATCGCGCCACTGCACTCTGCCTGGGTGACAGAGCGAGACTCCGTCTCAAAAGGAAAAAAAAAAAAAAGAGTTATCTGCAGTCAGTGTTGCTACCCTGAGTTCAGAAGCAAATCCACCCTTGGTTCTGAGGCACTGAGTGGGAGGACATGTCCAGGTGGCATCTCTACCACCAGAGTGGGGAGAGGAAGACTTTGCCAGAGGCACCACTTCAAAACAGAGGCTGTGGGGTGACCTGGGCAGTCAGGAGAATGGGTGGGCTGGCACCTGGGGAAGATGAAGGTGTGGCAGGGCAGTCTCCTGGCAGTTTGATCCTAGGACTCTTTGTCTGCTCTGTGATGATGCGCCCTTGGCTAAACTCACACCAGGTAGCAAGGAAGGGCTTTGCCTTCCCTTCACGTCTTCTGGTTTCCTGTCCAGAGCAGCTGCAAGTATGGGCACATGTCCTAATGTTGCCCTTGTTCTGCTTCTGTGCAGCAACCCACAGAGCATGTGATTTCTGTGTTGCGTGTTCCCTGTTCCTCGAAAGCAGGCTCTTTGTTGGTGGTGCCACTGTTGATTTTTTATTTATTTTGAGACGGAGTCTCACTCTGTCACCCAGGCTGGAGTGCAGTGGCGCAATCTTGGCTCACGCAACCTCTGCCTCCCAAATTCAAGCTATCCTCATGCCTCAGCCTCCCGAGTAGCTGGGACTACAGGCGCCTGCCACCATGCCCGGCTAATTTTTGTGTTTTTAGTAGAGACAGGATTTCACCATGTTGACCAGGATGGTCTCAAACTCCTGACCTCAAGTGGTCCACCCACCTCAGCCTCCCAAAGTGCTGGGATTACAGGTGTGAGCCACCACACCCAGCCTGCCACTATTGATGTTTAAATCAGAGTAAAGCAGCCAAAGGGGGAGAACTTTTAAACCATGAAAGCTCTTTTGAGTTGCAGTCACCAATTCAGGGTGGGAATGATGAGCCTTTGCTGCAAGAAAAACAGTCACTCGGGAGCATCCAGTGGTCACAAACTGGACGAGGCGCGTCCTTCCAGTAGACATGTTGGTTTTTCCCAGCTGGAACAGATAAAAGATAGTATCATCTGAGCAGAGCACCCGACTCCACCGTGACGCAGTATATGTAGCAAAATGGCACTTGTACCCCAGAAATTTATGTAAGTTTAGAAAAAAAAAACAGAACAGTACTTTTCTTTGTCTACTAGGCAGATGTTTTGGTCCTGTCCTTCTTCATTTCGGAAGAGCATGGCTTCCTGCTTCATGAGAGCTTCCCCCGGCCTGCCGCCTCCCACAGTCTCCTGGGGATGGAAGTGCCTTATTACTACTTCACAAGGAAGGTACGAAGCCACAACATCTGCGCAGGTATCTTCTGATCTCTCCCCTTCCCTGGCTGGGCTCTTGCAAGTGTCCCAGGGAGCTGAAATGTGACTTAGGCCTCGCGCCTCTTCCAGGCTTCCCTCTCCGTAGACAAGGTCAGCCATCCAGTCTAACTTGTCACCTGAAATTCCAGCAAACACTGTGGTCTGTTGGGAAAATTGAAAGTGGTTTTGCTCTGAGGATAGAGAGAAGTCATGCTGATGAGTGGTATCTCCAGGTGAAGGAGCTCTCGCTCAGGACTCAGGACTCAGGACTCTGCACCCTTCCCCCTTGCCGTTTCCCTGAATGCTCAACACCTTTTAGCTTTTCTGTCTTTCTAAAATTCTAGCTGCTTTCTTAAAATCACGCATTTCTACATTGACTGTAGGGATCTTAGGAACTACAAAGAATGAAGTAAAGACCCAAAGAGTACAAATCTCCATAATCCCAGCCTGGAGGCGGCCACTGTGGGCAGGCTGGTGGCTCCTTTCAGTGGGGTTCTGGCTTCTGGACGCCCATCCGTGTGTGACTCATGCATGGACATGTTTTTAAATTATTGAGAGAATGGGATCGTCATCAGTACACACGCCCCAATAGGTTCTTTTGAACAAGTTACTTCTCTGCGGCTTGGTCCCCATGTCTCCAAGGTCCCTTTTGGACCTGACACGTTCTCTGCTTCTGAAAGGGACGCTGATCAAAGGATGTACAGCTTCTCTGCAGAAGAGCAGCCTGCACGGGCCCCGGGAGCATCTGAGGCCCAGTGGGTGGAGTGCCTGCGCCTGACTCTCAGGACGCTGCTCCCCTCTCTTCACTGACCTGTTGTTCTCAGCCTCTGGGAGCGTCCCGAGTCACGTGTGGGGATTTTTCAGAGTGGAGCCTGGCTGACCTAAGGCTCAGACTCACGTCCCAGCTGGCGCCAGCCTATGAGCCCCCCGAGGGGTTCTGCAGGCGGGAGGCTGGGGGCCACCAGCTCCCTCCTTTCAGGACCGAGCGTGCCACCAGCTGCTGCTGCTGCTTTTATTTCCATGAAACGTGGAAGCTTCTCTCCTGTTAGAGACACTCCTTCAGCAAACATGTACAGAGTCTTCCCTACCACTTCCTGTTCACTGTCACATCAGAGGAAGGACTAAACTGTGTAGACTCTGACCTGGATTGCTTTTGGATTTTCACATACAGTGGCTTATCAACGTTAATAATGAACTCTGTACTTTTCCAGTTTTCTTCAGTAAGCCTGTGTTACTTTTAGAACCCAAGGTGGGTCAAGGGAGCATTTAAACTGGGACAGAGGGAGCATAGACCCCAGAGGGACATTCCAGGAAGGGGAAGGACAGGCAGCCCTGCATGGCCACGGAAGCCAACACAGATGCTACTGCACCAGCAGCCACCACGGTGGACCACAGGCGCACCAGCTCCACGCACACCCCCGAGCTGGTGTTCACCTTCATAGGACCTGGCATAAAGGACACGGTGGTGGTGGAGTGGGGCACTGCCTAACTTGTGACAATGACATGAGCAGGTGTGTGCTGGCCTCTGGTCCTCAGGCTCTGCTGGAACCTTGTGTGCAGTGATGGATTAACAGCATTCACACAAATGCGAACCTGGTTGCGGTTGGCGGCCGTGTTCCCAGTCACCACGTAGAGCCAGGCTGCACAGCCAGCAGAGACTGGCTTGGTGCTGGTTTGTGCGTCACACTGCTCCCTGCGGTGGAGGCAGTCTAGCTTCATGAAGACTGGGAAAGCATCGTGTGATTTGCCAAATTGAGGGCTCCCTGCTCTGTCAATGCATGTTTCCTTAATTCCTGTATTTTAATAGACAAGTGTCACCAGATTGGCGTTCCTCCAAGTTCCATGCTGGCTTTACGTTTCTTATGTGCTTTAATTTCTCTTTGATTTCAGAACTCAAAGTGTTAACAATGTTTTACATTATTTCTGTTGAGTTTTTCCCCGTTAATTTTGCATGGTGACATTTCTGTCTTGCATGCACTCACACATCTGTTCTTTTCTCTCTCGTTTCTCACCTTCCTGCATGCGTCCGCTCCTCGTAGTTGTTGTTCCAGAGAGCAGGCGTGTATGACGCAGTCGTAAGTACAGACACCCAGGTCGTGTGTCGCTTGCTTCCCCAGGTTGTTTTCCTGAGGTCCTTTTCTTCCCTTATTTTCCGTACAATTGTCTGTGCACTGATGCCTTCTGCTTAGCTTGCATGTTCACTTTACCGAGGTCTGTCGGAAGCCTGAGACACTCAGTGTCAGCTGTCTTTATTTGAGCCGGACGCCCCTCACCTAGCAAAGCTCGTCAGGAGCCCACCAGCTGTGGTCATGGCTGGACGTGTGACACAGCAGCTCTTTCCTCTGTTGTGTGGGACACAGGAAGAACTTAGTTTACCAACATTTGTAATAAAGGGAGTTTCCATAACTCAGCCTTTCGAGTCTCACTTTCAAGTGAGGACTAGCCATGAGGTCTTTGGTCTGTTAATGCTGCCGTTGTTCACATTTTCAAATGGCTCAGCCTAGTTTCTCCAAGGTATGAGGGTGGATCCGGGTCCAGCAGCTCTTAGGACCCTGCCCCTACACCGTGTGACTGGTCAGCTGTGACATGGGATTGACAGTCCGCCCCTCACAGAGCTGTGAGCAGGACATAGTGAATGATGAGAATTCACATTCACACAGTGAACTGGGTACCCATTCGGTCCACACCAAGCTGACATTGTTATCAGAGGTGAGGGCACTTCCTTGCAGTTTATTAAACCACAGCAGGCAGGAATTCCCTGTTGTTTTTGTGCGTGTACGTTTTCGGACAGTTTCCACTCAATGCAGAAGCAGTCCAAACCCTTCGGCACTCAGCAGCCTGCAGATGGGCCCGTCACATGCATCCTCAGGCCCTCCACTCCAGCGCCTCTCTGTGGGGCCTCAGGGCCTTTGTTTATGCTCTGCACTGTGCCAATAAGGGGCTCCCCATCACAACTGGGTCTGACAAATCCCCCAGACTTCTTTGAGACCCAGGCCAAGTGCCACCTCGCCTGTGAGGCCTACTCACCGAGGCTGCAGGTCAGCTTCTGTGGGAACAGTGAGCTGATGGGAGCAGAGCTGGGGAGGCAGGTGGCCGGAGTCACCCTTCAGGAAGTCACACAATAGCAGCAGATACAAGACCAGGGAGGCCTGACCCAAGAAGGCTGTGTCGTGATCCATTTCACGCAGGGCAGTGCCTGTGCTCTCGGAGAAACGGGACCCAGATGACGGGCAGGGCTAGGGCCCAGAGAGAGCGTGCGGAGTCCCTGCCTCACAGAGGAAGGGACCCATGATTAAAGACGAGGCAAGCAGTTGGAGGGGCTTGTGGAGGGGCAGCGGTCCCTCGGGAGCACCGATTTCCAGGAACTGGGTATGAGAAGATGCTCAGGCGAGGATGGGGCTCCAGCAAGCCGTAGCAGTGTGCTCCCACACTGGGCCCACAGCCGCATCCCCCCCCGGGCCATGCAGGGCCTCACTGCCCAGGCTGAGGGCTCCCATAGAGGGTACACAGCCAGTCCAGGTTATTGTTTTGGAAAATTCTACCTGAAATCATGCTCCTGTTACTTAATTTTAAGAGAATTTAAGAAACAAATCCATGCATGGGCAGCCTTTGCTTACCCATTATCTGAAGCCAGAGCCAAAAGCTCTGACCATTGCCGGTGACCCTAAAGGTTTTCAGTGCATCTGGCAGGGACTTGACCTGTTCCTAAATATCTGTGTCTGTCTGCGGAGAGATGTCTCCCCCATAGCAGAGCTAAATGTAGAGGACGAGATCTGGGCGAGGGCTTCAGCTCTACATATGAGTTAACAAACACCCGGGTCCTTTGTCATTTAGCCAGAAGAAGCAGACAGAGAAGAGGAGGTGGAGCCTGGGTGCCACCACATCCCTCAGATGGTGTCCAGGAGACCCCTGCGAGACTTCGTGGGGCTGGAGGACTGCGACAAGGCCACCCGGGACGCCATGCTCCACTTCAGCTTCTTCGTCACCATCGGAGACATGGACGAAGCCTTCAAATCCATCAAGCTCATCAAAAGGTGAGGATCCCGGGAGCCCACCGGGATGTCGGGAGATGGCGCGTGCTCATGGCTCTTTCCTTTTTCCACGTCTTCCTTCTTGGTTCGCCTGTTGAAATAGTTAACTCCTCGTGAGTGCGTCGTGGTGTATTTCATCATCTTCCCACTCGATGCAATGCTGTCCAGCTTGCGGGTGCCACGTGGGAAGCTCTCAGCCTCTGTGGCGCGGGGGCCTCTCGGGCTACTTAGTTGCTTCCTAGTGGAAAGTTCTGCTGTTCCTAAACATCTGTAACACCCATCCCTTTGGGAATAATTGCTCCTAAACAGAAGTTTGGACAAGTAAACACTAAAAACAGCCAGGTGGAAACACAATTAAAATTGCTCTAGAAGAGGTTGTCAGTCAAGAGCTGTCTGCTAGCACCTTCTTCTTCATTCTGCAGAGAATCTAGAAATCCTTTCGTCTTCACGAGAGCATTTCACAGATCTTAATGTCCAAAGGGTAGAAAATCAAAGAAGGAAACTAAACAGGTAAAAGAAGGTGTGGCCTTAGGTTGCCTGGAGCAAGCCCTCCGTCGATGTGCCGTGACGATGCCTGTCACACAGGTGTGCGAGAGGGTGCAGAACCCTGGCCCACTGTCCTAAAGCAGCATGGCCAATCCTTCATTTCCCATGCCGGACCCTCCACACTAGCTGTGCAGATGAGCTCTTTCCAGTTTGCACATGCACCAGACAGGCTGAGCAGCACCGCCCAGCCCTCCTTGATTGCTTTCACTTAATATAAAGGTAGTCGCAGACCATCATTGACCCTGTGGCCAGTTTACACCTTCAATGTGGCCAGGCGCAGTGGCTCACGCCTGTAATCCCAGCACTTTGGGAGGCTGAGGCAGGCAGATCACCTGAGGTCGGGAGTTCGAGACCAGCCTGACCAACACGGAGAAACCCCATCTCTACTAAAAATACAAAAACTAGCCAGGCAGTTGTGATGTGTTCCTGAAGTCCCAGCTACTCAGAAGGCTGAGGCAGGAGAATTGCTTGAACCTGGGAGGTGAAGGTTGCCGTGAGCCAAGATCACGCCACTGTACTCCAGCCCAGGTGACAGAGTGAGACTCAGTCCAGAAGAAAACAAAACAAAACAAAAAAACAATTAATTTCAGCATATGATTGGAAATAAAAATTCCTTGTCAGAAAAAAAGTTGAGCAGGGGAAGATAAAAGCCAACTATCATGCTAGTGTGTGCCGTGGACGTGAAGCTGGGATCTCCACGCTGTGTGCTGAGTGTGTCGTAGAGAGCCAGTCCGTAAACGCTTTCCAGTCTTTATCAGTTGAAGACCAGTTCCTGGAGCAATATGGGCCTCAAAATCCAAACTGATCCCCTCAGCTCGCTAGAAGGCCAGAAGCAGCCAAACTAAACATTTATATTAGCAGCGGGTAGCCTGGCGGCCCGGCCCCGACCGTACACATCGCAGCAGTTTCTCCTTCCGGCCGATGCCAGCAGGGAGCTCTGCCTTCAGGTGGCCATGGGGCCAAGCAGTGCTGCACCCAGGCAGAGGAAGCACCAGGCTAGCCACCAGGACTGTGGTTGCAGCCCTGGTTGCAGTGTGGCCAGGCGGCCTTGGGTTCTGGGTTCTGGGGAGTGTGGGCCAGTTTTGACCCCTGAGATGCAGATGTTAGATGTTTTCTGTCCAACTCAAGGACTTATGGCTTGTTCCTCTCTTAACAGATTTAGGACACGGGGTTGTTTGGACCCAGTGCAGCATCATGCAGGCATTTTGTAGCCCACCAAGCATTTCACTAAAGATAGGCTGAAGGTTTCTTGTTTTTGTTTTTGTTTTTGTTTTTTGAGACAGAGTCTCGCTCTATCGCCCAGGCTGGAGTGTAGTGACATGATCTCGGCTCACTGCAAGCTCCACCTCCTGGGTTCAAGCGATTTTCCTGCCTCAGCCTCCTGAGTAGCTGGGACTATAGGCACCCACCACCATGCCTGGCTAATTTTTTTTCATATTTTCAGTAGAGACAGGGTTTCACTATGTTGACCAGGCTGATCTCGAACTCCTGACCTCATGATCCACCCGCCTTGGTCTCCCAAAGTGCTGGATTACAGGTGTGAGCCATCACGCCCAGCCTGGCTGAAGGTTTTTAAGCAAATAGACTCCTTCGCTTTTATTCTACCAGTTGTTGATCAGAGAGTCTGTAAGGACTTGGGCTTTGGAGACTTGGTTGAACAGAAGTGTGGATAAGGGTGTGTATGCCTACGGGGTCTCTGAAAAGGTCGTTTTGACCCTTAGTGTGAGCCCCCAAAAAATCACAGAAAAGTGGGTCAAATGTTTTGCAGCCATGTCGCAGTATAGATGGATAGAACACAAGTTATAGACAGAGTTCAGAGACTCGCATTTATTAACTTAGGAAAGGAATCGAGCAAAACAGGCACGAACACGATTCTGTCTGAAACCATCACTAGCCAGCTATAGATTCTGACTCACTCAAGGAATATTGTGAATTTTTTTTTTTTTTTTTTTGAGACGGAGTCTCGCTCTGTCGCCCGGGCTGGAGTGCAATGGCCGGATCTCAGCTCACTGCAAGCTCTGCCTCCTGGGTTTACGCCATTCTCCTGCCTCAGCCTCCCGAGAAGCTGGGACTACAGGCGCCCACCACCTCGCCCGGCTAGTTTTTTGTATTCTTTAGTAGAGACGGGGTTTCACCGTGTTAGCCAGGATGGTCTTGATCTCCTGACCTTGTGATTCGCCCGTCTCGGCCTCCCAAAGTGCTGGGATTACAGGCTTGAGCCACCGTGCCCGGCCATATTGTGAATATTTTAAGAAAATTTTCCTTGTTGGTCTGCTTTACAAAGTGTAAGACATGACTGGGGTGCCCCTCTCAGCAGATGCAGAATAAATTAATCCCAAAGCAAAGCGCAGCGCAGGGCAGCCTCACGCCACCTAACCTGTGTCTCAGCTTCCAGCCTCCACCTTGAAGCGTGTGTGGCCATGGAGCCGCGTTGTGCTAACCAGGAAAGCTGGAGGCAAACGAGGTTGGCCCACAGCACGTATAGACATATGACCGACATAACAGTAAACACACATGCATCTCGCACGCATGGCACAGAGGTCACCCAGACTCATCCCGTGCCTCTGCACAAGCAGGGGAAGTGACTTGGTGGTGGAGTCCCTTGGTTTCCAGGCTTTCCATGATAGCAGGTACATGTCGATGGAGTCCTGAGAAGGTCGACTCAGCATGGTGACTCCACGTAGTCATTGTCCAGCCCACGGCGAAAGCGCGCCGTCAGGGAGCGGCTGATGACAATCACTCGGGGCGCCATGCAGTCCTCCCTCTTGTGGAGAATGTTCCAGATGAGCATGGCTGCCGCCAGCGTGGCCAGAAGGCAGGCACCAATGTTCAGGTAGCAGGACCAGGACAGGTTGGTGTATGGGCCAATTCTGTAGAAAGTCACCAGCCCGATAACCAGGACAAAACCTGCAGATGAGAGAAAAGGGTTGAGAGGCCTTATCTGAGAGGAAGGCAGGTTCCACTCCTTCCCCAGCCCTCTGTCCTAGAGCGGGTTCCAGCCTGCTTTACCCTTCCCCAGTCCTCTGTCCTAAAGCAGGTTTTTGCTTTATGGGGCAGCCGCCCCGGTGTTGAGCCACCTTGTGTTTTTTTTTTTTTTTTTTTGAGACGGAGTCTCGCTCTGTCGCCCAGGCTGGAGTGCAGTGGCCGGATCTCAGCTCACTGCAAGCTCCGCCTCCCGGGTTCACGCCATTCTCCTGCCTCAGCCTCCCGAGTAGCTGGGACTACAGGCGCCCGCCACCTCGCCCGGCTAATTTTTTTGTATTTTTAGTAGAGACGGGGTTTCACCATGTTAGCCAGGATGGTCTCGATCTCCTGACCTCGTGATCCGCCCGTCTCGGCCTCCCAAAGTGCTGGGATGACAGGCTTGAGCCACCGCGCCCGGCCTGAGCCACCTTGTATTAGCCCTTCTGTGGCTCTTAGGACTTTAGGCTCTAGCGGCTGTGGAGGGTGGCGTGTGTCTGCTTAATTCTGTCCTCGCATGCTGCTCCTGTGACCTTTCCTTCAGGTTAGCACTGATGCTTGCAACACCAACTTGGGGGGGGCCTTTTCTAGCCCCCCAAACTCAGCAGTAATTTTGTGTTAAATCCATCTCTGACTTTTGTAAATGCTTAATTCGTTCAAAGTGAAGGTAAAAAGATATTTTCTAAGTCTTATCTGGAAACAGGTCAGTTTGGAGCTCATCGTGCCCAGAGCTGTGCTCCTGACAGTTTCTTGCTCTTGGCCTTTGCTTTGGGAACTGCAGCTGGCCTGGAATCTGCAGCTCGAGCAGGGCAGAGATGGGGCCAGTGCCTTGTCTAGGGCTCCTTGGCTATATCTGGTGTCTTCCCTCAAAGTCAGTGCTTCTCGTTCTAGACCCTCCCTCCTGCCTGGCGGATTTTCCTTCCATACTTTCCCCTCTTTCCAGAGCCTGAAGCCAGAGAAGGAGAGGTGGGCCATGAGCAACCCTCGGTTGGCTCAGCTTGTTCCCGTCTAGTTAGTTGCTGATACCACAGTCACTTATATTTTTATCTTTAAGGAGCTCCAAAGACTTTTTTAGTTCTTACAACAGGAAAATCAGGGTTTCATGCCTGGAATCTGCCAACTAGGATAACAGGATACTGTGGCTGCACCCATGGAGCTGGGTGTCCTAATCCAGCTGGAAACACAGGCTCTGGGATGAAGGAGAGCCATGCACGTGGCCCTGCCCCTCCTCATGCCCTACAGCCATGGGAACGTGGCCACAGATTTTCCTGCAGGCCATGGGGCCTCCAGCCAGCCTTTAGCCCAGGTCCCAAATCTGCCCACCCAGCACCCCTCCCTCTCTGTTACAATGACCTGAGTGAGTCTGTTTCTTGTACCCAAAGTGCCAGAGACTCTCTGTAACTCATACTGGTCCAGATTAAACTCTCCAGCCCCTCTTGCCCATGGGGGACTTGTCCATGTCCCTCCCCAGGCTCTGGCCATGCCGAGCCCCACTGCTGTCCCTCCGCCTGGCCTGCATGTTGACACCTGTGCGTCTGTTCACGCCAGTCTCTCCACTCCCAACCACCTCCCCTGCATTCCTC
This sequence comes from Trachypithecus francoisi, assembly GCF_009764315.1. Lineage (NCBI taxonomy): Eukaryota > Metazoa > Chordata > Mammalia > Primates > Cercopithecidae > Trachypithecus > Trachypithecus francoisi. The sequence goes on from NW_022681460.1 coordinate 113,480,625, forward strand.
AGGAAACCAAATCATATCCTGCCCTGTGTGGCCCCAGCATCGAGAGAGGACGGGAGAGAAACAGACACAGGGACAGAGACATAGAGAGACAGAGACGGAGACACAGAGAGACAGATGGAGACACAGAGAGACAGAGACCAAGAGAGGTACAGAGAGACAGACACAGAGACAGATGGAGACAGAGACACAGAGACAGAGGCACAGGGAAGGAGAGACAGAGAGCGAGAGATGGGTAACCAGCCTTGTTTTTCCTAAAAACACAAGCATTATCTTCTCATCATCACTGTACCCTCCAGAAAGTATGAATTCAGCATTTATCTATCTGCATTTTGTCCTGAACAATGACAGTGACTGGTTTCTGTGTTCATTCTTTATAATACTTCATGGAGCTTTTTATATATGGGTAGCTCCTGGATACTTCTGTTTGATTAAAAATAACATTGGAGACAAGGCACAGTGGCTCACGCCTGTAATCCCAGCACTTTGGGAGGCTGAGACGGGTGGATCACGAGGTCGGGAGTTCAAGACCGGCCTGGCCAAGATGGTGAAACCCCATCTCTACTAAAAATACCAAAAAAAAAAAAATTAGCGAGGCATGGTAGCACATGCCTGTAGTCCCGGCTACTCAGGAGACTGAGGCAGAGAATTGCTTGAACCCAGGAGGCAGACGTTGCAGTGAGCTGAGATCAAGCCACTGCACTCCAGCCTGGGAAGTGACAGAGCAAGACTCCCTTTCAAAAAAAAAAAAAAAGCATTCTGTTTGTAATGAAAACTAACAAAGGAAACTTCTGGCATTTCTACCAGTGTGGAATGTGCCCTCTGCTCGCGATCGTGTGGTATCAGTGCTTGTGTTACTGGGTGAAGGAATGAGCCTGTGTTGTGTGTGGTGAAAATGAGAGCACTTTGAACAGTGTTCTCTCGTGTTCACAGTGTCTGGCACTTTCCGCCGGTGGGGGATGGGTTGTGCCTTGCGTCAGGGCTCAGAGGAGGTGGCCCTGGAGGCAGGGCACGCACAGTGGAGAGCTCAGGACACCTGGGACAGAGGCGAGCAGGAAGGGTGGGGCGCTCTTGGCAACTGCAGTGGAAGCCTTGGGAGAGTCCCGGCCCAGCAGGGGGCGATGGTGGAGGGCGGGAGGAGGTTATGCTGGCAGCAGTTGGCCTTCATCAGGCTCCAGCCCACCATGGCCAGAGCCTGTTTCTCCCCTTACCAGGCTTCCTTTCTACTTGCGGGTGTTACAGAAACGTATTTAAAATCTGTGTGGCCTCCAGTTCCACACATCATTCATCCAAATGGAACAGTGGAAAGGGATTGGACCCCCATGGCTTCCAGGGTCAACCTCCCTCACCGTCTGTGGTTGTCGTGGGGGTCAGTTTCCATACAGAGGGGACCTGGAGGTCCCATCATTGAAGAAGTGTGAGGGATGAGAAGTCAATCCGGAGGGCTGACTCTAAGGCTTTTGGAATGGATAAGATGCACTCCCTTCCTGGACTGAGAAAAATAAGAAAGGGAGAAGCACCGGCTGGTGCGGCCGCGAGCGGAGGGGCTGCCCTCGCCCAGGACTGCGCTGGTGCTGGCTGCTCTGGAAGCCGCTGCTGCCCTGGGACCCACAGCCCTGCTCCCGGGAGGACAAGTGGATGCAGCTCAGCACAGCGAGGCCCCGGGTCAGCCGCCCTCAGAGCGCGCACCCCAGGGGCAGACGTGCTCTGGACGGCCCAGCAGTAGACAGTGCTCCAGTGGGGAGGAGGGGCGTGCAGGGGGATGGCGTGGGCCACACACCATCAGGGGGTGGCCCGGGGACGTCACCAGGGACACACGTGGGAGGCTTCTGAGTGCACAGCTCGGCTTCACAGCGGCTTTCTAGGAAAACCTTGGGAAGAAAACTCTAAGGAAACATGGGGCAACCAGCCTGGGGAGGAGGCCCCGCAGAGTTGATCTTGCCTGGTGTGCCGCACCACGCACGTGTGGTGTGGCCTCCTTTGTACAGGTAGCTCCCAACAAAGCACAGGAGAAGATTGAAGTGCCACGGACCCTAGGCTCTTCCATGACCAAGCACGTCCCGAAGTTGGCTTTGACAGTGAGGGATGTGCTGCGTGTTTCAAGGTGTCTGTGGCTGTGCTGGGTGACCTTGCTGGGGACATTGATGCAGGCGGCCCTCCCTCCACCGCTGCACCCTGATCTTTATCAAACTCACATCCTATCTCCCCAGCACTCAGCACCCTTGTGGTTCCCATTGCCTTAGAATCTCCCCTGATACCTGCGGCTGTGCCTCTGCCATCTGGGGTCACACTGGCCCTTTCCAACCCTCTGAGTCACCAGGTCCACCTACTCTGGGCTTCTCCTTGCGCCACTGTCCCCGGCTTGACTGGCCCCAGGGAGGAGGGGCCCCTCCTGCTTCTGATCCTTCGGGCCTCAGCTTAGAGTTGCACCTGACCCTCCGCCAGCTGTGGTCATTGTGTCTTTACTCATGGGTGGCTCTGTCCGCTGTCCCCCACCATAGGGCAGGCTCCCCAGGGCCAGAACTTGCCCCATCATTGACCACAGCTTCCCAGGAGTCGCTCCACAATTAATTGTTGACTGAATCATTTGAGGAAATCAAAGTAGACATGAAACAGAATAGAATGCAGTGTGGACCTGCGGGAAAGGCGAGGAGGGACGGCAGCCTCGGCGTTTCAGTGGCCAACACTCCTCAGAGGGACGGGACCCTTTGGCCAGATCACGTGGATGCCGCTACACTGGTGCCTTCGAATGCTCACGGAGGGGCACCATGATTCCCAAGGACCCACTGGCATCGGCTACATGGCCCTGTACTTAGCGGGCCTGTTCAGCCGCCACTGGCATGCCGGGGACCACACTAGGGTTGGTGTCAGCCACAGAGACGGCTAGGGCGCTCTTGACTTGTCCTTGGGGGACTGGCATTCCCTTTAGAGAGATGGGGAAGTCATTCATCTCGTTGTCCCCAGAGGGTGGCATTTGGCAGGGCCTTGCCCTACCTGGAGGGTCAAGCTTGTGGGGAAGGCTCTCCAGACTCTCAGTTAAAAGTGGAAAGACTAAGCCATGGAGCACATCACAGAGCGGGTGGGCAGCACCGAGTGCAGCCTCCTGCCCCTGAGGCAGCCTGCCAGGGGCTCTAGCTGTGGCGCCGTCCCAGCCCTGAGGTGTCAGGTCCCTCGAGGCCCACCTGCAAAGCCCCTCTGCCTGCCTGGCACTGGCCAGCGTCCCAGGCTGCTTCCTGAACTGTTGTTTTATTGTTATTTACTTTAAGTGCTTTTTGTAACAATGGAGTTTTACTTATTTTCTTAAGATCAGTGTCATAGCTTTTGAAAATGTGTCGTTGAGAGCATTAGAGTGGGTCGAGCATTCTAATCCATGTATGACCTCCCTGCCCATGACTGGCTGTGTTGCTTACCATAAACACACACTCAGGGCTCAGAACATCTGTCTGCTTACAAGAACACTGTTTCTAAATATATAAGACCAAGGGGCTGGGGGCGGTGGCTGAAGCCTGTAATCCCAGCACTTTGGGAGGCCAAGGTGGACAGATTGCTTGAGCCCAGGAGTTTGAGACCAGCCTGGGCAACACAGTGAGACCCTGCCTCTACAAAAAGATACAAATAATTAGCCAGGCATGGTGGTGCACACCTGTAGCCTCAGCTATTCAGGAGGCTGAGCCCAGGAGGTCGAGTCCGCAGTGAGCTATGATTGCACCACTGTACTCAGCCTGGGAGACAAAAAAGGGAAGAAGAAAAAGAAGAAAAGACTCAGAATATAGATAAACTGATTAAAGAAGTATGAGTTCACATGTCCACACACGACCTGGACATGGCCCCCACATCCTAAAAGTATGAGTGGAAAAGTCATCAAGGTGGCAGATCAGGTGTAAACAACAAGCCTAACAGGCAGGGACCATCACAAAGCAGGAGGGAGCAGGGCAGGCCCACCCCAGAGTCATGAGTCTAGAAAGCTGTTTCTTGAAACTCTAGCAACAAGTGGCCGGGCGCTGTGCCTCACGCCTGTAATCCTACCACTTAGGGAGGCCGAGGCGGTGGATCACCTGAGGTCAGGAGTTCAGACCAGCTTGGCCAACATGGTGAAACCCCATCTCTACTAAAGGTACAAAAATTAGCCAGGTGTGGTGGCGGGCGCCTGTAATCCCAGCTACTCAAGAAGCTGAGGCAGGAGAATCGCTTGAACCTGGGAAGTGGAGCTTGCGGTGAGCTGAGACTGTGCCACTGCACTCCAGCCTGGGCAACAGGAGCAAAACTCCGTCTAAAAATAAAAATAAAAATAAAAAATAAAGAAAAGCACCCAAGGTGCATCTGGAGCTGTATTCTGGGAGTCGAGTTCTGGGAGCCGCATTCTGGGAGCCATGTTCTGGGAGTCGCACTTTGCTCGCTGGTGGGAGCCATGTTCTGGGAGCTGCGTTCTGGGAGCTTCATTCTGGGGGCCGCGTTCTGGGAGCTGCGTTCTGGGAGCCGCGTTCTGGGAGCCGCATTCTGGGAGCCGCGTTCTGGGAGCTTCATTCTGGGAACCGTGTTCTGGGAGCCGCGTTCTGGGAGCTTCATTCTGGGAACCGTGTTCTGGGAGCGCGTTCTGGGAGCTTCATTCTGGGAGCCGCGTTCTGGGAGCTTCATTCTGGGAACCGTGTTCTGGGAGCCGCGTTCTGGGAGCTTCATTCTGGGAACCGTGTTCTGGGAGCCGCGTTCTGGGAGCTTCATTCTGGGAACCGTGTTCTGGGAGCCGCGTTCTGGGAGCCGCGTTCTGGGAGCTTCATTCTGGGAGCCGCGTTCTGGGAGCCGCGTTCTGGGAGCTTCATTCTGGGAGCCACGTTCTGGGAACTGCGCTTTGCTCACTAGTAGCACAGCTCCAGGGCTGGAGCTTACTTGGCTTTTTTTTTTTTTTTTTTTTTTTTTTGAGGTGGAGTCTTGCTCTGTCGCCCGGGCTGGAGTGCAGTGGCCGGATCTCAGCTCACAGCAAGCTCCGCCTCCCGCATTTACGTCATTCTCCTGCCTCAGCCTCCCGAGTAGCTGGGACTACAGGCGCCTGCCACCTTGCCCAGCTCGTTTTTTGTATTTTTTAGTAGAGATGGGATTTCACCGTGTTAGCCAGGATGGTCTCGATCTCCTGACCTCGTGATCCGCCCGCCTCGGCCTCCCAAAGTGCTGGGATTACAGGCTTGAGCCACCGCGCCCGGCCCTTACTTGGCATTTTTATCACCACAGAAGCAGAAGGGAAAATTCTAGGTCTGTACCTTGTGTGAAAAGAAGGCTAAAATTTTGCATTTACTTGACTTCTATGTGAAGACCAGTGTCGGCTTTTGTTTGTCTTTCATTCCGTTTAGAGCACATCTAGATAGAGAGGGGTTTGTAAGGTTAGAACAGTGCTCTTGGACACCAGTGAGACCCGGAGGCACCATCAGGCCCCAAACCTCATGAACCTGAGCAGCCCTAGGCATGCTGTGAAAAGGGGACATTGCCCTCTTGCTAGCACCAGAGCAGGCAGGGGCACCACTGCTGGAGAGCGCCGGTGGCTCCTGCGGAGGACGGTGGTCCAGATCCTACCCTGATGGAGAAAGGTTTATGTCACGAACAGATGCTTGGCATGAGGGAACCTTCCGCGTGTTCCACGTGTCAGCAGTAAAAAGCTAACAAATACACGGAAATGCAGAGGCGCCCGTAGCCACACACCTCACTGCACTGCTCTAACCTTGGCCTCCAGACACTGGTAAGAAGGTGACTGAGTCAGGTGCATAATCACACTGTGCTGTGGATGCTGTTCCGAAGTCCAGTTAGCCTTTTACTTCTGTCCTTTCCACTTCCCTGCGTGGGGGAGATAGGAAGGGGTGGAAGGAGACAGGGCTGGGGCTGGCCCTAAACCTCTGAGTTTTCCTTTCTCACACCGTCTTTATATTAAGATTCCCTCTCTCCTCATTGTCCTGTTTCCTGAAGAATTTTCCCCCAAAACTTTTCAATGATGTTCATCAATTTGTCTAGAAACAAATGTAAGGGAAGAGTTTTAGCAAACACGAAATTCTGCCCGTGGAATCAATTCCATTTCATGAAGTTGTGTTGCCAAAGCAAACAGCCTCTTCCTGTGAGCCGCCCGGACGGTGTGAATTACAGCTCCGCGGCCCAGCCAGCCTTTCCCCTCTCCCTTCCTTCCTGCGGCTTCTTGGGGCTTCAGCTTCTGTCACAGGCCTTCCTTTTGGAATGGCTGTCACACAGGCACGCAGGTGGCAGAGTGGAAAGACCCCGGGGCTGACCCCTGATGCTCTTCGGACAGCTGCAGAGCTAGCATACTGGGTGCAGTTGGCTCTAAAGAGAATCTGTGCAGAGCAGACGGCTGCCTGGCCACCTCAAGGCCCTGGTGGGGGCTGGTGTTTCCCACCTGTGAGCAACAAGATGACGGTGACCCAAACGACCCTCTCTAGAGGGAGAGGCCCTGGGAGGGAAGAACGAGAGGCTCCAAAGCTCTCAACAGCCGAAGCTGGAAGGGAAAGAAGGGAGGAAGCGAACACAAACTGATGCCTGGGGAGTGGGCACCAAAGACAGGCCAGTGAGCTGTCCAGACCAGGCTGACTGCAGTGGCCCACGCCTTCATCCTAGCACTTTGAGAGGCTGAAGCAGGAGGATCACTTGAGCCCAGGCGTGTGAGACCAGCCTGGGCAACATGGCAAGACCCCATCTATGCTTTAAGAAATAAATAGATGATTTGCCGGACGCAGTGACTCATGCCTGTAATCCCAGCACTGTGGGAGGCCGAGGTGGGTGGATCACCTGAGGTCAGGAGTTCGAGAACAGCCTGGCCAACATGGTGAAACCCCGTCTCTAACAAAAATACAAAATTAACAGGGCATGGTGGCTCACGCCTGTAGTCCCAGCTAATCGGGAGGCTAAGGCAGGAGAATCACTTGAACCTGGAGGCGGAACTTATATTGAACCCAGATTGCACCACTGAACTCCAGGCTGGGCATCGGAATGAGACCCTGTCTCAAATAAACAAATAATCCAGACCAAACAAAGAACCAGGTTATTGTAAATAACAATAAAGTGTGTATTTCCATGAGAAGATTCCCAAGTCTAGGAAAACAGCAGACTTTCTCACCAGTGAGCAAGATTCCAGGTCAGTGAGTGACTAGCAACCCTGCTGACCATTTAAGGACTGAGAAAGTCAATGTCTCCAGGAAAACCTGAATACCATTGTGAAGGCAGTTCAGAATAAAACACTAACAGCTGACTTCTACACGGCAGCTTCTCAGCATGCCACGGGGCATCAGGACGGACCAGTGCCATCCAGGGTGCCCTTTCTAGTGTCCTTCTGGTGCCCCGATGTCATGTTCGGGGAATTTGGGGTTATATGCCACCGTTTTCCAAAAAGGATCGGAAGTCATTTATACAAATGACAAGGTAATGCGGAGTCGGGGGGAAGAGGGATTGTTTCGAGGAAGAAGCAGGCGAGAAGCCTTCGGCGTCACACCCATCTCACTGGCAACAAAACACGGAGAAACCCAGCTAAGCCCAGCATACTTATAGCAGAGATGCCACAGGTTCCCACACAGATGCAGGGAATGTCATGTGAGCACCGACTGGAGGACGGTGGGGACTTCACTGGCTTGACCCCAATGTGTGGCCACGACCTCCTCATGCTGGCCCTGGTAAGACAGCAGCTGCTCTGGGGCTCCAGCGATGGCTGAGGAGTTGCCCTTTGAAGATACAACTCAACCCAAGTACCGAGCTCTGCAGGGCCGCTAGATCGAACCACCGCAAAGTGTTCTCTTCAGGCTCAGGGCAGGACAGGACAGCAGACCCTGAGGCCCAGGCCCCGTGTGAAAGCCAGAGCTGCGGGCGGGAGGGCCCTGCTCCATGAATGGATCCTGGCGGCGTTCTTGCCAAGAGGACAGTTTGCCCCCGAGAGGGGGACAGGCCTAGGTGGGGATCACAAGTCCTGCACCAGGGGGCATGTGGGCGGCGCTTCGGGCCTGAAGCTTCTCAGCATGCATGTTACCCAGCAGGGCTTCAGAGAGACGCTGGAATAACAGCTGCGAGCACTGCTGACGACGGCACATCTGTGGGCTGGAGTGGTCACTCTCCACTGCACAGATCACACCAGGGGAAGGGGGGCTCATCCAGGGACTCATGGCTAACCAGGGGCAGAGCCAGGAGCAGAACCCAGGCCACCTGTTCTGGGCTCCCGCAGAACCAGCCAGCGCTCCAGCCAGGAAACACCTGAGGGCTCGGGGCATCCTCAGGTACCTGATTGTGCCAGGGAGCCTCCCGGCCTAGGCTGCCTGCAGAAGTCGCCCTCAGCCTTGTGCTGCTTAGGCATCAGGTGCCAGGGTCACGCCATGGCCGCAGCCATCAGAGGCTATAATGACCTTTTACCTTCCATTGGCCACTTGCCCTGAGCCCCTTCAATACTCCTTTCCCTCTCTGCCCGTGCCTACCTGCACAAATCAACAAGACCACAGACCGTGAAAGAACAGAGGTGCAGTGCAGAGAGAAGAGGCCATGAGGAGGAGGGGGGAGAATCAAGGGGTCTGTGGAGTGAGCAGAACACAAGCTCTGACTAGAATGCCAAGGGTGGTGGCCACCAAGCCAGGACAGTGGGTTCCCTCAGCTGCTCTCTCTGGGTGTCAGAGCAGGGAAGAGAGAGCCTTGAGGGGCGAGGAGGGTGGTCCCTTTGCAGACCCAGGCGTCATGCTGAGCATGGCAGTGGGCCCAGAAACATTTATGGAGAGCAAAAGCATAGGCCCTGGCCGGGCGCGGAGGCTCAAGCCTGTAATCCCAGCACTTTGGGAGGCTGAGACGGGCGGATCACGAGGTCAGATCAAGACCATCCTGGCTAACACGGTGAAACCCTGTCTCTACTAAAAACTACAAAAAACTAGCCGGGGGAGGTGGCAGGCACCTGTAGTCCCAGCTACTCGGGAGGCTGAGGCAGGAGAATGGCGTGAGCCCGGGAAGCGGAGCTTGCAGTGAGCTGAGATCCAGCCACTGCACTCCAGCCTGGGCGACAGAGTGAGACTCTGTCTCAAAAAAAAAAAAAAAAAAAAAAAAAAAAAAAAGCACAGGCCCTGTCACCTCTCTCTCAAGCTGACGAGCAGCCCTCCTTTCAGTGTGTTGCACTCTGGCTTTCGAGGGTGTTCCAGCCTCCCCATTATCCCATGTACTTTTCCTCCTTTCATGAGCATCTTCTCTCCTCACTGCCCGCCCCACCTCTGCCAAGCCCTGAGATCGAGGTTCACTTGCATAACAGGTAATAGCAGGCGTTTCCTTGTCCTGTGACAGGACATCCTGGCGCCCTTCAGTCTCTCCCTGACTGTTTAAAACAGACGCGAGCACAGGAAAAAAACCCGACTCTAAAATTAGCAGCATGATAGAAGAAAGGCACATAGCTCCTCTCTGTCCTGTTTGTCAATGAAACAAGTCTAAACAGGGCCAAAATGCATTTCCTTTTGGGGCAAAACAGACCTGTTAGGGGTGATGGTTGGACACTGAGGGGGAGAGGCGGCCTGTGGGGGCAAGAGAAGCTGCCGGAACACCAAGGGCCCTCTCGGTGCTGCTGGCCCTCGCCCTGGTGCCCGCTGTTCTGGCGGTTGTGAACAGAGCCTGGTCCAACCTTGTCAGAAGTTGTGCTGGAGCACAGTCCCTCCACCGCCACCACCCCTCCTGACCAGGACAGGCCTCCGAAAGCCTCCAGCCCGTCCCCCGGGGGTGCTGCAAGGCAGCTCAGTGTAGTCCATCAGGCTGCTTGCCCCCGTGTGTGAGTTTTTAAAATAAATTTGGAAACACTATGTCGTCCTGAAATAAGATTTTGTAGGAAGTAAGCTGTCATTTTCAACATGCCAAATCCACAGTAGTCCTAATAATTCTAAACAAGAGTTTCAAGGAGATTTATTAAGAAATGCAGTGATCTGGGCCGGGCGCGGTGGCTCACGCCTGTAATCCTAGCACTTTGGGAGGCTGAGGCGGACGGATCACGAGGTCAGGAGATCGAGACCATCCTGGCTAACACGGTGAAACCCCGTCTCTACTAAAAATATAAAAAATTAGCCAGGCGTGGTGGCGGGCGCCTGTAGTCCCAGCTACTCGGGAGGCTGAGGCAGGAGAATGGTGTGAACCCGGGAGGTGAAGCTTGCAGTGAGCCGAGATCTCGCCACTGCACTCCAGCCTGGGCCACAGAGTGAGACTCCATCTCAAAAAAAGAAAAAAAAGATAAGTGCAGCGCTCTGGCTGGGCGCAGTGGCACACATCTGTAATTCTAGCACTTTGGGAGGCTGAGGCAGGTGGATCACCTGAGGTCAGGAGTTCAAGACCAGCCAGACCAACATGGTGAAACCCTGTCTCTACTAAAAACACAAAAATTAGCGGGGCATGGTGGCGCATGCCTGTAATCCCAGCTACACGAGAGGCTGAGGCAGGAGAATCGCTTGAACCCAGGAGGTGGAGGTTGCAGTGAGCAGAGATTGCGCCACTACACTCCAGCCTGGGCGACAGAGCAAGACTCCATCTCAAAAAAAAAAAAAAAAAAAATGTAGTGATCCGTTGGGTTATCCTACTTGAAGGAGTTATTTTCAGAATCAAAAACTATTGCTTTTGCTTTCTGTATGCCACTAAAATATCTTTATTCGGACCCAGCATTTCCAATTACATTTTCAAAATCTTCCATTTCCTTCTTTAAGCCAATCTGTGCACGCGGTAGAGACTGGCCATTTCAGTGAAACAGGAAAACCACTTCTCTGTTTTATGGCCCTCGGGTCAGCAGAGGGCCCCGTGGGAACCTTCCTAGCCTGGGCACCTCGTTGAGAGTCTCGTGTTTTCCCTGTAGTCATGCAGGAGGGGAGGAGGCAGAGTCAGTCCTCTGTCCCACGTGCCTGTCTCATTCATTCTTACAATCAGCTGGGTGGGGGCAGAAATTACCCTTTTCGAAATTGGGCACGCAGAGGCTCATGTTAGCTCAGTAATCCGCCCGACCCCACGTGGATGATGATGGAGACAAGACGCAGCTCCAGTTCCGGGCTCCACGCCCTGTGCTCTTCCACTGAACCCTGGAGGCACCCTGCCCCTGTCCGCCAGGGGAAGTGACTTGCCCAGGGCCACACCATGCTATCACACCATGCTATTAATAGCGCCCAGAGAGCCCAGCCTGACTCGCCCCGGGGCACTTTCCAGCGCAGGAATACCTGCCCCCGCAGTCTGTCAGCCTCATTCTGGAAATTGTATTTCTCAAGAAAGATAAGGGCCCAGGATCATTATTCCTAGAATGATTCACTCTGGACTTCCTGCCACTTCCTCTGTGGGAGCTGCAGGGCAACCTGCAGAATACGTCACTGGCCCCGAGGAGGAGGAAGAGGAGGGTGCGGGCAGCTCCGTGCTGGCCACGCTCAGCCGTGGGCTGACGTGCTCGCTTTCTTTGTGTCCCTGTCTCTGCGGTCACCAGGCTGGCCTGTCCCACTGAGCAGCAGGAGACCTGAGCCTGCCGCAGGTGCCCCCGGTCCTCACACCTCTCAGTCAGCCACAGAAGACCAGCAGAGCCCCTCGGGTCGCTGGGGGTCATGGCTGGACACGGCTGTGGCTCCACCACTTGTCTAGAACGCCGCAGGACCATTCCATAGGTCATTTACGACGACCTCATCACTGTCACCCTCTATGACGCCAGGTCTTCTCAAGCTCTGTCCCACGGCGTTGGGTCTAGAGCATTGAGAGGAGGCTCTGAGCAGCAATGGCCCCCTCGCCTGCAAGGCCGGGCCTCCTCCCCCACGCGCATGGCGGCTTAGGGAAGCCAGGCTCCTCGTGATGGTCGTGCCGTCTGCATCTGTGTCCGAGCCAGGCACATGGCGTGTGCTCGTGCAGGCCCCTCACCGTCGGCTTAGGCTGTGTGGAACGTGCTAGCGTGTTCTCCTCACTCCGTCTTGTCCCGCTCACAGAAAGGGCCTGCGCTGACCCCACGCGGGTCCTAGGAAGCTGCGTTTATAACAGAACACAGGCCTTGGCCTCCCTAGGCCTGACCTGCTCTAGGCCTCTTAGCTGGGAAGGGGCACAGGGCGGGGCCAGGCGTGGGCCCTTCTGCCTCTGCCCAGGGGCTGCTCCCCGCCAGCTGCCTCAGCATTGAGGAAGGGGCAGGACCCCGGCCACCCCATGTGGGCTGCACAAGGGCCAGTCAGCAGTCAGACCCCACAGACTCAGGAAAGCAAAGCGCCTCGGCCTTTAAAGTGGAAAAGGGCATGACAGACACGCCAGGCCGCGCCAGGTGGTGGCAGCCTCCCTGCTCCTTGGCCTGGGTGTGTTTCTGTCATTCATCATTCTTGCCCACAGCAGCCCGTGGAGAGGGAGGATGCCCCGTGGGGCTTCTCAGTGGTCTGTGGCCACACATTGAGAGGTACGGCCTGCAGCTTACCCCCAGGCCACCCAAGGCCCCAGAATCCTCCTGTGACACCAGAAGGCCACAGAGGGCAAGGACGTGGTGGCCCCGCCCGCCCGGGTACTTACTTGCCAGTTGGAACGCGGCGGCCATGGCCTCCTCCCAGCACGGGGCATCGGGTGACAGCAGGGGCAGGCCCACCAGCCCCAGGATGAAGGTGAGCTGGCCTGCGGTGAGCGCGGCCGTGGCCACCAGGTTGCAGGCACGCATCATGTCAAACTGCACTGTAGGCCAAGAACAGAGAGACAGTGGTGAGCGCAGGTGGGCTCCAGAGACCACGCCAGCCATCACACCACTTTCATGGTCTCTATTTAACTTGGAAAGGACAGTCAGCACAGGCCATGCCTCCTCTGGGCAGAGCCTTCCGGAAGCATCACGCCCTCCCCGTCACCTGCCTGCAAGCCCTGGGTCCCATGTCTTCCTGATCGGAAGGGTGCATCCCAGCCGCCGGGCCTGGCTGCAGTGGTTGTACCCCTGCAGGGACGGGCGCTACGCTGCTGTTTCTGTCTTCCTGAGACAGCTGTTCCTCTCTGCTTGACTTGACCCTTGAAGGCGCTAGCATAGGGGTGGAGGTGGGAAGGGGAAGCCCCACCGGCGACACCGGCTTCCCTGTCTGCCTCACAGGCCCCTCACTAAACTCACAGCATCCAAGACAAGGGTGTTGCCTGACCGGAGCCTCCGTGGGGCCAGCTCCTCGGGGCTGCTGTCCTGCGTGGTCAGCTTCCCGACCCCCAAGCAGCCCATGGTTGTGTTTCCTCCTCCCAGCAGCTGGGGGACTTGGGCCTGAGGAGAAGCAGCTCATCTGGGCCCCTCATAACCAGCAAGGAGCTGAGCAGGGGTCGGACGTGGGTCTGAACCAGTGCGCCCCACCTGACCCTTTCACCCCCTGGGGCCCGGGCACCCCCACGCCATATACCTCCTGCCACAAATCCTTCACTCAGCAGCTAAAGTCAGGACCTGCTTCCCCACTCACAGTAGGTCTGCGCCTAGCCTTCTCTGTCCCCCACCTATACCCTGGTTGCAGGAGCCAGGCAGGCAGGGCATATGGACACGTGGTCAGGGGAAGATGGAGCCTTCTGTGGGTGAACCTTAGAGGGAGGTGCATTTGTTGCCCTCTGGGACCAGGGCTTGTCACATTTCTGTAGCAGAGAAATGTTCTCCCACAAATAAAACCTTACACAGAGGCCCAAATGAGGTGATAGTGAAGCAGTGTGTTCCCAGAGCCCCCGCGTGCTACAGAGCAAACAGTGTGTGTGCTGATGGACACTCAGCCCAGAGTTGGGCTGCATGTGAAACAACAGCCCCACGGAGTCCCCAGCTTGTCATCGCCATGCCTTGTTTTCGATTGAACAATATTTGGGAAATGCGATTCCCAAAGCTAAGTCGTTGCAAACAGTTGCACCTTTTTAAACGGCTTGCCTTGAAATTTCAGGGCACTCTTCAGGTAACTGATGCAGGAGTCTAAGAGGGAAACAGCCTCGCCAATCAGGAGCAGGTCCCCGTGCCCGCATCCATCACAGACACCAGAATTGAGGGAGCAGCAGAATCTCCCTGAGTCCTGAAGGTGCCGGCCTCTAGGGTGACTGCTGTGTGTCCTGGGCGGAGGCCGAGAGGGGGATGGGGAGATCCTCAAGCTGCCTCCTCAGAGAGTGCCTGTGGGAAGCCAGCCTGGCAGGGGAGGCTGTCGAGGTTCACGCATGCACGGGGCAGGCACGCTGGCATCAAGGCTCGGGGTGGAGGGAGGTGCAGGCTGCTCTACTTCGCGAGTGTTTACGTGGTTAGAAGTATCCATTGGAGCCGGGCGCGGTGGCTCAAGCCTGTAATCCCAGCACTTTGGGAGGCCGAGACGGGCGGATCACGAGGTCAGAAGATCAAGACCATCCTGGCTAATACGGTGAAACCCTGTCTCTACTTAAAAATACAAAAAAAACTAGCCGGGCGACGAGGCGGGCGCCTGTGGTCCCAGCTACTCGGGAGGCTGAGGCAGGAGAATGGCGTAAACCCGGGAGGCAGAGCTTGCAGTGAGCTGAGATCCGGCCACTGCACTCCAGCCTGGGTGGCAGAGCAAGACTCCGTCTCAAAAAAAAAAAAAAAAAGAAGTATCCATTGGAACCACTATAGCCAGTACTAGCAGTTCCACATGGTTCAACCTCAACATTTATTGAAATGCAGTCTGGAGTCACAGAATAACCTCAAAACTCCAGAGCTGAGGCATCTGCTTCCCACCTGGCCCTTGGGCTGGGCGCTGCCCCGGCACTCACATCTGACCCTGGCTCCCGGCTGAGCGGATGTCTGGGATGGTCTGTCTAGGCTTTCAGCATCCTGGTGTCCCTGGAGGCGCACTGCTCCTCGCCATGGAGGGCCCCCATCCTAGCCACTGTATTTCAGGCTGCTTCCCTCCTCAGCGCCCGTCCTGTCACTCGGGGCGGAGGGAGCTCTCCCTCCTGGGTTCCAGGCTTTTCCAGCGTGCCCGCTACAGCCTGGGCGGCACCCCCAGCCCTGAGGCCTCCAGGGCGTGAGGGCACTGCACAGGGAGTGGAGGCCTGAAGGACCCTGGGGCACGGGGACCCCCAGGCTGCTAAGGAGTCTGAGTAGCTGGTACGTGGCACCATGAGGCTTCCGCCAGCAAGGGGGAGAGCCGAACGCACTGCCAGCCCGCAGACAGGCGGGCACCACTGACAGGGCAGTGGGAAGCGGCAGCGGCTTCTCCTCACTCATTTTTCTCGCAGCAAAACAGACGCCCCAGTGAGCGTCACTGCCACATAACTGAGAGCTCACGTTTTTTCATCTTTAAAGTAACTGCAGAGTTAGAAACCATAGCACTCCCGCAAGGTTCTCTCAAAAGAAGGAACAGAGGCGGGGGCTGAGAGCCAGCCTGGTGGCCAAGGGTCCCCCGTAGGGAGAGCGGGAAAGCCTGGCAGCAGGTGAGGACCTGGCTCAGCGTGGGCACAGGCAGCCGGGGGCCAGAGGGCTTGGAGGAAGGGGCAGAGCCCACAGCACTGGAAATGCCAGAGGACAGCAGAGATGTGCTTGACCTCAACCTGACACCGTGTGGCTTGCTGAGGCCTGAGTCATACGGTGGCATTGGCACCATGTGGCTTACTGAGGCCTGAGGCGTGTGGTGGCATTGGCACTGTGTGGCTTGCTGGGGCCCAAGGCATGGGGTGACATTGGCACAGTGTGGCTTGCTGAGGCCCGAGGCGTGGGGCAGCGTGGCACTGTGCAGCTTGCTGAGGCCTGAGGCGTGGGGCGGCGTGGCACTGTGCAGCTTGCTGAGGCGTGGGGCGGCGTGGCACTGTGCAGCTTGCTGAGGCCTGAGGCGTGGGGCGGCGTGGCACTGTGCAGCTTACTGAGGCCTGAGGCGTGGGGCGGCGTGGCACTGTGCAGCTTGTGAGGCCTGAGGCGTGGGGCGGCGTGGCACTGTGCAGCTTGATGAGGCCTGAGGCGTGGGGCGGCGTGGCACTGTGCAGCTTGGTGAGGACTGAGGCGTGGGGCGGCGTGGCACTGTGCAGCTTGCTGAGGCCTGAGGCGTGGGGCGGCGTGCCACTGTGCAGCTTGCTGAGGCCTGAGGCGTGGGGCGGCGTGGCACTGTGCAGCTTGGTGAGGACTGAGGCGTGGGGCGGCGTGGCACTGTGCAGCTTGCTGAGGCCTGAGGTGTGGGGCGGCGTGGCACTGTGCAGCTTGCTGAGGCCTGAGGTGTGGGGCGGCGTGGCACTGTGCAGCTTGCTGAGGCCTGAGGTGTGGGGCGGCGTGGCACTGTGCAGCTTGCTGAGGCCTGTGGTGCCTTTGCCCTGGGTTTCTCACCTGCCCCAGGGCCTGTGCAGGTGGGACCAGCAGGAGCCAGGGTTCAGTCACACACTGCCCCGGCCGACTGGCAGGACTTCCCTGACTGCTCCCGCGGGCTCCACAGCCAGCCCCGACCAGTGACCACGTGCAGCCTGCAGGGACCGGAGCGAGGCCTGCATTTGAGGGCGTCCTATCCACGCGTTAGGGATGTGTGTGAGCTCTGGAGGCCCCTTCCAGTGGGATCTGTGGCACGGTGCTGTGCCATATTTGCTCTTAACTGTCTTGGCAGTGATTTCCGTCCAGAAGCCTCTGCTTCTCTAAACATTGCAAAATGAGGGAGGCATTAAAACATCAAGCAGGTGATGTTCGAGAGAGGAGCAGCTCAGATTCCCGGCCTATGGCTCTGAGCTCTGCCCTGGAGGGGAGGAAAGACCGGAATGAAGGGGGAGGAGGGGTGCAGGGCTGCCCCGGGAGGAGCATAGCCCGGAATGGCATGACCGAGGTGGGCCTGAGCACCAGGCACAGCTGCACGCGTAGTTGTGGTGAGGCTGAGTGACCGAGGCTCCTGGGAGCTGGGAATGTGCAGACGCACCCCTGACCTGTCCTCCTGCCCTCAGCCCCTGGCCTCCCAGCCTTCCTTCCTGGCAGCTCCAGGCACAGCCCTGTGCCACACACCATGGCAGGGGCTCTGTGCAGCAGCCACGCCCCACAAGCCACTGTGCAGCCTCCGAGTCCCCAGGGTGCGTGGCTCACCACAGTGGTACCCACAGACCCACCGCCCTGCCAGGAAGGAGGCACTCCTGACCGAGCCTTCTGTCTGAGCCACGCTCCCGCCTGCCCCAAGAAAGCTGTTTAGAGCTGGCGTTCACAGCTCGGGCGTGTTACGGGTACCCGTGGTGCTGCCTGTGTGTGTGGCCCCACGTGGTAGCCTCTGACTTTTAAAGATGTCGGTCAGAACGTGGTTCATCTGGGTCCTGGCCGAGCAGGGTTGAAGCCCGGGAGCTCTGTCCTCCACCTGTACTCAGGCAGGGTCTTACGTGCCCGTTTGATGTGTGGCGGGGCGTGCGTGGTGACGGAGATACATGGAGCCACCGGAGAGAGGGGTGGGGCTCCCCTTTAGCGCCAGGCTTCAGCTCACCTGCCTCAAGATTCAGTCATACCGTCATCTGTTCCCGAGCCACCTTGTTGCAGATGCCTGACAGAACGCTCGAAACACAGAGCGATGAAGTAAATGTCCAAAACAAGATGAAGTGAGGAGCAGAAATTGAGACCCGCGCTGGATATGGCATGTGAGGTGGACCTCAGGCCTCCCTGGTCCCCCAAGTTCCTTACAGGGAAAGACAGCCCCTGATCCGTAATGAAAATCCCACTCACCACAGGCCACAGAACACCCCAGGCAGGGCCACAGGAGGGCCTCAACCTGGATGAAATCGAGACCAGGCCCCTCTGCCCTGGGCCCAGCCCTGTTTGCCCTGACCAGAGTTCAGGATGTCCGGGGCGCATCTCCCATCCCTCAGGCAGGCCCCTGCTGATGTTTGCAAGTGACAAGCGCTGGATGATTTTGACTCCGTGTGTTCCATGGGGCAGGGCCTGGGGGCACAGAGCCATCAGGAGACATCCACGCGGACCTCAGCGACATCCGGAAACCCCGAGGATGGCCTGGCCTGCGTGAGGAGGCACGCGGTGTGATGTTGCCTTCCCTGGCCTGCGTGAGGAGGCATGTGGTGTGACATTGTTTTCCCTGGCCTGCGTGAGGAGGCACGCAGTGTGACGGTGCCTTCCCTGGCCTGCGTGAGGAGGCACGCAGTGTGACGGTGCCTTCCCTGGCCTGCGTGAGGAGGCACGCAGTGTGACGGTGCCTTCCCTGGCTTGTCCCACCCCGACCCTAGACTGGTTCTCGGGATGGAATTGTGGGCAAACCAGCACCCAGCCTCACAGCACAGAGGGTCGCAGCCCATCATGCGTGCTGCGTGATTTTACAAGGAACACTGGCTGAGGCATGAAGGAAGATGCTAGGAGCTGGCCGGACTCAGTGGGGTGGCCAGGCTAGAGCTGCTGCCCCTCACCAGGGCTTACTTCCAGGCCCACCTAGGTTATGGGGCAGGATTTTGCAGGAAGGCTGGCTTGATGTGCGGTGGTGGCAGGTAGCAGCCCCTCACCAGGTTGGGGACACGGGTGCACGTGAGTGGGGGCAGCAAATGTTGCTGGGCTGTGTGGACAGAGGGGCCACCCCGTGGGAGAACAACACGTGGGCTTGGAGAGGTGGGCACCAGTGCAGATGGATGTTGGTGAAGGAGAAGGCGAGAGAGGCAGGAGGAAGACACCAGCACGGCCAAGGGAGACGCTGGGTGCGTCCCTGTCTTGGGGCCTTGGGGGATGTGGTGGCTGCACTCCAGCCTGGGTGACAGAGCAAGACTCCGTCTCAAAATAAATTTAAAAATTAAAGAAAAGTTACCCATCGAGCCCGTTCCTTTTCCTGAACTGAGTCTCGTTCATAAGGAGCTTCCATGACACTTCCCTCATGTGGACAAACCTTCGCTGCTCAGGTTCGCTGAGGGTCAGCCACCTGCAGATGCCGTGCAAGTTGCAGGAGGATGTTGTGAATATTGTCCAAGGGGCTGACCAGGGCTCAGGGAGGAGCAGTAGACGCAGGCAGGTGAGCAGGAGGCTGTCTAGGGGGCTCTGTGAGGGGCTCGTGTGTCCTGCTGGCCTGAGGTGACCAGGCCTAAGCAAGTGGACAGCCGGGGACCTGGGACAGATGCAAACAACGCCCCAGAGGCTACACGTGGCCCTGTGACTGGAGGAATGCAAGAGGTAGCAACAGGGAGGGGCGCCAAGGCTCCCAACTGCCCTGAGACTGGGCTGCCTGGGCCACATGTGGGTGTTGGTGGCAGCAGTTAGGAGGCCTGGAGGTGCAGAGCTGCAGCCAAGAGCCGGCAGGGAACTCCCTCCCCCAGCGGAGGGTGCTCTGCGGGCTGGATGCCTGTGATGGTCCCAAAGCACACGAACACCCGGCCCCACCTCCAGGGCCCGCGAAACTGCTGCCCCCGCGAGAGGCTCAGCACAGTAACGGGGCCGCAGCTCCTTCAGCAGAGCAGGCAGAGTCTGGAAGAAGGGCGCCTGGCCTGAGTCACGCAGAGACCCAAGTCTCGGGCTTTCCATAGGACACCGGGTTCTGAGAGCCGGTCGAAGCTTTGAAGTTATTCATAGGCTTTGATCTTTTTAAAAGACGGCTGTTGGCCGGGCGCGGTGGCTCAAGCCTGTAATCCCAGCACTTTGGGAGGCCGAGATGGGCGGATCATGAGGTCAGGATATCGAGACCATCCTGGCTAACACGGTGAAACCCCGTCTCTACTACAAATACAAAAAAAAAAACTAGCCGGGCGAGGTGGCAGGCGCCTGTAGTCCCAGCTACCGGGGAGGCTGAGGCAGGAGAATGGCGTAAACCCGGGAGGCGGAGCTTGCAGTGAGCTGAGATCTGGCCACAGCACTCCAGCCTGGGTGACAGAGCGAGACTCCGTCTCAAAAAAAAAAATAAAATAAAAATAAAAAAAAATAAAAGATGGCTGTTGGTCCCTGCTGGTGAAGGACATGAGAGGAGGTGCCCAGTCCAGGCTGTGCAGTGCAGCTGAGGGCCTTTGAGTGGACAGAAAGGCGCTGAATTCCCTCGTGGGACCTCATCCTAGCCACATGCCTTCTGCAAAGCCTCGGTTTCTTTGCCTGTGAAATGGGGATGACGTTCCCCGCTGAGGGTTCTGAGTGCGGCAGGTTGGGGATGGAGCTGTGTGGTTGAGGCACATGTGGTATGTGTTACCCCAGGACTCCGAGTCTCCCTCCAGAGCCTAGAGCGGAGGCACTGCCTCAGAGACCAGCATTGTCTTCAGAGCAGAAGATGCGTTCAACCCTGAGCCTGTGACGCTCTGCAGCAGAGACTTGGGGTGTCTGCGAGTCGAAACCTTGCCGGCAGTTTTAGAGAGTTGGCCTTTGGGAGACTTGCGTCCCAAGGCCGTGACTGCTGAGATGACCGTGGCTGTAAGCGCCTTCCTATGTATGCAGCCCCACACCTGCCACTCAAACCCCACAGCGTGGTGACATCATTCTGAGCCCCTTCCTCTCCTCTGCACCACTCAGCATCCCTGTCCCCTTCCGAGTGTCCCAGCCTCCCTGCCCATCTCCTTGCCAGTGTCCCATCTGAGACCCATCCCTCGGGATCTCCTTCTGCCGCTCTCCGCCTCAGAGACCCCAACAACGGTGAGAACAAAGCCAGAACTCATCCGTGCATTTTTAAACTTCTGTTTATTTTACTCATTTCTTGTTCATTTTACTCATGAGTAAAGAAACAGTTTTGTTGTTGTTGTTGTTGTTGTTG
The DNA here is from genome assembly GCF_009764315.1 of Trachypithecus francoisi. Taxonomy (NCBI): domain Eukaryota; kingdom Metazoa; phylum Chordata; class Mammalia; order Primates; family Cercopithecidae; genus Trachypithecus; species Trachypithecus francoisi. The sequence continues at coordinate 113,501,198 of NW_022681460.1, forward strand.
TTGTTGTTTTTTAATTTTTAGAGACAGGGTCTCTTACTATGTTGGCTAGGTTGGTCTTGAACTCTTGGCCTCAAGCAATCCTTTCGCCTCGGCCTCCCAAAGTGCTAGGATTACAGATATGAGCCACCATGCCCAGCCATAATAATTGTTTTCAACCAAGGAAAAATGCCTTTCCTTGATTTAATATACCCGTCTCTTAACTATGCGTAACGGCAGAGAGGCCACCCAAATGCCTGAGATGAATTCCTGTATAAAAGAGCTGGAGGCAGATTCTGCACTGAGCAGGGGGGGTGTGTGAGGCTGCCACTGGCCAGGGAGAGGGGGCTGTGGGGCCTGGTTCCCTGGGAGACCCAGTGCCCACTCCTGCCTGTCCAGAGGCCACACTCAGGGCAGAGCAGGGGCCAGGCCTCCCCACCCGCTCATCAGAGCCGCGCCTGGCATCTCCTGTGTGCCCTCAAGCCTTGGCCACGCTGAAGGCATCAGGAAAACAAGTGGACTTACGTTTGACGGTGCCTCGGGACTCCTGGAAGCCGGCCGCCTCAGAGCCCCAGCCCAGCGCCTCACAGTCACGTGCATCCACCTGGCTGGTCCTGGCCCCAGGGCTCGGTCCTCCCCGGGCCCTGTCCACCAGCCAGCAGGACCTCCATAGCCCCACGCTGCGCCTGCGCCCGTCCTCCAGCGTCTGGCACACCCAGTTGGAGGTGAAGGCCGCCACGTTGTTGAGGATGAGTGAGACCAGGGCCACCAGCACGGCCGCAGCCACAAGTCTCTGCACGGTCATTGCTGACGCCAGTGCCGCCACTTATCCAGAGAAAGCCAAGTCCCAGTTCGCAGCCGCACGTCCAGGGTCCAGGGAGAGCCGACGCTGCTAGGGGCGGCTAGAGGACATCACCGCTCATCCTGGGGCGGCGCGGGCATAGGCCCATGGGACGGTCCAGGTGAGCCGCCTCTCGGCCCAGCCTTATCCTCCTTCCTGCACCTGGAGCAGGGCCAGGCCTGTGCTGAACCTGCTCGCCTCCGGGCCCATCCCAGGGAGGAGAGGGTGGGCAGCAGCAAGAACCCAGGGCCGGGAGTGCGCCGTCTTCCTGGGAAGCGGAGGCCGGCCTGCGCCGTGCGTGCCTCTTCTCGCCTGCAGCAGTGGAAAACAGAGTCACTCGGGAGGCCGGCAGCAGTGGGAGTCGAGCCTGGGCCACGCTTCTTAGCACCAGCCCGCCGTGAGCACCAGGCTCCAGGCAGGGTGACCAGCGTGGAGCGGGTTCACAGCTCCTCTCTACCTCCTGGGCCCCTGTGCAGATGCCTCCAGGGCAGTTGGCTGGTCCTGGAAAGCGAGTGGCTGCTGCAGGGATGCCCGTGTGCGCAGAGCTCGCCTTCCCTGGCTCTCAGCAGAGAGGAAATGGTTGTTTTTGAGGCTGTTTTTGGTGAGCTGGAGGGCGTAGCCAACCGCAACAAATAGCGGCCCTGCCGCGGCAGCCAGACACCAACAGGATGTGCTTCCTGATGGGAAAGGCCGGGAGACTTCTGAGGCCCTGCTCCAGGCCCACCCCCTGCTGCCCCTCCCCACCTTCCTGTCCCAGAGGACAGGCCAGGGATGCCGGGTGCGGGCCAGACCCCTTGTCTCGCCCGTTGCTTTTGAGCCTGGTGGCCCCCCGGACCTGGAGGCCGGTGGGTACTGGGGGATTGTTGCCTACCCTGGGGACTTCACACCCCGAGCCGTCCAGTTGCCCCTGGGACCATAGATACCCCCAGGACCATAGGTACCTCTCCCCCGTCCCCGTGTTCCCAGCCCCATAGGTACCACAGGCCTCCCCCACTCCCACACCCGTGTTCCCGGCCCCATAGGTACCACAGGCCTCCCCCGCTCCCACACCCGTGTTCCCGGCCCCATAGGTACCACAGGCCTCCCCCGCTCCCACACCCGTGTTCCCGGCCCCATAGGTACCACAGGCCTCCCCCGCTCCCACACCCGTGTTTCCGGCCCCATAGGTACCACAGGCCTCCCCCGCTCCCACACCCGTGTTCCCGGCCCCATAGGTACCACAGGCCTCCCCCACTTGCACACCCGTGTTCCCAGCACCATAGGTACCACAGGCGTCCCCCCGCCCCCATGTTCCAGGCCTGCCCCCGTCACGGAATGCTGCCCTCAAAAGGGGGGCAGATATCACAGGATCGCTGGGAAGGGGAGAGACCCGTGTGCCTGGAGGGAGCAAGTTCACCCAGACTTGCGGGGCCAGGGACCTGTACTTGGAGGACCTTGGGGCCAGGTCATTCTTAGGTGGCAAGAAGGGTAGGATTCTGGATATGCCAGGTGGGGCTCTCAGTGGGGCCTGGGACACGGCAAATGTCACATGGGGCTTAGGCCACCTCTGCTATTGATGGGAGCGGTCACCCCCCACAGCTGGGGACGGGACTAGGCAGGTCACCTTGCAAGTGGTCAGCCGCTCGGGCAGAGCTTATGCTGCCAGAGAGCTCGGAAGCGTCTTTGTCTGTTCTGCTCAGAATTACTCTGCCCCACTGGGCAGACACCGTGAGAGGGTCTCACACTCTGTCCCATCTCCAGAGACCCCAAACCCGGCGTGGGATTCCCACCCCACCCAGGCTCCAAAGCTTCGTGAACGCAGGTGTCCCACATCCATGCAAACCATTCACGGGCACACGCCCAAGACAGTGCTGGGACAGAGAGTCCTGTTCCCAGCCCATGGTAACAGCAGAACTTTGACCGTTTCCTGTCCGTGCACTGCCCGTGCGTGGGGCCCTGGCTCAGGGCAGTTCCAAGAGCTGCCATTTCCTGGGAGCCGTCTCAGTTCACATGTTGGCGTGCGGCTCTGTATGTCCACAGGTGAAGCAGGGTTCCCCACATGCCCCATGTCTGTTCAGAAAGGCAGCAGCTCCGTCCTCTCCAGCCCGTGGTGCGTGCTGGGTCCTGAGAGACGTTTCTCCACTCACTTCCTGAGGGACGTTGCCCGTGGCGGGGTTTTCCCCGGGGGCTCGCTGCAGATGCGGCCGTCGGGTTTCTGCTTTCTCTTCTTCTTTGGCTTGTGCCCAGGGAAAAGCTGCTGTTCCTGTTTCTGTTCTTGGCCCCCGGAACCGGATGGGGCATGCGGGGCACGTTGGTGCTGGCAGCCCCCACGCTCCTGGGTGGCTCAGAAGGCCCCGGGGGATGTCCCCATCCCTTCCTGCCTGTGCCCTGCTCCTCGGAGGTGGACAGGGGTGCCGTGTCTCAAACATTCAGTGCTCCCAAGCACACAGTGCACAGCGGTGCCTTGAGAGGAAAGTTTCCCAGAAGTTTCCATGGGGGAAGAATTCATTTCCTCCCTCATTAACTAAACCACTCATCTTTCGGGAGTCTTCAAATGGCTAACTTCCAACAAAAAGCAGTGCTGGGTTTCAGAGCCCAGAGGACACGTTTGATTGTCTCAGCGGCCCCCTCTGGTCCTTTCCTCAGGTTGAGTGGGGAGGAGCCACAGCCGTGCTCCCACACGGTGACAGCACCTCCGGAAGTCCTGGTTCGCAGAGGCCAGCATCGGCCCCCACCCTTCTGGCACTTCTGGGGTGCTCCAGGTCCCTATGCCCTCAGCCATCACGCTGCTTCTAACTCCTGGCGCTATGGGAGGCTGGGCGCGGGAGGGCGGAAGGCCTGGGAGCAGCGTTTAAATTAAGAGCGACCCTCCTGGGAGGCTCTGTGGCTCTGGGGGGCGACTCCCACTAAGGGGACTCGCACATGGGCCGTGGGCTTCCCCCCAGCCCATCATGTCCTCCTGCTCTCCCTGTTGCTTGGGGTCTTGGTCACAGAGGAGTCCCACCGCCCCCTCCCGCATGTGTGTCTGCAGCTCCCAAACCCAACAGGGAGCTCTAGCACGGAACAAGGACATGGAGGGAGGGGGAGGCCTCGGCAAGCGCGACCGTCAAGCCGCTGTTCCGCCAGCCGCCCTCGTCCTGACACAGGGTGGTCTCAGCAGAGCTTCTGTAGGGCCCTTTGAAGGCTGCATCCCTGCTGCCCATCTGCTTCTGGTTCCAGCGCTTTGCGGGGCTGATGAAGTGCAGATGTGGGTGACTCCACAGACCGGCCGGGACAACAGGAAATTCTCAAGACTTGGATGGGAACTGAGAGGGTGTTTACTTCTTGGAATTTATGTCAGATGCACAAAACCCCAGAACCCCACACCGGAGTCAAGGTTGTCCCAAGAGCCCTGGCCGGCCGTTGTAGAGAGGAGGCAGGAATCACGCAGGGCTGGTGCCTTGCTGGTGGCCAGAGCAGGAGGCTGGCTGTGGAAGGAGCTTGCAGAGAGTGCTTGGGTCTGGACGCTTCTGGCCGGTCTGCGACCGCCCTTCCCATGGGTTCTCCCAGCAGTCTCGGCCTGGCAGGCAGGGGACTGTGGGAGGGTGTGTCCAGCTTCCACTGGCAGCCGCACGTCCAGCACATGCTTCTCCAAGCCCCACATGGTGCAGACTTAATGCCCGGGACAGGGCACATGGAAGTGCAGGCATCTAATGGTGTGTTGGCTGGGTCCTCGGTCACACATGGGCCCTGGGAGCCAGAGCAAAACCAAGGCTGACCTGCGGGTTCTCTCCCGCTCCCCACAGGCGGCCTCCACATGGGGAAGATGGGGCGCTTAGAGCACAGGGGAGCCCGGCTGAGCCCCGAGTCAGCTGCCAGTTTCCTCTGCTTGTTTGTGATTTTCCACTGCAATTGGATAGGGACAGAAGGAACCAGTTGTTTTCAGGACAAGGGAGAGGAAAGGAGCCGCACCTGGCAGATAGAGGCAGGTCCCAGCCCTGTCCAGCCCCACACCTGGGCCTGGGGACAGCGTGTGCACAAACAGAAGATTTTTTAAAGATTCCGGTTATGGGACGGGCGCGGTGGCTCATGCCTGAATCCCAGCACTTTGGTAGACCGAGGTGAGCAGATCACAAGGTCAAGCGATCGAGACCATCCTGGCCAACATGATGAAAGCCGTCTCTACTAAAAATACAAAAATTAGCTGGGTGTGGTGGTGCGTGCCTGTTGTCCCAACTACTCGGGAGGCTGAGGCAGGAGAATCGCTCAGGAGGCAGAGGTTGCAGTGAACTGAGATCGTGCCACCGCACTCCAGCCTGGTGACACAGCGAGACTCCGTCTCAAAGAAAAAAAAAGATTCCAGTCATGAAATCTTTTGGGACAGGAGAATAAAAAGGACTGCGTGTCTCACAACGTGCTGTTTATGAAGCAGCCACCATGCCTCACGCACTGAGGCCCCAGTGCCACCATCACCCAGACGCTAGAGAAATGAGAAGTCTGGGAGGAGCTGTGGCATCCCTTCCCTCCGATCTGTGGAACTGCCTGGAAGCTGTGCGGTGAGAACACAATGTTTCTTTTGAGATTCGGATGTGACCCCTGCACTCCACATGCATCATTAGCTGACGGGTGAGGCCCAGCAGTGTTTTGGGGAGCCCTGGACCCCCAGTCTTGAAGCGTGTCTCAGCATGGGGCAGCTGTGTCTGAGCCGTTTATAAACTAGTTTTACACCCATGGGTCCTTCCACATGGACTTACCCAGGACCTCAGGATGGAGGAGAAAGACAAGCCTTGGTTTTCTGCTGTTTTAGTGTGAAGATGTGACTTCTTGCCTGGAGCTCTGGAGGACCCAGGGCAGCACAGTCTGGGGGGTAGGTGGGCCGGGTGCTCAGGCCTCTCCCTGCGCTGCTCTTGGTGGCAATTCTGAAGCCAAAAGACTGAGGAGTCCGAATCGGAGATCAGGACGCTGCTGCCTGGGGCACTTCCCTGAGGTCCCATGCGCCCGGCGTCACCTTCACCACAACGCCGACTGAGTGTCCAGGAAGCTGCCAGTGGGTACACCCAGGCACTGCGAGGAGCCCCATGCGAGGCCATCAGAGGACACGCATGTTTTACACCCATGGGTCTAAATGGCAGTGGCAGGGAGGCAGGCTCACTTCCCGGCCCCCCAGACGCTTGGCACCCCCACGAGGGCCTGTCCCGTGGGTTTGGACACACCCTCTCCTGGCTCCAGGCATGACTGACTATGCCACGCGGCAGGGGCCCTGGGCTGGGCTGGCACGTGTTGCCACATAAACCTACGAGCAAGGGCTGCCTGGGCCGGTTGCTGCTAAGACACACGCACCTCCGCGCCCCGCGTCCTTGGGTGGTGGAACACATCCATGGAATTCACCCAAGTACATGTAAAACCAGGCACAAAGTACCCGCTGGCTTTCAGGAGCGGGCACCTGGCTATGCAGCATTGCAGCCACAGGCACCACCACAGGGCCTGTCCCAGGAACCCGCCTCCAGCCCCCAGACTCAGACGCAAGTGCGCTGAGCCTGCCCGGGGCTGCCATCTCGGAGCCATTTGCCCTGTGATTCCATGGGAGCTGGGGAACCTGAGATGTGGGTAGCCCACACCTCCTGGAAACAGAGGCACCATGGTGGGACTGGGCTGCCTGGATGTCCTCCTGGGCCTCTCCTCACGGGGGCAAGGCCATTAGGAAAATGCCCGACTGCACGCACCCCAGCCCCTCTTACTCACCAGGACAGCGGGCTCGGGGCTCTGTGGGCAGCTGGTCCCTCCAGTCCTAAGAGTGGCCTGTGGCTGTGTCAGCAGGGAGGCTGCAGGGCTGCTGCCCTGCCAAGACTGTGGGCTGGGCTGTGGCTTATCTGCAGGGAGCAGCCTGGAATGCGAGGGTGGGCCTGGGTGGGGATGCTCCGAGGCCACTCGCGGGGTGTGCTGCCTGTGCTTGTGGGAGTATGTGCGTGTGTGCGCATGTGTGTGCCTGCGTATGTGTGCACGTGCGCATGCATGTGTGTGCATCCATGTGTGTGCGTGTGCGTCTGTGTGCGTGTGCGTGCGTCCATGTGCGTGCGCGTGTGTGCATGTGTGCACATCCATGTGTGTGCGTGTGCATCTGTGTGTGCATGTGTGTGCGTCCATGTGCGTGCGTGCGTGTGCATGTGTGCACGTCCATGTGTGTGTGCATGCACGTGTGTGCATGTGTGCGTGGCTGTGGGGGGCTCGCAGGGGAGGTGCATGTGGCAGAGGAGAGAGATTCAGGAAGTGACCAGTGCATCCTCTCCCTGTCCCTGCTCGGTGACCACACTGAACTGTGACTTGGAACAGGACCTTTGTCCGAGGCCCTGAGCCCACGTCAGGGCTGAAGCCGCAGGCCAGCCCGGCCCCAAGGGCCCTTGTGGAGGGGTCTCCCTGAATAGCCTTGGACCCCCCTCCCGCCCAGCCCCACCAGGAGGCCTGGCTGAGTGCCCCCCTCACACGCGGACACACAGTTGTCATGCAGCGTCGTATCCCCCCAGGGTGGCCGTCATCAGCCTTTGCCTTCCCCGGAGCCGACACAAACCAAGGCCTCAGTCATTTCCGGTCCTGCCTGGATCAGCGCCAGCAGGGGAAGCATGCAGGAAGCCTCACGAAGAGGCGGGGGCCGGGCGCGGTGGCTCACGCCTGTCATCCCAGCACTGTGGGAGGCCAAGGCAGGTGGATCACTTGAGCTCAGAGGTTCAAGACCAGCCTGGGCAACATGGCGAAACCCCGTCTCTACGAAAAATACGAAAAATTAGCTGGGCATGGTAGCGTACACCTGTGGTTCCAGCTATTTGGGAGGCTGAGGTGGGAGGATTGTTTGAACCCAGGAGGTTGAGGCTGGAGTGAGCTGTGATTGTACCACTGCACTGCAGCCTGGGCAACAGAGGGAGACCCTGTCTTAAACAACAAAAAAACCCAAAGAGGCAGGGTGACTTCCACCATCCCTGCACCTGTGCCCTGACGCAGCTGCTCACTTGGCACCCTGTTCCTTCACACACAAAACTCACGGCCCGAGAGTGGGGCACAGGGCTGGGGTGGAAGGTGCTGTCCCGCGTGTCCCACTGATCAGCCCGTCTGCAGGCCTGTCCTCGGGGCCCTCTGCTCGGCAGACCTCCAGGGCTCTGCAGAACCCTGCATGGGCTGGGTCACCCTCTCCTGGGGAGACAGGCCTGGCTCTAGGTTCCAGGGCTGAGTCAGGGTCTGGGTGCTGCACCCCATCCCCCAGGTTCCACCCTGTGGCTGCCAGACTGTCAGGTGAGGGTCCCTGCTGTGCGGGGCTGGTTTACCAGGGGCCCTGCAGTCCCGGGCCCAGGTGAGAGCAGGAGGCTCTGTCTCAGAGCAGGTCCTGTGTGTGCAAGCAACACAGGAAGCCCACATTTCCTGATCAGACAGCCGCTTAGAGCCGGGAAAAAGGAGGAACTTGGTGACCTGCATAAGAGGTCCTTCTGTCTCTTAGTGGGACCCGGTCCCTGCCTCTTGGGGTTGGAGAGGCCGTGGGACTCATGACAGGCCCCTCTCTGCATGGCCTGCAGTCTTGCCCAGGGACGGAGCTGATGGGTGAAGGCCCCTCCTCATGCCCCTTTGGTGGCTGTGCCTGATGACGACTTGCCCCAAGAGAAGCGGCCGTAGGGCCAGGGGGCCCTGAGGTGCTGGGCAGGAGCCTCACAGACCGCCATCTGCCCGCAGTGAGACCGTCTGGGAGAACATGGCGCGCATGTGCGTGAGGACCCAGCGGCTGGATGTGGCCAAGGTGTGCCTGGGGAACATGGGCCACGCCCGTGGGGCCCGAGCACTGCGCGAGGCGGAGCGGGAGCCGGAGCTGGAGGCCCGCGTGGCCGTGCTGGCCACACAGCTAGGCATGCTGGTGAGGGGCGCCCCATGGGGTGGGTGGGAAGGCACCATGCCTGCCACAGCCACAGCCCCCTGGGGAAGGAGGAGGCACGCCCACCAGCCTGAGCCTGCAGTGTTGAAGGCAGAGCCAAGAGGCATGGCCCCGGAGAGCTGGGCAGACGGCGGCGGTGGAGATGAGGCGGGTGGAGGCTAGGTGATTGCTGGCTCTCCAGGGTGTGTGCCTATCAGGCGTGCGGGTCTGGAACAGAGCGCCCAAGAGCCCCCCAGGTCAGCAGGGCTGAACACGGGACTTCTGTGGGGGGGGGCTCTGGGAGGTGGGGCCACCCCTTGGTGGTGCATCTCACTCTCCAGCCGTGGGACAGGGATGCCCTGTGGGTGTGTGGCATTTGCTCTGCCCGTGTCAGCCCCGTGTGTCAGTGTGTTTGGCAGTGTGGGAAGTTGCAGTGACCGGTGGCCTGGCGTGGAACAGTGTGTTTGAAGCATGGGTTTGCGGAGGCTGCACGACACCTGCCCATCCTCATTCCTCAGGAGGACGCCGAGCAGCTGTACAGGAAGTGCAAGCGCTACGACCTCCTGAACAAGTTCTACCAGGCTGCAGGGCAGTGGCAGAAGGCCCTCAAGGTAGCCGAGCGCCACGACCGCGTGCACCTGCGCAGCACCTACCACCACTATGCCGGGCACCTGGAGGCCAGTGCCGACTGCAGCCGGGCCCTCAGTTAGTGAGTGCGGCCCTCGCGGCCTCCTCCCAGTCTCTCTGGATGGTCCTGGCTCCTGAGGCCTCTGTGTGTGCTATGGTGAGGTGGCCAGGGAGGTTCTCAGAGGAGGTGTCTGTCTCAGGGAGGTGGCGCCTTCTTGGCAGGAAGCTTCTGGGAGTCTCAGAGACGTGGGGTTGCCCCTTCTGTCCTGGGCCACCCGGGTTTCAAGGCAGGAGAAGGACGTGTGTCCTTCGGTTGCTGAGCACAGATGGGCTTGGTATCTCCTGAGGACAGACGAACCCATGCCACCCTCTCCAGAGGGGGAGCTGCTCTTAGACCTGTTCCTGAGATGCGGATGGGCGACCCGCCTCCCGGGCCCCCGCAGTGCAGGAAGCCCCCACTGCCTCCTGGCCATGTGTGCTCAGGCTCCGCGGAGCTGCAGGCTGGGAGCCCACACCCCAAGGGCCGCCGCTCTGATGCATTTCACCGACGCTGCCTCTCAGCCCATCTGGTTCCCGCGGGGCTGGGATGGGAGGGAACCAGGACCTCGGTCTCCTCCTCTCACAGCTACGAGAAGTCGGACACTCACCGCTTCGAGGTGCCCAGGATGCTGTCGGAGGACCTGCCATCCCTGGAGCTCTATGTGAATAAGATGAAGGATAAGTGAGTGTTCCTACCAGGGCTGGTGGGACCGCACTCCATCCTGGAAGTTTGCGGGGATCCCAGGGCTTGCTCAGGCAGCTCCCCTTCCTGTGCTTCCTGCATGAGTGGGCAGCGTCCCCCCGGCTCCTCAGAGGTCTGCCAGGGCCCTGAGCCGGGCCCTCCCTTTGGACAGAGCCCAGGCTCCTCACTCTTGGCCCAGCCTGTTTGCAGGTCAGGTGACATGCACTCTAAGAGTGGCACAGGGGCGGGGTGGGGGCCGTTCTGGGTTGGAGCAGGACTCGGATGGAGAACCCATAGCCTTGGGGCTGCCCACAGGACCCTGTGGCGGTGGTGGGCACAGTACCTGGAGAGCCAGGGCGAGATGGACGCAGCGCTGCACTACTACGAACTGGCCCAGGACCACTTCTCCCTGGTCCGCATCCACTGCTTCCAGGGCAATGTCCAGAAGGTGAGGGCCCTGCAGGGGAGCCAGCCAGGCGGACGTGACACAGACACAAGGCCACCGAGTCTCATCTTTGGGTTGGTTCTTTGTCTTTCTAGGCTGTGCAAATCGCCAACGAGACAGGAAACCTGGCGGCCTCCTACCACCTGGCACGCCAGTACGAGAGCCAGGAGGAGGTGGGGCAGGCGGTGCACTTCTACACCCGGGCGCAGGCCTTCAAGAATGCCATCCGCCTGTGCAAGGTACCACGGGGCCGGAGTGGGGAGCCAGTGCTTCTCGAGGTCCTCTGAAGACAGCTTCAAGTGGAAAAATGGACAGAGAGAATCGTGTCAGCAACACGTGGTCTGGCCAGTGTCTGCCACTCACTCCTCAACATGCCGCCCCACCCGCCCACCCTCCGCCCACCCCTGGCCGCTCCCCTCTGATATTGGTTGCAAAGCATTGTCCCCAGATGCTTCCCAGGCTCCAGGGCTCCTGAGCGATTGTGAGGCTGGCTCACGGCCTATGGCCTTGCAGACAGCAGACCCTTCCTAGAAAGCTGTTGGGCATTCTGCACCCACACAAATGTCCCAGCCCGGGCTCTTGCTTCCAGAAGCATCTCTTGTGTCAGGTAGTTCTTGCAGTGCTCTGTGAAACAGAACCCAGAGCATCAGAAAATCCTTATAGACAAACCTAGTAAATCATCAGCTCCTTAAAACCCACAACCGCAGAGATCGCTGAGCAGTATATCAAAGTAAAGGGGTGGGTTCACACCCGACACATTCCAGAATCTCAGTGGGCCTGGGGAAGCCAGTGGGAGCCGCTTCAGGGCCCTGCCTCCCTCCCTGCAGGAGAACAGCCTGGACGACCAGCTCATAAACTTGGCCCTGCTGAGCTCCCCCGAGGACATGATCGAGGCGGCACGATACTATGAGGAGAAGGGCATGCAGATGGACAGGGCAGTCATGCTGTACCACAAGGTGAGGGCCGGCCACTGGTGGGGGCCTTGGGGAGGGCAGCAGGCCAGGGGGCCTTTGCTTGTGCGAGGCCTCTGAGGTCTCGGGCCCCCAGGCCTCGGGCAGCTGCTCAGAGCCCACCACATCCTCAGGCTGGCCACTTCTCCAAGGCCCTGGAGCTGGCCTTTGCCACCCAGCAGTTTGTGGCCCTGCAGCTCATAGCAGAGGACCTGGATGAGACGTCAGACCCTGCGCTTCTGGCCCGCTGCTCCGACTTCTTCATCGAGCACAGTCAGTATGAGAGGGCAGTGGAGCTGCTGCTAGCCGCCAGGAAGGTACGGGGCCAGCGGGGCCTGGGCTCGGCTCCACGCAGGCTCCATGGCTCAGGTCCCCTGTGCCCAGAGGCTGTGGGAATGGCTGCTCGCTTGGTTATGAGTTCTCGAGGAAGGCTATGGTGCCCTGGATTTCACGTACGGCACACCCAGTAGGTCCATGAGTGTAGACTTGCCACCCTTCATGCTGGCATCAGATCATACACAGGGAATTGTACTCACCTATGGGGGGGAGGGGGCGGTAAAAATACACATAACACAAAATTTACCATCTCAGCCTTTTTTTTTTTTTGAAACAGGGTCTCACTCTTGCCCAGGCTGGATTGTGGTGGTGCCATCTTGGCTCACTGCGGCCTCAACTTCCTGGGCTCAAGCAACCCTCGCTCCTCCTGCATAGCTGGGACACAGCCGTGGGCCACCATCCCCAGCTAAGTTTTTAAAAGTTTTCGCATAGAGTCAGGGTCTTGCTACGTTGCCCAGACTGGTCTTGAACTCCTAGGCTCAAGCAATCCTCCTGCCTCAGCCTCCCAAAGCACTGGGACTGTAGACGTGAGCCCTGTGACTGGCCAGGAACAGTTTATTCAAATGGAAATACGGGTGGTTCCCAAATATAAAATGCTTCGCTTTATTCATGCTAGGAATACAGATCAAAATTCACAGAGATGCCATTTTTTACTGGGCTATTAAGGGTGAAAAGGTGAGAAAACCTACTGGATTATCATGGGAAGCAGATATACCCAGGCCCTGTGGAACACAGCAGGCAGGACCTACCACAAGACAAGGTCTCCCTTGTCCCAGCCTCCCCTTCCCTCGAGAGTTCATCCTGACAGACACGTTGCCGCACGCGTGAGCGGCGTGTGCACAGGGCGTGCTCGGCAGAGGGTTTACGCAGCAAGGACACTGGCCCTCGCGTCTGTCACCAGGCCGGCTGAATCCCCAGGGCTTCCTCAGCACTGTGGGCATCTACGCAGCAGAGAGCATGTGGCAGCCCCAAGCGTACTGAGATGGAAACACCTCCAAGACAGAATTCTTTTTCCTTTTTGTTTTCTTTTTTTTGAGACGGAGTCTCACTCTGTCACCAGGCTGGAGTGCAGTGGCGCGATCTGAGCTCACTGTAAGCTCCACTTCCTGGGTTCAAGTGAGTCTTCTGCCTCAGCTTCCCAAGTACTAGGGACTACAGGTGCGTGCCACCATGCCCAGCTAATTTTTGTATTTTAGTAAAGACGAGGTTCCACCATGTTGGCCAGGATAGTCTCAATCTCCTGACCTCGTGATCTGCCTGTCTCAGCCTCTCGAAGTGCTGGGATTACAGGTGTGAGCCACCGCACCCAGCCATATTCTTTTTCTTCATATAGATGTGTTATTACTTCATATATATTTGTGAGTTATTACTGTTTTTTTTCTTGTGGAAATGGGGGTCTCACTGTGTTGCCCAGGCTGGCCTCAAACTCTTGGGCCCAAGTGATCCTCTTGCCTTGGCCTCCCAAAGTGCTGGAATTACAGGCGTGAGTCAACACGCCTGGCCTAAGACATATTCTCAAGAATATAAAAAAATTTTTTTTTTTTCGAGACAGAGTCTCGCTCTGTCACCCAGGCTGGAGTGCAGTGGCGCGATCTCAGCTCACTGCAAGTTCCGCCTCCTGGATTCACACCATTCTCCTGCCTCAGCCTCCCGAGTAGCTAGGACTACAGGCGCCTGCCACTACGCCTGGCTAATGTTTTGTATTTTTAGTAGAGACGGAGTTTCACCATGTCAGCCAGCATGGTCTCGATCTCCTGACCTTGTGATCCCCCCGCCTAGGCCTCCCAAAGTGCTGGGATTACAGGCGTGAGCCACTGCGCCTGGCCAAAATTTTTCTTAAAATGAGAGCTGGGCGTGGTGGCTCACACCTGTAATCCCAGCATTTTGGGAGGCCGGGGCGGGCAGATCACTTGAGATCAGGAGTTCGAGACGAGCCTGACCAACACGGAGAAACCCCATCTCTACTAAAAAAAAATTACAAAACTAGCCGGGCATGGTGGTGCATGCCTGTAATCCCAGCTACTCAGGAGGCTGAGGCGGGAGAATGGCTTGAACCCAGGAGGTGGAGGTTGTGAGCCGAGATTGTGCCGTTGCACTCCAGCCTGGGCAACAAGAGCGAAACCCTGTCTCAAAACAAAACAAAACAAAAAATTCTTAAAATGTTAGGAAAATCAGGCCAGTGCAGTGGCTCGTGCCTGTAATCCCAGCACTTTGGGAGGCCAAGGCAGGCAGATTACTTGAGTCCAGGAGTTCAAGACCAGCTTGGGCAACATGGCAAAACCCAGTCTCTACTGAAAATACAAAACCTGAGGCGGGAAGATCACCTTACCCTGGGAGGTGGAGGCTGTAGTGAGCTGTGATTGCATTACCGCACTCCAACCTGGGTGACCCTGTCTCAAAAATTTAATTTTAAAATTTAATTTTAAAAAATTGGCCGGGTGCAGTTGCTCAAGCCTGTAATCCCAGCACTTTGGGAGGCCGAGACGGGCGGATCACGAGGTCAGGAGATCGAGATCATCCTGGCTAATACGGTGAAACCCCGTCTCTACGAAAAAAAAAAAATACAAAAAACTAGCCGGGCGAGGTGGCGGGCGCCTGTAGTCCTAGCTACTCGGGAGGCTGAGGCAGGAGAATGGCGTAAACCCGGGAGGCGGAGCTTGCAGTGAGCTGAGATCCAGCCATTGCACTCCAGCCTGGGCGACAGAGCGAGACTCCGTCTCAAAAAAAAAAAAAAAAAAAATTTAGAATTATAGAAGAAAGCCGGGCGCGGTGGCTCAAGCCTGTAATCCCAGCACTTTGGGAGGCCAAGACGGGTGGATCACAAGGTCAGGAGATCGAGACCATCCTGGCTAACCTGGTGAAACCCCGTCTCTACTAAAAATTACAAAAAAAAACCTAGCTGGGCGAGGTGGCGGGCGCCTGTAGTCCCAGCTACTTGGGAGGCTGAGGCAGGAGAATGGCGTGAACCTGAAGGGCGGAGCTTGCAGTGAGCAGAGATCTGGCCACTGCACTCCAGTTTGGGCGACAGAGCGAGACTCCGTCTCAAAAAAAAAAAAAAAAAAAAAGAATTATAGAAGAAAATTACCAGTTTTCTTTTCTCCCAAACATAATATTCTTTTGAGCATATATCACTTGAGACTGTTGTTTCCTTTGTTCCACTCTGCAATGTTAACAGCGTGAGAAAGTCACGTCAATGACTAGGTTGGTGCGGCGGGGGAGACATCCTTGTCCCCTCCATACCCACCCCAGCTAGACAGAGGCCGCCACTGAGCCGAGGGGCCTGGTTTCCTCTGAAGCGGTGGCAGATGAGGGGCGCACTTTGGTTCCTGGCCCCCTCGGCAGCCCCATCGCATCTCTGCACCTTTGCAGTATCGCGAAGCCCTGCAGCTATGCCTGGAGCAAAACATGAGCATCAGCGAGGAGATGGCGGAAAAGATGACCGTGGCCAAGGACTCCTCGGACCTGCCTGAGGAGTCTCGGCGGGAGCTGCTGGAGCAGATAGCAAACTGCTGCATGCGCCAAGGCAGCTACCACCTGGCCACCAAGAAGTACACGCAGGCCGGCAACAAGCTGAAGGTGAGCCCCGGCCCCAGCCCGCGGCTGCTTCCCAGGCAGTTAGGCTGCGGGCCCCCTGCATGCCTCTCCATTTGCCTTTGTGACTCCCCTGAGCCAGGGCGGAGCCTTTCTGGCCAGGAGGAGCACGACCACTAGATCTCTCTCTGTCGGGAAGCCCTGAGCCCCTCTTCTTGTGAGAGCTCCTGCTCCGGGTCCCTTGTGCTTGTCCCGGCCCAGCCCCTGCTTGCCTGAGCCTGGCTGCCTCTCTGCCTAGGCCATGAGGGCGCTGCTCAAATCTGGAGACACAGAGAAAATCACGTTCTTTGCGAACGTGTCCAGGCAGAAGGAAATCTACATCATGGCTGCCAACTACCTGCAGTCCCTCGACTGGCGGAAGGAGCCCGAGATCATGAGGAACATCATCAGCTTCTACACCAAGGGGCGGGCCCTGGACCTCCTGGCCAGCTTTTACGACGCTTGTGCCCAGGTGCAGGCCCTCCCTGGGATGCCAGTGGGGCCCCAGGGAGGGCTGTGGAGCCCAGCAGGTCTTGATGGGTCTCATCTGTACAGGTGGAGATCGATGAATACCAGAACTACGACAAAGCCCACGGGGCACTGACTGAGGCCTACAAGTGCCTGGCCAAGGCCAAGAGCCCCCTGGACCAGGAGACCAGGCTGGCGCAGCTACAGAGCAGGATGGCATTGGTGAAGAGGTTCATCCAGGCCCGCAGGTGCGCCGCCGGGGCCAGCGGGGCCAGGCCGGGGCAGATGTGACTATAAGGTCAGGGCTGACCACAAGAAGCCGCAGCCAGCAGAGGGGCAGGACAGCAGATGGGAGCTCGCTCGGGGCAGCGCTGCTGCTGAAGACACACCCCGCCTCCTCCTGGGAGCCCTCAGAGCCTGGGCACAGCCTTGGGAAGGCATTCTGGAAACACCAGAGATGCTGAGAGAGAAACCTGGTGGGGGAGTGGGAGGAGGCGGCAGATCTGGTACAGGAGAGGGTGTGTCTGGGGAGCCATGGACCTGCTTAGGGTGTGCAGGGGTCGGGCAGGGGAGTCCTGAGTGAGGGCCGCTGTGTGACCTGGGGTGGTGGGGACCATGGTGGCCAGCGGGTTCGTGCCTCTCCACAGGTCAACTGCTACCAGCTCCAAGCTTGTGGAGAGGAGGCCCAGGCAGCCCATCGTCTTGGTTTTCAGGAGAGGCCGAGATTCTAGGTTTATTTGAATACCTCCCCGTCTTTATGTATGGGCAGTAACTCAGCTTTTCAGAGAGCTGCTGTGTAGACAGCACGGTGGGCATTGGCCTGAGCGCTTCAGGGCCTAACCTCTGTCTCAGCTGGCAAGGGCGCTTCCTTATCTGAGAACCTTTTCCAAAACGAGAGTTCCAGAAGTACTTTGAACAATGTCGGACCCTTTGAAGGTCACGGTCCGCTTGCGCGTATCAATTCTGGGGTATCAGCGTCTCACAGGTGTCTGCTGAGCTTAGGCCACAGGAGGCAGGAGAGGAGGAGAATCGATAGCAGCTGGTCGTCAGGGATAGCATAGGACGTGGGTGGAGGGGAGATGACGTGTGAGGGCCAGGGCGGGCAGCCTTCTACGTGCCAGGAGAGTGTTAAATGGATGAGTTCATTTATGAATGAACAAATTAAGGAATTAATGAATTAACTTCATAGAAAGTTTCCTCCTGCCATTCTGGAGAGCTCCTCTTACAGGCCAAGAGTCTCCTCCGACCTCTGATAGCAGTAGGTGTTCAGGGCTTCAGGGTCCAGGCCTCATCTCTGCTCTCGGCAGGACATACACGGAGGACCCCAAGGAGTCCATCAAGCAGTGTGAGCTGCTCCTAGAGGAACCAGACCTGGACAGCATCATCCGCATCGGGGACGTCTACGGCTTCCTGGTGGAGCACTACGTGCGGATGGAGGAGTACCAGACGGTGAGGCCTGGGCGCTGCTCACTAGCGGCATCCCGCTACGCAAGGCTCCTGAAACGAAGGCTTAAGTGCTCAAATTGGCTGGGTGCGGTGGCTCAAGCCTGTAATCCCAGCACTTTGGGAGGCTGCGGCGGGAGAATGACTTGAGCCCAGGAGTTCAAGACCAGCCTGGGCAATATGGTGAAACCCCATCTCTACAAAAACGGAAAAAATTAGCCAGGCATGGTGGCACATACCCAGCTGCTTGGGAGGCTGAGGTGGGAGGATCACTTGAGCCCAGGAAGTTGAGGCTGCAGTGAGATCTGATGGTGTCGCTGCACTCCAGCCTGGGAGACCTGGGTGACAGAGCGAGACCCTGTCTCAACAGAGAAACAAAATTGTCAGTAGCGGCTGGGCGCGGTGGCTCACGCCTGTAATCCCAGCACTTTGGGAGGCTGAGGTGGACGGATCACGAGGTCAGGAGATCGAGACCATCCTGGCGAACACAGTGAAACCCCATCTCTACTAAAAAATACAAAAAAAATTAGCTGGGCGTGGTGGTGGGCACCTGTAGTCCCAGCTTCTAGGGAGGCTGAGGCAGGAGAATGGCGTGAACCTGGGAGGCGGAGCGTGCAGTGAGCCGAGGTCGAGATCACGCCACTGCACCCCAACCTGGGTGACAGAGCGAGACTCC
Organism: Trachypithecus francoisi; assembly: GCF_009764315.1. Classification (NCBI taxonomy): domain Eukaryota; kingdom Metazoa; phylum Chordata; class Mammalia; order Primates; family Cercopithecidae; genus Trachypithecus; species Trachypithecus francoisi. The sequence goes on from NW_022681460.1 coordinate 113,519,097, forward strand.
GTCTCAAAAAAAAAAAAAAAAATTGTCAGTAGCAAAAAGTAACAGTCTCACCTGTTGCTGGCTGTTACTAGCAGTGCCACGTGGAAGCGACAGACTTACTTTGTGAAGAAATGTCTGCATGTACCCAAGTCTGAATAACCACAATTTCTTTTTCAGGCATTTTTACAAAAAAAGAAAACAGTGTTCCATTTTTTAGTCGCTTTATTATTTTTTGATTTTAGAGACAGCACATCGTCACTTTTTTTTTTTTTTTTTTTGAGACGGAGTCTCGCTCTGTCGCCCAGGCTGGAGTGCAGTGGCCGGATCTCAGCTCACTGCAAGCTCTGCCTCCTGGGTTTACGCCATTCTCCTGCCTCAGCCTCCCGAGTAGCTGGGACTACAGGCGCCCGCCACCACGCCCGGCTAGTTTTTTGTATTTTTTAGTAGAGACGGGGTTTCACGGTGTTAGCCAGGATGGTCTCGATCTCCTGCCCTCGTGATCCACCCACCTCGGCCTCCCAAAGTGCTGGGATTACAGGCTTGAGCCACCGCGCCCAGCCAGCACATCGTCACTTTAAAGTGGCAGGCTAGTAACTTATTTAGCTGCTGTGTTCGACGCTTTTCCTCATCTCCACCAGCATTTGATCATTCTTTCTAATTTTAGCCTTCCTAGAGTGTGAGTAGCACCTCGCTGTGGTTTAAATTTACATTTTCTGGATAAACAGTGACGTGGAGCACCTTCTCATGTGCGTATTACCCATTTACACGTCTGTGAAGCGCTCAAGTCTTTTCTCATCATGTTATTGGGTTTTCTTATTATTGTATTCTTTATATATCCTAGATACATTTCCTCGATCAGGTATGATTCACAATATTTTCTCCCAGTCTGTGAGGAAGTTCCCTTTTTATTTATTTATTTTATTTATTTATTTATTTATTTTTACAATGGAGTCTTGCTCTGTTGCCCAGGCTGGAGTGCAGTGGTGTGATCTCGGCTCACTGCAACCTCCACCTCCTGGGTTCAAGCGATTCTCCTGCCTCAGCCTCCTGAGTAGCTGCGACTACAGGTGTGCGCCAGCAATGCCTGTAGACACGGGGTTTCACCATGTTGGCCAGGCTGGTCTTGAACTCCTGACCTTAAGTGATCCACCCGCCTCAACCTCCCAAAGTGCTGGGATTTCAGGCGTGAGCCACCGCGCCTGGCTGCAGTTCCCTTCTGTTCCTTTTTCCCTCTGCTTCTGAAATCCCAGTGACTTGTAACACAGTACCATCCCCTCATCCCCTCCCTCAATCAATGCTCTTCTTTTCTCCCCCCAGGAATTTTTCTGTTTTTCATTTTAGAGATTTGCCATTCCTAGTGCTTCAAGTTTACCAGCTTTCCTTCTGCAGTGTCTCACTCTGATGCTAATCCCATCCATCTTTTTCATGTCAGTTTTCTACCTGTCAACTTTTTCTACCAGTTTCTATTATTGTTTCTTTGAACCTTCTTTTCTGCCTTCTTTTTAGTTGAATATTTTTTACAGTTTCATTTTAGCTATCAGCTTCTTACCTCTACTTTTCACTTCTTTCCCCATATCTTTCATGTCTGTATTATGCTTACACTTAGCTCTACCTTCTTGAGCACATGAAGCATATTTATAATAGCGGTTTTAACGTCCTTGTCTCCTAACTCAGTCTGTGTCAATTCTGGATCTGTTTCTGTTGATTGATTCTTATTATTATGGTTCATTATTTTCTGCTTCTTTGGATGTTTGATAGTTTATTATTGGATTCCAGACATTGTGAGTGTTTTAGGTTGTTGGGTGATGGAATCTCTCTCTGTGTGTGTGTGTGTTCTTTTCAATATTTTTGAGTTTTGTTCTGGGACAAGGTTAAGTTACTTGGGAATGATGTGATCATCTTGCAGCTTGCTTTTTAGCTTTCTTAGTGGGGTCTAGAACAGCCTTGAGTCCAGTGCTCATTTTGTGCCACTATCCAGGCAATACCCTTGTGAGGGCTCTGCTCTTCTCACTGACTCCTGTACTGGGAGGTCTTTCCACTCTGGCTGGTGGGACTGCAAACAATTCCCGGCCACGTGTGACCACACTCTCTCCGGCCACGTGAGATGACTCACTCTCCGGCCATGTGTGTTCACTCCCTGGCCACGTGTGACCACACTCTCTGGCCACGTGACCACTCACTCTCCAGCTGTGTGTGACCACTCTCTCTCCGGCCACGCGTGTTCACTCTCCCCGGCCACGCGTGACCACTCACTCTCCGGCCACGTGTGACCACTCACTGTCCGGCCACGTGTGGCCATGCTCTCCCCAGCCACATGTGACCACTCTCTCCCTGGCCACGTGTGATCTCTCTCTCCCTGGCCATGTGTGATCTCACTCTCTGGCCATGTGTGATCACTCTCTCCCCGGCCATGTGTGATCTCACTCCCCGGCCATGTGTGATCTCTCTCTCTCCAGCCATGTGTGATCACTCACTCTCCGGCCATGTGTGATCTCTCTCTCTCCGGCCATGTGTGACCACTCACTCCCCGGCCATGTGTGATCACTCTCTCCCCGGCCATGTGTGATCTCACTCCCCGCCATGTGTGACCTCACTCTCCGGCCATGTGTGATCTCTCTCCGGCCATGTGTGACCACTCACTCCCCGGCCATGTGTGATCTCTCTCTGGCCATGTGTGATCTCTCACTCTCCGGCCATGTGTGATCTCACTCCCCGGCCATGTGTGATCTCTCTCTCTCCGGCCATGTGTGATCTCACTCCCCGGCCATGTGTGATCTCACTCCCCGGCCATGTGTGCTCTCTCTCTCTCCGGCCATGTGTGAGCTCTCTCTCTCCGACCATGTGTGATCTCTCTCTCCAGCCATGTGTGACCACTCACTCCCCGGCCATGTGTGATCTCTCTCCCCCCGGCCATGTGTGATCTCACTCCCCGCCATGTGTGACCTCACTCTCTGGCCATGTGTGATCTCACTCTCCGGCCATGTGTGATCTCTCTTTCCAGCCATGTGTGATCTCACTCTCCAGCCATGTGTGATCTCACTCCCCGGCCATGTGTGACCACTCACTCTCCGGCCATGTGTGATCACTCTCTGGGGATTGTTCCACCCAATTATTTCCTACAGTCTTTCCCTGGCCTCAGTTACTTTTGTCACATGTGTGCACTATTCAGCACTCAGATGAAGACTCAGATAGAACCCTCTGCAGGACTCCGAAGTGCTCTCTCTCTCTGTTCTCTCCTGTTCAGCACTGTATCCCACCAGTTCTGGCCACCTGGGCATTCTCCAACTATGAACTTTCTTCTCAGCATAGCGAGACTGCTGGCTCTGTTACCCTATTCTGCACTGTGGCCTGAAAACTCTCTCTTGAGGCAGTAAGCCGAGAAACTGAATTTATATTTGTGAAATGTCCCCTTGATCTCGGGTAATGCTGTCTTGAGGTATAGCAAATCTAACACTGGTATAGCTAGTCCTGCATCTTATGCCATGTTGTGCAGGGTTTTTTTTTTTCTTTTCATCTTCTGCCCATCTGTATCACCGTATTTAATGATACTTTTTCCTTTCACCTTCTGCCCATCTGTATCATTGAATTTAAAGTATACTGCTGATAGACAGCACAGAGTTTTTCTAGATTTCTGATAATCTCTGCCTTTTAATTGGAATGTTTTGTCCATTTACAGTTAATATAATTAATATGGCTTGATTTTAGGCTACCATTTTTGTTTGGTTTGTCCTACCAGTTTTATTATTGTTCCTTTGAACCTTCTTTACTGCCTTCTTTTAAGTCAGTTGAATATTTTTTACAATTTCATTAAAAAGCTATCAGGTTTTTATCTCTACTCCTCTCTTTGCATTATATCTCTAGCGTTTGCCCTAGGGATTACCATAAACATACTTACACATTAGAGTTAGCAGGTACGTCCATTTACCCACCCACATCCCTACCTATATTTGTCAAATGTATAACATTGAAATGTATTATAAACACAATATAGTGTTATAATTTTTGCTTTCAACAGTCATATGTTTTAACGAAATTAAAAGGAGGCTGGGTGCAGTGGCTCATGCCTGTAATCCCAGCACTTTGGGAGGCCAAGGTGGGCGGATCACGAAGTCAGGAGATCAAGACCATCCTGTCTAACACAGTGAAACCCCATCTCTACCAAAAAATACAAAAAAATTAGCCAGGCGTGGTGGTGGGCGCCTGTAGTCCCAGCTGCTGGGGAGGCTGAGGCAGGAGAATGGCATGAACTCAGGAGGCAGAGCTTGCAGTAAGCTGAGATCACGCCACTGCACTCCAGCCTGGGTGACAGAGCAAGACTCCATCTCAAAGAAAAAAAAAAAGAAAGAAATTAAAAGGAAATAAATAGTCTTTTACTTTACTTACATATTTACCATTTCTGGTGTTCTTTTTTTTTTTTTTTTTTTTTTTGAGGTGGTTTCACTCTGTTGCCCAGGCTGCAGTGCAGTGGCGCAATCTTGACTCACCACAACCTCCACCTCCTGGGTTCAAATGATTCTCCTGCCTCAGCCTCCTGAGTAGCTGGGATTACAATCATGCACCACCATGCCCAGCTAATTTTGTACTTTTAGGGGAGACGGGGTTTCTCCACGTTGGTTAGGCTGGTCTCGAACTCCAGACCTCAGGTGATCCACCTGCCTCAGCCTCCCAAAGCACCATTTCTGGTGTTCTTACTTCTTCCCAGTGATTCACCTTTGCCTGTGATATCATTCCTCTTCAGCCTAAGCTCCCTTTAGCATTTCTTCAAGTTCAGATCTCCTGATGAGTTGTCTTACTTTTCATTAATCTGAAATGTATTTATTTTGCCTGTATTCTTTAAGGTTGTTCTCATCAGATAAAGAATTCTGAGGCCGGGCGCGGTGGCTCACGCCTGTAATCTCAGCAGTTTGGGAGGCCAAGGTGGGAGGATTTCTTGAGGCCAGGAGTTCAAGTCCAGCCTGGGCAACTAGTGAGACCCCATCTCTGAAAAAAACAGCAAGGCACGGTGGCACGCACCTGCCGTCTTAGCTGCTTGGGAGGCCGAGGTGGGAGGACTGCTGAGCGCATGAGGTTGAGTCTGCAGTGAGCTGCAAAAGAACTACTGCACTCCAGCCTGGGCAACAGAGCAAGGTCCTGACTCAAAAAAATCCTGATTTGACAGATTTGTTTTCCTTTCAGCACTTGAATGTTTTCCCTATGTCTGGGCCTCCATTGTTTCTGGAAGAGTCAGCTGTGGGCTGTCTCTAGGGCCCTTACGTTTCATGTATCTCTCCATCTGCCACCGCACTGGCTGCTGTCATGATTTTCTTTTTGAATTTGTATTTCAGCAGTGTGATAATGATGTTCCTAGGTGTTTTCATTTTATTTATCCTGGGCTTTTTGGATTTATATTTGTTTCACCAAATTTGGGGAATTTGCTCTTTTTTCCCTTCTGGGACTCCAGTTAAATGTTAGGTCTTCTATATCTAGTAGACACACATTTGTGATTACTGCTCATTATTTTCTTTTTTCTGTCCTTTGGACTAATTTGTATTTACAGACTTTCTTTAGCTCTCTTCAATCTGCTGTTAACCTCTCCAGCAATTTTTTTAGCGCTTGTATTTTTCAGCCCTAGAATTTACACTTAGTTCTTTTTTTTATTTATTGGCTAAAATTGCCTATTTGTTAATTTGTTTAAAATATATTTTCCTTTATGTCCTTGAACAGAGTTGTAACTGCTGCTCTAAAATCTTAGCTACCAGTTCCAATATCTGGGTCATGTAGGATTGATCTCCATTACTTGCCTTTTGAGTATGGATCTAATTTTCCTGTTTCTTATGTCTAGTCATTTTTTTGTATCGTGGACATTGTGGATAATCCATTGTAGAGACTCTGGATTCTTTATATTCCTCCAAAGAGTTTTGCTTTTTTTGGTTCGTTTTATTAGGCAATCACCTTTGCTCAGCTCCGAGTAGAAACTCTTTCCCCTGTGGTGGATAGCAGCTGAAATCCTTGCTGGTAGCTTGAGTTGGCCATCTTAAAGTCTGCGCCTCCCCTGCCTCACGTGTAGTGTGGGAGCAACTAGTGACGAGGGCAGGGTATGCCCAGGATTTGAGCTCCCCTCTATGACTTGCTGTATCACCACAGTTCCACCTTCACATTCCAGCTGCTGTGGTCATCAAAAATCTTGATTCTGGTTCTTTAAGCCTGGAAGAGGGCAGGCTTCAATGTGGCTCTCTGATGCCCAGACTGGCCCTGACTTCTACCCTGAGACAGAAAGTTGTGAGAAGCGGCCGGGCGCGGTGGCTCACGCCTGTAATCCCAGCACTTTGAGAGGCCGAGGCGGGCGGATCATGAGGTCAGGAGATCGAGACCATCTTGGCTAACATGGTGAAACACCGTCACTACTAAAAATACAAAAAATTAGCCGGGCGAGGTGCCGGGCACCTGTAGTCCCAGCTACTTGAGAGGCTGAGGCAGGAGAATGGCATGAACCCGGGAGGCGGAGCTTGCAGTGAGCTGAGATCGCACCACTGCAATCCAGCCTGGGAGACAGTGAGACTCTGTCTCAAAAAAAAAAAAAAAGAAAAAGAAAGTTGTGAGAAGCAGGAAGCCCGCCCAGTGCCACCCACTCCCAGCACCAGCCTGCTCACAGCTGCCCCCAGTGCCTTTCCATGTGTCTGTCGTTGTTAGGGGGAGGGCTGCTCTCATAGGAGACGTGCTCCTGTTGTCAGAAGCCTCTCTTCTTACTCTTTTTCCTTTTTTTTTGAGACGGAGTCTGTTTTTTGTTGCCCAGGCTGGAGTGCAGTGGTGCGATCTCAACTCACTGCAAGCTCCGCCTCCCGGGCTCAAGCAATTCTCCTGCCTCAGCCTCCCAAGTAGCTGGGACTACAGGTGAGTGCCACCACACCCAGCTAAATTTTGTATTTTTTTTTTTTAGTAGAGACGGTGTTTCACTGTGTTAGCCAGGATGGTCTTGATCTCCTGACCTTGTGATCCATCCGCCTCGGCCTCCCAAAGTGCTGAGATTACAGGCGTGAGCCACTGCGCCCGGCCTCTTTTTCAACCATAATTCTATTGTAGCCAACATACAGAATTCCACGCACCTGCCTGTGTCAGACCCTGCAGCTCTGCCGATGCCTGCAGGGCCTCCACGCCCACCAGTTGTGTTGCCCTAGCAGATGGTTCCCGGGGCTCACAAACTGAGTATCGAGAAACGAGCTTGAGAAACGTGCTGGTGGCCGTGTCGGCCTCACTGGGCTGCGGTCTCCAGAATTCACAGGAAAGCTCCCTGGCAGTGGCTTTTCCTCAGGGCTGAAAGGTCAGCCCCGTGAGACAGACTCCCTTACCCGGCTGCTCACTCCCCTCTGCACCCTTCCACTTCCATTCACTGCCCTTTTGCTGCTGGGAAACAACTCGGTCTAACCCTAACAAGCTTTCTTTGTTGTTGTTTGCTTTGGTTTTGAGACGGGGTCTTGCTGTGTCACCCAGGCTGGAGTGCAGTGGCACAGTCACGGCTCCCTGCAGCCTCAGCCTCCCAGGTTCAAAAGACCCTCCTGAGTGGCTGGTGTGCACCACCGCGCCCTGCTGCAACAGGGTTTCTCTTTCTAGGAGAACTATAGTTTTACATATAAAAGCAAAACTGGACTATAGAGATGCCCAGACTGCTATATCCTCAAAATTAACAGAAAATCCACATTTTAAATATTTCACCAACTTCTTTATTGTCTCTATGGTTGCTTGAAGCCTATGGGATTTAGTAACTCGAAATGCAAAAGAAAAAAGAAAGAAACCAAGGCAGCCAGCCAAACTGAGAAAGCCCAGACACACGTTCCCTCGCGGCTGCTACAGCACCGCCGGGGCCATGCGCACCACCTCACCCGGGCCACGGCTCCACGTCCGCTCAGCTTTCCCGCCATCATCTGAGCACAGCCCGCACACACTCAATGCTGGAGACCGGCAACATTCCTGTCACCCTTGTCCTGCGCTCCACCACCCCTCACCCACCTATGCCACCTATCCTGCCCCCCACCGCCCCTCACCCAGCTACGCCACCTGTCCTGCCCCCCACCACCCCTCACCCACCTACGCCACCTGTCCTGCCCCCCACCACCCCTCACCCACCTACGCCACCTGTCCTGCCCCCCACCACCCCTCACCTGCCCTCCGCACCCTCTGCCTGCCTACTGGAAACCACTTCATTGCCCTCTCCAAAGGTAGCTCTGCACACAGAGCAGTCACACACGCTAGGCCCTGGTTGCATCAGAAAGACACTGGCTCTTTCTGACCACAGGGTCTCTCTTCGACCCTGGCCAGCTCCTTCCTCTCCCTCTCTCCCTGTGCCAACCCTTCTCTGAATTCTGCCAGTGCAGGACCTCAGCCTGACCTGGACTCCCCGCTACAGCATTACCCAAGCTTGTTCTCCTGTGTCCCCAGCACAGCGCCCGGCACATGGCAGAGTGGTTTGTCAACATCTGAGGCAGCATCTTTTCAGTTGTAGATGTTTGCCCTCACCCTCTGATTTGAGACTGCGTGGAAGGCTTGCACTCCACCAGCGCCCACCCCAGCTGAGGCCTTCCTTAAATACAGGTCCACTGCCGGGTGATGGGAGGCGCCATCCAACAAGCTTATTATATCTTCATAGCTGAGACTCCATCTCAAAAAAATAATAATAATACCCAAGACAAACCACTAGATATTGCTGCCTGCCCTCCAGTCTGACATGCATGTCCACTCCCAAGACTTGAGTGCAAAACACAGGGCCTCTGCCGCCCCGGGAGGCTCTGCCCGCGCACACAGTGGGAGCGGGCCTCTGTGCACAGCTGCTGAGGGACTTTCCAGGGCCCTGGCTCTGCATTTCCAGCTGAAAGGCCAGCCAAAGCTTCCTGTTAACCGTCCACACATGGCACATGTGCGGTCCGTGGGCACCGCATCCCTCATCACTGCATCCCCCCATCACCGCGTCCCCCCATCACCGCATCCCCCCATCACCACTGGGAAGCCTCAGTGCACCGTGTCCTCCAGCAGGGAGGCACCCCCACCCGCCTCCAGGGGCAGCAGCATGTGCCTGGCCTGCGGGCAGAGCGTCGTGCCCGGTTGTTGAGGAAAGCTGAGTAACATCTGCTCCTCTGCCCCAGGCCTACAGATTCTTGGAGGAGATGCGGCGGCGGCTTCCCTTGGCCAACATGTCCTACTATGTGAGCCCGCGGGCCGTGGATGCCGTGCACCAGGGGCTGGGTCTCCCGCTGCCACGCACAGTGCCCGAGCGGGTCTGCCACAACAGCATGGAGGACCCCAGGGAGCCGGACGAGGAGGTGGTGGAAGAGGCAGACGACGACCCCTGACGGGCCTGGGCCCCAGGACCAGCGTGCTGCTGCAGGAAGGCATCTTCTGGAATTTTCCAGTCAGCTGCAGCAAAGCCAGGTTTTTTACTGGGAAAAAACGTCTGTGATGGAATACGCACCAGAGCTGGGCGGGAACGCAGCGGCCCGGGCCGGCAGAGGCGGTGCTCCATCTGCACCTTGCTGCCTCTGGGTGCCCGGCAGCTCCACATTTGTAGATTCGCTCCTTTAAAGGGAGTCGGGTTCACCCTTCCATCATATTCTCCCAACTACACACTGTAAAGCCTGAGAAACTTGTAGAACCTCGGTTAGGAAGCTGCAGCTGGAGGGCTGGGGCACGCCCCACACATCACATCCCCCCCCCACACTCCTGCAAGACCCACGGCTCCTGAGCTCCTGAGCTGGGACACCAGGGCCCTGGTGGCTGCACCCCCCGCTAGGCTCTGCCCACCGGCCACCAACACTCCTGCAATTCCAATAAAGTAGTTTATTTTCTGGGAGCCCGTGTCCTGTCCACCCCACAAGCCCATCCAGGAGCCACACGCCCTGCCTGGGCCATGAGCACGATTCTCCTGGTGACACGGCACTCAGCCCGAGGGACCTGGGACAAGAGCTGCTCTGTCCTGCTTGGTGGCGCTCACAGGAGTGCCTTGGGGGCTCTGAGCAGCAGGTACACCGTCCTCCCCTCCTGCCAGCCTGGTTCTGCCCTCACTGGAGGAGTCAGCCCCACCAGCAGCGCCCACGGCCCTGGCCACAGCCCCACGTCCAGGCTGCCATGTCCCGGCGGGCAGTGCCCAGGCCCAGTGTATTTTTAGCAGACTTGCTGCACTATAAATAGCGGCAGGCCGGGCCTTCCTGCATCTGCACTCTCCGTACCGGATGCTGCCGCCGACCTGACCTCGCTACAAAGCCTGGCTCTGCTGCTCCAGGTCGCTGCTCGGCCACCTTCCTTGCTGCCGGCGGGGGTGGTCCTGGGGAGGCCTCCGGGACTAGGGAGATGCGGGTGGGAGAAGCCTGTTCTTGAGTCTCTGCAGAAGCCACAGGGCCCTCAGTGCCAGCGTCCTGCAGTCCTCATCGGGGTCTTTCTCAGCCACGTCTGCCAGAGAGGAACAAGCAAAGCTGAGGCAGCATGGAGGGCGCATTCTCCCTCCTTCTGTCTTCAGTTTGCCTGAACCAGTCCCGCCGGGCCTGACTCCATGAAAGGGGGCTTGGGTCTGCAGTGAGCCCGGACCCTCCCCAAGGCCATGTCCTGCGTGCCACAGGCTCTGTGCAGGCAGCACTGTACATGGAGGGCTGCCCTGAGCTGTGGGACAGGCAGACATGGGAAGGGGGTCTGGGGTGGGGCACACAGCCCGGGAACACCCGAACACCACAGGGCCTGCTCCGTGCTGGACAGCAGACGTGGGCTGCGGTCAGAAGTGGAAGGCCCTAGGAATCCGGGTGCTGGGCATCAGGAGGTGCCACCCGCCTGCGGGGAGGCCTCTGGGGTGTCTGGGACTGCACACTGCCCCCTCCAGGTCGGAGCCAGAGTTCTTGGCTGCCTGCAGTGCTGGGACCCTCATCAAGGTCTCCTGCAGCCTGGAGCCCTGGTGAGCCTTGAGGGGCTCTGCTGGCCACAACAACTCCCCAGACTGGGCTAGAATCACAGGGTGAGGAAGCACTTGTAGACCCTTGGGAGAGGTGCCTGCGAAAGGAGAATACCCTGCCAGGACCCCACCAGCCTTGAGTGGAACGGGGGCGGCCAAGGGACAGAGCCCCCCTGCTCCTCCTGGTGCTTCAGGTCCCCAAGGCCCCCAGACAATGACGTGGCAGGCACCAAGTCTCTGGGGAAGGAGGCAGGGAATGTGCTCGCCCACCCAGCCCCGTCAGTGGCTCCACTGGCCAAGGGGGAACCTCTCCTCCTCCAGGCAGGGCGAGTGGGCGAGAGCACTCTGAGGGGCTGTGCAGCAGCTGCAAGGAACCGGTGTCTGGGGCACCGTACCCCCCTTGAAAGAAGCAAAGCCCTGCACAGACTCCCTGCACTTTGGGCCCAGGACCCTCCAGCTGCTCCGTGGGAAGACATTCATGGCCACCCTGCGCACAGGGCCTGGGAGGGGACAGGGCAGAGCTGGGCCCGCCCTTCCCGTGTCCATCGATCCCGTGCTCTGCTCCTGGCCCATCCCTGGGGACTCATCAGCTCCATTCCCGTGGGAAACACCCGTCCACACCCAGCAGGCTGGCACTGCGCCCGGGTGGGCAGAGGGGAGATGGCCGGGGCCGCAGAGGCACAGCCCAGCCCCACGGGAAAGGTGACCTCACCACAGGCATCCCCCAGCGTCCCCCAGCACAGAGGCCTGAGCGCACGTGCCTGGGAAGGACCCGCATCACCCAGGACCCTCCTGACAAACACGGGAAACTGAGGCTGGTTCAGGGGCTGGGCTGCAAACCCACCCCAAGCGCCCCACAAACCAGTCACTGGACCACAAGGGCAAGCAAACAACAAAAGGTGCCGAGACTGCACCAGCCGGAGGAGCCCAGGGAGGCGGGCGGGCGGGGACTCAGAGGGGCCCAGGGAGGCGGGCGGGCGGGGACTCAGAGGGGCCCAGGGAGGCGGGCGGGCGGGGACTCAGAGGGGCCCAGGGAGGCGGGCAGGCGGGGACTCAGGGGCCCAGGGAGGCGGGCGGGTGGGGGCTCAGAGGAGCCCCAGCAGGGTCCAGGATCAGGCCAGTGCTGGGGTGGCTGCACCTCCAGCCTGCACACTCTGCCTGTGTGGGTCCCAAGGGGTCATGGCGGCCTGTCCTTAGGCCCAGCTCAAGTACCGAAAGGCCAAAGGTCACAACGTTCACAACTGACTTTTACAAGGTCCAAGCGCAGTGGCTCATGCCTGTAATCCCAGTACTTTGGGAGGCCAAGGAGGACTGCTTGAGCTCAGGAGTTTCAGATGAGCCCAGGCAACACAGCAAGACTCCATCTCTACAAAAATTATTTTAAAAGCTGGCAGGCTGTGGTGGTGTGCACCTGTGGCCCCAGCTACTCAGGAGGCTGAGGTGGGAGGATCACTTGAGTCCAGGAGCTCAAGGCTGCAGTGAGCCAAGATCGTGCCACTGCACTCCAACCTGAACAGCAGAGCAAGACCCCGTCTCAAAAAACTAAATAAACATTTTTAAAATAATCAGAACACACAAGGGGGGAGCCAAGTGGCAAAACGTTCCCCAGGTGAGCCTGAGGGAGGGGCTCTGGGCTTGCAGGGCTGTGCTGGCGGCTTCTGGATGTGACCTTTCTCAGAAGGAAGCCCATTTGTGGAGGAAGGTGTCTTCCCTCGTCTCCCCTGCAGGATTCCACAGCGGCCACAACAGGAACCAGGCACTGGATTCCCCACACGGGGACCACCACGTGCCTCTGGATGTCTGCGAGAGGGACGCGCCCCCCAGATGAGAGGCCCGGCTCCCAGCCTGCAGGAGCTGCGCCCCACACAGAGCCTGGGCCGACACTTACCCGCCAGCCAGGACTGGGCTTCCAGCAGCTCGTCCAGCAGGTCCTCCAGCAGGCGCGCGGCAGGCACGCTGAGCAGGACGGAGGAGACAGCCGACAGCAGCCCCTGGCGCACATAGCTGCCGGCAGAAAGGTGGAGGCTGAAACCGGCAGGGACCACGTCCCAGGCCAGGGAGACCTCCCGCTCCCCCCGGTGCGGTGGACCACCCACGCTGCGGCCCTGTCTGGCACATTTTCTAGTTGGGAAGTACCAGGTCAGGCTGCCTGTCACCTCGAGGCTCCACGGGGCCCCCACGATGAGACCCTTGTGTCTACGTGCACCCCTGGCCTGGCCCAGCCCCACAGGCCACTCACACGTCGACGTGGAAGCGAAGGGCCCACACGAATTCCAGCAGGGCCTTGCCCATGGCCACAGCCACCTGGACACCAGCAGAGAGACAGTCAGCAGGGTCCCCATGCCATCCCCACATCCCAACACCATGGGCAGCATCTGCTGCTGGGCAGCAGGGACAGGGCCTGCCTGACAGCCGAGGGGATGCTCCCGCTGCCTAGGGCCCACACAGGCAGGCCCTCCCTTGGACACCCATCCCCGGGCGCAGGTGAGGCTGAGGAGCGCTCCTGATCGACAGGCAGCGCAGGCCAGTGCCCCGCGACCTCTCCCGGCTCACCGTGGTGTTAACAGCCAGGTACATCAGGGCCCCTAACGTGTGTGTCAGCCTTCCGAGAACCAGCTGGTCATCTCCCAAGAGGTCGAAGGTCACCACAGGCCTAGAGCACAGGATGGAGCCCAAGGTGCAGGGGCGCCTCAGGGCCAGGTCCCCAACATCCTGGGCCACCGCGGGAGACCGAGGGAGCCCCACACAGCCCCTCCTCCTGCGCCCACCACCTTGCCTGCACTGAGACCGTAGGACCGTTCCCGGGTGCCCACTCCCCCTGCAGGGCTGTCTGGCACAAGCCCACCTGGGCCAGGAGTTCCCAACGCCGAGGCCCCCACCCCTGCTGCACCATGATTCAAGCCCCACACTTCTCTGCCATCCCGAGAGCCTCACGCCCTGAACCTGGGGCGAGAGCAGCATCGGCTGAGGCAGGAGGCGGCGAGGAGGGCTCAGTGGGTGATGGCGTCAGGCAGGTGTGGGCAGCACTGCTGGCCATGCCGCAAGCCCAGCATCGGAGCAGACACCTGGCACCTCACAGCAAAGCTCAACCACAGAAGAACTTTGCAGAACGCTCCCTGCCACTTAACACAGGCTTACAAAAAGCCACAGCAAAGCCACAACCCTGTTCACACCCAAGCCCACTCAGACCCCAGCCTGGAAACCTCTTGGCCACAGGGGTACATCCAGGGTCCCCGTCCCCCACGTCCACAGGCCCACAGAAAACCCACTCACCTGTCAAAGTGCTGAAGGAGGGGGAAGAAGAAGTGGCCGGCCACGGAGCTGAATCTGCTGGGGCCACCTGCTGGGCCCTGCCTCGGGCCACCCTGCCAGACACACATGGTGCTCACGGAGGCGCAGGCCTGGGCAGCGGGCACAGCACCCCTACCCCGAGAGGATCCCACAAAGCAGCGTGGACCCCAGCCTCTCCTTGCCTCCCTGGGCCACTCCTGCGGCCCCGCCCAGCTCCCAGGGCCCGCGGGGTTGGTGACGGGACTCAGGCAGCAGACCAAGCCTTCCCGACCTTGCAGGCAGGACATTCAGGGCTGGAGGAGCATCATGGCAGGGCCGCCCTGGGCACTGCAGGATGCCTCCCTGGTCTCCAACCCACCCCCAGCGACAACCAAAAACATCTCCAGATGCTCTGAGGACAGAGCACCACCAGGGCACCTGTCTCTTAGCATGTCCCCAAGCCCAGTCTGGGTCCCCTACAGCCAGGTCCAGTTCCTCGGCGCGAACCATGGACCTGCCTTTCAGGAATCCCGGCACAGGCACCATGCCCTGCGAATGCAGCCACCCCTCGCTGTAGACAGTGCCTGGAGGTGTCTGACCGCCCTTCCCGCCCACCCACGCTCCCCATGCCCCTGAGCTGACCAGACGCCCACTCACCTTGGAGAGCTGCCGGGTCTTGCTTCTGATTCGCTCCTCCACCACCACCCGCCAGTCGGATGTCACGGCGCCGCCAGGTTGAGGGGCGGCTGCCGCTGGCAGGCACTGGGTGTTGGGACTCGGGGAGCCAGGCTGGGGAGCCCTCCCGAGGCACCCAGGCCTAGACAGCTCCTGGGCAGCCAGAGTCAGCACCTGGAGGGAGACAGGCCCAAGGCAGTCGCCACTGCTCCAGGGAAGAACATTTCCCTAGAGTCATCAGCCAAAGCCTCAGACACAGGCCCAGGGGCCCTCGCCGCCTGGGGGAAAGTGTGTTCTGGGAATAAGGAGAAAAGTCAGTTCCCCATATCTGACACTTCCCCATATCTGATAGCGACCGCGTCTTGGTAGGCGGGAAAGTGGGGAAGGTGGGCTCTGTGCTCCAGGAAATGAGAACATGCCCAAGGCCCAGCGCAGCCTCATCCTAAAGCCATGCAGTCCCGCCATGCCACAGCCGCATGCCCTTCTCCCAGGAGCTCGGCCTCACAGCAAAATCAACGCTGCAGTGGCACATGCCACGGGTGGGTGGACCTCAGAACACGGCGGCGGAGGAGGCACCAAAGACCAGTGTGCGCCTCCATCTCTAGGACACCTTCTCAACAGGCCAGTGCCAGACCGGAGGCTCCCAGGCCGCGGGATCGGGGCGACTGCTGACAGGGACGGGGTTCCCTCCGGGGTGATGAGGACGCTCTGGGACTAGACAGAGGCGGCGGCTGTGTGACACTGCGGATGTTCTGGATGCCGCCCAAGTGTGCACTTTAAAACCGGTTCCGGTGAGTTCTTTCTCATGTTCTCAGTCTTTTTCGCTTTATCGTGGTAAAATATATACAATATTTACCACGTGAACTCCTCCCCTCCCTTTTTCTTTTTTTTTTTTTTGAGATGGAGTCTCCCTCCATCGCCCAGGCTGGAGTGCAGTGGTGCAATCTCGACTCACCAGAACCTCCGCCTCCCGGGTTCACGCCATTCTCCTGCCTCAGCCTCCCTAGTAGCTGGGACTACTGGTGCCCGCCACCATGCCCAGATAATTTTTTTGTACTTTTAGTAGAGATGGGGTTTCATCATGTTAGCCAGGCTGGTCTCAATCTCTTGACCTCGTGATCCATCTGCCTCAGCCTCCCAAAATGTTGGGATTACAGGTGTGAGCCACCGTGACCGGCCTCCCGCCTCTTTTTTTTTTTTTTTTTTTTGAAATGGAGTCTCGCTGACGCCCAGGCTGGTGTGCAGTGGCACGATCTTGACTCACCAGAACCTCCGGCGCCCAGCTTCAAGCGATCCTCCTGCCTCAGCCTCCCAAGTAGATGGGACTACAGGCGTGTGCCACCACACCCAGCTAATTTTTTGTATTTTTAGTAGAGACGGGGTTTCACCATGTTGGCGAGGCTGGTCTTGAACTCCTGACCTCAAGATCCGCCCGGCTCAGCCTTCCAAAGTGCTGGGATTACAGGCGTGAGCCACTGTGGCCGGCCTACCTTTTTTTTTTTTTTTTTTTTTAACAGACAGAGTCTTGCCCTATTGCCCAGGCTATAGGGCAGTGCTGCCATCACGGCTCACTATAGCCTTGACCTTTGGGATCAAGCCAAACTCCCGCTTCAGCCTCAAGAGTAGCAGGGACCACAGGCGCCACCACGCCCAGCTAGTTTTCTTTTGGTGGAGATGACAGGGTCTTGCTGTGTTGACCTCAAACTCCTGCGTTTGATCAGTCCTCCCACCTTGGTCTCCCAAAGCACTGGGACGACAGGTGTGAGCTGCCACGCCCAGCCCGCTGTCCCCATCTTTAACTGTACAGTTCCATGGCATTAGTAAGCACATTCACGATGGGCAACCATCAGCTCCATGCGCGCCAGAACTCTTCCGCCCTCCCAGGCTGAAACTCTGTTCCCGTGAAACGCTCACTCCACAAACCCTCCCCGAGCCCTGGGAGCCCCGTCCGCTCTCCGTGAACCTGGCTCCTCCGGATGGCTCACGACGACGTGCAGGCCCTGGGGCTGCTTTAACTCGAGGTTCACCGTGTGGCAGAGCGTCTCAGAGTCAAATTACCTTTGAGACAGAGTCTCCCTCTATCATCCACACTGGAGTGCAGCAGTGCAAACACAGCTCGCTGCAGCCTCCACCTCCTGGGTTCAAGGGATCTCCCACCCCAGCCTCCTGAGTAACTGGGACCTCAGTCACCCGCCACCACACTCGGCTGACGGAGACTGGGGTCTCATTATGTTGCCCTAGCTGGTCTCGAACTCCTGGGCTCAAGTGATCCTCCCGCCTCAGCCTTCCAGTGCTGGGATTTGAATTTTTTTTTTCATTGCTGAATAATGTTCCCTCACCTGCATAGCACACATTTTATCCTAAAGTGGTGAATTTTATGGCATGTGAGTTATATCAGTAAAGCTGTTATTTAAAAAAAAAAAAAATGCTCTGCCACAGGAGCCCTAACTCCCCCACTGCTGAGTCCTGCCCGGTCACACACTCACGAAGGCAGTGGACAGGCCTACACGAGCCCCACGGGCCCAGCAACAAGGAGACCCAGGTTTTGGCACCCCACCTTAGGGCAACTTGGGCCGGACCAGCGGGACTGAGGCCCAGGAGGCACTTACGTCCAGGATGTCCATGCGCTGCCGGAGGCTGTAGTTGAGGGCATAGAACTGCGAGGTCAGATAGTCAGCCACCTGAGGGCACAGGGGAGAGGCTGCTGTGGTCTGGGACCTGAGGTCTGCCCGGGGCGACCTCCAGGCACCTCATAGCCAGCTCCAGCATAGGACCGAGCCTCAGGCACTGCAGCTCCCAGCGCTTCCCGCTGCGCCTGCACTGGCCAGGGCCACGGGTGCGGGGACTCACCCGGGCTGGGTCTGTGACCGTGACAGCCACCAGGGCTCTCTGGCGCAGCCCTGCAAATCCCACCACACAGGTCTTCTCCTCCAGATGCAGAAGCACCTTGGCCAGCTCCACGCTCACCTGCACACAGAGGTTAGGGCTGGAAAACGTGCCGGACCCAGCCACCTGCCCTGAGGCCTCACCGAGACTCACAGGGCCTGAGCTACCCACCCAGGCAGAGGCCCCAGGCCGTAGCCGTAGCCCTGCTGGGAGAGGCAGCAGCCCTGAGTCACACACGGGAGCCAGATGTCACCCTCAGTGGCCAGAACACAGACGGCATTGGGGGAGCTACCATCTTGGGCCTCCCCACCCACTCCCGCCCCCACTCACCTCCCGAGTGGCTGTGGGGCTCCTGTAGACCAGGCCCTCAAGGGCCCGCAGGGCCGCCTCCCAGCGCTCTACGTCCTCAGATGTGGTCAGGGCTGCACAGAACCCAGACAGGCCTCGGTCAGCCTCAGCCCTGACCCTGATCCTGAGCCCATGAGAGCCAGCGGCACGGTCAGCACCCTGGGCCCGGGGCTTCCTGGTGGCCCCTTGAGGCAGAACCAGGCTGTGAGTGAGACCCATGCCCAGCCCAGCAAGGCCCTCCAGGGGCCCGTGCCCACCTTCCACGCAGTCCCGGACATAGGCAGGAGCCTTGCTGCTCTTCAGCTCTCTGTCCCCTGACATGTCATAGGGCACAAACTCATCATCGCTGGGGGAGGGCAGAACAGACACAAACAGCCCACGGCCTGTGAGAGGAAGTGCCCAACGGCAGAGCCGACCCCTCACTCCACCCCAACATGTGGAGCTCACGCCTCGGCCCCTGCACCTGCAGCAGAGCTGGGAGCTGGGAGCCCTCCCACGAGGACAAAAGAGAACAAGGACGGAGCAGGCAGGGAGCCCCCACGGGGCGCAGGTTGGAGTGGGAGGGGTTTGCCTCCCGGCCTCCTGCACGCTACCCACTGGGGTGGCAGAGCCCCTACCTGTCCAGCTCTGAGTCAGAGCCTGCCAGCTGTGCTTGGGGGACGCCGCCATCCACCATCTCTGTGGGGGTCTCTGCAGGGGGCTCTGCCGTGGCTGGAGCGAGGGAGGTGCTTTAAGGAAACAAGGAACAAATCATTTAGAGTCTTCTCAAGCCTCTGCTCTCAGGACTCACAGGACCAAAAGAAAGGCCTTCACCCGCTCCTATCCCGGCAGTGGAATCCACAGCAACAGTGGTGGGGTCCCAGGGGTGCAGAGACCCTCACCCCGCCTCCGAGGCGCCGTCACCCGCAGGCTGGAGGGAGGCCAAGGCCAGCAGCTCGAGGCTCAGTTCATCCTCTTCGTACTACAGCAGGGGAGCAGGCTCAGTGGCATCCGCCAGGCTGCAGTGCTCCTCCCCGAGACAGGGCCCCTCCCCGAGCGGGAGCCCCTCCCCGAGACAGGGCCCCTCCCCGAGTGGGAGCCACTCCCCACTGCGGCCCCCCTCACAGCCCGGTCTCATTCAGTGGCTGGGCCCTGGATAACCAGGTGTCTTTTTAAAAGCAACTTTCTAAGGTTCCACCTCAGGCCAACGGTAGCACTGGGTGTGCTCAAAGCTGGGGGCCATGGTCCCTCCCGAAGGAGCTGGGCCTCCCACCAGGCCAATGCCCCAAAGAGATCCCAGGGTCTCAGCAGATGAGAGGACAGGCCGTCACCACCATAGCCTGAAGGCAGACAGGGCTCCTCCACGGCCAGGCAGCCGCCCACACCAGATGGCAGGCAGCAGAGGCTGACACCCGCGCCCATCGACCCACAGCGACCTGACTGCCCTGCAGCCCAGGCCAGACGAACCGCAGTGCGTGGCTCCCTTAACTCCAGCCTCCCCCAGATCCCCATCTGAAGAGAGTCTGTGAAGGTGTGCAGGCAGCCCCATGGGGGCCCTGTGCTCACCGGACCCTGTGTGGCCCCAGGAGCTCAGGGCTGAGAGCCTGCCGCAGCTTCCAGCCTCAGCCCTGCGAGAAGCCAACACGGACGTCCCCCAGGTCTGGACCCTGGGCAGAGGCAGTGACCCTGGGGCTGGAGAGGCAGCCACTCGGAGACCCGGGCCAGCCACACAGGGACGTGGAGGGGACGGCCCACTCACCTGGAATTTTAGGGGAGGCCCCTCGGGGTGGATCCGGGCACTAACGACCTCGGCCACGACCATGCCCAGGCAGCGCACGGGGGGCAGGCTGCTGTCCAGGCGGCACTTCACACCCGCCATCATGCTGGCCAGCAGTTCTGCAAGCACCGGACAGGCCCCCTGAGCATCTCGGGGTGCCCAGGGCCAGGGGAGCCCGAACTACCCGCTCACCATCCCGGCTGTCCCGCAGCTCCGGCTCCCTGAGGTGCGCCAGGCAGACGAGGACGGCCTTGCTGACATGGCACTGCTGCGGCAGGGGAGTGTGGCGGATGGCACTGCTGCTGCCCCACGTCTCCAACAGCTCCTTCAGCACCTGGCAGGTGGCATGGCCCAGGACTGGGTGGGGCTGGGGGCCAGGCTGTCCCCGCCAGGCCCACAGCCACTCTGAGGGAGCTCCGGCCCCAGCCCAGCCAGCCTCACCCTGCCTGCCCCCAAGGTGGGCCCCGCACAGCTCTTCCCCCAGGGCCTCGAGGGGACGGAGAGCCAAGAGGCTCGTACCTGCAGCAGGAGTGGGCGCCGCTGGCTGTCCATGGCCAGATAGCCCAGCAGGCTCTGCAGCATGGGCGTCTGCAACAAAAGCACATGCCTGTCCACCGGGACGAGGCCGCCGCCTGGCCAGCCTGGGGCTCCCGAGGCCAAGAGCCGTGCCAGGACCAGGACCGGACAGAGGGCAGCAGACGGACAAGAAGCACAGGGGTGGCCACTGCCTCCTGGAATGCGGGACCCTCCCCTCCCGCAGAAGCTGCCCCCTGGGCTCAAGTGACCCACCTGCCTCTATTCCTTCAAACTGAATGTGATAAAACGGTCCCATATAAAAACGTGGGATGCAGCTGCTGCCGTGCTGGGGTGGGAACTCGCCATCTTAAGTTCTCTTGTGAACGGGCCCTGGCTCACCCACTCCGGGCTCAGGCCATGGGGACGGGAGTCACAAGTCTGGGAAGTGCACGACCTCCTCTGTGTCCTGACCTATCCCCACCCACCCCACCCCCTCAAGCCCCGGCACAGAACGCAGCTGGGGCGGGTGGCTTCTCGGGAGTCTAGAGAATTAAGACACATGAGAAGCCTCACTCAGCGCCTGTCACAGCAGGGTCTGTCATCGGGGCAAGGAGGCACCCACGGCCTCGCCAACTCCTGCCGGCCACCGCCCAATCACGGGCAGGGTCTCCCAGGCAGCAGACACCTGCTCCGACCCCATGTTTTGCAGCGATTCTTGCTGTGCTGGGGCAGCCAGCAGCCTGCACCCTCCGTGGTGTCCTCACCGTGAGCCGGGACTGTAAGAACAGAAGCTTCCGGGTCATCACAAACTGGGCCTTCTTGTTCTTCACCACCAGGTTCCCCAGCAGTCGTGACAGGACCTCAGGCCTGCAAGACAGAGTCGGGGGACCAGAGATGCAAGCCAGCCTGGAGGCAGGAAGGAGTGAGAGAGCACGAACTCCGATGCCCACAGACGCCGGCCTGATTCCGGGCCTGCCAATTTCTAGCCGTGAGCCTCCGGTTCCATTCTCCGACTGCCTGAGCTGGGCCTTCATCCTCCCTTCTCCGAGGCATAAATGCGACAACCCAGACAGCACCTGCGCCCCAGCCCGGGAGGAGGCGGGTCTGCGCCCCACGGCCCCCTTCCCTGCGCCCCAGCCCGGGCGGAGGCGGGTCCGCACCCCACGGCCCGCTTCCTGGCTGACCCAGCCCAAAGTCAGTGCCTCATGTGGGGCCGGGGAAGAACCTTTTCTGTAAAGAGCCGGAGCCTACGTGTTCCAGGTTTAGAGACCACACAGCCGTGTCACAGCCACTCCACGCTGCCACTATAGCCAAAAGCAGCCAAATATGTAAACGGACGAACGTGACTGGTGCCAAAAATACTTTATTTACAAAAACACGCAGCGGGCCACATTTTGTGCAAGTCGCCTGTAGACCCCCGGTCTAGACTGAGAGAGTCCTCCCAGTGAGAGGTTACGGGTCTCCAGAAAGAGCCCGAGTCTCTCCAGCTAGTGTGGAAACAGATATGGCTGGATTTCTCCCTCACTCATCACTTACAATTCCACACAAAAACGTAACAGTTAAAAAAACATTTGGAGGCCGGGCGCGGTGGCTCAAGCCTGTAATCCCAGCACTTTGGGAGGCCGAGATGGGCGGATCACGAGGTCAGGAGATCGAGACCATCCTGGCGAACACGGTGAAACCCCGTCTCTACTAAAACAATACAAAAAAACTAGCCGGGCGAAGTGGTGGGCGCCTGTAGTCCCAGCTACTCGGGAGGCTGAGGCAGGAGAATGGCGTAAACCCAGGAGGCGGAGCTTGCCGTGAGCTGAGATCGCGCCCCTGCACTCCAGCCTGGGCGACAGAGCGAGACTCCGTCTCAAAAAAAAAAAAAAAAAAAACCTTTGGAGGCCAAGGCAGGAGGATCACTTAAGGCCAGGAGTTTGAGACCAGCCTGGGCAACAAAGTGAGCCTGTCACTACAAAAAATTTAAAAATCAGCTGGGTGTGAGCGCACACACCTATGGTCCTGCTACTCGGGAAGCTGAGGTGGGAAGATCGCTGGAGCCCAGGCGGTCAAGGCTGCAGTGAGCTATGATCATACCACGGCAGCCTGGGAGACAGAGCAAGACCCTGTCTCTGAAAACAATCCCCCCCAACAACAACAACAACAAAACTGTAAAACAGACTGTGATTATATGATTATATAGTTCACAGAGAAAAGAATACAAATGCCTTAAACATGCACGCCCTCACCCAGAATCAAGAGTGCAAAGTCAGCCGAATGCAGGGGCTCACACCTGTAATCCCAACACTTTAGGAAGCCAAGGTGGGTGGATTGCTTGAGGCCAGGAGTTCAAGACCAGCCTGGCCAACATGGTGAAACCCCGTCTGTACTAAAAATACAAAAATTGGCCGGGTGTGGTGGCGGGTGCCTGTAGTCAGTCCTAACTACTCAGGAGGCTGAGGCAGAAGAATTACTTGAGCCCAGGAGGTGGAGGTTGCAGTGAGCCGAGATCGTGCCACTGCACTCCAGACTGGGCGACAAAGCCAGACTCCACCAAAAAAAAAAAAAAAAGGCCAGGTGCAGTGGCTCACGCCTGTAATCCCAGCACTTTGGGAGGCCGAGGCAGGTGGATCACCAGGTCAGATCGAAACCATCCTGGCTAACATGGTGAAACCCTGTTTCTACTAAAAACACAAAAAATTAGCCAGCTATGGTGGCAGGCTCCTGTAGTCCCAGCTACTCGGGAGGCTGAGGCAGAAGAATGGCGTGAACTCAGGCGGAGCTTGCAGTGAGCCGATATCGCACCACTGCACTCCAGCCTGGGCGTGACAGCGAGACTCTGTCTCAAAAAAAAAAAAAAAGGCCGGGTGCGGTGGCTCAAGCCTGTAATCCCAGCACTTTGGGAAGCCGAGACGGGCGGATCACGAGGTCAGGAGATCGAGACCATCCTGGCTAACACGGTGAAACCCCGTCTCTACTAAAAAAAAATACAAAAAATTAGCTGGGCGAGGTGGTGGGCACCTGTAGTCCCAGCTGCTCAGGAGGCTGAGGCAGGAGAATGACGTAAAAAACCTGGGAGGCGGAGCTTGCAGTGAGCTGAGATCCAGTCACTGCACTCCAGCCTGGGCGACGGAGCGAGACTCCGTCTCAAAAAAAAAAAAAAGAAGAGGAAACACTTTGGGCGAAGACAGGCGCGTCCTCGTACACACTGGGGGCAGGGAGGCGTCTGAAGCAGGCGAGCTGGCAAGGTTTGTGGGGGGTTAAATGGCTGGCAGTCCTGCTTCCAGAAATGCAACCTTGATTTTCCTGCACAAAGACGTGGGGAAGTGAGTCACCGCCCGTTACCATGTCAGAGCCTGGAGGTGGCGCACGTGTGTGCAACGGGGGACCACAGGCGCAGGACAGGGTGGGCGCCCCAAGGTCCAGGCGCCTTTAGGCCTGTGGCTAAACAGCTGGGCTGTTCACAGCATCGACGCTATTTCATAAGAGACAGGGACTCTCTGATGCAGAGGCCACCATCCACACGTGCAGGAACTGAGAGGACACCACCCACACCCTGTGGCTCCCACATGGGGGTGCCAGCCACAGCACGGCGCCCAGGAGAAGCAGCGTGAAGGAATGGCAGCCTCTCGGGGTCCAGACCCCCAGAAGCCAGCGCAGCGGGAGGAAAGCCCAGCTGCTTACCCTGGCACAGCCTCCACCAGCCCGGTCAGCACCGCCTCCAAGGCCCGGTCCGGAACTTGCTCCACCAGGCGCCAGCAGACGCGCTGGTGCAGGTAGCTGCCCTGGGTGAGCGCTGCCAGCCGGGGCACCAGCACGCCCAGCATCTCCTCTGAGGGGACAGACGGAGGACCTGAGCCTGGGGAGCTGCACCTGTCTTGTGTCTGGGGGCTATGTGGGTCCAGCAAGGACAGCCCCACAGCTCCCCAGTCAGCACAGCCGAGCCCCAGACCCCAGGGGCCCAGGACAGGACCGGGCAAGGAGACCCCGCAGGGGGCCAGGGTCGGGAGGGATTCTCGGCCTTCTGCCGATGGCGGACAGGGAGTGAGGGTCGGGGCAGGGCGGGCAGGAAGGACGGCCCTACTCACGCTGCCTCCCGTGGACGCAGGCTTTCCCGAGGACCTGAGCCACGAAGGACACAGAGGAATCCAGGCCACCTGGGACAGAAAGGGAAGCCTGATGAGGAGGCTGGCGGGAAGGGCACAAAAGAACATCTAGGTGTGGGGGGAGCTGCTCTCGGTCAGGCGGACTCCGACTAACAGCAAAACTCACAACAACGGTCGGCACACGTCAGCCCTCCAGCAAATCCCAACAGGAGTGTGCTGGACGTGACAAGCAAATCACAACTCTTTCAAACCTTCACCCGCCTTAGCCTGCTTCACCGTCACGATGGTCCTAGGAGGCCGGGACGGGCATGACATTGCCAAGGAAGGAGAGGAGGCACCGACAGGGCCCGGCCCAGTTGGGTCAGTCACGCAGGGTAGGCCTGGGCCCTGCGCCGGGCACGAACCTGGAGCAGCACCACCGCTGCGGCCGCCGAGGGAAGGAGTGCACGCCAGGGAGCGTGGGGAACCAGGAGGGCCGGGCCGTACCAGCCCCACGGGAGAGCTGGGGTACGGGGGAGTGGCAGCCACGGAGCTGCGTGGGGACCAGGACAGCCCCAGCTAACCCCGAATGCGTGAAAAAGACGCGTTCCACGTACATCCTGGATGTTCCCAAAGCCTCCTGAACACATCGGCCCACAGAGCAGCAGCTGTGAGCCTGGGCTACGTTCGGAAAGGACAGGAGGGATTGGGAGGCGCTGCAGGAACCCCCAGGGTGAGACGAGGGGGCCTGGGCCACATAGGCCCCATGCAGGGACTGGAGGGGCCCGGCTCCCTCCTGGGCTCTGAAGGGGCGTTGAGCTGCTCCAGGACCCCGGGGTGCCCCTTTCAGAACAAGGTGGGGGCTGCATGTGGGGCAGTGGAGGCCAGACCCAGGTGCTCAACCCGCATCTGAACTGTCGCCTGGAGCTTGGGAAACGCGAGAGAAGGAAGGGGTCGCCCTGCAGGGACAGGCAGACGCTCTGGGTTCTGTGCAGGCCCCCGGCCCAGCCTCCTCGCTAGCGAAATGCACCCTTGCAGCAGCCGCTTTCTGACGCCCCAGGGAAAACAGAGCGAGCATGGGCGCTCACGGGGCCCTGCAGCCCAGCGGCGGGTGACGCCATTCCCACAGCACCCACTCTCCAGGGCACCGCCAGCATCTGCCTCCAGACCGGAGAACCTCGAGATCCCCCACCTTGCCACCGCAGCACAGCTGGGCCCCGGAAACCAGCAGTGACTGCAGAGACAAGAGACGCCCGCGGGGAGGGCAGCGGACTTCAGTCCACAGCGGATGAGCCCTTCCAGTCACTACTGTGTGGGACAGGGCTGTCCCCACCTGCCTGACGACACCACCCAAAGACTCCAAAGTCTCCAGAGGCCGTGAGGCACCAGAGGGTGGCAGGGGACAACGGCCCAAAAAGACGGCTGGCGAGGGGGTCCCCGAGGCAGGGCTTCACCTTGGAGAGAGTCCGCAACCGCTTGCAGCACCCGGACAACCTCCTCGCCGAGCAGGCGGAAGTAGTTCTGGGGGAAGAACTCGGCCAAGTTCTCCTGCTGCAGGCGGTTGCCCAGGTGATCAGGCAGGGCCACCACCTTGCCCAGCAGCGTCTCCCGGAGCAGGGGGAAGCCGGGCTGCATCTGCTGCTGACACTGCACCTCCATCAGCACTGCCAGTCGGCCCTCGCGCAGGAACCTGGCCAGCAGCTGCGCCATCTTCATCAGCCGGAAGCTGGGGCTGAAGACATGGGCATGTTGGGCAGAGCCCCCAAACCCCATCCTGGGGGCCCCCTTCCTGCCACAAGGAACCCGCAGCCCGGATTACACAGGTAGCCCCAACAACATAACCAGCGCGAAGTCCAAAATCACAAGCTGAATGGGAAAATCTGTTAATCCATTCCTAAATATCTGCAATTACTGTGTGGGAGCTCTCAGGGTCCTGAGCAGCTTCCCCAACCTGGAGTCTCACTGGACACCGCTCCCCTGCTGCTGACACGGATAACTCGGGGCTTGCTTTGATCACAGCAACCTCTGAAAACCCAGCTTCTCAAGGTGCAGCATCCTGGCAAGGACTGCAGTGTGATCTGAGGCTGAGCCTGGGAGCCGCCTGGGGCTGGGAGTCCACATAGGACACGTGTCAGTGATGACAGCTGTGCTTCCCTGGAAAACCGGGAACGGCCCCAGCGGACAGGCTGCCTCTGCCACCTGGGATATGAACAGTCCCGCCCCATCCCTCTCTGACACAGCCAGACAAGGAGCAAGCGAAGGACTTTGTGAGACACGGCAGGTACCTCCTGTCACCAAGGAGACAGACACAGACCGCTTCTTCTGTTCAGGGGTTCAGCCATGTGCAGGCTCTCTCTCTAGCCCCTCACAGGAACTAGAGAGGCTCTTGGTCCAGTCCTTTAAACCACTCTCATCACTTCTGAGGCTACTGGCAACCCCAGGATGGGCCCAGGTCACTCACCCCGCAGTGCCCTCGATGGTCTCCATCAGCACCAGGAAGGCTTGATCCGCGGGGCCCTCCAGGAAGAAGCTGGCCCACAGCTCCTCCAGGCGGCCGTCGGGCAGCAGCTCCAGCCAGGCTGGGCTCAGCCTGCTGACAAGACATCTCAGGACAGGCGAGAAGTGGGCCGAGGCAAACTCCTCCTTCTCCCTCGGGAGCGCTGGAGGCTCCATCTCACTGAGATACCGCTTCAGGGACTCCAGGGTGCAGAAGATGCGGCCGCCATCCTCCGAAGATGAGAGGGTCTGAATGGCTTCCCGGACAGCCAGTCGGACCCCTGAGGGTGCTGGCTCCATCCTGCAGGACAGACCTGGGCGTCACGGGAAGGCAACCTGTGGCATGGACACGGGACTCAGCTTGGGGCAGGGAAATAATCCACACACGCTCAGGAAGCCCCTCTCTGAGCGCCCCAGGACCCCACACCCCTCACCCCTGGTCCCACCCAACCCTGTCCCGCCTCCTTCCCCTCCAGTGCCTGACGGTTTCCACCCAGAGTTTGCTCCTCCGCTGGGACCCCCACGCTACTGGCCACTGCAGGGCTTCTCAACCCGGGCCACTGTGCCCGGGACATTCAGTTGTCACAAGCGGGAGTGCCACTGGCGCGACAGGGAGGTGGAGGCCAGGGATGCTGGTGAGTGTTCCCCGGGCACAGGGCAGCCCCACGCGTCCTCGCACCCAAGGCGGGAAACCCGGCCCACGGGAGCTGCCGGCCCTTCTGGCTGCCTGAGCGGTGACGGGTGGCTCCCGTCGCCATTCCTCCGCCCGGTGGAAACCAACAGCTTACGGGGAACACGGGTTCGGGGCTAGAGGACCCGCACTCGGACCCCGCCCCCGACCCGGGCCCGGACCCCGACCGGACTCCTCCCCGACCTGGAACCGACCCAACCAGACCCGGAACCCAACCCAACCCGACCCGACCTCCGACCCCCGACCCCCGACCCCCAACCCGACCTGGACCTGGCTCCCGGGTGACTGCAGCGCGCTCAGGCCCCGCGCGCCACCGATTCGCTGCCGCCGATTCCCCACGGCCGCCACAGCCCCGGACGAAACGCGATCGCGGCCCAGTTGGTTGGCCCTGAGCACGAGTTCCTGGGTCCGGGAGAAGCTGCCGCGGGTTTTTTTGAGCCTCTGGGGCGGGTCCCTGCGGGTCTCGCAGCACGAATCTGCGGAGGACACCGAGCGGGAGGGCGCATCTGCGCCTGCGCTGCGCCGGGGCGGGGCGGAGCATGGATGGGGCGGGGCCGGTGGGGCGGGCGGGGCCTGACGCGTGGGTGGGGCTTTGCGTTGGGCGGGGCCGCGCCTCCCCACGTGGCTGCGTGCTGGGTTCACTGCGCCGGGGTAGTCGGTTCTCGCCTTAGTTTCTCCCATCCCGGTCCTCCTTACCCTGGAGTGATGTCAGCCGTCCCTTCCCTCCGCCCGGGGTCCCACATTCTCTCAGAACGCCGAGCGTTCGCTCTACGGCAGATGTTTACCAAGACAGGCCTGGCTCCTCTTCTCCGAGTGTAAGGCCCTGCTTTCAAGGGTCAGAGGCCAGTAAGGGAAACGCGGAGCATAAGGAAGTAAAAGAACGATTGAGATCATGTCCGATACGAACAAATGCGGCTCCGTAAATGAGGCCAGTTCGTGGAATTAAAACTGCGACCAGTAGGTAAGCGCTAGACGCATGTGGCTCTGTAAATTAACCGAAGTTAAATAAGTCCAATTCCTTTTTTTTTTTTTTTTTTGGCAACGGAGTCTCCCTCTGTCGCCCAGGCTGGAGTGCAGTGGCGCGATCTGGGCTCACTGCAAGCTCCGCCTCCGGGGTTCACGCCATTCTCCTGCCTCAGCCTCCCGAGTAGCTGGGGCTACAGGCGCCCGCCACCGCGCCCAGCTAAGTTTTTGTATTTTTAGTAGAGACGAGGTTTCACTGTGTTAGCCGGGATGGTCTTGATCTCCTGACCTCGTGATCCGCCCGCCTCGGCCTCCCAAATTGCTGGGATTACAGGCGTGAGCCCCCGCACCCGGCCATAAGTCCAGTTCCTTACTGGCCCTAGCCCCATCTCAAGGGCTCCCTACTACCTGTGGCTGTGGCCGCCAGCCTGGCCAGCAGGACACTGAACATTTACAACATGCAGTGCCTTCTGTAAACTGCACCAGAGTATTGGGGAGCTTCATCTTTGTGGAGGGGGCCAATCCAGGAAGACAGGCTAAGGAGGCACCATTTCAGCAGCAATGGATGTGGGAAAAGCTGGGAAACAGTTATCTGTTTGTTCAACAAATATTGATTAAATGCCTGCTTGGTACACCAAGCCCTCTGAGCAACAAATGATGCAAAGTTCCTGCTCACCTATCGGGGAACAAATAAAGTACATACAAAATATGCTAGGTGACAGGCCTCGAGCAGAAAAACTGGCAGAGGCCAGGCCCAGTGGCTCACGCCAGTAATTCCAACACTGGGAAGCTGAGGTGGGAGAATCATTTGGATCCAGAAGTTCAAGACTGGGCAAAATAGTGAGACCCTGTCTCTACAATAAATTTAAAAATTAGCCAGGCACGGTGTCATGTGCCTGTGGTCCCAGCTACTCGGGAGGCTGAGGTGGGAGGATGGCTTGAGCCCGGGAGATTGAGGCTGCAGTGAGCCATGCTCACTGCCACTGCACTACATCCTGGACAACAGAGCAAGACCCTGTTTCAAAAAAAAAAGGAAAGAAAATAAAGAAAAAATCGGCAGGGTAAGAAAATAAGAGCCAGTGGCCAGGCACAGTGGCTCACACCTTTAATCCCAGCACTTAGGGAGGCTGAGATGGGTGGATCACGAGGTCAGGAGATCAAGACCATCCTGGCTAACATGGTGAAATCTCGTCTCTACTAAAAATACAAAAAAATTAGCTGGGCGTGGTGGCGGGCGCTTGTAGTCCCAGCTACTCAGGAGGCTGAGGCAGGAGAATGACGTGAGCCTGGGAGACAGAGCTTGCAGTGAGCCGAGATTGCACCACTGCACTCCAGCCTGCGCGACAGAGCGAGACTCCGTCTCCAAAAAAAAAAATTAGCCAAGCATGGTGGCATGCACCTGTGATCCCAGCTACTTGGGACGCTGTGGCAGGAAAATCGCTTGAACCCAGAAGGCAGAGGTTGCAGTGAGCAGAGATCGTGCCATTGAACTCCAGCCCGGGTGACAGAGCACGACTCCTCCAAAAAAAAAGAAAAGAAGAGCCAGAGAGCAGTGGGTGCCGTCTTAAATAAGGTGAGAGCTCTGAACAGAAGACCTTACAGCAGAGCCCTGAATGTGGTGACAGCCAGGGAAGGAGTCTCACTGGCAGGAAAACGGCAGGTGTGATGCCGGAGGCCGCAACTGTGGCCTGGGAGGTGGAGCCGAGGGAGGTAGATGGAGGGGTGAGGCCTGGAGGGAGAGAGGCCGTGGGCCAGGCCACAGAAGGCCCTGGCCGGGACTGAGGATTTTGCTTGTGTGGCAGGCAACTCCTGGAGGCATTGAAGGCACGGGTGCATGCTGGTACACGGACACAGGGACCAGGTGGCCGTTGTGGGGATGGGCTTGGGGCGGAGTGGGAGTGTGGAGAAGCAGCTGAAACTCGGGGCATGTGTCTGCAGGCAGAGCCGATGGATGGGATGTGGGGCGGGCAGCATCCCACCATCCCGGAAACTCCTCCTCCATCCGCTGCTGGGTTCCAGCCCTCGCCAGTGCTCATGGCGGCTTCAGCTTTTCGTGAAGCTCCGCATCCAACAGTGGGTGCATGGAAGACAAATTTCTCAAGCCTTTGTGTATCTGAAAACGTCTTTATTCTTTGCTCTGTCATCCAGGCTGGAGTGTAGTGGTACGATTTCAGCAACCTCCATCTCTCGGGCTCAGGCGATCATCCTGCCTAAGCCTCCCAAGTAGCTGGGACTACAGGTGCACACCACCATGCCTGGCTAATTTTTGTAATTTTAGTAGAGACCGGGTTTTGCCATGTTGCCCAGCCTGGTCTCGAACCCGTGGACTCAAGTGATCTGCCCACCTCGGCCTCCCAAAGTGCTGGGATTACAGGTTTGAGCCACCGCACCCGGCCTCGACCCACGACTTTATTTTTTTTTTTTTTTTTTTATTTTTTTTATTTTTTTTTGAGACGGAGTCTCGCTCTGTCGCCCAGGCTGGAGTGCAGTGGCCGGATCTCAGCTCACTGCAAGCTCCGCCTCCCGGGTTCACGCCATTCTCCTGCCTCAGCCTCCCGAGTAGCTGGGACTACAGGCGCCCGCCACCTCGCCCGGCTAGTTTTTGTATTTTTAGTAGAGACGGGGTTTCACTGTGTTAGCCAGGATGGTCTCGATCTCCTGACCTCGTGATCCGCCTGTCTCGGCCTCCCAAAGTGCTGGGATTACAGGCTTGAGCCACCGCGCCCGGCCGACCCACGACTTTAAATGGAAATCAAGTTGGCTCAGTGGCTCATGCCAGTAAACCCAGCACTTTGGCTAGGCTGAGGTGGGAGGATCGCCTGAGCCCAGGAGTGTTTGAGAACAGCCTGGTATCATAGCAAGACCCCGTCTCTACTGCAATAAAATAAATACATAAATAAATGGAACTCATTGTCAGTTGGAAGCTGCAAGATCGCCGCGCTGCATGTGGCACCAGCCTGGCTGTCATGGTGGCCACCAGTCCCCCGGGGCCTAAGGCCCCAACCCCGTCCACATGCCCGCGATTTTCTCTCATGCTTTTTGCATCTTCTTCGTGTCCATGGTGTTCTGACACTTGACAAGGGGAGCCTGGGGACCACCAATGGTTCCCTGGCCTGGCACCCACTGGGCTCATGCCACCTTGGGAATGATGGGTGCCCTCACTGGGACAACTTCGTGGATCTTATTCCCATGAGCTGGGTGGCTTGAAACAAGGAAATGAATCCTATCACAGTTCTGGGGGCTGGAAGTCTGAAGTCAAGGTACACACTCCCTTGAAGGCTCTGGAGGGGGTGGTGTCCCACTTTACGTCCCCCAGCTTCTGGGGGCTCCTCATGGCAGCGTCACCCCAGTCTCTGCCCCATCTTCACAGGCCGTGTCCTCTGTGCCTCCTCCTCTGTCTCTTATAAAGACCCCTGTCATTGGCTTTAGAGCCACCTGGATAGTCTCATCTCAAAATCCTTCGTGACATCCGCAGAGACCCTTTTCTACATAAGGCCTGCCTGGGTCTCATTCAAGCCAGTACGTAACCTGTAACCAAAAATACCAGCCTGGCCCACATGCGGCAACCCTGTCTCTACTAAAAATACAAAAATTGGCCAGGTGCAGTGGCTCACGCCTGTAATCCCAGCACTTTGGGAGGCCACAGCTGGCAGATCACCTGAGGTCAGGAGTTTGAGAACAGCCTGGCCCACATGGCAAAACCCTATCTCTACTAAAAATACAAAAATTACCCAGGTGTGGCGGCACACACCTGTAATCCCAGCTACTTGGGAGGCTGAGGCAGGAGAATCCCTTGAACCCAGGAGGCAGAGGTTGTGGTGAGCCGGGATCGCGCCCTGCACTCCAGCCTGTGTGACAGAGCGAGACTGCGTCTCAAAAAAATTAATTAATTGGCCAGGTGCCATGGCTCACGCCTGTAGTCCCAACACTTTGGGAGGCTGAGGTGGGCAGATCATGAAGTCAGAAGTTTGAAACCAGCCTGACCAACATGGTGAAACCCCGTCTCTACTAAAAATACAAAAACTAGCCAGGCGTGGTGGAACGTGCCTGTAATTCCAGCTACTCGGGAGGCAGGAGGCTGAGGCAGGAGAATCGTTTGAGCCCGGGAGGCGGAGGTTGCAGTGAGTTGAGATTGCACCATTGCACTCTAGCCTGGGCAACAGAATGAGACTCCATCTCAAATAATTATAATAATAATAATTAATTAAGGTGGCAGCCAGTCACATTTCCATTGCTTTACTGAGCGAGGCGGGGCCTCCCAGGATGCAGCCGTGCACCGCCTGGGCGACGGGTGCCCGCGCAGACCTGGCTCTGTTGACTCCCTGGCCCCCATCGGGTTCCCTGTCTTGCTTCGACTTTGTGGGAGCACAAGTCCATGTGCTCCTGTTAAAGCCATCGCCTCCTGTCCGCGGGCTTGCACCCAGCTGAATGGTTCTTCAAAGAAACTGTTTGCATCTGTTTTAAGCCTGTCTCCTTGGGAACCTGCAGTTCTCAGAGCCCACTGGCTTGAAGGCAGATGCCTTTCACGGAGGCGGCAGGAAGAGCCCTGCATCCAGCCAGGGCCAAAGAAGGAAAACCGCTCAGCGGGAGAGCTGGGGGGACAAGCCACGAGACAGACCCACGGAGCCACCTCCACCCTCTCCTGCGGCCAGGAGGGAGACTGCGGGGGCCTCGCCGTCTGTCCGGATGGGTTGCTTGTGGAGGAAGACCTTGTTTTTCCTTCTTGTGTTTGTGACTGTATGTCTACATGGGGCTTCGTCGCAAGAAGCCGCCCCAGTGGGGCCCAGGAAACCGTTTTTCGAGAGGCTTCGTAAACTGGAGGAGCAGGCAAGTACACCCCTGACATGGCGCCGTCGGGTTTTTAAATTGGCAGCAGATGGAAGACGGATGTTACAGAAACAGAGAGGTAAACATCAGGGCTTGGCAGACACGAACATGGCGTGTGACGCTCTTTCCATCCGTGAAGATTATTTCACCTGCAGTTGGACACCAGGGAAAAGCTGAGCTGGGTTCACACCAGACGCAAACGTCATAACGTGTGGGGGTCAGGAGCTGGGCTCCGCTCACACCGGACGCAAAAGCCTCTTAACACGTGGGGGTCAGGTGGGGCCAGAGGCTAGAAGGGGGTCTGGAAGTGAGTCGGGATAACTGGGGGCCATGGGGGCCAGGCAGTGTCATGGGGAGGGAAACTGGGAGGTCACAGGTCCACCTTGAGGGTGTGGACAGCCTCCTGGACTCCCACGCGGGGTCCTCGGACAGTTCCGGAGTGCTTTGTGCCTGGTGGGCCTGCACTGGGTGCTTCCTGTTTGGGCCTCATAAAGCACTCATGAGGCCACCCTGCCATCCGCCGCTCACAGGCAGGAGCTGGGGTCACAGGGGGAAGTGACTTGCCGGTGGTTATGGGGCGAGGGGCGGGGATCAGAGCCCCGGCTATGGGCCTGGAGTCCACGCCCCACGTGGTGCAGCTGCATGGCCCGGGGTTGGTCCCTGGCACCCACGACATCTCACAGCATCGCAGTGGGGATCAAATCAGTGGGCAGATAGGCAGTGCTGACCGTGGGCTGGGCATGCGGCCGCTGCTCCCAGCGTGAGAAGGCAAAGCCTTTCCCATCCCTCCTAGCCGGCCCGGCCCGACCCATCATCACCGTGTCCTCCTTACAGTTCCGGAGATTCCAGGAGGTGACCTTGACGCACCTGCAGAGCATCGCCAGCAACTACAACGTGTCCTACAACGTTGATGTCCGGTTCCGGAGCCTGGCGGAAGAGAGCCAGGCCGTGGCTCAGGCGGTCAACCGGTCACAGGCCTCGCTGCAGGGGGAGCTGGTGCAGCTCAAGGCCTGGGTGAGGAAGCTGCAGCGCCGAAGCCAGAAGGTAGACATGCGGCTGCGGGCCTTGGACCTCGCCTTGGGCGAGAGGAGCCAGCAGCAGGCCCGGGAGAGGAAGGCGCACGAGGCCCAGGGGGACGCCCTGCGGGACTCACTGGCACACCTGGAGGACCTCGTCCACAGTCAGGGCGCCAGGCTGGCTGCTCTGGAGCAGTGGCTGCCCGTGGCCCACCCTGGCACCACAGCCTTGGGGCCGGCCCTGGTCCCAGCCCCAACCCAGCCTGATCTGCTGGGCCCGAGCTCCCTGAAGCTTCAGAGGGACAGGCAGGAGCTTCGAGCTGCATCCGAGCACCGGGGCCCCCGTCAGGACTCCTTGGCCCCTCTCCAGGGGACTCAGAAGCCCCCAGCCTCAGGCAGCTATCGGGTACTCAATGGGACTGCCACGGCCCCAAAAGATCCTCCACAGCAGACATGGTCCCCCCGGGGGCCAGGAGAGAGTAAGTACCACAGGCTCCCAGTTGATGGCCAGGCTTCCCTCCAGCTCCTCCTTAGACCAGGACCCCCAGAAAATCTCCCCTTCTCAAAAGAGATTCAGTTACAGGCCGGGAGATGGGGAGAGGGTCTCGGATCATCCAGGTGGGCCCACTGTCATCACAGGGACTTTTTAAGGGGAGGCAGGAGGAACACAGAGGAGGCCATGAGGGCGGAAGCAGAGATGGCGGGATGCACAGACGAGGGGGCCCCACGCCGAGGGGTGCAGGTGCCTCTGGAAACTGGAAAGGGCAGGAGACGGTTTCTCCTTGAGCCTCCAGAGGAACCAGCCCTGCCCACACCTGATTTGAGCCCTGGGAGACCGTGTTGGCCTTGTGACCTTCAGAAACGTGAAACTTTAAACTTGTGCTGCTGTGAGTCATGAAATTTGCAGAGACTCCCTGGCAGAGATGGGTCCTGGCTCAGCTGGGGGGGCCAACAGCTAGAGCTCCCAGCAGGACCCCACTACTTCCGAGTATGGCCCTCACGCTCAGTCTTCCCACCCGTGGAACCGGGGTGATCCCATCAAGAGGGTGAAGGAGACGCTGCAGGGGAGCCATTGGCAGGACCAGTGCAGAGTCAGTGCTCCATGAAGGGTGGCAGCCGGGAGCGGGAGGCCTGGCGCCCACAGTACCTGTGCTTCTGGATGCTTCTGCACGGCCTCCTGCATGGAGCTGACCCCTCCGTCCTCTGTTTCTAGTTTGCGGCGTGGGCCCCACCCTCGTTTTTCCGAACGCCTCCACCAAGAACGTGGTCTTCCTCAGCCCCGGCTTCGTCACTGCGCTGCGAGCCATGTCCTTCTGCAGCTGGGTCCGCACGGCGTCAGGCCGCCTGGGCACCCTCCTGTCCTACGCCACCGAGGACAATGACAACAAGCTGGTGCTGCACGGCCGAGACTCCCTGCTGCCCGGAGCCATCCACTTCGTGATCGGGGACCCGGCCTTCAGGGAGTTGCCCCTGCAGCCGCTGCTGGACGGCCAGTGGCACCACATCTGTGTCATCTGGACGTCCACCCAGGGCAGGTACTGGCTCCACGTGGATCGCAGGCTGGTGGCCACCGGCTCCCGCTTCAGGGAGGGCTATGAGATCCCCCCCGGAGGGTCCCTGGTGCTGGGCCAGGAGCAAGACAGCGTGGGGGGCGGGTTCGACAGCTCCGAGGCCTTCGTGGGAAGCATGTCTGGCTTGGCTATCTGGGATCGGGCGCTGGTTCCCGGGGAAGTTGCAAACCTTGCCATTGGGAAGCAGTTCCCAACAGGTGCCATCCTGACGCTGGCCAATGCTGCACTGGCAGGCGGATTCGTGCAGAGGGCCAACTGCACCTGTCTGGAGCGCTGTCCCTGAGGCCACGCCGCACAGGGGCTGAGGCCAGCGAGAGGAGCGTGTTCCCATCCACATTCCACCATCGCCCCCCTCCCCCAGCACATTCTACAAAGGCCATCCCGCCCGCCCTGGCTGTGCACACCTGCGCCCTCACGTAGGGGTGCCTGTTCCATCCTGGGGGGTGGGGAGGTGGACAGGGAGCAAGCAGGGACAGAGCAAGCCTGGGGTCAAGGTGGCCCACAAGCCCATGTTTCTTCCATCACCATGGAGTTCTTACTTCCTGCACTTTCTTCTTTTTTTTGAGATGGAGTCTCACTCTGTCTCCCAGGCAGGAGTGCAATGGCATGATCTGGGCTCACTGCAACCTCTGCCTCCTGGATTCAAGCAATTCTTGTGCCTCATCCCTCCTGTAGCTGGGATTACAGGCACGCACCACCACACCCGGCCCCTTCCTTCCTCCCTCCCTCCCTTCTTCCTTTCCTTTCCCGTTCCCTCCCTCCCTCCCTCCCTCCCTTCCTTTCTTCCTTCTTCCTTCTTCCTTCTTTCTCTCTCTCTCTCTCTCTGCTCTCTTTCTCTCTGACAGAGTCTTACACTGTCACCCAGGCTGGAGTGCAGTGGCATCAATCATAGCTCACTGCAGCCTCCACCTCCCGAGCTCAGCTGATCCTCCCACATCAGCCTCCTGAGTAGCTGGGACTATAGGCACACACTACCGTGCCTGGCTGAAAATTTTTTATTTCTTTTTTCTTTTTTAGATGAAGTCTTGCTCTGTCGCTCAGGTTGGAGTGTAGTGGTGCAATCTCAGCTCACTGCAACCTCCACCTTTTGGGATAAAGCGATTCTTCTGCCTTACCCTCCCAAGTAGCTGGGACTATAGGTGTGCACCACCATGTCTAGCTCTAATTTTTGTGTTTTTAGTACAGATGGGGTTTCACCCTGTTGACGAGGCTAGTCTTGAACTCCTGACCTCAAGTGATCCACCTGCCTTGGCCTCCCAAAGTGCAGGCATGAGCCACTGTGCCCGGCCCAGTTTTAATGCTTTTAAAACTTTATTGACTTGGCGTGGTGGCTCACACCTGCAATCCTAACACTTTGGGAGGCAGAGGTGAGTGGATCGCTTGAGTCCAGGAATTTGAGACCAGTCTGGTTAACACGGCAAAACCCTGTCCCTACTAAAAAAAAAATACAAAAAAGTTAGCCAGGTGTGGTGGTGTGTGCCTGTAGTCCCAGCTTCTTGGGAGGCTGAAGTGGGAGAATCACTTGGGCCTGGGAGGTTGAGTCTGCAGTGAGCCGAGATCATGCCAATGCACTCCAGCCAGGGCAATCAGAGTGAGACCCTGTCTCAAAAAACAAAACAAAACCTTATTGAGGTAAATTTTACCTATCATAAAATTCACCCGTTTCAGCCAGGCGTGGTGGCTCACGCCTGTAATCCCAGCACTTTGGTAGGCCGAGGCAGGCGAATCACGAGGTCAGGAGATCGAGACCATCCTGGCTAACACAGTGAAACCCTGTCTCTACTGAAAATATAAAAAATTAGCCGGGCGAGGTGGCGGGCGCCTGTAGTCCCAGCTACTCGGGAAGCTGAGGCAGGAGAATGGCGTGAACCTGGGAGGTGGAGCGTGCAGTGAGCTGAGATCGCGCCACTACACTCCAGCCTGGGCGACAGAGCAAGACTCTGTCTCAAAAAAAAAAAAAAAAAAATTCACCCATTTCAAGCGCATAGTTGAAAGATTTGTAGAGAATGGACCGAGCTGTGCAGCCATCGTCACAACCCAGTTTTAGGACCTTTCTGTTCCCTTCCTAAAAAAGTGTAGCAATCACTCCTGGCCCCCGCCCTGCACCCTCCCCAGCCTCTGGCAGCCACCCGTCTGTTTTCTGTCTCTGTGGATTTGCCTGTTCTGGACACTGCATACAAATAAACCAAACAGCAATTGTCCGTTTGTGTCTGGCTTCTTTTAATTAGCATAAGGTCTTCAAGCTTCGTCCACGCTGCGGTGTGTCTCAGTGTTCCATCTGTGTGGTTGCATTGTTCGGATGGACCACGTTTCGTCTCTCCGTTCATCCGCTGGTGGACATCTGGGCTGTTTTCAGTTGGGGTTACTGTGGATGAAGTTGGTCTGAGCACTGTCAGACGCGCCTTTGTGTGGCGTTCTTCCCACTTCGGTGGATACCTAGGAGCAGAATTACTGGTCGTATGGTAAGTTCTTGTCTAGGCCTCTTTTTTTTTTTTTTTTTTAAGACAGAGTTTCACTCTTGTCACCCAGGCTGGGGTTAATGGTGTGATCTAGGCTCACTGCAACCTCCGCTTCCCAGCTTCTGCCTCAGCCTCCCAAGTAGCTGGGATTACAGGCGTGTGTGCCACCACACCCTGCTAATTTTTGTATTTTTAGTAGAGATGGGGTTTCACCATGTTGGCCAGGCTGGTCTTGAACTCCTGACCTCAGGTGATCTGCCTACCTCGGCCTCCCAAAGTGCTGGGATTCCAGGTGTGAGCCCCCACGCCCGGCCCATGTCTAGGCTTTCAGAGAAACTGCCCAACTGTTTTCCAAAGTTGCTACATCATTTTTCATTCCCACCAGCAATCTATGAAGGCTCCCGTTTCTCCACATCCTTGTCTACACTTGGTTTTTGTCTTTTTTTTTTTGAGACAGGAGTCTCACTCTGTCGCCTAGGCTGGAGTGCAGTGGCGCAATCTCGGCTCACTGCAACCTCCGCCTCCCGGGTCCAAGCAATTCTCCTGCCTCAGCCTCCCGAATAGCTGGGATCATAGGTGCCATCACCATCATGCCCGGCTAATTTTTTTGTATTTTTAGTAGAGGCCAGGTTTCACCATGTTGGGCAGGCTGG
This sequence comes from Trachypithecus francoisi, assembly GCF_009764315.1. NCBI lineage: Eukaryota > Metazoa > Chordata > Mammalia > Primates > Cercopithecidae > Trachypithecus > Trachypithecus francoisi. The sequence goes on from NW_022681460.1 coordinate 113,558,176, forward strand.
TCTTGAACTCCAGATGTCAGGTGATCTGCCCACTTCAGCCTCCCAGAGTGCTGGGATTACAGGCATGAGCCACCACACCCGTCCTCTCCTTTTGATACATATTTTTTTGAATTCCAAATCATGGCAGGGTAAAAAAACTTGCACTGACCATTAGAACAGACTTGTATTTAGGTTTCACTCTGATGTAAATTGACTTCGTGACGTTGGAGATTCCCAGAAAAGGCCCAAACACAAGATCTCCAAGAATCAGAAAGTCAGCTGCTGCAGACAGGAGAGAGCGGGGCGTGGCATGGGGCGGGGGCAGGGGAGGGGCCCAAAACCGTGGACCAAGCGAACAGGCCTGGTTCTCAGGATTCGCCGATCCCTCCCGTTCTCCCTCTTCCTATCTGAAAAGTGAGGAGACCCATGAGAGATCCCACATCCTTCAACAGCAGATCCAGAAGGGGCCCGAGCCCTCCACCCCATGCATAGGGGGTTTCAGCTCTGCAGACGCCTGGGCCCTGCCCAGCTGGCCCCATGGGGAAGGTGCTCTAAGTCCGTCCCTGGAGTCCTCTAGCAACATCTCTGCAGAGCAGCCTGTGGACCCCACCAATTCTGGGCTTTCAGTTCAAGATCAGCCCAGCCTGCCTCCCCCAGCGCCACCTGTGCGTGAGTCAAGGTCAGAGATGGGATTTTAGAGCTGGAAAGCCCCACGGACACTGGCGTGATGGCTCCCTGAGTCACTCGCTGAGTTCTGCTTCTGCACGACGGTGTCTGACTCCATGGGCGGCAGCTCCTTCCCAGACCTCTTTCCTTCCCCAGCCTCCTCAGACGCTTTCTGGAACGCCCTTGCTCCACCCCACTGTGTCTTTGAGGACGGAGCCATAGGACGTCGTTTTTGGGTCACAGATATTTCTTGTGACAGCGATGTCCTTAGCACAGTTGTCTTGCCCAGGGTCCTAAGAAAGTGAACTGGGGCAGGGCTTTGAGACAAAGGCTCTAGTGGCCCCCAGATGGGTGCAGAGGTGGGGTGGGAGGGAAGCTTCCAGGCCCTGGAGTCCCCAGCCCCTCCCCAGCTTGCGGGTGCTTCCAGAGCCCTGGGGGACCAAGATGTCACCCGGGCCACAGCGATATTCACCTGCGTGGCTACAGAATCTAAGCCTCAGGGACCCGGCAGAGGTGGGCATTCAGGATGCTCAACTCACTCCAGGTGGGAGAACAGCAGAGCGAGGGCTTGGACTTGGGGGCTATGGGGGCAGCTTGGGGACTGTGGGGATTGGGGGCCTCTCTAGGGTTTGGAGCAGGACTGTCTGGGCATCCATCTCACGTGGCTCACCAACCCTGCTGGGAGCAGAACAAAGCCACCTGCTCATTTTATTTTTTTTCTTTTCTCATTGTATTTTTTGCTTCCTCAGCAGAATCACACCCATGCATTTTGAGGTGTGAACCACACCCACCTCCACAGTCACCGAATCCTACCTTTCACCAAGTCTGTTACGTTTCTGGGTGAGGAGGACAAACCACACAAAACACAGGCAAAAAACCCACGGGGGCTCTCGTGTTGCTGGGGAAGTCAGTTCCTGACAAGGAGCCCCTCCCCACAGCCCATTCCTCTTCTGAAACAGCCACTTGTCCCAGAAAAGGACACACTCAGGTCCCCGGGCTGAGAAGGATGGCCTTTGGGTCCTGACTCCCCCTCCCCAGCATGACCCCTTCTTCCCAAACTCTGTTCTTGTGGGTTCTGCATACAGCCCCACCACGCCCCGCTCCAGCACTCTGCTCAGCTCTCTGCCCACTTGGGTATCTTCATCCAAACCCTCCTCAACCCACAAGCCCCAAGTCCACCCATTCAATTCAATCAACAATCTGCTGCACTCCTACTGTGTCAGGCAACACGGTGCCTGACCTCTGAGGAGCCTGGGGAGGGGACCTGTCCCACCTCTGAACCCCCCAGGGAACTTGCTGTCAGCCCTTGACTCAAAGCATTTGAGAGCAAGAGTTTTGAAATCAAACTAACCCACGTTCAACTCCTGCTGCTTGTGGGGAGCCTTGGAAAAGTCAGCTTCATTCTCATCTTTAACACTCTCCTGTATGACTTGGGGGTGCAATGCTTTTGTCCCTCGAAAGGGCAAAGCCAGCCAGGCATGGTGGCTCATGCCTATACTCCCAGCACTGTGGGAGGCTGAGGCGGGTGGATCACTTGAGGTCAAGAGTTCAAAACCAGCCTGGCCAACATGGTAAAATCCTGTCTGTACTGAAAATACAAAAAATTAGCCAGGCGTGGTGACGCACACCTGTAATCCCAGCTACTCGGGAGGCTGAGGCAGGAGAATTGCTTGAACCCAGGAGGCAGAGTTGCAATGAGCTGAGATCGCGCCACTGCACTCCAGCCCTGGGCTACAAAGCAAGACTCCGTCTCAACAGCAAAACAAAACAAAAAAAGCACAAAGCCAGGGCACACCCATGAGAAAAACACCTTTTTTCAAAGAATGTTGTTCATGGTATTTCAGAGAAGGTATTGTAGTGTAATCACTGGGGAATTCAAAACCCTGTTAGATTTCCTTCCTCTTATTTCGGGTTTTAGTTTTGGTTTTATTTTGATATCAGGGAGGGAGGGTTCCATTATCTTCTCAGCTTTAGAGGTTCTAGGGAACTTTTATTTTTGTATTTTTTTTAAGAGACGGAGTCTCGCTCTGTCGCCTAGGCTGGAGTGCGGTGGTGTGATCTTGGCTCACTGCAAGCTCTGCGTCAGCCTTCTGAGTAGCTGGGACTACAGGCGCCTGACACCACGCCCGGCTAATTTTTATATTTTTAGTAGAGGCGGGGTTTCACCATGTTAGCCAGAATGGTCTTGATTTCCTGACCTCGTGATCCGCCCACCTCGGCCTCCCAAAGTGCTGGGATTATAGGCATGAGCCACTGCGCCTGGCCTCTAAGGAACTTTTAAACTCTTTTGATTTGGAAAAATTTCAAGCCTAAAAAAAGTTGCAGATGAATACATTGCACATCACATATATTTATTCTAGACTCTTCAAGTGTTAGCTTTATTTACTATTTTTAAACTTTTATTTTAGGTTCAGGGGTACACGTGCAGGTTTTTTCTATCGGTAAACTCATGTCATGCGGGTTTGTTGTACACATAATTTCCTCACTCGAGTACTAAGCTTGGTACCTCATAGTTTTTTTGTTTTGTTTTGTTTTTGAGATGGAGTCTCACTCTGTTGCCCAGGCTGGAGTGCAGTGGCACCATCTCCGCTCACTGCAACCTCCACCTCCTGGGCTCAAGAGATTCTCGTGCCTCAGTCTCCCAAGTAGCTGGGATTATAGGCGCCCGCCACCACTCCCAGCTAATTTTTGTATTTTTAGTAGAGACAGGGTTTCACCATGTTGGCCAGGCTGGTCCTAAACTCCTGACCTCGAATAATCCACCCACCTCGGCCTCCCAAAGTGCTGGGATTACAGGTGTAAGCCACCACACCTGGCCCAATGTTTTGTTATTTTGTTATTTTTCGGCTCCTCTCCCTCCTCTCGCCCTCTACCCTCCAATAAGCCTTAGTGTTTTTCCTCTTTGTGTCCATGTGTTCACATCATTTAGCTCCAATTTATGTGAGAACATGCGGTGTTTGCTTTTCTGTTCCTGGGTCAGTTTACTAAGGATAATGGCCTCCAGCTCTATCCACGTTCCTGCAAAGGACATGATCTTACTCTTTTTTATGGCTGCATAGTATTCCATGGTATATATGTATCACATTTTCTTTATCTAGTCCACCAGTGATGGGCACTTAGGTTGATTCCTTGTCTTTCCTACGGTGAATAGTGATACAATGAACATATGCGTGCGTGTTTTTGGTTTTGCTTTTTTCCTGAGAGTCTCAATCTGTTACCCAGGCTGGAGTGAGGTGGTGCAATCTCAACTCACTGCAACCTCCACCTCCTGGATTCAAGCGATTCTCCTGCCTTAGCCTCCCAAGTAGCTCAGATTATAGGGGCCTGCCACCACACCTGGCTAATTTTTGTATTTTTAGTAGAGATGGGGTTTCACTAATGTTGGTCAGGCTGGTCTCGATCTCCTGACCTCAAGCGATCTACCTGCCTCAGCCTCCCAAAGTGTTGTGATTACAGGCGTGAGCCACTGCACCCAGCCTGCATGTGTTTTAATGATAGAATAATTTATATTCCTTTGGGCATATACCCAGTAAGGAGATTGCTGAGTCAAATGTTAGTTTAGTTATCAATATTCAAAGTCTGAATTTTTTTTTTTTTTTTGAGACTCTCACTCTGTCTCCCAGGATGGAGTGCAATGGTGCGATCTCAGCTCACTGCAAGCTCCGCCTCATGGGTTCACGCCATTCTCCTGCCTCAGCCTCCCAAGTAGCTGGGACTATAGGTGCCTGCCACCTCACCCAGCTAATTTTTTGTATTTTTAGTGGAGACGGGGTGTCACCGTGTTAGCCAGCATGGTCTCCATCTCCTGACCTCGTGATCCACCTGCCTCAGCCTCCCACAGTGCTGGGCTAACAGGTGTGAGCCACCGCACCTGGCCCAAAGTCTGAATTTTAAACAGGTTGCTGGGCTGGGGGCTCATTTCCATCAGCTCATTCATCTTTAGCATCGGCCTCATCCTGTCACTTTTCTGGGACAGCGACCTTCACCACAAAGCTTGAGTTTTCCCAGTGCAAGCCTGGGCTTCTCCAGCATTTTTACTTTTCCAAGGAAGGCATCCTGGAGAGGATACCTGGAGAGACTGGGGAACCTTCTCTGTGTCTCTCCCAGTGCTGTCTGGCATCAATTCATGGGCCACTTCTTTCGAGTAATTGGTCTGCACCTCTTGGGCCTTGATTTCCACCATCTTTTCTGGATTTGACGGACCTGCTGGTGTTGCCTGTGAGAGGTCATCCCAATCTGCTTGCTGCACTGTTTTGGTAAAACCAGTACAGAACAGATGAGGCAAATGACCATCTGTAGTTCTGACAATCATATGAGCTTCAGTCATGGTCTTTTTTTTTTTTTTTTTTCCATGAAAGCTGGTCAGGCTGTTTTTGCACTGAACATCCTCAGTAATTAGCTTGAATTTTCCAAATGCAACTTCATCATTCTGCAGATCGGCAGGACTCACCTCAAACACATGGCCCTTGAGGTTATCAGGTGCAGTTTTGGTTCCTAGCATCGCTGTGCCTGGTGTTTTCCATATTCCTTATGCCAAACACAGCTGGCACTTTCGCCTCATGCCAACCTCTCTCAGAGAACAGACCAACCTCTTTCTTCTTGGCTCCCTTCCTGCCACTTCTCTAAGGCGCTTGTTCTTGCCGGCTGCATGGTGATGCAGAGAGCCAAAGGCCAGGTGTTAGCACTGCCATTTTCCCTCCCTCTCTGAAGACTGCTACTCATTATGATTACTGCCAGATTTTGAATTGTCCGAGAGTATGTTGCAGACATCGCACCACAACACAGGCTCCCAGGCATTTCAGTATGTATCTCCTAAGACCGAGGAGCTTCCTGACGTAACCGCAATATAATCATCACGCGTGGGAGACCTACGATTGCTCCAATACTGTTAGCTCGTACAGTGTATGTCCACTCTTTGCCCATTGTCTCCATCACGCCAGACCCACGTGGGGCCTTTAGGTTGTCTCCTCAGCCTCTGTCTCTTTCACACCACTGATACTGTGGAAGAAGACTGCGAGATGTTCAGCCGGCTGCCCCTCAACTCGGGATTATCTGGTGTTTCCTCTTTATGAGTGGACTCAGTGTGAGCATGTTTTGCAGGAAGGCTATGGCAGGGACGTCATGTCCTTCCTGGTGCATCACATCAGGAGGCAAGCGACGCCACCTCATCCCATCACCAGCGATGCCGAACTGGATTGTGTGGTTCAGGTGGCGCCTGCTAGGTTTCTTTATTCCCCTCACCATTAAGAAATGCTGACCCGGCCGGGCGCGGTGGCTCAAGCCTGTAATCCCAGCACTTTGGGAGGCCGAGACGGGCGGTTCACGAGGTCAGAAGATCAAGGCCATCCTGGCTAACACGGTGAAACCCCTTCTCTACTAAAAAATACAAAAAAACTAGCCAGGCGAGGTGGCGGGTGCCTGTAGTCCCAGCTACTCGGGAGGCTGAGGCAGGAGAATGGCGTGAACCCGAGAGGCAGAGCTTGCAGTGAGCTGAGATCCGGCCACTGCACTCCAGCCTCAGTGACAGAGCGAGACTCTGTCTCAAAAAAAAAAAAAAGAAATGCTGACCCTGGTCCAGGCACGGTGGCCCACTCATGTAATCCCAGCACTTTGGGAGGCCAAAGTGGGTAGATCACCTGAGGTCAGGAGTTCAAGACATGCCTGGACAACGTGGCAAAATCCCGTCTCTATTAAAAATACAAAAATTAGCCAGGCATGGTGGGGTGCCTGTAATCTCAGCTACTCAGGAGGCTGAGGCAGAAGAATAATTTGAACCCAGGGGTGGACGTTGCAGTGATCCAAGACAGCACCATTGCACTGTAGCCTGGGTGACAAGAGTCAAACTCTGTCTCATAAAAAAAAAATAAAAAAGAAAGAAATGCCGACCTTGGCTGGGCATGGTGGCTCATACATATAGTCCTAGCTACTAAGGAGGCTGAGGCAGCAGGATCCCTTGAACCCAAGAGGTCAAGGCTACAGTGAGCTATGATGTCATCATTGTACTTCAGCCTCGGTGACAAAGTGAGACCGTGTCTCAAAAAGTAAAAAATAAAAATAATATCAACCTTTTAAAAGGAAGACGATGAGGCACAAAATACAATTTAAAGAGTTTACTCTAGAGGCTAAGGTGAAAGGATCATTTGAGGTCAGAAGTTTGAGAACAACCTGGGCAACACACTGTGAGCTCCACAACAAAAATTAGCCGGGTGCGGTGGCGCAGGCCTGTGGTCCCTGTCACTCCGGACGCCGAGGCGCGAGGATGGCTTGAGTCCAGGAGGTCAAGGCTGCATTGAGCTGTGACCGCACCACCACACTCTAGCCTGGGCGACAGAGCGAGGCCCTGTCTGAAAATAAATAAATGATCCAAAAGGTGGGGACAGCGTGTGGGCTGATGTAAAGTCGTCAAGAATTCTCTTTGGTTTATGGAAATACCACTGATTAGTGATGGGCTGTGTACTGGTGCGGGTACAGGGTCCGGGCGGCGTTATTTGGCTAATTCCCAGCTATCTGCGCAGTAGCCGGCAGTTTCCAGAGGCGACCTTCCGGTACTGTCTCTGGTGTCTGATCGTCAGAGACCACGCGCCTTCTGTTTTCTCATTAGGCGGGAGGACCCTCTGGGGCTGCCTGCAGGAAGCCTCCACTCTGATCCTCGCCCGAGTCCCTACGGCAAGGGCAGATGCACACTGGGGGACTTTTAATTTCATCCTTCACATCTTTAGCGGCCACCTAGGGCAAGGAGGGGCCTGCCCTCGCCCCTGCCTCCCTCCTCCCCTCCCCACCGCGGCTCCGTCACCATCGGCGCGGGCGACCGGGGCTGGGGGAGCTCCTCCAGCTGCCTCCTGCCCTCGGTCCCCGGGCGCCTCCCTCGCCCCAATTCCCGGGCCCTGGGTCCCGGGGGCGGCCATTCGACTCCCAAGCACTCGGCGGTCAACCCAACAGGGCTGCCTTCGCAGTCGCGTGGGCAGAACGCCATCCTCGGGGGTCACTGCGATTCTCCCGCGCGGGCGGCGCCACGACCCGCCGGGAGCGCGGCTCCCAGGAGCCCCCGCGCGCCAGGGCCTCGGCGGCTGCCGTCGCAGGTCACGTGGTCGCCGTCGCTCTCACGTGGGCCAGTCGTGCGTCACGTGGCTGCCATCGCCTGTCACGTGGCCGCCGGCGCCGGTCACGAGAACAAACACGGGGGCGGCCGGCGCTTCCCGGCCGGTGTCGGTCCGCGGCGGGCCATGGCCAACGTCTCTAAGAAGGTGTCGTGGTCCGGCCGGGACCGGGACGATGAGGAGGCGGCGCCGCTGCTGCGGAGGACGGCGCGGCCCGGCGGGGGGACGCCGCTGCTGAACGGGGCTGGGCCCGGGGCCGCGCGCCAGGTGAGGCCGGGCAGGGCGCAGGCGGGGAAACTGAGGCCCCGTGCGCCCCGCAGCCCGCGCCCCCGTGAGCCTTCTGGCGGCGCCGCGTGTCGCGGTCCTGGAGGCGGCAGAGGCGCGGTGGACTCGGGAACGCGGCCCGGGGCTCCTCGGCGGGGCCGGGCTGGCGGGGGCGCCTGGGGTCTGGAGTCTTCGGAGTCAGCGCCGGGCGCGGTGGCCGGGAGGGCCGGGGGAGCAGGCGGAGCTCGCCGGACCCCGCGGAATGTGGAGCGCTGAGGGGCGCCGGGGCAACCGTGGCGCACCTTCGTTCCCTCCGGCGTCCCCCAGAGTGGCCCTAAGGGGGTGCACATGGCGAGTGATTTTTCAAAATTGTCATCTTGCACGAGCAACTAATTTTATTTGCTTGCGTTTTGACCCCCCGGGAGATGGGAACGGTTAAGATTGCAGCCGGTTCTCTTTCAAGTGAGAATGACTGAGCGCCTTTATCTGCCATCTTTCTGTGTGGGGATCAGTCCCGACTTTCCGGTGATCTTGGGAGTGAATGTGCAGACACACACAATAAGCAGCAAGTCAAAGGTTGGAATGCGTTCCGCATGTCACCCTGCAGCTTGCGTCTGAGCAGGGTTAAGCTCTGGAGAACCGTTTCGGTTACGTTTGTTTCCCTGTCTCTGTATTGTCTTATTTTTTTTTTTTTTTGAGACGGAGTTTCTCTCTTGTTGCCCAGGAAGGAGTGCAATGGTGCGCGATCTCGGTTCACCGCAACCCCTACCTCCCGGGTTTAAGCGACTCTCCTGCCTCAGCCTCCCAAATAGCTAGAATTACAGGCGTGTGCCACCACGCCCTGCTAATTTTATATTTTCAGTAGATACAGGGTTTCTCCATGTTGGTCAGGGTGGCCTCGAACCGCCGACCTCAGGTGATCCCCCGACCTTGGCCTCCCAAAGTGCTGATGTTACCGGCGTGAGCCAGTGCGCCTTGCCGTATTGTGTTACTTTTGAGTTAACCGTTTTGTTGATCAGCCTTAATCTGCTTTGCAGTTACTTACATTTTCTCCTATCTAGTTCTTTAAATATTTGTCTTGTGCTTAAAGATTAGGAAGGACGGCCGGGCGCGGTGGCTCACGCCTGTAATCCCAGCACTTTGGGAGGCCGAGGCAGGCGGATCACGAGGTCAGGAGATTGAGACCATCCTGGCTAACATGGTGAAACGCCGTTTCTACTAAAAATACAAAAAATTAGCCAGGCATGGTAGCGGGCGCCTGTAGTCCCAGCTACTCAGGAGGCTGAGGCGGGAGAATGGCGTAAACCTGGAGGACGGAGCTTGCAGTGAGCCGAGATCGCGCTGCTGTTCTCCAGCCTGGGTGACAGAGCGAGACTCCTTCCCAAAAAAAAAAAAAAAGATTAGGAAGGACGGGAAAATCAGGTTGTTTCCATAGAACCTACATTTAGATTTTCCCAATTCCTTAGAAATGCACCAGACAAAGAAGGTCGAAGTCTGCCTTTTGCTGATAAGCAGTGGCTCAGCTCCCTTTGAAGTGGGCTCTCCTGCTCTCCGTGTATAGTTTGAAAAGTGATCTGAAGGGGTTAATTTGAAGTGGTGGGGCCCTGGGTGGTTAGTTATTTGTGTGTATGCCTGGGTCTGTGTGTTTCTGTTTTAAAAGAAGCTAAGGCCAGGAGTGATGGCTCCTGCCTGTAATCCTAGCACTTTGGGAGGCCAAGGTAGGGGAGGATCACTTGAGCCTAGAAGTTCAAGACCAGCCTGGGCAAAATAGTGAAACCCTGTCTCTAAAAAAAAACCAAAATTAGCCAGGTATGGTGATAGGCATCTGTAGTCCCAGCTACTCACTCAGGAGCCTGAGGCGGAAGAGTCATGTAAGCCCAGGAGGTTGAAGCTGCAGTGAGCTGCTATTTTTTTGAGACAGGTTCTCACTCTTTTGCCCAGGCTGGAGTTTGATAACCTATCTCAAAAAAATTAAAAAAATTTTTTTTAAATTAAATCTGAAGTTCACAAGGTAGAAGGAATAAACCGACTTTAAGGGCTGACAGGTAAAGAGTGGGAGGCTTGATGGAGGTTGAATTTGAGTTTCTCTTGGGAGTGAATGTGCTTGGGATTTCCTGTTTGTTTTTGCAAATAGAAGAGTTGATTTTTTGGGAAATAATCTGTTGATCTCTTTTTTTTTTTTTTTTTTTTTGAGACGGAGTCTCGCTCTGTCACCCAAGCTGGAGTGCACTGGCCAGATCTCAGCTCACTGCAAGCTCAGCCTCCCGGATTCACGCCATTCTCCTGCCTCAGCCTCCCGAGTAGCTGGGACTACAGGTGCCCGCCACCTCGCCTGGCTAGTTTTTTGTATTTTTTTTAGTAGAGATGGGGTTTCACTGTGTTAGCCAGGATGGTCTCGATCTCCTGACCTTGTGATCCGCCCGTCTCGGCCTCCCAAAGTGCTGGGATTACAGGCTTGAGCCACCGCGCCCAGCCCTTGTAAGCTTATTTATTTCTTTGCATTTAATAACAGTGGATCTCCTGCTTATAAGCAGTTAAAAAGAATAGTTTATTGTGCACTTGCTTTGTGGCTGCCTGGGACACAGGCGCATAAAGCTGCTTCCTTCCTGCCAGAGACAGGCGCAGTGCCTTGTGCGGATGGTCTGCAAGGAACCTGGGGCAGGAACAAGTCACCAGGCTCGGACTTGAAGAGCACAAGATCCTCAGGCAGACGGACGGGTGGGGAAGGACAGAGGGAGTGTGTGTTTGGGATGTGCCGTGGAGCCTGGAGGTCAGCCCTGCTGCGCACATGAGCACGCTTTGAATTTGGCTCATCTCTCGGGGAGCCCGTGGAAAGCTAGGACCCCATGCCTGAAGGATCCCCAGCCTTTCCCTGCAGGCAGACAGACTGGAGAGGTGGAGTCCAGAGGCTGAGGCGCCATTTCTTAGGCCAGGTGTCCTCGGAGGCCTTTGTGCGCTTAGCACTGGACGCGTCGAGCGTCTCCTGCAAGGCCTGTAGCCTCCCTCTGCCCATTTTTCCTGTCAGCGAAAAAGCTAACACATGCACAGCGCTGAGCACGGTGTCTGTCACAAACCACGCTGTGAAGAAACGTGAGCTGTGCCCGGTCGTGTTAAAAGCAGCAGCACGAGGGATTCCTGTTGGATGTGACTTTCCTGCCCGACTTCCTGAGCAGCTACTCGGTTTCTTGGTGCTGTTTTTCTGGGGGCGGGTCTGCTCTGACTGGTGCGCACAGTTCATGGGCTCAGGCAGCCCCCAGTGTGGCCGCAGATGGGGTTCTGTAAGTTGCCCTTGGGTTCAAGGCCTCCAGGGCTGTTCTGAGCTAAAGTATCAACCCACGCCATCACCTGCTGACAGGACTGTTCCAGTGAACGTGAGAACTGGCCCTAGCTGCCTCCAGGCTCTTTGGGGTTTGTTGCAGGATTTTCAGGTTGGTTGGTGGCGTCTTTGCCACCTCAGTGTGAGCACAGCTGGCCAAACACTATGAGGTGGCTGTCCTGGGCAGGGCAGACTGCGGAGTGGCTTGTTGGAGACTGGGCACCAGCTGAAAGCCCAGGCCCTTCAGAGCTGCCTGTGGGTTGCTGTTCCTGTTCTCAGGCCTGTCTTGCTTTGTGTGGCGTAATGGTGAATAGAGCGAGCCGGTCACTGCTCATCTGGTGGTGCTGGGACAGGGCGAGGGTGAGGTCAGCAAGCCCTGGCGGTGTGTGGGCGGCAGGAAGCAGAACTCCTTGAGAACTGAGAGAGGGAAAGCAGCTGGAGCCAGGAACACTTGGGTGTTGGGGGCGGTGAGGGGAGGTGGGTATTTGCAGGACATCACTGGGAACTCTTGTTGGGATGCTCCACCTAAGACCCTGGCAGGGCAGGGGTCTGGGTTGGTGTGGGAGTGTGTCCTGCCTGGGAACCCGGAGCCAAAGACCACAGCCTGAGAGCGAGCTGTGGGTGCAGTGAGGCTGTGGGGGAGGGTCTGGGGTCGTCCCCGGTGGCCCCTTGAGCTCTGTTCTACTTGAGGAAGCGCCCTCGGTTCTTTCCCGGCCTCCAGGAAGTCCTCTGCCTGCCTGGGAGGGTTTCCCTGCTGTCCCCTGCCCCTGCCTGCCCTCCAGCATTGCTGTTCTGTGTCTGTCTTGCTTTAGGTCTCTGCCTCAATGCCATGGGGACAGCACGTGTACTCTCCTTGGTCTCTGTGGCCTTTGTGTGTCACCTCATTTCCTTTGACTGTAACCCCCACCCCCACGGGGCAGCTGCTGTATCCTCTGTGCCTAGCGTCTAGCCTGGTCCTGGCAGAGGCCTGCTGAATGTTAGAACGCAGCGCAGGCCGAGCACAGCAGCAAATGGTCTTTAATATGGCTTTAATGTTTTTTTTAAATTATGGTAAAAAAAAAACACATACCATAAATTTACCATTTTAAGCCAGGCATGGTGGTGCACGCCTCTCACACCAGCTACGTGAGAGGCCAAGGCGGAAAGATCACTTGAGCCCAGAAGTTTGAGACCGCCTGGGCAACACAGCAAGACCTTATCTCTAAACAATATTTTTTAAAGGACCGTGGCCGGGCGCGGTGGCTCAAGCCTGTAATCCCAGCACTTTGGGAGGCCGAGACGGGTGGATCACGAGGTCAGGAGATCGAGACCATCCTGGCTAACACGGTGAAACCCCGTCTCTACTAAAAAAAACACAAAAAACTAGCCGGGCGAGGTGGCGGGCGCCTGTAGTCCCAGCTACTCGGGAGGCTGAGGCAGGAGAATGGCGTAAACCCGGGAGGCGGAGCTTGCAGTGAGCTGATATCCGGCCACTGCACTCCAGCCTGGGCGGCAGAGCAAGACTCTGTCTCAAAAAAATAAATAAATAAATAAAGGACCGTTTAATCGTCTGTGAGTGCAGTCGGTAGGGTTGAGCATGCTCGTAGTGTTACGCAACCACCCCTTGCTGAACTGAAACCGCACCCATTCAGCGCTCTCCCGTCCTCCTGCCACCCAGCCCCCACGGTGCTGTCTGCCTCAGCGGACCTCGCGGCTCCAGGGACCTCATGCTAGTGGACCGGTGTGGGAGCTGTCTTTTTCTGACTGGCTTGTTTCACGGAGCGTAATGTCCTCCGGCCTGTCGTGCTGCAGCACGGGTCGGTGCGTCATTCCCGTTTATGGCTGAATTACTCCATCGCAGGGAGAGGCTGCATTTCCTGGATCCACTCATCCATCGGCGGACACCGGGTGCTTCCGCCTTTTGGTCATTGTGAACAGTGCCGCTGTGAACGTGCTGTACAGATGGGACTTTCAGACACTGCTTTTTTATGTTTGTTTTTGGTTTTTGGTTTGTTTGTTTTTGTTTTTTGATGGAGTCTCCCTTTGTCACCCAGGCTGGAGTGCAGTGGTGTGATCTCAGCTCACCGCGACCTCTGCCTCTTGGGTTCAGGTGGTTCTCCTGCCTCAGCCTCCCGTGTAGCTGGGATTACAGGTGCCTGCCACCACGCCTGGCTAATTTTTGTATTTTTAGGAGAGATAGGGTTTCACCATGTTGGCCAGGCTGGTCTTGAACTCCTGACCTCAAGTGATCCACCCACCTTGGCCTCCCAAAGTGCTGGGATTATAGGAGTGAGCCACCTCACCTGATCCTGAGTTTTTTATGTATTCTGAATGTTAATCCTTTATCAGATATTAATTCCTTATCAGTTTGCAAATATTTTCTAATTTCATAGGTTACCTTTTGCTCTGTTGTTTTCTTTGATGTGTTTTAAAGTTTGGCCAGACACGGTGGCTCCCGCCTGTAATCCCAGCACTTTGGGAGGCCGAGGCGGGCGGATCACAAGGTCAGGAGATGGAGACCGTCCTGGCTAACACAGAGAAACCCCATCTCCACTAAAAAATACAAAAAAAAATTAGCCAGGCATAGTGACGGGTGCCTGTACTCCCAGCTTCTTGGGAGGCTGAGGCAGGAGAATGGCGTGAACCTGGGAGGCGGAGCTTGCAGTGAGCCGAGATCGCACCATTGCACTCCAGCCTGGGCAACAGAGCGAGACTCCATCTCAAAAACAAAAAACAAAAAAGCAGGAGTTTTAAAGTTTGTTGTCGTTCCCCTTGTCTATACATTATTTTGACTTTTGTTTTATGTATTTATTTATTTGAGACAGAGTCTCACTCTGTTGCCCAGGCTGGAATACAGTGGCATGATCTCGGCTCACTGCAGCCTCCACCTCCCAGGTTCAAGCAGTTCTCCTGCCTCAGCCTCCTGAGTAGCTGGGATCATAGGTGTGCACCCACCTCGCCCGGCTAATTTTTTGTATTTTTAGTAGAGACGGGGTTTCACCGTGTTAGCCAGGATGGTCTCGGTCTCCTGACCTCATGATCCGCCCGCCTCGGCCTCCTCAAGTGCTGGGATTACAGGCGTGAGCCACCGCGCCCGGCCTTTTTTTTTTTGAGATGGAGTCTCGCTCTGCCGCCCGGGCTGAAGTGCAGTGGCCGGCTCTCAGCTCACTTCAGCTCACTGCAAGCTCCGCCTCCCGGGTTCACGCCATTCTCCTGCCTCAGCCTCCCGAGTAGCTGGGACTACAGGCGCCCGCCACCACGCCCGGCTAGTTTTTTGTATTTTTTAGTAGAGACGGGGTTTCACCGTGTTACCCAGGATAGTCTCGATCTCCTTACCTCGTGATCCGCCCGTCTCGGCCTCCCAAAGTGCTGAGATTACAGGCTTGAGCCACCGCGCCTGGCCTTTTTTTTATTTTTTAGTAGAGGTGGGGTTTCTTCATGTTGACCAGGCTGGTCTTGAACTCCTGACCTTAGGTGATCCGCCCACCTCGGCCTCCCAAAGTATTGGGATCATCGGCATCAGCCACTGCGCCTGGCCATTTTTTGAGGTTTAAATTACTCTGGGTTCACAGGAAGCTGCGAAGGTAGCACAGGGGACTTGTGTATCCTTCACCGAGTTTCCCCCAACGTTTACCTTCCCGTAAAAGCACGGCACCAAAACCGAGAGAGTGTCATTGGTACAAGGCGTGTAGATCCACGTAAGCGCCAGGAAGGGGGTGCAGGCCATTCTCAGACCCCTCTTTCTAGTCCCACCCACACCCAACCCTGGCAACCTGGCCTCCCCGCCAGCCCGAGTCCCGCCTCTCGGGAGTGTTGGCTCACGTGTTCCTGAGCCTGGCTGTTTTCAGTCAGTGTCCGGCTCTTGAGACCGTGCGGGTTGCCGTGTGTGGCGGGAGTTTGAGGAACAGCATCTAGTGTTTAATTTATAAAAACTTGCATTTAAAAAAGAAAGTAGCCGGGCGCGGTGGCTCAAGCCTGTAATCCCAGCACTTTGGGAGGCTGAGACGGGCGGATCATGAGGTCAGGAGATCGAGACCATCCTGGCTAACACGGTGAAACCCCGTCTCTACTAAAAAAATACAAAAAACTAGCCGGGCGAGGTGGCGGGTGTCTGTAGTCCCAGCTACTCGGGAGGCTGAGGCAGGAGAATGGCGTAAACCCGGGAGGCGGAGCTTGCAGTGAGCTGAGATCCGGCCACTGCACTCCAGCCTGGGCGACAGAGCGAGACTCCGTCTCAAAAAAAATAAAAATAAAAATAAAAATAATTAAAAAATAAAAAATAAAAAATAAAGTAACTGCGCAAAATGCATCACTAAATGTGAAGTAAGCGTCATGTTTTTCCATTACAAAAGCTACCTTCTCAAAGCCCTGGCAGAGTTAAGGAAGGAGATGCTGGGAAGGGAAGGCGCCAGAGCCCCATCCTTTCGCTCCGGGCAGGGGCGGCTGATGCCCTGCTGGGGGGAACCCCTCACCCTTCACCCCTCTCGAATCTGCCAAGGCGGCAGCAGTGGGAGTGGCCTGCTGGTCACGTACTGCAGCTTGGCCTGACCGCATTCACAGCTAGCTCTGCCTGCTGCTGTGGGACAGTGCTGTTGCAGTGTAGACGGTGGCTCACCTCAAGGCCTCCCAGGCCTGGTGCCCAGGATGTGTGACCATGGCTGTTTCGTTTTGTTTGAGTTTTTTGAAATTTAATTTAATTTTATTTTATTTTATTTTTATTTTTTTAGTTTGTTTATTTTTTTGAGACCGAGTTTCACTCTTGTCGCCCAGGCTGGAGTGCAATGGTGTGATCTCGGCTCACCGCAACCTCCACCTCCCGGGTTCAAGCAATTCTCCTGCCTCAGCCTCTCTAGTAGCTGGGATTACGGGCATGCACCACCACACCCAGCTAATTTTGTATTTTTAGTAGATACAGGGTTTCTCCATATTGGTCAGGCTGGTCTTGAACTCCCGATCTCAGGTGATCGGCCCGTCTCGGCCTCCCAGAGTGCTGGCATTACAGGTGTGAGCCACCACGCCTGGCCTTTTTTTTTAATTTTAGAGATAGGGTCTTGCCATGTTGCCCAGGCTGGAGCGCACTGTAGCCTCGACTTCCCAGGCTCGAACAATCCTCTTGCCTCAGCCTCCTGAGTGGTTTGGACCACGGGTGCACACCACCATACTTTGCTAATTTTGTTTTGTGTAGAGACAGGGCCTCCCTGTGTTGTTCAGGTCGGCTTAGAACTCCTGGGCTCAAGCCATCTTCCTGCCACTGCCTCCCAAAGTGCTGGTATTACAGGCATGAGCCACCACGTCCGGCCAGAATGAGCCATTATTTCCAACAAAGAAGAGCCTGAGACGCCCAGCAGGCCTTGAGTGGCGTTTGGAGAGACGTCTTGAGTGATGGGGAGAGTGGCCCTGTGGCCAGGGTGTGTCTCATCGGGTACCCAATTGGACGTGGGGTCCCCTCCTGATGGTGAAATGGGTCTTTTGGATTCCATGGTCTCTGGGGCACCAGGGCACCTGTCCACCTGGAGGTGGGGGTGAGAGGCCCAGTGCCAGCCACAGGGCTGTGTTCTGCTTGTGAGACCTGGAGTCTGGGGGCTTTGATGTGAGTGTGAGCGGGAGGGAGGGGGCAGCCAGCCAGGCCACCCCTTCCATCATGCCTGGACCATGGCACCTTCCTCCTCCCGCCCTGTCAGCCTGTGTGGCAGGAGACTCAAGCTGAGTTTCACCTGTGACTGGGGGCTCAGAGAGAGCCACTGGTGTGTGGCGAGGCTGGGGGCAGAGGAGGGGCGGGTGCCCTGGGACTCAGGCCTCCGTCCAGCAGGACCAGTGCACTCCAGCCCCTCCCACACTCTTCCCTGGGCGTGGAGGTGCCATGGCAGACACCTGCGGGTCTATCTGTCTCTCTGGCCTCTGCTCCTGGCTTCTGATGGTGATGGTCTGGGGGTGCTCTTTGACTGGGGAGAGGAGGAGGCTCTGACTGGTGTCTGCCAAGGGCCAGTGGCACATGCCCAGGTCCCCCCCACCCCAGGGCCACTTACTGGGTCATCAACACGGGGCGGGTGCACACCAAGGGCAATGGGCTGGGAACAGGACGATGGTTGGGGAAGGGGTCCCTGGAGGGCCGTAGGCTGTAAGGTCAGGTTCAGGTTCTTTTTTTTTGAGACAGTCTTGCTGTTACCTAGGCTGGAGTGCAGTGGCGCGATCTCGGCTCACTGCAGACTCCACCTCCCGGCTTTAAGCGATTCTCCAGCCTCAGCCTCCCAAGTAGCCCAGCTAATTTTTGTATTTTTAGTAGAGATGGGGTTTCCCATGTTGGCCAGGCTGGTCTTGAACTTCTGGCATCAAGTGATCTGCCCGCCTTGGCCTCCCAAAGTGCTGGGATGACAGGTGTGAGCCATCGCACCCCACTAGGAAGGTCTGGTTCTGAAGGCAGTTTTGGGAATGGCAGTTTGGGGAGCCTGTCTTTCCCGGGGTGAGCACTCCAGAGGAAGCAGGACCCCACCCTGGCCCGCAGTGACCTCAGATCCCAGACCTTCCTTCTCCGCCCCCGTGTCCTGCCTGTGTGTGGTGAGCGTGATCCCCGTGGACAGGTGGAGGTTGGAGGAGAATCGGGCCCCAGTGCAGGCCGTTCCCATGCCTCTCCCTGTCCCCACTTCGGCCCAGTGGGCTCCTGGCGTCATCACGTGCAGTTCTATCACCAAGAAGCACTTGCAGGCCCTGCTGAAACCTGGTGCGGGAGGCTGAGCCCAGGGAAGGTGGAGGGAGAGATGGGGGATGAGGAGGGGACAGTGTTGGGGGCCAGGAGGGCTGCTCCCAGGGAAGGCGGGCGGCAGCCTCGGTGGTCTTCCCACGGCCGGTGCCAGCCATTGGACTCCTCTGCCGACACGTTCCTGACAGGCGCATGGGCTCTCTGATGCAGATAGTGGGTGCCCTGGGCATGTGGCCCCTCCACCTGGGAGGCGGCCCTTCTTCCCTTCACACCCCCAGATGTGGGTAAAGATTCAGGAGATAGGGGAAATTGGAGTCGTCTCCCAAGGATCTTTTTGAGGAAAGGAGGCTGAGGTCCTGGCTCCTCCTAGCCTGGCCTCAGCACCTTGGCTCTAGCGAGGTGCCGGAGACTGGGGCGGGAACTCTGTAAGTCACACGTGCACCACGCCACCCAGGGCCCGCTGCCCTGCCCCTGCCCTGAGCTGGGGCGGCCACAAAGCCTTCGGTGGCTGAGAGCCCGCCCAGCTCTACCTGACAGTTGGGCATCCTGTGGGGAGGGCAGCGTGAACACTGGGGAGCCGTTTGCGTCTCAGGCCTCAGAGAGGCCACAGTGGAGGTGGCTGTGGAGGTGGCAGGAGGCTGAGCAGGGCCTCGGGAGCAGGGCTGAGCGGGATGACCTGGGCGCTGTGGCGAGCACTGGCATCGGTGGCGGCGTGTTCTCCAGCCCTTCTTTCCTGGTGGGTGGCAGGTGCCTCGCCTTCAGTCTAGAGCAGGGAGCTCGCGCCCTGGGCTCAGAGGCTGGGCTTCTCGTTGACAGGCCGAGGGGCAGCCGGAGCAGTCCTGCTTCCAGCGCCCAGGGAGGCCTACCCCAGCCCTGCTGCCCCCACCCAGCAGGCAGGCCTGGCCTGTCCCGTTGCTGAGCTCCCGGGCAGGGTCAGGTGAGGCCGGGCTGCGGCAGTGGGCGTGAGAATCCACGGTGCAGTGTGTGACGCCTGAGCGTCCTCATGATTTCTCTTCTGCTTTTAGTCACCACATGCTGCGCTTTTCCGGATCGGACAGATGAGCAATGTGGAGCTGGATGATGAGCTTTTGGACCCGGTGAGCTGGGGGTGCTCCCTGTCCT
Organism: Trachypithecus francoisi; assembly: GCF_009764315.1. Taxonomy (NCBI): domain Eukaryota; kingdom Metazoa; phylum Chordata; class Mammalia; order Primates; family Cercopithecidae; genus Trachypithecus; species Trachypithecus francoisi. The sequence continues at coordinate 113,577,296 of NW_022681460.1, forward strand.
CCCACGGAGCTGCATCTTAGCAGAGGGTGACTGGGATGGGCAGGGGCCGAGCGGCAGGGAGATGATGGGACCCAGAGCCTAGGCTCAGGGAAGACTTCCCTCGGGGGACGCAGTCCCCAAGGCCGAGTGAGCAGAGGCAGCTGGACCAGCAGCCAGGCGGAAGTGCTCTGAGACGGAGGCGTGCAGGGCGCCGGGGACCTGGACGGGGGTGAACGGGCTGTGCGGGGCCAGGAAGCCAGTCAGGATGGCAGTGGCAGCATGGGCAGCGAGGGGGCTGGACCTGACTTTGGAATAGGGCAAGGACAGGGATCTTGGGGGTGCAGTGAGGAGACCCAGGAGAGAGAGAGGGGGCTGGATGCTCTCTGACTTCAGAGGGCTGGGGTTTAGATGCTCCCATGCCAGTGGCTGCCCCGGGAGTCCTGAGCTCGGCGGCATCCTTCCCCTTGGGGGTATCTCCCGCCAGCCTTGCTTTGTCCCTCAGCCGCCGGTGAGGCCGGGAGTCCTCCAGTGCCGGGAGCCATTCGCTCTTCGTCTCTGGGGAGATGTCTGTGCGAGTCCTGTGCACATGTGTTTAGATTAGCCAGCGGGACTTCTGTTGAGATGATCCTGATGTTGGCGACACACTGGGCACCCTCTTCCTGCTCAGGCCCCATCCAGCTCTGCCCTGGGCCACGTCAGAGGCTGAGGCGTCTCACAGTCCACCTGTCCGGGTGTTCTTCGGCCTTGCGTCCCTTTGAGCTCTGCTGCTGCAGTCGCCCCGCAGGCTGGCGCCGTGCTCAGACGCTGTCCTGCACAGCCAGCAGCCCCTCTCCCGGGGCTGCGCTTCTGATGTGTTTGTGCTGCCTCTGGAGTCACAAGGCCTTGGGAAGTTGTGTTTTGTGGCCATGGAGGCCTTCAGCACTGCCTTTTTGGACTTCAAAGCCTTTGCTCTGGTGTCAGCTTTGGGAGGAGCAGGAGTTAGGAGACAAGGGAAAAACGAGCATGTGAGATTCAGCAGTCGATCACTTTCGGCCTCAGGCGCTGGCGTGGGTGCCCGGCCGGCCACACGTGTGTTGGTTATGCCCATTTTTAAACTGAGTTTGTTGTCTTTATACGTGAGCTGTAGGGGTTGTTTATATATCGATGCAAATCTCTCATCCAGTACGTGATTTATAGACGTTTTCTCCCATTCAGCGGGTTTTCTGTTCACTTTCTCAATGGTGTCTTTTGATGCTCAAATTTTTTTAGTTAAAAAAGTTTTGGCCGAGCGAGGTGATTCATGCCTGTAATCCTAGTACTTTGGGAAGCAGACGGATTGCTTGAGCTCAGGAGTTCAAGACCAGCCTGACCAACATGGTGAAACCCTGTCTCTACAAAAAATATAAAAGTTAGCTGGGCCTGGTGATAGGCACCAGTAGTCCCAGCTACTTGGGAGGCGGAGGTTGCAGTGAGCTGAGATGGTGCCACTGCACTTCAGCCTGGGTGACAGAGTGAGACCCTGCCTCAAAAAAAAAATTTTTTTTTTTCTGGGCAGGTGTGGTGGTTCACACCTGTAATCCCAACACTTTGGGAAACCAAGGCTGGAGGATGGCTAGAGCCGAGGAATTCGAGATCAGCCTAGGCAACATAGTGAGACTCTGTCTCCACCCAAAAATAGGAAAAAAAAAAAAAATTAGCCAGGTGTGGTGATATGTGCCTGTGGTCCCAGCTACTCAGGACGCTGAGGCAGGTGGATTGATTGACCCCAGGAGGTTGAGCCTGCAGTGAGCCATGATCACACCGTTGTACTTCAGCCTGTGTGACAGACAGGACCCTGTCTAAAAAAAAAATTAATGATTGTTTTTTTTGAGATGAGGTCTCCCTGTGTTGCCCAGGCTGGTTTTGATCTCTCAGGCTCAAGCAGTCATCCCGCCTCAGCCTCCTGAGGAGCTGGGAGCACATGCGCTTCATACCCAGCATGGTATGAAGGTTCAGTTCATCTATTTTTTCTTGTGTTGCTTGTACTTTTGGTGTCGTATCTAAGAAACCGTTGTCTAACCCAAGAGTATGACGACTGAACCGTTTTTTCCTAAGAATTTTCCAGTTTTAGGTGTTTCATCTCTTTTGAGTTAATTTTTGGATGTGGTGTGAGGTAAGGGTCTAACGTCATACCCTTCCTCTCTCTCTCTCTCTGTTTTATTTTTGAGACAGGGTCTCACTGTCACCCAGACTGGAGTGCAGTGGCGCAATCTTGGCTCACTGCAAGCTCCCCCTCCCGGTTTCAAGAGATTCTCCTGCCTCCGCCTCCCAAGTAGCTGGGATGACAGGCACCCGCCACCACACACAGCTCGTTTTTGCATTTTTAGTAGAGACAGGGTTTCACCTTGTTGTCCAGGCTGGTCTCCAACTCCTGATCACAGGTGATCTGCCTGTTTTGGCCTCTCAAAGTGCTGGGATTACAGGCGTCAGCCCCCACGCCCCACCTGCAGTTCTCTTGCTGTGTCCTCGTCCTTGGTGTCAGGATGCTGGCGGCCTCGTGTGGGAGCTGAGAGGGGCCCCGTGTGGGAGCTGAGAGGGGCCCCGTGTGTGAGCTGAGAGGGGCCCCGTGTGGGAGCTGAGAGGGGCCCCGTGTGGGAGCTGAGGGGGGCCCCGTGTGGGAGCTGAGGGGGGCCCGTGTGGGAGCTGAGGGGGGCCCGTGTGGGAGCTGAGAGGTGGGAGCTGAGGGGGGCCGTGTGGGAGCTGAGGGGGGCCCGTGTGGGAGCTGAGGGGGGCCGTGTGGGAGCTGAGGGGGGCCCGTGTGGGAGCTGAGGGGGGCCGTGTGGGAGCTGAGGGGGCCCGTGTGGGAGCTGAGGGGGGGCCCGTGTGGGAGCTGAGAGGTGGGAGCTGAGGGGGCCCGTGTGGGAGCTGAGGGGGCCGTGTGGGAGCTGAGAGGTGGGAGCTGAGGGGGGGCCCGTGTGGGAGCTGAGAGGTGGGAGCTGAGGGGGGCCCGTGTGGGAGCTGAGAGGTGGGAGCTGAGGGGGCCGTGTGGGAGCTGAGAGGTGGGAGCTGAGGGGGCCCGTGTGGGAGCTGAGGGGGCCGGGGGGGGCGTGTGTGGGAGCTGAGGGGGCCGTGTGGGAGCTGAGGGGGCCGTGTGGGAGCTGAGGGGGCCCGTGTGGGAGCTGAGGGGGGCCCGTGTGGGAGCTGAGGGGGCCCGTGTGGGAGCTGAGGGGGGGCCCGTGTGGGAGCTGAGGGGGCCCGTGGGGAGCTGAGGGGGGGCCCGTGTGGGAGCTGAGGGGGCCCGTGTGGGAGCTGAGGGGGGGCCCGTGTGGGAGCTGAGAGGTGGGAGCTGAGGGGGCCCGTGTGGGAGCTGAGAGGTGGGAGCTGAGGGGGCCCGTGTGGGAGCTGAGAGGTGGGAGCTGAGGGGGCCCGTGTGGGAGCTGAGGGGGCCCGTGTGGAAGCTGAGAGGGGCCCGTGTGGGAGCTGAGGGGGGGCCCGTGTGGGAGCTGAGGGGGCCGTGGGGAGCTGAGGGGGGCCGTGTGGGAGCTGAGAGGTGGGAGCTGAGGGGGCCCGTGTGGGAGCTGAGAGGTGGGAGCTGAGGGGGCCCGTGTGGGAGCTGAGAGGTGGGAGCTGAGGGGGCCCGTGTGGGAGCTGAGAGGTGGGAGCTGAGGGGGCCGTGTGGGAGCTGAGAGGTGGGAGCTGAGGGGGCCCGTGTGGGAGCTGAGAGGTGGGAGCTGAGGGGGCCCGTGTGGAGCTGAGGGGGGCCCGTGTGGGAGCTGAGAGGTGGGAGCTGAGAGGTGGGAGCTGAGAGGTGGGAGCTGAGGGGGCCCGTGGGGGAGAGCTGAGAGGTGGGAGCTGAGAGGTGGGAGTGAGAGGTGGAGGTGGGAGCTGAGGGGGCCCGTGTGGGAGCTGAGAGGTGGGAGCTGAGAGGTGGGAGCTGAGAGGGGGAGCTGAGGGGGCCCGTGTGGGAGCTGAGAGGGGGAGCTGAGGGGGCCCGTGTGGGAGCTGAGAGGTGGGAGCTGAGGGGGCCCGTTGGGAGCTGAGAGGTGGGAGCTGAGGGGGCCCGTGTGGGAGCTGAGAGGTGGGAGCTGAGGGGGGCCCGTGTGGGAGCTGAGAGGTGGGAGCTGAGGGGGCCCGTGTGGGAGCTGAGAGGTGGGAGCTGAGGGGGCCCGTGTGGGAGCTGAGGGGGGCCGTGTGGGAGCTGAGAGGTGGGAGCTGAGAGGTGGGAGCTGAGAGGTGGGAGCTGAGGGGGCCCGTGTGGGAGCTGAGAGGTGGGAGCTGAGAGGTGGGAGCTGAGAGGTGGGAGCTGAGGGGGCCCGTGTGGGAGCTGAGAGGTGGGAGCTGAGAGGTGGGAGCTGAGAGGTGGGAGCTGAGGGGCCTCTTTCCTTGTGGCCTTGTCAACCGTGCTGCTCTCTTGGCCTTTTTCTGCCACAGGATATGGATCCTCCACATCCCTTCCCCAAGGAGATCCCACACAACGAGAAGCTCCTGTCCCTCAAGTATGAGGTGGGCATCCTCCTGTTCCCCCTGACCCTGAGACCTGGCCTCTGCCCTCTCCAAACCCATCCCGGTCTCCTGTGCCCGCACCCGAGGCGTCGGGTCGGTGCTGAGTGCTGCCCCTGCTGTCCCGGCCTGCAGAGCTTGGACTATGACAACAGTGAGAACCAGCTGTTCCTGGAGGAGGAGCGGCGGATCAACCACACGGTGAGCTGGACGCCGCTCCCTGCAGGGTCCCAAGGTGCAGGCCCTGGTGCTGACTGGGCCTGGGTCTGCGACACACCCCTCCGTCATCCTCTGACCCCGCCTCCGAGGCCTGTGGGTTCCTTTGGTTTCTGGAGACAGTAGGAGGGTCACGGTCACTGTAACTGAGAAGGCCGCTCTTACGGCCGCCCGATGCAGTGCCCAGCATAACAACCGCAGGCTGTGAAGTTGTTGGGAAGTCGCCCACCTCCCCGTGTCACCCTCAGGCCCCAGGTGCGCTTCGGATGTTGGCCAGAAACTGCCCTTTGTGGGACTCAGGGCACCGTGCACGCTGGGACCTTCATCATCCCAGGGCCTGCAGGTGTTCTGGGCAGTCCTGCTGCTGCCAGAGCGACTTGCACCAGGGCCCTGCTCGACCCTTGCCCTGACCGCACCCCTGCAGGCCTTCCGGACGGTGGAGATCAAGCGCTGGGTCATCTGCGCCCTCATCGGCATCCTCACGGGCCTCGTGGCCTGCTTCATCGACATCGTGGTGGAGAACCTGGCCGGCCTCAAGTACAGGGTCATCAAGGGCAGTATCCTTCCCAGCATGGCGGGTGCAGCTTGGGGGGCGGGGGTGTGGCCTGGGCTCAGTCCCAGGCAGAATTCCTGAGCCTGGCAAGTTCCAATGCAGGTGGAGGTGGCCTGGCCAGGCTGGCTGCATCCCTGTCATGGTTGGGCTGTGAGACGTCTCTGGGATGTCCAGGGAGCGTCATGGCTCCACCAAGCAGAGTGGCGTCTGCCAGGCTGGGCCATGGGGCAGGGCCAGGGTCCAGGGTGGGTGGGCCTGACAGGGAAGCAGCCAGCCCTCCTTGATGAACCCCAGATATCGACAAGTTCACAGAGAAGGGCGGGCTGTCCTTCTCCCTGTTGCTGTGGGCGACGCTGAACGCCACCTTCGTGCTGGTGGGCTCCGTGATCGTGGCTTTCATAGAGGTAGGTGGCAGGGTGCCCCAGCCACGTCGGACCCAACGAAGGATTGGGGGGCTTGGCGAATGGGTGGGAACCCCTGCAGCCCACCCACCCCCACCATCACGTTGGCTGACAACCTGGGCACTTTCTGGAATCACGCGGTCCAGACTCACAACCTTAGGAGGAGCAGACACACCAGGGCCTCTTCACCCCCAGACCCCCGGGTGCTGCTCCTAACCCAGCAGCACAGGCCTGGACACCGTCACCCCGCTCCGCCCCTCCTGGAGCCTCCTCCCTCCGCCCTCCCTCCTTCCATCTCCACCTCTGCCCCCACCACGTCCTTGATCTGTGCCTGGGCTGGGAAGAGTGAGAGCAGCTCCCCGCATGACATGAGGCCCCTTCCCTGAGGCCCTGATGTGTGTGCCAAGCTCCCCGGCTCCTGGGGCTCCTGGGCCTGTGGGGCTGGGTCTGTCTCAGCCTGGCCATGACCCGCTCAGCCCTGCTTCCCCTTTTTCAGCCGGTGGCTGCTGGCAGTGGGATCCCCCAGATCAAGTGCTTCCTCAACGGGGTGAAGATCCCCCATGTGGTGCGGCTCAAGGTGAGGGTGTGGTGGCCCTGGGTTGGGGAAGGGGTGTGGCTGGGCGCGGGGGGGCCCTGGCTGGGCGGAGGGGGGCCCTGCTGGGTGGGGGGTACTGGCTCTTTGCTGGTTCAGGAGCATCTCTCTTGTCTGCCCGGCTTCCAGAACTGGCCTCGGCCACCTTGTGTGCTGGTGGACTGGCTGGGTGTAAAGGGGTCACCTTTTTTTTTTGAAAGTGGTAACAGCTGGTATTTGCACATATTAAATTACGTTAAAAATGAGTAAGCCGTGCCGAGATGCTCGTCTGGTGCATGTATCGCCACAGCTGTGCAGCGCGTCTGTGACTGTGGGCTGCATGGCGGTGACTGACTGACCGTGGAAGCTGTCGTCGTCGTGGGCGTGTAGCGATGGTTCCTGCTTTCAGTTTGCCTCATGCTCGTTGACACTTGGTGTGATCAGAGCGTCTGGTTCTGGAGGTGCTGGAGCTCTGACCCAGTTCCACCCAGTTCCGCTGTGGTTGCTTCTGTCGGTGCCGCCAGCGTTCCTTAGCCTGAGACTTGCCAGAGCCCTGTCCCATCTGGGGAGGGGTGGGCCGCGTGGCAGCCACCCCCTGGGGGTGCTTCCGGGGCCTGATCCCCGTGGCCAAGGAGTGGGGCCAGTGTGTCCCCTCTGGCGAAAGCTCCCAGGTGACCTTGGGGTGCCCTTGCCCTGTGGTGGGAGACCAGGTTTCCTGGAGCAGCTGGGAATAGCGACCGGCCTGTCACCCACGCCAGGCTGGCCTGAACCTTCTGGGACGTTGCTCCGTACTTTTCGTTGGCTGAGGGTTGCGTTTGCTTTCCTTAGCGTCTTTAACGTAGAGCCCTCCCCTGACGCCCCTACACACCCAGCGCCTTATGTTTGGGGTCTGCGCCCTCGTGGCTTCTGGCCTGGGGCAGGGAGGCTGATGAGAAACACCTTACACACCATCTCGGGTGGAGAGGATGAGGCCCCTGCGGGCGGGGAGCGGCTGGGAGGGCCATCGTGGAGCCGCAGGTGACCAGCCTTCGTGTGCCAGGGGTGTGTGAGGGGCCTCGGGGCCTCCCTAGACGGGGCTCGCGGGAACACCTCCCCTGTGCTGGCCACACTGGCCGAGGCAGGACACGCCTGTAGGATGGGGCGGGCGACCCAGCTTTGCCTCAGGAAGGAAGGAAAGGAAAGAGCCCCTTCCCTGCTGAATGCTGAGGCCACAGAGGGCGGGACCCCAAGTGAGTGTGGGGGACGCGTAGCTGCTGTTTAGCGTCCACTGTGGCCATGGGGAGACCCAGCCCTGGGCATGCCAGCCCCTTCCCGGATGTCCCATGTCCCAGCCACCCTGCCTGATCAGGGCTGTGCGTGCTGTTTTATGGCTGAGGTCCAAAGACGGCGCCTGCTCTTTCCTCAGAGGCCGTGCGTCTCCCTGTGTTTCAGACGTTGGTGATCAAAGTGTCCGGTGTGATCCTGTCGGTGGTCGGGGGCCTGGCCGTGGGAAAGGTAACAGAGTGCCCGTGGCCCCGCCAGCTGGAGCCCGAGGCCACCGGGCCCGCGAGGGCCGCCACACCCACCTGTGTCTCTGAGTGCGGGTCCTTCTGGTCTCCAGGAAGGGCCAATGATCCACTCCGGCTCAGTGATCGCCGCCGGGATCTCTCAGGGAAGGTCAACGTCACTGAAACGAGATTTCAAGGTGAGTCCTCCTCTCTCCACCTTGTGTGAGTGGGCTCCAGGTGCCATGGGCACAGGCACGGCGCCACTCTGGGAGACGGGCTTGCGTGAGTGGGCTCCAGGTGCCATGGGCACAGGCACGGCGCCACTCCGGGAGATGGGCTTGTGTGAGTGGGCTCCAGGTGCCATGGGCACAGGCACGGTGCCACTCCGCGAGATGGGCTTACGTGAGTGGGCTCCAGGTGCCATGGGCACAGGCACGGCGCCACTCCGGGAGATGGGCTTGTGTGAGTGGGCTCCAGGTGCCATGGGCACAGGCACGGCGCCACTCCGCGAGATGGGCTTCCCGCAGCATCCCCTGGCCGGGAGCCCCAGCCGCCTCTGAGGATAGCCTGGCGGGTGGCTCCCAGAGCCAGCGGGCACAGTCGCTGCCCGGCGAGGCCTCCACACGGCCTGCCGCTTCCCTCCTCGGGTCCCCTGGCGCACACGCATTTGTGTTTCCTGTGGGAGGGGTCTGTGGCTCCAAGCGGCTTCTTAGAGGAGCACAGAACCTGAAACCAAGTGTGTCCACCTGGTGTTTATTTGTCAGGACACCCTTTGGAACACTTTTTCCCCAAAGTCCCCAGCACGTTGATGGGGAATGAGCTACATTTGTATGTGAATGTATTTTTCTTTTCTTTCTTTCTTCTTTCTTTTTTTTTTTTTTGAGATGGAGTCTTTCTGTTAGCCAGGCTGGAGTGCGGTGGCGCAATCTCAGCTCACTGCAGCCTCCACCTCCCAGGTTCAAGCGGTTCTCCTGCCTCAGTCTCCCGAGTAGCTGGGACTACCGGCGCCCGCCAGCACACCTGGCTAAGTTTTTTGTTATTTTGGTAGAGGTGGGGTTTCACCATGTGGGCCGGACTGGTCTCGAACTCCCTGGCCTCAAGTGACCTGCCCGCCTCAGCCTCCCAAAGTGCTGGGATTACAGGCGTGAGCCAGCACGCCCAGCCGTGTGTGAATTTAGAGGTAGGCAGCGTTCCCACAGTACAGACACCAACAGCAAGGCTGGGTTTCCGTCCGTGCGGTTTTTGGTAGAGGGTGGAGGTTTTCAGAACCTTGTGTGTGCTGGAAAGTTGATCTCCTGGCTGGGTCTCTCTGTGTTTCCCTGGACTGCCGCTGGCTGTGCCAACCCTGCTGTCTCTTGCCGTGGTCTGCAGCGCGGTGCTCTTCAGGAATCAGAGCTGGTGACTCAGTCGTCCTGAAAGCCCCTTCCCCTGTGCAGCCCGTCCTGATGGCCGCTGTGCCTTTCTGAGAGCTGTGCCCTCAAGGAACCTGCCCCAACCCTGGGTCTGTCCCTGTTGCAGATCTTCGAGTACTTCCGCAGAGACACAGAGAAGCGGGACTTCGTCTCCGCAGGGGCCGCGGCCGGAGTGTCGGCGGCGTTTGGAGCCCCCGTGGGTGAGGAAGGCTGTGCCTGGTCTGGAGCTTTGCCCTTACCCTGTGTGTTGGAAGAAACGGTCTCCTGTCTGTAGGCCCAGTGCCCGCTGAGGGTGGGCAGAGGCTCAGAGTCACAGCCGGGGCATTTGGAAGCGGCCAGCAGCAGCCGGCAGTGTGCTTGGGCCCGGCCCTCGGACCTCACTTGGGGTTCCTCTCTCTCTGGCTGGGGCCTACCCCAGTAGCTTCTTTCTGACATGGTCTGGGTTCCCTGGAGCCTGGGGGCGGGAGTTGGTGGTGGGCGTGGTGCCCTGTGTCCAGCTGGCACCCGATCCAGCCTCCTGCCTTCCAGGTGGGGTCCTGTTCAGCCTGGAGGAGGGCGCATCCTTCTGGAACCAGTTCTTGACCTGGAGGATTGTAAGTGCCCGCTGATGGCTGCCTCCCCGTCAGGGTGCTTGCTGCACTCTCAGCCCCCGCCATGGGGTCCACCCTGGGGTCACCCATCAAGCTGCGGCTGGAGCTGGAGCCCTGTGGGTCTGTCAGGCCCTGGCCCTGCCCAAAGCGGTGGTCGTGCCTTTGCTGCCCAGTTCGCCCTTGGTCCTGGGCACCATTGCCAGCCCCAGGTGGCTCCCGGGTGGGGGATCAAACAGCCAGGAACCCAGCCGTGCCCCACCTTCTCCTCTTGCTCTCCAGTGATGAGTTCAGAGAGGGCTGAGCCCCTCTGAACTGTGCCTGGCACAGTGCGCCCGCCACTAGCTCCAGCCCCTTCCCTTCTGCCTTGGACGAGGTCTGCAGACTCCTGGCCTCCCGGCTGACAGGAGGGGCGGTGGTCCCTGTTGGTCTGTGGGCCTGGGCTGGGAGCACGGCTCTGAGGGCACCGGTTTCCTGTTCTCTATCGCAGTTCTTTGCTTCCATGATCTCCACGTTCACTCTGAATTTTGTTCTGAGCATTTATCATGGGAACATGTGGGACCTGTCCAGCCCGGGCCTCATCAACTTCGGAAGGTTTGACTCGGAGGTACCTGTCCCATTGCCCACCTCGCCCACCTCGCATCCTGGGCCAGGACCCTGTTTGCTTAAGGCCCAGGTTGAGGATTTGGTCCGTTAGAAAACTGGCTCACAGCTGTGGAGCCAAGCTCTTGCGCGAGCTCCAGGACCCTGAGGAGCTGCAGGAAGACACCCCAAGCCCTCAGGTCAGGGCGCCGTGTGAGCAGCAGGGCACCTGGGATGTCACACAGATGCGGCATGAATGGGGCCTCCCATGGCCTGGGGGCACATGCAGCAGCCGCTGTGGGGGCAGGTGGGCTCAGGCAGCCTGGGGCCTGGGCTGGAGAGCCTCCCCATGCCATTGACAGGATGGCTCTGTGCGCAGGAACTGGGGGATCACAGGCTGTGTTCCCAGTGCCTGGGGCTCTCCCCGCCCCGGGTGCTGAGGGTGGCAGGGTCTCTGAGAGCTTCCCTGGCCGCCACACCAGGCAGGGGCCAGGCCTGCTTAAAACACCCAGCGTGTTTCCCTCCTGTGGACTTCTGCGGCCTGCGTGGAAGGGCGGGAAGGCGCTCTGGCTGCAGCTCTCTTACGATGGCGGTCCCTGAGTTTCAGCAGAAGAGCTGTGGGCCTTTTCCGTCACATCCTCTGCCTTCTCCCTCTCTCTGCACAGAAAATGGCCTACACGATCCACGAGATCCCGGTCTTCATCGCCATGGGTGTGGTGGGTAAGGGCTGCCCCCAGCTCTGCAGGGACGGCCTGTGGGCCTGGCTCGGCTGGACTAGAGGGCGTGGTTGCCTGGAGCCTGCCCTCATCCCAGGGCCACCTGGGGGCCTGCTTCTCCAGATTCTTCCATGGGCAGCACGCTTGGGGGTGGGGAGCCAAAAGCTTCGCTTCTGTGGCTTCCTGTTGTTTATCTCTCTGTTGGCAAAAACCACAGGGCTGCAGGGATGGATGGGTTTTCCTCTAAGAGGTAGAATTGGTCCCACCAGCGTTTATTGCTCTGCACGACACCTTTTCCCTGAAGGAAGGCAGAGCCTTTGAGAAACAGCGCCCCTAGCCCTCAGGGTGTGCTGATGTGGAGGAAGCATCTTGTTTGTTTCCCCAGCCCCCTGCCGTCCTCTTCCCTCAGCAAACCCTCCAGCTTCTGCTGTCTGGGAGCTGGAGGGCAGAGGCCTGCCCCTTTCCTCCCGTGTTGCTGACTGGCCTTTGCCTGTCCGCAGGTGGTGTGCTCGGAGCTGTGTTCAACGCCTTGAACTACTGGCTGACTATGTTTCGAATCAGGTGAGAAATCGCGTTGCATACCGTGTTCAAAGTTGTGGCCACACAGGCCCTTTGAAAGCGGACGTGGTGGCGTGGGGTTGACACTCCGAGGCCACAGCCGAAAGAAAGGCTGTGTGTGCAGCCTCCTGCCTGATGGTTTCCTGGTGGAGCTGCTCAGAGGAGATGTGTCTTGGGCCCTGGAGGGGACAGACTAGCCCGAGGCTGGAGCATAAGGGCTCCGGGAGGATGGCGCCTGGGTAGGAAGTGAGGCCCTGCGTGGAATCGGGCCTGGGCAAGGCACGCCCAACCTTCGCCCGACTCTGCCTGGTAGCAACCGCAGCTGTCCTAGGACGCCGGAGGCTCCCGGCTTCTTCCTTCTTGGTCTGTGCCAATTTCAATACTATTGGGTGCAGCCGGGGCACGGGGAGCGCCACTTCCCACGTGTTGGGAGGTGTTGCTGCTGAGGAGTCTTTACCCCAGGGAAGAGGACGGGCCCAGGACATTCGGGCGTCTGATTGACTTAAGATTAAACACCAGCCTGGCCCAGCGCGGTGCCTCATGTCTATAATCCCAACAGCAGTTTGGGAGGCTGAGGTGGGCGGATCACCTGAGGTCGGGAGTTCCAGACCAGCCTGACCAAGATGGAGAAATCCTGTCTCTACTAAAAATACAAAAACAAAATTAGCCGGGTGGTGCGTGCCTGTAATCCCAGCTGCTCAGGAGGCTGAGGCAGGAGAATCACTTGAACCTGGGAGGTGGAGGTTGCGGTGAGCCAAGATCGCGCCATTGTACTCCATCCAGCCTGGGCAACAAAAGTGAAACTCCGTCTCCAAAAAAAAAAAAACCACACAGGCCCCCCCCGCAGTGTCCTCCATCAGGGACTTGGGTTGCCATGGGAGCTGCCGAGGGGCCGCACTGCCGTCCTGCGTGCCATGCAGCCTGACTCTTGGTTCCAGGTACATCCACCGGCCCTGCCTGCAGGTGGTCGAGGCCATGCTGGTGGCCGCCGTCACGGCCACGGTCGCCTTCGTGCTGATCTACTCGTCGCGGGACTGCCAGCCCCTGCAGGGGGGTTCCATGTCCTACCCGCTGCAGGTGGGAGGCTGGGCCCAGGTGGGATCCAGCAGACAGGGCAAGGTCTAGCAGGCAGGGCAGCCACAGGGCGGCCTCCAGGAACCTTGTTTAGGCCACGGGAGGAGAGCTGCCCACCCCACCGAGTTCCAGAAGCGCACAGGCTGGCATGTCTTAGAGAGGGTTAGTCCTGTCCACTCAGATCTGAGGAGGCCAGGTGTCTGCTGAGGTGCCAGGGGAACAAGCGGTGGTGTGGGGGCCAAAGGCTCCCCCCAGTCCTCTTCCTAGAATGGCAGCCTCATGGGGCGAGTCTCAGAAGCCTGGGGGCACCGTGGATGTGAACCCAGGAGAAATGCAAACCTCCGTCCACGCCAGGCCCGTCGTGCCTGGTGCTCACGGCTCACCACAGTCTGTGTGTCCGTCTGCACTGTGACACGGTTGCCCGTGCCTGGTGCTCACAGCTCACCACAGTCTGTGTGTCCATCTGCACTGTGACCCGGTTGCCCTGGAAAGCACCGTGCTCAGAGGAACCACACATGAGGTCACGCGGCGTAGCCCCATTAACATGAAACATGCACAACGGGGAGAGCCTAGAGGCCCAGCAAAGCAATGGGTGCCGCGGCGGGAGTGGGCAGGGCGGGGTGAGCTGATGGGACAGGTGCGAACCGTTAGAGGCGTGGGAGGCTGGGGGCTGTGGGGTTGACCAGCCTTTACACTCTGCTCTAGCCCCGTGGACAACACCCCAGTGTTGCTAGAGCCTGGGAGGCTCTGGGCCTGGGCCTGTGGCACTGGGGCACCGACAGCCTCTTCTAGGAGCTCGTGAGCACCTGGGCCCACCTTACCCGGCACCAGGGATGGACAGCCCCCCAGTCCCCCAGCCCAGGGTCCTGGTGACCCACCCCCAGGGCTGGACATGGCTGTGGAGCCCCTGCTGGGCCTGGGCCCTGTGTGTCCTCCTTCCCCTCTGTGACCGTGGCCCGCCCAATGGTGGGGTTGTGTGGTCCTGCCCCGATGTTGGCCAGGCACAGAGTACAGGGCCTCTCAGGGCGACACCAGGTCTGTGCCTGCAACCCACTGGCCCGTCTCCCAACATGCGCTCTCTCCTGACCCCGCAGCTCTTCTGTGCAGATGGTGAGTACAACTCCATGGCCGCGGCCTTCTTCAACACCCCGGAGAAGAGCGTGGTGAGCCTCTTCCACGACCCGCCAGGTGTGTGCTGGCAGTGCTGCCGGGCAGGCCCCAGGATCAGGGCGTGGGTGATGCCTTCTGGCTGAGTGTCCCCTGGGGGCCGAGGTCGCAGCCCTGGGCTGGGGGTCATTTCTAGCATGGATTATAGCAGGGACTCACTCCTGTAATCCCAGCACTTGAGGAGACCAAGGCAGGAGGATCGCTTGAGCCTAGGAGGTTAAGACCAGCCTGGACAACTTAGCGAGACTCTGTCTTTGCCAAAAAAGCAAAATTACCTGGCCACGGTCGTGCGCCCACAGTCCCAGGTACTTGAGAGGCTGGGCCAGGAGGATTGCTTGAGGCCAGAAGATTGAGGCCGCAATGATCTGCGATTACATCACTGCATACCAGCCTGGGTGACAGAATGAGGCCCTCTCAAAAAAACAAAAGAAAACCCAGCCTGGTGACTGTCACACCAAGGCCACGGCCTGGCCTCGCCCAACCACAAGGATTTCATGGAAGCGTAGCCCGTGACCTTGGAGTGCCAGCCTTTCACCTCTGCAATGGTGTCCCCTGGTGGCCTCGCCCACCCCATGCACAGTGCAGTGCCACCTGCTGCAGGAAAGGAACCCCAGGCTGTGGGGGGCACCGTCTTCCCAGAGCCAGGCTGCGAGCTGCACCATAGTGCCCACCATGGAGTCTAGACCCGGCTCTGCTGTGTGGCCGGTGCCTGGGCCGCCCACCTGGACACGGCTCCTGCTGCTGCTGGCATCAGGGCCCCGCAGAGCCTCTTGCCCTGTGGTCTCACGGATCCTTGCAGCCTCTCTGCTTCCCAGGGAGGTTGAGAACAGGGAGCCTTCTGAGGACCGCTGGGCTCAGGAGCTCAGGTTGCTGGGCTCCTGGAAGGTGACTGAGGCCCAGGACTGGGCAGCGGGGCAGGGCAGTCCTGCAGAGGGCGCGCGTCCTGTGGAGGTCCCACCAGCCCCTCTTCTCTTCTAGGCTCCTACAACCCGCTGACCCTCGGCCTGTTCACACTGGTCTACTTCTTCCTGGCCTGCTGGACCTACGGGCTGACTGTGTCCGCTGGCGTCTTCATCCCATCCCTGCTCATCGGGGCTGCCTGGGGCCGGCTCTTTGGGATCTCCCTGTCCTACCTCACGGGAGCGGCGGTGAGTGCGGCCGGGGGGTCGCTGCGGGGCCCTGCCGCCGAGCCAGGTCTTGAGTGCGGCTGGAGAGGGCTGCAGGGCCCTGCCGCCGAGCCAGGTCTTGAGTGCGGCTGGAGGGGGCTGGAGGGGGGCTGCGGGGCCCTGCCGCCGAGCCAGGTCTTGAGTGCGGCTGGAGGGGGAGCTGCGGGGCCCTGCCGCCGAGCCAGGTCTTGAGTAGGGCTGGAGGGGGGCTGTGGGGCCCTGCCGCCGAGCCAGGTCTTGAGTGGCGCTGGAGGGGGGCTGCGGGGCCCTGCCGCCGAGCCAGGTCTTGCAGCCGTGCGGACCGGAGCAGGGGTCCCAGGGCAGGACAAAAGCATCGCGCCTCGCGTTGTTCACGGGCCGTGAGCATTGTCCTGAGGTGACAGCGCGTGTACTGTGGTAGCACAGCCTGTGTGGAGTCTGGACCAGGCAAAGGTTGGGGCTGGAGGCTTATGTCCTCATTCTTGAGAATGGGATAAAAAGCATGGGTGATTCTGAGCTGCCACAGAGCTGTTTCTAGGCTCCATGGGGTGGACGTCCGCCCAGGGCTGCTCTCTGGGAGGCCGGGCACCAGAGCAGCATCCACTGCCTGCCAGACCTTGGCCTCCACAGGCCTTCCTTCTCTGCCTGCTTCCTCTGGGGCTAGGTTCCCTTGTATGTCCTCTATTTCTCATGTCAGTGGCTTAAGTAACACTGAACACCTGTAAGAGGCCTTGGCAGGAAGCCGCCGGCCGTGCTCCCAGCCCCGGCAGGAAGCCCCCACTCCTGCTGCCCAGGCCTGTGTGCTTTGCCCATCTCCCTGCACACAAGGGTCTGGTTTGGTTTGTTTTGATTTTTAAAATTGAGACATGATTCACATACCGTAAGACTCAATTGTTTTAAAGAGGACAATTCAGCGGCATTTCTCACATTCATGAGGCAGTGCGGCCATCGCTGCCACTTCTAGAATGTTCCGTCATCCCAGACTGGAAACCCTGTGCCCACTGACACTCATGCCCCACTTTCCCTGGCTCCCAGCCCTGGCAGCCACTGGGGTCTTCTGGTCTCTGGCTTTGCCCACTCCTGACGTTGCCTCTACGCGGAGTCGCCGTCTGCAGCCTCCATGCCTGCGTTCTTTGGCTGAGCCTCGTGTTCCCGGGGCTGTCCGTGTCCTGTGAGCTGGAGTTTCGCTCTTCATGCTGGGCGGCGCTCCCTATTTGGCCTGGGCTGCTGCATGGTGACCATGCCCTCTGCACCCTCCATGCCTGCCACTCCCCTGTTCCTCAGGTGCCGAGCGCCCGGTTCAGGTCGAGGGCGCAGCCTCCGCAGCAGGGTGTGCTGTGCTGGGTCGTTCTGCGTGTGTGTACGCAGCCACAGGGTTCTTTTTTGGGCATGGGGCTGCTGGGCCTGGGCAGGGCCGCCTCCGTCTGTGTGTTTTGGTCAGTTTGGGCTGGGGTCTAGGCCGGGCCTCCTCCGTCTGTGTATGTTGGTGGGTTTGGACCTGCCACCACACTGACACCTCCTCTGTGTCACCTCCCGCAGATTTGGGCGGACCCTGGCAAATACGCCCTGATGGGAGCTGCGGCCCAGCTGGGTACGTCCCAGCTCTTGCCCAGTGGGTGGGGGGCTCCACAGGGTCAGGAGGGGGCCGTGGCTGTCGTTGCGGGGCTAGGGTCTGGGGGCAGGTGGATGGTATGGGTGCTGCCCAGAGAAGGCGGTGGCCACGTGACCCTGAGCCAGGCGGGTGGACGTGCTGGGTTCCTGATGGCCCCATAGGCGGGATCGTGCGGATGACCCTGAGCCTGACGGTCATCATGATGGAGGCCACCAGCAACGTGACCTACGGCTTCCCCATCATGCTGGTGCTCATGACCGCCAAGATCGTGGGCGACGTCTTCATTGAGGTGTGCCAGTGCTTCAAAGCCTCACCCTGAGCGCGCGGGTGCTGCCGTTGGGGAGGGGCCCTTGTGAGCCCAGCCTCCAAACAGCCAGTCCCCAGGGGGTGGGCTCGGGTTTCCAGGGTGGCCTCTGGGTTCCTAGGGGTAGGCTCCGGGCTCCAGGGATGGGTGTGGGCTCCTCAAGCCATGTGTCGCGCCCCGCCCGCAGGGCCTGTACGACATGCACATTCAGTTGCAGAGTGTGCCCTTCCTGCACTGGGAGGCCCCGGTCACCTCGCACTCTCTCACTGCCAGGTATAGCGCCCACGACAGCTGTGGGTGGGGAGGGTGTCCAGTGGCCTCTTGTCACACAGGGGCGGGGTGCACGGCTCGCAGGCTCCAGGTAGCCCCGCGTTCCCTGTCCAGTGGCTTCACACCTCACCAGCCCACGGGGGTGATGTGGGAGTTGGTGGCGCGTGACGGGCTGTGTGGCCGGGCTGCTCTGGCAGGGAGGTGATGAGCACGCCAGTGACCTGCCTGAGGCGGCGTGAGAAGGTCGGCGTCATTGTGGACGTGCTGAGCGACACGGCGTCCAATCACAATGGCTTCCCCGTGGTGGAGCATGCTGATGACACCCAGGTACCGGGCACCCCATAGACCGGGTCCCGCCATGTGACCTCTGTTGAGTCCAGTGGTGAGAAGCACACGGCGAGGTTCACAGGACAGGGAAGCTGCATGTTTGGGTGCACTGTCGATTCTAGGAGTGCTGGGAGCTGAGAGTGCAGCCGTAGGGGGCCGTGTGGGCGCTGAGGCTGGGCGGGGCTGCGGCCTGAGAGCCGTGGCTTTGTCAGGAGGCCCTGACAGGACGCACAGCTCGGCCGCTGCCGTGTGTCCCTTAGACGTGGACACTGGGGGTTTAGGGTTGGTTTTTATTGGGACCCAGTGGGGCTGCATCTGCCCTGCAGCAAAGCCACCGTCCCTGAGCCCTTGGCTTTCTGCAGTGCACGGTCAGGCCCCACTGCCCTGGCACTGATCCTTGGGTCCTGTGGCATTGTGCACATGGAGTGCCATGGCGAGGCTGGTGTGAGCAGGTGACCACTGACACGGGGCCCACACCCAGACGGGACATCTGGCTGGAACAGGGTCAGAGAGGGGCCCGACACAGTATTCCAGCACAGCCCCCACCCTTGGCCGTCACCCTGACCACAGGCCTCTCTCGCAGCCTGCCCGGCTCCAGGGCCTGATCCTGCGCTCCCAGCTCATCGTCCTCCTAAAGCACAAGGTTCGCGCCAGGCTCCGGGCCGCCGGTGGGTGGGGGCCCCAGGGGGTGCTGCCTGGGTGCGTGATGCAGGGCTCTGCCGCCCACAGGTGTTTGTGGAGCGGTCCAACATGGGCCTGGTGCAGCGGCGCCTGAGGCTGAAGGACTTCCGTGACGCCTACCCGCGCTTCCCACCCATTCAGTCCATCCACGTGTCCCAGGACGAGCGGGAGTGCACTATGGACCTCTCCGAGTTCATGAACCCCTCTCCCTACACGGTGCCTCAGGCATGTGCAGGGCATGAGTGCGGGGGGCTGGGGCCGAACAGTGGGGGTTGGGGTCCAGAGCCTCGTGGAGGGGCGGTCATGGGGGCCGGGGCGGGGCCAGGAGTCAGTGACTTTGTCTCCTGTGGAGGGGCCTGGCAGGCTTTTAGGCTTCAGGCCGCAGAGCCGAAGTCAAGGGGCTGAGCAGGCTGGCCAGATAGGTGTGGGGGCTCAGGACGTGCCTGGACGCCGTGGTGGGGGGCTCAGGGAGCCAGCTCGGGTGAAGCCCCGCCTCCCCTGCCGTGTGGGCGGCACTGACGGCTGTGCGCCTGCTGCAGGAGGCATCGCTCCCCCGGGTGTTCAAGCTGTTCCGGGCCCTGGGCCTGCGGCACCTGGTGGTGGTGGACAACCGCAATCAGGTGAGCGGGGGCGGTGAGGGTGCGGGCGTGCCGTGCAGGCTCCCCTCTGCCTCCTGCCCGTGCTTACTCTCAGTTCCTGGCAGGGGACACTGAGGCACGGGATCCAGCACCCAGTCCGCCCATGCCCCATGGCCACATCCCTCCCCAGCGCTGCGCTCAGCTCGGGGGCTGTGCTGAAGCCCCCAAGGCCCCCAGCCTGTGCTGCCCCAGCCACACACAAGGCAGGGAGCTCCACAGGCAGGCGGGAGCTGACCCGTGGGCCCCTGTGGCTTGGCCTTGTCCTGCAGGTTGTCGGATTGGTGACCAGGAAGGACCTAGCCAGGTACCGCCTGGGGAAGGGAGGCTTGGAGGAGCTCTCGCTGGCCCAGACGTGAGACCCAGCCCTGCCCATGGTGGGCACCAGTGCTGGCACGCCGGCCCCTCCGCACTTCCTCCCGGAGTCACTGGCCTCTCGGGCCAAACCATGCTCCCCAGCAGTGGCGATGGCGAGCATCCTGCAGCTGGGCGGGCAGGCGGCGGGCACAGAACTGACCCTCTCATGGGACTGACCCTGTGTGGGCAGTGGTCTCCTCCCTTGGCACCTCTTTGCGCGCGCCCAGTCTCCGCTCTCCTCGTCTCGGTTTCTTTATCTCCAGGGATCAGCTGTGTGTGTGACCGCCCCACTGGGCTGTCAGCCTCTTGGGAGCCAGCGGCAGGGCCGGCACCTGCGTGCCTGTGCCCGCGTGTGTGAGACAGAGCCCTCGACCCTGCTGCTGCCCTGAGGGCTGCCTGCCCTGGAAGGGCCCCTCTGCCTCCACACCTGTGGAATCTTCGAGACTTGGGAGCTGGCCTGGCCCCTCAGCCACAGGCTTGGCCTCGTTTTCAGCCGTGAGCAGACAGCCTGTGGTCCCTGGGCCTGAGCCATGGACTCGTAGCGCCAGGGTTTGACCGCCCCAGAGAGCAATCTCGCGGTGGCGCCACAGAGGAGCCCGGTGCACTCCCCAGCCTGCATCCGGCTTGGGTACACAGGCCCAGTGGACTGGGGTGATGGGCCCTGTGCTGTGGTGTCGAGAGCTGAGAGGAACCACCAAGGCCCTGAGCCCCACGCCCGGCCCTGAGCCCCACGCCCGGCCCTGAGCCCCACGCCCGGCCCTGCTTTGGTCCCTGAGCCTCAGAGCAGTGGAGTTGCCGCCCTGTGGGCCGTCGCTGGGAAGGCAGTCTTCCCCTAGCACGTGGGGACCCCCTCGGGGGTGGCCTCCCTACCCCGCCCCTGCCGGCCACCAAGTGCAAGTGCAGCAGGGGCCTCAGAGGACACCTGGCCCAGCACAGGGCTAGAAGGGCCGTGGGCACCGGAGCCGAGAAGTCCCCACCTGCCCACCTGTGGGCCCCTCGGAGGCTCCTCAAGCCAGCCTGGCTGGACCCTGTCTTACACGGCAACTTCCGTGTCCCTGTTAGAGCCACATGGGTCCCTCCATGGGGGGCTGGGGGTGGCTCCCTGCTGTGTATTTCCTCCCCAGGGAGTGGGGCCTGCCCAGGAGCAGACGCCACACCCCCTGCTTAGCCCTCACGGGGCCCCAAGGCGTCTGAGTGCGCGAAATAAAGAAATCCTCTCAGCCCGCCTTTGCCAGTGTCTTCCCTCTCACCCCGCCCGGACCACATCCAGCAGCCTGGGACTCGCAGGGCCCTGGGGTTGGTGTGCCATGCGGAGTGATACAGGCGGGAAGGACAGCAGCTGCGGGCACCTGGAGCACCAGCCACATCCTCCTCCTCGTCCCCGCCCCTCGCCTCCCTCCTGGGGGCCTCTGGGTCCTGGCTGGTGGGTCTGGGGCAGAGGCACTCCAGGTGGAGGGGTGGGGCTGGGGTGCCTGCACTGCACTGACGCCAGAGGAAAACTCCTGGACCTCAGTTTCGGAGTCCGGGCGCCGGAAACGTGGGTGGGGTTTTCCCTCACAGTGGTTCTGTACTGAGGACCTGGAAGTGATTGTATTTTGGATATTGTATCTGGTTGAATAGAGCGGTCAGAGGCAGGATTCACGCGGCCTCTTTTTGCTTTTTAATGGGGCTGCTGAGCAAGGCTGGAGTTACCATGGAGCCCGCCTGTGCTCCCACTCCAGTGGCGCTGCCCAGGCCTCAGACTCTGCTCGGGCGCGGGCCTGGCTGTATCTGGGGTGTCCTGAGGCTCTCGACCTCCCTGTTCCCAGCATCCCTCCCTGCTGCCCCCTCCCCCGGCAGCTGAAGGAAGTCCCCTTTGCTAGAGGACACGTGTCTGTGCCCCCTTGGGAGTGGGGCGCCTCAGATACATCCAGAAGCAGGCAGCTGGGGGCCCTGCGGGAGTGGGAGAGCTGATGGCTAGAGTTCCACGGGCAGCTGGGTTGTGAAGCCATGAGGTTCTGGGGAGAGAAGGAAGGTTCCGGAACAGCCCCGCTGCCCCACACCTGCCTCTCTGTGTCCACAGAGGAGTCTCGCTTTGTCACCCAGGCTGGAGTACAGTGGCGCAATCTCGGCTCACTGCAACCTCTGCCTCCTGGGTTCAAGAGATTCTCCTGCCTCAGCCTCCCGAGTACTTGGGACTACACGTGCCTGCCACCATGTCCGGCTGATTGTTTTTGTATTTGTAGTAGAGATGGGGTTTCACCATGTTGATCAGGCTGGTTTCAATCTCCTGATCTCAAGTGATCCTCCCACCTTGGCCTCCCAAAGTGCTGGGATCACAGGCGTGAGCCACTGCACCTGGCCTAACTTCGCTAATTGTTAACATTTTTGTAGTGGTGGGGTCTCACTACTTTGTTCAGGCTGGTAGATAATCCAGTAAGCACTGAGGTGGTTGTGCTGGCAGAGGCACGGTGGATAGAACTGACTCTGTTTCTAGAACAGTTGTTAGTACTAGTTAGAATGGATTGCTGCCATCCTGGCTAACACGGTGAAACCCCGTCTCTACTAAATACACAAAAAACTAGCCGGGCGAGGTGGTGGGCGCCTGTAGTCCCAGCTACTTGGGAGGCTGAGGCAGGAGAATAGCGTGAACCTGGGAGGCGGAGCTTGTAGTGAGCTGAGATTGTGCCACTGCCCTCCAGCCTGGGCGACAGAGTGAGACTCCATCTCAAAAAAAAAAATGAATTGCCGCCTACTCCAGGAAGGAAAAGATCTGATACAATCAGTCTTCCACCACTGGTTAGCTAGTCCCTCCAGTGTTAGAGTAATACTGAGAATTCAGCATCAGTATCTTCTGTTGGCAGTTTGGTCATTCATCAGTGGCAACAGGCATATCAGCCTTTGGTTACAAGGAACCCATGATATTGGGCCCATGCTATCACGGCCTCTCCATTAACAGACCCATTGTTTAAGCGCTGAGATGGCCAAGGAGAGAGTCTGGCTGACATCCATAGGAGAAGTTAACCTGTTCACCTGGATTCTGAGTGCCTCTGGTTGACATTATTATGAGACACAAAGGTCTACACATTTTATGCCTATTTCATCCAAAAAAAAAAAAAATTGTTTTTGGATTTAATTTATTCTTTTTTTTTTTTTTTCAATGGAGTCTCACCAGGCTGGAGTGCAATGGTATGATCTTGGCTCCACCTCCTGGGAATTAATTTAATCTTTTTTTTTTTTAATTTTAACTTTTTTTTAGAGACGGGGTTTTGCTGTGCTGCCGAAGCTGGTCTTGAACTCCTGGCCTCAAGTGATTTTCCTGACTTGGCCTCTCCAAATGCTGGGATAACAGGCATGAGCCACCACGCTCAACCTGTGCCTGCTTCTTTTAATCTATCCACTTACTCCATTCTCCATTTCCTTCTTACCCAGACCTCTCGTCCCCATCTTCTAATCTTTTCTTTCAGGGTCCTGTTTTTTTTTTTTTGAGCTTCACTCTCTTGCCCAACCTGGAGTGCAGTGGCGTGATCTTGGCTTACCACAACCTCCACCTCCTGGGTTCAAGTGATTCTCCTGCCTCAGCCTCCCAAGTAGCTGGGACTACAGGCACCTGCCACCATACCTGGCTAATTTTTGTATTTTTATTAGAGACGGAGTTTTACTATGTTGGCCAGGCTGGTCTCCATCTCCTGACTTCCTGATCCGCCCGCCTCGGACTCCCAAAGTGCTGGGATTACAGGTGTGAACCACTGCACCTGGCCAATTTTTTTTATTTGTTTTTGTTTTGAGACAGAGTCTCACTCTGTCACCCAGGCTGGAGTGCAGTGGGGTGATCTGGGCTCACTGCAACCTCTGCCTCCCGAGTTCAAGCGATCCTACTGCCTCAGGCCTCCTGAGTAGCTGGGACTACAGGCATGAGCCACCACGCCCGGCTAGTTTTGTATTTTTTTAGTAGAGATGGGTTTCACCAAGTTGGCCAGGCTGGTTCCGCCCTCCTGAGCTCAAGTGATCCCCCGCACCCGGCCCCGGGACCCTGATTAACCAGACAAAACACTCAACACTGGAAATGACATCTCGGCCCATTTATCCCTCCATCCAGAGTGAATGAACAAACAAATACACTATTCTCAACTCTACTCACTGGGAGAATTTCCCTTTAGTGCTGTCTTTTAGGGGCTCCCCTGAGTAGAGCTGTGGTGCAGCACCATCCTTTTTAGTGCCAGTGTATCATCTGACCCTCTGTGGACCACGCCTAAGTTTCCTGCACCCGTTATGGGCACCTGGCCTTGGTTCTTACTTTCTACAGAGCAGTAGCCACATACTGATTGCTAGAAGCTGTGTTGAAATGTTTCTTGTGTTCAAGCTTTAAAACAGCCATCCCCAGCAGGCTATTAGGACCGGCTCCAGGTATGTTCTTGCCAAAAGATTGAATCTGAGTCATGAGCAAGTGCCAGTATGTCAGTAATTGTCATCTATTCAGCCTTACGTTCCACTCCCCTGCTCCAACAACCTGAAGGTGCACTCCTTTGGTTTCTGTTTGGACATAGTATTCCTAATTCTGTAATTCTTTTGGTGTGTAACCTATTTTCTCTTTGAGCAGGAAAGCTACTTCCCTGCCTGGGTTATGCTGACACCTTGCTCGGTTTATCAGTATGAGCCTGGAGGCAGTGAAGGATGGCAGAGAGAGATCTTAAGGACGAGAGTCATTTGTGAGGCATCTGCCTCAGGTTAAGTCTTCTTGCAAGGTGTCCAAGCCAGCTGAAGTGTCTCTCTTCCAGCTAAAGAGCAGACTGTTTCTGATAGCCTGGGGAATTAGGAGCATCCAGGATTCAAACTTCTCGTGTTTATCCACCCAAATATCTTTATCCGAAGTATTAGTGTCCCACTTTCTATCAGGGCCTGACTTTGACAAGAGTTTTGTTGAGGTTTTGAAGCAATGCTGCCCTTACTCTTAGAACCTAGGCCTGATTTTTAGTGCAGTCTGCCCTGTTGTTACAAGTATCGAGGGTCTTCTGAAATGCTGTCATAGAGGCTCTGTTGCTTTCACAGCTTAGCTTGTTAGCTGGTTTACCATAGCTTGTCCTTTTTTCTTTTTTTGGAACATTCCAGTGCTTCCAATGTTAATATACAAATGGAAGAGGTCCATCGAGCACAGGTGGAAGGAGGTCTACTGAGGCCCTTCTTCCTAAGGGTCTTCTTTTCTTTTCTTTTCTTTTCTTTTTTTTTTTTTTCCTGAGACAGTCTTACTCTGTTGCCCAAGCTGGAGTGCAGTGGTAAGATCTCTGCTCACTGCAACCTCCACCTTCCAGGTTCAAGCGATTCTCCTGCCTCAGCCTTGCGAGTAGCTGGGATTACAGGCGTGCATCGCCACACCTGGCTGATTTTTGTATTTTTACTACAGACAGGGTTTCATCATGTTGGCCAGGCTGGTCTCAAACACCTGACCTCAAATAATCCACCTGCCTTGGTCTCCCAAAGTGCTGGGATAACAGGCATGAGCCACCGCACCTGGTCCTAAGGGTTTGCTTTCTTTTCTTTTTTTCCACTGTGTTGTCCAAGCTGGAGTACAGTGGCACGATCTCGGCTCACTGCAACCTCCGCCTCCCAGGTTCAAGTGATTCTCCTGCCTCAGCCTCCCAAGTATCTGGGATTATAGGAGTGCGCCACAGGCCGGGCGCGGTGGCTCAAGCCTGTAATCCCAGCACTTTGGGAGGCCGAGACGGGCGGATCACGAGGTCAGGAGATCGAGACCATCCTGGCTAACACGGTGAAACCCCGCTCTACTAAAAAATACAAAAAATTAGCCGGGCGAGATGGCGGGCGCCTGTAGTCCCAGCTACTCGGGAGGCTGAGGCGAGAGAATGGCGTAAACCCGGGAGGCGGAGCTTGCAGTGAGCTGAGATCCGGCCACTGCACTCCAGCCTGGGCGACAGAGCGAGACTCCGTCTCAAAACAAAAAAAAAAAAAAAAAAAAAAAAACAAAAAAAAAAAAAAAAAAAAAAAGGAGTGCGCCACAATGCCCCGCTGATTTTTACAATTTTAGTAGAGACAGGGTTGTGCCATGTTGCCCAGGCTGGTCTTGAGCTCCTGGCCTCAGATGATCTGCCTGTCTTGGCCTCCCAAAGTGCTGGGATTACAGGCGTGAGCCACCGCGCCCTGCCAAGATGATTGTATCAAGTATTTTAACTGCCGGCGGGGTGCAGTGGCTCAAGCCTGTAATCCCAGCACTTTGGGATGCCGAGACGGATCGGATCACGAGGTCAGGAGATCAAGACCATCCTGGCTAACACGGGGAAACCCCGTCTCTACTAAAAAATACAAAAAACTAGCTGGGCGAGGTGGTGGGCGCTTGTAGTCCCAGCTACTTGGGAGGCTGAGGCAGGAGAATGGCATAAACCCAGGAAGCGGAGCTTGCAGTGAGCTGAGATCCGGCCACTGCACTCCAGCCTGGGTGACAGAGTGAGACTCCGTCTCAAAAAAAAAAAAAAAAAGTATTTGAACTGCCCACTAAGACAGGAATCAACATTTTTCAGAGGAAGGTAACACAATCCAGACTCCTACAACGTATTATTCACAATATCCAGTATTACATTTATTTATTTATTTATTTGAGATGGAGTTTCACTCTTGTTGCCCAGGCTGGAATGCAATGGTGTGATCTCGGATCACTGCAACCTCTGCCTCCCAGGTTCAAGGGATTCTCCTACCTCAGCCTCCCAAGTAGCTGGGATGACAGGCATGCGCCACCACTCCCGGCTAATTTTACGTTTTTAGTAGAGACAGGGTTTCTCCATGTTGATCAGGCTGGTCTCGAACTCCCAACCTCAGGTGATCTGCATGCCTCGGCCTCCCAAAGTGCTGGGATTACAGGCGTGAGCCATTGCGTCCGGCCCAGTATTACATTTCAATTTCCTAGACATACAAAGAATGAGGAAAATAAAATCTATAGTCAAGGTGGGGGGAAAAGTAGTCTATACAAATTAAACCCAAGATGGCCTAGATATTAAACTTATCAGAAAAAGAGTTTAGGCCGGGAGCAGTAGCTCATGCCTGTAATCCCAGCGCTTTGGGAGGCCAAGGTGGGCGGATCACCTGAGGACAGGAATTAGGAGAATTAGGAGTTCGAGCCCAGCCTGGCCAACATTGTGAAACCTTGTCTCTACTAGAAATACAAAAATTAGCCAGGTGTGATGGCACACACCTGTAGTCCCAGCTACTCAGGAGGCTGAGGCAGGAGAATGGCTTGAACCCGGGAGGCAGAGGTTGCAGTGAGCCAAGATGGTGCCATTGCACTCCAGCCTGTGTGACAGAGCAAGACTCTCTCTCTCTCACACACACACACACACACATAAAGCCAGGTGCGGTGCCTCACACCTGTAATTCCAGCAATTTGGGAGGCCCAGGCGAGCGGATCATGAGGTCAGGAGTTCAAGACCAGCCTGACCAACATGGTGAAACCTTGTCTCTACTAAAGATACAAAAAAAAAAAAATTTAGCTGGGCATGGTGGTGTGTGCCTGTGTTCCCAGCTACTCGGGAGGCTGAGGCAGGAGAATCGCTTGAACCTGCAAGGCGGAGGTTGCAGTGAGCCAAAATCGTACCATTGCACTCCAGCCTGGGCAACAAGGTGAGACTCTGTCTCAAAAAAAAAAATAAAATAAAATAGAAAAAGAGTTTAAAGGAGCTATCATCAATAAGTTCAAAAATTAAAGGGAAATATATTTAGGGAAAGAAAGAAAAGTATAATCTTAATGAGTTAGCAGAAATAGAAACCACAAAAAATAAACAAATGGAAGTTCTAGAACTGAAAATTACAGTAGCTGAAATAAAAAAAATTCACTGGATGGGATTTACAGCAGATTATATATGGCTTAATAGGCCAATAGAAAGTTTTCATTCTGAAGAATAGAATGTTGAGAAATTATAGAAAAATGAACAGACACCCCTTAAATGTATATGAATTTAAAAACAAGAGGAATGGCCTCAGGGACTTTTAGAGCAATATCAAATGACCTAATATATATTTAACTGGAGTCCCAGAAAAAGAAGAGGGTGCAATTGGATCAAAAAAAGCTATTTGAAGAAATAATGTAGCCGGGTGTGGTGGCTTACGCTTGTAACCCCAACACTTTGGGAGGCTGAGGCAGGCAGATCACCTGAGGTCAGGAGTTCGAGACCAGACTGGACAAAATGGTGAAACCCCATCTCTACCAAAAATACAAAAATTAGCCAGGTGTGGTGGCAGTTGCCTGTAATCCCAGCTATTCAGGAACTGAGGCAGGAGAATCACTTGAACCCAGGAGGCAGAAGTTGCAGTGAACCGAGATCATGCCATTGCGCCACTCCAGCCTGGGCAACAGAGCAAGACTCCATCTCCAAAAAAAAAAAAAAAGAAGGCCAAAAGTTCTCCATATTTGATAAGAACAGATGACGTTAAAGGACACAGGAGCCAGCTTGCAGAGCCTCTGACAGGCCAAATCTGAGGAAATCAAGGTAACAAAATATATTCTGATAAAAGAATAGATGTAAGAAGTTCAACAAATTTCATAAATGGTAAAAAATATTAAAAGGCAAAAATAAAGACAGTCATACCTAGCCACATGATAGTCCAACAGTTGAAAACCAAAGGCCTGTAATCCCAGCACTTTGGGAGGCTGAGATGGGCGTATCACGAGGTCAGGAGATCGAGACCATCCTGGCTAACACGGTGAAACCCCGTCTCTACTAAAAATACAAAAAACTAGCCGGGTGAAGTGGCGGGCGCCTGTAGTCCCAGCTACTCGGGAGGCTGAGGCAGGAGAATGGCGTAAACCCGGGAGGCAGAGGTTGCAGTGAGCCAAGATGGTGCCATTGCACTCCAGCCTGTGTGACAGAGCAAGACTCTCTCTCTCTCACACACACACACACACACATAAAGCCAGGTGCGGTGCCTCACACCTGTAATTCCAGCAATTTGGGAGGCCCAGGCGAGCGGATCATGAGGTCAGGAGTTCAAGACCAGCCTGACCAACATGGTGAAACCTTGTCTCTACTAAAGATACAAAAAAAAAAAAAAATTAGCTGGGCATGGTGGTGTGTGCCTGTGTTCCCAGCTACTCGGGAGGCTGAGGCAGGAGAATCGCTTGAACCTGCAAGGCGGAGGTTGCAGTGAGCCAAAATCGTACCATTGCACTCCAGCCTGGGCAACAAGGTGAGACTCTGTCTCAAAAAAAAAAAATAAATAAAATAGAAAAAGAGTTTAAAGGAGCTATCATCAATAAGTTCAAAAATTAAAGGGAAATATATTTAGGGAAAGAAAGAAAAGTATAATCTTAATGAGTTAGCAGAAATAGAAACCACAAAAAATAAACAAATGGAAGTTCTAGAACTGAAAATTACAGTAGCTGAAATAAAAAAAATTCACTGGATGGATTTACAGCAGATTATATATGGCTTAATAGGCCAATAGAAAGTTTTCATTCTGAAGAATAGAATGTTGAGAAATTATAGAAAAATGAACAGACACCCCTTAAATTTATATGAATTTAAAAACAAGAGGAATGGCCTCAGGGACTTTTAGAGCAATATCAAATGACCTAATATATATTTAACTGGAGTCCCAGAAAAAGAAGAGGGTGCAATTGGATCAAAAAAAGCTATTTGAAGAAATAATGTAGCCGGGTGTGGTGGCTTACGCTTGTAACCCCAACACTTTGGGAGGCTGAGGCAGGCAGATCACCTGAGGTCAGGAGTTCGAGACCAGCTGGACAAAATGGTGAAACCCCATCTCTACCAAAAATACAAAAATTAGCCAGGTGTGGTGGCAGTTGCCTGTAATCCCAGCTATTCAGGAACTGAGGCAGGAGAATCACTTGAACCCAGGAGGCAGAAGTTGCAGTGAACCGAGATCATGCCATTGCGCCACTCCAGCCTGGGCAACAGAGCAAGACTCCATCTCCA
The DNA here is from genome assembly GCF_009764315.1 of Trachypithecus francoisi. Lineage (NCBI taxonomy): Eukaryota > Metazoa > Chordata > Mammalia > Primates > Cercopithecidae > Trachypithecus > Trachypithecus francoisi. The sequence continues at coordinate 113,606,305 of NW_022681460.1, forward strand.
AAAAAAAAAAAAGAAGGCCAAAAGTTCTCCATATTTGATAAGACAGATGACGTTAAAGGACACAGGAGCCAGCTTGCAGAGCCTCTGACAGGCCAAATCTGAGGAAATCAAGGTAACAAAATATATTCTGATAAAAGAATAGATGTAAGAAGTTCAACAAATTTCATAATGGTAAAAAATATTAAAAGGCAAAAATAAAGACAGTCATACCTAGCCACATGATAGTCCAACAGTTGAAAACCAAAGGCCTGTAATCCCAGCACTTTGGGAGGCTGAGATGGGCGTATCACGAGGTCAGGAGATCGAGACCATCCTGGCTAACACGGTGAAACCCCGTCTCTACTAAAAATACAAAAAACTAGCCGGGTGAAGTGGCGGGCGCCTGTAGTCCCAGCTACTCGGGAGGCTGAGGCAGGAGAATGGCGTAAACCCGGGAGGCAGAGCTTGCAGTGAGCTGAGATCCGGCCACTGCACTCCAGCCTGGGCGACAGAGCGAGACTCCGTCTCAACCAAAAAAAAAAAAGAAAAAGAAAACCAAAGATAAAGAAAATAAATCTTGGAAACTGACTGGGTGCGGTGGCTCATGCGTGTAATCCCAGCACTTTGGGAGGCCAAGGTGGGCGGACCACCTGAGGTCAGGAGTTCGAGACCATCCTGACCAACATGGTGAAATTCTGTTTCTACTAAAAATACAAAAAATTAGCCAGACATGGTGGCGTGTGCCTGTAGTTCCAGCTACTTGGCAGTCTGAGGCACGAGAATTGCTTGAACCCAGAGGCAGAAGTCACAGTGAGCTGAGAGATCGTGCTACTGCACTCCAGCCTGGGTAACAGTGAAACTGTGTCTCCCCCTATAAATAAATACATAAACACGTTTAGCTTTGAATCTTTGTTTTTTGGATTTTTTTTTCTTTTTTAAGACAGAGTCTCGCTTTGTAGAAACAAGGTTTGATTTTGTTGCCCAGGCTGGTCTTGAACTCCCGGCCTGCAGTAATCCTCCCAAAGTGCTGAGATTAAAGACATGAGCCACTGTCCCAGCCCTCCGTGATGTGAATATACTATTTTTGTCTTTTCCATTGACCTCGTGATAGGTATCTGGGTTCCTGCCTACTTCTCCCTGCAGCACCACCACCAAATGTGATGAAGAATGTGCTCTGAAATGTAAACCTAGAACTGGGAACACAGCTGATACATCGGGATATTTGTCCCCTCCAAATTTCATGTTGCAATGTAATCCCCACTGTTGGAGGCTGGACTTGGTGGAAGGCGTTTTGCTTCCTGGGGACTGATCCCTCCTGAACGACTTTATGCCTTTCTCACTGTCATGATTGACGTCTTGTCGTATTAGTTCACAGATCTGCTGGTTTAAAAAAGCCTATGTCAAGCCTGTAATCCCAGCACTTTGAGAGGCCGAGACGGGTGGATCACGAGGTCAGGAGATCGAGACCATCCTGGCTAACACGGTGAAACCCCGTCTCTACTAAAAAATACAAAAAACTAGCCGGGCGTGGTGGTGGGCGCCTGTAGTCCCAGCTGCTCGGGAGGCTGAGGCAGGAGAATGGCGTGAACCCGGGAGGCGGAGCTTGCAGTGAGCCGAGATCCGGCCACTGCACTCCAGCCTGGGCGACAGAGCGAGACTCTGTCTCAAAAAAATAAAATTAAATTAAATTAAATTAAAAAGCCTATGACTTCATCCCCTCTCTTATGTTCCCTATCTCACCACGGGATATGCCAGCTCCCCCTTTGCCTTCCATCATGATTGTAAGCTTCCTGAGGCCTCACCAGGAGCAGATGCTGGCACTATGCTTCTTGTTCAGCCTGTAGAACTATGAACGATGGTCTTGCTAACTTGGCCAGGCTGGGTTTGAACTCTCCGCCTCAAACAATCCTCCTAAAGCACCTAGATTATAGTCGTGAGTCACTGTGCCTGGCCACCTTAAATATCTCTTTACATCCTATCCAGGAATTCAAGCTTCCTCTTCTATGAGTTACCTATTAATATTTTCCCACTTTTTTCAGTCTTATTTGTGTTGGCTTATAGGAATTCCACGTGTATGCCTAATAATGATGCTCTGTGGCGTTTAGATGTGGTAAATACCTTGACAGAGTCTGCTGTTTGTCTATTAACTTCATCTAGAGTGTTTGTTGTTAGACAATCGTGTTAAATCTAGGAAACTACAGAGTCCAGATTCAACGCAAAGAGCCAGAGGGGGAGAGGGGGTGGCTCTTACTCCCCACCTCGCGGGGGGCGCCTCACCCCCTGCCTTCTCTGTCCAGTATTACCATTCTCTTTTTTTCTGGTATCGGTGACAATTTCACAGGGTGTGTGTACACAGCCTGCGGTGTGAAAACTAATAGCATCCTCTGCACCTTCTCATTTTAGAGACCATATCACACCATGGGTGTACACTTTTTGCGAGATTTGGGGTAATGTCATCCTTGGTTTCCCTGAATAATCGGGGAAATATCACAGGGCGGGTGTCCACCCGCTACTCTGTTGGGAGGCACATCCTACGTTAGCTACTGGAAATTAGGAGCTGTATCACAGATGGGGTGTAGAGCCACTGTCATATCTCAGGTACTATCACGCTCTCCCCCACGAGTTGTGAGGAGCAGTATCACTGGGGGGGTGTACACCTTCTGCCGTACTGGAAGTAATATCATCGTCTCTTCCTTTAGATGATAGGAACAGTATCACAGAGCAGGTGTACACCCCGTGTATTTTGGAAGCAATGTCGTTAGTGAATGACATTCTTCTCGATTTTACAATTCATATCACACGTGGGGTGTACACCCCTTGGTATATTGGGAATAATATCACCTCTCCCCATGTTGTTATTAAGGACAAAATCGCAGGGTGGGGTACACTTCCTCCATTATTGAGAGTAATATCATCCACTCACCCCCTGGATATCAGGAACCACATCACAGAAGAGTTGTCCACCCCCTTCGATATCGTCAGCAATATCATCAGCCTCTTCACACCTGGATGTTAGGAACAATACCGCGGGGCGTTGGGGGTGTGCACCCACTGTGAGATCCAGAGTAATATCAGCCTCTTTCCCGCTGGGTATTTGGAACAATATCACAGATGTGTGCACCTCCTGCGATATTGAGAGTAATATCAGCCTCTACCTCGCTGCCTATTAGGAACAATATACGAGGGGTGGGGGGGTTACACCCCCTGTGATATTGAGCGTAATACTATCTTTTCTCTGTACCTTAGGAACTATATCACAGGGGTCTGTACACCTTCTGCGATATTTGGATCAATGTTACCCTCTCCCCCCGCCGAATATCAAAAAGAGTATCATAGCAGGTTATACACCCCCTGCGATATGGTCAGTAATGTCATCATCTCTACCTTTGGATATTAGGAACATCATCACAGAGGGTGTGTACACCCCCTGCGATATTGGACATAATGTTATCCTCTCTTCCCCTGGATATGAGGAACAATTTCCCTGGTGGGGGGAGGGGGAGTACCTTCAGAACAGTATCACTGGGTGGGTGTGCACCCGCTGCGGTATTGGGTGTAGTATCATCCTCTCTTCCCTAGGATACTCAGAACAATATCACAGGAGGGCTGTACGGCCCCTGCAATATTGGGAGTAATATCATCCTCTCCCCATCATGACATAAGGAACAATAACCCAGGGTGGGTGTACATCCCCTGCGATATTGGGTGTAATGTCATCATCTCCCAACATGGATATTGGGAATAATGTCACAGGGGGGTGTACACCGTCTTCGATATTGGGAGTAGTATCATCCTCTCCCCTCGGGATTGTAGGCAAAATATCGAAGGGGTTTTACAACTCGTGTGATATGAGCAGTAATACCATCCTCTCCCCACCTAGGTATTAGGAACTATATCACTGGCGGCTGTACACTTCTGACGATATTGGGAGTAATGTCATCCTCTCCCATCATGGATATTAAGAACAATATTACAAGGGAGGTCCCCCCACCCCGCCATATTGAGAGTAATATTATGCTCTTCCCTTCGAGCTATTAGGAACAACATCGCAGGAGGTGTGTACAACCCCTTCAATATTGACGATAACATCATCCTCTCCCCTGGAACGTAAGAAACAATATCACAGGAGGATGTACACCGCCCGCGATATTGGGAGTAACATCGTTTTCTCCCTCTCTGGATATTCGGAACAATATCACAGTGGATGTGTACACACCCTGCGATATTGCCACTGGTATCATCCTCTCCCTTCCAGGATATGAGGAACAATGTCACAAGGGAGTGTACACCCCCTGCGATATTGGGGGTAATATCTTCCTCTCCCCTGCTGGGTATTAGGAACCATGTCACAGAAGGGGTGTACACCCCCTGCAATATTGAGACTAAAATCATCCTCTCAGCCCCTGGATAATAGGAACAATATCACAGGGGTGGTGTACACTCCCTGCGACATTGGAAGAAATAGCATCCTCTCCACCTTTGGATGTTAGGGACAGTATCACAGGGGAGGTCTGCACCCCCTGCGATATTGGGAGTCTTATCATCCTCTCCCACCCAGGATATGAGGAACAAGATGACAGAAGGGATGTACACCCACTGCGATATTTTCAATAATGTCATCCTCTACCCCCTGGCTATTAGGAATAACATCATAGAGGAGTGTACCCTTTCTGCAATATTGCGAGTAATATCATCCTCTCCCCCCCGGATATCAGGAACAATTACATTATTAGTATTAATAAATATAAGCACAATTAATAGTAATTATCCATATTAATTACAATAGAGTAAAAGTTAATACTGATTAAAATATTGAGAATTACTATTAATAACAGTAATATCACTATTAATAATAGAATAATATCAGTAATTCATGTTACTTAAGTGATGGTAATAAAATAATAGTTAATATTAAGATTAATAACTATATTGATAAACAACATGAATAGTAATAATTCAACCATGCATAATCATATATTTATAATTATTTAAAATTAATAACATTGTATTATGAATATTAACATTGATAATTATTAATAAAACATGTTTGATAATTAATATTATTACTCAATACCACAGGGGGTGTACACCTACCTGTGATATTGTTCCTAATATCCAGGGACGGAGAGCATGATATTAGTTTTAATATCACAGTAGGTGTACACTCACCCTGTGACACTGATCCTAGTATCCAGGGGCTGGAGTATGACATGACTCCCAACAGAGCAATGAATGTACAGCCACCTGGTGATATTGCTCCTAATATTCACGGAAGAAGCCTATGATATTACGCCCAATATCGCAGGGAGGGTACAGCTCTTCTGTAATATTGTTCCTAGTATCCAGAAGGGGAGAGGATGATAACAACTCCAGTATTGCAGGCTGTGTTCACCCACCCTGTGATACTGTTATTAATATCCTGGAAGGGAGAGGATGATATTAGTCCCCATAGAGCAGGAGGTACACACCCATCCTGAGATATTGTTCCTAATATCCATGGAGGGGAGTGGCTGATATTACTCCCAATACACCAGGGGGTGTACATCTACCCCATGATATTGATCTTAATATTCAAAGGCCGAGAGGTTGATATTACTCGAAATATCGCAGAAAGTGTACACCCCTGTGTGATACTGTTCCTGATATCCAGAAGGGGAGATGTTATTACTCCCCATATCGCAGGAGGTGAACACCCACTCTGTGATAGCTTTCCTAATATGCAGGGGGAGAGAGGATATATTATTCCCAACATTGCAGAAGGTGAACACCCCCCCCCCCCCCGTGATTTTGTCCTTAATATTCCAAGCCGGAGAAGATGATATTACTCCCAAGATCACAGAAAGTGTACACCCCCCAGCGATAGAGTTCCCATGACCCCGGAGGGAAGAGGATGATATTACTTTCAAGATCGCAGGGGGTGTACACGCCCCCAGTGATACTGTTCCTAATTTCCACATGGGAGAGGATGATATTACTCCCAATATCGCAGGGGTCATAAACACTCCTTTGATATTGTTCCTAATATCCAGGGCGGGGCAGAGGATGATATTCCTCCCTATATTGCAGAGGGTGTTCACCAGTCTTTGATATTGTTCGCAATCTCTAGAGGGGGAGATGATATTATTCACAAAATCGTAAACACGCTGTGTGTCCACCGTGGATCCCAATATCCAGGGAGGGATATTACTCCCCTTATCGTGGGGGGTGACCACCCGGCAAGTCATATAGTTTCTTACATCCAGGGAGGAGAGGATGATATCGCTACCAATATCGAAGAAGTGTACACGCCCCCTGTGATGTGGTTCCTAATACCCACGTTGGGAGAGGATGATCTTACTCTCAGTGTCACAGGGGCTGTACACACCGCCTGTAATATTTTTCCTACAATCCAGAATAAGAGAGAATGATATTACTCCCCACAATATCACTTGAGAACATGTGATATTGTTCTCAAGAGCTAAAGGAAGAGAAGGTAATATTATTCTTTGTAGTGCAGGGGGTGTACACCCACCTGTGATATTGTTCCTAACATCCAGGGAGGGAGAGCGTGATATTACCCCCAGTCTCCCCGTGGGTGCACACCCACTTTGTGATACTGCTCCTAATATCCAGGGGGTAGAGTATGACATTACTCCCAATTTAACAGTGGGTGTATATCCACTTGGGAATATTGCTCCTAATATTCAGGGAAGGCCAAAGTGATATTACTCCCAATATCGCAGAGAGTGAACAACCCTTCTGTGATATTGTTCCTGATATCCGGTGGGGGAGGGGATGATATTACGTTCAATATCGCAGGCTGTGTACACCCACCCTGTGATATTGTTCCTCAAATCCAGGAAGGGAGAGGACAGTATGACTTCCTATATAGTAGGAGGTGTACACCCACGTTGGGATTTTGTTCCTAATACCAAGGCGGGGAGAGTGTAATATTACTCCCAATATGGCAGGGGGTGTACATTCCCCCCGAGATATTGTTCTTGCCATTCAAAATAGGAGAGGATGACATTGCTCCAGATATCAAAGAAAGTGTAAACCCCCGTGTGATATTGTTTCTAATATCCAGAAAGGGAGAAAAGGATATTAATCCCCATATCGCAGGAGGTGTACACTCACTCTGATATTTTTCCAAATATGCAGGGGGGAAAGAGGATAATAATATTCCCAATATTGCAAGGGTTGTACACCCCCGTGTGAGATGGTCCTTAATAATGTTGCAAGGCGGAGGGGAGGATATTACTACATATATCGCAGAAAGTGTACACCTCCCAGGGATATTGTTGCCATGATCCTGGAGGGAAGAGGATGATATTACTTTAAATATCACAGAAGTGTACAAACGCCCCCAGTGATACTGTTTCTAATTTCAACGTGGGAGAGGAGGACATGATACCCAATATCGCAGGGAGTAGAAACACTCCTGTGATACTGTTCTTAATATTCAGGGAGGAAGAGGATGATATTACTGCCAATACACACGGGTGTATACCCGTCTGTGAAATAGTTCATAATTTCCAGAGGGAGAGATGTTATTACTCACAACATCGTAAACAGGCTGTGAGTCCACCGTAGATCGTAATAGCCAGGCGGGGAGAGGGGGTGGCTCTTACTCCCCATATTGCGGGGGGCGCCTCACCTCCCTGCGATGTGGATCGTAAGAGCCAGGGGGCGATATATTGATCTCCCCTCACTGGAGCTCTGCAGGGCAAGAATCCGAGTACCACAATACAGGGTGCAGGGCAGGCCTAAAATATTTATGGGAAGGATGGGAGCCAGACTATGCCGGAGTGCTTTAAATACCAGTGAAAGGACTTCCCAGTCGAACCAAAAGACAACAGAGTATTAAATTTTCTTGCACAGAGGAATGGCTTGCAGAATACAGTGTGCCATAAAAATGCATCTGGTCATTGTGTGAGGTTGGATGGGAATGTGGCAAAACCAGTTAGGAAGTTGCTGAGGTGACCCTGACCATGGAGAGCGGGAACTACATGGAAAAGGCATTGCAAAGAAAATACAGGCTGGGTTCCGTGGCTCTCGCCTGTAATCCCAGCACTTTGGGAGGCCAAAGCTGGCGGATCACGAGGTCGAGAGATTGAGACCATCCTAGCCAACATTGTGAAATCCCGTCTCTACTAAAAATACAAAAATCAGCTGAGCGTGGTGTCATTCGTCTGTAGTCTCAGCTACTCAGGAGGCTGAGGCAGGAGAATCGCTTGAACCCGGGAGGCGGAGGTTGTGGTGAGCCGAGATCCTGCCATTGCACTCCAGCCTGGGCAACAAGAGTGAAACTCCGTCTCAAAAAAAAAAAAAAAAAAAGAAAGAAAATACAAACAAAAGCTGAGATTTGCTGAGTTCCTGCTATGCGCTAGGCAATGCCAACAACAAAGTGGCATCAACAAGGTGGCATGGAATCATCCTCATTTCTGTTAAGTGGGTGGGGGTAGGAGTGGGGGAGTGTCACACATCCGCAAACGGTAACGCTGAACTTCCACAGTAGGTCCATCGGGTCTCAGGACCCGCGGCTGTCCCAGGCCTCAGTTGCCTCAATCTGAGACTAACTTCCTCCTTGCATCGCAGGGTGAGGAATACTCTCCTATGCGGAGACCTCAGCTTCTCAATGTACAGAGCAGGGCCTTGCAGGGCCTAAGCACTGGAGCTCAGGGACCCTCGATCAAGCTGCCAAACCTTGTCAGGGGCTTGGAAGGTCACCTAAGGGCCCCCCGGGGCAGTGGGAAGGCGGCGGGGCTTCGCGGGCAGAGGCCAGAGCACCGCTGAGGCCAGAGCGGAAGCGGCTGAGTCATGGTGGGTCCAGGAACGCCACTCATTTGGAGAAGCCCAGGGACGCCAGAGGCTCCAGTATTACTGAGCTGTGACTTGGGCGTCTGCACCTTCACTACAGTCCTGAACCACTGGCAGTGATGGCGGTGAGCGGAAGACCCGGGTCTGCGCAGGTGACCCGAGGGACGCCGGGGGGAGGGGCTGACGTGCCCAGGGGGAGGGGCTGACGCGTCCGTAGGGAGGGGCTGACGTGCCCAGGGGGAGGGGCTGACGCATCCGCGGGGAGGGGCTGATGTGCCCAGGAGGAGGGGCTGACGCGTCCGTAGGGAGGGGCTGACGTGCCCAGGGGGAGGGGCTGACGCATCCGCGGGGAGGGGCTGATGTGCCCAGGAAGAGGGGCTGACGCGTCCGCGGGGAGGAGCTGATGTGCCCAGGGGGAGGGGCAGATGCGTCCGCGGGGAGGGGCTGACGTGTCCAGGGGGAGGGGCTGATGCGTCCGTAGGGAGGGGCTGACGTGCCCAGGGGGAGGGGCTGATGTGCCCGCGGGGAGGGGCTGATGTGTCCAGGGGGAGGGGCTGATGTGCCCAGGGGGAGGGGCTGACGCATCCGCGGGGAGGGGCTGATGTGCCCAGGGGGAGGGGCTGACGCATCCGCGGGGAGGGGCTGACGTGCCCAGGGGGAGGGGCTGATGCGTCCGCGGGGAGGGGCTGATGTGCCCAGGGGGAGGGGCTGACGCTCCAGGGCCGCGCGCCTGAACTCCAGGGCTCCGGGAACCGCCACGACCCCGACGTTGCAATCCCCGCCAGCTCGGCGGGGGCCGCATGGGGCTGGGTCTCCTGGATCCCTCCAGGAAATTGGAGTCTTGTAGCAGGACGAGTGGCGGAGAAATCTCCTCAGACAGCGAGTTATAGAAGGAAGGGGTTTATTCGGCCGGGGGCGTAGGGAAGACTTCAGTCTCAAGAGCGGAGCTCCCGGAGTGAGCTTCCTGTCCCTGTTAAGGGCTCACAGCTCTAAGGGGGTGCATGTGAGAGGGTCGTGACTGACTGAGCAAGCAGGGGGCACGTGACTGGGGGCTGCATGCACTGGTAATTAGATCGGGACAAAACAAGATAGGGATTTTCACAGTGCATTTCTATACAATGTAATCTATAGATAACAGAACCGGTTAGGTCAGGGGTCAATCTTTAAGTACCAGGCCCAGGGTGCGGCACCCGGCTGTCTACCTGTGGATTTCATTTCTGCCTTTTGGTTTTTACTTCTTCTTTCTTAGGCAGAAATTGGTCATAAGACAATATGAGGGGTGAGCTCCTCCCTTAGTCCCCCCTTTTGAGACTCTTGCTCATTTTATTAGTGCGAGTTCTCACTTTCATTTTCACTACCCCTGTCTTCTTGCAAGACAGATTGATAGTGATTTCTATAGTCCATTTGTGCTGAGGCATTTTGGTGAACTAAGGTAGCAATGAAGCTTTTTATCATTCGAAGAAGTACAGGTAGCAAACAAGGGAGCAGTAGGCAGGTTCCTATTATTATTATAACTCCTATTGTAAGAGTTTTAAATCCTCCTAGTGCTAGGAACCATTTTCCAAACGTGGCCCCAGGATCAAACCCATGCCACACTTGCACACGCACATGTGCCAGTTTTGTCGTATCTCTATGTCTTAACTACTTGCCCTTGATTATCTATGTGTAGGCAGCGATTAGTAAGGTTAAATTTCCTGCAGATCTCTCCTTCAGCTGCTAGCAAGTAGTTGAGAGCTAATCTATTTTGATAGATAGCATTTCTCATTAGAGTTTCTTGCTGGGCCAGAATAGTCAAGGCTCTGCCGGTTTTATTAGTGATTATTATTATTTTTTTTTTTTTTGAGGCGGAGTCTCACTCCGTCCACCGGACTGGAGTGCAGTGGCCGGACCTCAGCTCACTGCAAGCTCCGCCTGCCAGGTTTACGGCATTCTCCTGCCTCAGCCTCCCGAGTAGCTGGGACTACAGGCGCCCGCCACCTCGCCCGGCTAGTTTTTGTATTTTTTAGTAGAGACGGGGTTTCACCGTGTTAGCCAGGATGGTCTTGATCTCCTGACCTCATGATCCGCCCGTCTCGGCCTCCCAAAGTGCTGGGATTACAGGCTTGAGCCACCGCGCCCGGCCCTAATCTAGCATTTGTTAACCAATGATGTCCTTTGGTATTTATTAAAGTTACCACAGCATGGGGAGCCTTTATATTCAGGTTTTGCCTAAGGGTTAGTCTATCTGCTTCTTGTGCTAACAGGGCCTTTTCTGCTAGGGCCCTTAGACCTGGGGGCCGGCCTTTGGAAACTCTGCCCAGTTGTTTCAAGAGATAGGCCACTGGCCTTGGCCAGGCCCCACAGTCTGGAGTGCAGTGGCCGGATCTCAGCTCACTGCAAGCTCCGCCTCCCGGGTTCCCGCCATTCTCCTGCCTCAGCCTCCCAAGTAGCTGGGGCTACAGGCGCCCGCCACCGCACCCGGCTAGTTTTTTGGTATTTTTTTAGTAGAGACGGGGTTTCACTGTGTTAGCCAGGATGGTCTCGATCTCCTGACCTCGTGATCCGCCCGTCTCGGCCTCCCAAAGTGCTGGGATTACAGGCTTGAGCCACCGTGCCCGGCCGGATCTCATTTAATAATAGTACAGAGGAGATTACAAAAAGAACGACTAGCCTGAATGACTGATCCTGGCAATTATTGCCATCAGTGTCAAACCTCAGGCTTATTCTTATTTGGTACACCTCAGATCAGACCAAGCTGCTTTACTTCGTATTCCCAGTATTGGAGCAAGCATCTTCCACTCCCACGGCCCCATCTCAGGTCATCTTGTTCTATAACTATAGGACTCTGTCACCTTTGACACATCTAATTGACCTAAGGGAGTCTATTCATTTTCTGTCCAATTGCCCAAGAGAGTTGTTGCAGACAGGCCTGGTGGGTCACACTTGTAATCTCAGCACTTTGGGAGGCCGAGGCAGGTGGATCAACTGACATCAGAAGTTCAAGACCAGCCTGGCCAACCTGATGAAACCCTGTCTCTACTAAAACTACAAAAAATTTAGCCGGGCGTGGTGGCGGGTACCTGTAATCCCAGCCACTCTGGAGGCTAAAGTAGGCAGAAGAATCACTTGAACCCGGGAAGTGGAGGCTGCAGTGAGCCAAGATAGTGCCATTGCACTCTAGCCTGGGCAACAGAGCGAGACTCCATCTCTAAATAAATAAATAAATGAAAAAAAAAAAAAAAAAGAAGTCTAAAGAGACCAAGATGGAAGTTATAGCTTTAAATTCAAGCTTTCTATTTCCCAAGTGAGTATAGCAAATCCTACCTTTACCATTTGTTCCCAGACTCGTGTATTCTAACCATTTTGAATACATATCAGCATGAGTTCAGCACATAAATATATCATGGAGGACAGTACCCGAAACCCAAAGGGGATGATCTCCAACCTGATGGCTATGGTGAACGTTGAATAGGCCACTCCAATTCTGTTAGCAATAGCTTTAGATGATGGGGAACGTGAAAAGACCAGTGGATTTTACGGCCATGCTCTCTGTTGTACTTTCTTTGCCATGAAAAGAGTCCCTGTTCTGAGCAACATTGTATGGGATCCTATGATGACTTTTTTTTTTTTTTTTTAAGACAAACTCTGTCACCTAGGCTAGAGTGCAGTGGTAAAAACAGGGCTCACTGCAGCCTCAACCTCCCGGGCTCAAGCAATCCTCCTGAGTAGCTAGGACCACATGCTCAGGCCACCACACGCAGCTAACTTTATTTTTTTTATTTATTTATTTTGAAATGAAGTTTCACACTTGTCGCCCAGGCTGTAGAGCAGTGGTACGATCTCAGCTCACTGCAGTCTCTGCCTCCTGGGCTCAAGAGATTCTCCAGCCTCAGCCTCCAGAGTAGCTGGGATTACAGGCACTCGCCACCATGCCCAGGTAATTTTTATATTTTTAGTAGAGGCAGAGTTTTGCCACGTTGGCCAGGCTACTCTCAAACTTCTCACCTCAGGTGATCCGCCCACCTTGGCCTCCCAAAGTCCTGGGATTACAGGCATGAGCTACCATGCCCGGCCAACTCAGCTAATTTTTTGTTTGTTTGTTTGTTTTGAGACAGAGTCTCACTCTGTCACCGAGGCTGGAGTGCAGTGGCGTGATCTCGGCTCACTGCAACCTCCGCCTCCCGGGTTCAAGCGATCCTACTGCCTCAGGCCTCCTGAGTAGCTGGGACTACAGGCGTGAGCCACCACGCCCGGCTAGTTTTGTATTTTTTTAGTACAGATGGGTTTCACTAAGTTGGCCAGGCTGGTTCCGCCCTCCTGAGCTCAAGTGATCCCCCGCATCCGGCCCCAGGGCCCTGATTAACCAAAGCCCTCAACACTGGAAGTGAAATCTCAGCCCATTTATCCCTCCATCCAGAGTGAATGAACAAATAAATACACTATTCTCAACTCTACTCACTGGGAGAATTTCTCTTTATTGCTGTCTTTTAGGGGCTCCCCTGAGTAGAGCTGTGGTGCAGCACCGTCCTTTTTAGTGCCAATATATTATCTGTCCCTCTATGGACCACGGTCCCTGGGAAGGCAGCCAGACGACGGCAGCAGCTCGTCCCTCAAGGCCCAGAGCTTTCACGGGACTTCCTCCGGCCCGTGACCCCCCAGCCTGTGCCCAGCTCTGGGCAACCTCAGAGGCCCCAGGCCCAGGCCACAGCCACGGGCAGAGTGGCCGGTGCAGCCCAGCAGCCACGTCAGGTGAGCCAGAGCTGAGGGCGGAGTGGAGGAGCGGGCCCGGGGAGGGGCCTGCCACAGGTGTGAGGGTGGAGACCGCTCTGCTTCTGACCCCGGGCTCCCACAAGCCGGCCAGGTGAGGTGCTGCGTGTTTCTGCCGCCCAGTGCTGTGTGTCTTCAGGCAGGGCCCTGGACTTCTCTGAGCCAAGCCCCTCTGGATCCTGTGTGACCCAGGGAGATGCGTTGAGCTCTGGGTGGTGGGCAAGGGTCCTGCAGGGGTTTGGGACCCCGTTCCCGTAAGCTCCAGTGGGAGCCGGACCCCAAGGGGCGAACTCCCAAGACGCCTCCTTGTAGAGCCGGCCGACAGTGGCCCCTCAGGGGCATCGGCCCCTTCCCAGCTGGGCGCCCTCACCCTGGAAGACCTGGGGCTCCTCCTGGCAGGAGACCTGGCCGGCCCCGAGACCTTGAGCCTGGAGGAGCTCTCGGAGAGGTATGAGTCCAGCCACCCGCCATCCACGGCCTCTGTCCCTGAGCAGGACACCGCCAAACGCTGGAACCAGCTGGAGCAGTGGTGAGCCCTGCGGGGGTCGCTGGGGCGGGAGGACCACACCGCCGCCGCCGGCGCCTCTGCCTCTGCCTCTGTCTCCACAGCGGTCACCACCAGATTCGCCCTCTCTCGCCCTGGCCAGGGTGGTGGAGCTGCAGGCCGAGGTGGCGTGCCTGCGGGAGCACAAGCAGCGCTGTGAGCGCACCACACGGAGCCTGCTGCGGGAGCTGCTCCAGGTGCGGGCTCGCATGCAGCTACAGGGCTCAGAGCTGAGGCAGCTGCAGCAGGAGGTGCGGCCGGCAGCCCAGGCCCCTGAGACGGAGGCACCTGAGGTGAGCGGATCCCCCACCCGCAGGTCGAGCGGCCCCTTTCCTGGGTGTTGGGGGCAGCTGCTTCTGGGCCTGGAGCCCAGCTCACCCCTGCTGTCCAGGCCCAGAGCTCCCAGGGGCCAGTGGTGCCAGAGCTGGGTGGACTCCAGGGGCAGGTGCCAGACCCGGGCCTAGGTCCAGCCCACAGCCTCCTCTTCCTCCTCGTAGTTCTCTGGTCTCCAGAACCAGATGCAAGCCCTGGACAAAAGGTACCTCCCACACACCCAGGGGCACAGCTCTGGGGCGGGGGGGACGGTGAGGGGAGAAAGCAGTGGCAGGTGCGTTGGGGGATCCACATCTCCCGCGCGTCACCGGAGTAAGGGATACACATCCATGTCCAGCTAGAAAGGGCCGGGTTTGTATGTGCCTGGGCGGCCCTCAGAGGCCCAGGAAAGCCGTGGGAGGTGGCCGCAGGGGCCCCTTGGCCAGACCCATAGCCCCCAGAGGCTGCTCAGCCTTGGGCTTCTCGGGAGTGGCTTGTTGTGTCCCAGGCTGGTGGAGGTCCGGGAAGCCTTGACTCAGCTCAGGAGGAGGCAGGCACAGCAGGAGGCAGAGAGAAGGGGCGCCGAGCAGGAGGCCGGCCTCAGGTGGGCGCCCACCACCCGCAGCTGGCTCTGGAGCTTGCGTGGGGTCGTTTGAGAGTCCCTGGCCGAGCCAAGACACGGGTACCCCTGCCGTGTGTCCCCAGTGACCCAGCGGGGCTCCCGCCCTCAGTGTCTGGGAGCCTGGGCCCGCTGCGGACCCTCCGTGGGGAAGAGACTCGCAGCAGCCCTTCCCCGCCACCAGTGCTGTGTTTCTCGTTCCTCTGTTTTCCTGGGGGCAGGGGGTGGGGGTTGTACACCTCCTGCCTGGCCAGCCTGTGGGTCAGCCTCACGCTGCTGGGTTCTCTGGCCAGCTGGGCTGGTGTGACTGCAGCCGGTTTCTCTAGGCTGGCCAAGCTTACTGACTTGCTGCAGCAGGAGGAGCAGGGCCGGGAGGTGGCCTGCGGCGCCCTGCAGAAGAACCAGGAGGACAGCAGCCGGAGGGTAGACCTGGAGGTGGCCAGGATGCAGGTACCACCAGGCCCAGCCTTCGGTGGGGGCCGCCCAGAGGACCGAGGAGGACACGTGGCCATGTCCATTGAAATCAGCTACAGCTGTAGACGATTTAAAACTCAGTTCCTCAGCCATACATGCCCGATTTCAAAAGCTTAGGCCAGTCGGGCGCAGTGGCTCACGCCTGTAATCCCAGCACTTCGGGAGGCTGAGACAGGCAGATCACAAGGTCAAGAGTTCGAGACCAGCCTGGCCAACATGGCAAAACTCCATCTCTACTAAAAATACAAAAAATTAGCCGGGCGTGCTGGCAGGCGCCTGTAGTCCCAGCTACTCGGGAGGCTGAGGCAGGAGGATCGCTTGAACCCAGGAGGAGGAGGTTGCAGTGAGCCGAGATCACGCCACTGCACTCCAGCCTGGTGACAGAGTGAGATGCCGTTTCAAAAAACAAAACAAAACAAAAGCTCAGGCCATGTGGAGTGGCACACGCCTGTAATCCCAGCAGTTTGGCAGGCCGAGGCAGGAGGATCACTTGTGCCTGGGAAGTCAAGACCTGCCTGGGCAACACAGCAAGACCCCATCTCAAAAAATAGAAAGCTGAGTCGCCACGTGGGGCCGGCAGCTGCGCATCTGGGTGTCCTTTGTCCCAGGAAGCTGTCTGTGTCCTGCCGCCTCCACCCCTCCCCACACAGCCAGCACCTGCCTGGATCAACAGATTGCACCCAGCCCTGAAGCCCCTTCCACGGCCACTTTCAGGCTCCACCTTTCCCTACACGCAAAGCGGAGTTCCCCTTCCTCGACATGAGGAACTAGAACCCGGGGTCCCACCCATAGGGCCAGAGCGGCTCCCCCTCCCGCTGTGGCCTCAGCAGGGGCCTCCGCTATGGGTTGGGAGGGGACCGGGCAGCCGCACATTTCAGCAACTCAGGTCTGAGCTCCACAAATAGAGACCCGGGGACTGCAGCCAGCTCCCGTGCGCATCAGGCAGTACGCTGGGTGCAGGGCCACGATTGCCGGGGCGCCCCAGCTGTCACCCACATAGCTCTGCTACCTGGAGCCGGCAGCCTCCCTCTCACTGCCCTTTGGGAAGTTATTGAGCGGCTGTGTGGAGCAGGCAGAGGTGCTGGGCTGAGGATTCCTGAGGTGCCAGGTGTGGGGGTGCTGCCGCTCACGAGGGCGTCTGCCTTTCCCTGAGCCTGGGTGTCTGAGTGCTCTCTAGGGCCAGAGCCAGGCCGACCTTCATCTCTGGTTTTGAGACGGGGTATTGCCTGGTTGCTCAGGCTGGAGTGCAGTGCTACGATCACAGCTCACTGCAGCCTCAACCCCCCAGGCTCAAGTGATCCTCCTGCCTCAGCCTTCCAAGTTGCTAGGACTGCAGGTGCATGCCACCATACCTGGCTATTTTTTTTTTTTTTCTTTTGAGATGGAGTCTCGCTCTGTCACCCAGGCTGGAGTACAGTGGTGCGATCTCAGCTCACTGCAAGCTCCGCCTCCCAGGTTCACGCCATTGTCCTGCCTCAGCCTCCCAAGTAGCTGGGACTACAGGCACCTGACACCACACCTGGTTAATTTTTTTGTATTTTTAGTAGAGATGGGGTTTCACCGTGTTAGCCAGGATGGTCTCGATCTCCTGACCTCGTGATCCGCCTGCCTCGGCCTCCCAAAGTGCTGGGATGACAGGCGTGAACCACGGCACCCAGCCCGCCTGGCTGATGTTTTGTAGAGATGAGGTCTCACTGTGTTGCCCAGGATGGTCTGAAACTCCTGGGCTCAAATGATCCTCCTGCCTCAGCCTCCCAAAAAGTTTTCTTTTCTTTTTCTTTTTTGAGATGGAGTCTCGCTCTGTCACCCAGGCTGGAGTGCAGTGGCACGATCTTGGCTCACTGTAAGCTCCGCCTCCTGGGTTCATGCCATTCTCCTGCCTCAGCCTCCCGAGTAGCTGGGACTACAGGTGCCCACCACCATGCCCGGCTAATTTTTTTATATTTTTAGTAGAGACAGGGTTTCACCATGTTAGCCAGGATGGTCTCGATCTCCTGAGCTCGTGATCCACTTGCCTTGGCCTCCCAAAGTGTTGGGATTTCAGACGTGAGCCACCATGCCTGGCCTTTATTTTAATTTATTTTTTTCCCAGACTGTCTCGCTCTGTCACCCAGGCTGGAGTACAGTGGCCTGATCTCGGCTCACTGCAACCTCCATCTCCTGGGTTCAAGTGATTCTCCTGCCTCAGCCTCCAGAGTAGCTGGGATTACAGACAGCTATCCATGTCTGGCTAATTTTTGTAGTTTTAGTAGATACAGGGTTTCACCATGTTGGCCAGGCTGGTCTTGAACTCCTGACCTCAGGTGATCCACCCGCCTTGGCCTCCCAAAGTGCTGGGATTACAGGTGTGAGTCATTGTGCCAGCCACTGCTTGTTTTTGTAAATAAAGTTTTATTGGCACACAGGAACATTTTTTACATGTTGTCAATGTCTCCTGAGGGGGCTATAACCGCCATGCTGAGAGGGTTACAACAGAGATCCCACGAGGGTGGAACTTGTACCATCTGGCTTTTTACAGAAAAATATCTACTCTAAGGCGGCTTCCTGGGGGGCAGGAGACCAGCAGGGGCTTGACCAGAGAGGAAGCTTCCCGGGTGGCGCCTCTCTGTGGCTGACGAAGGGCCTGTGCCGCCTGCCTGCCCTTTGGGTGTATGAGACACAGGGACTGGGTCAGCTGCACCTCCCTTCTCCCCTCACCTTCAGACCCTCTGCAGCAGGAAAGCAGCTGTTGGGGTGGAGACAAGGCCCCGAGGCTCTGCCCAGCTTGCCTGGCTCCCTGTGCATGGGGACACCCGTATGACATCCCTGCTTCCCTGTTGGGGCCTGGTGGTGGCTGGGAAGCCTTCCCTGGGCGGCTTCGGTGGTGGGTGGCAAGTGTGTCTGGTCCCCACGTGAGCATGACCTTCCAGTGCTTCACGAACCCATGCCTTCTATAGCACTGGGTCAGCTTTCTTCCGGCTGAGGGTGTGGCGAGCCTGGCTCTGC
Organism: Trachypithecus francoisi; assembly: GCF_009764315.1. Taxonomy (NCBI): domain Eukaryota; kingdom Metazoa; phylum Chordata; class Mammalia; order Primates; family Cercopithecidae; genus Trachypithecus; species Trachypithecus francoisi. The sequence continues at coordinate 113,624,763 of NW_022681460.1, forward strand.
TGGGCTCGGGGACAGCAGGGGACCCCAACTCTGATGGAGACCACGGGCAGAAGGGGGACGGGCTGCGTGTCCAGCAGAGGCTGCACACCGGACAATATGCCTCCGCCCCAGGCCCAGGTGACCAAGCTCGGTGAAGAGGTGAGCCTGCGCTTCCTGAAGAGGGAGGCCAAGCTGTGCGGCTTCCTGCAGAAGAGCTTCCTGGCCCTGGAGAAGGTGGGAGCCTGCCTGCGCCCGCCCTGCCCCGCCCCACTTTCCAGACGCAGACCTGCGGCTGACAGTGGGGTCTCACCACAGAGAATGAAGGCCTCGGAGAGCTCGCGGCTGAGGCTGGAGGGCAGCCTTCGGGGCGAGCTGGAGAGCCGGTGGGAGAAGCTTCGGGGGCTGATGGAGGAGCGCCTGCGGGCCCTACAGGGGCAGCATGAGGTGGGGCCGGGCGGGCGGCGGACAGGTGGGGCCGGGGCTGGGGTGTGGGTCTCAGGGCGGCCTCCACCCCTTGGCAGGAGAGCCACCTCCTGGAGCAGTGCCAGGGCCTGGATGCAGCCGTGGCCCAGCTGACCAAGTTCGTGCAGCAGAACCAGGCATCGCTGAACCGCGTCCTGCTGGCCGAGGCGAAGGCCTGGTGGGTGTCCTGGGGCCTCAGGTGCTGTCAGGTGGGGAGACCCCCATGTCCCACTCAGGAGGGGGCCGCGGTGGCCGACTCAGCAGGGAATGACTTTGCCTCCCCGGAGCAGAGTGCTTGACCCCGAGGGCCGCAGCCCCTCCTCCCTCCCGTGCTCCCGTGGGGCCTCCCATCCCTCACCTAGCCGGCTCTCCCGGGGCACTCAGCTGTGGCCGTGGGGAGTGAACCCGTCGTGGTGGCACTGTGACCGCACCCCATCTTCCGATCCCAGGGTCTCCTGGGAGGTTCCGGAGCCAGCAGCCAAGCTTCCCTCCCTAGCCCAGGGCTGAGGGGTGGGCAGGCTCTGCTGAGGGCATCTGTGTGTCCCCCAACCCCTAGGGATGCCAAGGGGCGCTTGGAGGAGAGCCGGGCCGGGGAGCTGGCTGCCTATGTGCAGGAGAACCTGGAGGCCGCACAGCTGGCCCGCGAGCTGGCCCGGCAGGAGATGCATGGCGAGCTGGTGCTGGTGAGGGGGTAGCGCAACACGTCCCCAACGGGGTCCCCCATGCACACAGGATGGGCGCTCAGCCAGGCCTCCCCGCACCCACCTGTCCCCCTTCAGCTCCGAGAGAAACACCGGGCTCTGGAGGCATCGGTGGCGCAGCTGGCCGGGCAGTTAAAGGAGCTGAGTGGCCGCCTCCCGGCTCTGAGCAGCCGGCTGGATCTGCAGGAGCAGATGCTGGGCCTCAGGCTGTCGGAGGTGCGCCAGGCAGCGGAGGGCAGGCAGGGCTATGGAGGGTCCCCACCGCGCCGGCTCTCAGCCCACCACTGCCCCCAGGGGAGAGGCCGGACAGGCCGGTCCCAAGCCTCCCATCCCACCCAGCGACTGTCCCCAGGGCCCGGGAGACCCCGAGCCCCAGAGGCTCCTGTGTGGGGCAGGGCGGCTGAGCAGCCTCGGCCCACGGCCCAGCCATGCGGGCAGTCACAGAGGGACAGACAAGCGGCCTCCACCCCTCCTGCTCTTGTTCACTTTGTAACAGCTCTATTGAAACGGACTCACTCCCCACACGGTTCCCCCGTGAGCGCGTACAGTTCCGTGAGTTCCGTGGGTCTGTTCAGTTTCAGAGCATTCATCCGCCAGAAAGAACCCCAGCCCCGTCCGCGGTCACTCCCATCCCCACTGCCCCTGGCGACCGCCGGGTCCCTGCCTGTCTCGGTGGCTGCCTGTTCTGGACGTTTCCAGGAAACGGAGCCACGCACCGTGCGGCCGCTGCGGCGGTAACCCCCGCGGGCATCCCGTTTCCCGCTCCTCGGGGCCTCGTGCGCAGAGCTTCGCCCCGTCCACCGCGGCGTAATGTGCGTCGCGTGGGCGCCGCCCCCCAGTTCCCGCTGATCCCCTGACGCATGCGTGCTGCTGCGAGTGGGCGCCGCCCTGCATTTCCGGGCTGGATCCCACTGGGGCCTGCCCTGCCTCCCTCGGGCACCTGTGTGGTCCGAGCAGCACCCACGGGCCCTCGGCTGCCCAGGCCCTGCCTGGCATGTGTGTCTCCAGAGCGTGCTTGGCCAGGCCACCCTGGCTGCCTGCAGGCCTGTGCACAAATGTCTCAGAGTCGGAGGTGGGGGTGAGGGCTGCCTGCCCCCAGAGCTCCCCATGTCTGTCCATCCATCCGTCTGTCCTCCCTCTCTGGGCTCTGTCCCTCACTGGGCATCTGTATCCCAGGCAAAGACCGAATGGGAAGGTGCAGAGAGGAAGTCTCTGGAGGACCTGGCCAGGTGGCAGAAGGAGGTGGCCGCGCACCTGCGGGGGGTGCGGGAGAAGGTGGATGGCCTCCCCCAGCAGGTGGGTGAAGGCACAGCCAGACTCGGTGTCCTTTGGCGCGGGACCCTCCCCCACCGCGCCCGTCCTCTCCCTCTCGCTGTGTGGGCGCCGAGGCCAAGGCTGGTCCCAGACTGTGCCCTCTCCCCGCTCTGTGTTCAGATAGAGGGCGTCTCGGACAAGTGCCTGCTCCACAAGAGTGATTCGGACCTCAGGATTTCCGCCGAAGGCAAGGCCAGGTACAGCCTCCGGGGCCCTGGGAGAGGGGCAGGGGCTCTGCTGACCGCCACTGGGCGGGGCCAGTCCCCACGCTGCCCTCCACAAGCCTCCTGGTGTCATGACAGAGCCGTTCCCCCGAGCCTGCGCCCAGCCCAGCACCGAGCTCACCCTGCCACCCTGGGGCAGCCTCTGAGAAGCCTCCGAGAACTCTCCCTCCTGGAGGGGTGACAGAGCTGAGCCCCCTCAAGCCCCCTTAACCCTGTGGTGGCTGTGGGAGTAGCCTGTGTCCCCGGTTCTGGCCCTACCCCCAAACACACCCCACAGCCAGCCCCAGCCTCTGGTGCCCACAGGGAGTTCGAGGTTGGGGCCCTGCGGCAGGAGCTGGCCACGCTGCTGTCGTCTGTGCAGCTGCTGAAGGAAGACAGCCCTGGGCGGAAGATCGCGGAGATGCAGGGCAAGCTGGCCACGGTAGTCCCGGGTCTGCCTGCACCCAGCTGGGAGAGAGGGAGAGCCGTTGGGTTCAGACGGGGCAGCCGCGCAGAGAGGCAGGACCCCCGGCCTAGGGGGCATTTTGCAGCCGGCAGGATTTGCTCAGAAAACCACCTGTCAGAGGCTGGGCGTGGAGGCTTATATCCATAACCCCAGCGCTTCGGGAGGCCGAGGCGGGCGGGTCACCTGAGGTCGGGAGTTTGAGACCAGCCTGACCAACATGGAGAAACCCCATCTCTACTAAAAATACAAAAATTAGCCAGGCGTGGTGGCGCATGCCTGTAGTCCTAGCTACTTGGGAGACTGAGGCAGGAGAATCGCTCGAACCTGGAAGGTGGAGGTTGCAGTGAGCTGAGATCGCACTGTTGCTCTCCAGCCTGGGTGACAAGAGCGAAAGTCTGTCTCGAAAACAAAAAACAAACCCAGCTGCCCTGGGCCACCCCAGCTTGTCTCAGCCTCTGGAAGTTCTAAGTGGAGGCACTTTGCCTGGAGCCCTCACACTGGGGTGTCCGTGTGCAGCCACGAGGGCTGAAACAGCCCTGAGCCCTGGCCAGGCCCCTGCAGGGCCACTCTCAGGCTGCCCCTTACTCAGCGGAGCTTGTCCCAAGCCCTGCGGGGGGGGTGCGAGGACCAGCGTCTCAGCGGGTGGCCCCTGCCCAAGCTGTAAGCAGATATGGGGGCGCCCGTGGGGACAGCAGGACGTCAGCAGACTGGCCCTGTCTGTGCCTTCATTGGGACTGTCTTTAGTTTCAGAACCAAATAATGAAGCTGGAAAACTGTGTCCAGGCCAGCAAGACTATCCAGAACCTCAGGTTCAACACTGAGGCCCGGCTGGTGAGGAGGCCCTGCCCGGCTGGCACCGCCCAGCTCCTACCCACTGCCTCGGCCCTGCCACCTCCCGTCTGCCCTGCTGCAGGCGCCAGTGTCCGTCTGTCCAAGTGTCTGGCAATGGGCATGGTTTCCCTGAAGATAAATGGCTTCCAGGCTCCCGGTGGGAGATAAACCCCCTGTTGGCAGTCCCCTGCCCGGAGGTCTGGCTCCTGGGTGACACGGGCATCCCCGTCCCACAGCGCACGCAGGAGATGGCCGCCCTGCGAGAGAGCGTGCTGCGGCTGCGCAGTGAGGAGGGCCCGCAGATGCTGCTGGGCAGCTGGAAGGTGCTGCCATCCCTGGCAAGGCTGCGCGTCTTCATCAAGGACACGGCGCCAAGCGAGGTGGTGCCCGTGAACTGCTGGGGCGTGTACCAGGCGGTGAGGTGGGCAGCAGGGATCCCGGCGCGGCCTCCTGGGCCTTTGGATCCAAAGGGTCGGGGTTTGGGGCTGGGTGCCCGCCGGCAGCAGGTGGGCTGCGGGGGGTGGGGCAGGGGTGCAGGGGCCACGTGCCACATCTCCGGACAGGTGGCTGCGGTGGAAGGCTTCCCTCATAAAGCTCAGGGCCCCGCGGAGGCCAGGAGGGGTCCCAGAGAAGCCCCACAGCCGGGAGCAGGTGCAACAGCTCACACCCTCGCTCTTTATCCAGAAATAAACGAACCAGCCTTGTACTCATTAGAGCTGAGGTTCCCCGATGCGTGCCAGCGAACAGCCTGCCCGGGGCCTGTGGGGTGAGAGGGGTGGCGAGGCCCCGGGCAGCGGGGGTGCCCAAGGCTGGAGGGACCCAGTCTCTTGAGCTCCACAACTCTTCCTGTCCTGCCCAAGCCCAGCCTGGCTTCAGGCTGTTGCTTTTCCTAGCACTTCAGCAGCCCCTCTCCTTCCCTGCCAGGCCCCCTAGGGCTGCCAGAGCCCCCCGGGGTGGAAAGGGCTGGGCTGGGGCCTGTCCAGAAGCACCTAGGCCTGCCCCCGCCAGGACAGCCATTGAGCCGCCCTGCCCGGGTTGTGAGGAGGACCCGAGGAAGCTCCCTGGCTCTGCCTCAGAGCCACTCCAGCCCAGCACCCTGCAGTGGAAGAACCTTCCAGCATCTGTGGAGGAGACAGCCCTTGTTTGCTCTCTTGGTTGGGCAGTGGGCCCCTCTTCCTGCCTCTCCAAGGAGGCCGTCACTCATCTTGTGGTCGCCGGCCCTGCCACCTGCTGTCAGGGGGCTCAGGGGAGGGGCTGCAGGTTCCGGGCCACTCAGCCCTAGGGCTCTGTGGGGTGGGCAGGCAGTGGGAGGGCTGGTTCGGAGGGCTCTGTCCTCCATTGCCCTTTGCTGCTGACCTGGAATCTCTGGGACTCCCCCCTCAGCCTCCCCTGGGGGTCCTGATGGGTGGAGCCCCCTGAGCTCAAGGCTCCGTCTTCTGTGGGCTGGGCTCTGGGGATCCCTGTGCCCCTCCAGGGGCTCTGCTGGGGCTGAAGGCCAGGGCGTGGCCAGGTCTGGGCACCACCCTTGCTGCTCCCACTGCAGCCCGGCCCTGGTGCCCTCTGGGTTTGCCCTGTGGCAGCTGTGAGGGATGGAGGAGGCTCTTCCCAGGAGGACGGGAGGAGAGTCCAGTGCCTCAGGGGCGGCCCCGCTGCCACCAGCTGACTCCAACCCCAGTGCCTCGCTAGGCCTCAGCTGGCTGTGCCCCTTCCAGGGCTGGGGTTCCCCTGCCGGGCAGCTCAGGACAGGCCTCGGCGGACCAGCTGGCCAGCAGGTCGCTGAAGTCAGGCGTGCCCGGGTGCAGCAGGCCCAGGGGGCTGGGGGCCGGCTCCTTCCAGAAGGATGGGGGCAGCTTCCTCTGGGCCATGGGGGTGATGTGGCCGTACTTCCGCTCCAGCCTCAGGCTCCAGCTGGCCGCCGCCCTGGACCCCCAGTACTGCTGCAGCCCGTAGTCGAAGAGCTCGGCCAGGGGTCCCAGGGGCTGTGCCCTGTCCCCGCTGAGGCCCGGCCTGCACACCTGCCCGCGCACCTGCCCTTGGGAGACCCCAGGCTCCGGGGTGTGCTCATCCTCCAGGGACCCGCCGCGGGCCAGGCGCACCAGGTCCGCGTAGTAGAGCTCCCGGGCAGTGCTGCCGGCTGGGCGGCTGTCAGCGTAGACGTCGCAGGCATCTGGGTCCTGCGCCTTGTCCTTGCGGCCAAAGTACCGCTGGATGTCGTCGCTGATGAGCTCTGAGAAGCGTAGCAGCTGCAGCGGCATCTCGGGGCTGCTGGGACCCTGAGGGGCTGCCTCCTCTGCGGCCTCTGCCCGGCCTGAGCTCGGGAGGATCTGGCTGCAGCCCTCCAGCCCCTCGCCCTCCTCCTCCCCCTCCTCCTCCTCCTCCTCCTCTTGCTCCTCCTCCTCCTCCTCCTCCGAAGTCTCCGGGGGCTCTGGATCTGAGGGCAGGAAGGGGTGGTGGCGCAGCAGGGGCAGCTGGAAGTCGCACAGGGTCCGGATCACACCGGCGGCCATCTCCGCATGTCCCACGCTTCTGGGGCCTCCGGAGCAGCAGGCGCTGGCTAGGGAGGGAGGCAGAGGGGCAGATTCCCTGTCAGGCCTGGCCATGCCCCCACCACCCTCGATGGCTGCACTCGGATCCCATACATCTGTGGCCTCCCCCAGAGACCTTCCTCAGCTCCTGGGCTCCCAGTTGTGTTTGCTGAGGGCATGGATTGCCACTGGAGTGAGGCGTGGAGAGATGGGGTGGGCTCTGTGGCCGCATGGCTGTGGCATGAGGGGCATGGCCAGCCAGGGGCTGAGACCTGCTGGACGGCTGGCCTAGGATGGTCACTGGATGGGAGCAGTGGGGTCCTGTCGTGGGGGGCATTTGGGGACACGGACATTGTGGGGACACTAGAATTGTGGTCACTTGGGAGGGGAGGATGCTGGGCGGGAGAGGGCAGTCCCTGGGGGCGGGGCCTAGAGAGCCAGGCAGGTGGGCAGGGACCCCCGCAGGCCAGGGCAGGGGGCTGGGGCTGCTGAGCCGGAGCTGGGCCCCAGGTTGGGCTGCTGTGGATCAGAACCATGGCTCTTGATCAAAGTGGAGGCGTCAGCCATGACTGAGGCCAGAGCTGTGCAGCCCCTCTGGGGTTCTTCCGGGCCGTCACAGTCCCAAGGGAGCGGGAGGCAGCACCCCAGTGGCCCCAACTGGGGTGTCTCTGCGATGGTGAAGGCGGCTGGGGTGGGAAGTCCCTGGAAGGGTGGGCTACAGGGGCCACTGCACTTGGCCAGGACGACTCAAGGGAGGCACCTGGATCAGGGGCCTGGCAGGAGGGTTTCTGGGCGGGGACTGTGGGGTGGGTGCAGCTCTCTTCTGGGCTAGCTGCCAGGTAGAGCCCACCACACAGACAAGGGCTACCCAACCCCTCCTCGTGGGTGTCCCTGGGGCCAGGTAGCCTGAACCCATCTTGTCCAGAGCCTGTGGCAGGAGGGCGGAAGGAGGGAGATGGCTGCAGGGAGGGGGAGGGCTGCGGGGAGCGGGAAGGGCTGTGGGGAGCATCCACAGCACTGAGACCGGTGTTCCTCGGGGTCAGGATGTCTCCCCGCTGGCTGTCCAGAAGGTGAGCTATGAGGCCTCCTGACCTGGCCGGCCCAGCTGTGGTCCTGATCTCACTCAAGTGCTGGGGTCCCTATCGCAGGAGACGTCCAGTGTCCTGAGCGCTGGACTTTGGGGCTGACTCCTCACGGACAGCCCAGACACAAGCGCCCTCCCATGGCCGTCTGCCCGGATGCCGGCCCAGCCCTGGGCCAGCCCAGCGCTCTGGGGGACTCTCCCAGGGGTGGGTGGTCCCCGCAGAGCCCTGGGCAGAAGGACTCACAGACTCCAAGTCCCCAGTGCTGTGGTGGTCCCAAGCAGCGCCCGCCTCCCCCAGGCCCTGGCTCCTACCTGGCCGGGGCCACAGCTCTCGATCCACAGGCACACCCTCCACCTGGACACGAGCATTTATAGCTGCGCTCTGCAGCCGCCAGGGGCTGGCAAATATTTGGCAACAGCATTGTCATTGCAGACTGGGCAAATAGAGCCCGTTTGCTTTAGCGCCCAGCAACCAGGGCCCCGAGGAGGGGAGCACACCCCCGGCCTCACCTGCACACAGCCTGCCCGGGGACCGTGGAGTGTTTGTGTGGGCGCAGCTGGCTCGCCCCCGGGCCCCGGGACCCTTATCTCTGCTGCTGACTGGGGCCCAGACCCAGCCTTGTCAAATAGGCGGAAAATTAAATTTCATGCTATTTTGAGTTCTGGAGTAGGCCTCTCTAGAGGGCATCCGCCCTTTGCAGCCAGCGGAGTGAACAGTGCTCCCGGCCACAGGAGGACCCTGGGGAAGGGGGAGGGGAAGGGAGCGAGGTCCCAGGGACCCCCAGCCAGGGCCCGGCACCTGCCCAGCTCCCCTGGCCATCGGGACCTCCTGGACAGCCGTGACCATCTCCACTGGCCCAGTGGTTACCGGGACGCCTCTGGGCTGCCGCTGTCCACCTGCCCAGAGCTCAGAGATGTTTGCAATTGATCATTAATGGAGGAACCCCCTGCTTCCCCAGGCTTCTTCCCAGGGGCCTTCCTTCCTTCCTCAGTCGCAGCCACCCCGGGGTGGGAATGGGGGGCTGGGAACCCTCCCCTCACCTATTGCTCCCAGGAAAGCCTCCCCGAGAAGTGTCCCCAAGGGCTTCTGCCACTCCCACTGACTCCCTGGCTCCTCCTGGGTGGCCCCAGCTGGTCCACTGTGGGGCCATGTTAGCTTCCTGTGACTGCCGTGGCCATCACCATAACCCCAGCGGCCTGGAGCGCAGGGCGGGAGGCCAGAGGTCCGGGCCCAGGCTCCCCAGGAGTGGCTCTTTGCCTCATGGTTGTGTCTCCCCAGTCTCTGCCTCTGTCCTCACAGGGTCTTCCCTGGGAGTGTCCTCTGCCCTCCTATGGGGACCCTGTTCCTGGACTTAGGGCCCACGCCCACCCACTGTGCCCTCAGCTTCACCAGTTACACCTGCACGGCCCCCATTTCCAAATGAGGTCCCATTGGGAGACTCAAGGTGGCCATGCATTGTGGGGACATGGCTCAGGCTGCACAGGCACCGCCCACATGTGACTGTCCCTGACCTTGGCGTTCGCCAGGTGTGCCCCTGCTTGGCACTATGCTCCTCGGAGCAGCCCCCAGTGGCTCAGGTTGGGAGGACTCCACAGTGTCCTTCCTGGGGACTCCGGCTCTGAGGACGGGACAGCAGCCCCCAGCCTGGCCTTGGCCCCAACACTCCCTGTCCTGAGCCCCCAGCTCCTGGGCCTTCACCTTCCAGGGGCCGGGAGGGTTCTGGATGCCACTCCCCACCCCAGTCCTCACCCTACGCTTCAGGCATCCCCCAGTCAGGTGGTAGACCCGCCCCTCTCACCTAGTGGCATCCAATACACAGGGATTTGGACATGGCCCAGCCCTTTTCTGTACCTGGGGACCTCTGGCTGACCTGCCCCAATTTCTCAGGCACCTAGAAGGCAGGAGATCCCAGAGGGCCTCAGGCAGCCAGTGCAACCAGTGTCCGGGGCTGCAGTCAGGACCCCTGGCTTCGAGGGAAGGGACAGGAAACGAAAAGTTCAAGCTTAAGAGTGAGATCGGCCGGGCGCGGTGGCTCAAGCCTGTAATCCCAGCACTTTGGGAGGCCGAGACGGGCGGATCACAAGGTCAGGAGATCGAGACCATCCTGGCTAACACGGTGAAACCCCATCTCTACTAAAAATACAAAAAAACTAGCCGGCGAGGTGGCGGGCGCCTGTAGTCCCAGCTACTTAGGAGGCTGAGGCAGGAGAATGGCGTAACCCGGGAGGTGGAGCTTGCAGTGAGCTGAGATCCGGCCACTGCACTCCAGCTTGGAGACAGAGCCAGACTCCGTCTGAAAAAAAAAAAAAAAAAAAAAAAAGAGTGAGATCCTGCAGAGGGCAGGCCGGCGGCCTCCACATGGGTCTCATGGTGAGAGGTGGGGTCACCTGCAGGTCCCAGGAGAGGCTGCTGGGAGTGGGGACAGGGACGGCATCGGCATGGCTGCCAGTTACGGCTTCTCCTTACTGCTCCTTCACAGGCAGAAACCGAGCCCATGCCCTAGTGAGCTCAGCCCAGGTGACCCCACAGCCCAGTGAGCCCACAGCCCAGTGAGCCCATGCCCCAGGTGAGGTGCATCTGGCCATACTCAGCCCTGAGCGTCCAAACCATGTAGAGGCCTCTGTTCCTGGCTTCATGGGGGCCGCCCTGAGACTCCAAGGTCTGAAGTGCTTGGTCAGGCCCTGGCTGTGGGGGGCTTTTGCCAGCCTCACCAGCTCCCCTCTGATCCAGCCGTCATTGAGGACCTGCGGCTGCCCAGGGTTCAGGGTCCTGGACTCCCATCTCTGACCAGATAGCGCCCCTGCCCCTACCGATCTGGGGAGCTTCCAGCCTGGCGCCCTGGGTGCGTCCGCCCTGGTCTGCTCAGAACCTCAGGGCCAGACCTGCAGAGGATGGGGGTTCTGCCGCTCCTGGCAGTGACTGCAGTGCCCTCTGCCGCATGCCGTGCAATGGCCGGGGTCTGCGGAGGGAAGGGTGGGAGCCAATCCAGCCTGGGGTCTGGCACTGCAGCCTCCACCTCGCTGGTCTTAGCAGGGATGGCGTCAGCAGGAACCCCGAGGGAACTTCAGTGGAGGACCCAGAAGGGCCCCTGGGCCCCTGGGCCCCTGTGTTCTGCCCTGAAGGGCGCGGGCGGCGGGAAACGGCGAGCTCAGGCTTCGGGTGCAAGTGGTCCCCAGCTCGCTCGGTTACCAGCCTTGCTGTCCTGTACACCGAGGGTGAAGAAATGAGACCCGGCCCCTCATGAAGGAGGTGGGTGTGGGGGCTCGACGGGCAAGCCTCGGGAAGCAGAAGGGGTTCCCGCAGAGCGGACAGCCTGGAAACACTGGCCCTGTGATGGCCCCAAGATGTCCGCGCCCGAACCCCCAGCACCCACACAGCTGAGGGACCGTGAGTGTGGCTAAGCGAACGACCTGGAGACGGGAGATCACCTGGCGGATCCTTGTCGGAGGGAGGCAGGAGGCTGAGAGGATGGAAGAGGCCACGCTGCTGGCTTTGGAGCTGGAGGCAGCGGCCAGGAGCCGGGACGCAGGAGCCTCTGGACGCTGGCGGGGCGGGGGCTGTGGCTGTCTGAACCTTGGCGCTACCCCGCTCCTGCGGAGAAAGCCTCAGCGGGGTGACCTGCTTCCCCAGAAGCATGCTGCTCCTGCCCCAAGGCCCTGGGTTTTCCTGCCGTCCTGTGACTCGGGCACTGGGGGCCTGCCTGTGACCCTGCCCAGAGCCGTCTGGATGCTCGTCTCTGCCTGACAAGAAACCACAGAGAAAACCCCAGTCTGGGATGGAAAATGCTAGAGTGGGCACAAACCGGAGGAGACAGGCATTGGGAGGAAGCACTGGGGCAGAGCAGTGTGGGGCTGGCACGGACACCCCGGGAGCTGGCCGGAGGCTCAGGGGTGACAGTGCCACTGCACCGGTCCAAGCGGGCAGCGAAGGGGAATGCAGGGGTGGCCGGAAGGGCGAAGGTGGGATATGGGGACTCCCTGGGGGAGGGGTGGATGAATTCACCCCTAGCTAATTAGTCCCCTACCCCTGAGTGCTGAGACTCAGGAGGCCTGCAGGTGCAGGTGACTGCGGTTTCTGGTGAGGCTGGATGGGGCGGCAGCCTCTGGGGCATCTGCGACAGTGGAGAAATACACATCCCACACCATCGCCTGCCCGTTTCCTGCCTGGGGTAGGGCGGGCAGCCAGGGCCAGGCTGAGGAGCACAGGAGGCCTGGCAGTGGGGCTGGGCCCAATCGACTTCCAGCATCTGCGGCCAGTGTGCCTCTCGTGGGGGGCAGCATCGGGCCCGACGGAGCTCCCCGATCACAGCTCCCTCCCCTTGCTGTGGGGCCTCAGGCCCAGGAGGAAGGCGCTGCCCTTCTGAGTGCAGCGTGCCTGCTGTGCCCACGCATCCCATCTTGATCTTCCTGGAGAAAATCAATAGCTCCAATATGCCAGCTCTCAAGAGGCTCTTACCCGCCATTAGGCACATGAGGGCGGCAGCCTCCGCCGCCCACTAGCGGGACATTAGGCCTCCTGTGAAATGTCTCTGTGTGCTTTGAGATAAACGAAGGCTGAGGTGTTGGTTTACCTCCCTGGGGGAGGGGGAGGATGAGAGCCGCTTCCCGGGCAGGGCCAGCGCCAGCTCCACGTGGACGCGACAAGGAGAGCAGGGCCCCAGGGACACATGTGCCCCAGCACATCCGGCTGTGGCTTTTCCCACCTGGGGTCAAGCAAACACACAGCATTTGGGGGGTGTCACTGTCCACCAGCCAAAGGCCACTGAGGGCAGATGGGCAGCATGGGAGCTGGCGGTGCGCTCAGGCCTGGAGTCCCAGCTCCTCCAAAGTGGGAGGATGAGCCCAGGAGTTTGAGACCAGCCTAAGCAACATAGTAAGACTCTGTCTATACAAAAAAATATAAAAATCTGGCTGCGCACAGTGGCTCACGCCTGTAATCCCAGCACTTTGGGAGGCCGAGGAGGGTGGATCATCTGAGGTCAGGAGATCGAGACCAGCCTGCTCAACATGATGAAACCCCGTCTCTACTAAAAACACAAAAATCAGCCGGGCATGGTGGCGGGCGCCTGTAGTCCCAGCTACTCGGGAGGCTGAGGCAGGAGAATCGCTTGAACATGGGAGGCAGAGGTTGCAGTGAGCTGAGATAGTGCCATTGCACTCCAGCCTGGGTGGCAGAGCGAGACTCCATTTCAGAAAAAAAAAAAAAAAACGGCCGGGCACGGTGGCTCAAGCCTGTAATCCCAGCACTTTGGGAGGCCGAGATGGGCGGATCACGAGGTCAGGAGATCGATACCATCCTGGCTACTACGGTGAAACCCCGTCTCTACTAAAAAATACAAAAAACTAGCCGGGCGACGAGGCGGGCGCCTGTAGTCCCAGCTACTCGGGAGGCTGAGACAGGAGAATGGCGTGAACCCGGGAGGCGGAGCTTGCAGTGAGCTGAGATCCGGCCACTGCACTCCAGCCTGGGCGGCAGAGCGAGACTCCGTCTCAAAAAAAAAAAAAAAAAAAAAAAAGATGCAGGAGTGTTCTGGAGTGGCTGCTGTCAGGAGTGGGGCCCCTCTGGCTGGGCATCTGTGTTTGTGTCTACAACCCCACAACCAACCGCCACACACTGGATTTCCTCAGGGTTCTGGAGGACGCAGGTCCAAAGCCAAGACGTCAGCATCGCCTCGCTCCCGCCGAGGGCTCTGGGGAGAATCCATTCCGTGCCTGTCTCCCCTCCCCAGTGGTGGCCAACGCTCCTGAGCATGCCCGGGCCGTTGGTGCCTCACTCCACTGCCACCGCTGTCATCATTGCCTTGGCCTCTCCGCAGGCGTCTCTGTCCTCTCCCCTCCTCAATTTGTGTCCTGTATTTTTTGTAAAGATGGGGTCTGTGTGGCCCAGGTTGGTCTCAAACTCCTGGGCTCAAGCAATCCTCCTGCCTCCTCCTCCCAAAGTACAAGGATTAAAAGTGTGAGCCTCCATGCCCGGCCTCTTCTCACCTTCTTGTAAGCGCTCTGGTCATTGGATTTAGGGCCCACCCTGGTCCAGAAGTGCCTCGTCTTAACTAATGACGTCGGCAAAGACCCTGTTTCCAGACAAGGTCAAGTTCTTGCGTTCTGAGGGGACGTGAATTTGGGGCACTGTTGAACCCAGGGTGGCGTCGTCCTGTCCTCACAGTGGGCTGAGTGGGACGGGGGATGCCCGTTTCACACTCTTCCCAGGTGTCTCATTTCTGTTTGAGACTGAGATTAACGAGGTAGCTTGGCCCCTGAGAGGCTGGCCCGCCCCCGAGGGAAGCCTCAGCCCCTGCCTGTACCTCCCAGCCCTGCCCCCGACTCCGCTGTCCTGGGGCAGCTCGTGCCCAACCGCCCAAAACCACGCCAACCAGGCAGCTGCACCAGCCTAACCCAAAGGCTCCATGCCTAACCGCAGGGCCCTTCAATTTCCACCTCCTCCAGGAAGCCCCCGGGCTGCACACCACGATGAGGCTGACCAGTCCTCCCCAGCCACACCTTGAGCCCCCTCCTCCCACAAGAGTGGGTGCTCCCAGGTCCCTACAAGGGGACTGGTTGGGCAGTGATTCCAGGTGGGGTTCTAGGGTAGAACAGGTGGGGCAGGGCCCGGGGAGGAGGACCTGGGCAAACAGGTGCCTCTGTTGACACAGCAGCCCCAAACATGGACTGGGGCCGGGCCGCCCAGGTGTTGCTGAGCTCAGGACACCTCCAGCCCCCCTTCCTGGCCTTGATGCCAAGAGCTCCTGGGGGAACAGAACTGGTCCCAGATCTGGTGCTTTTTCTGCCGGGAAGCAGGCGCGGAAGTCGGTGCTCCAGAGGTGCGCAGATTCTGGCTCAGGGGAAAGGGCTTGTCCAGGACCACCCGGCCACACACGGTGCAGCAGATGGGCCGAGGTCCCCACCGCCACCCAGGTGACAGGAGGGGTGACCTGCACGGGCAGTCAGGAGCAGGCCTTCTAGCTCTAGCGCCTTCCTGAGAGGAAAGAAGCACCCCACCTCCTTCCCGTTCGTTGAAGGTACATCCAGGCTTCCAACTAATCTCGCAATCAGAATGGGTGTGAATTCCTCTCTGAAACTCTGGGCATAAGAAATGACACGTTTCTATTACACAGACATATTGCAAAAAAAAAAAAAAAAAAAGATGGACTGGGTGTGGTGGCGCACGCCTGTCATCCCAGCACTTTGGGAGGCTGAGGCAGGCAGATCACTTGAGGTCAGGAGTTCGAGACCAGCCTGGCCAACATGGCGAAACCCCATCTCTACTAAAAACACAAAAATCAGCCGGGTGTGATGGCGCCAGTAATCCCAGCTACTCGGGAGGCTGAGGCGGGAGAATCACTTGAGCCAGCGGGCAGAGGTTGCAGTGAGCGGAGATCACACCATTGCACTCCAGCCTGGGTGACAACAGGGAGACTCCATCTCAAAATAAATAAATAAATAAAATAAATGTTAAAAAGATGAAAACACACACACACACACACACAAAGAAATGACATATTTTCTTTTCTTTTTCCTGAGACAGTGTCTTGCTCTGTTGCCCAGGCTGGAGTGTAGTGGTGCAATCTTGGCTCACTGACACCTCCACCTCCCATGTTCAAGCAGTTCTCCCACCTCAGCCTCCCGAGTAGCTGGGATTACAGGTGTGCGCCACCACGCCTGGCGAATTTTTGTGTTTTTAGTAAAGATGGGGTTTCACCATGTTGGCCAGGCTGGTCTTGAACTCCTGACCTCAGGTGATCTGCCCACCTTGGCCTCCCAAAGTGCTGGGATTACCGGCGTGAGCCACCGCGCCCGGCCTTATTTTCCAAATTAAAAAAAAAAAAAATTACCCAGGCATGACGGAACCCACCGATAGTCCCAGCTACTTGAGAGGCTGAGGTGGGAGATGGTGGGAGCCCAAGAGGTCAAGACTGCAGTGAACTATGATGGTGCCTCTGCACTCCAGCCTGGTCTTTTGAACAAGACCTTGTCCCAAACAAAAAACAAAAAACAAACTTGCTTCAGGCTTCAACTTCCCAGAGTTGAGAGAAATCCAAGCTCAGTGTCACTGCACAGGGCCTCCTGCCTCCCCTACAGGCCCACTAGGAGATGGGGCTGCCAGGCGCTGGAGCTGAGCCTGGGGTCTTTGGGGGTCCCGTTGCTTTGGGGCGCTCCTTGTCAAGCCTTCATGGTGAGGGGTTAGTGTAGCTGCCGGAAGGTTTCATCCCACCTGCTGCACAGACAAAATCTATTCCCTGAGACCACAGCATTGCAGTAAAGAAAGACTTTAATTGACTTGAGGCGGGCCCCGCCACTCAGAAGACGAGTCCTTACACACATCAGTCTCCCCAAAGGCACCAAGGTTCGGGCTTTTCAAAGACACTGGTGGGGCAGCTGTCTATGGAGTAGCCATTTTTTTTTTTTTTTTTTTTTTTTTTTTTGAGGCGGAGTCTCGCTCTGTCGCCCGGACTGGAGTGCAGTGGCCGGATCTCAGCTCACTGCAAGCTCCGCCTCCCGGGTTTACGCCATTCTCCTGCCTCAGCCTCCCGAGTAGCTGGGACTACAGGCGCCCGCCACCTCGCCCAGCTAGTTTTTGTATTTTTAGTAGAGACGGGGTTTCACCGTGTTAGCCAGGATGGTCTCGATCTCCGATCTCCTGACCTCGTGATCCACCCGTCTCGGCCTCCCAAAGTGCTGGGATTACAGGCTTGAGCCACCGCGCCCGGCCTCTTTTTTTTTTTTTTTTTTTTTTTTTTTTTGAGACAGAGTTTCACTCTTGTTACCCAGGCTGAAGTGCAATGGCATGATCTCAGCTCACTGCAACCTGTGCCTCCCAGGTTCAAGCGATTCTCCTGCCTCCGCCTCCCGAGTAGCTGGGATCACAGGCACCTGCCACCGCGCCCTGGAGTAGCCATTCTTTTACTCCTTTACTTTCCTAATAAACTTGCTTTCACTTTTCTCTATGGACTCGCCGTGAATACTTTCTTGCGTGAGATCCAAGAACCCTCTCTTGGGGTCTGGATCAGGACCCTGTCCTGTAACGTATTTCTGTGGAACCACACAAGGAACTATCGCGTGGAAGACCCTTCCCAAAGGCTAACTTTTGGAAAGTGCTGGGGTCCTGTAACATCTTTCTGGTGAATCCTGAAGGGACAATACTCAGGGGACCCCAGACCCATAGGAAATAGAAAAGGAAATGGACTCTGCAGCCCTGATTGGACGACTCTGGGTAAGTGGCGGGGGCCCAGTAAAGAATGGGATTGGGGGGCCAGGCACGGTGGCTCACGCCTGTAATCCCAGCACTTTGGGAGGCCGAGGCGGGCGGATCACGAGGTCAGGAGATCGAGACCATCTTGGCTAACACGGTGAAACCCCGTCTCTACTAAAAATACAAAAAACTAGCCGGGCGAGGTGGCGGGCGCCTGTAGTCCCAGCTACTCGGGAGGCTGAGGCAGGAGAATGGCGTGAACCCGGGAGGCGGAGCTTGCAGTGAGCTGAGATCCGGCCACTGCACTCCAGCCTGGGAGACAGAGCGAGACTCTGTCTAAAAAAAAAAAAAAAAAAAAAAAAAAAAAAAAAGAATGGGATTGGGGTAGAGGTCCAACTTTGGGGAGTTAGGTAACGCCTAAAACAGAGAGGGGGCATTGTGGCTCATGCCTGTAATCCTAGCACTCAGAGGCTGAGGTGGGTGGGTCACTTGAGGCCAGGAGTTTGAGACCAGCCTGGGCAATATGGAGAAACTGTCTTTACTAAAAATACAAAAAAATTAGCGGGATGCGGTGACTCACCTCCCAGTTGGGAGGCCAAGGTGGGCAGATCACCTGAGGTCAGGAGTTTGAGACCACCCTGGCTAACATGGTGAAACTCCGTTTCTACTAAACATACAAAAATTAGCCAGGTGTGGTGGTGGGCACCTGTGGTCCCAGCCAGTCAGGAGGCTGAGGTGGGAGAATCGCTTGGGCCTGGGAGGCGGAGGTGTAAGTGCTGAATGGGTTCACCTTGCCGGCTGCCTAGACAGAGCCAATTTATCAAGACATGGGGGAGTGCAATAGAGGAGTAATTCACGCAGAGCTGGCTGTGCGGGACACAGGAGTTTTATTATTACTCTAATCAGTCTCCCCAAGCATTCGGGGATAGGAGTTTTTAAAGCTAATTTGGTGGGTACAGGCTTGGCAAGTGGGGAGTGCTGGCTGGTCAGGTTGGAGATGGACTCATGTTCAGACTCCTCTCTTCCTGGGTGGCATGGCAGAACTGGTTGGGCCAGATTACCGGTCTGGGTGGTACCAGCTGATCCATCCAGTACACGGTCTGCAAAATATCTCAGGCACTGAGCTTTGAGCTTAGGTTTTTGTTTTTGTTTTGTTTTGTCTTGTTTTATTTTGTTTTTGAGACAGAGTCTTGCTGTGTCGCCCAGGCTGGAGTGCAATGGCACGATCTTGGCTCACTGCAACCTCTACCTCCAGGGTTCAAGCGATTCTTCTCCCTCAGCTTCCCAAGTAGCTGGAACTACAGGCTCCTGCCACCATCTCAGGCTAATTTTTGTATTTTTAGTAGAGACAGGGTCTCACCACATTGGCCAGGCTGGTCTCGATCTCCTGACCTCGTGATCCACCCGACTTGGCCTCCCAAAGTGCTGGTATTACAGGCGTGAGCCATCACACCTGGCCTGGTCTTAGATTTTACAATAGTGATGTTATCCCCAGAAGCAATTTGGGGAGGTTCAGACTCCTTTTTTTTTTTTATTTTTATTTTTTTTGAGACGGAGTCTCGCTGTTGCCCAAACTGGAGTGCAGTGGCCGGATCTCAGCTCACTGCAAGCTCCGCCTTTCGGGTTCACGCCATTCTCCTGCCTCAGCCTCCCGAGTAGCTGGGACTACAGGCGCCCGCCACCTCGCCCGGCTAGGTTTTTTTTTTGTATTTTTTAGTAGAGACAGGGTTTCACCGGGTTAGCCAGGATGGTCTCGATCTCCTAACCTTGTGATCCGCCTGTCTCGGCCTCCCAAAGTGCTGGGATTACAGGCTTGAGCCAACGCGCCCGGCCCAGACTCTTTTTTTTTGAGATGGAGTCTCGCTCTGTCACCCAGGCTGGAGTACAGTGGCGCCATTTTGGCTCACTGCAACCTCTACCTCCCACGTTCAAGCGATTCTCCTGCCTCAACCTCCCGAGTAGCTGGGACTACAAGTGTGTGCCACCATGCCCGGCTAAGTTTTTGTATTTTTAGTAGAGACAGGGTTTCACCATATTAGCCAGGATGGTCTCGATCTCCTGACCTCATGATCTGCCCGCCTAGTCCTCCCAAAGTACTGGGATTACAGGCATGAGCCACCGTGCCCAGCCGGTTCAGACTCTTGGAGCCAGAGGCAGCATGACCCCTAAACCATAATTTCTAATTTTTTTTTTTTGAGACGGAGTCGTGCTCTGTGGCCCAGGCTGGAGTGCAGTGTCACAGTCTCGGCTCATTGCAATCTCTGCCTCAGCCTCCCAAGTAGCTGGCATTCCAGGTGTTGAACACCATGCCTGGCTAATTTTTGTACTTTTAAGAGAGACAGGGTTTCACCCTGTGGGCCAGGTTGGTCTCAATCTCCTGACCTCCTGATCCGCCCGACTCGGCCTCCCAAAGTGGTGGGATTACAGGCGTGAGCCACCACGCCCCAACAATTTCTAATTTTGTAGCTGATTTATTAGTCCTGCAAAGGCAGACTGGTCCTCAGGCAAGAAGGGGCTCTGTTCCGGAAAGGGCTGTTAACTTTGTTTCAGAGTCAAACCAAGAACTCAAATCCTTCCCAAAGTTAGCTCTGTCCACGCCCAGGAATGAACCAGGACAGCTTAAGGGTGGGAAGCACGACGCAGCACCTTAGTTAGGTCTGATCTCTTTCATTGTCATAACTTCCTCAGTGATAATTTTTGCAAAGGCGGTTTCAGAGGCCGCAGTGATGTGAGATCGCGCCACTGCCGTCCAGCCTGGGCGACAGAGCGAGTCCCTGTCCCATGCAAAGAACCAAACGGGAAAAAAAAAAAAAACAAAACACAGGGCTGCGCCACGGCCTGGGGGAAAGGCGGCAGAGAGGTGCGGGCGCCCAGCCCAGGGCGGGCAGGGCAGGGCTGAGGGCGCGGATCCCCACCCATGCCCCGCGCACCTACATGACGGCTCAGAGATGCTCCGAGGCAAACTCAGACAACTCTCTGAGGACGACGTCCGCCCCCGTGACGCCCCGCCTCTCTTCGGGGCCAGGGACCAGTGTCTCGGTCCTATTCGAAAGGGACGGAGAACTACATTTCCCGGCATGCCATCGCGTTCTCCGGCGGCGCTGGGGCCTGCGACGGAAAGAGCTCTCCGCAGTCAAACATCATTTCCGCTGCGCTACTGCAACCACGTTCTGTAGTCGTGAGCGGAGGCCTGGTATGGCGTCCGGTTTCTGATTTCCTCTTTCGGGCGACGGAAGTGACGCGATCACGACGCGCCACGGCGTCGAAAGCGGAGTCAAGGCCGTAATGAACCGTGTCCTGTGTGCACCGGCAGCCGGGTGAGCTCCTCAAGGTCACGGAGGGTCGAGGGCAGGCACCGGCGGGCGGGCGGAGCGCTTACTGCTCTCTCTCTTCCAGGGCCGTCCGGGCGCTGAGGCTCATGGGCTGGGCTTCTGGAAGCCTTCATCCCCTGCCCCGTTCCCGGGATCGGGCCCAGCCTGCCGCCGAGGAAGAGGACGACCCTGACCGCCCCATTAACTTTTCCTCCAGCAAAGCCAACCCTAGCCGCTGGTCTGTGGGCCATTCCTTGGGAGAGGGACATCAGCAGCCCTGGTGGAAGGTGCTGCCCCTCAGCTTCTTTCTCATGGCGCTGGTCATCTGGTGCTACCTGAGGGAGGAGAGCGAGGCGGACCAGTGGCTGAGACGGGAGTTGGGAGTGGAGCCAGAGCCCAGTGATCGTTCTGAGGAGCCTGAAACTCCAGCTGCCCACGGAGCAAGAAGTTGAGGGGGTGCCCGCTGGAGCTGGCAGGAAGGGAGCTGACAGCCGCTTCGGATTTGATGTCACGTTTGCCCGTGACTGTCCTGGCTATGCGTGCGTCCTCTGCACTGAAGGACTTGGATGGTGGGTGGAGCACTTGGTTATGCTGATGCGCGTGAAGGCGGAGTAGAATCTGAGCAGATCGGAACCTGCTCCTTGCCTGGCGCTTGATGTCCAAGGATTCCATCCGCAAGACCTTTCAGATCCTTAGGAAAGGTGTCAGTTGCACTGTGTGCTGTTGGATTTGCCCAGTCTTTGTATAACATAATCACGTTTCCAAAGCAATTCTGGTGACACCTGTAATCCAGTGTTAGTGTGCAGGTAATTTGCTTTCTGAGGTAGACTGTCTGGCAGAAGTGTGAAACTTTATTACGTGCTGTGTGGCCGCTGTAAAGAACACTTCTCCATATTCTGCACAATAACAAATTGAAAATAAATTTTAATTTTATAATATGGGGTTAGATGATTCCTTTTCGCATCTAGTTTTTTAAAAGAGGGTATTTTAGCAATTATAGTTTTTTATTTTAATCTTACTTACCAGAGCACATAAGTTAGTTGCACCAGCAGCTATTTTTAAAAGTTTCGTTTTCCTTTCTTTCCCCCCCGAGAGTGGGAACTGAGGAGAGAAACCTACATATATATCACCAAATAGTACCAGAAATGAGGAACTTTTGCAGTTTTCTGCAAAACTTTTTAAGCAAGGCAACAATTTTCTGAGTAGAATACAACTAATGAGTATTTCTTTTCACAAATGACGGGCACTATTTTGGGTTACCTAAATGATATTTGTTGTTGCTGTTTTTTGTTGTTTTTCATTTTCGAGACAGGGTCTTACTCTGTCGTCCAGACTGGAGTGCAGAGGCACAGTTTTGGCTCACTGCACCCTCTGTCTCCTGGGTTCAAGCGATTCTTCTGCCTCAGCCTCCCGAGTAGCTGGAACTACGGGCTTGTGCCACCACACCCAGATCATTTTTATATTTTCAGTAGAGACGGGGTTTTGGCATGTGTCAGGCTGGCCTCAAACTCCTGACCTCAAGTGATCTCTCCTCCTTGGCCTCCCAAAGTGCTGGGATTACAGGTAGGAGCCACCATGCCCGGCCCCAGATTCTTTTGTCTCTTGTTTTGAGATGGAGTCTTGCTCTGTCACCTAGGCTGGAGTGCAGTGGTGGGATCTTGGCTCACTGCAACCTCCGCCTCCTGGGTTCAAGCGATTCTCCTGCCTCAGCCTCCAGGGTACCTTCGATCATAGGCATGTGCCACCATGTTTAGTAGAGATGGGGTTTCGCCATGTTGGCCAGGCTGGTCTTGGATTCCCGACCTCAAGTGATCTGCCCGCCTTGGCCTCCCAAAGTTCTGGGATTACAGGCGTGAGCCACTGTGCCTAGTCAATTGTTTTCATACATATATACATATACATTTTTGACAATGTGACTATCCCACATGAAGCAGATCCCAAGTGGCTCCAGGGCAGCGATCTGGGAGGGCTTTTCCAGTTGCTGACCTCACACCTGTGCTGTGGACAGACCCAGGACCAGCTGGGGATGGTGGGCGGATCTTCCCTACTCCTGGAGTTTTCTTTTTCTTTTTTTTTTTTTTTTTTGAGACAGAATCTGGCTCTGCCGTCCAGGCTGGAGTGCAGTGGCCGGATCTCAGCTCACTGCAAGCTCCGCCTCCCGGGTTTAGGCCATTCTCCTGCCTCAGCCTCCGGAGTAGCTGGGACTACAGGCGCCCGCCACCTCGCCCGGCTAGTTTTTTTGTATTTTTTAGTAGAGACGGGGTTTCACCATGTTAGCCAGGATGGTCTCGATCTCCTGACCTCATAATCCACCTGTCTCGGCCTCCCGAAGTGCTGGGATTACAGGCTTGAGCCACCGCGCCTGGCCAAGTTTTCAAAGGATGGTAACAGAGCAGATTGATAGGTGAACAGTTAATTCAGTACAGTTAGTATTTATTATTATTAGTTTTTGAGATGGAGTCTTATTCTGTTGCCTAGGCTGGAGTGCAGTGGTACAATCTTGGCTCACTGCAACCTCTGCCTCCTGGGTTTAAGCACTTCTCCTGCCCCAGCCTCCTGAGTAGCTGGGATTATAGGCACACCACCACTCCTGGCTAATTTTTGTATTTTTAGTAGAGACAGGGTGTTGCCATGTTGGCCAGGCTGGTCTTGAACTCCTGACCTTAGGCGATCTGCCCACTTTGGCCTCCCAAAGTGCTGGGGTTACAGGCAGGAGCCACTGCACCCAGTTGTATTTAACTATTTTTGTAGTGTGTTTGTCTTGTTTTCACAACTGGGCTGTAGGTTTTATTTTCCCCAGAGTACGTGGCACACGGACCTCCCCAGATAAGCATTTGAGAGGGAGACCATTGTAAGCATGCTAGAACAGACATAACTGCAGCGATACTTGAGATGACATAGCTGGGCAGAAGGTGGAAATTGTTTTTTTGTTTTTTTCCGAGGTGGAGTCTCGCTCTGTCGCCCAGGCTTGAGTGTGGGGGTGCGATCTCGGCTCACAGCAACCTCTGCCTTCCGGGTTCAAGCAGTTCTCCTGCCTCAGCCTCCTGAGTAGCTGGGATTGCAGGTGCGCACCACTGCACCTGGCTAATTGTTTTGTATGTTCAGTAGAGACGGGGTTTTACTATGTTGGCTAGGCTGGTCTCAAACTCCTGACCTCAGGTAATCCACCCACCTCGGCCTCCCAAAGTGTTAGGATTACTAACGGGGGTGAGCCACTGTGCCCGGCCAGAAATTGTTTTAAAACGAAAATTCTTTCAAGGAATATGTTAGCCCAAATGGTCACGTCTAAACTGATGAACTGCCTCAGAAGGTCCTGCCAGGGCCGTGCATTTTGTCCCCAAGAAAAGTGAAATACTTATAAATTCACAGTGAAAAACCTGGGGTTGGCCGGGTGCGGTGGCTCACACCTGTAATCCCAGCACTTCGGGAGGCCGAGGCGGGCGGATCACGAGGTCAGGAGATCGAGACCATCCTGGCTAACACGGTGAAACCCCGTCTCTACTAAAAAAAATACAAAAAATTAGCCGGGCGTGATGGCAGGTGCCTGTAGTCCCAGCTACTCCGGAGGCTGAGGCAGGAGAATGGTGTGATCCCGGGAGGCAGAGCTTGCAGTGAGCGGAGATCGTTCCACTGCACTCCAGCCTGGGTGACAGAGCGAGACTGTCTCAAAAAGAAAAAAAAAAACTGGATTTATTAAATCTGGTACCACCCTAGGTTTTAAAGAACATTTCTTCCAAAGCATGAAAAAAAAAATGATACTTTCAATAAGTCTTACATCAGTTTCCTGTGATTTCTTCAAGGAAGATGCCCCCAGGGTGTGGAGGAACAGCAGGCATCTTCACTCATACCTTTACAGCAAAGATCCCCAAATTCCTAAACCCTAAGGCCTCAAATCCTTTTCCTAGCTTTAGCAGGCTTCATAGACACCTCTGCTGGGCAGCTCACAGGCTCCTTAAACTCCAAAATGGAATTAATCTCCCCCAAACCTGTTTCTTCTCCCTTGTTCTGTATTCCTGCAAGCCAGAGACCTGGGCGTCATCCTAGACTCCCTTTCCATTCCTAGCACCCTGGGAGTCTTCAAGGTCTGTTTATTCCTCTCTGAAGAATTCGCAGGCCCTGTCGTTCCTGCTTGACTTCATTTTCCTGCTTGACTTAACTTGAAAATATTTTCTTCATTGTCATTTTAATTTTAAGATTTAAATATAATGTTTGTAGAAATAATTCATTTAGAAAATGTGAACCTGGCTGGGCACGGTGGCTCATGCCTGTAATCCCAGCACTTGGAAAGGCTGAGGCAGGTGGATGACCTGAGGTTGGGAGTTGGAGACCAGCCTAACCAACGTGGAGAAACCCCGTCTCTATTAAAAATAAAAAATTAGCTGGGCGCGGTGGTGAATGCCTGTAATCACAGCTACTCGGGAGGCTGAGGCAGGAGAATTCCTTGAACCTGGGAGGCGGAGGTTGCAACAGCCAGCCGAGATCGTGCCACTGCACTGCACCCTGGGCAACAACAGTGAAACTCCATCCCCGCCCCCTCCGCCTCTCCCCCGCCAAAAGAAAAGAAAATGTGAACCTATAAAGAAATTTATCCTACCAGCAAATGATAGTTTTGATAGTTTTTGTTGTTTTACAGTATTAATATTAAAAAAAAAACCTGACATACTTGGAACAAATCTACAGGAAGTGATTTGTTTTTAACCTAAATGGGCACATTTTTCTTTTCTTTTCTTTTTTTTTTTGAGACGGAGTCTCGCTCTGTCGCCCAGGCTGGAGCGCAGTGGTGTGATCTGGGCTCACTGCAAGCTCCGCCTCCCGGGTTCACGCCATTCTCCTGCCTCAGCCTCCAGAGTAGCTGGGACTACAGGCGCCCCGCCACCAAGCCCGGCTAGTTTTTTGTATTTTTAGTAGAGACGGGGTTTCTCCATGTTGGCCAGGCTGGTCTTGAACTCCTGACCTCAAGTGATCTGCCCACCTTGGCCTCCCAAAGTGCTGGGATTACAGGCGTGAGCCACCGCGCCCGGCCTCTTACCACTAACAATTCTTAGGAAACGCTGTTTCTATCAAATCATGTATATAGCAGTTAGAGTTTTCCATTTTCTCGGCTACTGGGCTGTTGGGGGAAGGGGGGCCTCAAGTGTTTGCAAAATAACTGTGATAATTACCTTTGTAGATAATTCTTTAAATATAAGTTTTTGAGGTCAGGGTTCGAAATGGAAGAAATTCCTTATTACAAAGGCCAGGACCCCTTGGCCCTTCCGCCCCGTGCCTGGCTCCCCCTGACATCAGCCTCTTGGTGAGTTTGCGGAAGACCAGCTCTATTGAGATACAACTCCTGTGATTAATTCATGTAAAATACACGGTTATGTTGGGTCATGTCACAGCAGGGGAGACCATCGCGGGTCCCACGCGCGGCCCCGGGCAGGGCCCCCTCCCACCCGCGTCCCAGGCCGGGGACCGCAAGGCAGAGCAGGGTAGAGCGGGGCGCGGGGCTGGGGCGGGGGCGGGGTCTGTGGCCGGGGTCGGGGCTGGGGCTGGGGCGGGGCCGGGGTCTGCGGGCCGGGGGCGGGGCAGCGGGGGGCGTGGCCGCGGGGGGCGCGCGAGGAGATCCGGGGGCGGGGGCGCCGGCGCGACGCATGCGCCCTGCATTGTTTTGACTGAAAATGCCGTCGGTTTCGAAAGCTGCGGCGGCGGCGCTGAGCGGGTCCCCCCCGCAGACTGAGAAGCCAACCCACTACAGGTCAGCGCCCGTCCGGCCTGCGGCCCCCCCGCCCGCGCCCGGTACAGCTTGGAGCCTCCCGCCGGGGCTCGCGCCGCCTCCGCCTCCCCTTCGCCGTCCCGGCGCCCCCTGGCCTCCGCGCCGCGCCTGGTCTGGGGGGGCCACGACCCTCTGCGCTCGGCGGCCTCCGCCTGAGGTCGGAGCGCGGCGCCAGGGTCTGGGACGACACCTGGTTCCGGGGTCCACGCGCCTCTGGGAGGGAGGAACGCCCCGGGGTTAGGGGCTGCGCCTGGGCTCGGAGACCGGGACCCTCTGCTCTGGCTGCTGACCCTGAGGTCACAGCGGGTCGCCCAGGGTCCGAGGTGGCGTTTGGGCTTGGGGACCAGGGTCAGCGCCTGGGCTTCGAGGTCAGGTGAGGGTCGTATCTGGAGTCGGGATGGGGGTGGACGCAGCGCCCGGGACCCGCCAGGAATCTGAGTGCGGGTCGACCCTGGGGTTGGAGCGCCTGAGGCTGGTGAGTCCCTGGAGGTGCTGCTGGAAGCGAGCTGCGGCGCTGTCTGTGTTTGTAGGTACCTGAAGGAGTTCAGGACGGAGCAGTGCCCCCTGTTTTCACAGCACAAGTGCGCGCAGCACCGGCCGTTCACCTGCTTCCACTGGCACTTCCTCAACCAGCGGCGCCGCAGGCCCCTCCGCAGGCGCGACGGCACCTTCAACTACAGCCCCGACGTGTACTGCTCCAAGTACAACGAAGCCACCGGCGTGTGCCCCGACGGCGACGAGTAAGCGGCCGCGAGGGGGCGCCGCTGCCCGGGGGGAGGTGGGGGCCTCCGCCCAGGGACTCGGCCTGGACCCTCAGCGGACACCTTGGTGTCCATACCTGGTCTCTGTCGAGGGAGTCGTAATTATATGCTGAAGTTTTCTAGTGACCAGGGATGCTGGGGAGGCGTTGCCTATTCTCAGGCCAGTTCCGGAGGGATTGTATGTGTTTTAGGGGTAACACTTGTGTGACTCAAACCAATTTTGCTTCATCTCCCACTTTTTTTTGTTTATTTGTTTTTTGCATTTTGAGACGGAGTTTCGCTCTTGTTGCCCAGGCTGAAGTGCAATGGCATGATCTCGGTTCACTGCAGCTTCCACCTCCCGGGTTCAAGTGATTCTCCTGCCTCAGCCTCCCGAGTAGCTGGGATTATAGGCATGTGCCACCATGCCCAGCTGATAGAGTTAAATAATTTTACTCTATGTTTAGTAGAGACAGGGTTTCTCCATGTTGGTTAGGCGGGTTTCGAACTCCCAACCTCAGGTGATCTACCCGCGTCGGCCTCCCAAAGTGCTGGGGTGACAGGCATGAGCCACCATGCCTGGCCCCACCTTTTTTTTTTTTTTTTTTTTGAGACAGGATCTTGCTCTGTCACTGGGGCTGGAGTGCAATGATGGGACATGGTTCACTGCAGCCACCAACTTCTAGGCTCAAGTGATCTTCCCTCCTCAGCCTCCCAAGTTGCTGGGACTGTAGGCTCATGTCATGCCAGCTAATTTTGCATAGTTTTTGTAGGGATGGGGTCTCACTACATTGCCCAGGGTGGTCTTGAACATTGCCCAGGAGGCTCAAGTGATCCTCCTGCCTCAGCCTCCCAAAGTGCTGGGATTCCAGGTGTGAGCCACTGTGCCTAGCTGTTTCCCACTCTTGATTTGACACAGTTCCTGCATCAGAAACAACCTCTGGCCAAGTGCGTTGTTTTGTGTTTCTGTAGAGACGGGATTGTTGCTGTAGCTTGGTCTGGTCTCAGTCTCCTGGGCACAGTGATCCTCCCTCCTTGGCCTCCCAAAGTCCTGGGATTCCAGGCATGATCCACTGCGCCTGGCCAGGTTTTGGAGCATTTTGTAGCGGACGGTTGCTTTCCACGCAGAGAGCTTGTTAGAATATTCACACTGTAGGCCGGGCGCGGTGGCTCACGCCTGTAATCCCAGCACTTTGGGAGGCCGAGACGGGCGGATCACGAGGTCAGGAGATCGAGACCATCCTGGCTAACACGGTGAAACCCCGTCTCTACTAAAAAAAATACAAAAAACTAGCCGGGTGACGTGGCGGGCGCCCGTAGTCCCAGCTACTCGGGAGGCTGAGGCAGGAGAATGGCGTGAACCCGGGAGGCGGAGCTTGCAGTGAGCTGAGATCCGGCCACTGCACTCCAGCCTGGGCGACAGAGCGAGACTCTGTCTCAAAAAAAAAAAAAAAGAATATTCACACTGTAGAATGTATCTGGGATGTTTCCTTTCTTGATGTTTACATATTTATTTTAATTTTTAAAAAGATAGTAAAGTTTTTATGTGCAGGCTCATTTATGTAGCATTGAGATTGAATCTTGCTCTGTCACCCAGGTTGGAGTGCAGTGGCACGATCTTTGCTCACTGCAACCTCTACCTTCCAGGTTCAAGTGACCTGCCTCAGCCTCCTGAATAGCTGGGATTACAGGCACCCACCAGCACGCCTGGCTAATTTTTTTGTATTTTTAATAGAGATGGGGTTTCGCCATGCTGGCCAGGCTGGTCTCGAACTCCTGACCTCAGGTGATTCTCCCTCCTTGGCCTCCTAAAGTGCTGGGATTACAGGTGTGAGCCACCATGCCTGGCCCCTGTGTAGCACTTTTAAAGTTAAAAAATCAAGGTTTTGTTTTGTTTTTTTTATTTTTTTACAAGTTTCCTAATAGTGTTATGAACAGATGTCTTTATTTTGAAGTATGCAAAATGGGAAAACAGGGAAAATACAAGTCAGATTGTGTATTCACAGACCGGTGGGAGGTGGTGTCAGGTTCTGCTTGCTTCCTGTGGGCTGCTGGCAGAGGGTGGAGGGTGGACGGTGGTCCATTCCTGCCTAGGAGTGAGATGGCGGCAGTTGCAGTCTTGAAGTCTCCATGCTCTGATCTTTTGGAAGGAGCTGGTTCTCCAGGGACCTTCCCGTTGGAGGCTGCTTTCAGTGCGGAGACCCGTGTGAAGTCTGTTTTCCTTTACTTTTTCAATAGTGCTTAGCCCAGGGAATAAATTTTTCTAATTTTTTTTTTAGGGATGCTAGAAACTTTAAATACTGAAATGTTTTTAATTGCACATTAAATAGTGTTTGTTTTGTTTTTGTTTTGAGACGACGTCTCTGTCACGCAGGCGCCATCTCGGCTCACTGCAACCTCCACCTCCCAGGTTCAAGCGATTTTCCTGCCTCAGCCTCCCAAGTCGCTGGGATGACAGGCATGTGCCACCACACCCAGCTGATTTTTGTATTTTTAGTAGAGACTGGGTTTCTCCATGTTGGTCAGGCTGGTCTTGAACTTCTGATCTCATGATCTGCCCACCTTGGTCTCCCAAAGTGCTGGGATTACAGGCGTGAGCCATCGTGCCCGGCTGTTTTTGTTTTTTGAGACAGGATCTTGCTCTCTTCCTGGGCTGGAGTGCAGGGGCACTAACACGGCTCACTGCAGCTTGAACCTCCAGGGCTCAAACAATCTTCCTGCCTCAGCCTCCTGAGCCGCTGGGGCCACAGGAGTGCTCTGTCACTCCTGGCTAATTTATTATTACTATTTTTTTTGAGACCAAGTCTCACTCTGGTTGCCCGGACTGGAGTGCAGTGGTACGATCTCAGCTCACTGCAGCCTCTACCTCCTGGGCTCAGGTGATTCTCCCTCTTCAGCATCTGGAGTAGCTGGGACTACAGACTCTCTACACCATGCCCGGCTAATTTTTTTGTATTTTTAGTAGAGATGGGGTTTTGTTACGTTGTCCAGGCTGGTCTCAATCTCAAACTCCTGGACTCAAGTGATCCTCCCACCACAGCCTCCCAGAGTGCTAGGATTATAGGTGTGAGCCACCACACACCTTGGCTCACTCTTTATTTTTTTTGTAAAGATGGAGTCTCACTGTGTTGCCCGGCCTCAGGCGACCCTCCCACCTTGGCCTCTCCAAAGTGCAGGGATTATAGGTGCAAACCACCACACCTGGCCATGTTGTTGTTAAGGCAGGTTGGTGCCTAAACTTGAAGTAATGTAGCCAGCCCGTTTTGGTGAGGATGATGATGTACTTCTAGGCGGTTCTGAAAGTGCATAATTGAATTGCTTTTTGAGCCACTGTTTACTGCAAATGGGGCTTTCAAAGGCAGGTATTTGTCTAGTTGATGTCTGGGCTCAGCCCCTAATTTCCCTTGGTCAAGCCCCTTATCTGCCCAGATCTGGGATCCTGAGTTGCGAGTGGGGCCAGTGCTACCTAACTCTAGTGTGGGGGTCCCAGAAGTGTGAATATGAGCACCCAGCCTGTCTGACCCCACTCCAGTGTTGAATACGGGGCACTGATTGGCAGCGCTCTGTTGCCCAGGCTGGAGTGCAGTGGTGCGATCTCAGCTTACTGCAACCTCCACCTCCCAGGTTCAAGCGATTATCCTGCCTCAGCCTCCTGAGTAGCTGGGATTACAGGCACGCACCAGCACGCCTGGCTAATTTTGTGTTTTTAGTAGAGACCGGGTTTCTCCATGTTGGTCAGGCTGGTCTTGAGTTCCCGACCTCAGGTGATCCGCCCGCCTCATTCTCCCAAAGTGCTGGGATTACAGGTGTGGGTCACTGCACCTGGACAGGTGATGCTTTTGATGCATAAAGAGAAAGCATCTTTTTCTCTCTCTTTTTTTTTTGAGACAGGGTCTTGCTCTGTCACCCAGGCTGGAGTGCAGTGGTGCCATCACAACTTACTGCAGCCTCGACCCCCTGGGCTTAAGCCGTCCTCTCACTTTAGCCTGCCAAAGTGCTGGGATTACAGGTGTGCAGCCCTGCACCTGGTGAGAAAGCATCTTTTCATAACTGTTTCTTTTTTTGGAGATGGAGTCTCCCTCTCACTCTGTCTCCTAGACTGGAGTGCAGTGGCGCAATCTTGGCTCACTGTATCCTTTGCCTCCTGGGTTCAAGCAGTTATTCTGCCTCAGCCTACTGAGTAGTTGGGATTACAGGCGTGTGTCACCATGCCTGGCTAATTTTTGTATTTTTAGTAGAGATGGATTTCGCCATGTTGGCCAGGCTGGTCTTGAACTCCTGACATCAGGTGATCCACTAGCCTCGGCCTCCAAAAGTGCTGGGATGACATGCAGGAGCCACCATGAACCCCTGCGCCCGGCCTCGTAACTGCTTTGGTTCCGGAGTCTGGAAGTCCTGGTGTGGACTCAGCCCCACTGCTAGGCACAGGGTGGTGTCCAGTTCTTACAGGGACAGACAGTGCTGTGGTAAGCGCCTACCTCGAGGTGGTCACTTCAAGCCGTGCTCAAGTAGCCGTTGCATAATGTGATTATTCATTACACAGATACTAGCCTGCTGTCTGAATGGCTTACAGTTTATAATTGAGGGTGGTAAGTGGGGCTAAGATGCCTGTTTGGTGTTTTGTTTTGGATGCATCCTGGGTACATCCACACATAATAAGGAAATTTCCTTATTTTATTTAATATTTTGTTTGTAGCATGTGAATGACTTGCTTCGGCCGGCCCTTTCGGAGGTGTCTGACAGGCTGCCTCCCCTGGGAATCTCCATAATTACCCTTCGTTCCACGGGAGTGGGACTTTCTTATCCCTGCACACAGGGGATAGCCAGTTTGTCCCACTGAAGTGCCCGCTCTGGTTCTCATTGAGGGTTGCCTCGGAATTTGTAAATAGATGAGCGTTCAGAATAAGGACAGGACCTTCCTTTTCTTTCTTTCTTTCTTTCCTTCCTTCCTTCCTTCCTCCCTCTCTCTCTTTCTTTCCTTTCTTTCTTTCCTTTCTTTCCTTTCTTTCTTCTTTTCTTTTCTTTTCTTTTTTCTTTTCTTTTCTTTTCTTTCTTCTTTCTTTTTTTTGAGATGGAGTCTCGCTCTGTCGCCCAGGCTGGAGTGCAGTGATGCGATCTCGGCTCACTGCAAGCTCTGCCTCCCAGGCTCACGCCATTCTCCTGCCTCAGCCTCCCGAGTAGCTGGGACTACAGGCACCTGCCACCAGCCAGGGCCTTCCTTTTGTTTAGTTCATTGGTTTTTGAAACTTCTATTTTGGCCGGGCACGGTGGCTCACGCCTGTAATCCCAGCACTTTGGGAGGCCGAGGTGGGTGGATCACGAGGTCAGATCGAGACCATCCTGGCTAACACGGTGAAACCCCGTCTCCACTAAAAATACAAAAAACTAGCCTGGCGTGGTGGCGGGCGCCTGTAGTCCCAGCTACTCAGGAGGCTGAGGCAGGAGAATGGCGTGAACCCGGGAGGCGGAGCTTGCAGCGAGCCGAGATCGCGCCACTGCACTCCAGCCTGGGCGACAGAGCGAGACTCCGTCCCCCCCCCCCAAAAAAAGAAATTTCTATTTTGGGTGTTGATACTACCAACCTGTTGTTTTACACATGAATGTGTATCAGAGAGCAGAGACCCTTAACCCGTGTCAGGCATGGCTCTTGGTTCTGCCTGGAGGCGCTGGGGCTGAGCTGTGGGGCAAAGCAGGACTGGGACCCCAGGAGGGCCCCCGCTGCTGGCGCCTCCTTTCCTGGGCAGGCTGGCACCTCGCTGCACCCCTGCCTGCTCAGTTGCTGCCTCAGTGTCAGCCCCTCCTGGGGTCAGCCTCACTGGCACCAGCTCCTGCGGGCGCCTCTGCCGTCACCGCCCCCTCTGTGCAGGGTGACCTCCTCCAACCCGTGCTGTCATCCCTTTCCTCCTCCCATGGTCCCCCAGGTCAGTTCTCGGTGTCCTCCCCTGTTCTCTGTGGGCACCCCCTCCGGTGCCTGCCCCCGTGGGTGCCCCCACTGTGCGACCTTTCCTAGGTGGGTGGCCGCCCCTTGTTGCACCCCAAGCCGTGCCGGTCCTGTGGGCATCAGGCGGACCCTGGGCCCCGACCCGCCCGGGTCGGGGAAGGCCCTTTGTTCTGCGGGACACGCCCCTCCCCTGCGCCCCCACGATTGGCTGCCCCGGGTCACGTGTGGAGCCCCGCCCCCGTGGGAACTGTCCTGGGGGGGCGCAGCTCCCGTGGGGGCGGGGCCTTGAGACTGCGGGGCTGTCGCTGAGGGGCGGGGTGCTTGCTTTTCTCTTTAAACAGATTGTAGTAAAGAAATAGAAAAGACTCCCCGCAGAACCCCGGGCCTCTTCAGGGTCCGTCTTTTTTGTTTTTCTTTTGAGCCAGGGTCTGGCTCTGTCTCTCCAGCTGGAGTGCAGTGGCTCCGATCTCAGCCCACGGCAACCTCTGCCTCCCGGGCTCAGCTGATCCTCCCACCACAGCCTATCGAGTACCGGGGACCATAAGTGCGCCACCACCCCCAGCTAAATTTTTTTTTCTTGTAATTTAATAGAGATGGGGTTTTGCTGTGTTGCACAGGCTGGTCTGCAACTCCTGGACTCAAGCGATCCACCTGCCTTGGCCTTCCAGAGTCCTGGGATTACAGGCCTGAGGCACCATGCCCAGCCTCTAGGCCCATTTTCATTGGGGAAAAAAAAAATCCACGTGGCCTGCAGCTGTGTAGCCACAGAACCAGTGGCCATCTGCCAGCCCACCCCTGCCCAGAAGAGCGCCCCTGCACTGTGGCCCTGCAGCCACCCTGGGTCTCTTGTTCTCAGGAAAAAACGGGCTCACCCCATTCCTGTGGTGCAACTTTTCCAGGTTGACACACAGGTTTGTTGTCTTTTTTTTTGGACAGGGCCTCACTCTGTCGCCCAGGCTGGATCTTGGCTCACTGCAACCTCAACCTCTTGAGCTCAAGTGATCCTCCCACCTCAGACTCCAGAGTAGCTGGGACCATAGGCGCACACCACCACGCCCAGCAGAATTTTTATATTTTTTACAGGGATGGGGTCTTACTGGTTTCGAACTTCTGGGCTCAAGTAACCCACCCACCTCTCCTCCCAAAGTGCTGGGATTACAGGAATGAGCCACTGCACCTGGCCTCTGTCTTCTTTCCAGAGCTCTGTTTGGTGGTGTCACCTGGCAGACCTGACACTTCCCGCTTGCCCTGTGGGACCTCCCCAGGCCCCTGTTCTCCGGCAGGTGCAAAACTCCTGTCTGGATGGGTCCAGGGTGTGCCTAGCTGGGTCTCCATTGTGCATTCTGTGAGGAACTGGTGGGAGGAGAAACTTTTCCAAGTATCCATTTCTTTTCTTTTTTTTTTTTTGAGGTGGAATCTTGCTCTGTCGCCCAGGCTGGAGTGCAGTGGTGCAATGTCGGCTCACTGCAAGCTCCGCTTCCGAGGTTCACACCATTCTGCTGCCTCCACCTCTGGAGTAGCTGGGACCACAGGTGCCCACCACCATGCCCAGCTAATTTTTTGTATTTTTAGTAGATAGAGTTTCACCGTGTTAGCCAGGATGGTCTCAGTCTCCTGACTTCATGATCCGCCCGCCTCGGCCTCCCAAAGTGCTGGGATTACAGGTGTGAGCCACCGTGCCCAGCTAACTATTTTTTTTTTTTGTATTTTTAGTAGAGATGGGGTTTCCCCATGTTGGCCTGGCTGATCTTTAACTCCTGACCTCAGGTGATCCACCCTCCTCAGCCATCCAAAGTGCTGGGATGACAGGCGTGAGCCCCTGCGCCCGACCGGGAGTCTGATCTGTTAAAAGATCCAATTGCAATATTTAATTTTAAAATGTTGAATGGCTTAGGACCTAAGGTGTAGGTGAAAGATTTACTCACTTCAGGGTGTGTAGGCTGTTGCTGTTTAAACTGATGTCATGATGAGCTTGGGCTTTGGGAGCGAGAAGAAAGCCCAGGGCTGGCCTGGGGCATGAGAGCAGTTTTTAAAACTCAGAGGCATCCGGGCACGGTGGCTCATATCTGCAGTCCCAGTACTTTAGGAGGCCTAGGCAAGCGGATCACTTGAGCCCAGGAGTTTGGGACCAGCGTGGGAAACAGAGCAAGATTCTGTCTCTACAAAAAATTAGGCCGGGCCTGGTGGTTCACACCTGTAACCCCAGCACTTTGGGATGCTGAGGCAGGCGGATCACCTGAGGTCAGGAGTTCAAGACCAGCCTGGTCGACGTGGTGAAACACCATCTCTACTAAATATACAAAAATTAGCTGGGAATGGTGGCAGGTGCCTGTAATCCCAGCTACTCGGGAGGCTGAGGCAGGAGAATCGCTAAAACCCAGGAGGCGGAAGTTGCAGTGAGCCAAGATTACCCACTGCACTCTGGCCTGGGTGACAGACTCTTAGACACTTAGACAGACACTTAGACAAGTGAGACTCTTGTCTAAAAAAAAAAAAAAAAAAAAAAAACCGGCCAGGGGCGTTGGCTCACACCTGTAATCCCAGCACTTTGGGAGGCCGAGGCGGGCGGATCACGAGATCAGGAGATCGAGACCATCCTGGCTAACATGGTGAAACCCCGTCTCTACTAAAAAATACAAAAAATTAGCCAGGCGAGGTGGTGGGCCCCTGTAGTCCCAGCTACTTGGGAGGCTGAGGCAGGAGAATGGCATGAACCCGGGAGGCGGAGCTTGCAGTGAGCCGAGATTGCGCCACCGCACTCCAGCCTGGGCGACAGAGCCAGACCCCGTCTAAAAAAACAAAACAGGCCGGGCGCAGTGGCTTAAGCCTGTAATCCCAGCACTTTGGGAGGCCGAGACGGGCGGATCACGACGTCAGGAGATCGAGATCATCCTGGCTAACACGGTGAAACCCCGTCTCTACTAAAAAAAAATACAAAAACTAGCCGGGCGAGGTGGCGGGCGCCTGTAGTCCCAGCTACTCGGGAGGCTGAGGCAGGAGAATGGCGTGAACCCGGGAGGCGGAGCTTGCAGTGAGCTGAGGTCTGGCCACTGCACTCCAACCTGGGCGACAGAGCGAGACTCCGTCTCAAAAACAAAACAAAACAAAACAAATGCCAATATAGCCAGGCATGGGGGTGCGCCTATTCCTCCCATTTCCCCGAGCTGTTTCTGTGCTGTGCTTTGGGCCCCCCTCAGCTGGAAGGGAGTCATGTACACTGCCTGTCCCCTAAGCCCGGTGGTTCTCGCATGTTCCCTGGGAACCAGCCGGCAGTGCAGATCCATGGGCCTCGTCCTGCCAGCTGGGGGGGCCACGTGGGCTCCAGGCCTCCCAGGTGATCTGGATGCAGGTGGCTCGCGGTCTGGAGAATGCGTTAAGGGGTCTGGTGCACCCTCCTTGGGTTCAGGTAAGAGCTGCCTGAGGGAAGGGCTTCTCGCACTCCGGGATGTGGCTGCCTCCTGTCCTCTGGTCTCGGTGGGTCCAGGGCATTGAAGCGTGAGGCAGAGAGGTTCCCGTGCACTGGGTGTAGTCTGGTGGCTCTGCTCACTGATTGTCTCGGATGAGTTTGAGAACCATGTGTGTCACCCGACCCCTGGGGGCTCCTGCGTCCCCTCCTTGGGCATCCGTGAGCTTTCTCTTAGGTATTCCCTCTCACTCCTAGGTGTCCGTAAGAGTAAGGCATTTTCCTAAAACTTTTTCCAGTTTTTCTTTTCTTTTTCTTTTTTTTTGAGACAGACTTTTGCTCTGGTCGCCCAGGTTGGAGTACAGTGGCGCGATCTCGGCTGACTGCGACCCCCACCTCCCAGGTTCAAGTGATTCTCTGCCTCAGCCTCTCCAGTAGCTGGGATTACAGGCACCTGCTGTCATGGCCGGCTAATTTTGTATTTTTAGTAGAGATGGTTTCACCATCCTGGCGAGGCTGGTCTTGAACTCCTGACCTCGTGATCCACCCGCCTCGTCTTCCCAAAGTGTTGGGATTACAGGCGTGAGCCACTGTACCCAGCTGGCTGGCTGGCTGGCTGCCTGCCTTCCTTCCTTCCTTCCTTTCTCCCTCCCCACCTCTCCCTCCCTCCCTTCCTCTCCTTTTTTTTTTTTTTTTTTTTATATTGTGAGACAGGGTCTTGCTCTGTTGCCCATGCTGAAGTGTAGTGGCACAATCATGATTCAATGCAGCCTCGGCCTTTTGGGCTTAAGCTATCCTCCCTCCTCAGCCTCCCAAGTCACTGAGACCACAGGTATCCATCGCCACGCTGGGCTAATTTTTAAATTTTTTGTAGAGTTAGGGACTCACCATGTTGCCCAGGCTAGTCTTAAACCCCTAGCCTCAAGCAATCCTCCTATCTCTGTCTCCCCAAGTGCTGAGGTTACAGGTGTCAGCCAGTGTGCCAGCCCTTCCAAGGCTGAAAAATACCCCATTGTGTGGACGGAGGCCCGCGTTTGCCCCATTGTGTGGACGGAAGCCCACACTTTCCTTTTTTTTTTTTTTTTGAGACGGAGTCTCGCTCTGTCGCCCAGGCTGGAGTGCAGTGGCCGGATCTCAGCTCACTGCAAGCTCCGCCTCCCGGGTTCACGCCATTCTCCTGCCTCAGCCTCCCGAGTAGCTGGGACTATAGGCGTCCGTCAACTCGCCCGGCTAGTTTTTTTTTTGTATTTTAGTAGAGACGGGGTTTCACCGTGTTAGCCAGGATGGTCTCAATCTCCTGATCTCGTGATCCGCCCGTCTCGGCTTCCCAAAGTGCTGGGATTACAGGCTTGAGCCACCGCGCCCGGCCCAGCCCACACTTTCCTTACTGGCTCCATCAGCGCCCACTTCAGTGGTTTCCCCCTCTTGGCTCTTGTGATTGATGCTGCTGTGAACATGGGTATGCAGGTGTCTCCTGAAGACCCTGCCTTTGGGTTTTTTGGATGTGTACTTAGGAGCAGGATCGCTGGGTACCAGGGTAGCATTCTAATGTGACTTTTGCTTGGCTGGCTCCTGGGGACCCTGAGAGCCAGCCGGGCACCCCTTCTTCTGCCTCTGTCCCCCTCAGCTTTCAGTGTCTGGCACATCACAGGTGCCTGGTGGAGCCTGGGTTGGGCTCTCTGAACTCTGGGTGTCTATTTCCTGACCTTAGAGGATGGGGCTAGACCTGGTGTTGCTGAATCGCTCTTGGTCCCCAGCCATCCCTGGCCGGAGCTCCTAGTGTCCAGGCTGCAGCCCTGTGCACAGCGAGGTGGGCGGGGCCCTCACAGAGCTCCCCAGCCGGAGCTGGAGGTGAAGGTTTGAGTCCTTACGTTTGGGGACCTGCAGTGACGGCCCCTGTCATCCTCTGCCTTGGCCCTCAGGCCACTCAGGGTGAGCTAGGGCTCGGCACCATTGATGGCTCAGGGTCCTCTGTGTGTCCCCGGCCTCCTTCTGGAGTGACCTACCTGGAGGTGCCCAGGAATGCCAGAGCGATTTGTGTCATCTCCGTGTCGCCGTTGCTGCTGCCTGTCTATGACTTGAGCCTTGGCTGCTGCTTCCCCTCCCCACTGCGCCCCGTCCTGCTCCAGGAGCCGCCTGTGACTCCCCAGGAGCATGGCTCTGGGCCTGCAGGTGGCCCATGGGATGGCGACGCTGCCTCACCTGTGCTCCCCACCACGCCATCTGCCTCCTCTTCTGCCCATGCCCCTTGTCTCCCCTGGCCGCGTCCAGGGCCCTGTGCTTATCCCCTCCCCTACCTCCCTCTTGGGGTCCCTGAAAGCAGCAGGACGCTGGGCAGGAGGGGCCCCCACTTTGTGACAGTGACTGGTCAGGAAGGTGATGCAGCCTGTGTGCAGGGCGTGAACTCTCATTCCTACACAGGTTTAAAAGTTTATTTGAACATTAGGAAGGATGAGCTTTGTGGAAATTCAGCGTTGTGTTTCCTGCTGTGTTTGGCTCACTGGGGATTTGCAGTGGTCTGTGTTTGACTGGTTGGGGGTTTGTGGTGGTCTGTGTACCTGAGCAGTTCCACTTTTGGGGACAGGTGCTGTGTTCAGTGTGTCCGTCCTGATCAGAACAGGAATCTGGGAGAAGGGAAGGGAATTCACTGCTTGCCGCCTGCTGACAGGGCGTGGACT
Organism: Trachypithecus francoisi; assembly: GCF_009764315.1. NCBI lineage: Eukaryota > Metazoa > Chordata > Mammalia > Primates > Cercopithecidae > Trachypithecus > Trachypithecus francoisi. The sequence continues at coordinate 113,663,343 of NW_022681460.1, forward strand.
CAGGGAGCTTTGTAGGGCTGCCTCTGGGTCCATGAGAACCAGGCGTTACGTGCCCCTCTGCTCCCCAGGTGTCCCTACCTGCACCGGACAACAGGGGACACGGAACGCAAATACCACCTGCGTTACTACAAGACGGGAACCTGCATCCACGAGACGGATGCGCGTGGCCACTGCGTGAAGAACGGGCTGCACTGTGCCTTCGCGCACGGCCCCCTGGACCTGCGGCCGCCCGTGTGTGACGTCAGGTGAGTGAGCACCCACGAGCAGGCACTCAGCCAGTGGCTTGCCTGCGGCTGCTGCAGGCTCTGCCGTCAGGTGAGTGAGCATCCGCGAGCGGGCACTCAGCCAGTGGCTTGCCTGCTGCTGCTGCAGGCTCTGCCGTCAGGTGAGTGAGCATCCGCGAGCGGGCACTCAGCCAGTGGCTTGCCTGCGGCTGCTGCAGGCTCTGCCGTCAGGTGAGTGAGCATCCGCGAGCGGGCACTCAGCCAGTGGCTTGCCTGCGGCTGCTGCAGGCTCTGCCGTCAGGTGAGTGAGCACCCGCGAGCGGGCACTCAGCCAGTGGCTTGCCTGCTGCTGCTGCAGGCTCTGCCGTCAGGTGAGTGAGCACCCGCGAGCGGGCACTCAGCCAGTGGCTTGCCTGCTGCTGCTGCAGGCTCTGCTGTCAGGTGAGTGAGCATCCGCGAGCGGGCACTCAGCCAGTGGCTTGCCTGCTGCTGCTGCAGGCTCTGCCGTCAGGTGAGTGAGCATCCGCGAGCGGGCACTCAGCCAGTGGCTTGCCTGCGGCTGCTGCAGGCTCTGCTGGCCCAAATCTCTCTCTTCCAGAATTTGTTTGTGAGTCTGGATGTTAGTCCTTTTTTTTTTTTTGAGACGGAGTCTCGCTCTGTCTCCAGGCTGAAGTGCAGTGGTGCTCCGCCTCCTGGGTTTACACCATTCTCCTGCCTCTGCCTCCCGAGTAGCTGGGACTACAGGCACCCACCACCACGCCCAGCTAATTTTTTTTTTTTTGTACGTTTAGTAGAGACCGGGTTTTACCATGTTAGTCAGGATGGTCTCGATCTCTTGACTTCGTGATCCACCTGCCTTGGCCTCCCAAAGTGCTGGGATTACAGGTGTGAGCCACCTCGCCCAGACCTTTTTTTTTTTTTTTTTTTTGAGGCAGAGTCTCTATCTGTCGCCCAGGCTGGAGTTCAGTGGCACGATCTCAGCTCACTGCTACCTCTGCCTCCCAGGTTCAAGTGATTCTCCTGTCTCAGCCTCTTGAGTAGCTGGGATTACAGGTGCCGGCCCAGCTAATTTTTTGTATTTTTAGTAGAGACGGGGTTTCACTGTGTTGGCCAGGCCGGTCTCGAACTCCTGACCTCAAGTGATCCTCCCACCTCAGCCTCCCAAAGTGCTGGGATTACAGGCGTGAGCTACCAGGCCCAGCCTCTGCATGTTACTTCTTTCTTTTTTCTTTTCTTTTTTTGTTTTGCGGAATGGAATCTCGCTCTGTCACCCAGGCTGGAGTGCAGTGGCGCGATCTCGGCTCACTGCAAGCTCCGCCTCCCGGGCTCACGCCATTCTCCTGCCTCAGCCTCCCGAGTAGCTGGGACTACAGGCGCCCGCCACCTCACCTGGGGTTTTTTTGTATTTTTGGTAGAGACGGGGTTTCACCGTGTTAGCCAGGATGGTCTGGATCTCCTGACCTCCTGATCCACATGCCTTGGCCTCCTAAAGTGCTGGGATTACAGGCATGAGCCACTGCACCCGGCCTGGATGTTATTTCTAATGAGACAATCCCTCACTTCTTCTCACTGGGTGTTTCTTCTCTGGGTCCGGTGGGCAGCTTAGTGGGGTTGAGGCTGTGAGGCACTGCTTTCCAGGAGAACGAACTCAGCACAGTCTGGGGCTGCAGGAAAGCAAATCCTGCCCAAGAAGACTCCGCTTTTACGTGGGTGGGGCCAGGTGTAGTGGCTCATACATGTAATCCCAGTGCTCTGGGAGGCCAAGGTGGGAGGATTGCTTGAGCCTGGGGGGTGGAGGCTGCAGTGAGCGGTGGTTGCGTCACCGCACTCCAGCCTGGGGGCAGAGCCAGACCCTGTCTCAGATAAAACAAAGCAAACAAAGTGAAGTGGTTGGGATTTGGATGAGGACTGTGGGCCGGGACAGGGGAGCGCCTACACACTGAGACTCCGTCCTGAACCTTCGGCCGCAGCCTCTCTGTGCAGTGGTGGGAGGGGAGCGTGCCCTGCAGTGACCTCGTCTCAGCTTTGGAGGCTCAGGATGCAGAGCCGTGACCACTGTGTCCTCGGCTTGCAGGGAGCTGCAGGCCCAGGAAGCCTTGCAGAACGGCCAGCTGGGCAGCGGGGAAGGGGTCCCGGATCTGCAGCCTGGGGTCTTGGCCAGCCAGGCCGTGATTGAGAAGATCCTGAGCGAGGACCCCCGGTGGCAAGGTAACTCCACGGCCGCAGCTGAGGGCGGTAGGGGGGGCGGGCACAGCACAAGAACAGCTTGGGCCACTCAGTTCTCCATGCTTTTCAGTTTATGTGCAAGCTGATCAGACGGGGAAACTGAGGCTCACGGAGTCCAGTACCAACCCCTCCCCGACAGGGGTGGGTGCTGAGTGGGATTTGGGCCCAGGTGCCTTCCCCACACCTGCTCTGAATCTCCGCGGCAACTGGCATCTCCGTGGGGTCAGCTATTGGCCAAGGGGGCAGTAGCACAGCTCCCCCGGAACTTGTGGGGCGTCGTGTCCCAGAGCCGGGGCGCCCACCAGGCACCCACCAGGATGCCCAGCAGAGCCCCCAGCCGTGCGCCTCTCTGGGGTGGTGCTCTAGACAGCAGCTTTCGAACCCCGGACTTGGCTGGAAATGCATGGACCAGGGGGCTGTCCCTCGGGGCTGGGGGACGTGCATTCCTGGTTGGCACATAGAAGAGGTTATACGCCGGGGAGAGTTTGATTTGAAAAAACATGTAGTAAGGCCGGGGGCACTGGCTCATGCCTGTAATCTCATCACTTTGGGAGGCTGAGGTGAGTGGATCACTTGAGGTCAGGAGTTCGAGGCCAGCCTGGCCAACATGGTGAAACCCCATCTCTACTAAAAATACAAAAAATTAGCCGGTTGTGGTGGTGGGCACCTGTAATCCCAGCTACTTGGGAGGTTGAGGCTGGAGAATCTCTTGAACCCGGGAGGTGAAGGTTGCAGTGAGCCAAGATCACACCACTGCATTCTAGCGTGGGCAACAGAGACTCCGTCTCAAAGAAAAAAAAAAAAGCGAGTAAAATGCACATAACATAAAATGCACCATTTTTAAGTGTACAGTTCAGTGGCATTTAGCACATTTGCAGTGTTGTGCAGCTGCTACCACTCTCTAGTTCCAGAACATTCCATCCCTGCAAAAGGAACCCCCCCCTGCTTATGAGCACTTCTTCCCCGTCCCCTCACTGACCCCTGTACCCACTGGCCTGCATCCCAGCTCTATGAATTTGCCTACTCTGGACGCTTCATATGGCAGCAATTTTTTTTTTTTTTTGAGACGGAGTCTCTCTCTCTGCTGCCCAAGCTGGAGTGCAGTGGCACGATCTCAGCTCACTGCAAGCTCTGCCTCCCAGGTTCATGCCATTCTCCTGCCTCAGCCTCCTGAGTAGCTGGGATTACAGGCAGGCACCACCACAATGCCCGGCTAATTTTTTATTTTTAGTAGAGACGGGGTTTCACCGTGTTGGCCAGGCTGCTCTTGAACTCCTGACTTTGTGATCCACCTACCTCGGCCTCCCAGAGTGCTGGGATTACAGGCGTGAGCCACCACGTCCGGCCCAGTGAATGACTTCTAAAACTAGGCTTTATTTTTTAGAGCAGTTTTCGGTTTACAGCAAAACTGAGTAGCAAAATAGATTTCCCAAACGCCCCTTGCCCCCCAGCCTCTCCTGCCATGAACCTCCTGCACTGCGAGGTACGCTTGTTACCAGCAGTGAACCCACATTGAGGTGTGCTTGTCACCCAGAGGCTGTGGTGTGCGTGAGGCTCAATGTGAAGCCTTTCAGGGTGTGCGTTTCTCTGTTTTTTAGCATACTCACAAAGCTGTGCAACCATTTCCTTTGTAATAGTTGGAGAACGTTTTTATCCCCCATCAAGGAAGCCGCATACCCACAGCAGGGCTCCCTCCCACCCCTGGTAGTCTTGGCTCCACTCCGTCTCTGTGGGTTCCCTAGTTCTGGGCGTTTGTTTTCACATAAACAGAATCAGACCACATGGCCTTGGGCTCGGCTTCCCTCACTGAGCCCGAGTCTTTTTTTTTTTTTTTTTTTTTGAGACGGAGTCTCGTCTGTGGGCCGAGGCTGGAGTGCAGGGGCCGGATCTCGGCTCACTGCAAGCTCCGCCTCCCGAGTTTACGCCATTCTCCTGCCTCAGCCTCCCGAGTAGCTGGGACTACAGGCGCCCGCCACCTCGCCCGGCTAGTTTTTTGTATTTTTTTAGTAGAGACGGGGTTTCACGGTGTTCGCCAGGATGGTCTTGATCTCCTGACCTCGTGATCCGCCCGTCTCGGCCTCCCAAAGTGCTGGGATTACAGGCTTGAGGCACCGCGCCCGGCCAAGCCTGAGTCTTTGAGGTCCGCGTGCGCCGTGGCGCGTGTCTGCGCTCCCTGAGTGCTCCTGCAGCTCCTTCCGTTGGGGGACAGCCACGTCCTCCCACCTTCGGTCTCCTGTGCCTGGCGTTTCCTCCAGTTACGCTGCTCAGGCACCGTGTGGCTCATTTTTCAGACGCCAACTTCGTGCTGGGCAGCTACAAGACAGAGCAGTGCCCGAAGCCACCGCGCCTGTGTCGCCAGGGCTACGCGTGCCCGCACTACCACAACAGCCGGGACAGGCGGCGCAACCCCCGGCGGTTCCAGTACAGGTGAGCCTGCGGGACCATGCTCAGAGGACCCCGGCTGGTGGGCGTCCTTCCTGGCCCGTGGCCCACACTGCCCACCCCGGGGTTCTCATGGGAGGGCTGCCCTTGTGGCACCATCATCCCCGGGAGGGGAGGGCATCTCCAAGCACAGTGGCTGTGGGAGGCGCCATGGAGGCCCACGCGTCTGTCCCGGGGACGGGCCTCCCCACCCATGCTCAGCGGCTCCCATGCAGTCCCCTACTGGGGCCCCTCTGCCAGGCAAGGGGACGGAGCACTGCAGGAGGGACCCCCGTGTGCCCCACCTGTGCCTCTGGTCGCAGCCGCGCTCTCCGGGCCGTGGGCCGCATGCTGTCTCCTCGCCCGAGCCCCAGGCGCTCTGACGTTGTCGTCACTTGGGATTGACCTCGTCTTCACAGCTGGCAGCTGGGACACCGGGTCCTTAGGCTGCGTCCCACGGCCAACAACCCAAGGGTCGCCCTGCCCAGGGTGCACAAAGGACCTTCCTCCACTGCCTGAGCCCCAACTGTCCCTGGGTCTGGCCCGCGCGTTTGGCGCCTCGCAGCCTGCTTGCCTCTGAAGCCCCGTTCTCCTCCTGGCCCCAGCCCGGCCTTCTGGTTGTGCCTGGCCTGGCCTGCCTGCCATCTGCAATTTGCACCTGAGACGGGGGTGGAGGGGTACAGACCCCACAGGGTGTCTGGATGACTGGACCATGGCCTTGGCCTCCCTGAGGCCCTATCTGTGTCCAGCTCTTCCTTTGAGCAGAGAGCCACCCTCTCTTCTGAATGACCTGGTGCTGCCTCATGTGCCCTGGAGGGCACCTATGCCCCCATGGGAAGGATGCCCCGGAGGGCGCCTGTGCCCCCATGGGAAGGACCCCCTCCTTGTTTTGCCACATTCCGTCTCCCTCTGAGCAGCGTCCAGGTTGAGGGACCTGAACGACTGTAGAACAAACCACAAATTAGTCTCTAGGTTTTTGTCATCGCCCGTCATGGAAAGAAAAGAACAATTCTTTTCTTCAGCGGGCACTTATGTTTTCCATAAATCCAAGCCAGTTACAATAAAGCTGCTAGAAATTCCACGAAGAGTAGAGGATTTTGATTTTTTTTTTTTTTTTTTTGAGATGGAGTCTTGCTCTGTCGCCCGGGCTGGAGTGCAGTGGCCGGATCTCAGTTCACTGCAAGCTCCGCCTCCTGGGTTTACGCCATTCTCCTGCCTCAGCCTCCTGAGTAGCTGGGACTACAGGCGCCCGCCACCTCGCCCGGCTAGTTTTTTGTATTTTTAGTAGAGACGGGGTTTCACCGTGTTCGCCAGGATGGTCTCGATCTCCTGACCTCGTGATCCTCCCGTCTCGGCCTCCCAAAGTGCTGGGATTACAGGCTTGAGCCACCGCGCCCGGCCGGATTTTGATTTTTTATGAGACAGTCTCTCTGTTGCCCAGGCTGGAGTGTGGTGGTGCATTTCAGCTGACTGCAGTAGGAACATAGGTAATTGGAAATTGGTGAGGATTTTTAAATCGTGGGATCAAAACTCTCACTTGCATTTTATAGAAGGTTGACGAGACAGCCCCGTGCTGTCCGGGTGCCCGGCCTCACTGCCCCCAGGAAGTTCGACTGCATCTTCCCTGCGTTCTCCACGTCTGTGAGGGTGGCTCTGACTCAGACTCAAGTTAAATTCCGTGAAGAACAGCCCCGGGGCTCCTGACCCCATCCTGGCACTGGCCGGGCCTGCATATCCATGAGCGCAGAGCTGGGTTGCTGGTCACTCCAGGGCCCTAGGCCTGAGGCCCCTCCTGATGGGAGGCAGACACCTCTGGGCACACGGGGGCAGCCATGTCCTGCTGTGTCCCCCTGACACCTCCTCATCCCCAGGTCCACGCCCTGCCCCAGCGTGAAGCACGGGGATGAGTGGGGGGAGCCCTCGCGCTGCGACGGCGGTGACGGCTGCCAGTATTGCCACTCCCGCACGGAGCAGCAGTTCCATCCCGAGGTACGTCCCTCCGACCCCCCAGGTGCAGGGATTGCTGGAAGGCCCCGGAGAAGCCGAGGGTTTCACAGCGCGGCTCATCACACAGAAAGAACAGTGATTAACCGTGGCTGAGGGCTGGCACGGGGCGGGAAGCCTGGGGGGGGCATGAGGGCTGTACCTGCTTGCTGTCTTCTTGCTTGCTGGCCTTCAGGCTGCCCTCAGCTGGCGAGTCTCTCCGCTTGGCCTGCAAAAGAAAAGAATCGTGGGAAAAAAGCAGGGAGAAAATGTTAATTAAAAACATACATATTCAGGGCCGGGCGCAGTAGCTCACGCCCATAATCCTGTACAGTATTACAGTATTACAGTAGCTAACGCCCATAATCCTGTACAGTATTATAGTATTACAGTAGCTCACGCCCATAATCCTGTACAGTATTACAGTAGCTCACGCCCATAATCCTGTAGAGTATTACAGTATTACAGTAGCTCACGCCCGTAACCCTGTACAGTATTACGGTATTACAGTAGCTCACGCCCGTAACCCTGTACAGTATTACGGTATTACAGTAGCTCACGCCCGTAACCCTGTACAGTATTACGGTATTACAGTAGCTCACGCCCGTAACCCTGTACAGTATTACGGTATTACAGTAGCTCACGCCCGTAACCCTGTACAGTATTACGGTATTACAGTAGCTCACGCCCGTAACCCTGTACAGTATTACGGTATTACAGTAGCTCACGCCCGTAACCCTGTACAGTATTACGGTATTACAGTAGCTCACGCCCGTAACCCTGTACAGTATTACGGTATTACAGTAGCTCACGCCCGTAACCCTGTACAGTATTACGGTATTACAGTAGCTCACGCCCGTAACCCTGTACAGTATTACGGTATTACAGTAGCTCACGCCCGTAACCCTGTACAGTATTACGGTATTACAGTAGCTCACGCCCGTAATCCTGTACAGTATTACGGTATTACAGTAGCTCACGCCCGTAATCCTGTACAGTATTACAATATTACAGTAGCTCACGCCTGTCATCCCAGCACTTTGGGAGGCCGAGGCAGGCGCATCACTAGGTCAGGAGATAAACCCCGTCTCTACTAAAAATACAAAAAATTAGCCAGGCGTGGTGGCAGATGCCTGTAGTCCCAGCTACTTGGGAGGCTGAGGCAGGAGAATGGCGTGAACTTGGGAGGCGGAGCTTACAGTGAGCCGAGATCATGCCACCGCATTCCAGCCTGGGTCACAGAGCGAGACTCTGCCTCAAGAAAAAAAAAATGTATGTATATATATATATGCAGGCTGGGCACGATGGATCACACTGTAATCCCAGCACTTTGGGAGGCCGAGGCGGGCAAATCACTTGAGGTCGGAGGTTTGAAACCAGCCTGGTCAACATGTCTCCACTAAAAATACAAAAATTAGCTGGGTGTAGTGGTGTGCGCCTGTAATCCCAGCTACTCCGGAGGCTGAGGTGCGAGGATCACTTGAACCCAGGAGGCAGAGGTTGCAGTGAGTCGAGATTGCGGCACTGCACTCCAGCCTGGGGGACAGAGCAAGACTCTGTCTTTCACGTGTAAAAAACGTGAAAACCTGAGCCAAGGGAGAGGCGCACAGGGGCTGGGAGGGACCCGGCGCTGCTTCTTGTCTTTTCTTGACACATGTCGTCACGGACGCGCATCATGCCTTTTGGGTGTCGGTGACCACACACTCAGCGGTGCCACCAGGGGCCTGTCGGGAGTCCAGCATCCGGAGCCTTTTCTGTGTTCATTCACACAGGCCTGGCTGCAGACCCCAATCTCCCGTACCCCGCTGAGTGGAGCTGGCACCACATGGGTCACAGCTGCCCCGTAAATCCTGAGTGGCATAAACCCTCCCACCTGGGCCCTGCCCCAGGTGAATAAGAACTCTTCCCAGGCAGGAAGTTCCTGGGGCTGAAGGGGGCAGCCTGAGCTGGAGCCAGGCCTGTGCCTCCACTAGAAGGTGCAGGGTATGGATGGTCCACGCAGCGGTGTAGTTGCCAAGGGATCATACTCAGATTTGTATTTAAAATGAACAGGCCAGGCACAGTGGCTCACGCCTGTAATTCCAGCACTTTGGGAGGCCAAGGCAGGTGGATCACTTGAGGTCAGGAGTTTGAGACCAGCCTGGCCAACATGGTGATCCCCTGTCTCTACTAAAAATACAAAAATTAGCTGGACATGGTGGCACGCGCCTGTAATCCCAGCTACTCAGGAGGCTGAGGCAGGAGAATCGCTTGAATCCAGGAGGCAGAGGTTGCAGTGAGTCGAGATGGCACCATTGTACTCCAGCCTGGGTGACAGAGCCAGACTCCTTCCCCCCCGCAAAAAAAAATGAACAGGCCGGGCACGGTGGTTCATACCTGTAATCCCAGCCCTTTGGGGGACCGAGGTGGACAGATCACCTGAGGTCAGGAGTTTGAAACCAGCCTGGCCAATATGGTGAAACCTCATCTCTACTAAAACTACAAAAAATTAGCCAGGCGGCTGGGCGTGGTGGCTCACGTCTGTAATCCCAGCACTTTGGGAGGCCGAGGCGGGCGGATCACGAGGTCAGGAGATCGAGACCATCCTGCCTAACACGATGAAACCCCATCTCTAATAAAAATACAAAAAAATGGCTGCGCATGGTGGCAGGTGCCTGTAGCCCCAGCTGAGGCAGGAGAATGGCGTGAACCCGGGAGGCAGAGCTTGCAGTGAGCTGAGATCGCGCCACTGCACTCCAGCCTGGGGGACAGAACCAGACTCCGTCTCAAAAAAAAAAAAAATTGGCCAGATATTGTGGCACGTGCTTGTAATGCCAGCTACTTGGGAGGCTGAGGCAGGAGAATCGCTTGAACTCAGGAGACAGATGTTGCATTGAGTCAAGATCATGCCACTGCACTCCAGCCTGGGCAACAGAGCGATACTTTTTCAAAAAACAAACAAAATGAACAAGCAATCGAGCCTCCATAGGTCCCTCGTGGTGGGAGAGCCGTGGCGGCGGGGGTGGCCAGGCTGGAGGTCAGGAGAGAGGCTGCCTGCTGGGACCCAGGCAGGTGTGGGCACTGGGGGCCAGGTGTGCCAGTTGCTGTGTCCTTCCTCGAGAGCTGTGGAGTAGGTGGGGCTGGGCCAGGCCCTCTGAAGGTGGACTGGGGGCTTCTAGGCCGCTCTGTCCCTTGCTGGGTCTTAAGTGTTGTTGACCCATGGGGCTGTCACCCGAGGTGAAGTGTCAGTGGATCTGGTCAGGGAACAGAGATGCGCTTCTTTTAATAGGCACTTATTGGGCACCTGCTGCATGCCAGTCTCTGAATTTGGTACCTCTTTCAGAAAAGATCAGCAGGGAAATGACCTTGCCCGTGACTGGAGGGCAGATGCTGCGGGAATGGCCCACACGTGTGCCTGTTCCCTGTGGGTCAGCTGTGCAGCGCGGAGGGATGTGGGGACCAAGGGCACACAGTGGAGGAGGGCAGGGCCCACACCCCCCTTTTCAGGGGTGTCTTGTTATGGCTTGGAGCTTCCTCCTCTACCTTGGGATGATGCCAGCCGTGCTCTTTCCACAGGATCCCATATCCAATCACGTGTCTTTATTTCATTTCTTCCCCCAGATCTACAAATCTACGAAATGCAACGACATGCGCCAAACCGGGTACTGCCCACGCGGCCCCTTCTGCGCCTTTGCACACATTGAGAGTGAGTGACCGTCCCTGTGGCAGGTTCACCTTAGCAGGTTCTGCGGCTCTGCAGGCCCTCACTGGAGTTACTGACGACCCGGAGCTGGCCACGAGGACCTGGAAGACGGGCGGGAGCTCAGCACTGTGGTTGGGGGTGGGGGGTCCCTGACATGCCCATGGAGGCTCCCTGGGGTGTTTGTGCCACGTGAGGCTGGGTTCCCTCCACGCCGGCGTGGGCCAGGCCAGGTGGAACCTGCAGGGACCCTGTCTCCAGGCACGATGGGGCCCTGAGCATGGAGGCTGTCCTGGTGTGGGCCGGCTGGCGCCCCCACCTGTCTCCTGGGCATCCAAGCTGGGACCTTCTGCCCCCCGCTGCCTGGGCCTTGCCCTGAGACTGCCATCTTCCCGGGCGCCCACGCAGGAGCAGCACCACCCTTGTGGAGAGGGGTCTGTCCACCCCAGCTCCCCCGGGGAGACAGCAGAGACCCTTGAGCAAGGGTTGCTGGGGTAAGCCCGTGCTTTCCAGAGCCGTCTGCTGTCCAGAGGATGAGGGTTTAGCTTTGGATCACGTGGTCCCTAATAAGTTCCCAGCAGCAGGAACAAGCCCCAGTGGGAACCCATGCGGCCTCCTCCTCGCAGCCGGGGGTTTGGGTTCTAGGTTTTCTGCCTGTGGTTGCAAGCTCAAATTTTCCTTTGTTTTTGATTTTAGTAGGGAGGGCAGCTCTTCTTGTTCACATTTTAAACATTGCTTTTAGTGTTAAAAACATGAAAAACTGGTCTAAGTCCTGAGGGTCCCGTTGCCCTGGGCGTCCCCTGTCATTGCCCAGCCGTCCTCTGCTGCACCCCTGAGGGATGATTGTGACAAGGCCGCGCACGCTCGGCCCTGACGTGTGGTGCAGAGACTGCTGCGTGTTCGTGTCACCCACCAGTGGCCCTCAGAGCCTGCTGCTCCCCTGTCCTTGCAGAGAGCCTGGGGATGGTGAATGACTGGGGCTGCCGCGACCTCCACCTCACGAGTCCTGCCTCCACGGGCAGCGGCCAGCCGGGAAACGTAAGTAAACGGTGTTCCCAGGACAATACCAAGTGTCCTTTGGTTTAATTGAACTGTTAGGGATGTGCATGGATATGAGTTTTCAGCAATGTGGTTGCAGGCAGTCTGTGGAGTTCGTGGCTCTTCTAGAAGAGTCTAGAAAATCCTTGCCACTAGGCCAGGTGTGGTGGCTCATGCCTGTCATCCCAGCACTTCAGGAAGCTGAGGCAGGTGGATCACCTGAGGTCAGGAGTTTGAGACCAGCCTGGCCAACATGGTGAAACCCTGTCTATCCTAAAAATACAAAAATTAACCGAGTGTGGTGGTGGATGCCTGTAATCTCAGCTACTCAGGAGGCTGAGGCAGGAGAATTGCTTAAACCCAGGAGACGGAGGTTGTGGTGAGCTGAGTTCCCACCAGTTCACTCCAGTCTGGTGACAGAGTGAGACTCTTTCAAAAAAAAAAAGAGGGGGGAAGAGGGGATTGGGCTCCTAGGAAGGTAAGGCTATGGGGGAGACTGGTGGAAGATAAGAGTAACTTCAGTGAGGCTGGTTACGCAGCCTCTCCTCCTGGTGTGGAGAGGGGAGAGGGCACCTTCACAGAGGGAATTCACACCCGGCTTCGAGGCAGGAAGGGAGCGCAGAGCTGTTCCTGCGTCTGCTGTTTCTCAGCTGCTTTCAACTCAAAATAATCTTTTTGTCAGAGAGTGGCATGTGTGGGGTGACACACTCTGACCCCCTCGTGTATGTCTTAGAGCTTCAGCTGAGCCTCTGCCTTAGGCCAATGGCTCGGTTTGGGGTTTGACGCTATGGTTGGTTCAGGGAGTCTCGAGCTGGCACCCTGCCTTCACAGACCAACCCAAGGTCAGAGAGCCACGTTTAAATGTAAGAAATGAAACTCAGGGCCGGGCGCGGTGGCCCACGCCTGTAATTCCAGCATTTTGGGAGGCCAAGGCGGGTGGATCACCTGAGGTCAGGAGTTCAAGACCAGCCAGGCCAACATGGTGAAACCACCATCTCTACTAAAAATACAAAAATTAGCCAGGCGTGGTGGTGCCTGCCTGCGGTCCCAGTTACTCCAGAAGCTGAGGCAGGAGAATCGCTTGAACCCAGTAGGAGGAGGCTGCAGTGAGCTGAGATTGCGCCACTGCACTCCAGCCTGGACGACAGAGGGAGACTGTCTCAGAAGAAAAAAAAAAAAAAGAAGAAGAAATGGAACTTAGGAGAACCAACAGGGAGCCAGCAGATTCAGACGTCTCTTCTGTTTCATGAAACCTTCAAGATTTGGCATCCTTGGCCAGTTGCAGTGGCTCACGCCTGTAAACCAAGTACTTTAGGAGGCTGAGGTGGGACAATCGCTTGAGGTCAGGAGTTCAAGACCAGCCTGGGCAACAAGACGAGACCCTGTCTCTACAGAAAGCTTTGAAAAATTAACTGGGTCCACTGGCAAATGCCTGTGCTCCCAGCTTGGCAGGCTGAGACAGGAGGATTGCTTTAGCCAGGGAGGTCGCACCACCGTGCTCCAGCCTGGGAGACAGTGAAATCCTGTCTCAAAAAAGAAAAAAAATAGCGTTTGTCTAAATTCTGAGCAGAGCTTACATCTGTGTGTGTGTGTGTATATACATATCTTTAAGAACCAGAAGTTGGCCGGGTGCGGTGGCTCAAGCCTGTCATCCCAGCACTTTGGGAGGCCGAGACGGGCGGATCACGAGGTCAGGAGATCGAGACCATCCTGGCTAACACGGTGAAACCCCGTCTCTACTAAAAAATACAAAAAAAACTAGCCGGGCAAGGTGGCGGGCGCCTGTAGTCCCAGCTACTCGGGAGGCTGAGGCAGGAGAATGGCGTAAACCCGGGAGGCGAAGCTTGCAGCGAACTGAGATCCGGCCACTGCACTCCAGCCCGAGCGACAGAGCGAGACTCCGTCTCAAAAAAAAAAAAAAAAGGCCGGGCGCGGTGGCTCAAGCCTGTAATCCCAGCACTTTGGGAGGCCGAGACGGGCGGATCACGAGGTCAGGAGATCGAGACCATCCTGGCTAACATGGTGAAACCCCGTCTCTACTAAAAAATACAAAAAAAAAACTAGCTGGGCGAGGTGGCGGCGCCTGTAGTCCCAGCTACTCGGGAGGCTGAGGCAGGAGAATGGCGTAAACCCGGGAGGCGGAGCTTGCAGTGAGCTGAGATCCGGCCACTACACTCCAGCCTGGGTGACAGAGCGAGACTCCGTCTCAAAAAAAAAAAAAAAAAAAAAAAAACCGGAAGTACTGCTGAGTAGGTATGTGTATATATATACATATACGTGTGTGTGTGTTTTTTTTTTTTTTTTGGAGACGGAGTCTCACTTTATCACCCAGGCTGGAGTGCAGTGGTACGACCTTGGCTCACTGCAGCCTCCACCTCCCAGGTTCAAGCAATTCTCCTCTTTTTAATTTTTAATTTTATTTTTTGAGACGGAGTTTCACTCTTGTTGCCCAGGCTGGAGTACAATGGTGCCATCTCGGCTCACTGTAATCTCTACCTCCTGGGTTCAAGTGATTCTTTTGCCTCCGCCTCTTGAGTAGCTGAAACTACAGGCATGTGCCACTGCGCCTGGCTATTTTTGGTATTTTTAGTAGAGACAGGTTTTCATTGGCCAGGCTGGTCTCGAACTCCTGACCTCAGATGATCCACCCGCCTCAGCCTCCCGAAGTGCTGCCACTGTGCCCAGCCTGAATATGTGTGTGTGTGTGTATATATATATATATATATTTTTTTTTTTTTTTTTGAGACGGAGTCTTGCTCTGTCACCCAGGCTGGAGTGCAGTGGCCAGATCTCAGCTCACTGCAAGCTCCGCCTCCTGGGTTCACGCCATTCTCCTGCCTCAGCCTCCCGAGTAGCTGGGACTACAGGCGCCCACCACCTCGCCCGGCTAGTTTTTTGTATTTTTTAGTAGAGACGGGGTTTCACCATGTTAGCCAGGATGGTCTCGATCTCCTGACCTCGTGATCCGCCCGTCTCGGCCTCCCAAAGTGCTGGGATGACAGGCTTGAGCCACCGCCTCCGGCCGAATATGTATATTTTTAATTCACATTTCCTCCCTGCTTTTTTCTCACATGACTCTTTTTTATGTTGCAGGCCAAGCGGAGAGACTCGCCGGCCGAGGGCGGCCCCAAGGGCAACGAGCAGGACAGCAAGCAGGTACAGGCCCCAAGGCTTCCCGCGGCCCTCGTGCCCGCCGGTGCGACATTGCGTTAGGGCTGCGCTGGTGCATCCTTGGTCCCGCCCACTCTTGGCTCACAAAGCTGTCTGGTTAACATCTGCTTGTTACAGAATTCGCTCTCTCCTGGTACCCCCGTGTTTGTGTGTTTGAAACGTTCGTGTTATACTTTGGAAACAACAAGGCCAAAACCTCCTGCTGTTTTCTGCTCAGGGAAATAAGAGGGACCCTTTGGAGTCCGTCTGTGTTACTTTCCTTGGGCTACGAGGGAAGGATGCAGATGGGGCCATTTAAACAGCAGAACTTGCCTGGTGCGGTGGCTCACACCTGTCATCCGAGCACTTTGAGAGGTCGAGGAGGGCGGATCACGAGGTCAGGAGTTTGGGACCAACCTGGCCAACATGGTGAAACCCCGTCTCTACTAAAAATGCAAAATATTAGCCAGGCGTGGTGGCACGTACCTGTAGTCCCAGCTACTCGGGAAACTGAGGCAGGGGAATCGCTTGAAGCCAGGAGGTGGATGTTGCAGTGAGCCGAGATCATGCCACTGTGCTCCAGCCTGGGTGACGCAGAACGAGACTCCGTCTCTAAATAAATGAATGAATGAGGGAGTTTTGGTTGGGCACAGTAGCTCACACCTGTGGTTCTAGCACTTTGGGAGGCTGAGGCAGGAGAATTGCTTGAGCCCAGGAGTTGGAGGTTGTAGTGAGCCGAGCACTCCAGCCTGGGCGAGAGTGAGGCCCTATCTCAAACGAAAGCAAAACCAAAACCACACCCCAAGCAGCAGCACATGATTCTCTCTCTCTTAGTTCTGGGGGCTGAGTCTGAACTTGAGCTGTCCAGAACTGGCTCCTGAGGCCCCCTAGGTGCAGATGCTGCCTCCTCCATATCCTCTGGGGTCAATCCTCTGTGTGTGGGCATCCCGGGGTCTCTTCCTGGGGACAGCGGCTGCGTAGGGCCCTGCCCCTAACACCTCGTTTCATTGTTGCTGTTGTTTTTTACAGTTTCTTGAATTTTTTTTTTGAGACGGAATCTCACTCTGCCCACCAGGCTGGAGTGCAGTGGTGCAATCTCGGCTCACTGCAAGCTCCGCCTCCCGGGTTCACACCATTCTCCTGCCTCAGCCTCCCTAGTAGCTGGGACTACAGGCGCCCGTCACTGCGCCCGGCTAATTTTTTGTATTTTTAGTAGAGATGGGGTTTCACCATGGTCTCGATCTCCTGACCTTGTGATCCGCCCGCCTCGGCCTCCCAAAGTGCTGGGATGACAGGCGTGAGCCACCGCACCCGGCCCAGTTTCTTGAATTTTTTGAGACAGTTTCTTGAATTTTTTTCTTGAATTTTTTGAGACCTGGGTACTCTCACCCAGATGGGGTGCGGCGGCCCAGTCCAGCTCACTGCAGCCCAGGACTCCCTGGCTTGAAGCAGTCCTCCCACCTCAGCCTCCTGAGTCGCTGGGACCCTAGGCCCACACCACCAGGCCTGGCTAATTTTTGTATTTTTTTAGAACTGGGTGGGGTCTTACTATGTTGCACAGGATGGTCTTGAACTCCTGGGCTCAAGCAGTCCTCCTGCTCTGGCTTCCCAAAGTGTTGGGATCACAGGTGTGAGCCTCCACACCCAGCCTAAGAACTCGTCTCACCTTAATTACTCCTCACAGGCCCTATCTCCAAATTTAGTCACGCCGGGGGTCAAGGCTTCCATGTAGGAATTTGGGGGGGACACGTTTGGTCCATAACAAAGACACTGTGCTGACTGAATCGAGCCAGTTACTGAAAGGCAAATCCTGTGTGATTCCACCCACAGGAGGTCGCTAGCGGAGTCATGTTCACAGACAGCAGGTAGCATGGTGGGGGCCGCGGCTGGGGCCGGGGGAGGGAGCTGGTGTTCCCTGGGGTCAGAGCTTCCGGCTGGGAGATGAAGCATTCTGGAGATGGATGCGGTGATGGCTGCATAGCGGTGTGGATGGCATTCATGCCACGGACTACACCGACCCATGACCACTGTAGTAAATGTTATATTTCACCGTAATACAGAGAAGAAAAACCAGGCAGGCAGTGCCGGTGTTAGCGCAGGCGCGGTGTCCCCACGGCGTCCTCACGGGGCGGACAGTGCCGGTGTTAGCGCAGGCACGGTGTCCCCACGGCGTCCTCACGGGGTGGACAGTGCCGGTGTTAGCACAGGCGCGGTGTCCCCACGGCGTCCCCATGGGGCGGACAGTGCCGGTGTTAGTGGAGGTGCGGCATCCCCACGGGGCTCTCATCTGACGCCTCTCACCATGCCCAGCCCTCCTGTGGATGGGCCCCCACACCAGGCCCGTCCTCTGTGGCATTTGTACCTTGGGGAACAAGGACTGACCTGGATGTTGATGATTTTCAGGTGATCATTTGGGCTGAAGTCACAGTGTGCACATCACCCTGGCCAGCTCCCGGGCAGGGTCAGCATGGGGTCTGGGAGTCACTTAGCGCTGAGGCTTCCTCTCCGATCCCTCTTGGTGTATGGCCTCCAGTAGGCTGGGGAAGGCCCCCAGGGTGGAGTCCGTCCTGCAGACACCCACGAAGGAGGCAGCCTTGGCTTCTCAGGCTGCTGCACTCACCCTGGGCCAGGCAGTGCTTTGGGAGCCTGAGGCCGCCTCCTAGCCGAGGGTCAGCCTGTGCCCAGCCCTCAGACCAGCGCTGCTTTGGGGGCAAATGTGGCACCTGCACTGTGGTGCCTCACGGCTTTCCCCGTTCTTGGGCTCTATGCAGACACAGGTGCGGGGCACAGGCTCCCCATCTGACCTAGGGCAGGGCAGGCCTGCTCTGCAAACCCCAGCATTGTCCATGGCTTCTTGGTGGGCCCGGGCCCTTCCAGGCAACAGTCCCTAGGCTCTCCCTTATTTGGGAGGTGGCCTCTGGGCCTGGGTGATGCTCTGGAGTTGGGTTCAGGCAAAGACTGAGACGCCTGCAGGGGTCATGGAGCTGGGAGGACATCCACAGGGGTGACTGTGACGCGGGCGGTGGCCTCTTGGCTACTGGTGGGTCAGGACATGGTGGACCTCAGCCTGGCGGAGCAGGGGCAGCTTGTGTAGGGACCGTGCCCCAGAGCACGGACCTAGGCAGACCCTGAGACACAGGTGGGCTGCCAAGAGATGGGACAAGGAGGGGGTGGGGGAGGGCTTCTGCGGGCCGTGCAGCTGTGCAGCTGTGCAATGTCCACATCCCTGGTGGGCAGTGCATTGCCGTCCCCGAGCTTTCGGTTCTGAGTCACAGCTGCTGGATGCGGTGAGCTCGGCAGACTGCCCCACGTCACTCACCCCTTGCTGGTGTCGGCCTCCTCGGTCCCGCAGCCCAGGTGGCCCTGTCCTTTGCCGGGAGAGAAGGTCGGTCCCTCCCTGATCCAAGCTGTTGGGGAACAAGGAGCTCCCAGGTGTCTGCGTCGCTCCTGGATGTCGGGTCACCGGAACGTCTGTTGGGAGGTCCTTCTCAGCCTTCCTGGGGCCACACTGAGGCTCTGGAGCAGGGACAGGAAGCGCCAGGGGTGGGGGCAGGTTGCCACTGAGATGTCACCAGGTCTCGAATCTCCCACCGTGTTTCTGGGCTGCTTGCTAGAGAACGTGAGGCTTCCAGCAACCCCGTCACCAGGCTTACCATGGGGATGGATGGGGGGTGTCAGCAGCGCCATGCATGGCTGGGAGGGTCCCTGGTGTTGCATGACTGGGTAGGTCTGTGGTGTTGGGTGCAGGAGTTACCGCCGTCCCTGAGGCTAACGGGGTGGACTGTGGTTCCTTTATTCACGGCTTGAGGAAAAGTGGTCTCCGAGCCAGAGAGGGGAAGTGGATTATGGACGAGGGAGCAGGCCCCATCTTGCACCTGCACAGGGAGCTCTGGCGGCTGTCTGCAGAGTTTGCAGCTGGAGGAGACTGTTTCAGAGTCAGTCACGGGGGCTCTGTGCACCTCCTGTGCCGTGGGCTGAGGAGCAAATCCGTTCCCAGAAGGAAGCCATTGCAGGCAACAGGACCCCAAGGCCACAGAAGCCTGGAGCCAGGTGTGTTCTTGAGGACTAGTCAGTGCCTGATTTCTGATCCTTAGGAAATGCACGTTAAAATTGCTTCATTATGGACGGTTTTACTTAAGCAGACAAACTAGTAGAATCACACCCCCCAAGATTAACTTTTCCTGCATTACTTTTCAGCAAAACCCAAATATCATATCATTTCAACTGTAATTTTCAGTATGCAATTCATTTTTTTTTTTAGAAACAGAGTCTCTCTGTTGCCCGGGCTGCAGTGCAGTGGTGCGATCTTGGCTCACGGCAACCTCCGCCTCCTGGGTTCTAGCGATTCTCCTGCCTCAGCCTCCCAAGTAGCTGGAACTATAGGTGCCTGCCACAATGCCGGGCTAATTTTTTGTATTTTTAGTAGAGACGGGGTTTCTCCATATTGAGCAGCCTGGTCTCGAACTCCTGATCTCAGGTGATCCACCCACCTTGGCCTCCCAAAGTGCTGGGATTACAGGTGTGAGCCACCACGCCCGGCCCTGGCTTATTTTTTTTTTGTATTTTTAGTAGAGACAGCGTTTCGCCATGTTGGCCAGGCTGGTCTCGAACTCCTGACCTCCAGTAATCTGCCCACCTCAGCCCACCTCGGCCTCCCAAAGTGCTGGGATTATAGGCATGAGCCACTGTGCCTGGCCAGAAACTCATTCTAATCCAGCTTTTGATGCTCGATTTTGCAGTGGCCTCGTAGGTGGCTCGGGCTCATTTGTATCGGGTGTTTTCTTGTGTGCAGCGCCCTGCCCGTGACTGGGCTCTTAGTCAGCACTGCTCTGTGTGCTTGCTCTTTTTATTTTGATCTATTATCCACCAAACACAGATCATGTGAGTTGCCCCATGTTTTACTTTCCCTGGTGATGAGGTCACAGGACCACGCTGTGGATGTTTTAGAAGTGGTGCTGGGTCTCTTTTTAAGTCCCTGGGAGGACATTTCTCTGGGGGCCCCCCAAGGTGCTCAGGAGCCAGTCCTGGGTGAGAGCTGGGGTGGGGGCACCCAGGAGGTGTGGGGAGCTGCTGCAGGGCTTGCCCCTTGGGCTGGCAGGCCCCTGGCCTCTGACACATCTTTCTGCACCTGCCGGATTGATTTTTACTGGCAAATGTCTACTCCTGAAACATTTTCTGCAGAAAAGCTCATGAGACACTTCCCAGAGGTGTCTGTGCCTTTCCCAAGTGCACCATAGCCCGCTGCCCTGCCCGTCCTGGCGTTTCTCCTCAGTGCAGTCAGAGTCCCTCCGGGTCTGGGAAACTCTCCCCGGGCCTTGCCAGGGCGTGGAAGTCGGCCGCTGTCCCGTGGTGCTTTCTGCAGGGTGCTGACGTGACGCTGCCTCCTCCACGCAGGGGGCACGTGCTGACGGTGTTTGTGTCTTTGAACAGAACCACCTGGCCGTGTTTGCAGCCGTCCACCCGCCGGCCCCCAGCGTGAGCTCCAGCGTGGCGTCCAGCCTGGCGTCCAGCGCCGGCTCTGGCAGCTCCTCCCCCACTGCGCTGCCTGCGCCCCCCGCCCGCGCCCTCCCGCTCAGCCCCGCCGGCAGCACCGTGGAGGCCGTCCTCGGTAAGTCCGGCACCACCCTCCTTTCTCCCTGACCTCCTTCTGTTCTCATGCTGTAGCTTTTCAGGAACAGCGCTTCTATTTCAGGACATGTTACAGAATCGTCATTTTTGTAAAGAAGCCAGACGTGTGTTTTCGGTCTTCTGTCACTTTGGTTGTGTTGCACATGGAGTTGTGAAAACAAGCCCTGGCTCAGAGAGGCTCCTGGCCTGGGTGCCACGGGCGCTGGGGACGAGGAGCCTCCCGGGAGCCAGTCAGGGTGGGCACCGCCCAGCCCAGGGACTGAGAACAGGGAGGTTGCTGACAGATGATGGGAGGCGTGGGAGTTGGCTGCCTGTGCGCCCAGTGCTGTGGGAGGCCGAGGCAGGAGGATCACTTGGGCCCAGAAGTTCAAGACCAGCCTGGACAACATAGAGAGACCCCGTCTCTCCTAAAAATAAAATAATTAGTCAGGCATGGTGGTGCACACCTGTAGTCCCAGCTATTTGGGAGGCTGAGGTGGGAGGATCACTTGAACCCAGGAGGTCGAGGCTGTGGTGAGCTGTGATGGCACCACTGCACTCCAGCCTGGGTGAGAGAGTGAGACCATCTCCAAAAAAAATTGAAAGTAGGGGTTGTGGACCAGTGAGGGCACTGAAGGTGGGGGATAGTGATGGGGTGGGGAGCCCGGCGAAGGCTTGGAGTCGGGGGCAAAGCTGTGAGGAACTGGGCTGGCAGCTTTGGGAGGCCTTTAGCTGGAGGGAGTCACTGGGCACTGAGACACATGATGGAGCTGGGCTGTGGGGACCCGTCGTGGCCTGGCCAGAAGCCCAGAACCTGGGGGGCAGATTCTTCCAGAGGCCCAGAGGGGCAGAGCTGGGGGCGGGACAGTGCCAGGGGCTGGGCTGTGTGTGTCCTTGGTCCCTTTCAGCCCCTGGGGACAGGTTGGGGTGGGGGGTATGCCTGCCGCACCTGTGCAGGGCTTTGCTTGCAGAGACACTTGGTGAATGATGGGACGTGCTGAAGCCCCACATTCCATGGCCACCAGCGCCCAAGGGACCCAAACCTGCCTCTCCCGACAGTGACAGTGAGGGACATGGGGAAGGCCGCCACCTGTGGTGGTCTCCAAGTTCTGTCCCTGGGCTGGGGTGGAATGGGATGGGGTTGGGGGTATAGTGAGGATGTGCCCTGCTCAGCTCAGCCCGTTCCTGGAGCCCACCCCTTCCTCTCCTACATCCTCTGCTGTCCAGGGTGTGGTGGGGGAGCTGGACATGGGATCAGGAGGACAGGGCTGCTGGGGCCACGTGGTGGGGGCCGTTGCTCCAGTGCCTGCATGGGCACACGCTGGGGACTCGGAGTGGGACCCTGGCACCATCAGGGCCCGCGTCGATGCGGGAGGCGGCCCGGCGGCCAGACCTGCAGTGATTCCTGCCCGAGAGCCGAGCTGCCGGTCGTTGGTGGTTGCCCCACACGGAACGGCTCAGGCCTCGCTGCAAGCCTCCAGCAGCTCCATCCATGCAGGCCTGGACACCGCTGGCCAAGGAGGCCGAGGAGAGAGACTCTTCCCAGCGGCCACTTAGGCCACAGACTGCACCTCAGCAGGACACTAGACCAGTCTCATCCTGAGTGGTGTCTGCAAAGAAAGCCAGGTGCAGCTCCTGAGGCCCCAGGATGGTCCTCAGTCCCCCAAGCACCCAGGGCGCCGCTCTCAGCACCTCTGCAACCCAGGTGCATCTTCTGGGCACAGCTCTTAGCCTGTGTTGCTCTTGGGCCGTCCCATCCCTACATCCCCTTGGGGTTGAGCCCAGGCCTTTACATTTTTGTTTTGTGTGTGTGTGGGTTTTTTGTTTTGTTTTTGATTTTTTTTTTTTGAGACAGAGTCTCCCTCTTGTTGCCCAGGCTGGAGGGCAGTGGCGCGATCTTGGCTCACTGCAACTTCCGCCTCCCGGGTTCATGCCTTTCTCCTGTCTGAGCCTCCGGAGTAGCTGGGATTACAAGGTGCCCGCCACCATGCCCGGCTAACTTTTTTTTTTTGTATTTTTAGTAGAGATGGGGTTTTACCATATTGGCCAGCCTGGTCTTGAACTCCTGACCTCATGATCTGCCCACCTGGGCCTCCCAAAATGCTGGGATTACAGGCTTGAGCCACTGCCCGGGGTGTGTGTGTGTTTTGAGATGGAGTCTCAGTCTGTCACCCAGATTGGAGGGCAGTGGCGTGATCTTGGCTCACTACAACCTCTACCTCCTGGATTCAAGTGATTCTCCTGCCTCAGCCTCCTGAGTAGCTGAGACTGTAGGCGCAGGCCACCACGCCCAGCTGATTTTTGTGTTTTTAGTAGAGATGAAGTTTCACCATGTTGGCCAGGCTGGTCTCGAACTCCCGACCTCAGGTGATCCTCCCATCTCGGCCTCGCAAAGTGCTGGGATTACAGGCGTGAGCCACTGCACCCGGCCTGAAGTTTTTAAAGGGTCTCTTTCCCAAACACTGGGACCTTTTGTGGCCGCATGCGTCTCTCCCTCGCAGCCCTGGTGTTCCTATGTGGGCTGTGTCGTGCACCTGCAGGAGAACCCTCCAGAATCCAGGACCAGTCCCTCCTCAGGAGGCCATGGGGAGAGCGGGCATCCTGGATGGACCCCGCGCCCAGTGCGGGGGCGCTCTGTTGGGCCGGGGCAGGGGCACAGGCTCAGGCAGTGTTTGTGTTTGTTTCGTCCTCTGGCTGGGAGCTCTGAGCTGCGCTGCCCAGGGAAGGGCTCCTCATTTCTGCCTTGCTGTGGAGGGCTCACCTGGTTTCAGGACAGGACTCAAACTTCCGCTCTCCGGTCTGTTTTGGAAGTCATCTTCTCCCGGAACCTCTATGGAGGAGGAAGCATGTGCTGTGAGATGACTCCTGTTAGGGCTTCCCCGTAAAGGGCAGGTGTTTAAAATCGGGATACTCCATGGGCGGGAGTGCTGTGTTAAGCTTTCCCTCATGCGGAAACAAGCCCACATGTGTTTTCAGCTTGAAACTAGGGCAGACATGTTGTTCCTCTCGAACCAGAGAGGTCTCAGGAGTTGAATGGGCTGGGGTGCCCACCTCCATCCCATTCCATTCCAGCCCAGGGACAGAGCACTTGGAGACCACCACAGGTAACGGCCTTCCCTGAGTTTGTTTTTGTTCATTTTGGGGTTTTATTTTTTGAGACAGGATCTTGCCCTGTCCTCCAGGCAGGAGTGCAGTGGTGCAGTCAGCTTGCTGCAGCCTCAAATTCCCGAGCTCAAGAGACCCTCCTGCATCAGCCTCCCAAGTATAGCTGAGACCACAGGCAGGTGCGATGGGCCTAGCTAGAACGTGCTTGTTTTGATTTGAGATCGCTATCATACATGGGTTGTGTGGTCCACAGCCCTGGATTGTGCTGAATCACACCCTCAAATTCACACATCCCCATCAGAAACTCAGAGGTCAGGGATGAAGTCTACACAGTGGCTAAAGCTCCATGAGGGTCCGGCCTCTGAGCAGGTTCTTTTTTTTTTCTTGCTCTGTCATGCAGGCTGGAGTGCAATGGCACAATCTCGCCTCACTGGAACCTCTGCCTTCCAGGTTCAAGCAATTCTTCCTCTGCAGCCTCCAGAGTAGCTGGGATTACAGGTGTGTGCCACATGCCCGGATAATTTTTGTATTTTTAGTAGAGATGGGGTTTTGCATGTTGGCCAGGCTGGTCTCAAATTCCTGACCTCAGGTGATCCGCCCGCCTCAGCCTCCCAAGATGCTGGGATTATAGGCGTGAGCCACTGTGCCCGCCCAGGATTGATTGATTGATTTTTTTTTTTTTTTTGGGACAGAGTCTTTCTCTGTTGTCCAGGCTAGAGTGTAGTGGTACAATCTCGGCTCACTGCAACCTGTGCCTCCCGGGTTCAGGCAATTCTCCTGCCTCAGCCTCCTGAGTAGCTGAGATTACAGGCACCCACCACCACGCCTGGCTAATTTTTGTATTTTTAGTAGAGACGGGGTTTCACCATGTCGGTCAGGCTGGTCTCGAACTCATGACCTCATGATCTGCCCGCCTCAGCCTCCTAAAGTGCTGGGATTACAGGCATGAGCCACCACTCCCGGCCACTTATTTTTTTAAACAAATAAGTATACATTCTGTTTTTTAAATGAAGTTTCTCTTCCCCAACCTAAAAGTAGTAATTCTAGAATTTGAGCATAGCAGAAAAATATTTAGGAAAATTAAATCCCAAACAAGACAGACCATCTTGGACTCTGCTTACTCTGGTGGAAAACAGAACCAGGTGCCTGTGTGATTGACAGAGGCGTGGCTGCATCTGCATAGCTGACCTTCAGATGGACTGGAGTTAGCACATTTGTAGTAATTTTTCCAAACATTCTTTCATATCTGAGGTATGTTTTCGACCTCTTTTAGGATGCCACTCGCGATCTTGAAGCACGTTCTTTCATTGACTTAAATATTTCGTGAGCCGTGAGCTGTGGTTCACACCTATAATCCCAGCACTTTGGGAGGCCAGGGCCGGTGGATCACCTGAGGTCAGAAGTTCGAGACTAGCCTGACCAACATAGTAAAACCCCGTCTCTACTAAAAATACAAAAATTACCTGGGTGTGGTGGCTTGCGCCTGTAATCCCAGCTACTCAGGTGGTTGAGGCACGAGAATTGCTTGGACCACAAAGGCGGAGGTTGCAGTGAACTGAGATCGTGCCACTGCATGCCAGCGTGGGCGACAGAGCAAGATTTGTTCTCAAAAAAAAAAAAAAAATCCTGGCCGGGCGCGGTGGCTCAAGCCTGTAATCCCAGCACTTTGGGAGGCTGAGACAGGCAGATCACGAGGTCAGGAGATCGAGACCATCCTGGCTAACACGGTGAAACCCCGTCTCTACTAAAAAATACAAAAAACTAGCCGGGCGAGGTGGCGGGCGCCTGTAGTCCCAGCTACTCGGGAGGCTGAGGCAGGAGAATGGTGTAAACCCGGGAGGCGGAGCTTGCAATGAGCTGAGATCCGGCCACTGCACTCCAGCCCAGGTGACAGAGCAAGACTCTGTCTCAGAAAAAAAAAAAAAAAAAAAATCCCGAACCAGCTATATTCAGAGGTGAAGCGATGGATTTTTTTTTTTTTTTTTTCCTCTCAGGATCAACATTGCCTTAGTTACAGGCAGTGTATTGTTGTTGCTGCTGCGGCTGAAATTGTGAGCTTTGCCACCCAGTGCCAGGCTCACTTTTTTCCTCTGTCCATGCCTAAGGTATCACTGTAAAGTTACATCCCTACACTAGCCGCAGGCACCAGAGGCAGTGTCCTCCCCGCTGACCCCGGGGCACTTCTGCGCCCCAGGCTCAGGGACTCCCGGAGCGAGCGGGACTGTCTGGTCCCAGGTGTAAGCCCGCCTGCCTGCATGTGTATTTTATTAGCTGTTGTAGAGGGTTTTCGGCGAAGCAAGTGTGTAGACTGGGTCATTTTTTCCTTGTTAATAGTACAGTTTCCTTTAGGTTGTAGATGTACTGTGACTGAAGCACGGAATAGAAAAAGTGGGCGGATTCTGTATTTAAGGGATTTAGTGAAAGCATTTCAGGCCCATCTGATAGGTTCCATTTTCCTTCATCTTCCACTTCATAGGAATAGGTTTTAGATTAAGAGTGACCTGCGAGCTCCGTACCCCGCGTTTAGATGGGGCTGGGCGGGCACGCGGACTTGGGAGGGAGGACGGTCCTGCAGGGCAGGCAGCGGCCCCAGGTCACGCCGCCCCGCCCCGCCCCGCGAGCGCGCGTGTTGGCTCGGGTGTTTCCCCTGAGTCCGCCCGGAGCCGCTGCAGATGCAGGTGGACAGGGCAAGAGGAGCCGGGCAGGGCAGGAGGAGCCGGGCAGGGGGGCGGCTCCGGAGCTTTCGGCCTGAAGACCTCTAGCTCCCGCTGCCCGCGCCCACGTGCCCGCCCAGATGGTGGCCAGGAGCCGCGGGGACCGGGAGCCGCGGGGACCGGGTGCGCCGGGGGGGAGGGGAAGGTTGGGGGAGGGCGTGGCCAGTGCAGTGGGGGCGTGGCTGAGTCACATTGCGGGGCGGGGGCCGAGTCTCGTTGCGGGGCGGGGCCCGCGCGACGGGGGCGGGGCGCGGGCCGGGTTTGAATCCCCGGCGGCGGCGCGGGGCGGCCGCGGACCGTGAGTCAGCATCGGCGGCGGCCCCAGCGCGTGGCAGCCCTGCGCCGTCAAGGTGCAGGTCTCGTTACTCGGCCCTCAGGAGCGGGCCCTCCCTTAGGTGCGCCCCCCAGGTGCGTCCCCCGCGTCCCGGAGCCGGGTGTGACAGCCGCGGGGTGGGCCCGGGCGTCTCAGAGACCCGGAGCGAGGCGAAGGCGCTGCCTTCTCGGAACTTGCCTTTGCCGGGCGCTCGCGTTCCCAGCGCGGGCTCGGACCGCCTGCGTCCCCTAGAGAGGCGGGGTTGGTGCCCCGAGGAGGGGCAGGGGAGTGGAGCGGAGCGGGGCGGATCGGGGCAGGGGAGCGGGGCAGGGGAGGGCCGACCCCTGTGTCCTGGCCTGGCCCAGCCTGCACTCAGCCCGCGTGGTACGGGGATTTCCCTGGCGTCGGGGGTTCCCCTCCCTGGCCTGAGTTCCGAGCAGTCTGTAGCTTGTCCTCGCGTGTCCCTGACCCCGGGGGACCGCGGCGGCTTGAACGTGCTGTGTCACGGCAGAACCGGGCTGTGGGGCAGTGACTCAGCGGGCCGGTGATTTCCTAACGCCCGGGGCTGAGGCAGCCTGGCCTGACCCAGCTGTACTCGCTTAGATAACCAGCCTCACCTAGATTGTGCCTTTGCGTGAGGTTTAGCCCTGCCTTTGAGAATGTTTCAGAAGAGCTGGATCTGACCTTGGAACGGTGAGGTAGGGAAGGAGCTGCGGGTGCGAAAGCGGGCCAGGTGGGTGCAGCAGCTCTCTCCCCCCTAGCTTTCTGGGAGTGGGCCCCCAGACAGCACCCTGGGGGTGGTGGAGCCCCCTGGGACCCTCCCCAGTGCCCTCCTTGGATCGGGGCACTTGGCTCTGAAGCAGGGCTGGAGTCTCTTGGGGGCACCCACATGTTCCGCAAACGTCCCCTCTCCAGGTAGCTTCCCAGGGTTCAGCGCAGGTGACTTGGCTGAGGTAGGTGGTGGCTGACGTCCTCTGAGCTGAGTACCAGCTGTAGTAGTTTGTCAGGTGAGCGTTGGAGGTAGCTTAGCCCCTCCACATGCTGTGCGCTCTGCACCTGGTGGGAGAAGCCTCTTCGCTGACTTAGCACAGGGCATGGTGCGATCACCCCACTCCAAGGGGAGAAAAGGCGCCTCCGTTCCTGTCCCCCAACTCCTTTGGGTCTTTGCTTTTCATGAGGAGTTTCTGGATCTCTGCCAGGTGTGAGGGGCAGTGAGCTCTGAAGGGGCTGCCACATCCTGATTCCGGGACTTGGGTGCAGAGGGCAGGTCCATGTTCCTGAGCCTGGCTGACCTGACCGTGCACAGACGGCTTGGCCCTCCCCGTCGTCAAGCCTCAGTGTGGAAGCACACGGGGGCCGTGGGCAGGTCTGTGGGTTGGGGATCGATGCCTGTCCTCAGTGGGTGAGTCTGCCCGGGGCCCTGGCATGGTTGAGGCTGACACCTGCAAGGATGGAGTAGGGGCATTCCACGCAGGGCTTGGAGCCGGAGCAGCTTTCTGGGGACTGGTGGGGCTGATCTTAGTGAATGGAAGGCACGGCCAGGCTGAGCCTCAGTGGCACAGCAGGTTGGGAGCCTGGCAAAGGACCCATTGGGAAGCAGTGACTGGCGCGCGCAAGGGCACAAGCTCCCTCCCTCCTTTCTTGCAGGCCATGACTTGGGACACGATGAGGCTTTTCATGGTAGGAAGGTCACTCTTGCAATGCATGAAGGCTGGGCATTGGCCTCAGTGGGTGTGGGCTGAACGAGCAGCCCCTGAGGAAGGGGTCCTGCAGTGCCAGCTTCCAGGAGGGCCCTGCACACACGGTGTCTGGGAAGGCCCTGCAGTGGGGCCATGGGAACGAGCGAGGGATCCTTTTCCAGGGAGGAAGGGCTGTGGCCCCTGCTGGGGGACGTCCAGGACATCTGGGCTGGGGGCTGCAGAGCCACTGTGTTGGGTGGGTCCAGGCCACAGGAGAGGCTGCCAGACACCAGGGAGGAGAGTGGGCATGGGGGTGGGCCTGGGAGGGAAGCTGGTGCCTGTGACCAGAGGCAGTTCAGGGCATAGGTGCAGGGCTGGAGGGAAAGGCCCCAGACAGTGGTGGGCAGAGTGAGTGCTGAGGAGGCCCCAGAAAACAGCTGCAGGGGGAGTGGAGACAGGTCGGGGGGTCTCCTCCCTGGGGAGGACTCAGTGAGGGAGGGCTGTGCACAGCAGGGGGCAGATCTGTTGGTACAGAGTCCTGAGGGGCCTGGAGAGGACGGACAGGACCAACAGGGGCATCTGCAGGTGGGACCCCATGTCCTGGGTTGAATTGTGTCCCCTGAAAGTTGCATTTGAGGCCAGGCACGGTGGCTCACGCCTGTAATCCCAGCACTTTGGGAGACGAGGCAGGCGGATCACCTGAGGTGGGGAGTTCGTGACCAAACTGACCAATATAGAGAAAACCTGTCTGTACTAAAAAATACAAAATTAGCTGGGGGTGGTGGAGGGCAGCTGTAGTCCCAGCTGCTCAGGAGGCTGAGGCAGGAAAATAGCTTGAGCCTAGGAGGCGGAGGTTGCAGTGAGCTGAGATCGCACCATTGCACTCCAGCCTGGGTGACAGAGCAAGACTCTGTCTTGAAAAAAAAAAAAAAGATGCACCTGAACCCCAGGCCCCGCACCTGGCTACGTGGCGTTGGCGTGGAAGCACAGCAGGTCCTCTTATCCTAGCGTTGGCTGTCCACTGCCTCAGTTGCTGGTGTGAGGTCTGGGTTCAGGATGGCACCGTACAGGAGGGCATTTGGTTGCTCAGGTAACTTTTATTACTGTGCAGTGCTGAAATCTGTCTATGTTACTAGTTAATCTTGTTAATCTCTTACTGGGCTTGACATGCAAATGAGGACGTTCATATAGGAAAAAGCCTGGTATGTAGGGGTTCCGTGCCATCCGCAGCCTCAGGCTTCCATGGGGGATCTTGGAATGTATCCCCCCTGCTACAGATCGGGGGATGCTACTGCAGGGTCCTTATAACCAGGTGAAAATGAGGCCAGTAGGGTGAGACCCTGAGCCAGTGACCAGTGTCCTTATAAGAACAAACTTGGGGCCGGGTGCGGTGGCTCAAGCTTGTAATCCCAGCACTTTGGGAGGCTGAGACGGGCGGATCACGAGGTCAGGAGATCGAGACCATCCTGGCTAACACGGTGAAACCCCGTCTCTACTAAAAAATAAAAATAAAAAAACCTAGCCGGGCGTGGTGATGGGCGCCTGTAGTCCCAGCTACTCGGGAGGCTGAGGCAGGAGAATAGCGGGAACCTGGGAGGCGGAACTTGGAGTGAGCTGAGATCCGGCCACTGCACTCCAGCCTGGGCGACAGATCGAGACTCTGTCTCAAAAAAAAAAGAACAAACTAGGACAGACACTCAGAAGAGATGGCCCCCAGCACAGAGGCAGACACTGGAGTCATGTGGCTGCCAGCCATGAAGGAGGGTGGACACTAGGAGGAGGAGGAGGAGGAGGAGAGGAGCGTGCCCCAGCCCTGGAGAGACGAGGGAGGAGGAGCACACCCCAGCCCTGGAGAGAGGAGGGAGGAGGAGTGTGCCCCAGCCCTGTAGAGAGGAGGGAGAAAGAGTGTGCCCCAGCCCTGGAGGGGGGAGGGAGGAGGCCCTGCCTACTGCAGATGTGACTTTCAGCCTTGGAGCCACCTGTCTGAAGCCGCTCAGTGCATGGTCCTCTGCCGCTGCCTCCAGCGTCTCAGCTCTGTGCTTCGAAGCACTTCAGTCAGGCTTTGAGGTCGTGCCCTCTTCGGCCATGGCCTGAGCACGTCAGGCAGATGACAGGGACCGGGAGGGCTGGCCCACTCTGCAGGCCAGGGTGGATGTCCGCTTGGGGACCTCACTGTCCTGTGAGTAGGAAGGAGAGGAGCGAGTGGCTCTGGGTGCCGCTGGCCCAGGGCCTGCCTTTGGCTCTGCCAGTGAGCGTCCTTGAGGGCTGAGGCCTTGGTGACTGCTGTTGTGGGTTCCTGGTCCTCAGGGGGTCTTGGCCTGGCCGCCTCCACCCCCCACCTGTTCCTTTAGTTTCTGGATAAGACCTTCGAAAGTCCCTAAAAGCTTCATTTGAACAGTGTCTCTGTGGGAGTGGAGACTGCTGCTGCAGGTGCCATGTGCTGTCCCGGATGCCTCAGGGGGTCAGGTTCTCTGCCCCGGGCCCTGCTGCCTCTGTGACTGGGAAGGACAATGTTGTCAGGTGGCACCACAGCCCGGCCTCCATGCCCCGGAAATTCCCTCATGGCTGGCGTGTGCATGAGGGTTGAGTCTGGGTCATGCTGTGCGGTGGAGTGGGGTGGGGATGGCCTCTGCCTTGCGGCTTCTGGAGTCCACTGTCCACCCCTGAGCCAGGCTCCTCTCCCACCTGCTGCTCTGGTTGGTGGAGCACGGTCTCCACACAGTGTGGCTGCTGAGCGAGGCCAGATCCGGGGTGAAGTTCAGAGGCCCAGACCTGCCAGGCCGCGCTGCATCCACACCAGCCTGTGCGTGATGGGCTGTGCACAGCCAGGACCACCACGGTGGCACGAGGATGTTCTGGCTGCTCCTGTGGGGTTCAGAGTGTGGCCGCCGAGCACCAGGCCTCAGGCGAAGGGCCACCTGCCACCCTGTGGTTGCTCCCATGGTCCCCATGGCACTGACTGGTGCCAGTTCTACGGAGGAGAAGCGGAGGCCTGGGCAGAGGGATGAGGTGCAGGCCATGAGCTGAGGCTGGGCCCCACACCTGCGGTCCCCACAGATCTCGCGTGTGGCTAGTGTCGCGTTCTTCTTCAGAAGTCACCCTCCTGCCTTTCCTGTTGATGCTGAAAATGTCTGGAAAGGCCCCAGCCCTCTTCCCCAGCCGAGTGGGGTTTCGTCCCTCTGCGGCCTGCTGGCTGCCCAGTCCGTTTCTCCAGCTATTTCCTCGGATGCCCCCTCTGCGGCCCGCTGGCTGCCCAGTCCGTTTCTCCAGCTATTTCCTGGGATGCCCCCTGTGTGGTGAACCTGCTGTCACCCTGACACGGCCACCAGGTCGCAGCAGTCAGCCCTGCTTGGATCAGCCAGCTCCACGCTGGGTGGGGTGGGGTGTGGGGAGTGAGGCCGTAAGAGCCCTGTGAGGGCGGGGCTTGATGTCCAGTACATGGGGGCCAGTGACACCTCTTCGCTTCTGCTGGGCTACTGGTCTGAACCGAGCACCAGGCAGGGCTGGCCAGGCTGGAGGTTCCCGGTGTGCCAACCCCCAGTCGGGTCTGACAGGTGTCCCCGGGGTGCGGTTGCCGGGGGCCGTGGAGGGACCATCTGTCCCAGGTGAGGACAGGAAGAAGGGGGTCTGACACCCTTCCGGGACAGGCAGGGGTGGCTTCGCGCGTCTCAGAGCAGGACTCAGCAGCACACTGTCCAGTACCAGGCATCAGTGGGGGTTCAGGAACCCTCAGGTGGACCTGGAGTCCACTGTCCACCCCTGAGCCAGGCTCCTCTCCCACCTGCTGCTGTGGGAGGCGGCACCGGCCCACAGGGTGTGTCCCGGAGCTCCTGCAGCCGCCGTGGTCCCCTGGCCTGCCCCCTGTGGCACGTGGGTTCTCAGATCCCAGATCCTCTGCTCACGCCCCATCCCCAACCCAACCTCTGTGCAGAGGCTGCAGGAGTTTGAGACATGCTGTGTGTTCAGGGGCTGGTGTTCAGAGCTCAGCCTCCTCAAGATGGCTTCCTAATACTAGGAAGGGGCACTGGGGCCACTGCTTGCCGTTCGGGGTTGGGGGTGGGGACTTGGAAGGGAAGGGCCCATGCAGGAGGGCAGCCCCATGGCTTGCAGGGACGGGTGGGGACAGCCTTGGAAGGCAGGAGTGGCTGGGTGAGGCTGCTCCGAGGAGGGTCCTTCCCACTCGGTCTTGATCCTAGGGGATTGAGGTCTTGGTGCTTGGCATGAAATTGCAGATGAACACCTGCTTCTTGAAATCACTCTCCTGGAAGGTTTTTCAAACAGGCGAGTGTGCACACATGGTCAGATGCTAACACACGCTTAGGTATTTAAACTCCGAGGAGCAGCAGCAGCGGCACGTCGGAGGCGAGGACCCAGCTGCTGGGCTGTGGCGGGGTGTCCCACCTGCGCATGCTCGTTCTGCCATAGAACAGCCAAGCCTCCCACTGCCTGCTGGGGGCCGCGAGGGTGGACTGGCGTGTCCTTCCCAGGCTCCCCCAGCAACTCCCATGCCTTCTGCCCTTGGTCTCACTCTAAGCCCAGGCCGGACAGTCATCCTTCTCAGCTGGGCTTCCTGAGCTCTGCAGCACTGGGTGGGCTGTGGATGATGGGGGCCTCTGTTGACAGGTTCTGCGTTAGACCCACATCTTAGCAATGTGAATATTGCATCCCTAGAGAAGGATCTGGAAGAGCAAGACGGCCACGACCTGGGACCAGCAGGTGAGGGCGAGGAGCACCTGGGGCGCTGCTCCTCCAGCCGCTGAACAGCTAAGCGCTATGGCAGGAGGATCGCTTGAGCCTGGGAAGGTCAAGGCTGCAGTGAGCCGGGGTTGGACCACTGTGCTCCCGCCTGGGCCACAGTGCAATACCCCGTATCTGGTTTTGGGGACGGGAGGGCCCCCTTCTGGCGGTACCTCCTCCTCTCCCTCACTGCCCCTCCCCTTCCCCCCCTGCACACAGACTCCTCAGCCTCTCTCCTGCTTCGGGCCCTTCCACTTCTTCAGTTGACCTTTGTTCCAGCAAAGTGGCCCTGCAGAGACAGGCGGGGCTTTTCCTGAGGAAGGTCCTGATGGTCTCCGAAGGACAGATGTATTCATATTGTAGACAAAAGATCAACATCCATACAAATGTGTCTTACCCTATACAACACCCTTTCCGTCAGCCTAAAAGTGTATCTTTTCTTTCTGACTTTAAAAGAAAGTAAACTATTTTAGGGGGCCTGGACAAGTGCTGGGAGGACTGTGCCAGTGGCTAAATTGGCTGGCAGAGCCTGGTGGGTGTCTGGCTTTTTGGAGGGGCCATGGTAAACCCCCATGTCCCCACCTCTGGTTGAAATCCCTTTGAGCCCATGGCTTGCCCAACTGTGTGAGACGTGGCCACCCAGGGCTCTGGCTCCACACCCATAGAAGGTGGCTGCTGGCCTGGCCCCCGTATCCCCACCACCCATATCCCCACCCCCCATATCCCCACCACCACCGCCAGCAGGGTCCATCTTCCGTGGCTGCCACCCGCCGGTGAACAGATGTTTGGGCAGAGGCCTAGCGGTACTTCCTTCGCTCACCGGTCCGCCCCTGCCAGGTCCCAGGTCTCTGGCCGGCTCTGCGCCTGTTGCCATCCCTGGCTCCCTGCCCCGAGCACCATCGCTGCACTCGCCGTCCTCCGCGTCCACCTCGCCACTCAGTTCACTATCCCAGCCCCTCCCGGGGCCGGTGGGTTCCTCGGCCATGACGCCTCCCCAGCAGCCGCCACCCCTGCGTTCAGAGCCGGGTGCACTGGGCTCTTCAGCCTCATCCTACAGCCCCTTAGGTGAGTGCCGGCTCCCTCCTCGCAAGCGTTCCCATGAAGCCTCCGTGGGGCTGCCTCCCAGAGGCCACCCTGACTGAGGGGCCCCACACGGAACCTTGTGCCCCATCCATGGTGGCAAAGCACATGGCCTGCTACTCACAGGCTCCCCCCCGCTGCAGACTGAGTCTCGCTCTGTCACCCAGGCTGGAGTGCAATGGCACGATCTTGGCTCACTGCAACCTCCACCTCCCAGGTTCAAGCAATTCTCCTGCCTCAGCCTCCTGAGTAGCTGGGATTATAGAGACGTGTGCCACCACCCCCAGCTAATTTTTGTATTTTTAGTAAAGACGGGTTTCACCATGTTGGCCAGGCTGGTCTCAAACTCCTGACCTCGTGATCTGCCCACCTCGGCTTCCCAAAGTGCTGGGATGACAGGCTTGAGCCACCATGCACGGCTGTTTGTTACGTTGTAAATGAACTAACACTTGGCCGGGCTTGATGACTGGAGAACAGCCTGATCAACATGGAGAAACCTTGTCTCTACTAAAAATACAAAATTAGCTGGGCGTGGTGACTTGCGCCTGTAATCCCAGCTACTCAGGAGGCTGAGGCAGGAGAATCGCTTGAACCTGAGAGGCAGAGGTTGCGGTGAGCCAAGACTGTGTTGTTACACTCCAGCGTGGGCAGTAAGAGTGAAACTGTCTCAAAAAAAAAAAAAAAAAGGAAAAAAAAAAGGCCGGGCGCGGTGACTCACGCCTGGAATCCCAGCACTTTGGGAGGCCGAGGAGGGCAGATCAGGAGGTCAGGAGATGGAGACCATCCTGGCTAACGTGGTGAAACCCCATCTCTACTAAAAATACAAAAATTAGCTGGGCATGGTTGCGGGCGCCTGTAGTCCCAGCTGCTCGGGAAGATGAGGCAGGAGAATTGCTTGAACCCAGGAGTCGGAGGTTGCAGTGAGCCGAGATCGCGCCATTGCACCCCAGCCAGGTGTTAGAGGGAGACTCCACCTCAAAAGAAAAAAACAACCAAAAAACACTTTGGGCAAACATGGTGGCTCAGGCCTGTAATCCCAGCACTTTGGGAGGCCGAGGTGGGTGGATCACTTGAGGCCAGGGGTTCAAGAGACACCTAGGTACCATAGTGAGATTGCTGACTCTACAAAAATTACAAAATTTTAGAATTTTTTTTTTTTTTTTGAGACGGAGTCTCACTCTGTCGCCCGGCCTGGAGTGCAGTGGCCGGATCTCAGCTCACTGCAAGCTCCGCCTCCCGGATTCACGCCATTCTCCTGCCTCAGCCTCCCGAGTAGCTGGGACTACAGGCGCCCGCCACCTCGCCCGGCTATTTTTTTCTATTTTTTAGTAGAGACGGGGTTTCACCGTGTTAGCCAGGATGGTCTCGATCTCCTGACCTCGTGATCCGCCCGTCTCGGCCTCCCAAAGTGCTGGGATTACAGGCTTGAGCCACCGCGCCCGGCCAGAAGTTTTTTTTTAAGACAAAGTCTCACTCTGTCGCCCAGGCTCTAGCAATCTTGGCTCACCGCACCCTCCGCCTTCCAGGTTAAAATGATTCTCCTGCCTCAGCCTCCCGAGTAGCTGGGATCACAGGTTGCTGCTACCACACCCGTCTAATTTTTGTGTTTTCAGTAGAGATGGGGTTTCACCATGTTGGGCAGGCTGGTCTCAAACTCCTGACCTCAAGTGATCTGCCCGCCTCGGCCTCCCAAAGTGCTGGGATGACAGTCCTGTTTTTTTTTTTAAGTAACATTTAAAGTATCTCAGTCATAGTCTCTAAAGCTGCATACACACTGGCAGATGT
Source organism: Trachypithecus francoisi (assembly GCF_009764315.1). Lineage (NCBI taxonomy): Eukaryota > Metazoa > Chordata > Mammalia > Primates > Cercopithecidae > Trachypithecus > Trachypithecus francoisi. The sequence goes on from NW_022681460.1 coordinate 113,699,084, forward strand.
CACCGTGTGGACACAGCTCTTTGGGGTCTTTGAGAGTCTGTGTGAGGCGTTCCTGGGAGTGGAGTCTGAGAACCACTGCCCCTTCCACCTTGTGATGTGGTCCCAGGAACTCGAATTTAATTTCTCTGTTCAGACTCCTCAGGTGGCCAGGAAGGCATAGGTCTGGTGGGGAGACCGACCGGGGCAGGTGTCACTGTCAATGCCTCAGCCAGCCCCACTCGGTCCCCAGCGCCTCTTCCTGAGGCTGGTGGGGTCCAGGAGTGGGGCAAGGGGCAGGCAGGACAAAGGGCAAGACCCCTGCCATCAGGGTGGGTGGGCCCCGGAGGGTGCCCACGTGGCGGCCGGGCCAGGGCATAGCACCCACCAGTCACCAGGCCGTGAGCACAGCTGGGCTGGGCCATCATCGGCCCTTTCACACTCAGGTTTGAACGGTGTCCCCGGGAGCATCTGGGACTTTGTTTCCGGCAGCTTCTCCCCCAGCCCCACCCCTATCCTGAGCGCCGGCCCCCCATCCTCTTCGGGTTCCAGTCCAAATGGGGCTGAGCTGACCCGGGTCAGACGGCAACTGGACGAGGCCAAGAGGAAGATCCGGCAGTGGGAGGAGTCCTGGCAGCAGGTGAAACAGGTGAGCGTGTGGAGGCCAGACAGGTGAGGGGGAGGGCGGGCCACCGGGGACTCAGGTGAGTGGTGGGGGGTGAGATAGGTGAGGGCGGGCCGCAGGGGACTCAGGTGAGCGGGCCACAGGTGATGGGGGAGGGGAGGGAGGATTGCAGGTGACACAGGCAGTGGGGTCTGCAGGTGGCATAGGTGAAATGGGAGGGGCTGAGATGGGCTCTGGCTGCCCCCTGCACGAGCCCTGGGTTTCAGGTCTGCGATGCCTGGCAGCGAGAGGCGCAGGAGGCCAAGGAACGTGCCCGCGTGGCCGATTGTGACCGGCAGCTGGCGCTGCAGAAGAAGGAGGAGGTGGAGGCGCAGGTGAAGCAGCTGCAGGAGGAGCTGGAGGGCCTGGGCGTAGCCTCCACACTGCGGGGTCTGCGGGGCTGCGGGGACATCGGCACCATTCCCCTGCCTAAGCTGCACTCGCTGCAGAGTCAGCTGCGCCTGGACCTGGAGGCCGTGGACGGCGTGAGTCCTGCTCGGGACAGGGTGATGGGCTAGCCTGCCTGCAGGGCTGCTGTCCCTGCTGCTGTGGTGTCCCCTCCCTTCCCTGCCCCCTCGGGTCTGCTCCGGGCCTGGGGAGGAGGGGACGGTGCCCTGTGCCAGCACAGACCCCCTGCGACCTCCCTGCCTGTCTCCCTGGGAGCGGCCTCTCCTGTCAGGCTGGCCCTTGCCCTTTCACCCCTTACCAGTGAATGCCAGGCTGCACCCTCCATAGGGAAGGTGGCCCCATCTCTCCTTGTTCACAGCTGCAGCCCTCACACATGCTCCCTCCACTTCAGCATGTCTCTCCTCACCTTGCCTGTTAAGGGTGGACTCTTGGCCTAACTGCTCTGGGCCAGTGTGTCCTGCGTAGCCCACATCCTGGGCACCCAGCCGCCAGGGCCCTCAGGGGCCTGGTCTGTCCGGCCACTGCTGTGTCTGTGGTGGCCCCAGGGGGCCGTCCTCTGCCCAGGGCTTGAGACAGAGCATTCCCGCCACCCCGCAGCTGCCTTCTCCCTGAGGGGGCCCTGGCTGGGGGCATCTCCCTGACCCTATCTCTGTAGCTGGTGGCCGGGTGGCCTGCGATGCCGAGTCCTGCCCAGAAGGCCCTGGAGCTCCCCAGCTGGTCCGGCCTGGGCAGGGGCCTCCTGACCCCATTACTGTTCTGGCCCTGCAGGTGATCTTCCAGCTCCGCGCCAAGCAGTGCGTAGCCTGCCGGGAGCGGGCCCACAGTGCCGTCCTGCGGCCGTGCCAGCACCGCGTCCTCTGTGAGCCGTGTGCGGCTGCCGCACCCGAGTGCCCCTACTGCAAGGGCCAGCCCCTGCGGTGGTGACCTCAGCGGGGACAGCCACCTCCTGCTGGGCACCCTGGCTCCAGCGCTCCTTGTGACCACAGACACATCGTCACTCACTTCTGGTGCCACCGCTGTGAGGACCGAGGCTGGGAGCCCCGCCCGCGCTCAGCCCGTTATCATGAGGCTGGGAGCCCCTGCCCACGCTCGGCCGACAGCTTTCCTGTCACACGTTATCACCTATCTAGTCCTACCGACGGTTTCAAGGTATTTTCCTCAAAAACCTTAAAGGCAAACCTACAGAACCCGCCTGCCTGTCCTCGAGGGGCCTGGTGCCTCAGGGGTCCGCGTGGCGCTGTGATCACAGCATTTTGTGGTCCTGACACTCCTGTGACTGGACCACTGAGAGCTGGGGTCTTTCAAAGCACTTTGTAAAGCGAGGAATTTAGAGGTTATAAATTGCTCTAAGCTGCTTTCTATGTTGTTTTTTAAATATGCGATAATATGAAGCTTTATATGTGTACTGTGAACTTAAATATTTCATAGCAGTTCATTGTGAATTCATAGTATGCTGAATATATTAGATTTCATATTCTGAAACTAGTACTTATGAAATGAGCGTTTATCTAGTAGTAAGACCTAGGATTTTTACATTTTCCCATTAAGTGCAGATAGTATTTATAATAAGCAGAGTGATTATGGATTTAGATGTTTTTAACTTGATGGAAGGAGCTAGTTTTCCCGAGCCTGTGTGCGCACAAGGCACTGGGGTTGATATTCCAGCCTCGTGACGTGGGAGCAGGAGAGCTCCATCCTGCATTTCTGTGATCCGTGGCCACTTTTCCTATGCGTCTGTGCCTTGTTAAACAAGTGAAGGAACATCACTGGTTTTGTTTTCTCCCTTGAACCTCTGAAAGACAGTTTGATACTAACGAAAAATGCAGCAGAAGGGATCAGACATCAGAGGTTTTAGAATTTTTTAAGCAGCTGTCTTCTGGCCGGGCACGGTGGCTCACGCCTGTGATCCCAGCACTTTTGGAGGCTGAGGCGGGTGGATCACCTAAGGTCAGGAGATTGAGACCATCCTGGCTAACATGGTGAAACTCCGTCTCTACTAAAAATACAAAACTTAGCCGGGTGTTGTGGTGGGCACCGGTAGTCCCAGCTACTCGGGGGGCTGAGGTAGGAGAATCGCTTGAACCCGGGAGGCAGAGGTTGCAGTGAGCCAGGATCACGCCACTGCACTCCAGCCTGGGTGACAGAGTGAGACTCTGGCTCAAAAAAAAAAAAAAAAGCTGTCTTCTGATGACTTAGATCTGTCCTAGGCAATGGTGCTTTGTAGCTCCTTGGAGACATCGCTAGGCGTCCTGGCGGGGGTCAGGCAGTGACCTGGGAGAGTGGCTGGCTCCCCAGCACCTGTGGCCACCCCCGTCCTGCTCATGTGGGAGACGCTCGAGCCGTGGTGTGCGCCAGGGTGCCGGGTGTATGTGAGTCACCTGACCCGTACTGCCAGTTAGTATCGGGGTTCATCCATGTGGCCAGCAAGGTCACACCAGGACCCAGTCACACCCTCTTAGTGGCCTGGAGCACACAGGGGAAGTAGCCCCCAAGGTCCCGGCTCTGCTGTGGTCCCCTGGCCTGTCTGCCCCTGGAGCGACAGCGTGGCTTCCAGCCGCAGCAGAAACGTGACTGAGAACGCGTCGTTGACCTGACCCTTCTGCTCAGGGCTGGGACTGTCCCTAGGAGTTGAGGAGCAGGAACAGGCGTCTGTGATTTACGGCGACCTGGCTCTCTGTGGGCCATGTGGGTTGTGAGGGCACAAGAGCAGGCAGCGGCATCAACGTGTTCCTCCCTGCCCGTCGCTTTGCCAAAGACTTTTAATAGCATTTTTTAAAAGTGCAAAACGTCTAGGTAAAAAATTTTTATCAGTGACCAAATTAGAATGTATTTAATATAGTAGGAGGTTTAAGAACTTTTTTAACGTAAGACAAACTGATAGCAACATTCTATCATTTTAAAGGAAGTGGATCCGTGACATTCTGCAGCTAGTCCACTACTCCAGGTAACTATCGACTTGGTTTTAGTGAATCTATTTTGTTTTTAATTATAGTGATGATTTATTAGCTCAGTATCTAGAAATTACGTATATTTTGTGCTACTGTCATCAATGTGTAAAATCCTGTTTTTATTATTTATGCACTTGGTTCCTATTTCGGGCCTCTGGTCTTTTCTGGGATATGGTGTCTGCCCAGACGTCTCCCGGTTGTCGGGAGTAGCTGAGCGCTAGTCTGCTGGCTGCTCTGCTCTTTCTGGGAACAAGGTGGCGGCTGCCCCTTCAGGGCGTCTCCATGGCTCAGCTTCTGGGGTGGTGGAGCTGGGAGCCCCAGGGGTTGGAGGACGGCGGAGACACCTGCTCCCCCATATTAGTACTGGCTCTGAGGACAGGTGAGCAGTGGGAAGACCAAAGAATGGCTGCCGGCGCTGCCAGGATTGGAGATGGAGGCAAGACCCCGGGGCTACCCGCCCTGGGGCCTTCCTCACCCATCTCAGCGGCCAAGGCCTCAGGGATGGATCCGAGGTGGCCGAGGAACCAGCAGTGGCTGGAAGGTGCCCCGTGGAGGCAGGCCCAGCAGCTCCCACCTGCGGCCATGGCTGGCACTGGGCATGGGAGCCGAGTGGTGGCCGGTTCTGTGTGGTGTTGCCTGTCGTCTGTGACTCTAGTGTTCAGCATTAGCAGTGAAAACAGTGATGTGTGTAACTGTGGTCAGCAGACCTTGTTCCGTGTGGACGCGTCATGTGGATTAATTTCTGGAAGCCTCAATCTGTATGTCTGAGTAGATGAGAGTGTTGTTTGAGTGGAATTTTCTTAACCCGGAAGGTAGGATTTATAATCATTTACTTGTAGTGAACTGTTTAAAGTTAACACTTGTCAAATTTTTTTACACTATAGCATTTATGCAATGGTTTACAGAATTCATGGAATTATTTTTATCAGTATGGGAATTAATTAAAACCTTGAATCTTTGTTTTGTCTGCTTCTCTAAGAACAAGCCTGGCCAGCTGGTCGCTGGGGATCCTACCAGCCAATCTGTAGGGCGCTTGTCCACCTCTGCCTTCCCAGCATAGGGTCACAAACTCCCACGCAGTCCTGGGTCCCCCCGCAGCTGCTCTGCAGGCTTGGCTCTGGGTGGCTTGTGGCCCAAGTGCTCCAAGCTGGAAGTTTCTGCCAAAACACCAGGTGGCCGATCCTCACCTGGACCCACAGGTGGTGGGTGCAATGGTGGGCCTGGCCCTCTCCCCACAGGTGACTTACCTGTGGGCCTCATGTAGGGGATACCGTGCTGGCTGAGCAAACCTTTTAGCCTTCTGATCTCCTCAGACAGTTCTCTACGCGCCTACAACACGAAGGTCAAGGGAAAGGCCGGGGCGGGGCGGGAGGCTACTGTGTGCTGCCACCTCCCACAGTACCGTACCTTTCTGCAGTTTTCCAGGGTCTCAAACCCCAAGCTGTCAGGACCTCCCTCCAGCTGGGTGGGTTCGTTTTCTTCTGGGGCCTTTAAGTAGCCAGCATCCTCAAAAAGTGTCCGCAGCAACTTCTCATGGCCCTGAAAGTGGAGGATGCAGGGGCAGCACCCAGCTCCCAGCCGGGCGTGCCGGGGCAACCCCGAGCGTACGCTTACCTGGGCGGTGATCAGCTTGTCAGCCAGGTCCTGCTCCACCTGGTCCCACCGCCGCTGCAGGGCCTCTGGCAGGGTCGGGTACACTGAGGACCCCAGAGAAGCCAGACTCAGCTGTGCCCCATGTCCCAACTCTGGCCCCCACCACTGCAGGGCCTCTGGCAGGGCTGCGTGCATGGCCGACCCCACCGGCCCCCACTGCGTCCTGCACCCCTACCTAGCAAGGCGTGGGGGTGGCAGACGAGGGGGGTCTCGAACGTCAGTGCATAGACACAGGTGCTTGGCTCGGACACGTGGACCAGCCGGTTGCTTTTTCCACACGCCAGCTCCACCTGGGGAGGGAACGCCGGTGGGTGTGTTGCAGAGGCTGGGGCCCCTCTTCCCAGGCTCCCGTCTGAGGCCCCACCTTGCTCTGCCGACTCCGGGAACGGCAGGCGTCACCATCCCTCATCCACATGCCCATGAAGGTGTTGTTGGCGATCTCCCACTCGTGCCAGATGCTGCGGGGACATGGGCACGGCCCGTGAGGCCGGGCGGGGGAGCCGCGCTGCCGCTTTGGGATCCCTGGCCCAGCCCCGCTCACCCGAGGACCCCGCTGTAGGCGTTCCAGCGGAAGGTCTGCTCGTGCTGGGTCACGTTGTGGAATGGGCAGAACTCGTACTTGTACCTGGGGACACAGGTGGCATGAGGGGGGTCCCCAGGCTGCACCCCAGCCCACCCTCACACCCCCGCCCCCCCGCACTCACGTGGACTCCACCAGGCTGAAGCACTTGCCCGAGAGTCGGAAGAGATGCGCCGGCCCTGGAAGAGACTCACACTGATCCCCAGGCTCCGTGCACAGAACCTGTTTGCAAAGACTGGCAGAGTCTGTTTTCAAAAGACCAGTTTTTAACAAAAAGCACAACACGTTCAAAGAAACAGGAAAACAGGTCCCATTCAATGGAAGAAACTGACAAAACCAAGAATTCTAACAGCCTTTTAAAAATTAGAGTTAAGGCTTGGTATCGTGGCTCACACCTGTCATCTCAGCACTTTGGGAGGCCAGGGCGGGAAGATCGCTTGAGGCCAGGAGTACAAGACCAGTACGGGCAACACTGCGGGACCCCCGTGTCTACACAAAAAACACACACAAAAAACTAGCTGGGTGTGGTGGTGTGTACCTGTAATCCCACCTACTCGGGAGGCTGAGGCAGGAGAATTGCTTGAACCTGGGAAGCGGAGGTTGCAGTGAGCTGAGATCGTACCACTGCACTCCAGCCTGCATGACGGAGCAAGACCCTGTCTCCAAAAAAAAAAAAAAGGCATTCCCAGATAAAAGCTTCAGGAATTGGCTACCTGCAGGCCCATGTGCCCTGCGGGGAAGTGAGTAGACAGACAGCAGCTCAGCTGGAGGGAGACAGAGGGCCCTAGTACAGGGGTAAATTAAATGCCAGTTACCTTTCTAGCTGTGGTCTGTATGTCTACAGAACTTAAACCAGTGGTCCCCCATATTTTTGGCAGCAGGGACTGCTTTCATGGAAGGCAGTTTTCTGTCAGCCGGGGGTGGGGATGGGTGGTTTTGGGATGGAGCTTCCACCTCGCCTCATCAGGCATCAGGTTATTTTTTTTCTTTTTGAGACACAGTCTCATTCTGTCACCCAAGCTAAAGTGCAATGGCACGATCTCGGCTGACTGCAACCTCCGCCTCCTGGGTTCAAGTGATTCCCCTGCCTCAGCCTCCCGAGTAGCTGGGATCCCAGGCACGCACCACCACACCGGCTGATTGTTGTATTTTCAGCAAAGATGGGGTTTCACTCTGTTGGCCAGGCTGCTCTGGAACTCCGGACCTCCAGATCCGTCCACCTTGGCCTCCCAAGTGCTGGGACTGCAGGCGTGAGCCACTGCGCCCCGCCTGAAAGACTAACTTTTAAAGACATAAACAGGCTGAAAGTGAAGGTGTGGAAGAGGATTCACGTGAGCAGCCAGAAGAGCTGGAGCGGCTGGAACTACGGGAGACAAATCCACTCCATGTCGGCACCAGGGTCCGTGCGCCAAGACACCACCATTATCCATGTGCAGACAGTGCCACCCACTACATAAGGCTGACAGGAGACATCCACACCCTTTCTTTCTTTCTTTTGAGATGGAGTCTACTCTTGTCACCAGGCTGGAGTGCAATGGCACCATCTCGGCTCTCTGCAACCTCCCCCTCTGGGTTCAACCAATTTTCCCGCCTCAACCTCCCCAGTAGCTAGGCTTACAGGTGCCCGCCACCACGGCTGGCTAATTTTTGTATTTTTGTACAGACAGGGTTTCTCCATGTTGGCCAGGCTGGTCTTGAACTCCTGACCTCAGGTGATCCACCTGCCTCAGCCTCCTAAAGTGCTGGGATTACAGGCGTGAGCCCCCACGCCCGCCCTGATGGATTTAATATTCTTAAGATGACTACCACACATAGTGATCTGCAGAGTCAATGCAACCCCATCCAAATCCCAATGACATTTTTTGCAGAAATAGAAAACACATCCTAAAGTTCATAGGGAGTCTCAGAGGACCCCCAAATCATCAAACGGTCTTGAAAAAGAACAGAGTTGAAAGACTCATACATACTGATTCCAAAAATTACTTCAAAGCGATCATGATCAAAACAGTGTGATACTAGCATAAAGACCGGAGTAGAGGCAGGGCACGGTGGCTCACGCCTGTAATCCCAGCGCTTTGGGCGGCCAAGGCAGGCAGATCACGAGGTCAGGAGATCGAGACTATCCTGGCCAACATGGTGAAACCTGGTCTCTAATAAAATACAAAAAATTAGCCGAGCGTGATGGCAAACGCCTACAGTCCCAGCTACTCAGGAGGCTGACTTAGGAGAATTGCTTGAGGCTGGGAGGTGGAGAGGTTGCCATGAGCTGAGATTGTGCTACTGCACTCCAGCCTGGGCTACAGAGTTAGACTCTATATGGAAAAAACAAAACAAAAAACCATCAAGGGAGTGAAAAGATAACCCATGGAATGGGAGAAAATAAACAGTGGCAAATCATATACGTGAGGGATTCATATCCAGCATATATAAAGAACCACAGCCCTACAATAAACCCAGTTTAAAAACTGGCAAAGCAGCCTGTCATCCCAGCACTCTGGGAGGCCGAGGCGGGCAGATCACCTGAGGTCAGGAGTTTGACATCAACCTGGTCAAATTGGAGAAACCCTGTCTCTACTAAATAAAAATTAGCCAGGTGTGGTGGTGCATGCCTGTAATCCTAGCTACTCGAGAGGCTTGAGGCAGTAGAATTGCTTGAGCCTGGGTGGCGGAGGTTTCGGTGAACCAAGGTTGCACCACTGCACTCCAGCCTGGGCGACAGAGCGAGACTCCATCTCAAAAAGAAAAAAAAAAAGTTCACAGCAGCCTATTCCCAGCCAGGGGCCGGAAGCCACCGCCGTGTCCAGACGACGGGTAAACACGTGGTCTGTCCTTGCCTGGGACAGTCCTCAGCCGTAACAACGAAGGAGGCACTGAGAGCCTCCAGCCTGGGAGACTCAGTGCCAAGAGGAGTCACTCAGACACAGAAGGTCGTGCGCAGTTACGGGTCATCTGTGTGGCGTCTCTGCAACAGCCAAGTTCGGAGACAGCAGAATGGTGGGTGCCGGGGCTGGGGGAGCCAGGGTTTGAAGGGGACAGAGCAAGTTGTGGAGACGATGGTGCTGACGGTTGCAGGGCAGTGGAACCAGCCCCTGGGGGAAGAGGGAAGGTGTGCAGCGTCCCGACCCTCCAGCCAGGCCGGCCACAGGCAGTGCTAGAGCGAGGGCGTCTACAAATCAAGGCCAGTGGCAACTTGTCAGTAAAAGACGCCACAGCAGCCACCCCGTTCTTCAGGCACGCTGGGGAGTCGGGACCTGGCTGGGTATGCACCTGTCACAGCACCCACCGAGACTGTCAGCCACGAGGCCATCCTCTGGGCTGTGGGCAAGGCTGGGGCGTGGGCCGTGGAGGTGGGGAGGAGACCTGGCCCCTGGCTCCTGTTGGGCCTGCGCTGCAGCAGCAAGTGCACTGGTTAGAAGAGGATGCCTCAGTTAGACTGACGTTTTAAACTCTGCAGTTTTACTGTATTAATAAAGTCAAGGCTGGGTGCGGTGGCTCACACCTGTAATCCCAGCACTTTGGGAGGCCGAGGCGGGCAGATCATGAGGTCAGGAGATCGAGACCGTCCTGGATAACACAGTGAAACTCCATCTCTACTAAAAACACACAAAAAAATTAGCCAGGCATGGTGGGGGGCACCTGCAGTCCCAACTACTCGGGAGGCTGAGGCAGGAGAATGGTGTGAACCTGGGAGGCGGAGCTTGCAGTGAGCCGAGATTGCGCCACTGCACTCCAGCCTGGGCAACAAAGCAAGACTCTGTCTCAAAAATAATAATAATAAAGCCAAAATGCACACGAGGTGCTGGGTGGCTGTTCCCTGGGAACCTGGCCAACCCAGGAGCCCGATGCCACCCTCAGCCTGGCCCCGCCCCTGGAGGGCAGAGGCTAATGCCACTGAGACCTCTAGGGCACTGGCCCGGCCTGGCCTTCTGTTCCCTGACATTCCCTGACACCCCGGGGCTGTCCCCTCCCAAGACATGGAGACCAAGATGGCCTGGCTGCCCTGCTCAGGGGATAGGGGCTGTGGATACAGGAAGATCCTGGTCCTTCCTCGTCAGATACCATCTGGGTGGCCCCCACTCCCGGGCTCACCCACTGTCCTCCCAGCCCGACTGCTGGGGGCTGCACCTCAGCCCTGTCATGCCTGCTGTCCCATAGCCTGGGGTGCTTGGGCTCGGCCCCTCCAGTGTGGCCCTAGGGCTCTGCCCAACAGGTACCGAGAGAAGCCTTTGGAGCCATCTGAGACCCTGACGTGTCCCTCGCCCATCTGCCACTCAGACTCCCACTGGGAGGGTGGCTGGTCAGGCTCCTGTGTCCTGGGAACTTGCGTTCCCAGGCTTGTCCCGGCAGACATGACTTGGAGACACCCCAGGAGAGGCGTGGGTGGCAAGCTCAGGTCTGCACCTGCAGGGCCATCTGTCCAGACAGGGCTGCGTGAGGGCGGCGGGGCTTGGCCTGGCTCCCCAGCTGGGAGGAGGCCTCTGCCTGGGCGCTGTCCACGGCTTCAGGGGGCTCCCACTGGCTGGGGTGCAGCCTCCTGCAGGGGATGGTACCACACGCCCCCAACCGGCAGTGCCCAGTACCCTGGGTCCTCTGCTGCTGGCCCGCACCAGAACCCCAGCCACAGCCCCTCCCCTCCGCCCAGCCCTCAGGTCTCAGCAGCCTGCTCTCCTGAGAGGGGTGGGGTCCGGCCCCTCCACTCCTTCAGTCAGACACAGCCAGACCTGAACTGGAGTCTCCACCCACAAGTACCACCACCCCCAAATACCACCACCCCTGCCGGCAGGCTCCTCCTCTGCTCCTCATTCGCCCGCACGTCACGTGCACACTCCATGCTCACCGTCTGCATGGCCAGGTCACTCACCGGTGCCCTTGGCTCCTGCGGGCCCAGGTGGCCTTACCACCAGCTGTCCCTGTGCCCGAGGCCACAGCTCCTCAAGGCCCCATCTACTTGGCTGAGCCTAGACTCCCTCATTTCCCGTCTGCCCCGGTCAAGCTGCGGCGGGAAGCAGTCCCCTAGGGCTGCATCTCTTGGTGACAGTCCCTTCTCGAGGTGGTCCTGCCTCCCACTCTGCTCCCTGGCCTAGCCCCACACCTGGTCCTAGTGCCCTCCTAACTTCCACAACCCCCACGCCCCACCAAGCACTTCCCCGGGGACCTCAGCCTCACCCTCACCCTTGGACCTCACGCACCCCCACTAATGAGTCCTGTGCCCACCATGACCCCTCTCCAAGCACCAGAACCGCCTCATAGGCCCAGCCTGGCCCCAACCAAAAGCAAGCTCCCAGCCTGACCCCTGCAGTCCGCTTTCCATGGCTTCTCTAGCCAGGATCCTGGGGCCACTCTGCTCCTCCCCAATCCCTCCCCAGATCCCGGCCCCTGCCAGGGCCCCAGAGTCCTGCCCAGCTGGCTGCTCCCTCCCACTGCCACTGAGGCAGAGCTCCCTCCTGGACAGTGTGCTGGGCTGTGGCAGGACCACCAACCTGACCGTGCCCCATCCCCTCTCCATGCCACAGCAGGACACTGTCTCCAAATCACAGACCTACCAACCTCTGCTCCTCCTGCTGTCAGGGGACGAGACTCCTGACTCATCTGGTGGAGGCCCAGGCCATGGAGGTGCCCACTGCCCAGCCCAGCCCCACCAGCCTCGGCCCTGGCAAACCCACCCCTTCCTTCTTCTTGGCAGAGGCTCTTCTGCCGGGACCTTCTGAACCCTAGGCCGCACTCACCACGCCCGAGTTTCTCAGCCCGATTATCTTTCTGCTCTGCTCATTCCACAGACCACACTCTCCTACCCACTGCGCACAATCTGTTTCACACGCTGATGCTGAAAGAGTGCTACATCAAAGACAAAAAACACTTAGAATATCCATGCCCGATCCCACGGATGCGGGAGACTATCCGCACCCAACCCCCCAGATGCAGGAAAAAATGGTCTGGAGAAAAACACCATCAACAAAAAGACTGGGAAACAGGAAAACAAACATGCCACTTAGATCCAAAGGTGGGACGAGAACTGCTCCAGATGAAAACACTAAAGAGACATGATTAACCAAATGCACCTGTGAACCCTGACTGGCCCGGGTGTGGGGATGGGGGTGGGGAACACTACAAAAGGCCTTCTTTTTAAATTCTGGGGGTTTTTTGTTATTTTTTTGAGATGAAGTCTTGCCCTGTCACCCAGGCTGGAGTGCAGTGGCATGATCTCAGCTCACTGCAACCTCCGCCTCCTGGGTTCAAGCGATTCTCCAGCCTCGGCCTCCCAAGTAGCTGGAATTACAGGTGGACACTGCTATGCCCAGCTAATTTTTGTTTTTGTGTTTTTTTTTAGTAGAGACAGGGTTTCACCATGTTAGCCAGGCTGGTCTTGAACTCCTGGGCTCCAGTGATCCTCACACCTCAGCCTCCCTCCTGAGCAGCAAGCACGTGCCACCACAACCAGCATATTCTGTTTTCTTTCCAGGACTCTTACCTCCGAAAAGACGTGGTCCCCTTAGCCAAGGCTGCCTTTCTCCTACTGGAAGGGGTTCGGTCGGGAACTGCTCTTACACAGCGGCCTGCCTCCTCCCCAGCTTCTTGGGACAGGTGCTGGCCCGACTCCAGCACTTCAGGCCCTGGGAAGCCACATCCCATGGCTCTGAGCCTCAGGGAAGTGAGCCTAACCCCACGTGCGCCATCATGCCCAGCCACACAACAAAAACCTTAGAAAGATCTGTTTGGAGTCAAAGTCCACAAAACCTACCAAGCTGCTGTGCCACCTGATCCCCTTTCTCTCTCATCTGTGGTTACCTCAGCTGAATCCCCTCTGGCACGGGCCTTCCTGCTCAAGGCCTTTGGCCACTCCCTTTCCAGAATCCCTTTCCCCAAACAGGCACAGCTTTACTCCCTTTTCTCCTTTAGCTTTGGGCTGAAATGTCACTTCTTAGACTTTTCCTCAGCACCCTATTTAAAGCAGTCCCCAGTCAAGGCAGGAGGATTGCTTGAGGCTGGGAGTTTGGGGCCAGCCTGGGCAACGTAGTGAGACTTCTATCTCTACAAAAACACTTAAAATTTGCCAGGCATGTTGGCATGCACCTGTAGTCCCAGCTACTCAGGAAGCTGAGGGTTGTTGATTGCTTCAGCCCAGGTTCACGGATGCAGTGAGCTATGAATGCACTACTGCACTCCAGCCCGAGTGAGAGAGCAAGACCCTGTCTCTAAAAATAAAAATAAAAATAAAGCGATCCCCCAAACAATACTCTAACACACATTCACACACTCCCTCCTCTGCTTCACATATCTACATGGCATTTTTCATCATTGACCATTCTATGTATTTTACCTAATTCTTTGTTCAGTGCCTGTTCCTCCATCACTCCCCATGAGACTGTCAGCTCCCTGAGGACAAGCATTGGTATATCTCTGTTCGTTTCTGCAACCCCAGCAAGACCCTAACACATAAAAGTATTCAATAATAAAATTATTGAGGCTGGGCACGGTGGCTCACGCCTGTAATCCCAGCACTTTCGGAGGCCAAGATGGGCGGATCACTTGAGGTCAGGAGTTTCGAGACCAGCCTGGTCAATACGGTGAAATAAACCCTGTCTCTACCAAAAATACAAAAATTTGCTGGGCGTGATGGTGATGCATGCCTGTAATCCCAGCTACTTGGGAGGCTGAAGCATGAGGATCACTTGAACGCAGGAGGCGGAGGTTGCAGTGAGCAGAGATCCTGCCACTGCACTCCAGCCTGGGCAACAGAGCGAGACTCTGTCTCAAAAAAAAAAAATTCCTTGGATTTTTGTCTCTTATATTTAATACTCATTCAGTGTTTAAAGGGCATATATACTCATGACCCAACAATTCCACTTCCGGAATCCTGCCTTGGGAAACCACTCACCTGAGTGCAAACCAAGGCACCTACACAGCATGTTCTCCACAGCACTATTTCTAATGGCCAAAAAAAATGTAAAGAACCTAAATACAATCGGGAAATGCAGTGCCATCCGATCGCGTACTGAGCACCAAGAGAAAGAATGAAGACCTATATCACCACCATGAAGCGTCCCAAGACATACAGCGAGTGACAACGACCAATCAGCCAAATACTCACGCAGCTTTTTTTTTTTTTGAGAAGGAGTCTGGCTGTGTCGCCCAGGCTGGAGTGCAGTGGCCGGATCTCAGCTCACTGCAAGCTCCGCCTCCCGGGTTCACGCCATTCTCCCGCCTCAGCCTCCGAGTAGCCGGGACTACAGGCGCCCGCCACCTCGCCCGGCTAGTTTTTTTGTATTTTTAGTAGAGACGGGGTTTCACCATGTTAGCCAGGATGGTCTTGATCTCCTGACCTCGTGATCCACCCGTCTCGGCCTCCCAAGTGCTGGGATTACAGGCTTGAGCCACCGCGCCCGGCCAGCATGATTTTTTTTACAAAGCGACAAAGATTACAAAAACTACACGTTTTCCGGCTGCATAGATACGCACGTAAAAGCACAGAAACGTCTCTGCAAAGTTACCAGACTATGAACGGCAATTACCTCTCGGAAAGAAAAGGAAGGACTAAGTCTGGAGATAACTTTTAATTCGGTACAGGAACGTTCTGGTATATTCTCTCGCACTTCCACATTAATTTTAGAAGGCTGACAAACCAATGCTTTAGACTCCGGGCCGTAACTCTCAGGGTCTCTCACCCATCCTCCATTGTTGCTGCCCCTCCGCGGCCACCCCCGCGCCCGCCAGCAGCGCTCCTCACTCACCAGACACGGGTGAAGGATCCCTCTTGGCCTGGAGGCGACTGGCCTGGGGCAAGAACGGGTTGTTCACCCTACGGGAAGCGGCAGGGTCAGCGGGGAACTGGCCCGGGCCGTCCCCCTGCCCGAGCCGCCAGCCGCGAGGCTGCTCACCCGAACGTGTTGGGCTCCTCTACCACCTTCATCTTCGCGGCACCTGCCGGTGCGGGCCCTACGGAGAGCGAGACCGTGAGCGGGGAGGCCGGGATGCAGAGCGCGCGCGGGGCCTGGGGACGCGGGCGGCCGGGCCACTCACCGCGGACCGAGAGCCCGAGGAACAACAGCACCCGCACCAGCCCCGCCGCCATCGCGCCGCAGCGCCGCGCGGTCACGTGGAATGACGGTCACGTGACCGCGGGAACCGGAAGTGGAGCTCGGCGCATGCGCTGGCAGCCGCACGGCCGGTCCAGAGGCTGAGGGGCGTACTCGTGGGGTGGGCGGTACCCGGCACCCCAGATCCGCGCCATGGGCCGCAGGAGGGCATCGCGCGGGCCGGGGGCGGAAGGCGGCCGCCCTCGGCACCTCCCGACCCGCTCCCTGGAGGCTTTCGCCGAGGAGGTCGGCGCCGCGCTGCAAGGTGAGCGAGGCGTGATGGGGAGAGCGGGTCGGGGTTCGAGGGCCTGCCCGGGGGTCCCACGCTGAGGCCGAGTGCCCTTCTCTCTCTCTCGTGCAGCTTCCGTGGAGGCAGGGGCGGCTGAGGGCGAGGGCGGCCCGGTCCCGGCGGCGCTGCCCTGCACGCTGGCCATGTGGGAGTTGGGCCACTGCGACCCCCGGCGCTGCACCGGCCGTAAGCTGGCCCGCCTGGGGCTGGTGCGCTGCCTGCGCCTGGGCCACAGGTTCGGCGGTCTGGTGCTCAGCCCCGTGGGCAAGCAGTACGTGTCCTCCGCAGACAGGTAGGCGCGGGAGGCCTGCCTTAGCTCGTCTTCATTTCCAGCGCGTGGTTCCTTTCAGGGATCGCTTAGTGGGACTTGTATGTCATACCCACACCCACACCCACACCCACGTGGGCAGGGAACGTCTGTCTAGTTTGCCTCCTTTGCATAGCGCAAAGCCTAGGATAAAGGAGGTTTGGGGATAATAAACGTTTTTTGAGTGAATAAACTCATGCTCTAGGTACCCCAAACAGCTGCCTCAAAAGCTTGCTCATGAAGTCCATTTGAGGATGTTTGGGGATGGCGGAATGATGTCCCTGAATCCCTAGCGAAGCAATTCTCCAGGGACATGCTTCACTTTGGGTAGTACTGGCTCCTGAACTTACCCCATGCTGTCCCTGGCAGACAGCTGGTGGCTCAGTCTGGGGTCGCCGTCATCGACTGCTCCTGGGCCAGGCTGGACCAGACGCCGTTTGGGAAGATGCGAGGTAACCACTTGCGCCTGCTGCCGTACCTGGTGGCTGCCAACCCCGTGAACTATGGCCGGCCGTGCAAACTTTCCTGCGTAGAAGCTTTTGCTGCCACCTTCTGCATCGTAGGTGAGTCCAGGGGCTCCACAGCATCGTGACCAGGCAACCTGGTGTTCCTGCTGTGCTCCCAGCATGGTATTTCCTGCCGACAGACCCCTGGAGGAGCGTAAGGGACGGACAGGGAAGCAGTTCAGACAGACCAGGGTTTCAGTCCCGACTGTCACTTCAGGTTTTCAGCCTGTGGAGTTGCAGTGGAGGCGGAAAGGGATCGCTGCTGAACAGAGGCCAGCGTGTGGGGTGCCATTCATTATCACGGCAGCACAGCCCCGAGAATCCTGCTTATCCTCCATGTCCTCCTCACTGAATTGCTGATCTAAAGAAGCCCAGATGAGGCATGGGGCAGTCTGGGTGGGAATGTTTGCGTTTCACAACAAGGAGGGGGACTCGGTCGGTTGCAGAGGTGTGGACTGTAGCACGGGAGGTGCAGGCTGGGGCTGGGGGCAGCACGGGCTCTCAGGACTGTGAGCTGCTGTTTGGTGAGGACCCTGCAGTTACGTGGGAGAGCCATCCGGCAGCAGGTGATCAGGACGCACTCGAGGGGACCGTTTACTGCTTTGGGTTTCCTGTTTGTCACATCATCAGGCTTTCCGGACCTCGCTGTCATTTTGCTGCGGAAGTTTAAATGGGGCAAGGGCTTCTTGGACCTGAACCGCCAGCTCCTGGACAAGTACGCGGCCTGCAGCGGCCCGGAGGAGGTGCTGCAGGCAGAACAGGAGTTCTTAGCCAGTGCCAAGGACAGCCCCCAGGAGGAGGAGATTGGTGAGCCCTGGCAGGGCTGGGAGTCAAGGCCCTCCAAAGCCTGGGTGGTGGGAGGCCTGGTCCTGCTCTGAGCTCACTTAGAGACCACTTTCCTCTCTCGGCTCAGATCCCTTCGATGTGGATTCAGGGAGAGAGTCTGGAAACCCCAACAGGCCTGTGGCCAGCACCCGGTAGGTCCTTGGGCTTCTTAATTTCATGATCACTCAGACCCAGGGCTCTCCTCTACCTCTGGCCTGAGCCCCTCCTGCTGCCTGGGGGTGGTGTCGTAAACAACACCCCTATGGTCTGACTAAAAAACCTGAAGTGGACATCCCACTGGAGAGGTTTGGGTTTGGAGAGTACATGGAGACGAATCTGTCCTGGGCTTGGGGCTTTTTGTGGATGAGGTTGCCTCCAGCTAGCCAGGGAGGATGTCATTTGGGAACGTGCTCCCCCTCCCTCCCAGGCTGCCCTCGGACACTGATGACAGTGATGCGTCTGAGGACCCGGGGCCTGGCGCCGAGCACGGAGGAACCAGCAGCAGCTGCCCTGAAGACGAGCAGACTCAGGGACAGGGGGCTGAAGCCAGGGCCCCAGCCGAGGTTTGGAAAGGAATCAAGAAGCGGCAGAGAGACTGAGGGTTGCAGACATAAATATATATTTGAGGCTGGGTAACGAGAAAATCTAGAGACACGAGGGACATAGATGGGCCTGGCAGTCTCGGCTCCTCGTGGCTGCTGGCAGGACTGAGCTGTCCGGGTTCTCTCCGCACTTCCAGCACAGCTGTGCTCTGCATCCTGCCTCAGCGCTCTCGCAATGAAGCTGCAGGCCAGGAAGCCCCGTGTGAGTCTCTGTTTTTCACACTGGGCCTGGGGAACGGTTGGGGCGAACTCTTGGCTCTGCCTGGAGGGGCTGTGGAGCAGGTCTCGGGTGGCCACGGATATGTGCGTGAAGGACACCCTGCCAGTTGGCATGGAGCCCTTCACACTGACCACAGTCTTGGGTGACGTCCCTGGCGTGGGAGCCTGTGGGGACTGGAGACCTGTGCGGTTCTTGACTCACCTGCCCTCTGCATCCCTCTGTGAGTGGAGGCTCTGGAAGCTCCACCCAGTGGTGCCAGTGGCACCCTCTGCCCTCCCCAGCTGTGACTACCAAAAATGCCTCTGCACATTGCCTGTCGTGCAGGGAGCACAGCCACTCACTGAGTCCCTGGAGACCAGCTGCCCACTGCCCACCCAGGGCCGGGGAGCCCGAGGAAGCGGGCAGGGAAGCGCACCTGGTGGCCAAGCCCACTGTGGCCTGCACTGTGTCCCAGGCAGCTTCAGGCCAGGTCCTGCCAAGTTGGCCACCCAGATGTGGGGTTGGGTGGAGGGGTTCACAGCACACACCAGACGGACACGGCCAGGGCAATGGGGGCCACGGGGCCGGCCAGGACACACATATCACAGCACAGGAGGGGCGCCGTGGGCCCTGGCTGCACAAAGCTGGCCACAGTGAACTGGAAGATGCTTCAGGGAACTCGGCGTGGGGGCCAGGGCCAGGGTCGGCAGCTGACGGACTCAGGGGTCCGCCTCCATGCACTTCGCCAGCTCCTTGAGTTTCTTCACGAACTCCTGCGCCTCCTTGCTGGTGCGGCCTTCCAGCATCCTCAGCGCAGACCTCACTGCACACGGGCGTGGGCAGATGTATGGGAGCCGGCGACAGGCCACTGCCCCTCCCCCTACCCGGATGCTCACTCACCCTGGGCTCTGGGCCGGCACAGGTGCAGGGTGACAGGCTGCCCAGCCCTTGCACCCCCGCCCACCTGGGGCCGGGCGACACCACTGACGCCCCCTAGGCCGAGGGCCGCCTCCCCAGCGAAGTCGTTGGTGGACAGCCAGTCGTGGTCCATGACGGTGAACAGCACACAGGCCCCACGGCGGCGGCACGCCTCGGCAGGCACGGAGCTGCAGACAGAGGCCAGTCAGGGGAGTCTCACTCCCACAGCCTGGAGCCCGGGGCTGGGGCCTGGGACACTCACAAGTAGAAGAGCTCGTCGTATACAGGGTGCAGCGTCCGGGTCTTCACCTGGGTCCTCTGGCTGCGGACCAGTGGGAAGAGATGCGGTGGGCCCAGCTCCACGATCACAAAGGGGTCGCTTAGGCCTGCAGGAGCATAGTCATGAGCCCCCTGTCCCCGTCCCACCATCACCCAACCCGTCCCCGCTGCAGCTCACCGTTGGCATCCAGGGGGAGCAGGTCGGCGGCGTGCAGCACCTCCACAGCCAGCCGCTGCTCAGCCGCCTCATAATGGCAACGGACGCTCAGGCGTCCAAACCGGTTCTGTTCCAGGGTCCTCTGCAGAAAGGCGGGTGAGCGCAGCTGGGTTCGGGGAGCCTCAGGGGCAGCACCCTGTCCCTGGCACCTCCCTACCTGTTTGAGCTTGTCCAGGTAGAACTGCTCAATGCACTCACGGGTGGAACATTTGTGCAGCCGCAGCTCCTCCTTCAGCCTCTGCAGGGAAGCGCATCAGGAGGGGGCCCCGGGTGCTGGTGGCCAGCGCTGGCACTTGGGAGGCCTGACTGCCCGTGGGGCCACCTCATGCTCAAGAACACAGCCTGTGCGGGGCTGCAGTTTGAACTCGGTCCCCTCACCCACGCCCCCGCCCCACAGAGGGTCCCGCCTCACCTTATAGCTTCCATCCCTCAGGCTCTCCAGGGGTAAACCCTGACCCTCTGCGTGGAAAAAACTGACCAGGGCCTGGGGCAAGGAAAGAAGGCGAAGGTGTCAGGGAGCCTGGCTTGTGCTGGGGACAGGTGTAGACCCCCAGCACAAAGGAGCCCAGGCAGCCCTGGGGGCTCAGCAGTCCAGGACAGAGCCCTTTCTCACACCCTGGGGGCATCGGAAGCTCCCAGGAAAGCTGGGGAAAGGCCGTCACCAGAGGTCACACCTCAGCATTCACGGGAGGCGGCGCCGTGGACAGCCCTGGAGTGGCTGCTGAGCCCGTGGGGATAAAGGGAGGGATCAGAGCAGCCCTGAGGTGGGGGCTGGCGGGAAGGGTTCCTTCACAGGGCTCTACCTCCAGCGTGAAGTGGAAGCGACTGTAGAAATCAGCGGAGACGTCACGGTTTGCACCCAGCGCCTGTAGAATGGCCTGGAGGAGCAGCTCCCACAGGGCCTCCAGCACCCTGCAGAGTGGCATCAGTGACCACGGGCCAGCCTCACCTGCCCCGCTGGCCCCACCTGCAGGATGGCCTGGAGGAGCAGTTCCCACAGGGCCTCCAGCACCCCGCAGGGCAGCATCAGTGACCACGGGCCAGTCCATCCCACCCCACCCGCCCGCACCTGCTCAGGTTTCCCTTCACCAGCGAGGAGTTCAGCAGGGCCAGCTTGTCATCCAGGTACTTCATGAGCGGGGCCACGGCCTGCAGGCAGGGGTGTTCAGGCCAGGCTGACCCCGCACCTCTGCCGTACCCCCAGCACACACAGTCCCCTCCACGGCCCCTCGCCCCAGCACTCACCTCATCGTTCTGGATGGAGTCGGGTGAGAGGCTGATGTGCTGTACGTACTTCCGGATGTCGCCCACCATCTGAGAGCAGGAGTAGCGCTCAGCATGGGCAGGGGGCACCAGGGACTGGCCCACGCCCTGGTCTCCAGGCCCCACCCACCTTGGAGGTCAGGTGCGCTGTCACCGTGTGAGCCTCCCGCTGCAGATCATCGTCCAGGGCCTGTGTGCAGCTGAGCAGGGGGCGGGGGAGCGCCCCCTCGAGTCCCGTGGCCCCCTCGGGCCATGCCAGCCCCTTCAGGGCCTGCCCAGCAGCCTTGCGCACGAGCTCCACGTTGTTGAGGACCACACAGAGCTGGGGGAGGTGTGGCCAGGCGGCGATGGGTCAGGGCCTGGTGATGGCTCCCCACCTCCTGCCGACTCCCTCCCCAGCTGGCCACTCACCGCCTCGCTCACTGCTTCACCGGCCGCCCCTGGCTGAGTGTCCACCTTCTTCCGAAGCAGCTCCGTGTAGAAGAGGGTGGCCTCACACATGTCCTGAGGAGGGGGCGGTCGTGGGGAACCATGGAACCCTCCCTTGCCCCATCACATCCCCTACCTGTTCCCCTCACCCCCAGGGCCCACCCACACACCTGGCCAAGCTGGGTGCCCAGCCCCTGAGCCTGGGCAGGGTCAGGCCACGCCAGGCGCACCCACAGCTCCTGGATGTGACTGAGGCAGAGACCAGCAGTGGCTGCAGAGCTGCTGTGCCTGGAGGAGGGGTCCACAGGTTCCAGCTGGGGAGACAGGGGAGGCTGGGGTTGCTGGGGAGGCTGGGGAGGTGGGGGAGGCGGGGGAGGTAGGGGAGGCTGGGGAGGCGGGGCAGGCAGGGGAGGCAGGGGAGGCGGGGGAAGCTGGGGTTGCTGGGGAGGTGGGGGAGGTGGGGGAGGCTGGGGAGGGGGGGGAGGCGGGGGAGGCGGGGGAGGCTGGGGAGGCAGGGGAGGTGGGGGGAAGGCTGGGTTGTGGGGAGGCGGGGGAGGTGGGGGAGGCTGGGGAGGTGAGGGAGGCGGGGGGAGGTGGGGAAGCTGGGGTGCTGGGAGCCGGGGGAGGTGGGGGAGGCGGGGGAGGTGGGGGAGGCTGGGGAGGTGAGGGAGGCTGGGGAGGTGGGGGAGGCTGGGGAGGTGAGGGAGGCTGGGGAGGTGAGGGAGGCTGGGGAGGTGGGGGAGGCTGGGGTTGTGGGCGAGGCTGGCATTGTGGGGGAGGCTGGGGGCCTGGACCAGCCCCAGTGTCTTCAGGCCAGGGCAGCTCTCACTGTATCCACGTTCACGGCTCCCTGAAGCCTCCACTTGGCCTGGTCCCGCAGCACTTGGAGCCAGAGCTTCACGGCAGGCAGGAATGGGGTGTGGATGCCAGCCAGGGCCAGAGAGCGGCTGTCCCTGTGGTGGGAGGCCGGTCAGGGCCTGGCCCCGACTCAGATGCCTTAACCAGCACGTTCCAAACTAATAGCCCCAGGAGAGCCCCCCTCACAGGTCCGCAGCCCCTCATCCAAAAGTCTGTCTGCAAGAGATAGGGACGGGGCACCCACCGGCCAGGGATGCTATCCCAGAAGCGCTGGAGGTCAGCCAGGGTCAGGTAGAGCTCAAAGAGCCCCGAGGCCACCTCCAGTGTCATCTTGGGGCTCAGCTCCTCTGTCAGCACCCATGCCTCCTCAGCCACCTGTCCAGGACAGCAGAATCAGGCCACCTGCAGCAAGGAATCCCAGGCCCCTCCTAGTCAAGGGCCTCTGCACACTTCCCCATGCCTGGCAGGTACCCGGGGTCAGAGACCCTGCTCACCAGACGCTCCAGCTGCCGGAAAGTCAGGGTGAAGACGTCCACATTGAGGATGCTGCAGAGGAAGGGACATACCTCATCCACCTGTGCCCTCCCTGCAGGCTCTGTTGGCACCAACCCCAGCCCCAGGACAGCGCTGAGAGGCCAGGCCCACCTGTGGAAGAGGCTGGCATAGACACTGTAGCAGGATTGAAGGTCATCATAGATGGCGTCGGCCAGCACAACCAGCCCAGGCAGGCGCTGTGGTCCTGGCTATAAGGAAGCCTAGCTTGTACCCACCTCTTGATTGCCCACACCCCTCATGGCCAGGGTCCCCCACAACCGCACCTGCTCTCGGGGACTCCTGGCATTCAGGATCCTGTCATACCACTCACGGTTACCTCTCTGCAATAGACACCACCAAGTCAGCATGGGGGGTTGCAGGGAAAAGGGAGAGGTGGGCAAGAGACCGTGGTGCAGAGGTGCAGGGGATGGGAAGGCAGAGCAGGGGAGGGGAGGGCCTAGCGGGCTCCCCTAGTGGGCTTTGGAACACACCTTCAGGGCCGCAGCAACGTCCATATTCAGCTCCGTCTCGAATGGGCAGATCTCAAAGGAGGGCTGGAAGAACTGCAGCTTGCCCAGACACCTGGGTGGGGGCAGCACGCTGACGTGGGGCCTGCCCTGCCAGCCGCCCCCACCCACGCCGACACGCGGGGCTGCACCCACTTCAGCAGCAGCTCCAGGCGGTAGACAGCGGTGCTGTTGGTGGCGGGGAAGTAGTCTCGGAGCTGCCGCAGCAGCTGCAGCCCGAACTCAGAGAAGGCGGAAAAGCTATCAGCCAGGCTCTCCTCCTGTGGGGACAGGGCCCTTCAGTGCCAGCAGCCCCGACCGGTCACTGATGAGAAACACCCTCCCTTTCTCTGCCCGCAACCCCCTTCCCCCCCGCATGGTCAGCGCAGCTCTGCCCTGAGAAGCACCTTCCACGGGCACAGCCGGCCTGTCCCAGCCTCGGTTTCCAGCCACGCAGCTCACGCAGGGCCTGTGCCCCTGCAGTTCCCACGTCCGTCCTGCAAGGGCCGCTCCCTCCTGTCGCTCAGATGGGCGCCACCTTAGTGGCTTTCCCCAACTCTGTCCTAAGTCACGGCCGCCCCCCGGGATGACTTCCATGAGTCTCCTGTCTCCTTTCCGCAGAGCGCTGGCTCTCGCCCATGTCATACAGTTTGTCCGTTTGTCTGTGACCCCCACGCAGGCAGGACTCTGCCCCTCGCCGACCGGCACTCAGCGGCCCCAGTCCCCAGCACTCCCTTAGCCATGGCTGGCAAGAGGACCCCGGCTGCACCCACCTGCTCCTGGGGCAGTGAGGGCGCCTCCTCCCAGTGTGCCTGCATGTCGTCCAGCAGCCCCAGCAGGTAGCTGTAGTCCAGCGTGCAGGTTTGATGGTGGCGGCTGCTGACCTGCCAGTGCCTGCGGGGCCCAGCCCCTGGTCAAGGGATATGGACCCCGCCCCTGCCACGCCCACTCAGCACCACCTACAGCACTACCCCTTTCTCGGCCCCACCCAATCAGCACTGCCGTGCCTACTCATAGCACCGCCCCTTTCCCTGCCCTCCAATTAGCGCTGCCACATACTCATAGCACCGCCCCTCTCGCTGCCCCACCTACTCATAGCACCGGCTCTTTCCCTGCCCACCCAATCAGCGCTGCCTCACCTACTCATAGCACCGCCCCTTTCCCTGCCCCACCCTCCCAACCACCACAGCCACTCACTGCATGGTCCCCAATGCCCCACCCACCCACGCCCCGCCCACATTCCCCACCCACTCGTAGCTCCACCCACTCACAGCACGGCCAGCTGCAAGGGTGACAGGTTGCTCTGGGCTCCGTGCAGGCAGAGGATGGTGGCGGCTGGTGTGCTGAGCTCTCCTCGCCAGCTGCTGGAGTTGGGCTAGGGGAGGAGGTCTGGCATGGGTGGAGGCGGGACAGCCCCACATCCCCTCCTCAGGCCCCCTGCCGGGCTGTCCCAATCCCAGGAGCACCCACTACCTCCTCTGCTGGGTGCTCGAACCGCAGCAGATGGCTGAGCAGCAGCAGGTGGGACAGGAAGCCGGATCGCCCGCGCTGGCTCATGGCGGTGTCTCTCTGCAACGCAGAGCCCCCCAGGTCACCAGCTCTGCCCCAGCCCCGAGGGCGGGGGTGGAGGACGGAGACGCCCACTTTCCCCACCTGTGTAGTGATCAGCTTGAGAACCAGGTGGCAGTCTCCCTCCACACGCGAGGCACTGGAGCGTGGCTCCAGCTTGAACCAGCGGTCGACGCCAGCCACAGGCACCTCCTGGGGGTAGCATGGGGGTCAGGCCCACCAGACTCCTCCCCGCTCCTTCCACACTGACTCTGTGAGACCCTGGAGAGACTACATGGCCTGGGCTGCCGTTCTCCCGGGAACGAGGGTGACAGGCAACGGTGAGCACTCAGCGGAGGCCCAAGAGCAGCAGCTCCTCGAGGCAATGCCCCGCCCCTTGAAGACTGGGACACCCCCCAGGCCTTCCCTAAGCGTCACCAGCCCCACCCCACACCTGCTCACCCGGACAGGTATGTTGAGGCACCCCAGGAAGTCATCGGTGTGGTCCTCAGTGGGTCCTGCCGCCCCATTTGCACGGGCTGACTTGACGATCTGTTTGAAGTACCTGGCCAGCGCGGTGGTGGGCATCATGCTGAGGCTCCTGGGGAGCCACCGCCCGCTGGTCCCCATGACCAAGCTGAGGGCACAGGTGAGGGGTAGAAAGGTCCCAGCAGTCATACCTGCCCATGCCCTTCAGGCCAATGACTTCGTTCAGCTTCCTGCATGCTTCTACCAGGGACACATCGTCGTCATGATCCCTGGTGGGGAGAGGGGAGGACCTGGCTTGTCTGGAGCCCCCAGTCCAGCCCTGAGTTCGTCCTGCTCCCTCCCACAAGGTGCCCATTCCCCCCGCCCTGCACGGCGCAGGGGCCTATACCAGATGTCCAGATGCAGCTGATCCGTGCTCACGTCCTCAATTTCACTACAAGGAGAACAGAGAGATGCCCATGAGGGTCCCCGGCGAGGCTCTGCCCAGGCCGGGGTCAGGGAGTTCAGAAGCAGCAGGGAGCAGGCCACAAGCTCCGGCTCTCCAGACAGGCTGTTCAGGTCCAAATCCCGATCCTGCCACGTGTCGCCAGCCGTGTGGCCCTGGTGGCACAACGCCCATCTCTGGGCCTCAGTTTTCTCCTCTGGAAAGTGGGCACAGGGCCCCACAGACCGGGAGCTGCTGCGAGCCACCACCCTCCAGGCACAGCCCAACTCTGGACCCCAGGCAGAGCCCCCCTCCCACACCCAGATGAGCGAGGGCCTCACAAGAGGAAGTGTTCCTTCCAGACGGGGTTCAGGGTGCTGCTCTTCACCTCGGTGACCTGGATGCACTTGGCGGGCAGGGGGCCACTGCGCTTGCTGCCCTTGCGGAAGCCAAAGCGCTGCTCTTTCTGCGCACGGGGCTCCTGCGTGGCGTCCGAGGCGGGCAGGATGCCCAGCATGCAGTACGGGTCACTGAAGCCTGGAAACGGTAGGCGCCTCAGCCTCAGCCCCAGCCCCACGCCCTCTGCCCTCCACAGCTGCCAGGCCTGGGTGCAGCTGAGGTCTGCTGGGTCCCCACGCACCATTGGGGTCCTTGGCCAGAAGGTTCTTGGCACGCATGACAGAGACTTTCAGGGCATACCTGGGGGCCTGTGGACAGAGGGGTGTGGGAGGCCTGGTGAGGCTGAGCTGCCCCCCAGACACCCTGCTTAGCATGCAGGTGACAGGGCCTTGCCCTGTGCCCCTGCCACACAGGCACATGCTGGTCAGGGTCTGCCCAGGCAGCGGCGGCCTCACCTTGGCCTTCCTCACTCGCTCAATGGCCTTGGTGTGCTCCTCAGTGCTGGTGCCAAACACCTGTGGAGGGCGGGTGGGTTGGTAGGACCCAGGCAACCCCTGAAGCGAGGCTGCCACCATGCTGTGACTTCGGGCTCAACCCCAGTCACAGACACCCAACCTCAGTACCATGGGTGCAGGGTTGGGGGAAGCCTGGGAAGGAGCGGCGGAGGGCTTGTGCCAAGGGGCCCGGGCATGCCCGGAGATGGTCAGCGTGATGAGGGGCACACGAGTGCACGCGCGGGAGTGGGGACCACAAGGGGATGGGGGAGTTCAGAGCACACTCAGGTGGAAACCAGGTGCGTCCTTCGGGGTGCACCTGCAGCCTGTGCGCATGTGTGTCTGTGTGCACCTGCAGCTTGTGCGTGCGTCTGTGTACACCCTCAGCCATCTCTGTGTGTTGTGCACCTGCAGCCGTGTGCGTGTGTGTCTGTGCACCTGCAGCCGTCTCTGTGTGTTGTGCATGGATCGGGGAGATACTGCTGTTTGGGTGATCATGGTGTCAGTGGGTGGGGAAGGGATTGAGGTGGGGAAGCTGTCGGGGTCCAGGTCGGGGTCAGGGTGGGCTGACCTGCTGGAGGTAGCTGAGCAGTGCCTCCTCGTCATCCACCTGGTCAGGGCCCATGGTCCCCGCTCGGTAAAGCACTGTGTACAGGGCCTCCTCATAGAGCATGTCCACCTGCAGGTGGGGGAAGGGCGGCCACAGTGCCACGTCCCAGGCCTCCAGCCCTCAGCAGCCCCTCCTGCCTGCCAAGCCCAGGACCCACCTCTGCCACCCTGCACTGGGAGCCCCTCCGCTCCCCACCCACCCACCCACCCTGGCTCTCCACCATCACCAGACCCTGTGCACACAGTATCTGCCTATAAACGGCTGAGAGAGCGGCCACTGCAGACAACTGCCCCTGGTTCCGGCCCCCACTTTACCTCCTCCGGGGCCAGGGCTCTCAGGCCACGGCTGGGATCCACAGGCTCCGGGGGTGCTGGCGAGCCACTGCGCAGGGGGACCTGTGTGTGGGGGCCCAGGGTGAGGGCCTTGATCACAGGGAGAGTCCTAGGCCTGCAGCTGGGAGGACAAGTGGTGCCCCAGGAGGTGGGAGCGAGGGCAGGGGCGAGGGGGAAGGAGAGAGAGGAGGGGGAAGCCCTGTGCTGGGCTGCAGTACCAGGACCTGGGGGCGGCACCCTCACCTCGGGGCACGGCAGGCCCTGTCTGCCTTCCCCCTTCTTCAGCATGAGGCGCATGTGGGCAAAGAACTCCACGCCGTCCCCAGGTTTCCTGGAGGAAGGGCTGGGTCAGCTTGCGGCTCTCAGCACGCTGGCCCCTGCTTGGGACCCTCAACTCCAGGGGCAGACAGGGCCATGTGACCTCCACAGTGTGGCACGGCTAAGTGCAGGCCCTCCTTTGCCCCTCGGTGGGCCGGGGCCAGGGTGGCCGTGTGTGAAGTCTGGTGGGGAATGACCCTGTGGGCGTGTGGGGCTGGGCCCCAGGCACCCACCAGGCCCCCATGGCAGGCTCCTGTGGGTCGGCGCTGGCACTCCCTGGTTCCTGCTCAGTCCTGCGGCGGAAGGACGGGCACACCTGCACCTGCCTGAGCACGCTGCTCTTAATGTCCAGCAAGGTCGACATGGTGGATGACCTACAGCAGAGAGCACGGCCCGCAGCCTCAGGTCATCCACTCCGTCCTCCGTGCACCACAGAGGCCACGGCAGGCGGGGGGTGGGCGGGAAGAGGTGGGGCAGAGGCCTGGGAGCTCACCCACAGCCTGGATGGCACTGGGCACCTGGCCAGGCTGTGAGGGCTCCTGTCCACACGCCTGCTGGGTGACCAGCTAAGTCCCTGCATGCCCTACAGGGCGGCTTCAGGGAGGAGGTAGCGGATGCCATCAAAGGTGGGGCTGGTGCCCACCTGGAGCCGGGGGTCCATCCGGGGGCTTCTGGGGTCTCACTGGAGAGGGAGGTGGTTGCTGCACTCGCCCCCCAACACCCCTCCCCATGACAGCACAGTGGGAGGCACCTGTCTCCTGGGGCTGCACCAAGAGGACCAAGATCTGGGTCACAGCGCTCGGCTCCCCCAGCCCCTGTGCCCACTCTGGGGCCAGGACAGATGCCAGGTACCCAGCTCTCCTATGCAGGAGATAAAAACTCGCCAGAACCCTGACATCCCGGACCACAGAGGAGCCTGGGTACGAAAGGCCTCTGGGTCTTCATCACCTTGACAGAGGAGGGGCCGGTGGCCTGGGCTGCAGCACTCATGCCCAGGTGGGGCAGGCAGTGCCCACATGGCCAGGAGGCCCTGGAGGGGATGGCCTGGGGGTCCTCGCTCACCAACCACAGTGGAGGTCAGTGCCCCCTGCTCACCCCAGGAACTGGTCAGCAAACCTGAGGTGGACAGTGGAAGGTGGGGGGCAGTGCCTCCACAAAGCAGGGCCTGCTCCCCACAGCTGGTACCAACGAAAACATGAAGTGAGCCGGGCCCCGCTGGAAAATGCCGGGCGTGGGGGCTACAGCTCCCTCCCAGTCCATCCGGAGTCAGTTCCCCTCATGTTGCCATGGCAACCAAGCCACCCTGTCAGCCTCCTCCTGCTTGTAGCAGCAGCAGCAGCCCAGATGTCACCACTGGGGCACAGCTGCCCTCTGCCGAGGCCTGGAGCCCGGGCTCAGGCAGACCCCTGCCCGGAAGGCCCCACCCACTTTTTGTTTTGTTGAGATGCAGTCTCAGTCTGTCGCCCAGGCTGGAGAGCAGTGGCACGATCTCAGCTCACTGCAACGTCCACCTCCAGGTTCAAGTGATTCTCCCTGCCTCAGCCTCCCGAGTAGCTGGGATTACAGACGCCCACCACCACGCCTGGTTAATTTTTTTGTACTTTCAGTAGAGATGGGGTGTCACCATGTTGGCCAGGCTGGTCTTGAACTCCTGACCTCAGGTGATCCACCTGCCTTGTCCTCTCAAAGTGCTGGGATTACAGGCATGAGCCACCGCCGCTGAGCCCACCTGTGTCAGGGAGGAAGGCCGGGTGGTACCGACCTGCATACCCCTTCACCAGGGGCAGGATGATGGCTAAGACACCGCAACCTCCTGAGACCCTCTTCCTCCGCACTGGTACAGATGCAGGCCCTCCACCTCTGCACTGCCTCTGCCTGCATGGCCCCCCAGCAGCCCCAGGGAGGTCCCCTCCCCACTCCATGAAAACTGTCCCAGAGTCAGGCCACCTCTGCCCCACCACAAGAGAGGTATCCACTCTTGGGCTCCTGTCCCAGCCTTGCTGATCTCTGATTTCTAGGACACTGCACTCCCCCAGCCCCCCGGGGTCCTAGCCTTGCTATCTGGGTCCCCTTCCCTTGCCAGTGCTCTCTCATCCATCTGCAGAGGGTGCCTCCGGGCTGGGCACACTGGCCCTTGCAGGGGGCGTGGTCATTCTCATGGAACAGGAGAGGAAACGAAGACTCAGCAGGTTCTGTTGCTCACTCAGGCTCCCACAGACAGTTGGCAGCGAGGGCCAAGCTAGCCCACCCCTCCCCTGCATGCCCAGGCCAGTTCCCCTTGGCTGCACTAGACTCTTAAGCTCAGTGGGCAGCACGGGGGCCTGGGCACACCGTGCCAGTGGTGGGTTCCAAATGGACCTTGGAGAGCCAGCTCCCGGGCCCCTGTGGTGTCTGTGGGGGTTCAGGGTCACCAGCCCCAATCTATACCCACACTAGCTCAGACACCATTCCTGGACATCTCAACCTGATTCCAGGGTCCCTGCAAGCTCCCGAGCCCTGGGTGCAGGCTCTCATGGGACCAGACCCTAGAGCTGAGGACAGGAAGGAGGGTTTGCGGCTCCCACCCTATGAGAGGTAACGCTTGGGGGGGCCTTACTCCTTCAAACCTATCAGTGCCTTCCCCTGTGAGCCTCCCCCCAAAAGACAGGGGGCTCAGCGGGCTGGGTACAATGCTTCTGGAAGCTGTCACCCCCACAGCCAGTCGTGAAATCCCCAGGGACCTGGGAGTCGCAGACTCCGCTTCCCCTCCCTTGCTGGGTGGAAGAGGCTGCTCCCCCTGCAGCCCCCCGAAGCCAGCAGAGCAGCCGCTGCTGGAGCTGTTGCCAGGGCAACCGCCGGCCGCAATGTGCGTGTGACAGGGGCGATGGGGGCTTGCAGTCCTGGAGACAAACGTGACGCAGGAGCTAAGTGGCCTGAGCTGCGGGGTTGGGGAGGGGGTGTCTTTGTGAGAACAAGATGTTCCAGGCAGAAAGAGGGGGCTCAGTGCCCTCCCTGCATTTTTCTCTCCACACTCACCTCCTCATCCCCAGAGCAGCCCGAGAGGGGTGCCCTTTGCTCCCTGCATCTCAGATGGGTAAACAGAGGCGCAGGGCTGAGAGCCTATCCAAGGTCCCAGAGCCAGCAAGTGGGCCGGAGACGGTCATCCAGGTCTCTCTGGTGTCCCCAGTGCTAAGCTCCTGGGACAAGCAGCTAGGCCAGCCACCCTGACCCCAACCACAGCTCCTGCCCCTCCTGCTGCCCGTTGCTAGGATGGGTGCAATAATGGCGTCTTGGCACAGGTGTACAAAAGACTTGGCTCATCCTGGGTGCGCAGAAGCCCCTTTGGTTCCCCTGGAAACCCCAGGCTGCCTGGGCAGCTGATAGCCTGGCTGCACCCAACTGCGTGGGCCCTGGGAGCCACCTGCCACAGAGGCCAGAGCTGCTGTGAATGGTGTACATACGCATCTGTCTGTGTCTGTGACCAGTGCAGGAAGCACTGACTGCCTGGGTGGCTCTCAGCACTTACGGGGCAGGGGTGAGCCAGGTGCAGGGGAACCCCCATCTTTCCTGTGGGTCCAGATGTGGTGTAACTCCTTGCCAGGCTCTCACCCTGGGACAGTAGCATGAGGCAGGATGAGCCCAGACTCTGCTCATGCCTGATGCCCGGGCCAGGACCACACTCCCATGTGTCCTGTGAGCAGAGGGAGGACTGCCAAGGAGTTCCTGCCTTATGGCACTGGGGCCGAGCCACACCTGCCCGTCCCACCTTGCTCCCTGGCTGTCCCCCAGGCCCTGGCTGAATGGGGAATGATATTTTGCAAGGAGGATGGCATGTCTCATTTCACAGCCCAGGGCAGCCCAGATGTGAACCTGGGACTCTGAAGCCAAGCCATCTCCTGCCAGGCCATTTGGGGGCTGGGGGTGGGGGAACAGTGAGGTAGCTGAGTCTGGGGGCAGCAGAGCAGAGGCTGGGTCAGCCTTTCTCCCCAATGCAGGATGTCTGGGAACAAACGCCTCCACCGTGCTGGGGGCACCCTTCTTACCACATTTGGGGCAGGGGGGTGGCTGTTGGTGCCCTGGGTGTGTACCTGTCAGGGGAGGTGGCGGGACGTCTGCCCCACAGGCTGGCTCTGCAAGCCGCCCTCTTGGTCTTCTCTCCAGCTTCCCTGCTCTTCCTCCCTCAGCGCCCCCGACTCCCCTTCACCAGGCCCTGGGGGTTTCCCGTGAGAATCTCTCCCTGGTCTGACTGACTCCTCCAGACGGCCCCTGCGCGGCTGATGGCAGCGCCCCGGTGCAGGTTACCTGGCGGGCCCGCTACAAACGCTGCTCCCCCGGGTCTCATTCCAGTCGAATCCCGGGAGTCTGCATTCTAACAAGTGCTGCCGGTGGCCTTAGGCTCCCTGAAGTCTGAGACCAGCTGCCAAGGTCCAGCTGCTGGCACCCAGCAGGAGCGCAGGAGACGGGAGCCCGTGGCGCCTTCTTCCTCCCCTCTCCTGTGTCTGCGCAGCGCTCTCCTCCTCCTGCTCACCGACCCCCTCCCTGCCCCGCCTCGCGGCACCCCCTTTCCTGGGGCTCCGGGCGCCCGCGGGAGCCGCACCCTCAGTTCTATGGGGGTCTCTCCCCTTGGAGGGGGCGGGCGGTCCGGGGGGAGTCTGGGGGCGGGCCTAGTGTGTCATTTTAAACTTCTCCCCAGGAGACCCCGGCCCAGGCCAAGAGCCCACAGGCCTTTGCGGAGTGGGGCTGAAGGAGGGGCGACTTTGCACTCGCAGGGATTTCGGGGGGCCTAAAGGGCCCTACGAGGACCTGCGGGAGGACGGAAGAGACGAGGGCGCTGGGGGGGCGCAGCCCGCCCGGGAGGGGTGCCGGGAGGCCCCGGGCCCGTCTGCTCCCCTGGGGAGGCGGGCGCGGGGGCCGAAGCCTCGCTTGGCGGCCCAAGTGCGGGGGAGGCCGTCGCCAGCGCCCCGATACCATCCCCGTCCGCTCCGCAGTGCGGACCCCACAGCCGCACCTGCTCCTGCGCGCTCAGAGAAATGCCCCCGAGACCCCGCCCCTCCGCGCATGCGCGGCCTCAGTTTCCCCAGGGCCGAGGGGGCGTCGAGACCTTCCCACTGCCCCCCGCCTCGGAGGCCACCCCCGTGACTCCTGGGGGACCCGGGCCAAGGGGGCGGCGGCCGTCGGTCCGTCCGGGTGGGGGCGCGGGGCCGAGCCCCGACGGCGGCCCAACAGCACCGGCTGCAGCCCGCGGCACTCACCGTGGGCCGGCGCGGGGAGAGGGGCTCCTGGGACGCCGCGCTCGGGCACCAGCTCGGGAACGCCGAGGCTCAGAGACTCTTCCCAGCCGCGCGCGCCGACGACTGAGCAACTGCGGGGCGGACGCCGCTGCGGGGGCGGGGCCTTACTGGAGGCGGGGCCGGGCATGACGGGGCGGGGCCTGACCGCGCTCGTCCCGCCCACGACCCCGGGCTCGCCCCGCCCCCCGCGCCCACTGCGCCTTGGGGGACCGGGCCGGGGTCCTTGTGCCTTGAGCCGCGCCGCAGCCCGCTCTCCCGGGGTGCGGGGCTGTCAGTCAACTCACAGGTGTCTGCGGGACGAGGAGCGGGCTTCGGGGCCTCGGGACCCCGCCTGGCCGCGCGCGCCCTCCCCGTGGCACGTGGGGTCTGGGAGGGGTTGGTCGGCAGGGTCTCCTCCGCGGACCCCAGGGAAGCCAGAGTCACCAAGACCGGCAGCGGTGCAGACCTTTCTGGAAGGGCCTGGCTCAGGGACTCCTCCAGGGCCCCGCCGCTCTCTTCTCGGAGCAAGGGTGCGTCCTGCAGGAATCCGCTCGGGACGCCCCACGCCCACGCGGACGGCTTGTGGGGCGATCGTCCCTGAGGCTCTGGTGAGGGCCCAGTTGGCGCTTGTCGGGTCACAGCCGACCGGAGCCCCTGGGGTCTGAACTGGATCCGGCCAGCGCCTCCCAGGCGGCTCCCCACTCTCCCTCCGCCGCGGTGACCTGGAACCCCAGCGGGCCCGCGGTCTCCTGCAGGGTTTGTTAAGGCATTGATGGGTCCCATCCCCAACCCGCTGGTTCCCAAAGTCTGGGCGGGGGCGCGATCTGCATTTTTTCCCTTCTTTCGATACAGGGTTTCAAAAAAGCTCTCAAAAAAGCTCTCAAAACTCTCAACCAGGATGGAGCGCAGTGGCGCCATCTCGGCTCACTGCAGCCTCGAACTCTCCAGCTCAAGCGATCCTCCCTCTTCAGCCTCCCCAGTAGCTGGGACCATCCGCAGGCTATTTTTTTGGGGGGGTTTATTTTGTGGAGATGGGGGTCTCCCTATGTTGCCCAGGCTGGTCTCCATCTCCCGGGCTCAAGGGGTCCCCCTTCCCGGCCTCCTAAGTCGCTGAGATCACAGGCGCCGCGCCTGCGCCAGCCAGTGCCTGTACTTCCCAGCTCCAGTCTGCTGCCGCAGGTCTGGGGACCACACTTGGAGAAGTCTGTGCTAAGCACAGCCCTGGGGGGTCCTGAGGCTCTCGGACTTGCCAAGAGCGCAGTGCCCCGGCCCCACCTGCGCTTGGCCGAATACAGCTGGACACTCGCAGCCCTTTGGGGACGGGGGGTGCGGGGTGTCAGACTTTGGAGTTTTCACTCGGAAGGGCACCAGGGCAGCCCAAGGCGAGACGGGCTTCCAGAACACAGCTCCTCAAAGGGAGGGGCCCGTCTGCCAACAACGGTTTTGACATCTGGATCCCAACTCACTCCCATCCATGCCCGCCCCGCACCTGTCTGTGCAGGATGGGGAGCCAGACCATTGGGTGGGCTCTCCTTCCAGACGCTCGGCCCCAGGCTCTACCCGATCCTGACCCAGCACAGCCAGGCCGGTGGGGGAGGGCAGGGAGCTTGCAGGAAATGCAGGGACTGCCTGGGACCGGGACGCGGTGGGGGAAGCAGGGGAGGGGGCCTGGGCCCTGAGCCCCCTCTGCAGCAGCGTCCCTCCTGAGGGGCTGGCGGGTCTGGAGCCAGGGTCTGGGAGCGATGCCCCTGCCTCTGCAGTCTTGCACCAGGTTCTGCCCACCTGTTGGAACAAACACGGGCCGGTTGCCATGGTGATCACACTGGTTTTGAGTGAAGGGACAGGCTCTGCAGCCACAGTAAACAGGAAGTTGGGAGGGGCAGCTGCTGCTCAGCCCCCACGAGGGCACCCGCCCCCAAACCAACACTGCAGTCTGTCGGGGCGGAAGCGCCGTTGGAGACCGCTCCCCACTCTTTTCTAGGTAGGAAGACTGAAGTCCGGAGATGGGAAAGGGCTTTTCCAGGGCCACGGAGCAATAAGCCGAGTCTCAAGCCAGCCCTGGGCCTCCATTTCCCCAGGATAGAATGGTCGCTAGGACCGTCCCCTCCACAAACGTTCAGTGCAGAGTCACAGAATGAACGCACCGAGTGAAGACCCACTCAGTGACTGACGCTTTCGTTCTCCAGCTTGTTGAGGCTGAAGACAGGCTGACCTGGATCAAAGTCCCAGCACCCTGCTCACCCCTGCCCAAAGGCGACCCTCCACTGCCCGGGCCTCAGTTTCCCTCTTCTGTAAAATGGGGACAACAGCAGTGCCCACCTTGGGTGCAGCTGGGGACCTCGGTGAGCCAATCTCAACTCACAGCAGGTCAGCTTCAGTCCCAGCTTGTGGGGTAGGAACTGTGGCCACCCAGCCAGAACTCCGGCCCCTCCAGTGACCCAATTTACCTTTCCAGAGCTCGGGGCTGGAAGCCCATTCTTGTGTGAGTCCCCTCCCACTAAGAGAGAGGACCGCCCACCCTCCCCACACCTGAGCCCCAGACCTCACTCCCAAGGGGCTACCCTGGCGTTTGCCCTCGGACCCGAGGGCAGACAGCTGCCGTGCTCCGGGGACAGTGAGGGGATAGCGCAGGTGCAGGAACACCTCCTGGCGATGTGTGGGGACACAAGACCCCCTGCCCAGATGGGATCAGAGCTTGAGGAGGCTGCTGGGGCATGGGGGCTGCTTGTGTAAAGCTGAGAAGAGCCATTTTTCAAGCCTGGATCTTTTCACATTCTCAGGACTTTGTGCTGGAAAGGGTCTGGCAGCCAGGGAGGGTAGCTTTTTCTCCTTAGGGCGGGGGAAAACACCAGGCTCTGGATACGCAGGCACCAAAGCCGCTGAAGCACACAGGTGAGGCCATGGCAGAGTCAGACACCCGCTCCCGTTCCACACTCAGGAGCACTGCACAGGGCCCTGTGCTACCACCCTCTGGTGGCAGCCCTAGAAATTGCAGGCACGGCCTCCCAGAAGCCACCCCCAACTTCCCTCTGAGGAACCAAGCAAAGAAAGGCAGGGCCCTTGGAGAGCTGGTGGGGTCAGAGCCTGGGGGCTCTGGCCAGGGACCCTGCCTGTCCCGGAGCTGAAGGACCCTGAAGACACTGCCAGAACGTGCTCCTTGCCCACACTGGCCAGGCATGGTGTCTTGGGCCCACTTCTTTGTCACCACCCCACCCTGGACGCCTCACAGATGCTGCAGCAGCATGGAGGCCTGAGAAAACTCCAGTGTGGCACCGGGCGGTCACCTGGTCCAGCCGGCTCCACCTGTGCACGCCTGGCAGCGGGACTCCCGGAGCTGCTGGTGTGGGCTCTGGAGACCAGCATCTCAGGCATGAGGCCAGACCTGGGCCAAGGCCCTCCCACCCAGAGCGCCTCTCTTGATGGGGCTCTTCTACCCCAGGGCCAGTGTGGGTAAGGAACACGTTCTGGCAGTGTTTTCAGGGTCCTCCAGCTCCGGGACAGGCAGGGTCCCTGGCCAGAGTCCCTGGGCTCTGACCCCACGAGCTCTCCAAGGGCCCTGCCTTTCCTTGCTTGGTTCCTCAGAGGGAAGTTGGGGGCGGCTTCTGAGAGGCCGTGCCTGCAAGCTCCCAAACAAAGGCCACTCATGTGCCAGAGCCCAGCAGGCAGGACAGCCCCTGCTGCAGTGAGGCTTGGATGGCAGGGACGATGGCGCCCTGTACCTTGGCCAGGCTTCCCACCAGCCTGAGGGTGGGGGTGTCAGAGGCCCTTTCCCAGCGAGGTGGGCTTCCGTGCTCACTGTGGTTAGGGACCCAGCAGGGAGAGGCCAGGCCCTCAGTGCGCATCATTCTACACAGAGCTGGGGATGGGAGGCGACTCCTCCCAGCTCCGGGGGCTTCAGAGTCCTTCCCTTTCTTTCTTTCTTTTTTTTTTTGAGACAGAGTCTTGCCCTGTTGCCCAGGCTGGAGTGCAGTGGTACGATTTCGGCTGTAACCTCTGCCTCCTGGGTTTAAGCGATTCTCCTGCCTCAGTCTCCCAAGTAGCAGCGATTACAGACACCCGCCACCATGCCTGCTTACTTTTTGTATTTTTTTTTAACTGGTAATCAATTTGTTAAAATAGTTGACTGAAGCATCTGCAATGGTGACTTCCACTTCAACTCCACTTCAGTACGGATGGAAGTCATCTGCGGAACAGTCTCATAACTGTGCAAGTCAGCGAGTCACTTGTGGGTTCTCATCTGGAGTTTTTCTTTTTTTTTTTTTTGAGACGGAGTCTCGCTCTGTTGCCCAGGCTGGAGTGCAGTGGCCGGATCTCAGCTCACTGCAAGCTCCGCCTCCCGGGTTCACGCCATTCTCCTGCCTCAGCCTCCCGAGTAGCTGACACTACAGGCGCCCGCCACCTCGCCCGGCTAGTTTTTTGTATTTTTTTTTTTTTTTTGAGACGGAGTCTCGCTCTGTCGCCCAGGCTGGAGTGCAGTGGCCGGATCTCAGCTCACTGCAAGCTCTGCCTCTCGGGTTTACGCCATTCTCCTGCCTCAGCCTTCTGAGTAGCTGGGACTACAGGCGCCCGCCACCTCGCCTGGCTAGTTTTTTGTATTTTTTAGTAGAGACGGGGTTTCACCATGTTAGCCAGGATGGTCTCGATCTCCTGACCTCGTGATCTGCCCGTCTCGGCCTCCCAAAGTGCTGGGATTACAGGCATGAGCCACCGCGCCCGGCCTTATCTGGAGTTTTTCTTGTGGTGATTCTCAAAGTCTTGGTCGTCGGATTCAAACTGGTCCTTTCACGTTGAGATTGTTTTCCTTTGCGCCTCTCATCAGGTCAGCACACACCTTTTCCAGGGATTTACACTGCGGCTCGTTAGAGTGATTTGAATTTGTTGAATTTTGGTGAATTGCCATCTCCGGCTCCATGGCAGTTCTTGCGGGATCCTTAAAAGCCATAGCTGCTACGCGGCTTCCTGACCAACTTGTTCCTTGGCCAGAGCGAACAGCGGTGAGTCAGGAGCAGGAGCGTGCAGATCAGCGATCCATAGCACCTACCACCGTGTCTTCCTCAAAGAGCTAATGTTTGTATTTTTACTAGAGACAGGGTTTCACTATATTGGTCAGGCTGGTCTTGAACTCCTGACCTTGTGATCCATCTGCGTCGGCCTCCCAAAGTGCTAGGATTACAGGCGTGAGCCACCGTGCCCGGCCTAATTTTTGTATTTTTAATGGAGATGGGCATTTGCCGTGTTGGCCAGGCTGGTCTTGAACTCCTGACCTCAGGTGATCTCCCACTTTGGCCTTCCAAAGTGCTGAGATTACAGGCGTGAGCCACCGTGCCAGGCCTCAGAGTCCCTCCCTAAAGGCACAGCCCAGGCTTGGGAGGCTGAGGCAGAATTGCTTGAACCTGGGAGGCAGAGGTTGCAGTGAACCGAGATCACACCACTGCACTCCAGCCTGGGTGACAGAGCGAGACTCCATCTCTAAATAAGTAAATAAATAAATAAGGCACAGTCCGCATCTAGGAGTGGGAACTTGCCTTATTCGGTGAAGGGCATCCTGGAGGAAGGGCAGAGGCCCAGGGAAGGGAGAGCCCAGGCCACATGTGCCCGGTGGTCTTCTTGTGCCCATTCCTATTTTGTCCTAACAGCTGGAGAAGCCGACCTCCTGGCAGGTGCAGGAGCCTTTGGGCCAGGCTGGGCTGGAGACAGGCAGGGTGGACGGGACCAGTTGTCCCAGCCCCTTCCCACCCAATGGGCCGAAGCCAGGAACCCCCCATCCCAACTGGGCCCAACGGCTTCCTCAGACCAGGGGGTGCCTGGGGGGTCTCAGGCTGCCTCTCCTGAGCAGGTGCTTCAGGACGCCCCCAGACCCAGAATCAGGGTCAGCTGGGGATGGATCCCAAACCCAGCACTCCCAGGCCCCTCCCTGCTGGAGCTGGCTCAAACCAGCTCCAGCCAGCCTGAGTCAGTGCAAGGCCCTCCAACCTGGCAACTTGTCGTCATGGTAACCACAAGGCAGGCTTCCCATCAGTGGCACCCGGGGAGTGATGGCGGGGCCGGGCCTCAGGTCCAGGAAGGTGAGGGGACCTGGGGACCAGCAGCCTGGCTAGGAGCCTGTGTCCCTGAGGGCAGTGGCCAGCATGGTGGCCAAGTCTCCTAGCCTCCTCCAGCCCAGCCAGACCCAAGTCCCAAGGGACCTGAGAGGCGGAGGGTACGTGCAGCCAGCCCCACTGCCAAAGTCAAGGGAGGGCTCCCCGAGCGCCAGCTCAGGCCTGGCTAGCCCATCCCACAGGGGGCTGGGGTTCCTGCGCCTGTGCACCGGACTCCTACCTGGTGGCTCTAGCCAGCCCTGGATGGGCCCTGTGAGGAGAGCTCTCGGCACCTGGGGTCCCTGCTCTCCAAGGAGGTCCCCTGCCAGGGGCAGCAAGAGCAGCCCAGGGAGGAGTCCCAGGGAGGAGACCCCTAGAGCAGGCCAGGGAGGTGCAGGTGAAGAGACCCCGAGCCTGGGGGTCACCTTGGCTAGAGGGGATATCACCCGGAGGGGCTAACGCAGGGCTGGAGGCAGGACCGGAAGGGAACCCTGGGGCGCAGGGCTGGACCTCTGGATGGGGGGGAGTGGCCCTGTGGCCCCAGTGGGCTCCCACCCCCACAGCCCAGGGGAGCCGGGGACAGGCAGGAAAGCACACACCCGGGAGGCCGCGGTCTGTGCAAATGCTTTAATTGGTGGATTCTCAGATACAGTGGTAAACCCATTGCCCACAATTCTTTATTAATTCTGAGGCACCTCATGCCGGGAACACACTCTCTCCCTTCCGCTAAACAAAGGTGACCGCGTTTCAGAGCCCTCCTGTGACAAGGTTCATGTCCTTCCTTAGGCCGAGGACTGTGGTACTACAAAAGGAACATTTCATTAGCTGAAGTCACTACGATTGGCTAGAAACATCTGTTACTTTAGAATACATTAACTACAAAATATATTGAATTTCCATATATATTAACCGTATACATGTGTAACTATTACTAAATGTAGTTCAGTCATTACAAAATAAGACATTCTGGGAGCGGGCTACAAATATTCAAACCAGCTGAATTCCCCAGGTAAGGCCCCCTGCATTATAAACAAACCACACGTCAGACCGAGAGCTCAGTGACTGCAGAGCACGTAACCAGGAAAACGAACAAGGCACTGGCACCGCAGAGCCACCGGGGGTACGGGGGGCACTGCCGGCTCGGAGGGGCCTTTGGAAGTCACCTCTAACTTCGATTCCCAGCCAACAGCAGCCGCGCTCCCCTTCCCAGGGCCCTGGGGCGCCCTCCCCGCATTCTTGGCTCTTTTGGGGAGCACCTGCCCCGCCCCCTTGGAACCCTGCACTTGGGCCACCGAGACCCAGCTCAGCCGCCGGGCGGGGTGCGCCAGGGCAGCAGGGCCAGCTCCAGCCCCAGGTCTCGAAACGAGACTGAGGAGGGCCAGGCTTGCTAGGATGTGGAGACTGGGTGGCGGGTCGGAGGCTGGAGGGCTGGGAGCCGGGCTGTGTCCCCCAGGGCTTCCCATCTGTCCACTTCACCTTCCTGCTGGGAGGTGACTGGCACCCAACTTCCCAGCCAGGCCACTTCTTACAGCAGCTCAGCCACGGCTCAGGCAGCCCGCCGGCCCAGCCTTTGCAGAGGGCTCAGCATCAGGGCGGCTTCTGAGCGCCACAGCCTCCCCACAAGAGGCCACGCTCAGGCAACCTCAGGATGAATTCCAGACACAGGCCGCCCAGGGCCCTCCACCTGGCACTCCCTGGAGGGGCCATGGCTGTGGGTTCTCCTGGAAAAAGCACCCCGTGTTTGCCAGGGGTGGTAGCAAGGCTGCCTCTGGAAGACGTGAGGGACAGACACCCGAGGTGGCACCCTGTGCACAGCACGGCTCCATCCCTGTGACCCGGCCACTGAGGAGGGGCACCCTCGCCAGCAGGCGGCCTGGATAGGAGTCCTCACACAGCCTCCAGCCCTGGTCTGGACCTGGCCCTGTGGCCCTGTAGACAGCTGGCACCGGTGCACACTTGCCAGGGTCTCAACGCCAATCCCGACCTATGCAGATCTTAGCTGCCCAGCGCTCTACAGCCTGAAGATCCGGGGAGCACAGAAACCTCAGCAGCACTTTGTACACAGCCCTGTTTACAAAGATTCAGGGCAAGACGGAGCCACACAGCCTGGGTACATCCAAAGCAGATGGGAGAGCTTGGTCCTGGTCCGTGGTGGGGCTGCAGCCAGGTGGGGAGGGCGGGACACTCGGAGGCCGCCTCCTCACACTTTCAATGATAATAATGCAACCAAAACCTTTATATAAACAGTTTATTTACTCTAAACAGCAACACAGACAAAACGCCATATAAACACAAAGGAAGTGGCGCAGAACCGAGATGCTGACCTGGGGTCTGAGGCTCAAAAGCAGCACAGCCCAGGTTCTAGAGAGGAGCGGCAGGAGGGAGGGTGCATTTCCATACAGCCAGCCGGGGCCAAGTGCAGCTCTGCACGGTGAGAAGCATGCCTGCATCCCAGAGCGAGGAGTCGCTGCTGGGGGACTTACCCAAGTATAAAAGTTTATCATTTTACAGCAGTTGAAATACTGACATCAATATTAAAATAAAAGCGAGTTTTACATAACAATCAAAAATACAAAAGACCGAAGGAAGAGACCCTGTATGGAAACGGGCAATTCAGCGAATTGAGACCGCGCACCCACGGCGGCAATGGAAGATGGCGCCCGCCCAACCCCCCCAGGTGACTCGCCATTGTACGGAGCAACTTTAGATTCGCAAAAATGTTGTAAACAAGTTCTTGCCAAACCAATCCCTTCCTTTTGACGATGCCACAAGGTCGCTGCTTATGAGGGCGCAAACTTCTTGGCTTGTGCTCGGACCCTCTTCTCGTACTCCACTCTGTTTTGGCTGAGGAGGTCAAAAGAAAAGACGTGTGTTAGGGGCTGAGCAGCCTGGACCACACGCTGGCTCCAGAGCCAGCTCGGCAGACCAGGCTGCAGGACGGGCCCTCCTGGGTGAGGGCAGTGTGGAGCTCATGACAGTAACAGAAGCAGGAAGCCCGGAGACGCAGGGAGGCCTGCGAGGTGCGGAGCCCAGGCTGGCTCTGACCTGGCTGAGACTGTCCTGTGGTCTGAGGGGGACAGAAGAGCAGGGAGGAGAGGAACCCATGCTGGGTGCATGTGATGTCAGAGGAGGACAGAGGGGCCCCGCAGGGCTGCGAGGAGGGCTCAGGCCCCAGGGGACCCACACCAGGGGGTCTGCAACATTGTCACCAGTCTGGTCCTAACTAGCAATCAGCAGCTTCTCTTTTCTGTAAGTCTAGGGCCAGTGCTAATAAACTGAAACACTGATTGCTTGCCACTGTTCTTCCCCAACTCCCCAAAACAGACAGAAACTTCCGGAGGGCTTTTCCAGGAGGCTCTCAGCCCCGGGGGCAAAGGTGTGGGAAGGCAGGCCTGGTTCGGAAGGGGGTGGTGCCCCAGCTGGGCAGTGCAGGCGTTATCAGAGAACAGGTCCGGAGCTGGGCAGAGTGAAG
Organism: Trachypithecus francoisi; assembly: GCF_009764315.1. Classification (NCBI taxonomy): domain Eukaryota; kingdom Metazoa; phylum Chordata; class Mammalia; order Primates; family Cercopithecidae; genus Trachypithecus; species Trachypithecus francoisi. The sequence goes on from NW_022681460.1 coordinate 113,741,531, forward strand.
TTCCACCTGCAAACAGCTGCCCAGGCTGCACCTAGGGGCTGATGGGACACGGGGCAGTGTGACCTTGAGGATGGGGGAACACTGTGACATTCATGGAGGTGGTTGCTGAGGTAGCAGTGCTGGCAGTCTCGCCAGGATTGGACCTGGTCTGAGACACTGAGCCAAGCCAGGCATGGTGCAGAGTGAAGGCCAACAGCCCAGGACGGCAGCAGTGCAGGTGCCACCCCGACCCAGGCCAAGGGCCTGGACTGCACCCCAGACCCCAGCGCCCTCCTTGGACCACCGGCTGGCCCCAGGGCAGAGCAGCTCAGCTGGGTGGGCATGGAAGGAACCAGAGGCAGTAGCCACATGTCCCAGCTCTGCCTTTACCAAGCAGGGGCCCCGAGAAGAGGCACCTGCCAGGGCAAGAACACGGCCCAAGGCCTCCACGAAACCCAGGAAAAAGGACTGAAACCTGCAAACATGCTTCACAAAGGGCGCTTTTCAAGTGATGTTTGTAGGAGAAAGAACGTTTACGTGAACACAAGTGTACAGTGCAGCCCAGCAGGCACCAAGCCCAGGAGACACAGGGGAGAGTCACACAGGGTGGGGGACTGCGACCTGCCTGGCCCATGCGGCAAGTGGGAGCCACAGCCCAGCTCCGGAGATGGTCAGCAAATGGGGTGCAGGCCAGACAGAGCTCACGCCCACACCATGCTGGGGATGGCAGACCAACTAAGGGCTAGGCAGGAAAACATTTGTTTTTTTTTTTTGAGACAGAGTCTCGCTCTGTTGTCCAGGCTGGAGTGCAGTGGCACGATCTCGGCTCACTGCAAGTTCAGCCTCCTGGGTTCACGCCACTCTCCTGCCTCAGCCTCCCAAGTAGCTGGGCCTACGGCTACTGGGACCACCATACCCAGCTAATCTTTTTGTATTTTTACTAGAGACGGGGTTTCACCATGTTAGCCAGGACGGTCTCCATCTCCTGACCTCGTGATCTGCCCGACTCAGTCTCCCAAAATGCTGGGATTACAGGCGTGAGCCACCATGCCCAGCCTACTTTTTTTTTGAGACGGGGTCTTGCTCTGTCACCCAGGCTGGAGTGCAGTGCTGCAATCTCGGCTCACTGTAGCATCAACCTCCTGGGCTCAAGCGATCCTCCCACCTCAGCCTCCCAAATAGCTGGGACTACAGGCGTGCACCACCATGCCTGGCTTAACTTTTTTTTTTTTTTTTTGAGAGGCGGTCTTGCCTTGCTGCCCAGGCTGGTCTCCAATTCCCAGGCTCAGGCAACCCTCCCGCAGTGGCCTTGCAAAGCTTTGGGATTACAGGCATGAGCCACCACACCTGGAAAATTTTTAAATTTTTTGTAGAGATGGGATCTTGCTATATTGCCCAGTCTGGTCATGAATTCCTGGGTTCAACTGATCAGGCCACCTTGGCCTCCCAAAGTGCCGGATTACAGGCGTGAGCCACCACACTTGGCCTGGAAAACATTTTCCAGGCACGGTGGCTCACGCCTGTAATCCCGGCACTTTGGGAGGGCAAGGAGGGTGGATCACCTGAGGTCAGGAATTCAAGATCAGCCTGGACAACATGGTGAAACCCTGTCTTTACTAAAAATACAAAAATTAGCCAAGTGTGGTGGTGTGCACCTGTAATCCCAGCTACTTGGGAGGCTGAGGCAGGAGAATCACTTGAACCTGGGAGGTGGAGGCTGAAGTGAGCTGAGATCATATCACTGCACTCCAGCCTGGGTGACAGAATGAGACTGTTTCAAAAAAAAAAAAAAAAAAAAAAAAAAAACATTTTCCACCTCAAGAGCCATGTGGACACTCGTGAGGACTGTGGCTTCCTGCCCCGTGGAATGCGTTTCAGGGAACTCCTAGGGCACAGCAGGCCAACACACAACCCAGGTCACGCCACATCCCACGAGCCAGTTCCAGCAATGGCTCGGCTGACTGAGCGTCTGAGGTGTGCAGGGGAGCCAGGCTGAGGCTGGGGTGGCTGCTGTGACAACTGCTCCCTGCCTGGGGCCTCTGTCCCACCCTCAGCCCGCAGGGAGGGCACCTTGCAGACACCTGGGCTGGGCCTGCATCCAGGGAGAAACACGTCTCTCCAAAACCAGGAGCTTTCTTTGTTTTGAGATGGCATCCTGCTCTGTCCTGCTCTGTCGCCAGGCTGGAGCGCAGCGGCACGATCTCAGCTCACTGCAACCTCCGCCTCCTGGGTTCAAGCGATTTTCCTGCCTCAGTCTCCCGAGTAGCTGGGATTACAGGCACCCAGCACTACGCCCAATTAATTTTTTGTATTTTTAGTAGGGATGGGGTTTCACTATGTTGGTCAGGCTGGTCTCAAACTCCTGATCTCGTGATTCGCCCACCTTGGCCTCCCAAAGTGCTGGGATTACAGGCGTGAGCTACTGCGCCTGGCCCAAACCAGGTGCTTTTCCTCACAACCTGTGTGGGCTGGGCTTAGGTCAATGGTGACCCCTCAGCCTCCCACTTCCAACCAGGAGACACCCCTGGAGGGAGCGGGCCCCTGATGTCCATGGTGGCAGGCACGTGTGGGGTGGCTGCAGGGGGAGCCTCCTGGGTCCCCGGCCACTGGGGCCCCCGAGACCCCCTCAGAGGTGTGGGGACCCACGCTGAGATGGGGCTGGGTTTCTCAACACTGCAGGTGCAGCAGTGGGAGTCGGAGCCCCTGACCCACCTTCTTATGGATCTGCCCAGAGCAGCTGCAGAGGCGGCCCCCAGGGCTGGGGACGGGACAGGCAGGCTCGTGGCGTCTGCTCAGGGCAGGGTCCTCCCTGCTGTCCTCAGCACTGTTTGGCTGTCGTCTGCATCCTAACTCACACCAGGCCCTCCTCAGTGCAGACAGTGACCCCAGGACCACGGGAACCCTTGTAGCCACAGCAGCACCTCACAGGGACAGCACCTCACAGGAGCCCAGGGTCTATGTGACAGCATCACATCACTGAGCTCTGCTGGGCTGGGCCCCCCAACAGGAGGAACCAAGTATGGAGGGTTGGGGATAAGCAGCAGGGGCAGTGCAGGAGGCTGGGGTCCACAGGAGGCTGAGCAGGTGGACAGGCCCCTCAGCATGGCCTCCTCCAGCACCTACGGCCAGGGTCCTTCCCCTACTAATAGGGGCCCAAGACAGGCCCCGTCACCTGGCCTGCTCCCTCCCCCAGACAGGGCTCCGGCACCGTCCATGCCCACCGCAGACCCCGTGTGCGTCAGTGCCTGCTGCCCACAGGGTTTATGGCCCCCGACCTTCCCCTGGAGGGGTGGACCCTGGCTGTCTCTAGGGTGAGCCTGTGTGCTCCACTCCCCTCCTGCCAGGCGGCCTTGCCTGGGATGGAGAGGAGCTGCCAGCAGCGGGGCAAGGGCTGCTACTAACCAGTAAATCGTGTAGGCCTCTGCTTGAGCTGGATCTTGGATATTTGGTTCATTTAGAAGTTCCTGTATTCCTAATAGGATCTGTGCCAGAAACAAAAACACAAGACAGGGGTGTGAGCAGTCTGAAAGGGAGACACCGTGAGACTCGGCCTCAGCCACTGAGAATGACTGCAGACCCCCCCGCGTCCGGAGGGGAGACTGAGGCAGCCCTGCCCATATGGGTGGCGGAGGCCCCGTACCTGTTTGATTGTGATGGCTGGCCTCCAGTCCTTATCCTCCTCTAAGATGGACAGGCACACTGTCCCCGAGGGGTACACATTCGGGTGAAATAACGGTGGTTCGAATTTACCTGGAGGAGGAGGAAGAAAGGAAGCGCTTTTTGCAGGCAGGCACTGTCCCCGAGTCATGTCCTTCCCCCATCACCCCCCTCCCCACACTGGGCCGCTGGGTTGGGAGCCAGGTTATTTGGCCAGTAACTTTTCAAAAAAATAAAACTGTGGCCATGAGGAGACAAGAGGAAGGCATATCCACCTTTGCACGCAGGGGACAGAGCCTTGGGGACACGGCCGCAGGCCAGAGACGAAGCTGTGTCTCTCCTAGGACAGAACTCCCGGCACAGCCAGGCAGTCTGGGAACCAGGGACCCCGGGTGGCCACTTAACCTGTGGCCCCCACGTCCTTCCCAGCTGGGCCAGACTCAGGGGAGACAGGAGGAGCTGCAGGAGACGTCCAGGGACATAGCCAAGGCCCTTCCAGAGTCAGCAGTTCCGACGCAGACCCTCTGCTTCCAGGACACACGGGCTTTTAGGACCCTCTGTTATTTCTTTACAAAAAAGCAAAGAAGTTTGCCACCATTAGCCCCATCAGGGCCTTCACAGTTGATATTCTAGGCTATTTCCCGTCTTTTCCCTGGGCATTCTCCTCAATGCTATGGAGGACACACAGTGCAGCAAGTCCAGCGCAGCCTGAGGAATTCTCTCAAAGCCAACGCGCCACGAACACCTACAGCTTCCCGAGCACTCGCTCCTACCGACCACTGCCTCTGCCCCGTAAACCCAACTCCAACACCCATGGGCAGCTTCCTGGACTTCAGGTCCCATGGAGACGCACAGGGCACACTCCCTGGAGAAGGCACTGAGGACACCACCGCAGACGGTCCCACGCTGCGACCATCCCACACAGTGGACCATCCCACGCCGCAGGAGCCCACAGGCGACACCAGCAGCTGCGTGGCCATCCTGAGTGTGCACACGGGCGTGAGTGTGTTGCTGTGGAATGTGGGGTCACGGCATCGGCCCTCAAGCCGTGCTGCTTCCAGGATGCTCATGCAGGCGGTCGCTGGCGGATTCCAGCCACTGGGTGAGGTGCACAGCGGCCACTCCATGGTGCTAAACTGTGCCTCCTGGTGACCGCGGAGCGCCCCTTTCGGCCGGACCGCTTCCTGGCGACTGCTTCCGAGTTCTTCAAGTGACACGTACAGGCCTCTTCTGCTCGGGGCTTGAGTTTTTGCTTTTAAAATTTTTCGATATGGAGTTTCACTCTGTTGCCCAGGCTAGAGGGACATGATCTCGGCTCACTGCAGCCTTCGCCTCCCAGGTTCCAGTCATTCTCCCACCTCACCTCAGCCTCTAGAGTAGCTGGGATGACAGGCACCCGCCATCACACTTGGCTAATTTTTCTATTTTAGTAGAGACGGGGTTTCTCCATGTGGGTCAGGCTGCTCTCAAACTCCTGACCTTAAGCGATCCACTGGCCTCGGACTCCCAAAGTGCTGGGATTACAGGTGTGAGCCATTGTGCCCAGCCCTACTTTTTACTCTTCTAAGAGAATCTTTTGGCAAACACAAGTGCCTAATTTCAATTTAATCTGATTTCTCAATCTCATTTCTTCTACCAATCACAACTTGCCCACAGAAAGGCAGAGATGCTGGACGCCAGCAACGCCAGGCCCTCCCAAGGTGGAGGCTGCCTCCTACTTCCTCATGGCCCCCAGCTTAGAGGCTGCTACGCTTCGCAGAAGGAACAGAAGGGGGGCCTCCTGTCTGGACTGTCCGCCAGGGGTCATGAGGCCTCCTCACTCTTCCCCATCTGTCATCCTAGGACTTCTGGGCTGTGGCAAGCGGGAGTGACACGGGCACCCACTTGTGCCGCTGGTGGACACACACGTGTTTCTGTGAACCTTGATTGACTCGAGTGAACAGCCAGGCCCTACAGCATGAGCTCGGCTTCCACCAGCGCGGCAGGCAGCGTCCAGGGGAAACGTTCAGAACATCTGCCTTCTCCAGCGGTGGTTCAGGCTCCTGCTGCCCTGTGCTGCGGCTGTCTGCTGCCCTGTGCGGTACGACAGATCCCACTGCGGAGGCTTCCACTCTTTGGCAAAGCCAGGCATCCCTGCCGCATTTGCTGGTCGGGTGGAGGCCTCATGGCTGTCTGCCTTCTTACAGATTCCCAGGAACTCTTGGTAGATTCAGGGTGAGGGCTGAGGCACATACATAGACTACGGTGTGCCCACCTGCCTGGCGCCAACTGCACTCTTTAGGATAGAGATTCTTCATTTCCATTTAGTCACCTCGTCGGTCTCCCCCGGCCAGCACTTCACTGCATCCCCGGTGAACAGATCTCTGCCTGCCAGAGCTCGCGAGACGCCCTCCTGGGTCTTCCTCTCCACGCTGTTCCGCTTGGGCACCACAATCCATCTGGAAGCTGTTTCTCTACGGTGGGAGGCAGGGCTCGTTTCTCCCGCGGGAATATCCCTTAGGACTGGTCCTGTCACAGCCCAAGCCACCACCAGCGTGGCCTCCAGACTCCTCACTCTGTCCGCAGGTCTGCCTGCCTGTCTTCTCAGCAATCCCGCAGTCTCTATCACCGCGTCCCGTGGCAGATCTGGCGGGGGGGTGGTGGGGTGGGGGGGGTGTGCTGTGCACCCACAGCGCCTCAGCCTGGGTCTCGCCACCCCTACCAAGAAGCCAAGGCCTCTGCATTTCTGCATTTCCAGAGTCCATGGGACAGTTTCCACCAAGATGTGCTTGACTCCAGCTGGAATCACACAGAATCCACAGATGGGCCTGGAGAGAAGGGCCGCCTGTGCAACATCGTGTCTTCCCCTCCACACGCAACGCAGAGCTCAGTGACTGCTCAGGCCAGCCTGGGCTTCCCTTGGAATATTCTACAGTTTTCAGTAGAGAAGTCCTGAACCAATCTTTTGTTGTATTCCAATGTATTTCAAGCTGCTATAAATGGCATAGTTTTAAATCCTTGCTCACTGAAATGATATAAAAGCAGATTTGTGTATATCTCAATCTCTATTTTATTTCTGTATTTATTTAGTTTTGTTTCCTTCACCATGTCCCGTGTTATTTTTCTTTTTTTGGGACAGGGTCTTGCTCTGCTGCCCAGGCTGGAGTGCAGTGGTGCGATCTCGGCTCACCGCAACTTTGCCTCCTGGGTTCAAGCACTTCTCCTGCCTCAGCCTCCCAAGTAGCGGGATTACATGCACCCACCACCACACCTGCCAATTTTTGTATTTTTTTTTTTTTTTTTTTAGCAGAGATGGAGTTTCTCCATGTTGACCAGGCTGGTCTTCATCTCAGGTGATCCTCCCACCTCGGCCTCCCAAAGTGCTGGGATTCCAGGCGTGAGCCACCGCGCCCAGCCTTGCTTGAGCCTCAGCTTTAGTAAGCTGTTGTCCCGGCCTTCCTCGCCGCCTCTTCCACTGTGACCTTTCTCGTCTTGCTGCATTTGCTTGGAATTCCAATAACTGGTTGAACAGAATAAATGAAAGCAGCTCCTCTGTCTCATTCTTGTGTTTTTCTTAATTAAAATAAATCATCTTAATATCCACTCATGGTAAAAAAAAAAAAAAAATCAAACAGCAAAGGACAATCCAAAATGAAGGAAGTCTCAGCCGCGTGGTGCCGCCAGCAGCCCTCGAGCTCCTCCGGTCGGTGCCGCCGTGGAAAACACTTGTGTGTCTTGAGCGAGTCGCAGGGGAAGCTTTCACACACCGCTCTCGCCGCGCCGTGGCCAGGCACTCTCTAGGTGCTGGGCACGTGTTAACGCGTGGAACTCACCAGACAGGGCCCGCCGATTTCCAGCTACGGGAGGGCAGGGACGCGGCAGCCCCCTCCTTCCTCTCCTGAGTTCTGCTGAACTGACTGAGATCATTCACTTAGCTGCAGGCTCGATTTCGAACCCAGCCTCAGCCCTTTCTTCCCACGCCTTCTCTGCTGTTCACCTACTCTACGCCCAGGCTGTGTCTGCCCAGGCTGCAGACACAGCCACGGTTGGGAGAGAACGTGAGAGACCACAGGAAAAGCAGTAAGAAGGTGGAGCAAGATAAATCCTCAGAGGGTGAGACTCTGAATGACGGTCCTTCTGCACATCCGTCCCGTCCAGGCCCGGGGTCTTGTGGGCACCAAATCCTCTGTCTTTATCGCCAACAACCGCTGAGGGTCCAGGCACTCCTAGCCCAGGAGCTCCAGCCTGGATCTCACAGCCCCTCCCTCCACAGGACTGTGGAGCTTCACAGCCAATTAGCTGGGATGAGAGACTAAGTCTATTACGTGCACCGCCCACCCCCGGAGCTGGAAACAGACTCGAATCTGCAGCCTGAGCCGGGATCAGGGATCAAAGCCGACCTCCAAGTCTGTGATCTTCCTCCCAGCTCCACGTGGATCGCCCGGCCCAGGGCGCCACGGCCACAGCCAGGGGCCTCTTTGGAGAGGACTCCAATGCCCACAGGAGCAGGCCGACTTCCAGGACACAGAACAGCGAGCTACTTACATTTTGGTGGTGAAGATGGATAATCATCTTTGAAAAGCATCCGCAGTTTAAACAAGCCTCCTTCCCACGGAGTCTGCAGGGAAACAAACTGTGGTGAGATGGCTGCTCGCCTGCCTCAGGCCAGCCCAGGAGGAAGGGGCTCGCTTCTAGGACACAACTCCCAGGACTGCCAGGACACCGGGGCCAGAGTCCGACAGAGGCGGCTCCCAAACCAGCCTAAAGCCTGGACCGGCCCCACCACGACGACTGTCAGGACCTCTGCCGTGCCCAGAGAGTGAGTCGGAAAGGCCCTCCTAGAAAGGGGAGGAGACGGGTGCCGGGGGCTGGGCTGGGGGCGGCACACTGGGGCAGCGGCACCGAGAGCACAACCTCTGCCCCAGGGGTCCTGCCTGGACGAGGCGCCTTTGCCACCCCACAATCCGACACCACTCCCGTCTTCCTCGGGGCCGCACACCTGCGTCGCCGTAACATGAAGAGCAAGGGACATTCTCAGCAGAGCCTCAGACAAGCGACAAACCCAAGTGACACCATGTCTCAGGCAAAGCGGAGACCTGCTGGGACTGCTCAGTTCAGGGGGACTGAAGCTGCTTTGAGTTTCAGAGGGAAACCCAGAGGGTGGCATGGGCCGGAGGGAACAAGGCCTCGGGCAGCACCAACACCTCGGCTCTCTCCTTCCTTCAGGGTTCACGAGCATGAATCTTATGTGCACGCCGGCCTGGAGTCCCCGGCCAAGTGCTTCACAGGAGCCGGGCAAAGCAGACAGGCACACGGGCCGCCCTGCTGGCCACACACATACAGGGGGCCCCGAGCAGGCATCCTAGGCTGCTGTCGCCAGTCCTGTGCCCCAGGAGATTCTCCAGGAGGCGGCTTACGCCGGGGTGGCTCTCTGGCAAACCCAGCTCCCGTGACCTGAGCCACACCTGGAAGGACACAGCAGAATCCTGGGTTCCAGCCGGCAAAGGCTGCCCGCCCCTCAGGCCTGCTCCCAACACACACCAGAGCCCCCTCCCCTCTGCCACAGCTCAGCCCTGTGCCCAGCCAGGCCCAGCCTGCTTCCTTCTCAACCAGAAATGCCCTCGGCGGGGACACAGCTGTCACCCCAACCTTGCCAGCACCACCTTCTGAGCTCAAGTCCCCACGGGGCGGGGGCCAGGCCACAGCTGGGGACCTGACCTGTTGTCCGCAGCCTGGGACAAGGGCGGCCATCACAGACGGCAGGGATCTGAGCAGTTTCCCCGTGGCGCTGCCACACGCATCTGTTGAGCCCCGACAGGCAGGAGGCTAGCAGCACGTGCCTCTTACCCCTTTCTTTCCTGGAATGGCGCACTCCCAGTTCATGAGGTTCATCGTGCCATCGGGATTTTTTGTTGGGACAGCTACGAAACCCTGAGAGAAAACAATCACAAAAGCACATCAGTGCGGTGGCATCTTGTTTGACCAAAACCACCGAGAACCAGCCCAAGAGTCCCACCAGCCCGACCCAGGCATGGGACCAGCTCCCTCCCAGCAGGGAGGGCGCAGTTTCAGCCGAGGGGGCTGTCCGCGGCACTGCACAGGGAACCGAAGCCCTCCTTACAAAGGGGTGGTCTTTCCTCCATGCTTTCCTCTCCTGGGCGAGTCTGCTGAGGGCGATCCCCGACATGTTCAGAGTCCCTGGAACACAGGAGGTAGAGCACGGGGTCAGGAGAGGCGAGCGGGCTCCTGCTGCCCCGCCACGTGCACACGGCCTGCAGTGGGCAGTCTTGCTCCTAACAGGTGCTAGCTTGGCCCAGCAGAGACTCTCCTCCTGCAAGCCGTCGTCCGACCCCGGGGTCTACCAGAGGGGGCCCCATGAGTGGCTCCCAGATCACCGGGTGTGGGGGGGCAGGTAGGACCCCTTCCCCATGCCCCCCAGCCCCGGTCTGCGACGCGCGCCGCAGCCTCTGCACCCTGTGGAGGCTGGCATGGCAGGGTCCTCACTTGAACCGTCAGTTGGGGACTAGGCAGGGCTGGGTCCCTGCCTTACTCTCAGGCGCTCAGAACTGAGACTCAAGCCGGGCCGGGGGACACCTAATATTCTTTTGTTTTTTTTTTTTTGAGACAGAGTCTCACTCTGTCCCTCAGGCTGGAGTGCAGTGACGCTATCTCGGCTCACTGCAACCTCCGTTTCTTGAGTTCAAGCAATTCTCCTGCCTCAGCCTCCCGGTAGCTGGGACTACAGGCGCCCGCCACCACAGCTGGCTAATTGTTGTATTTTTAGTAGAGATGGGGTTTTACCATGTTGAAGACAGAGCGGAACAAGCACCACAGGGCAGAGGCTCAGCCTCGCTGAAAGAGGAGCCCCCCACAGGGCCACTCTTCCCAGACCCTGCAGCCGCTAGCATGTCCCTGTGGCTTCAGGGGACAGACGGGTCCTGTGGGACAGGGCAGGAGCATGGGGTACGGGACCAGGTCCCTGGTCAGAAGCAGCGGCACACACACCAGATTCCAGCTCCACACTTCTGCACGGGACCTCAGGGGCTTGGCACCTTCACCTTCTGGTTCCCAGCGGGAGCCTGTCGGCCCGCACTGTCCCCGGGGACACCTGGCAGACAGGGCCAGCAGCCTTGACACCACCCTCACCTGTCACCCTACTGGTGGTCACCTTTACCATGAAAAACAGCACTCAGGGTACGAAACCTGCCAGAGAATTCAAACCCAAGTGTGCGTTGGTTTTCAAAGTCCATGGGAACACTGACGCTACCTCCAAGTCTGGTATCTCAACGCCAAACAAAGGCCACCTCGACAAAGCTGGGGGGCTGCGCCAGGCCTTCCAAGCCATGGGAGGCCGTCCCTACAAGGGCCCTGGTGACCTGGATGGCGCCCGCACCTGTGCAGGCCCACGAACCTCACACACCTCACAGCTGCAGGAAGGGGCCAGGTCAGCAGCTCCACCTGGGCCGGAGCCGCCGCAGCCTCACCTGGCACTTGTTAAAGAGGCACGGCCCAGTCCCCAGCAGACCCACTGAGGAAGGAGCTCCGAGAGGCCCACATTCAGGTTTTGGGTGGCACAACGACTTCCCGAGGCAGCAAAGCAGAAATCAGGGGTGGGGCTGGGATCAAGGAAGCCCAGGCAGGTCCAGTGCCGCCAGGGAACCAGGGTGCTGGAAGCCAGGCGGGGCTGCTAGAGCCGCCTGCCCTGCAGGTGGATGTGGCTCCTTTTCACCAAACACGGATCCTCAGGGCAGCCTGAGAAAAATCAGGCACAGGAACCCAGGTCCTCCAGTCAGCAGGTGCTGGCATCACGAGAGGGGGACAGGGGCCATCCGGGCACTGGCCTCCAGCTACACGACTAAGTCCAAGACAGGCAGCCCGGGCTGGAGGCAGCCCCAGACTGGGCCCCACCGGGATGTCCCTCCCCATGCCCTCCTCACGGGGATGCAGAGGAGCCCGCAGGCCTCCTGCCCTCTGGACCATGTGTCCTTCCCCATGCCCTTCTCTAAGTGAGGGTGGGGGGAAGCCAGGGGCCAGACAGGGAGAAAGTGGGGGACACAGCTGGGCTGAGTTGTGGGCAGGCAGGGTTCGAGCCCAGAGCGGAGTGGAGCTCCCGCCAACCACAAGGCTCTCTCTGCATGTGTCTCCACCCTCCACTTCCACATGCAGCAGCCCAGCTGTGGCTTGAGGACTCACAGCTCTCGCTTCCCCAGCCCCAGGGTGGGCTTCATGAGCGGCCACAGCCTGTGCCTGGTGCGGTGCAAAGCAGCCTGGCGAATGGCGGTTTTGAGGAGGCACGACCTCCCAGGTGCCCGGGTCTGAGCGGGGCCAGGAATCAGGCAGGTCTCTGAAGCCCCAGGCCAGTGCTCCAGACACTGAAGGACCATGGGCAACACGATCCTCACAGCCAGGCAAGGCCAGGCCACAGAGAGGCCAGCCAGGCCTGGGACCCTGCCACAGACAGCCCTGCTGCTGAGGACCGGACAGAGCCGCCTAGAGGCCCCCGTCCCAGCACCTAGTTATTGCTGTCTCAGATCACTGTGAGACGTCGTGACGGGTGCTCCTGTGAGACCTCCCGCCAAGATCTGGCTGATGTTGCTGTATCCCCTGCCCCAAAGCACTCAGCACCACGGGGTGGTATCACAGGAAACTGCACCGTCAGGGCAAGGAGCCACAGGTGCACACCCACCCTGTCCTAGGTGGAAGCCAGGCCCCTCCCCCTGCTCCCCCTCCTACTGGCCTCCTGGAGAAAGTGGCCAATCTGTTACAATGTAATCACAACACAGACCAAGCATTCAAAATCCCACTGAAAATCGAATTTGCCCTTCCAAATGAACAGACAAGCACTAAGTGAATGGCTAGCAGTTACTAGACCCTTTAGAGCAGGAAACTTTTATGACGCAAAGACAAAAACAATCCTCATCTATCAGAGCCAAGCAAGGCCCAGACACTGCAGCAACCGGGACAGGGCCAAGCACACCAGGAGCGACCCGAAGGTCTGCCTTCTGCCCTCCTGCTGGGCACCCGGAACCGGCTGAGCTTTAGCTTCTCGGATCACCGCCTAGCTCTGCTGGTTGACAGCACCGACTTCCGAGCAACTTCCTGGCTGAGGGTGAGCAAAGCACTCACCTCCCACAACTCCACCGCACTCACCTCCATAACGGGTGGTCGCCACGACGGCTGGCAAAGCAGCCTGTAAAGGTCCTCCTGCACCCAAATGCAAACTCTCCCAGGCTTGGGGAAGTGTTCCCTTCTGCAAGACCCAAGCACCTGCAGTCAGGAGACGCTCACCTGGCCGCACCTGATCTGCCCCAGGCCCCCAGGATGTTTCTGAAGCAAGATCCCAAACCCTGACACACCACACAAGCGCACACCAGCAACCACCCAGTGGTCTAGCGAAGGGACCTCTGAAGGAGCAATCAGGACAAACTTAGGATCCGTCCTGTCTTCCGCTGCAGAGCTTCTCTACCCAAACGCAATGTTTCTTGCTCTTCAAGAAACATCTGGGGTAGGTCCTATAAAAGGAAACAAACCGAACTCCCCAAAGACAGGCACTTTGCAAACAGAGAAACTAAGCGTAACTTCCAATTATATAAACGAAACCACTTCATTCTACGATTCAAGCGTGACTACAGGCCATGATCACAAGCTCAGCTAATCATTCGCTTACCTTCCTCCCACGCACGTTAACTACCAGAGCCAACCACTCTTCAACCGGTAAAAACCCATCCCCAAAACAATAAAACTCTCCCTCCAGCGAGACGTTCACGTTCAGGGCCCCAGCAAGGGCCAGGGCAGCATCTTCAGAGGCGCAGGAAAACTTAAGACTTGTTTTGCTTTTAAGGCACCAAAAACAAGCCCGCTCGCCGGCCCCCACCCCCGCGAGCCAGCGATGTTGCAATCCAAGACTCTCCCCCGCGGCCCATCCTCTCCGTCCGCGGGGCGACAGTGACCCCGGAAGCCGCTCCCCGCGCAGGAGGAAGGCGCGGCCTCGCGGGGCCCCGGCTGCAGGTGGCTGCCCCGGCCCCACACCAGGCGCACCTCGGGGGCGAAGTGGGGGAGCCCCGGCCCCCAAGGCCTGCGGCGGCCCGGGCGCTCGGGCCGCGGCCCCGCGGCGCCAGCAGCGCGGACCGAACCGGCGCCGAGCGTGGGGCCTCTCGGGCTCCCCGGGAGGCTCGGCCGCGGCGCGGGGCCCGGCTCAGCGGGGCGGGGCGCGGGGCAGCCGGGGGCCCGGGCCCGATAGGAGTAGAGGCCTTGGCCCGACCCCCGCCCCACGGCCCCGGCCCGGTCCCCGCCCGCGCTCACCTCGGGCGGTCGCGGCCCCGGCGAGCGTCGCGGACAGGTGGAAGACCGAGCGGGGCGGCGGCGGCGGCGCTTCCCTTTGTCTCGGGACTTCCCTCCGGAGCCCGCTCCGCGCGCAGCCCGAGCAGCTCCGAGGACCCTGGCGCGGGCGGGGCGCGCGGGGCGGGGCCTGGTGCGGGGCTGCCCTCTGCAGGCCTGCTTCGCGCCCCGCCACCGCCGCCCGGCCCCGAGCGCCGCCCGCGCTGCCGCGCGTCCCCCGCTGCCCGCGCCCCGCCGCCGCGCGCCCGCGCCCCTGGCCCGCCCCAGGAGCCCGGCCGGGGAGTAACTTTTCAGTCAGGCGGCACCCTGGACACCTACGCCCTTAAAGGAGCCGCATCCCCGATGTGAGGGAGCGTCTGTAAACTCCCCTTCGGGGCGCCCCCGTCCACCCGGGGACACGCCGGCGAGCAGCGGGGGATAAAGGAGGTCGAGATCTCCAAAGGCTCCCCGGATGCCCGGCGGTCACCTCTCCAGGCACAGGTCCCCGAGGTTTCCTTGGGGTCAGAGCCTGGGGCCGGGGGGCAAAGACCACTGAGGCCTAAGGATCCCCTAAAGCGTCGCAGGACGGTGACGCTCCCGCGAGTTCAGCTCCCTGTGAAACCTCTTGCAATTGGCCATTTCCGGGCGGTGGGCGGGGAGACCTTCTCATCCGCCCAATGAGCTGACCCCGTACAAAAGGACGAATGCGAGCATGACCGACGGGAGGAGAAGTGTGGATGCTCCCTAATCCCGGGGCGGGCCCTGGGCGGGGGCGGGGCGTGGAGGACTGCGAGCGGCGGGGGCGGGGCGAGCCCTTGGGGGAGGGGCGCTTCCGGGCACCCCGCCCCCCCCGCCCACGCAACTCCCGGGACCGGGTCGAGAGGCCCCAGCCCCGCGAGCCCGCGGGACACTCGGTTCGCCAACGCGCGGTCGTGCTGGCCCCGGGGCTCTCCCGTTCCCCCCGCCCCCCATTTCGCCGACGGCGGGGCCGCCGCCAAGGTCACGGTGTCCGGGTGCTTGGGGACCGCGGGGAGTGACCACATTCATTCATTCCCTCTCTCACTCATTTATTCATTCCCTCCCCTACTCACTCATTCCCTCCCTCTCTCACTCATTCCCTCCCTGACTCATTCATTCAATCCCTCCATCACTCAATCATCCCTTCCCTCCCTTACTCATTCCCACCCTCATTCATTCCCTCTCTCACTCATTCCCTCCCTTACTCCTTCATTCATTCCTTCCCTCCCTCACTCATTCCCTCCCTCATTAATTCCCTCCCTCCCTCATTCCCTCCATCGCTCATTCATTCCTTCCCTCCCTCACTCATTCATTCATTCATTCCTTCCCTCCCTCACTCATTCCCTCCCTCGCTCATTCATTCCCTCCCTCACTCACTCATTCCCTCCCTCCCTCACTCATTCCCTCCCTCATTCATTCATTCGTTCCTTCCCTCCCTCACTCATTCCCTCCCTCCCTCACTCATTCCCTCCCTCACTCATTCCCTCCCTCACTCATTTCCTCCCTCACTCATTCATTCGTTCCTTCCCTCTCTCACTCATTCGCTCCCTCACTCATTCATTCCCTCACTCATTTCCTCCCTCACTCACTCATTCCCTCCCTCAGTCATTTCCTCCCTCACTCATTCATTCGTTCCTTCCCTCCCTTACTCATTCCCTCCCTCACTTATTCATTCCCTCCCTCACTCATTCATTCCCTCACTCATTTCCTCCCTCCCTCATTCATTCCCTCCCTCATTCATTCCTTCCCTCCCTCATTCCCGCCTTCACTCATTCCTTCCCTCACTCATTCATTCCTTCCCTCCATCACTCATTTCCTCCCTCATTCATTCATTCCTTTCCTCCCTCACTCATTCCCTCCCTCCTTCATTTCCTCCCTCCCTCACTCATTCCCTCCCTCATTCATTCCCTCCCTCACTCATTCCCTCCCTCCCTCATTCATTCCCTCCCTCGCTCATTCATTCTCTCCCTCACTCATTCCCTCCCTCCCTCATTCATTCCCTCCCTCACTCATTCATTCACTCCCTCACTCATTCCCTTCCTCCCTCATTCATTCCCTCCCTCACTCATTCATTCCTTCCCTCCCTCACTCATTCCCGCCCTCACTCATTCCTTCCCTCACTCATTCATTCTTCCTTCCATCACTCATTTCCTCCCTCCTCATTCATTCCTTCCCTCCCTCACTCATTCCCTCCCTCCCTCATTTCCTCCCTCCCTCACCCATTCCCTCCCTCACTCATTCATTCCCCCCCTCATTCATTCCCTCCCTGATTTCCTCCCTCCCTCACTCATTCCCCCCTCACTCACTCATTCCCTCCCTCACTCATTCCCTCCCTCCCTCCCTCATTCATTTCCTCCCTCACTTATTCATTCCCTCCCTCACTCATGCATTAATTCCCTCCTCCCTCACTCATTCACTCCCTCCCTCCCTCACTTATTCCCCCCACCACCTCCCACAGGGTCCCCAGCGGGCCCTTCCCTGGCAGGGACCCGCAGCAGGAGGGGCGGCTAAGCACCCTGGGTCCCCCTGCTAGGGAGGCGTAGCCGCAGGGATGGGGGTCCAGGGCAGCAGGGGCGGCCTCCCCCAGACTCCAGGCCCTGGGAGCTGCACACAACCCTGTCCTACCAAGACCAGCACGGGGCCTGGCGTGGCTGCACATTCCAGGCTCAGAGCGTCCGTGGCCTGTCTAGACACCTGTTCTCCCAGCCCCCAGCCTTGAGGTCCCCGGAATCTGCTTTTTTTTTTTTTTTTTTTTGTGAGATGGAGTCTCGCTGTGTCGCCCAGGCTAGAGTGCAGTGGCACCATCTTGGCTCACTGCAACCTCCACCTCCCGGGTTCAAGCGATCCTCCTTCCCCAGGCTCCCGAGTAGACGGGACTACAGGCGTGCAGCAGCACACCTGGCTCATTTTTGTATTTTTATTAGAGATAGGGTTTCACAGTGTTGGCCAGGTTGGTCTCAAAACGCCTGACCTGAAGTGATCCTCCCGCCTCAGCCTCCCAAAGTGCTGGGATCATAGGCATGAACCACCGCGCCCGGTTGAAATCTGCATTCTTAACCAGCACCCTGGGCAAGCCTGGCGGAGGGATATGGCCCTTTGGCTTCCTGGCATGGGCTAAGTTTCCAATGCCATCTTTCTGGCGAAGATGCCGGAACAGGGCTGTGTGGGGAGCTGTCAGCCAGTAAAGACCATGGTCGAAGGAAAGCAAGGAGAGCCATGGGCCTGGGCGGATCCCACTCCAGCCTCAGGCACAGAGAAGGCAGGGCGGGCGAGGTGGGGGCTTGTCATGAGTGGGGCTTGAGGAGACTGACTGGATGTGGTGTGTGGCTGGGGAGGGCCTGGGCCTGAACCTGGGAGCCATGGGAGCCATAGAATGTTATGGAACAGGAGAAGCAAGACAAGGCGCTGGTTCCCTGTGTGTGTGCGGTGAGCGATGGAGGAGACATGGCCCAGGCGCTCAGAGAATTCTTGTCCTGGTGGAAATAGTGCCAGGAGGGGCTGGGGTTTGGGGAGGCTGTGGCAGGTGGGGGTGAGGGGCATGGAGCAGGTGGGGGTGAGGGGCATGGAGCAGGCTGGGGGGTGGGGGACATGGAGCAGGCTGGGGGGTGGGGGACATGGAGCAGGCTGGGGGGTGGAGGGCTGGAGCAGGCTGGGGGTGAGGGGCATGGAGCAGGCTGGGGGTGGGGGCATGGAACAGGCGGGGGTGGGGGACATGGTGCAGGCGGGGGTGGGGGCATGGAGCAGGCTGGGGGGTGGGGGCATGGAGCAGGCTGGGGGGTGGGGGCATGGAGCAGGCTGGGGGGTGGGGGCAGAACAGGCGGGGGTGGGGGACATGGTGCAGGCGGGGGTGGGGGACATGGTGAGGCGGGGGTGAGGGGCATGGAGCAGGCTGGGGGTGAGGGGCATGGAGCAGGCTGGGGGGTGGGGGCATGGAACAGGCGGGGGTGGGGGACATGGTGCAGGCGGGGGTGGGGGCATGGAGCAGGCTGGGGGGGGGGGCATGGAGCAGGCTGGGGGGGGGGGCATGGAACAGGCGGGGGTGGGGGACATGGTGCAGGCGGGGGTGGGGGCATGGAGCAGGCGGGGGTGAGGGGCATGGAGCAGGCGGGGGTGGGGGCATGGAGCAGGCGGGGGTGGGGGCATGGAGCAGGCGGGGGTGGGGGCATGGAGCAGGCGGGGGTTGGGGCATGGAGCAGGCGGGGGGTGGGGGACATGGAGCAAGTGGGGGAGGGGCATGGAGCAGGTGGGGAGGGAAGAGGCTCCCTCAGTTGTGCATCCTCAGCCCAGAAGTGTTCTTTGAGCAGCCTGGACTTGGCACACGTGTTTTCAAAGAGAGGGGACCTGCTGGGTCCAGCTTCCTGGGTACAAAGGAGAAACCGAGGCTTGGAGAGGGTCGGGGGTTTGAATCAGTAACTATAAGATCCTGGGCAAGGCTTGTGGCTGACTGTGCCAGGCACGCGCCCACCTTTGCCCTGGTCCCCTTGGGAGGGGAGCAGGAAGTGTGATGAGGACCTCCATTGTCCTGGGTGCCCCCTCTGGGTCCTACTGGGGCCAGGGTCTGCACACAGGGGTTTGAGAGCAGAGGCCACTTCCCCCAGAGGAAGCGGGGCCTCTGCAGTAGAGTGAAGGTGGACCCTTACCCCGGAGCAAGTACAAAAACCAGCTCAAAAGTCAGCCTCGGAGCCGGGCGCAGTGGCTCAAGCCTGTAATCCCAGCACTTTGGGAGGCCGAGACGGGCGGATCACGAGGTCAGGAGATCGAGACCATCCTGGCTGACACGGTGAAACCCCGTCTGTACTAAAAACTACAAAAAACTAGCCGGGCGACGTGGCGGCGCCTGTAGTCCCAGCTACCCGGGAGGCTGAGACAGGAGAATGGCGTGAACCCGGGAGGCGGAGCTTGCAGTGAGCTGAGATCCAGCCACAGCACTCCAGCCTGGGTGACAGAGAGAGACTCGGACAGTCTCGGACCAGGCGTGGTGGCTACGCCTGTAATCTCAGGTCTTTGGGAGGCTAAGGCGGGCAGATCGCTTGAGCTCAGGAATTTGAGACAAGCCTGGCCAACATGGTGAAACTCCATCTCTACTAAAAATACAAAAATGAGCCGGGTGTGGTGGTGCACACCTGTAATTCCAGCTACTAGGGAGGCTGAGGCAGGAGAATCTCCTGAACACGGGAGGCAGAGGTTGCAGTGAGCCGAGATGGCACCACTGCACTCCAGCCTGGGCAACAGAGCGAGACTCCCTTTAAAAAATAAAAATAAAAATAAAAAAAATCACACATCTGAGAAGGAGTTAATATCCAGGATGATAGGTCAGGTGGGGTGGCTTACGCCTGTAATGCCAGCACTTTGGGAGGCTGAGGCGGGCAGATCACTTGAGGTCAGGAGTTCCAGACCAGCCTGGACAACATAGTGAAACCCTGTCTTTACTAAAAAATAGAAAAGTTAGCTGGGTATGGTGGTGTACACCATCCCAGCTCCTGGGGAGGCCGAGGCACAAGAATCGTTTGAACCCGGGAGGCGGAGGTTGCAGTGAGCTGAGATCGCGCCACTGCACTCCAATCTGGGTGACAGAACGAGCTCCGTCTCAAAAAATAAATAAATAAATAAATAAATAATAAAAAAAATCTGGGGTATAGAAAATCCCTACATCAATAAGAAAATGGCTCTGGAGGGCTGCGTGTGGAGGCTCACGCCTGTAATCCCAGCACTTTGGGAGGCCAAGGTGGGCGGATCACCTGCGGTCAGGAGTTCAAGACCAGCCTGGCCAACATGGTAGAACCCCGTCTCTATTAAAAATACAAAAGTTAGCTGAGCATGGTGGCGGGCATCTGTAATCCCACCTACTCAGGAGGCTGAGGCAGGAAAATCACTTGAACCCAGGAGGTGGAGGTTGCAGCCAGCCGAGATCATGCCATTGCACTCCAGCCTGAGCGACAGAGTGAGACAGCGTCTCAAAAAAACCAAAACAAGGCCAGGCGCAGTGGCTCACACTTGTAATCCCAGCACTTTGGGAGGCCGAGGCAGGCAGATCACGAGGTCAGGAGATTGAGACCATCCTGGCTAACACGGTGAAACTAAAAATACAAAAATACAAAAAATTAGCCAGGCGTGGCCGGGCGCGGTGGCTCAAGCCTGTAATCCCAGCACTTTGGGAGGCCGAGATGGGCGGATCACGAGGTCAGGAGATCGAGACCATCCTGGCTAACACGGTGAAACCCCGTCTCTACTAAAAAATACAAAAAACTAGCCAGGCGAGGTGGCGGGCGCCTGTAGCCCCAGCTACTCGGGAGGCTGAGGCAGGAGAATGGCTTAAACCCGGGAGGCGGAGCTTGCAGTGAGCTGAGATCTGGCCACTGCACTCCAGCCTGGGCGACAGAGCGAGACTCCGTCTCAAAAAAAAAAAAAAAAAAAATTAGCCAGGCGTGGTGGTGGGCATCTCTGGTCCCAGCTACTCAGGAGGCTCAGGCAGGTGAATGGTGTGAACCTGGGAGCTGGAGCTTGCAGTGAGCTGAGATTGCACCACTGCACTCCAGCCTGGGCGACAGAGCGAGACTCGTCTCAAGGAAAAAAAAAAAAAAAAGCAAAGGAAAAATCACTCTGGTTCCTGCAGCTCCAGCCAGCCCGGATGTACCCCACTTCCTCCTCCAATTGAGGACATGTCCTTGACTCTTGGGGGTCTCCCCCGCAGCTCAACCAGCCAGGATGAGGGTTTCAGAAGATACTGCTCAGAGACTGTGACCTGTTCCTACCGTGTCCTGCAGGGCTCCTCCCGAGCTCCCTGAGGGAGCCCCCTAACCATAGAGGCCTGGGCCCTCAGCCTCTGACTGGCCCCAGAGAGTATAGGGGTGTCTTGGTGTCTTCTCGTCTCAAATTCCCCAGGCTGGGAGGCTGGGTGGGGAGAAGGTGCAAAGCCCGCTCCCTCCCTCCTGACTGTGCTGCTTCCTCGGTGGTGGCCACCTGGCTCACAGGTCCTCATCCGCTAGAAGAGTGGTACCGGGAGGAGCAAAGTCTGGTGCCGTTTCCGTTTCCCTGTGCCATGACCTACAGCTTTGATTTTCTGCGCTCCCAAAGAGGTAGGTCTCACTGAATGCCTGTCACTGCTCATCCCCAAATTGATCACCTCTGTCAGCGAAGAGAGAGGCCGGGACCACATTGGGGTGACAGATGGGTCTCCAGTCCTGCTCATGGCCGGCACAGTTGGAATGACTGGCGTGAGCACTGCAGAGAATAAAGAGGGCACCCCAGGAAACCCGGGCAGGGAGAGTCCAGCCAGGAGCCAGGGGCTTTTTGGCCCCCAACCCTCTGAAACAGACGGAAAAGCCCACAGACCGGAGTGCGTGGGGCGTGACCTTCCCTCCTCCCACCTGGCCCTGCGCGCAGCATTCTTGTCCTGGTGCATGTGGGCGGGTCAGATACCCTCCTCTCTCTCCCCGACTGCAGCCTGTTCTGCCTCTGATAGATGCTGCTGAGACCAGGAGCCCTTGGACAGGGCAGGAGTGGCCTGCCCGTGCTGTGTTCCCTCCACGTCGTCCCTCTGCCCCAGCCTCACTCCTGCACACCTGTGCTGCTTCCTGCCTCCATGCCTTTCCCCGAGCAGTGCCCCACCCACATGCCCCGCCCTCCCACCCCAGCCGCCCCAGTGGCTCTTTCCAGCATCCTCTAAATCGCAGCCCTTGGCCGGACACAGTGGCTCACACCTGTAATCCCAGCACTTTGGGAAGCCAAGGTGGGTGGATCACTTGAGCTCAGGAGTTCGAGACCAGCCTGACCAACATGATGAAAACCCATCTCTACTAAAAATACAAAACTTAGCCGGGTGTGGTGGCGGGCATCTGTAATCCCAGCTACTCAGGAGGCTGAGGCAGGAGAATCGCTTGAACCTGCTGGGTGGAGGTTGCGGTGAGCTGAGATCACACCACTGCACTCCAGCCTGGGTGACAGAGAGAGATTCCGACTCAAAAATAAATAAATAATAGATTTAGAGACAGGGTCTCCCTGTGTTGCCCCAGCTGGTCTCAAATTCCTGGGCCCAAGGAACGCTCCTGCCTCGGCCTCCCAAAGTGCTGGGATTAGAGGTGTGAGCCACTATGCATGGCTAATTTAATATAATTTGATTTAATTTTAAGAGAGTCTCGGCCGGGTGCGGTGGCTCAAGCCTGTAAAACCAGCACTTTGGGAGGCCGAGACGGGCGGATCACGAGGTCAGGAGATCGAGACCATCCTGGCTAACATGGTGAAACCCCGTCTCTACTAAAAAATACAAAAAACTAGCCCGGCGAGGTGGCAGGGGCCTGTAGTCCCAGCTACTCGGGAGGCTGAGGCA
The DNA here is from genome assembly GCF_009764315.1 of Trachypithecus francoisi. Classification (NCBI taxonomy): domain Eukaryota; kingdom Metazoa; phylum Chordata; class Mammalia; order Primates; family Cercopithecidae; genus Trachypithecus; species Trachypithecus francoisi. The sequence goes on from NW_022681460.1 coordinate 113,763,807, forward strand.
GGAGAATGGCATAAACCTGGGAGGCGGAGCTTGCAGTGAGCTGAGATCCGGTCACTGCACTCCAGCCTGGGCAGCAGAGTGAGACTCCGTCTCAAAAAAAAAAAAAAAAAAAAGAGAGTCTCACTCTGCCTCCCAGGCTAGAGTACAGTGGTGCAATCCTGGCTCACTGGAGCCTTGACCTCCCCAGTCTCGAGCGATCCTCCCACCTCAGCCTCCTGAGTAGCTGGGACTACAGGCGTGAACCATCACACCCCACTAATCTACACCCCGCTAATTTTTGTACCTTTTGTAGAGACTGGGTTTTACCATGTTGCCCAGGCTGGTCTCAAACTCCTGGGCTCAAGCGATCGTCCCACTTCGGCTTCCCAAAGTGCTGGGATTGCAGCATGAGCCACTGTGCCTGGCCCACTCTATAATTCAACATTTTAATTATTGTTTTAGTTTTTTTTTTTTGAGACGGAGTCTTGCTCTGTCTCCCAGGCTGGAGTGCAGTGGCGCGATCTCGGCTCACTGCAAGCTCCACCTCCTGGGTTCCTGCCATTCTCCTGCCTCAGCCTCCCAAGTAGCTGGGACTACAGGCACCTGCCACCATGCTCGGCTAATTGTTTGTATTTTTAGTAGAGATGGGGTTTTACCATGTTAGCCAGGATGGTCTCGATCTTCTGACCTCTTGATCCACCCACCTCGGCCTCCCAAAGTGCTGGGATTATAGGCGTGAGCCACCATGCCCAGCCTAATTTTTGTATTTTTGTAAAGATGGGGTTTCACCATGTTGGCCAGGCTGGTCTGGAACTCCTAACCTCAGGTGATCCACCTGCCTCGGCCTCCCAAAATGCTGGGATGACAGACATGAGCCACCGCACCAGGCCCAACTTCATGTTTACTCTCTGTTCTTTTCAAGACAACAGAGGCTCCTCGAATGTGTGTTCGTGCTGGGCCAGCACCATGCGGGGGTAAAGGAGGATCCATTCCTGCCACCAACTCCGTTCTGAGCTGACAGGCCGCTGGGGAGATGGTCGTTGGGGAAATGGTCAGCCAGGTGGGGGTTGCTGCAGAGCCAGAGCGACACTATTGTGAGGACGGCGAAAAAGGCCCCGGCACACTCGCAGGTCCGGGCAGGCTTCCCGGAGGAGGTGGCGTTGAGGTGGGCATGAAGTTTCTGGGACGCAGCGGTGAAGGGTGTGGTCAGAGAGAGTGGGCCAGGGCATGCTTCAGAACGGCCAGGCTGAGGGCTCAGGGGTGGGGCTGCCTGAATCGAGCCCAGCAAGGAATTCAGACTCTCGCCTGTGGGCAGAGGGGCACCAGAGTAGGGTCTTCATAACACAAGTGAGTCGCGTTCTGCTTGGATCAGAGCTGTGGAGCAACTGGGAGGGCAGGACCCCTGGGGGAACCTGTCAGCCGAACTCCTGCAGAAATGTGGGGTGTGGGGGATCGGTGGTGTGGACAGGGCCGCGCAGAGAGGTGGATGGAGGGGTACCTGGGACTCAGACTTGTAGGGAGCGGGAGGGCAGGGGGAGTCCAGGGTGACTTAGTGTTTGGGTGGCTGGGGGATGCCAGGTCTGCAGGTCTGGGTGGCCGGGGGTTGGGCGGGGAGCTCAGGTTGCGTCCTGTTGGGCTCCAGGAGCCTGGGACCTGGTGCAGACCTGGCTGTCCCGGCTGTGCAGGTGCGTGAAGCCCCATGGGGGAGGCAGCCAGGGAGGGCGCGGGCAGAGGCAAGAAGGCTGTGCTGGGACCCAAGCGACGGCAGCAGGGGTCAGCAGAGGGGCCTGTGGCGGGGTGGACGCTGGAGCAGGAGACCAGGGGAGGTTTGTCAACAGGGCTGAACAGACGGCCAGCCGGGCAGAGAGAGCTGCCGGGAGGTCAGGCGGGACCCAGCCCATTGTGTCCACCCAGGCGGGGCACCGAGTCAGTCAGCCTCCCGAGCTGCCTGCCGCCCCCTGGTGGCCCTGCGGGGAAACGCTGGTGCCTCAGGGGACACGGCCATGGCCCTGGAGTGGGGGTGTCAGTGTAGGGCTGCCCCCGGGAAGGGCTCAGCGCTGAGCCTGTGGGGACCCCTCCAGGGACATCGGATGCCTGAGCCCAGACGCCGCCTGCAGAGTGGGTTATGCTTGTGTTGGGGCACAAAGGACACACTTTGGCCAGGACAGTGGGGCACTGACTGATGTCTGAGATGTCTGAGGCAGGGCAGACAGACCTGCAGTCGCTCCTCTGCAGAGTCACACACCGGGGCGTCTGGGCTCTCAGCCCTCACCGCACCCAGCAGGAGGGGCGTGGGGAGGCGGGGCAGCAGGTTGGACCAGGTCTCCTGACATGGCACTGCAGCCAGGTGGGTTGGGCTCCTGGGATTCCCACGTGTATGGACGGTCGGCTGGACGCCGCAGCTGCCATCTGAAGCCAGCTTGGGAAACTTCAGTTTCTTAGCAAGGTAGCCTGACACTTTTTTTTTTTTTTTTTTGAGACTGAGTTTCGCTCTTGTCGCCCAGGCTGGAGTGCAATGGCACGATCTCGGCTCACTGCAATCTCTGCCTCCTGGGTTCCAGTGATTCTCCTGCCTCAGCCTCCCAGGTAGCTGGGATTACAGGCGTGCAGCACCACACCTGGCTCGTTTTTTGTATTTTTAGTAGAGATGGGGTTTTGCCATGTTGGCCAGAGCTGGTCTCCATCTCCTGACATCAGGTGATCTGCCCACCTCAGCCTCCCAAAGTGTTGGGATTACAGACGTGAGCCACCGTGCCCGATACTCCCCGCCCCGCCCCCGGCACTGTTAATTTTTTTTTGTTTAAAAAAACTTCAACTTCTTCGATGGGCTTTCAGGGCTACAGAAATCGCTCACATTTACACCCGCTTACGTACGTGTATGTGCTGGAGCAGATTTACGCAGATGCGCTCACTTGGTGCAGGCATTTCGGGGTGTATTAGCTACACAGCATTTCTCAACCTTTTGGAGGCTCGGGTAATGTGGCTCTGAAACCTGTTCCCTGGGTCATGCCCTCTTGTGGATCCAGGAGAACAGGGACATTTGCCTGTGCGTTCACTGCTGTATTCTTGGTGTCTGGAGCAGTGCCTGACCTGTGGTGGGTCCTTAGTGAGTTATCCATGGAATGAATGAATGAATGAATGAATGAACCAGCCAGAACCATGGTGGCCATTGACTGGAAATGTCTGGATTCAGTTGGCTGAATCAAACAGACTTAGAGCTTGAGAGGGAAAAATGATTTCACTTATTAAATAAAAGTTCTCTCTGCAGGACTAGACATGAAAGGAAAAAAAAAAGAAAAAAGTTCTACCTTTGCCCCTGCGGTTCTCAGGTTTCACCTACTGCAGTGAAATTCGCTGCAGGTCACACGCGTAGGTTTGGCGCCTGGCCGTCCAGTAGTCCTCCCACCCGGGGGGACAGGGGTGCGGGGGAGGGGACCTGGTAAAGGAGGCAGGGAGCTGGGGCAGCCTGCTGTGCTGGGGGAGAGGAGGAGGGAGCCCTGGGGGACAGACAGAAGGACCATGGAAGGAGAAACCCTGCTGGCCTTGGGACCTGGAGGAAAGAACCAGGGCCGGTGCTCCTGGTGCCGGGATCCGGCGATTGGACGGAACCTCTCGGATTCCCCGGTGCTGTGAAATCCACTTGGGGCCATCACACCCTTCGTTGCCGTGTTCCCTGGCAGGACTCGGATGCAGGCTGAGCTGGGCACCTTTCCCAGGGTTTGCTCTAGGTCCTGATCTCCTGTCAGTTCCCCTGGAGCAGAGCCCGTGGCAAGGATTCTTGTTCGGGGGTGTCTTTCTGTCCCTCAGCACCGAACTTACCCGGTCTGTGGCCTCCTCCCACCCCATCTCTGGATACACTCCTGTTCAAATGGTACCTGGTGGGCCGGGCGCGGTGGCTCAAGCCTGTAATCCCAGCACTTTGGGAGGCCGAGACGGGTGGATCACAAGGTCAGGAGATTGAGACCATCCTGGTGAACACGGTGAAACCCCGTCTCTACTAAAAAATACAAAAAAAAAAAAAAACTAGCCGGGTGAGGTGGCGGGCACCTGTAGTCCCAGCTACTCGGGAGGCTGAGGCAGGAGAATGGCGTCAACCCGGGAGGCAGAGCTTGCAGTGAGCTGAGATCTGGCCACTGCACTCCAGCCTGGGTGACAGAGCGAGACTCCCTCTCAAAAAAAAAAAAAAAAGTACCCCTAATGTCACTAAGTGTGGCTAAATTATCTTCCAAGGTGTCGGTACACTCTTGTCCCCTCCTCAGTGGTGACTCCCCAAAGATATGTCCGTGTCCGAGTTCCCAGAACCTTTGTGTCTCATGTAGCACGTGATGTGATTCAGTTAAGGGTGCTGAGGGGAGATTATCCAGGTGGGCCCTGAATGGGATCTTATGCGTCTTTCCAATAAGAGGGGCTTGCCGGGTGCGGGGGCTCACGCCTGTCATCTCAGCACTGGGAAGCCAAGACGGGCAGATGGTGTGAGGTCTGGAGTTTGGGACTAGCCTGGGCCACATGGTGAAACCCCGTCTCTGCTAAAACTACAAAAATCAGCCGAGCGTGGTGACCTGGAATCCCAGCTACTCGGGAGGCTGAGGCTCAAGAATTGCTCGAACCTAGGAGGCAAAGATCACACCATTGCACTCCAGCCTGGGTGACAGAGCGAAACTCCATTTGAAAAAAAAAAAAAACAATAGGGTTCCACAGAGGGGACGCAAACAGGAGGGGACAGCGTGGCCATGGAGGCAGCAGGGAGTGGCACAGCCATCATGCCAAAAAGAAAAGACAGGACATAAACACATAAACAATTTCCATTGTTTTAAGCCACCATGTTTGTGGTAATGTGTTACAGCAGTGGCAGGAAATTAATACATCCACACAAGGGTTCCCCTTTCTCAGGCTAGACACGACGGCTCACACCTAGAATTCCAGTGCTTTGAGAGGCCCAGGTGGGAGGATCATTTGCGCCGAGTTCGAGACCAGCTTGGGAAACAGTGAGATCCCATCTCTACAAAAAACTAAAAAGAGGCCAGGCACGGTGGCGCACACCTATAATCCCAGCACTTTGGGAGGTCGAGGCAGGCGGATCACACGGTCAGGAGATCAAGACCATCCCGGCTAACATGGTGAAACCCCGTCTCTACTAAAAATACAAAAAATTAGCCGGGCGTGGTGGCGGGTGCCTGTAGTCCCAGCTACTCCGGAGGCTGAGGCAGGAGAATGGCGTGAACCCAGAAGGTGGAACTTGGAGTGAGCCGAGATTGCACCACTGCACTCCAGCCTGGGGGACAGAGCAAGACTCCGTCTCAAAAAAAAAAAAAAAAAAAAACACAAAACAAAACAAAATCTATTTTGAAATGGCCCTGCAAAGCCATCTTTTGTGAGGGGATATATGCATCTGTAAAGAAAAGGCCGGGTGCAGTGGCTTATGCCTGTAATCCCAACGCTTTGGGAGACCGAGGCGGGTGGATCACGAGGTCAGGAGATCGAGACCATCCGGGTTAACACGGTGAAACCCCGTCTCTACTAAAAATACAAAAAAATTAGCCGGGCGTGGTGGCAGGCGCCTGTAGTCCCAGCTACTCAGGAGGCTGAGGCAGGAGAATGGCGTGAACCCGGGAGGCGGAGCTTGCAGTGAGCAGAGATTGCGCCACTGCACTCCAGAATGGGCGACAGAGCGAGACTCCGTCTCAAAAAAAAAAAAAAAAAGAATTTTAGGCTGGGCGTGGTGGCTCACGCCTGTAATCCCAGCACTTTGGGAGGCCACGGCGGGCGGATCACAAGGTCAAGAGATTGAGACCATCCTCATCCTGGCCAACATGGTGAAACCCCATCTCTACTAAAAATACATTACTAGCTGGGTGTGGTAGCGGGCACCTGTAATCCCAGCTACTCAGGAGGCTGAGGTAGGAGAATCGCTTAAACCCAGGAGGAGGAGGTTGCAGTGAGTCAAGACCATGCCACTGCACTCCAGCCTGGGCAACAGAGCAAGACTCTGTCTTAAGAAAAAAAAGAAAAAAAACCCTTCTCTGCTACAGCCCTTCGGCCCTTGGGATTGGCACGCTGACCTGCCAGGCATTGGACCGTGGTCACCCACAGGTTACCCACGATTTCTGTCTGACCTGGCTACAAATAGGCCATTCCCAGGACCCCTTCTTGGGTCCAGTGATTTGCTAGAGTGGCTCATGGAACTCAGGGAAATGCTTTATTTACTATTACAGATTTATTGCAAATGACATGTAAGCCAAAAAGTATTCGAGATAGGTCTCAATCAATTTAGAAGTTTATTTTGCCAAGGTTGAGGATTTGGCCGTGACACAGCCTCAGGATGTCTTGAGAATGTGTGAAGGTGGCTGGGCTGCAGCTGGTGTTTTTGTTTTTTTTTCTGGAGAGAGTCTTGCCCTGTCACCAACTGGGGTGCAGCGAGGCCATCTCAGCTCACTGCTAAATACAGTGACCTCCAAGTTTCTCTTCAAAGTATCAGCATGTGAGTTGGTTCAGTTCTCTTATTCCTTGATTCTCCATTTTAAAGTTTAACCTCCTGGTTCTCTTTGACCCTTTGCCTCTAGTTTCAGTAAATAACTTTCCCACTAGTTCTAATCAGTAACTCACGTCTCTTCCCCTGGTCACCTGCTTCGACCCAAGTCACCCCGGGTCACCTGCTCCGCCCTGACTCATCCTGAGTCACCTGTTCTGTGACCATCCTTCCCGCCAAACTACTCACTCTGCCACTCCGACTCGTACCCCTGCTCTCTTTAAAATAGCCAGCTGGAATTAGCTTAGACTGTGCGGTCCAACCCCAGCCGATAGGGGAAGGACACAGCAGTAGGGCCCACCTGTGTCAGGGGTAGGAACCCCTTTACCTCCCTTGTTCAGGTAGGCTCTCGCCATTGCTCCATCCATGAGACGCAGCCTTCTAGAGAAGTAAATCGTCTTGGGGCTGGGCGCGGTGTCTCAAGCCTGTAATCCCAGCACTTTGGGAGGCCGAGGTGGGCGGATCACGAGGTCAGGAGTTCAAGACCAGCCTCACCAACATGGTGAAACCCCGTCTGCAGTAAAAATACAAAAGTTAGTCAGGCATGATGGCGGGCACCTGTAATCTGCTTGGCTACTTGGCTCACTGCACCATCTGCCTCCCAGGTCCAACCAAGTCTCCTGCCTCAGCCTCCCAAGTAGCTGGGATTACAGACGTGTGCCACCACGCATGACTAATTTTTGTATTTTTAGTAGAGACGGAGTTTCGCCATGTTGGCCAGGCTGGTCTTGAACTCCTGACCTCAAGTGATCCACCCTCCTCAGGCTCCCAAAGTGCTGGGATTACAGACATAAGCCTCTGTGCCCAGCTTTTTTTTTGTATTTTTAATAGAGACAGTGTTTCACCAGGTTGGCCAGGCTGGTCTCAAACTCCTGACCTCAAGTGATCTGCTCACCTCGGCCTCTCAAAGTGCTGGGATACAGGTGTGAGCCACTTGTCTGGCCTCCAGCTTGGTTTTATACATTTTAGGGATACCAAAGTTATAGGCAGACATCAGTCAATATATGTAAGGTGCACGTTGGTTCAGTCTGGAAAGGTGGGATGTCTGAGGGGAGCTTCCCAGTCATAGGTGGATTCAAAGATTTCCTGGCTGGTAGTTGGTTGAAAGAGTTAAGTTTTGCCTAAAGAGTTGAAGTCTGCAGAAAAAAATGGGGCTAAAGTCACAGAATTGTGAAGCCAAGGTTCTTGTTACGTAGATGAAACCTCCAGGTAGCAGGCTTCAAGAGAATAGATGGCAAATATCTCTTACCAGAGCTTAAAAGGTGCTAGACTCTCCTGAAAATACTTAGTAAGGGTTGGGCACAGTGGCTCACACCTGTAATCCCAACACTTTGGGAGGCTGAGGCAGGCAGATCACCTGAGGTCGGGAGTTCAAGACTAGCCTGACCAACATGGAGAAACCCCGTCTCTACTAAAAATACAAAACTAGCTGGGCGTGGTGGCGGGCGCCTGTAATCCCAGCTACTTGGGAGGCTGTGGCAGGAGAATTGCTTGAACCCGGGAGGCGGAGCTTGCAGTGAGCCGAGATCGTGCCACTGCACTCTAGCCTGGGCAACAAGAGCGAAACTCCGTCTCAAAAAAAAAAAAAAAAAAAAAAAGACCTAGTAAGGGAAGACAATTCTCTACAGAACGTAAATTTCGCCCACAAGAGGCAGCTTTGCAGGGCCATTTAAAAATATATCGAAGAGGGCCGGGCGCGGTGGCTCAAGCCTGTAATCCCAGCACTTTGGGAGGCCAAGACGGGCAGATCATGAGGTCAGGAGATCGAGACCATCCTGGCTAACATGGTGAAACCCCGTCTCTACTAAAAAAATACAAAAAAACTAGCTGGGCGAGGTGGCGGGCGACTGTAGTCCCAGCTACTCGGGAGACTTTGGCAGGAGAATGGCGGGAACCCGGGAGGCGGAGCTTGCAGTGAGCTGAGATCCGGCCACTGCACTCCAGCCCGGGTGACAGAGCGAGACTCCGTCTAAAAAAAAAAAAAAAAAAAAAAAAATATATATATATATATATATATATATATACACACACACACACATACATATCGAATAAATATATTTTGGGGCTGGGTGTGGTGGCTCACACCTGTAATCTCAGCACTTTGGGAGGCCAAGATGGGCAGATTACTTGAGATCAGGAGTTTGAGACCAGCCTGGGCAACATGGCAAGACCCTATCTCTACTAAAAATACAAAAATTAGCCAGGCGTGATGGTGGGCACCTGTAATCCCAGCTATTTAGGAGCTGAGGCATGAGAATCGCTTGAACCCGGGAGGCGGAGGTTGCAGTGACCCGAGATCATGCCACTGCACTCCAGCCTGGGCAACAGAGTGAGATTCACTCTCAAAAAAAAAAAAGATCTCCGTTTTAATGTTAAGACTGGTCAGCAGTGCCTGAATCCCAAAGGGAGTAGGGTGTAATGAGGCGTTTCCAATCCCCCTTCCCAGCGTGGCCTGAACTAGTGTTCTGAGCCACTTCAGAATCTCCTTGGAGGATAGGAGGGCTCCGTTTTGTTGGTTGAGGGCTTATAATTTTATTTTTGCTTTGCAGATGTCTTAGAGGATAAAAATGAGCGGGCAGATGAAGAGATACTCAGGGTGAGGTTCGGAAAGGTGCACCGAGCCCACCTCATGGATGTGAGAAAGAAAAGTGGCTCAGAGTAGCCTGGGAAACGTGAGGTCTGTGACCTGGATCAGGCCCAGAGAGGCCTGAGCAGGAGGCGTGTGAAGTCCCCGCACCGTGCCAGGAGGGCAACTGTTTCAGGGCATTTGCCTTTCTTTCCCTGTAGTTTCAGGCTAGCTGATAAATTACCTAAAATGTTGCCACAAGATGCACAATGTAACCATCACTCATTGTCTTCATGTTCCTGGAATTTTTTTTTTTTTTTCAGAGATAGAGTGTAGCCCTGTCGGCCAGGCTGGAGTGTAGTGGTGCCATCATGGCTCAGCCTCAACCTCCTGGGCTCAAGCTGTCAGAGGTGCGTGAACCAGAGCAACTCCATCTTGAATGGGGCTGGGTGAGATGAGGCTGAGACTTCTGGGGCCGCATTTCCAGACAGTGTAGACATTCTAAGTCACAGGATGAGACAGGAGGTCAGCACAAGATACGGGTCATAAAGACCTTGCTGATAAGACAGTTTGCAGCAAAGGAGCCGCCCAAATCCCACCAAAACCAAGATGGCGACAAGAGTGATCTCTGGTCGTCCTCACTGCCACACTCCCACCAGCGCCATGGCAATGTCAGAAAGTCACCATACATGGCCTAAAAAGGGGAGGTATGAATCATCCACCCCTCGTTTCGCATATCATCAAGAAATAACCACAAAAACAGAGAACCAGTGGTCCTCGGGGCTGCTTTGTCTATGGAGTACCCATTCTTTTTTTTTTTTTTGGAGATGGAGTCTTGCACTGTCGCCCAGGCTGGAGTGCAGTGGAATGATCTCGGCTCACTGCAACCTCTGCCTCCGTTTTCTCGGCATCCTCCTGCCTCAGCCTAGCTGAGTAGCTGGGCTTACAGGCGCCCGCCACCACGCCTGGCTAATTTTTTGCATTTTTAGTAGAGCCAGGGTTTCACTGTGTTAGCCGGGCAGGTCTTGAACTCCTAACCTCATGACCTGCCTGCCTCAGCCTCCCAAAGTGCCGGGATTACAGGCACGAGCCACCGCGCCCAGCCAGAGTAGCCATTCTTTACTCCTTTACTTTCCTAATAAACTTGTTTTCACTTTATGGACTCGCCCTGAATTCTTTCTTGTGAGAGATCCAAGAACCCTCCCTTGGGGTATGGATCGGAACCCCTTTCCTGTAACAAAGCCATTCTCTCGCCTCAGCCTCCCAAGTAGCTAAGACCACGGGTGCGTGCCACCGAGCCTAATTTTTAATTTATATTTTTAAGAGATAGGGTCTCCAGCCTGACCAACATGGTGAAACCCTGTCTCTACTAAAAATACAAAATGAACCTGGTGTGGTGGTGGGCGCCTGTAGTCCCAGCTACTCAGGAGACTGAGGCAGGAGAATCGATTGAACCTGGGAGGCAGGGGTTGCAGTGAGCTGAGATCGCGCCATTGCACTGCAGCCTGGGCGACAGTGAGACTCTGTCTCAAAAAAAAAAAAAAAAAAAAGGTGGGGTCTCACTGTGCAGCCCAGGCTGATCTCAAACTCCTGACCTCAAGTGATCCTCTCGCTTCAGCCTCCTGAAGTGCTGGGATTACAGGCATGAGCCATCACACCCCGCCCACCGTGCAGGCAGTGACTCACACCTGTAATCCCAGTACTTTGGGAGGCCGAGGTGGGAGACTCTTGAGCTGAGGAGTTAGAGACCAGCCTGGGTGACACAGTGAATCCCTGTCTTTGCTAAAAATAAGAAAATTGGCCAGGCGCGGTGGCTCAAGCCTGTAATCCCAGCACTTTGGGAGGCCGAGACGGGTGTATCACGAGGTCAGGAGATTGAGACCATCCTGGCTAACACGGTGAAATCCCGTCTCTACTAAAAATACAAAAAAAAAAAAAAAAAAAAAAAAACTAGCCGGACGTGGTGGCGGGCGCCTGTAGTCCCAGCTACTCGGGAGGCTGAGGCAGGAGAATGGCATAAACCCGGGAGGTGGAGCTTGCAGTGAGCTGAGATCCAGCCACTGCACTCCAGCTGGGCGACAGAGCAAGACTCCGTCTCAACAAAAAAAAAAAAAAAAGAAAATTAGCTGGGTGTGGCCGGGCACAGTGGCCCACACCTGTAATCCCAGCACTTTGGGAGGCTGAGGTGGGCGGATCATGAGGTCAGGAGATTGAGACCATCCTGGCTAACATGGTGAAACCCCATCTCTACTAAAAATACAAAATATTAGCCGGGTGTGGTGTGGGCGCCTGTAGTCCCAGCTACTCGGGAGGTTGAGGCAGGAGAATGGCGTGAACCCGGGAGGCGGAGCTTGCAGTGAGTGGAGATTGCACCACTGCACTCCAGCCTGGGTGACAGAGTGAGACTCCGCCTCAAAAAAAAAAAAAAAAAAAAAAAGAAAAAGAAAGAAAATTAGCTGGGCATGGTAGCGCAAGCCTGTAGTCCCAGCTACTCTGGAGGCTGAGGACAGGATGGCTTGAGCCTGGGAGGTGGAGGTTGAATGAGCTGAGATCATGTCCCTGGGTGACAGAGCAATAACCTGGGAAAAGGAAAGGAGAGAAGAAAGGAAAGTCAGCCTGGGCATGGTGGCTCATGTCTGTAATCCTGGCACTTTGGCAGGCCGAGGTGGGCAGATCACTTGAGGTCAGGAGTTCGAGACCAGCCTGGCCAACAGGGTGAAACCCCCGTTTCTACTAAAAATACAAAATTAGCCAGGTGTGGTGGCGTGTGCCTGTCATACCAACTACTCGAGAGGCTGAGGCAGGAGAATCACTTGGACCCAGGAGGCAGAGGCTGCAGTGAGCTGAGATCGCGCCACTGCACTCCAGCCTGGGCGACAGAGCAAGACTCCCTCTCAAAAAAAAAAAAAAAAAGAGAGAGAGAAAAGGAGACGGAACAGAGGCTTGTAGTTCTGCAGGCTGCACGGGCATGGCGTCAGTATCTGCTTGGCCTCTAGGGAGACCTCAGGAACTTCCCATGGTGGCGGAAGGCCAACGGGGAGCCAGGGTATCCCACGGTGAGGGAGGAAGCAAGAGAGAAGGACCGAGAGCGACCAAGAGCCAGACCAAGTGGGCTGAGTGGCGCCCACCCAAGTTTCCAGAGGAAGGAGATTTTGGGTGGGAAACAAACTTGGCCGGGTGTGGCTGTTCGTCACAGGAACGTGTCCTGCTGCTCACTTACGATTGCTGGGCCTGTGACAGCAGCAGCCGGTCAGGCACGGGCAGGGCAGGAGAGGGTTCACCCTCCCACACACCAGGATGTCGGGCGACCTTCGGGCGATGGTCAGGCGGTTGTTAACTGCCTCTCTAACATGATACTTGTTGCAGCTGGCACCAGGGAAAGGCAGGCTCCCAACAGAGAGCAAACACCTGAAACTGGTGATCGGCCGCTTCCCGGTACGATCTCTGATCTCTGGAGCTGGGCGAGCGGGCCAGAACAGGCCCACTAAGAGGCAAACTGGTGGAGTTTAACTGGTCTGTGGCCTTCAAGGGACCTGCGGCTGGTCATGAAGAGCGTCTCAAGTGAACACAAGCACAGCTCCAGCAAACGCACCACACACGCTCCTGCCGAGCGCCAGCAGACCACGGCACACGCAGACAGCCCACCCATGGGAGGAATCACAGAGAAGGGACGCGAGACTCCGGGAGCACGCCTGTCATCCCAGCACTGTGGGAGGCTGAGGCGGGCAGATCACAAGGTCAGGAGTTCGAGACTAGCCTGGCCAACTTGGTGAAACCTCCGTCTCTACTAAAAATATAAACAATAGCTGGGCGTGGTGACGCATGTCTGTAATCCTAGCTACTTGTGAGGCTGAGGCAGGAGAATCGTTTGAACCCAGCAGGTGGAGCTTTCAGTGAGCCGAGATCGCCCCACTGTGCTCCAGCATGGGTGACAGAGCGAGACTCCGTCTCAAACAAACAACCCCAAGTCAAAGGTCAAACTGTACACTAGTCTTTCGAGTTGCCTGCTTGGGCCTTTTCCAAGTGTACTTGCCTTCATTTTGTTCCTTCTCTAAAGCTGCTCATTTTTCTTTCTTTATTATTGTTATTATTTTGAGACAGGTTCTCACTCTGTTACCCAAGCTGGAATGCAGTGATGCAATCTCGGCTCACTGTAACCTCCGCCTCCCAGGCTTAAGCAATTCTCCTGCCTCAGCCTCCGAAGTAGCTGGGATTACAGGCATGCACCACCACGCCCAGCTAATTTTTGTATTTTTAGTAGAGGCAGGATTTTACCACTTTGGCCAGGCTGGTCTCGAACTCCTGGCCTCAAGTGGTCTTCCCACCTTGGCCTCTCACGGTGCTGGGATTACAGGCGTGAGCCACCGTGCCCAGCCTCTAAAGCGTTTTAATAAACTTTCACTCCTGCTCTAAAACTTGCCTCAGTCTCTCCTTCTGACATCTGCCCCTCAGTCGGATTTTTATTCTGAGGAGGCAAGAACTGAGGTTGCAGCAGGTCCACGTGCATTTGCTGTTGCTCCCAGACCTGGAGAATGCTACCGTGGCCATGGGACACAGAGAGCTGGACCAGGCTGCTGGCTGTGCGGGCGGGGAGGAGAGCGAGCAGGGAGAGGGCTGTGGGCGGCGCTGCACCCTCTCTCTGCGTTTCTAGGGCTGGTCTTTAACTGAGCTCAAACTCTCCATCCTAACGCAGCCCTGCAGGCCGGGGGAGGGCGCCAGAGACCTGACCAGGAGGAGAGATACCCGGCCCTGGGGAGGGAGACCTGGCCCGGAGGAGGGAGACCTGGTCCGGGGGAGGGAGTCCCGGCCCGGGGGAGGGAGCCCAGGCTCCTGCTCTGTCGAGGGTCCAGCACTGGGTTCTCTCCCCGTATCTCAGGCTGCATTGTCCCCACCGTGTCTTCCTCTGGGGGCTGCCGCTCCTCGGGTCGGCTATGATTCAACGTGGGTGGGGGACGGGGACTGGGGTTCGGGTTGGGTAATGCCTGCAGCTCCCTCTGCCTCGTTCATCTCTGTCTGCAGCTCTGTGTCCAGCAGGGCCAAGAAGGGCGTTGGGTGAGGCTGACAGCGGTGAGGTGGGGTCTCCACAGGGGAACCAGCACTGGGACAGTCACTTCCAGCAGCATCCTGATGTTCTGGGGACACTGGTGCTGGGGGTTTGGCGGGGAAGGGCTCCTGGGTCCTCATGACCCTCTCCCATGGGTGAGCACAAAATACCACGGCGCTTCGGGGTCTTGGAAACAGATTAAAGGGGATGTCAAGTCCTCATTCCTCAGAGCTGCTGACAAGGCCAGACTGGGTCATGTTTTCTTGCTCCCACCCCAGCACCTCCGGGCAGCGGAAGGTCCAGAGAGAGGTCGGGGACGGGGCTGCTCGGTGCGTCCTGGGCTTGTCCCCGTCTCTCCCTGGCTGGTGACTCGCACTCTCCTGGAGCTGGTTCTCGCAGCCCGAGGCCGTCGTGAGGTAGGGGACACTAAGGGTTATTTTGGGGAGGCAGATATTTTGGGCCGAAGAGGAGAACGGGCTCCAGGCACCGAGAAGTGAATCCTTCATTCCCAAGGACGGTGGGTGTCCCAGGTGAGCGTGAGGAGGGGACCTGGCCAGAGAACAGGAACGGGCTATCCTTTAACACGCGCATCCCTCCCTCCCTCCCTCCCTAGCTGGGGTATCGCTGCTGCTGCTCTTTGAGGCGTTGACTATTTCTCAGACCTCCCCCCGCCAGTGGGGGTGCCTCCCACCCCTGCAGCTCAGATGGCCACGGTTCACACACTGCATTTCTGTGCCCTGGACCCAGTCCCACCCAGTGGAACTCAGCGCCTGGCCCCACCTGCTCTCAGCATTCTGAATGTGCCCAGGAGGGGGCTGCCCTGCCCACCCACTTCCTCTGTAGGAGACATAAATGGGCTCCCAGAGATGCCAGGGAGTAGGCAGAGAGACCGGAGACACGGGTATTGCCGCCCACTCCCAACCCCTCTCTCCGTTCCCAGACCCCAGCTGGGGCTCAGATCTCCTCACCCCAAGCCCTGGCCTTCTCCCCACAGATGCTGTGGCTGCTGCTCCTGACCCTCCCCTGCTTGGGGGGCTCCATGCCCGGGAACCCAGGCGAGTCCACCCCACCCAATGCCCCAGGACTCCCTCCCTGCCTTGGGCTCAGAGCGCCAGCCCTGCTGGGGGCATGGGGACTGTCTGATTGCTGGTCTTTCCTGGTGCCCCTGAGCTCTGGGAAGACCCTCGTTCGGCCCCCTCACGCCCCTCCCTTGCCTCCCCAGAGCCCGGCGCCGGGCGTGAGCTGGTGGGCATCGTCGGGGGCTGCGACGTCTCGGCCAGGAGGTACCCCTGGCAGGTCAGCCTGAGGTTCTACAGCATGAAGAAGGGTCTGTGGGAGCACATCTGCGGGGGCTCCCTCATCCACCCAGAGTGGGTGCTGACCGCCGCCCACTGCCTTGGGCCGTGAGTGGAGCCTGCCGTCCCCTTGGTGGGCGGGAGTGGGCGTGGGGACAGGCAGGTGTCCTGTGTGCCGGGGTCCCCTCCCGGGATTCAGGGAAAGCCCCGGTCCTGAGCATCCAGCCTTACTCTGAGAGGTGCCCGTTCCTCTCTCCAGGGAGGAGTTGGAGGCCTGTGCATTTAGGGTGCAGGTCGGGCAGCTGAGGCTCTATGAGGACGACCAGCCGATGAAGGTGGTTGAGATCGTCCGTCACCCCCTGTACAACGAGAGCCTGTGTGCCCAGGGTGGTGCGGACATCGCCCTGCTGAAGCTGGAGGCCCCAGTGCCGCTGTCTGAGCTCGTCCACCCAGTCTCGCTCCCTCCTGCCTCCCTGGACGTGCCCTCGGGGAAGACCTGCTGGGTGACCGGCTGGGGTGACATTGGACGTGGAGGTCAGGAACAGGGCCACTTGGGTGGGATGTGGGGAGATGGCCTGGAATGTCGGTGCAGGCCTGGGCTCCAGATGCACCCGGATGGCTTCCTGCCGTTGCTGAGACGGGTGACCACAGGCCTGGTGGCTCAGAGCAGCAAGAATTGTTTTATCTCACAGCTCTGGAGGTGAAACGTCCAAACTCCAGGCATGAGCAGGGCTGGTTCCTTTCAGAGGGCCTGAGGGAGAGTCGATTCCATGTCTTCCCCGGCTTCTGGGGCGTCTGCCCATCCCCATGCCCCTGGGCTTGCAGCCCTGTTTCTCCAGGCTCCCCTCTCCCTTCTCCTGGATGGACACGGGGTGCTGTATTTAGGGTGTCTCTAATTTAACATGACCTCATCTTCATTCTATCTGCAAAGGTCTTTTTCCAAATAAAGTCACAGTGGCAAGTTCTGGGGTTGTGACATGGGGGTGCTCCTGCTCACCTCCCAACAGGCATTTTGTGAGTCAACTCCGTCCTCAGCGTCACACTCAGTTGCCTGCTCTTCCTTTGCAGCAAATAAACCATGAGCTATGGGAGGCTGGGGGCTCGCCCTGGGCGCCGCAGCGCGACAGCCGCTGGAGCGGACTGCCTCGTTCCCACCACAACGCAGTCCAGGCGGAGTCCTGGTCCCATGCTTTTCCCAAATAGTTTCTTTAAAAAAATTTTTTTATTTAAAAACTTGTTTTTGAGGCAAGGTTTTGCTGTGCCGCCCAGGCTGGAGTGCAATGGTGCAATCATAGCTCATTACAGCCTCAGAACTCCCAGGCTCAAGTGATCCTCCCACCTCAGTCTCCCAAGTAGCTGGAACCACAGGCATGAGCTACCACACCCGGCTGACTTTGTTTCTTTTTGTAGGAACGGGGTTTCATCGTGTTGCCCAGGCGGGTCTCGAACTCCTGGGCTCAAGTGATCCTCCCACCGCAGCCTTCCAAGTATTGAATAGCTGGGACTACTGGTGTGCGCCACCATGCCTGGCTTATTTTATTTTATTTTTACTTCATTTTATTTGAGACAGAGTCTCTCTCTGTCATCCAGGCTGCAGTGCAGTGGTGTGATCTCCACTCACTGCAACCTCCGCCTTCTGGGTTCAAGTGATTCTCTTGCCTCAGCCTCCTGAGTAGCTGGGATTACAGGTGTCAGCCACCACCCTCGGCTAATTTTTGTAGTTTTAGTAGAGATGCGGTTTCACCATGTTGGCCAGGCTGGTCTTGAACTCCTGGGCTCAAGTGATCCTCCCACCTTGGCCTCCCAAAGTGCTAGGGTTGTAGGCGTGGGCCAAAGCACCCGGCCCCTAGTCATTTCTAAGAGTGAATCCTGTGGTTCCGGGCTCCTGTGCCCAGGACTGCAGCCTTGGGGCTCACCCTCTGGCCAGGGAAGGCCCAGCTCTGAGTGAATAGTATGCCTCAGCTCTGGACACAACGAGAAGCTGCAGCCTTGTCCCCGCCAGGCCCCTGAGCCTCACCACGCCTCTCCTTGCAGAACCACTGCCCTGGCCCCTCAGCTTGCGGGAGGTGAGGGTGAAGGTCAGGAGCAACGTCCTCTGTAACCAGATCTATTGCCACCGCTTTCCTTCCAACCACACTGAGCCGTCTGAGCAGCTCATCAAGGACGACATGCTGTGTGCCGGGGATGGGAACCACGGCTCCTGCCTGGTGAGACCCCAGACCCACCTGTCTGTCCCCTCCTGGGGGGGACACATGGGGAGGCACATGGGGAGCCCTTGCTGAGTGCCGTCTTTCCCCACAGGGCGACACCGGGGGCCCCCTCGTGTGCAGGTGGAACTGCACCTGGGTCCAGGTGGGAGTGGTCAGCTGGGGCACCTTCTGCGGTCACGGCGACATCCCCAGCGTGTATGCCCGCGTGATGAGCTACATGTCCTGGATCCACCAGCACGTCCCTCCCTTCCCTGGGGCTGCAGGGGTGTTCACGTGACGGAGGAGACCCCGCCCTCCTTGTGGATGCCCTCTGCCCCTCCCCGGTTCCAGCCTCACTATCCTGGTACCCAGTGGTCCTCCGCCTGGGACCCACATTTCTGCTGCCCTTTCCTGCCTCTCATCCACGTCCCGTCCTTCTCAAGGGAGAGGCCTGGGCGCCTTTGCAGGCTGGTGTCTCCAGGAAGGCGGGTGTGCGTGGGGAGCAGAGGCACCAGCTCTCGTGCCTCCTGCCCGGCCTGGCCCTTGACTCTGATTAAACTGTTCGTAAAGCAGCCTCCGTGTGTCCGAGTGCATTTGTCCACAGGGGTGGGGAGGCTTCCCTTGGGGTCTGTAAGCTCGGGCCCTTCCTCGGGGCAGCATGGAGCTGGGTGTGGGCAGTGGGGGTTCCAGGGTGCTGTGAGGGCTCATCCTGGCTGGCACTTCCCTGCTCCTTCCCTCCCCTCTCCCCTCTCCCTCCTCGTTGGCAATAGTCTACCCTGGGCCAGGCCTTAGGTTCCAGTTGGATAAAGTGGTGGCTTCCACAGCAGGAGGGAGGGGGCTGTGTCCACAGACTGCATGGGCGCGGTGTCGCTGGCAGTGGGGACGGCTGTAGGGTCCACTGGAACAGCCTGGGAGTGGGGTCCCAGGTGTCCCTGGACCAGCTGAGGGGCTTAACCAGTGGGAGCTGCTTGGGCTGGACAGTGACGCTGAGGCTGGCTATCCCCGGGGGCAGGGAAATGACAGGATCACAGGGATGTGCCCAGGTTCCAGCGTCAAGCGCCTCACCTTCGTTCCTGCCTGCAAGAGGGTCAGGGCCACCTGGGGGGCAGGGCTTGGTTCTGCCCCCATCTCCCTGGAACTTGGCTCAGGGCTCCCATCCCTACAATCTGTGGTCCATGCTGTGGGCTGTGGCGTTTGCTCTGGGAGCCCTTCCAAGCTCCGGTCCTGGGATTCAGAGGCCACAGTGGTGCTCTCTCTGCCCCGGGGGGCCTGATGTACACGTTCCTTGGGGGAGGGCCCATACCTGCACCTCCGCAGGGTCAGGGTCGGAGTCAGAAAGGACAGATGCCCCCTTGCAGGGAGTGGGGGGCTCAGGCCCACCAGAGACAGGCCCCTTCCCTTCAGAGTGGGTCAGCAAGGGTCAGGGCTGCTGGCCGGGCTGGGCCAGGTGTCCACCTGTGGCCCACAGCCCCACCTGAGTGGCACCCTGCACATTTCCCGTCCACTCTCGGCCAGCGTGTACAGGGGCCTCAGGCTGAAACTATCCGACCGTGGGGTCTGCCAGGCGCTGAGTTCTCCCGGGAAGGGGCGATTCTTCCAAGGGGACCCTGAATCCCTCTGCCCTTTCCTGGGCTTGGGGCCCAGCTGTGCTGTCTGTGGAGTGCCCACGGCACTGACCAAAGGCCCCTCTGGTGCCTCTTGCTGGAAAGCCAGGGTCTGGGGTGGCTCTGGTCATGGGAAGCGGTG
Source organism: Trachypithecus francoisi (assembly GCF_009764315.1). Classification (NCBI taxonomy): domain Eukaryota; kingdom Metazoa; phylum Chordata; class Mammalia; order Primates; family Cercopithecidae; genus Trachypithecus; species Trachypithecus francoisi. Next base: position 113,783,152 of record NW_022681460.1, read on the forward strand.
AGCCAGCCTGCTTGGGTGTGGGGGAGAGCACTGGGGGGCTGCACCCTCTCTCTGCGTTTCCGGGGCTGGTCTCTAACTGACCTCAAACTCCCCATCCTAATGCAGCCCTGCAGGCCCAGGGAGGATGCCGGAGACCTGACCCGGAGGAGGGAGACCTGACCTGGAGGAGGGAGACCTGACCTGGAGGAGGGAGACCAGGCTCCTGCTCTGTCCGGAGTTGGGCACGGGGTTTTCTCCCCGTATCTCAGGCTGTGTCAGCCCCACTGCGTCTTCCTCTGGGGCTGTGTCGGCTCCTCGGGTGGGCTGTGAAGCAGCGTGGGCGGCGTGGGGCTGCGGCTTGGGTTGGGTAATGCCCACGGTTCCCACTGCCTCCTTCATCTCTGTCTGCAGCTGTGTCCAGCAGGGCCGAGAAGGGCGTTGGGTGACTCCCTGGCCGCTGAGGGGGGGTCTCCACCAGGCGACTCAGCACAGAGTCTGGGGGTTAAGGCCTCTGGAGATTTTGGTGCTGGGAGCCGGCAGCTCTACTCACTCACCGTCTCTTGGATGAGCAAAGCAGTCTCGCTGCCCCGTGTTCTCCACATCATAGAAAATCGCCCTGCACGTTAGTGAGTGTTTCCATCTCGGTGTTTTTAGGGGTTTCTCACACCACGCAGGGCACTGTGAACAAAGCCTCCGCAGAGTGAGACATTTCAGGACACCCACCAAGTCTGCAGTCCGCTGCAGCTGCGCTGACGTGCCCTGGTCTGCACCCACATGAGTGTCTCACTTCCACCCCTAGAGAGGACAAGACTCTCCCAGAGGCCAGGTTTCTCCACCTTTAATCAGACATCACTTGACACCTTCCGGTTCTTGGAGAGAAGACAAACGTCCCCTCCCTACCAGGTGTCACTCCCTTTCATCCTAAGAACAACTGTGACCCCCAAGACGGGAGGGAGACGGAGAAATGGGACCTGCCTGTTCTGGGATTAGAGAATACAAGTCTTTAAAATAATCTTGGCCGGGCGCAGTGGCTCATGCCTGTCATCTCCGCGCTTTGGGAGGCCGAGGTGGGCAGATCACCTGAGGTCAGGAGTTCGAGACCAGCCTGGCCAACGTGGCGAAACCCCGTCTCTACTAAAAATACAAAAATTAGCCGGGTGTGGTGGCTGACTCCTGTAATCCCAGCTACTCAGGAGGCTGAGGCAGGAGAATCACTTGAATCCGGGAGGTGGAGGCTGCAGTGAGCCGGATCGTGCCACTGCACTCCAGCCTGGGTGACAGAGAGAGACTGTCTAAAAAAAAATCTGCTAGTGTTTTAAAGACGGAGCTCAACAGACGTTTGCTGATTGACTGAAAGACGGTACTAGCAGCAGCTCCAGCAAGGGGAGAAGCGCCATGTCCTCATAGGCTTTATTTCAGGAGAGCCGTCAACCTTCCCACAGGGCAACAGAGGCTCCCAGGGAGGAAACTGTGTACTCAGCATCACGGTGCCAAGTTGCTGATTTAGAACGAGGTCATTCTGCTGCCTCAGCCTCTCGAGTAGCTGGGACCACAGGCGCCCGCCACCACGCCCGGCTAATTTTTTGTATTTTCAGTAGAGACAGGGTTTCACCGTGTTCGCCAGGATGGTCTCGATCTCCTGACCTCGTGATCCGCCCGCCTTGGCCTCCCAAAGTGCTGCGGTTACAGGCGTGAGCCACCGCGCCCGGCCGTTCAAATCTTTTAAATCTTTTTTAAAAGCGTTTCTGTTTTCTCATTCTGGAGTTTTGAGAATTCTTTACACCTCCCGGATAGAAACATTGTATCTTTAATAAATATTTTCTCCCTGTCTGTAACTTTGTTTTCATTTTTTTAAGAGTATATTTTGATAAGGGTTTTCATTTTGATAAAATCTATCTAATAAAACTATTTTTTAAAATGGGTCAGGCATACTGGCTCACACCTGTCATCTCAGCACTTGGAAGGCTGAGGCAGGAGGATCCCTCGAGGCCAGGAGGTCCACACCAGCCTGGGCCACATAGTGAGACCCCGTCTCTATTTTTAAAAATGAATTATGCCATCTTTCCGCTGGTAGTCTACTGTAATATCTTTTCCCATTGTTTTACTTTCAACTTTTTCTCTCTCCTGTAAACAGTATATGTCTGGATTTGTTTTTTATATCCATCATGAATATTTGTGTGTGTGTGTGTGTGTTTTTTTTTAAGATGGAGTCCCACTCTGTCACCCAGGCTGGAGTGCAGTGGGGAGATCTCTGCTCACTGCAAACTCCATCTCCCGGGTTCAAGCGATTCTCCTGCCTCAACCTCCTGAGTAGCTGGGACTACAGGCACCTGCCACAACGCCCGGCTAATTTTTTTATTTTTAGTAAAGACTGGGTTTCTCCATGTTGGTCAGGCTGGTCTCAAACGCCTGACCTCAGGTGATCCACCGCTGCAGCCTTCCAAAGTGCTGGGATGACAGGCATGAGCCACTGTGCCCGGCCATGCTTGTATTTTTACATTTCCTCTTTTTAAATTTTTTTTTTTTTTGCTAATATTGTATAATATTTTAACTGGTAAGTTCATTATTTCATATTTATCAGAATCATTGATTTACTCAGACTGGTTCCTATATCTTATTATTTTATAAATTCAGTTATTTTGTCTCCTTTTTTTTCCCCTTCTCACCTTTCTGAAACAGATAGCTATGTGTACCCTCAATTAGATAAGACGTTTATCAGCCTCTCACATCCCCTGGCCTTTCTTCGTCCCTGAATCTGGCATGTTGATACCATCTAGACTGTTAATTCTGGGTTATTGTGGATATATTTTCTCTTTTTCTTCAGTGTTATCTATTTTTAAAAGATAACATTAAACTTTATCATGCTATTTGATTCCTCTGCTGAATGTATCTCTTGCAACATTTTCTGTAATTGTCTTTCCTTTTATTTAAGAATTTTATATAAACTGTTTTAAACGATATGAAAAGTTTGAGATGCCCTGTGCCTGAAAATGCATTATATTGTCCTCAGCCTTGAGTAGCAGTTTTCTTGGATAGCATGTTCTAGGTTCTAAGTTATTTATTTATTATTTCTTGAGACAGAGTCTCCCTCTGTCACCAGGCTGGAGTGCAGTGGTACAATCTCAGCTCACTGTAACCTCCACCTCTCGGGTTCAAGCGATTCTCCTGCTCAACCTCCTGAGTAGCTGGGACTACAGGCACCTGCCACAACGCCCGGCTAATTTTTTTATTTTTAGTAAAGACTGGGTTTCTCCATGTTGGTCAGGCTGGTCTCAAACGCCTGACCTCAGGTGATCCACCGGCTGCAGCCTTCCAAAGTGCTGGGATGACAGGCATGAGCCACTGTGCCCGGCCATGCTTGTATTTTTACATTTCCTCTTTTTAAATTTTTTTTTTTTTTTGCTAATATTTGTATAATATTTTAACTGGTAAGTTCATTCTTTCATATTTATCAGAATCATTGATTTACTCAGACTGGTTCCTATTATCTTATTATTTTATAAATTCAGTTATTTTGTCTCCTTTTTTTTCCCCTTCTCACCTTTCTGAAACAGATAGCTATGTGTACCCTCAATTAGATAAGACGTTTATCAGCCTCTCACATCCCCTGGCCTTTCTTCGTCCCCTGAATCTGGCATGTTGATACCATCTAGACTGTTAATTCTGGGTTATTGTGGATATATTTTCTCTTTTTCTTCAGTGTTATCTATTTTTAAAAGATAACATTAAACTTTATCATGCTATTTGATTTCCTCTGCTGAATGTATCTCTTGCAACATTTTCTGTAATTGTCTTTCCTTTTATTTAAGAATTTTATATAAACTGTTTTAAACGATATGAAAAGTTTGAGATGCCCTGTGCCTGAAAATGCATTTATATTGTCCTCAGCCTTGAGTAGCAGTTTTCTTGGATAGCATGTTCTAGGTTCTAAGTTATTTATTTATTATTTCTTGAGACAGAGTCTCCCTCTGTCACCAGGCTGGAGTGCAGTGGTACAATCTCAGCTCACTGTAACCTCCACCTCTCGGGTTCAAGCGATTCTCCTGCCTCAGCCTCCCCAGTAACTGGAATTACAGGTGCCCGCCACCATGCCCGGCTAATTTTTTTATTTTTAGTAAAGACTGGGTTTCTCCATGTTGGTCAGGCTGGTCTCAAACGCCTGACCTCAGGTGATCCACCGGCTGCAGCCTTCCAAAGTGCTGGGATGACAGGTGTGAGCCACCACGCCCGCCTAAGTTCAGAGCTATTTTCTTGGGCACCTTAAAATGTTACTTTATCGTCAACTTGCCTCTCCTCTTGCTGTTGGAAAATCTGACACAACCTAGTCTTTCATGTTTCTTCAAATGATTAATGATTTCTCACAACGCTAATAAACACAGGATCCGGCACTGCACTCACTCTAGTCCAGCCCCGCCTCTCTTTGGGACGCTGAACGCTTAGTGTGGACCCCGAGACAAGGGCTCAGGTGTGAGCAGTGTGTTTGGGAGGCGCACGTGTCAAAGGCCAGGGAACGCTGGCAGGGGAGAGACAGCAGCGCGTCTGCCGTGTGCGCCATAGAACACGTGTCCACACTGGGCACTTGGAGCTTGGTGCTGCTGGGGGCTCCCTGGAGCCCTGGGAGCCTCCGGAACACACCTGGGTGTTCTCTCTCCTGGGGGATGGGAGCAGAGGCCTGTGTCATCCAGCTTCTGTTGGCCATGGCAACTCCCAGGAAATGCCGCCCCGCTGGGCGCGAGAACAGAGCTGGCAAAAGTGATGCAGGCAAACCCCGAAACTGGGGCCCAGCCAGTGGGGGTTCTTGGCTTCACTCAGGAAAGAATTCAAGAGTGAATCAACAGTGAAAGAAAGTTTCTCAGAGCAACCCCAGGCTGCTGGTCATGTTTATACCTACTCTTAATTATATGCTAACCAAGGGGCAGGTTGTTAGGAATTTTCTAGAAAAGGGGCAGGGCATTCCTGGAACCCTGTAAGGTAGCTTCGCGGTTGTTGCCATGGCATTTGTAAACTGTCATGGTGCTGATTAATAAGCGGTGAGGGGTAGAGGCGGCTTCTCCATCAGCTTCTGGTCTCTGCAGGTTTCCAGCGAGGTCCTGATCAAGTCCTGCTGGTCTCCTGCCTCAGAGGGAGGCAGGTGCTGGCCAGGTGGCGTGGCACAGTTACACCAACTCTTAGACCCAGTGTGTTGGGGGAGGGTTTGCTAGGATCTGCTTCAGGCACTGAATTCTTTTTTTAAAAAAGTTAATTTTAGGCCGGGTGTGGTGGCTCGGGCCTGTAATCCCAGCACTTTGGGAGGCTGAAGCGGGCAGATCACCTGAGGTCAGGAGTTCGAGACCATCCTGGCCAACATGGTGAAACCTTGTCTCTACTAAAAGTACAAAAAGTAACCAGGCATGGTGGCAGCCGCCTGTAATTCCAGCTACTCAGGAGGCTGAGGCAGGAGAATCGCTGAAACCCAGGAAGCAGAGACTGCAGTGAGCTGAGATCGCGCCACTGCACTCCAGCCTGGGTGACAGAGTGAGACTCTGTCTCAAAAAAAATAAAAAATAAAAAATAAAAAATAAAGAAAGAAAGAAAAGAAAAGCAGACAAACTTGTTCACAGAAGCAGCCGGAGTCAAGGACCTGGACACTGACCACCCTCCTCGGTCGCTGTGGATGTGCTATTTAAACATCCACAAGGAGCCACTCTGCGCTTCTCAGCTTGAAGAGAACTAAAAAGCATGGTGCTGGGGGAGATCGGCACTCTCAGAGCCAAGGGCAGGATGGAAATGGCTCCAGCCTCCCCACAGGGCAAGCTGGCTGCAACTCAGGATGGGCTGAGCCATTTCCACCCTGTGTGAGCTGAGGAAAAACAGGCCCCAGAAGACACTTTAAATGGTAGTGCTGTTTGCCAGGTGTGGTGCCTCACGCGTGTAACCCCAGCACTTTGGGAGGCTGAGGCGGGTGGATCACCTGAAATCAGGAGTTCGAGATCAGCCTGGCCAACATGGTGAAATCCCATCTCTACTAAAAATACAAAAATTAGCCAGGCTTGGTGGCCCGTGCCTGTAATCCCAGCTACTTAGGAGGCTGAGGCAAGAGAATTGCTTGAACCTGGGAGGCGCAGGCTGCAGTGAGCCAAGATCGTGCCACTGCACTCCAGCCTGGGCAACAGAGTGAGACTCTATCTCAAAAATAAACAAACAAATAAATAAATAAAGGTAGTCCTATTTATGTTTGTGGTGGCAAGAACCTGGAAATAAAAACTACAAACTCTTCAATTGAAATGAACGAATCCATTGTGTAACCGTATCGACGTCCACACTGTAAGGGGTAAAATGCACGGACCAGCCATGCTGGTGTCAATGTAGATGACGGCAGACACGCCAACACCGGGGAGAAACGGAACGTTGTGGTGATGGAATGGCCGTCTGGGTCCCCTTGGAGGCACAGAAGTAGCCCCCCTCCCTGCACGTGGGGGGACCATGCAGGGATGGCGACCCTTCCCCCGAGGGCCGCGGTCAGCTCTTTAGTGTCTGAGGCCCAGAAAGACGAGCAGCTGCCTGGGTGGGCGGGGGTTGGGGCAAGAATGGATCTGGGGTGTTCCTGGGGCTGTCCATCTGACTATGAATGAAGTTCCCTTGCAGGAACCTGCCTGCTGTGGGCTATTGCCAGGGTGAAATGCGTGGCAGGGCACAGATGCACCCCAGGCCTGAAACGTTTATGGCTCTCCCTGGACGGAAGCCTGTGAGTCTGTGAGCAGCCTGAAGGGATGGAAGATGGAAGCAGGCCAGGCATGGTAATCCCAGCACTGTGGAACGCCGAGGCAGACGGATCACCTGAGGTCGGGAGTTTGAGAGCAGCCTGGCCAACATGGCGAAACCCCGTCTCCACTGAAAATACAAAATTAGCTGGGCGTGGTGGTGGGTGCCTATAATCCTAGCTACTCGGGAGGCCAGGCAGGAGAATCGCTTGAGCCTGGGAGGCAGAGGTTGCAGTGAACCAAGATTGCACCATTGTACTCCAGCCTGGACAATAAAATGAGACCCTGTCTCAGAAAAAGAAAAAAAAAAAAAAAAAAGAGATGGAAGCGGGGATTGGGGCTACTGGCTGGCGTGTGGGAGGAAACTGGGAGACCCCCAGACAGGTGACATCTGTCTTCACCTTAATTGTTCTCTAAGTGACCCCAGCTCCATGCCCAAACCTAGGTCTGCAGACCAGTGGCAGGCACTGAAGGCCTGGCAGAGGGGAGGAGAATGGGTCCTGCTCTGTGTTGGAGAGAATCCCATGCAGGCTCCCACCCTCGGTTGGCCTGGGGGCATCTGGACCCTGCAGGGTGGGGCTTGGGCGGGGGCCCTGCAGTGAGAGATAGGGATGGGGCGGCAGAACCTGCTGTTACTGTCCTCTGACCTCTTCCTGAAACTCTGTGGGCGGAAGTGAATGCTGGCCATGGCTGAGGCCAGCAAGAGTGAGGCTCCAGGAGGAACCCACCCTGGGCCGAGGGTCCAGGCACGAGGGCGTCACATCATCCTGAGGACCCTGGCGCTGGGGACCCCAGAGGTCCTGAAAGCTCCTCCCCTTGGTGAGCAAGGAGAGCTACGGCGCCCTGCATTAAATAAAAATGAAGTATACAAATTAGGGTGTGGTGGCAGGCGCCTGTCATCCCAGCCACTTGGGAGGCTGAGGCAGGAGAATCGCTTCAACCCAGTGAGCCGCGATCGCGCCACTGCACTCCAGCCTGGGTGACAGAGCGAGACCCTGTCTCAAAAATAAAACAACAAATGTAGGAATGGGGGTCACGCTCCAGGCCATAACAAGGACCCCCTCCTCACAGAACCCACAGGCCCTGTCCTCTTCCTAAGGGGTTGGGAGACACCTGCTCCCTCCCTCCCTCCCAGGTCGGGCTGTCTTCTCTCAAACACACACTCCTCTTCCAACACTTAGTAAAACGTTCTCAAACCCTCAGACCCCCTGGAAGCCGGGCCCAAGCCGTCTTCAAGCAGCACTGCGTGGGCTGCTGGGGTCATAGTGGCTTGTTAGGAAGAGAAGACCCAGAGAAACGTCCACTGCTGTCTGCTGATTCTTTCACAGCTTCGAAACCACAATGAAACCACAGTCCGCCAGTGACCTGCCGGCCACACAGGGATCCACAGCCGTGTCCCGGCCTCAGAGGCTCTCGACCAGAGTCACGCGGGATGCAGGGTGGCCGGGAAAGGCATGGAGTTGGGGCACAGACGCTTGTCCTCCCTTGGGGCCAGCGCCCCGTTCCTTCCAGGTTTGTGGAGTCCCACCTTGGGTGCCTCGGCAGGAGAGGGGCCTCTCCAGCCCCAGGCAGTGCCCTTCCCACCTCCCCCGACGTGGGTGCCGTCCGTGACCCAGATCAACCAACGGGGAGGATCCAGCTGTACCAGGAGCCAGAGGGTCTGAGAAGCAGGCTCAGGTGCTTCACTGGCTGGGCTGGAGGGTCTGTGGTATCTAAGTCATTGCTGCCGTGGGGGCAGCTGAGATGTGGACCCCACCCCGGGTCCTGAACAGGTGACCACACCAAATGGCAGCTTGGTCCTCCTCTTCCCTCACCCTGGAGATTCACTGGAGGGGACGGTCCTGTCCCTGGGACCCCCATGGTGCCCTGACCCTTCCGTCTCTCCACCTGCTTGGAGGACTCTGCTGTGTCCTTTGGAGCACAGTGGACCTGAGATCCCAGGCCACGTTCCTGGGCCTCCCGCCCTAAGCAGGGCGTTACAGTGGACGGCGTGGTCCATTCCGGCTGTTCTGGGTAACATCATGTTCCTGGAAAGGCCAGGTCTGCCCCAGTCCCGTGGCCTCTGACAGCCCTCTCCTTTGGCCTGGGTTCTGGGCCTCCTGGAGCCTATTTCTGGTTGGTAACTGTGTGTCCTTTGGGGCCGTGCTGGAGCCTTTTTCTGGTGGTCTGGGGTGTCCAGACCCTTGGGGCACTTGGTACTCAGAGAAGCAGGACTCCTGAGGGCGGGGCCAGGGCTCAGGGCCCCAGCTGCAGGCCCTCCAGTGGTTCTCAGAGACGCTTCCCTCTGTCACAGGCACCAGCGCCACCCTGAACGGGCCTTTTCTTCTCTCACCGTCAGCCTCTCCAAACTCTCCTGCACTGACAGGACAGGCTCGTGGAGGGCGGCACATGACCTGTGTCCTCCTGCACCTCCTGCCCTGCCCCTGCCCCGTGGAGGAACGTGGGGTCTGTGCTTCCCCTGGTCATCAGGCCCCACAGCCCCAGTCAAGGGAGGTGATTTTTTTTTTTTTTTTTTTTTGGAGATGGAGTCTCGCTGTGTCTCCCAGGCTGCAGTGCAGTGACACCATCTCGACTCACTGCAAGCTCCGCCTCCCGGGTTTACGCCATTCTCCCGCCTCAGCCTCCCGAGTAGCTGGGACTAAGGTGCCCGCCACCACACCCGGCTAATTTTTTGTATTTTAGTAGAGACGGGGTTTCACCGTGTTAGCCAGGATGGTCTCCATCTCCTGACCTCGTGATCCGCCTGCCTCAGCCTCCCAAAGTGCTGGGATTACAGGCGTGAGCCACCACGCCCGGCCGAGGGAGGAGATCTCTTTGGGCACATCTTAAACCCACGAGGTTGGACTGCCCAGCCTCCGCCCACTTCCTGTGATGGAAGGATAAAGGGGGCCCTGAGCGAGACCGCCCCACGAGGGGTGTGTGTGGAGGCCAGTGTGGCAGGGAGCTGCTCCTGTCAGAGCTGAATCCCTGAGCTCAACCTCCGTCCCCAGAAGCTGGTGTTTGGGGTCCCCTTCCCCGCTGCAGGCCTCCCCACAGATGCTGTGGCTGCTGCTCCTGACCCTCCCCTGCTTGGGGGGCTCCATGCCCGGGAACCCAGGCGAGTCCACCCCACCCAATGCCCCCTCTGCCCAGGACTCCCTCCCTGCCTTGGGCTCAGAGCGCCAGCCCTGCTGGGGGCATGGGAACTGTCTGATTGCTGGTCTTTCCTGGTGCCCCTGAGCTCTGGGAAGACCCTCGTTCGGCCCCCTCACGCCCCTCCCTTGCCTCCCCAGAGCCCGGCGCGGGGCGTGAGCTGGTGGGCATCGTCGGGGGCTGCGACGTCTCGGCCAGGAGGTACCCCTGGCAGGTCAGCCTGAGGTTCTACAGCATGAAGAAAGGTCTGTGGGAGCACATCTGCGGGGGCTCCCTCATCCACCCAGAGTGGGTGCTGACCGCCGCCCACTGCCTTGGGCCGTGAGTGCAGCCTGCCGTTCCCTCAGCGGGCGGGAGTGGGGGTGGGGACGGGCAGGTGTCCTGTGTGCCGGGGTCCCCTCCCGGGATTCAGGGAAAGCCCCGGTCCTGAGCATCCAGCCTTACTCTGAGAGGTGCCCGTTCCTCTCTCCAGGGAGGAGTTGGAGGCCTGTGCGTTTAGGGTGCAGGTCGGGCAGCTGAGGCTCTATGAGGACGACCAATCGACGAAGGTGGTTGAGATCGTCCGTCACCCCCTGTACAACGAGAGCCTGTGTGCCCAGGGCGGTGCGGACATCGCCCTGCTGAAGCTGGAGGCCCCAGTGCCGCTGTCTGAGCTCGTCCACCCAGTCTCGCTCCCGCCTACCTCCCTGGACGTGCCCTCGGGGAAGACCTGCTGGGTGACCGGCTGGGGTGACATTACGGACAACCGTGGGTGTCAGCGAGGCTCTCTGGGGAAGACGAGGGGCTGGGTCTTGCGGAAAATCCCTCGCTCTGTGGCTTCTGGGACCCCCTTTGCAAGCCCAGGTTTTGGATAGGACGTTTCTGTGACAGATGTCAGGAATGGGGACTTGCTCTGGGCAGGCAGTTTTGGCCACCGCTCCAGATCCGGTGTTTCCCAGCTCCACTCTGCCAATGGCAGCCGAGGCCAGGCTCCTCCGCTGTGGACGGAGGGCTGGTCCAGGGTCCTGAGTCCCGCAGCTTTGCCCTTGCTTCCAAGAGGAGCCCTGTGTCCTGGTGCTGGGCTGGTGTCCAGACCCTCAGATGTCACGTGGTCAGATCCTGACTATAGCGGACTTGGGGAAACTGAGTCACTGGGTCACGATTAATGGGTGAGGGCTCCCCTGTGCTCTCTGCTGAAGGTTGGGGAGGCCCCGCATTGGGTGGAGTGAGGTCTTTGTTTTAAGGAAGAGGCAGGGCCCCCCACGTCCAGGTTCAGCTCCATGTTCTCCCCACAGAGCCGCTGCCCCCACCCTACCACCTGCAGGAGGTGGACGTCCCTATCGTGGGGAACAGGGAATGTGAGCAGCAGTACCAGAATGAGTCCTCAGGCAGCGACGACAGGGTCATCCAAGACGACATGCTCTGTGCTGGGAGTGAGGGCCGGGACTCCTGCAAGGTGGGACCCCAGCCCCACCCTCCCTCCTCCGTCCCCCTGCCCACCAGCCCCGTCGCTGTGGGTGCACACAAGGGCTTTGCTGAGCATCTCTCTCTCCACAGGGCGACTCCGGGGGCCCCTTGGTGTGCAGGTGGAACTGCACCTGGGTCCAGGTCGGGGTGGTGAGCTGGGGCAAACTCTGTGGCCTTCATGGCTACCCCAGCGTGTATGCCCGCGTGACGAGCTACGTGTCCTGGATTCGCCAGTACATCCCTCCGTTCCCTGGACCCTAGCTGGGGTGCAGTGGGGTCTGCATGATCCAGGAGGCCCCGTCTTCCTTGTGGACACTCCTGCTGCTCCCCAGTCCCAGCCTCACCCTCCCGCGGGTTTCTGCCCCGAGACCTTTCTGCTCCTCTCAGCCTCTCAAGGCTCTGTGTTTTCCTGCCGGCAGGGGGCTCAGGGAGCAGGGGAGGGGCCCTCAGAGATAAGTCAGAAGTGGGAACAGAATCCCGGAAATCCTAGACGGCTTCTTGTGACTTGACTCCATTAAACACTGTGGAAACCGCTCCGGGTCTGCGGTGTGTGTCTGGACTGTGGGAACAGCTGGGGGTCACCGAGTGGGGTGGCCAGGCTTGGCTGCAGAGCCTGGGTCCTGGCACTCTCAGGCCAGGCAGGAGAAGAGTCATGGGCCCCAGGGCTGGGAGGGGACGGCTTCCTTCCTGCTGCACCCCCTCCCCCACTGCGCACAGGTCTGTCAGGGCCATTGACATTGGAGCGTCAGTCCCAGGCTGATGGACTTCCCCTTCCCTCCGCTTTCCAGAGCCACCTCCTCCTAGAACCCCCAGGCCCTGACCCACCACCATGGTCCTCCTGGTCCCACAAGATGTGGCCCTGAGAGCGGCTGGCATGGTGCGGGGTCCTGATGCCCATGGGGCCCGGTTCTTTCTCCCAATGCTCCAGGCCCCTCCCCCTGGACAGTGTTTCCAGCCAACTCTAGACGTTCTCCTCCTCTTCTGGCACAAAATCCTCTTTTTTGGATTTCAAATGTCCTAAGTCAAGATTCTCTGGTTTGTGTTCTGCAAATGTGATCCCAGAGTCCCAAACCCAGACATGCTTCCTACAGGGGCTCTGTGGGCCCGCAGGTTCCCATGACAACCACAGCTTCCCTGGGAAGCAGGGGTCCCCTGGGTACCTCTGGATTTTCTGGCTGTGACACGTCCTGCTGGTCACCCTGGACACCTGGCCTGGGGCACAGGGAGGTGCCTCTGAATGCCCAGAGCCTGCGATTCTTGGGGGGTGCTGGTGGAAGCAGAGGGCCCTGGGGGTGGCGGACAGCACAGTGGGGAGGGGTGGACAGCTCAGGGCCTCATCTGTAACCTGCCTGGTTTCTACCTGACTCCAGGCCCCACACCGGCCCCGCGTCCCTCGGGAACCTCTGGGACAAATGACTTCAGTGGAAAGAGCCTGCTGTCTGTCCTGAATCGGCCGTGGGGTCCCGGCCCCCTGTCTTGGGTTGCATCGGCCTCATGCTGTGTGGGGTTGGTTGCGTCTCCTCGGCTCTGTGGTGATGCAGCATGGCGGCCGGTGCAGTTGATGACGCTCTGATTAATCTGTTTGAACCCAGAGCTCAGAAGCGGGTGCTGGGGCTGCTGAGCCGGCAGAGCAAGGGTGTCCAGAAAGGCAGGCGGGGGGCCACGTCAGGGCCACAGAGCCACTCCCTCCCCGCTCACCGTCTGTGCGCGGCCTGCAGGAGGTCAGCCCCACAGAGCTGGCGTTCCCTGCGGGCATCCTGGGCTGCCCTTCTGTGCAGGCCCCAGAATCTCGGGCAGAGCTCAGCTTGGGGGGACCTGCCCCAATACTTCGGTCCCTCCCATCGGTGCCAAATGTCACTTCGGGAGCCACGCGGCAGTTCAAAATCTGAAGGCTTGAGAGCTGATCTCCCTCCCGTGTCGTGGATAAATCTTGGTGACCAGCTGGTGCTTCTGCCCAGAGTCAGCTCCCGGGGGCTCTCAGGCCATTTCCTCCCCAGCCCCACACCCCATCCCTGCCAGATGCAGCGGGAAGAGGTGGGTCGTGGAGGGGTGCACAGGCACCCCCCCAGACCCCGGCCATGGGAGAAAGGGAGCCCCTTCCTCACTCCTGGAGACCCCTAGCTCAGACCCCTGCTCTGAAGATTTGTGGATCCCCCAGATCCAGACGTTGAAGCCCTGACCCCCAGTGCGATGGGATCGGGAGGGGGTGCTTTGGAAGGTAAACAGGGCATTCATGCCCTTAAAGAAGGGACCCCAGAGAACTCACTCATCCCTCCCAGCCTGGAGGACCCAGAGAGAAGGCACTGTTTACGAACCAGGAGGTGGCCGGGCGCGGTGGCTCAAGCCTGTAATCCCAGCACTTTGGGAGGCCGAGACAGGCAGATCACAAGGTCAGGAGATCAAGACCATCCTGGCTAACACGGTGAAACCCCGTCTCTACTAAAAATACAAAAAACTAGCCAGGCGAGGTGGTGGGCGCCTGTAGTCCCAGCTACTTGGGAGGTTGAGGCAGGAGAATGGCTGAAACCCAGGAAGCGGACCTTGCAGTGAGCTGAGATCCGGCCACTGCACTCCAGACTGGGCGACAGAGCGAGACTCCGTCTTAAAAGTAAATAAATAAATAAAAATAAAAATAAAAAATGAACCAGGAGGTGGGTCCTCCCCAGACCTCGGCCACACCGGCTCTCTGACCTCGGACCTCCATCCTCCAGGGTCACTGGGAATGAATCCCCGCTGTGCGTAAACCGCCCGGCTGTGGCCTGTTGCAGCCGCCGGCAGAGTCCCAGAGTCCCTCCGGGCACGGGTGACCAAAGCCTCCTCGCAGGCCAGGCGAGGTGTCTCCAGGAGGTCTTTGCTGACACAAAGGCCTGCGGCTGAGCCGGCTTTCTGAGGCGGGGGAGGGCACCAAGCAGTGGAAGAGCCCCAAATTCTCCTGCCCACTGAGAGAGGAGCCGGGCAGCGCGGCCACCGGTCGAGAGAACAGGGCGATCCACAGAGGCGGACGAAAGGTTCGTGGGGCCCGGGGGAGGGGTGACAGGGATGGGAAGCCACAGCCACCAGAACACCAGAAGGGTGTGGGCTTTTCAGGGCGATAAAAATGTCGTACAATTGGGAATGGCGACAGCCGCGTGCCTCTGAATGCGTGGAAACCGATGGAGTTGCACCTTTTACATGGGTGAATTGTAGGTTTTTGTGAACTCAATCTCAATAACTGTTTAAAAAAAAAAAAACAGATAAATATGAAAAACTAAAAAGAGGCCGGGCACAGGGGCCCACACCTGTCATCCCAGCACTCAGGGAGGCTGAGGCGGGTGGATCACCTGAAGTCGGGAGTTCGAGACCAGCCTGGCCCACATGGAAAAACCCCGTCTCTACTAAAAATACAAAATTAGCCAGGCGTGGTGGCCCGTGCCAGTAGTCCCAGCTACTCAGGAGGCTGAGGCAGGAAAATGGCTTGAACCCGGGAGGCAGAAGTTGCAGTGAACCGAGATCACGCTATTGCACTCCAGCCTGGGCGACAAGCGCAAAACTCTGTCTCAAAAAAAATAAAATGAAAATAAAAAGTCTTCATTTCCCCAATTCTTTCACAACTGCAAAACCACAACATGAGTCCCTTGAGGGGTCTCCTCATCATATGGCCCCACACAGCCCCAGCCTTCCAGGCACCCCTCCCTGCACGGGGGGCACCACCAGGGCCCTGTCCTCCCGAGGCCGGGTCTGCAGCAGGACCATCCTGGGCATGTGTGGTTATTGGAGTGTGAGGAGTCCCTCTGCGGGGTCTTGGCAGGAGTGGTCTCTCTCTCTTCAGGTGGTCACTGGTTTGGGTGGGGCCCAGCAGCAGCGGGACAGGGCTCACAGGTGGTGGCCAGGACACTGGCGCCCACCGGTGTCCTCCACTCTGGTCCCTCGCCTCCCAGGTTCCGTACTGATTGGAGGCCTCTCCCGGGAACAAGGACCTCCTTTGGGTCATGGTGACAGTCTCTTTTTTTTGAGACGGAGTTTTGCTCTGTCACCAGATTGGAGTGCAGTGGTGTGATCTCAGCTCACTGCAACCTCCGTCCCCCAGGTTCAAGCGATTCTCCTGCCTCAGCCTCCCAAGCAGCTGGGATTACAGGCACGCACCACCATGCCTGGCTAATTTTTGTATTTTTAGTAGAGACGAAGTTTCACTGTATGGGCCAGGCGGGTCTCAAACTGCTGACCTCGGCTGATCCCCCGGCCTCGGCCTCCCAAAGTGCTGGGATCACAAGCGTGAGCCACAGCACCCAGCCGACAGTCCCTTCTTGTTTCCTCTCTGGCTGGGGGAGGCCGAGGTGGAGCGCCCCCACCTCAGAGATCTCACCAGTCCTGGCACTTCGGCTCTGGGGGCTGACTGCTGAGGACGCCGGGGAGGCTTCTCCTCCAGGGCCCATGGACATCCGGCGCCTCGGAAAGAGGCAGGAAGAGGGTGGGAGGCCCTGTCCCCTCCCAGTCCTGTCTGCCCCTTGACTGCCTCCGCCTCCCACTCAGCCTGCCCCAGAGCTCTCCCATGTGGGTGGGAACTGGGAACTCTGTGCCAGGCCCACTGGAGGAGGCAGCGGCCCATGCCCAGACCCCACCTACCAGGGAGGGCGTGGACTGTGAACCCCCGGGCTGGAGCCCAGACCAGGCCCTGGCTGTGCTGGGGCGGCTCCTGCCGGGAGAGGCCTTTCCTGAGAGGCCTGGCCCAGCCCGAGCATCTCCCGCAGCATTGAGCACTCCTTGAAACTCCCCATTCAGGGCCAAAGCCACCACCTCCACCGGGGGCCTTCCCCGGGGCCTGGGGCAGATCCTGGCTGAAATGTTGATGGGCTGACTTGAAAGGAGGGAAGCCCCGGCCGGGCGCGGTGGCTCAAGCCTGTAATCCCAGCACTTTGGGAGGCCGAGACGGGCGGATCACGAGGTCAGGAGATCAAGACCATCCTGGCTAACCCGGTGAAACTCCGTCTCTACTAAAAAATACAAAAAAAAAAACTAGCCGGGTGAGGTGGCAGGCGCCTGCAGTCCCAGCTACTCGGGAGGCTGAGGCAGAGGCAGGAGAATGGTGTGAACCCGGGAGGCGGAGCTTGCAGTGAGCTGAGATCCGGCCACTGCACTCCAGCCTGGGCAGCAGAGCGAGACTCCGTCTCAAAAAAAAAACAAAACAAACAAACAAAAAAAAACAGAGGGAATCCCCGCCCATAGGCTGCAGAGGCCCCGCCCACTCTCTATGCTGAGACGATAAGGGCAGCTCGCGGGCGCCCAGAGGCAGAGAGACCACAATGGTGAGGGCCATGTTCCTCTCGAGTCCTCCCAGCCCCGGGATCCCCAGCTTTGCTCACCCAGCCCTGCCCTCCCCCTAACCCTGCAGATGCTGTGGCTGCTGTTCCTGACCCTGCCTCGCTTGGGGGGCTCCGTGCCTGTGTTCCCAGGTGAGTCCTTATCCAATGCTCCCACTGTCCTGGGACCCGCCCCCAACCCCGGGCCTGCACTGGCTCCGGTGGGGCGGGTGCTGAGCACCCCCCGGAAGCCGCTGGCTCATCCTGGGCTCTGGGGAACTGTGTGTGGGAGGCCATGCTGGCCCCGGGCAGGGCACCTGGGCCTCTTACAGCCCCTCTCGCCGCGTTGCCAGATCTCAGCCCAGGGACTGAGTGGGTGCACGTCGTAGGGGGCCACAGTACCCCTCCCGGGAAGTGGCCGTGGCAGGTCAGCCTCAGGACCTTCAACAAGGAGCAGGACCAGTGGGTGCACAGCTGCGGGGGCTCCCTCATCCACCCCCAGTGGGTGCTGACCACGGCCCACTGTGTGGTACTGTGAGTGGCTCAGCCAAATGTCTGTGGTGGGAGATGCGGGTGGGAGGAAGCCGAGGGGCCCTGCAGTGTGGCGGGACGGTGTCCTGGGGCAGGAGGAGGCTCAGGTTCCACGTGGTATTGAGCCTGTGGAACAGGAGGTCCCAGCTTTGAGCGCTTGAACGTTATTTCTGCTGCACTGGGGGCCGGGGCCCCCTACCCTGAGAAGCACCTGGTCTCTCCCAGGGCCGCATGGGAGCCACAGACATACAGAGTCCAAACTGGGCAAGTGACGCTCTATCGCCATGACCAGCTGACGAAGGTGGCCCAGATCATCCTACACCCCAAGTTCAACATGAGCCTGTCGGCCTGGGGGGGGCGCAGACATCGCCCTACTGAAGCTGGAGACCCCCATGACGCTGTCCGATCTCGTCCACCCAGTCTCCCTGGCCCCCAACTCACTAATGCTCCTCCCGGGGAAGAAGTGCTGGGTGACCGGCTGGGGTACCCTTGGTAAGATCAGGGGAGGGGGCGGGGAAGGACTGGGCAGAACTCAGGCGGGGTGCATGGCGACGGCAAGGATGTGCCTAGGCCAAAGGTGGGCTCCAGGCCTCCCCACCAGGAGGCATCTTTAGCTCTTGTTTAAGCCTTGGAGACAGACAGCTGCAGGAGCTGCACACCATTTCTCGGTTTGCAATTGCCTTTTTTTTTTTTTTTTTGAGACGGAGTCTAGCTCTGTCCCCAAGGCTGGAGTGCAGTGGCACAATCTCGGCTCACTGCAACCTCTGCCTCCTGGGTTCAAACGATTCTTCTGACTCAGCCTCCCAAGTAGCTGGGACCACAGGTGTGCACCACCACGCTCGCTAATTTTTTGTATTTTTAGTGAAGACGGGGTTTTGCCATGTTGGCCAGGCTGGTCTCGAACTCCTGACCTCAGGTGATCCACCTGCCTCGGCCTCCCAAAGTGCTGAGATGATAGACATGAGCCACTCTGCCTGGCCTCGGTTTGCAGTTGTCAAAGCGAGTGATGCATCTGGATGGCAGGACTCCCAGGGGCTGGCCAAGGATTCGTATCCAGGGCTGTGGCCTTTAGCCCGTGGCTCTCTGGCCTCGCAGCCCAGGCACGGCCTGTGTTTGTACTTTTCCGATGGAAGATCCTAGCGGGACAGCGGGCTCCTGTTTCACTTCCCGGCCCTGTGCGCTCGGGCTGTTCATCTCTAGATTCCGTGCTTGTTCTAAGAACTCCCTTTGTCCACACCCCCGGCATTGAGGTGGGGAAACAGGCTGGGGAGGGGAAGGATGTGCCCAGGGTGGCAGAGCCATGCTGCACTTCTCAGAGAGGCTCCCCTCAACCTTGGCTCCCGGGCCTGCTGTTGCCGACCTGGCCTTTGTCACTGGCTGCTCGTGGTTCCCACCCTGGTAACTGCAGGGGAATCGTGTGCTGGACTCGGCCCCTCGGTCCCCCTGAAGAGCCGGCGTTCTGAGCGTTTTCCTCTGGGACTTACCTATGATGATGACAACTTCACGATGTGGTTTCTCTTCCCAAAAACCCTCTTTATGGCAGTTGTCAAAGACAGGCCACTGCACCTCCTGCTCCCCGGAATCACAAGACCCCACCACAGCCAGTTCCGGCTTATTCTCTCAAAGCCATCTGGCAGCCAGGTGCACTGGTTCACACTCATAATCCCAGCGCTTTGGGAGGTCCAGACAGGAGGATGACTTAAGCTGAGGAGTTCCAGACCAGCCTGAGCAACATAGCAAGACCCTGTTTCTAAGGCGAGCGGGGGGGGTGGGGGGGTGGGAAGAGCAGGGCATAGTGGGAGCGCCTGTATTCCTAGCGACTGGGGAGGCTGAGGTGGGAGGATCGCTTAAGCCCAGGTGGTCAAGGCTACAGAGAGCTGTGATCACGCCACTGCACTCCAGCCTGGGCAAGAGTGAGATCCCACCTCAAAAAAAAAAAAAAAAGGTCTGGGTTTGAGGCTCCCTTCCAGGAGGACTTCCCGACTGCAGGTGCCTCACTGGCTGTCTCCAGGTCCAGAATGTTGCAACTTTTCTTCTTGACTGGTAATAAAGTAGCGAGATCTCCCAAAAGCCAGAAGGCGCAGCTCTGAGGGTGACTCACAGCTTCAGTGTGGCTGTTGCTTATTTTCTAGATGGCTTTTTCTCTTATTTGTTGGCGCTCTGGTCTTTAATTTTGGGAAAGTCATGTTCTATAGCACCGAAGCCCTGCGATTCCCTCCCGGCCTCCGCTGGAGCCTCAGTGTGTTGTTTCTGCTAAGCGGGAACATGAGCCCAAAAGGGGCTGCCAGGCCCAGGCTCCCTGGCAGACGGATGGAGGGCCCGAGCCCCCCAGGACCAGCCATGCTCACCCAGTCCCTCCCCACAGCGCCGCTGCCCCCAGCCCCCCACCTGCAGGAGGCCGAGGTCCCCATCCTGACGACCCGAGCTTGCGAGAGGATGTATCACAAAGGCCCCGCTGCCCACGGCCAGGGCACCGTCATCAAGGCTGACATGCTGTGTGCAGGGAGGAAGGGGCAGGGCTCCTGCCAGGTGAGACCCCGGCCCCGCCCTCTGCCCTCAGTGTCGGCCGTGGAGCTGCCTTGCCGTGGGGCCGTCTCCTGACCGTGTCCTCCCCATACAGGGCGATGCTGGGGCCCCCCTGGTCTGTTACTGGCTGGACACCTGGCTCCAGGTTGGCGTGCTGAGCTGGTGTGTGGCCTCCAGGCACGGGGACTACCCTGGTGTCTACACCCGGGTGATGACCTATTCCTCCTGGGTCCGCCAGCATGTCCCGCTGGAGCATTGAGGAGGCTTTAAGAGCTGGGGAGTCGACCTGCCCTCCTGCCATCCCTGCCGGGCCTCCCCTCTGCTCCCCTTCCCGCCTCCAGACCCTGTTCCTGTCCACCCCGCCTTTACCCCGAAGGACCCCGTCCTTCCCTGACCTGGGGTGAGGACACAGCAGTAGGGAGGCTCAGAAGCTGGTGTCCCGTGGATGTGGGGGAGGGGAGGATGCACCCAGGGACCTTGCCTCCTGCCTGGGTCTGCCATGCTATTAAACTGTGTGAACAGCAGCCTCCGTGTCTCTGATTCTCTCATGTGTCCTGGGCTGTGGTGGGACTTCCTGGTCCACATCCCAAGGTTCTGGAGGGCTCGTGGCCAACCTGGAGGGACCGCACCAGGCCAGGTTGGGGGCCCATGGGGAGGGTGTGTGGTTCCTGCCCCATTCTGGGAGGGCTCCGCTTCCCAGAGGCGGTGCCTGGGCTCCTTGAGCAGCTCAGCCTTCCCCGCAGGTTCCCACAGCCCAGGGATGAGCTACCTGTTCTCTCCCCAACTCCCGTCCCTGGTTGGGACATTCCCCTTATTCCCCGAAATCTGTGATATCAAACCCAACCTCGCTGCACCCCAGTTCCGACATGGAGCCACACTGCGGGGCCAGCAGCCTGAGCCTGCTGCCTCAGCCGGGTCTCCTCCTTGGACCTCCCGGAGTCTCAGGGTCAGCTGAGGACACAGCCTCCCTGAACTGTGGGGTCTCCGTGGAGCTGGCTGCCCTGGAATTTAGGGGACCCCAGCTCTGCCCCTGAGCAGCTACTCCCTCACCCCTCCTCTCCAGGCAGAGGAGCTGCTGTGGGTGTGGGTCCCCATGATCGCCCTTAAGACCCCGAACAGGACACAGTGGCCCCATCACAGTCACAGTCACAGCCACAGCCTGGGCACCACTGGTGAGCTGTGGCCACTCCCACTTATCTGGGACCAACACTGTCCATCCCCAACTCTGGGGGAGATGGGAGCACCCCACCACGTGGGCTTCCTGGAGCCACAGGGAGGCCCTGCCTCCGCCCTGCTGAGCCCCTCCTGCTCCCCGGGCCTCTCCAAAGCAGGGGATCCACCCCCCTCCCAGGATCTCCTCCACGATAGGGGCCTGAGGACACCTTCCTCGGGGGTCTCTCTGCACCCCCTCCTGGCCCCACCAGGATTCTGGATTCTTCCCAGAGCCCAGACTTCCTGGGACTCCGGGGGCCTGCATGGGCCACAGGGCCCGTGACCCTGACTGGACCTGAACGTCCCCAGACTGGGCATCAGATCGGCTGTTATCAGGGGTCTGCGGGGAAACGGCTGAGAAAGTTCAATGAAGAAACGCCGGGAAAACACCGTGGTGCCTTCTCTCCAGCTCTGGGTGGTTGGCTGCCTCGTCAGCTCCCCTGCTGGCGCCCAGGTTGGGGCAGGACGGCCTCGCCCTGAGATGGGTGGGGCAGGGGGGGGCCGAGAGTGGCTGCCTCCGCCCCCGGGCCTCAGCAGAAGGGTCCCCCTGGGTGCTGACGCTCTCAGGCTCGCCGCCCTGCCGTGGCTGTGATCATCAGATGGGATCGTCTGTCCATCCGCCTGACAGGCAAGGCGCTGGGGGACCTCCCACCTCCTCACCTCTGGCAGAGGAACTTCTGGCTTTTAGTGCCAACTGCCCACCCCAGCTACACGCACCTCCAACTTAGGAAGCCCGAGGTGTGCTGCAGGAGTGGGGGCACACAGAGACTGGGGAGGGGATTCAGGCTTAAGACTGGAGAAAGGGGCCGGGCGCGGTGGCTCAAGCCTGTAATCCCAGCACTTTGGGAGGCTGAGACGCGCGGATCACGAGGTCAGGAGATCGAGACCATCCTGGCTAACACGGTGAAACCCCGTCTCTACTAAAAACTACAAAAAACTAGCCGGGCGAGGTGGCGGGCGCCTGTAGTCCCAGCTACTCAGGAGGCTGAGGCAGGAGAATGGCGTAAACCCAGGAGGCGGAGCTTGCAGTGAGCTGAGATCCGGCCCCTGCACTCCAGCCTGGGCAGCAGAGTGAGACTCCGTCTCAAAAAAAAAAAGACTGGAGAAAGAGATTTAGGAAGAAGTTGAGGAGCAGGTGGGGGCCCAGGCCAGAGAGGGAGGGAGGAGTAGGGACCGTGGGGCCTCAAGGAGCATGGGGGTCAGGCTCCCTACACTCTGGGAAGGATGTAAGGCCCCTTTCATTAGCTCTGACTGGGGTCCCAGCACCTGCTGGGGGAGGGAGGGGCATGGAGCCGCCAGGCCTTTCTCACAGTGCCTGTGACCTCTTGGTGGCGGGGTCCCAGAGGAGGAGCAGCTTTCACCGAGGCTGGGGACAGATGGCCCGGGCTGCAGGATGTGGGGCACCCCGAGTCCTCCAACACTGGACAGCCGCATCCCACTCTTCTCCCGGGTCCTCCCTCCCTCTTCCCTATCTCTCTCCTCTCCGTCCTTTCCTCCCTGCCTTTCCGGCGGCCTCTGTGGTTGCCCGTCCTGGCTCTGTCCTCGAAGCCCCGTGCCCCCTGGGAGAACCACGGCTCTAGTGAGGCGCCGCTACACCTCCAAAGCTCTTGCCCGAGACCCAGGGTGCAGCCGTGGCACGTCCAGGGCAGCATTTCTGCCCCTGGGCCCCTCCGGTCAGCACTGTATGGGTGTCTCTCCTGTCTCTGGGGCATAGTGCTCTGCTGGTCCCAGCTCTTTGGGAGAGCTGAGTGGGAGGATTGCTTGAGCCCAGGAAGTGGAGGCTGCAGTGGGCTGTATTCATGCCACTACACTCCAGCCTGGGCGACAGAGCCAGAACCTGACTCAATTGTGTCCCGAAGGCCTCTCTGAGGACAGAGGACCTCACCCCAACCACACCCACCATGGAGGTGTCTCCACATGCACATCCCAAGGTGAGTCGGCTAGAGGACATCTGGCCAGAGTGGGCTTGGCCAATTGTGGTGGGCACCGTCACAGTGGGCACCTTCCTTGGACAGTCTGCTGCGCCAGTGGCCCCTACCCTGGGAGCGAGCCGCACCTCCACATGGGGCCACCCCTCGACTTCATGGGGTGCTGCAGTACATGAACTGCTGGAAACTGTCCTGGGGACCCCATGGTGGGAGGCAGAGGCTTGCCGCTGCCTTGGGCTCCTTCCTGACCTCCAGATCTGAGTTTTTTCCAAGGACCTGGCCCTCCGAACCAGCTGTGTGATGCTGTGGTGTCCTCTTGGAGGAACAGGCACACCGGAGGGCCTCAGCATCGCGCCAGCCGCACTCTGCCCTCACCCTCTCCTCTTACTCCTGTCCTGCCAGCCCAGGCTGCGGGGTGGGTGGAGACTTGGAGTGTGGGTGGGAGACAGAGAGAAGGAGGGGGTGAAGAGATGCCTCCTGGACCTGAGGCCACCGCAGGGCCCCACCCTCCTGCTGCCCTCCTCCTGCCCTCCTCCTGTTGCTGAGGATAAAGAGGCTCCAAGGGGCCGGGGAAGAGAGCTGCTGAGTCCCGGCATGGTAAGGGTGCCGTCCCCTCCCCGATGCCTGCAGGCAGTTCCAGGCCCCCAGGCCACACCCCATGCCCTCTCCACTGATCCCAGGACTGAGCCCCCAGCCTGCACCCCACGCACTCCACCCCTGACCCTGGGTCTGAGTCCCCAGCCCATACCCCACACCCTCCACCCCCGATCCCAGGTCTGAGTCCCCAGCCCACACCCCACACCCTCCACCCCTGACCCCGAGTCTGAGCCCCCAGCCCCTGCACCCCACACCCATTCCCCTGACCCCGGGTCTGAGGCCCCAGCACACACCGCACGCCCTCTCCCCTCAGATGCTGCTGCTGCTGCTGTTTCTGGCCATCTCCTCCCTGGGGAGCTGCAGCACAGGGAGCCCAGGTGAGTCTCGACCCCACACAGCCCTCCCTTCCCAGGGGCTCTGCCACCCCTGTCCCCAGGATCCAGGGCACACGTGCACAGACCGGCTTCTCCCGAGGGCAGGCGCAGGGTGAGGCTTGGGTGGCAGAGGCCGGGTTCCCTGACCTCCTTCCGGTGCTCCCAGCGCCCGTCCCCCAGAATGACCTGGTGGGCATCGTGGGGGGCCGCAACGCCCCCCAGGGGAAGTGGCCGTGGCAGGTCAGCCTGAGGATCTACAGCTACCACTGGGCCTCCTGGGTGCACATCTGCGGGGGCTCCCTCATCCACCCCCAGTGGGTGCTGACCGCTGCCCACTGCATTTTCCGGTGAGTCCCGGGCCGGGGACCCCAGCGAGGGGAGGTGGGAGTGGGGCCGCCGCAGACCAGGCCCCCTGAGCAGCCCGGGTCCGTCCTCCCCCAGGAAGGACACCGACCCGTCCACCTACCGGATCCACGCCGGGGACGTGTATCTGTACGGCGGCCGGGGTCTGCTGAACGTCAGCCGGATCATCGTCCACCCCAACTACTCTGTCTTCTTCCT
The DNA here is from genome assembly GCF_009764315.1 of Trachypithecus francoisi. NCBI lineage: Eukaryota > Metazoa > Chordata > Mammalia > Primates > Cercopithecidae > Trachypithecus > Trachypithecus francoisi. The sequence continues at coordinate 113,807,454 of NW_022681460.1, forward strand.
GGGGGCAGACATCGCCCTGGTGAAGCTGGCCACCGGTGTGAGAAAAACAAACACTCTCGCACCGGTGGCCCTGCCGTCGCAGTCTCTGGAGTTCACGGACAGTGACAACTGCTGGACCACAGGCTGGGGCAAGGTCAGCCTCTTCGGTGAGAACCAGAGGGACGCAGGGCGGGCACACGTGGGGGTCCTGGGAGGCTCATGAAAGACTAGCCCTTGGTTTGCACATTCTGGGGTCTCTCTTGCTAGGGTTGGGGTGCAGGGTTCAGGTGAGCTGCCCTAGGGATACAAGCTCATACAACAGAGGCAGGAAAGAAAAATGCGCCTTCGGAGTGGGTGGGAGGCAGCGACCGTGCTGTGCGTGTGTGTATAGAACACGTATTTTATGCATATTCTCGTTGCAAGACATTTTCTTCATTTTGTGGAAAAGAAAATGGGTTCAAAGAGGGCACGAATTTACCCATCTGTCCATCCCTCCAATGAATGTTTCAGAGACCCTGAGGCTTTCTTCCTTTCCTGCTTCGGTCCTCTGTTCTTTGAAAGGCAATACCTGGTGCTGTTCTAGAGCGCGTCAGTCCCGCCTCCCTTTTCTAGAGTGCACGCGTGGGTCCCGCCTCCCTTTTCTAGAGTGCACGCGTGGGTCCCGCCTCCCTTTTCTAGAGTGCACGCGTGGGTCCCGCCTCCCTTTTCTAGAGTGCACGCGTGGGTCCCGCCTCCCTTTTCTGGAGTGCACGCGTGGGTCCCGCCTCCCTTTTCTAGAGTGCACGCGTGGGTCCCGCCTCCCTTTTCTGGAGTGTGTGCGTGGGTCCCGCCTCCCTTTGCTAGAATATGTGTGTAGGGTCCCATCTCCCTTTCCTCCCAATTTAAGAGGTATTGGTGGATGGGGGTGGTACGGTGGCGGGGGGTGGGAGTGGGCGCGGTGACTCCAGTCTGTAATCTCAGCACTTTGGGAGGCCAAGGTAGGAGGATCACTTGAGCCTAGGAGTTCAAGACCAGCCTGGATAACACAGGGAGACCTCATCTCTACAAAGAATTAAGAAAAGTATATATTGGCTGGGCGCAGTGGCTTACGCCTGCAATCCCAGCACTTTGGGAGGCCGAGGCAGGTGGATCACCTGAGGTCAGGAGTTTGAGACCAGCCTGGCCAACACGGTGAAACCCTGACTCTACTAAAAACACAAAAATTGGCCAGGCATGGTCGTGGGCACCTGTAATCCCAGCTACTCAGGAGGCTGAGGCAGGAGAATCGCTTGAGCCTGGGAGGCAAAGATTGCCGTGAGCTGAGATTGCGCCACTGCACTCCAGCCTGGGTGGCAGGGCGAGACTCCATCTTAAAAAAAAAAAAAAAGATCAGCGGGGCATGGTGGTACATGCCTGTGGTCCCAGCTACTTGGAAGGCTGAGGCTGGAGGATCGCTTGAGCGTTGCTGGAGCCTGGGAGGCGGAGGCTGCAAGGAGCTATGATTATGCCACTGAACTCCACTCTGGCATTTCCATTCTGGGTTCTTGCAGCTTTAGAGATTCTCCCCTTTGACTACACCTTAGGCCGTGTAGGCTGAGCATCCCAGGTCCTGAGCTGAGGCTCGGGGCGGGGAGGGGTCCTGCCATGGTGCTGGTTGGGGGCCCTTCCTGAGCTGCTCCTGACACCCAAGGTTGGTTTCCGCAGATACGCTGCCGCCTCCTTACCGCCTGCAGCAGGTGAAGGTCCCCGCACTGGGCAACGCAGACTGTGAGCAGCAGATCCACGATGCTTTTCCTGGTGCTGGAGACAGAAAGTTCATCCAGGACGACATGATCTGTGCCGGCCGCCCGGGCCGCCGCACCTGGAAGGTGAGACCTGGTGCCTCTCTCCTGCCATCTCTTTTCCTGTCTGCGGTTCTGAGGCTGGACCGGGATGAGCAGGGTCCTGGGTCTCTGGTCAAGCTGGGCCTTCCTTCTCCACAGGGTGACTCAGGCGGCCCTCTGGTCTGCAAGAAGAAAGGTACCTGGCTCCAGGCGGGAGTGGTGAGCTGGGGATTTTACAGTCATCGGCCCAGCATTGGCGTCTACACACGAGTCCAGACCTACGTGCCCTGGATCCTGCGGCAAATGCACCTCTAAGCCCGGGGCCCCTCCCAGCTCCCTAAAATCCAGCTCCTTCCTCGTCTTAGCCCCTTCGCTCCCTGCTCCTTCCAGCACCCACCTTCTCTGCTCCTCCATCCCACATGGTCCTCACTTCCCTCCACCTTTTCAGACCTGCACCTTCCTCCCTCACACTGGGAGGAGGAGGCATGGAAGGTGCTTTGAATGGGGGTGAGGTTAGGGATGGAAGTCCTGGAGCCAGTTTGCAGTGTCATCTCATTAAACTCTTAGCAAAGCAAACCAGAAAGTGGCCAGTGTGTTCCTGAGTGTGGGTGTGGCTAGCGGGGCGGGGACTGAGGGCTTCCTGATGCTCTGGACGGTCGGCTGTAGAAATGGCTGCTCCAGACCAGGCATTCATTGGTGGTGGGGGAAATGATGGATGGGTGGCAAGAGCAGGGGAAATATTCTCAGTGATGACTCTTCTCTTGGGGCCCAGCTCCCAGCCCAGCCCTCCACTAAAAGTACAGGTCAGCCTCATCACCAAATTTCATCCATCTACCATCTATCTACCCACTAAATCCATCCACTCATCCAACCATGAATTCATCCATTCATCCATCCACCCACCCACCCACTAATCCATCCATCCATCCATCCATCCATCCACCCATCCATCCACCTATCTACTGATCTATCCATCCACCTACCCACCCATCCACTAATCCATCCATCCATCCATCCATCCATCCATCCATCTATCCATCCATCCATCCACTCATCCATCCACCTATCTATTATCCATCCACCCATCCACCCACCCACCCACTAATCCATCCATCCATCCATCCATCCACCCACCCACCCACCTACCCATCCATCCATCCACCTATCTATTGATCTATCCACCCACCCATCAACTAATCCATCCATCCATTCATCCATCCATCCATCCATCCATCATCCATCCATCTACTCATCCATCTACCTATCTATTGATCTATCCATCCACCCATCTACCCACCCACCCACTAATCTATCCACTTGTCCATCTATCCATCTGTCCGTCCACCCACCCATCTAATCCACCCCTCCCTCCCTCTCTCCCCCCTCCCTTTTTCTAGGTCCATGCCATTATTGCAGGGGCTTGGGGTGCCTGGCCTGGGGCAGATTCCCTTCCCTCAGATAAGCAGCAGACAAAGCAAAGTCCACCCCTACAATCTCCTACTGTCCCCACCCAGAGTTGCTCATCCCAGACCCTGCTGTGGCCCCAGGCTGCCTCGCTGCTTCCTGGGATGCCCTGCTGATCCCTTGGGCTTTTTTTTTTGGAGGGGGGTTCTTCTGTAAGTTCCTTCTCAGTCTCCTCCCATTCGAGCTCTTCTGAACCCCTGGGCAACTCCTCCACCCCTGAGAGAAATAACTGGCACCTGCAGCCCTGCCCAGCCCTGCCCAGTGCCCACCTGCAGCCCTGCCCAGCCCTGCCCAGTGCCCACGGCATCTCCAGGGTGCCACACGGGAGGCTTCTGGGGAAACCCAAGCAAGGTTTACGTCCTTAGTTGCCGGGCCACTGTTTGCCCAGGGGCATTGGAGCATTTAGCACTGAGACTTCCCATATGGCCGCCCTGTGCCCACCTCGCAGAAGCTCTGGGACCAGCGCTGGGTCAGGGAGGCTGCTGGGCTATGACAGGGCACCAGGCATCCTCAACCTGAGATGGGGAAGTCTTCATTCTCCTTTCTTTTGTACCCCCCACCCCCAAGGTGAGGGCCAGGTGAGGCTGAGAAGGCCCCTGAGCACCCAAAGGGGCAGCCACACTCTCCTGCTGGAGAAAGGGGCTTCACAGAGAAGCTGGCCCGGGAGCGGGGTCTGAGTCTGGTCCCTTCTGGCTTCACACTGTGAATAAAGCAGCAGGGATCTTGTCTCTCCTGGCAGGTTTCTCCCACCGCACCCGGAGAGAACCACACAGGGCAAGGGCTGGATGCCTGGGCTCCCCGATAGAGAGGAGGGGCCTCTGTATTCAGACAGTGGGGTGCGGGGGGCAGATCAGGGATGGATCAGAACTGTGGTGACGGCCCCGTGCCTAAGGCAGGATGCAGCCTGGGCAACGGCACAGAACCCACTACCCACAGGTCCTTTTGCAACATTGCAGTGGGAGCCAGAACCAGGTGAGTGCTGTGGCAGTTGGCAGTATGCCAACCGTCCAGAGGCCCAAAGACCTGGGCCAGGGCCAGGAGTGGGTCTGCAGGCGCTTCACCCACATCACCTACCACACAATGGCTGTCCCCAGACCTGCTACACAATGGCCATCCCCAGCACCCTCACCCATGTCACCTGCTACATGATGGCCGTCCCCAGCACCCTCACCCACATCACCTGCTACATGATGGCCATCCCCAGCACCCTCACAAATGTCACCTGCTACACGATGACCATCCCCAGCATCCTCACCCACGTCACCTGCTACACAATGGCCGTCCCCAACACCCTCACTCACGTCACCTGCTACACCATGGCTGTCCCCAGGCCTTCACTCACATCACCTGCTACACGATGGCCGTCCCCGGCACCCTCACCCACATCACCTGCTACATGATGGCCGTCCCCAGCACCCTCACCCACGTCACCTGCTACATGATGGCCATCCCCAGCATCCTCACCCACATCACCTGCTACACGATGGCCGTCCCCAGCATCCTCACCCACGTCACCTGCTACACAATGGCCGTCCCCAACACCCTCACCCACGTCACCTGCTACAGGATGGCCGTCCCCAACACCCTCACCCACGTCACCTGCTACACGATGGCCATCCCCAACACCCTCACTCATGTCACCTGCTACAGGATGGCCGTCCCCAACACCCTCACTTATGTCACCTGCTACAGGATGGCCGTCCCCAACACCCTCACTCACGTCACCTGCTACAGGATGGCTGTTCCTGGGCCCTACCACAGGGACAAAGGGGCCACCCTGATGAGGGATGCGAATCTCACTGATGTTGTCCCCCCTGCTCATAGAGGATGCAGGCCCACAGAGGTGTCCTGTGCCTGTCCCTGGGTCATCTCAACGCTGTGACCCACCCTCTGCTGGGTCTGACAGCCTCTGGACAGCCTCTGGATAGAGCCACGCCCCACAGGAACAGGCTGAGGGTATCTGCCACTGCATTCTTCCCACTGCTCTGCCAAGAAGGCCTAGGATCCATCCGCTGCCCATGTCTATCATGCCCCGAGCCTCATCTCATGACGCTCTGGGCCACACTGCCATGTCCAGCTAATATTTAAATTTTTGGTAGAGACCGGGTCTCACTATGTTTCTCAGTCTGGTCTCATACTTCTCGGCTCAAGCAATCCTCGCACACTCGGCCTCCCAGCGTATTGGAATTACAGGTGTGAGCCACTGCACCTGGCCAATTCTTTCAATTTTTTTATTTTTAAATTTTTGTGGGTACATAGTGGTGTATATATCTATCTTGCATGGTTTTATGTGAGACTTATACTAATCTTCAAGGAACAAATAATCACCATTTCAAACAAACTCTTCCAGAGAGTAGAAAAAAGAGGCCAATCAGATTTGATGAGTGTCGCCTGCAGGACAAGCCTGGACTAATAGAACACAGGAAAACTTCAGGCCGAATTCACTTAGGAACACCGATTCAAACATCCCCCCAATTCATTAACAAGCTGCCTCAGAAAATGTACTCAGAATTACAGGAAAACCTAATCGGGTCTAAATCAGGTTGGCTGAACGCTTGGGAAATCTAACCGTCTAATTTGCCAATTAACGGAGCAGAGATAAACCACCTTTGCTAATCTAATCGATAAGCATTTGATTCTTTTGGTTGATAAATTCAACCACCAACTGCAATAAAACTCTTAGCAAATTTAGGGGGATCTCATCCAAGCCCACAGCAAACGTCCTACTAAACAGTGGACCGCGGGAAGCCCCTCCTGTGAGTGAGGGACAGGTAGGGACCACCACCCTTCCTTCTGCACAGCTCAGTGCCGGCAGCTCCATGCAGGCAGCCCCAGGCAGCACATACATGAAGAGAAACAGGCTGGGCGCAGTGCCTCACACCTGTCATCCCAGCGACTCGGGAGGCCGAGGCAGGCAGATCACCTGAGGTCAGGGGTTCGAGATCAACCTGGCCAACATGGTAAAACCCCGCCTCTACTAAAAATATGAAAATTAGACGGGCGTGGTGGCGCATGCCTGTCATCCCAGCTACTTGGGAGGCTGAGGCAGGAGAATCGCTTGAACCCGGTGGAGTGGGGGTTACGGTGAGCCAAGATCGTGCCGCTGCGTTCCAGCCTGGGCATGAACAGTGAGACTCTGTCTCAAACAAACAAAAACAGAAAAACAAAATGAAACAAAAACCAAGAAAAAGGAACAAGCAGTGTCAGGACTGGAAAGGAAGGGAAGGGGCTGCAGCGTCTGCCCGCAATGTGGTGGTCTTCATAGACCATCCAAGGTCACCTGCAGACAGTGTCAGGGGCACAAGTGCAGCGAGGCAGCGGACTCACGTCAGTGCAACACCAACAGCTGGCGATACACAGGGCTTCTCGGCTGCGCACGGTGGTCACGCCTGTAATCCCAGCACTTTGGGAGGCTGAGGCAGGAGTATGGATGGAGCCAAAGCATTCAAGACCAGCCTGGGCAACATAGTGAGTCTATCTCTATAAATACATTTGTTTTAAGCCATGCAGAGCCTGGGCAACACAGCAAGACCCTATCTCTACAAAAAATACAAAAATTAGCCAGGCGTGGTGGCATGCACTTGTAGTCCCAGTTACTCAGGAGGCTGAGGCAGGAGGATCATTTGAGCCTAGGAATTTCAGGCTGTAGTGAGCCAAGATCTTGCCATTGCACTCCAGCCTAGGCAACAGAGCAAAGCCCCGTGTCAAAAAAAAAAAAAAAAAAAAAGTTTTTATCAATAATTGTATTGGTTCCAATATCTGTTGAAGAAAATTGCTTTTGTTCATTTAAAGCTCTAAGCAAAACTTGTCATCAGAAGTGAAAGTTACCCACTAACTTCTGAAGTTTCACCTACTGCCTATCCTCATGGACCTCCGTGCTCCCCGATGGGAGTGTCATCTACACACAAATCGTCTTGCTGGCCGGGAAGACACCAAAACCCTTGGTTTAGTTTTCCCTCCACACCAGCTGTGGCGGTGAAAGAAAGACAGAGATTGTGTTGGATTTAAGTTGAAAGCACGATATGAAGTCTCATGATTTCAGAAGAGAAAGGGCCACTGTATCCAAGACCATGTGAGGAAAAAGTAACAAGGAAGAGAGCCCCGCCCACCAGAAACGGCGACGAAGCTGTCATTGGCCCAGGGACCGAAAACCACTCCCATGCTGGTCCCCACATTCCACCTGCTCCCAACCCCAGAGCCAGCTCCTCACTGGGCTCCACTGCAGTTCCCAGGGCTTGATTCCAGCCCATCCCAATTTCCAGTGATGTTTATTATTATTATTATTTTGAGACGGAGTCTCGCTCTGTCACCCAGGCTGGAGAGCAGTGGTGTGGTCATAGCTCCCTGCTCAACTTCCTGGGATCAAGTGATCCTCCTGCCTCAGCCTCCCCAGTAACTGGGACTACAGGCACATACCCCCACACCCTGCTGATTTCATTGATTTTTTTTGTAGAGATGGAGTCTCACTTTGTTACCCAGGCTGGTCTTGAACTCCTGGGCTCAAGCGATTCTCCTGCCTCAGCCTCCCAAAATGCTGGGATTACAGGCGTGAGCCACTGTGCCCAGCTGCCAACAGGAAGTGTTACTGACACCTTTCCACTTGGTCTTTTCTTTTTTTTTTTTTGAGACTGAGTCTTGCTCTGCTGCCCAGGCTGGCATGCAATGGACAATCTCAGCTCACTGCAACCTCCACTTCCCAGGTTCAAGCGATTCTCCTGCCTCAGCCTCCCAAGTAGCTGGGATTACAGGTGCATGCCACCATGCTCAGGTAATTTTTGTATTTTTAGTAGAGACGGGGTTTCACCATGTTGGGGCAGACTGGTCTCAAACTCCTGACCTCAAGTTATCTGCCTACCTCAGCTTCCCAAAGTGCTGAGATGACAGGCATGAGCCACGGTGAGCAGCCTGCACCCCATCTCTCGTCACCTGTATCAGTGTCCTGGGGCTGCTGCACAAAGTGCTGCAAACTGAGGGGCAGAGTTTTATTCTCTCTCAATCCTAGAGTGTCGTCAGGGCTGCTTGCTCCAGAGGCTTGGAGGGAGGGGCCGCTCCGTGCCTGTCTCCTCGTCTCCGCCGTTGCTAGCTGTCCTTGGCTTGTGACCACATCACTCCCATCCCTGCCTGTCTCCCCCGGCCTTCCTCCACCACTCTAGGTCTCAAGCCCCTTCTCCTTTCTCTTACAAGGATGCCTGTCGTTGGATTTAGGGCCCACTCTAATTCCAGGATGATCTCATCTTGACATCCTTAGTTACGTAATTAATTACATCTGCAAAAACCAATTTCCCTATAAAGTCACGTTCACAGGTCCTGGGCCTCAGGCTTGAATGTATGTTTTCGGCAAATGCAGTTCACCTTACCACGGCACCTGGCTCCCGACGCCGGAGGTATTTCCCTCCTTCACCTGCACGTCCTGTAGGAGCCTCCCTGTGCAGACACAGCACTGGGCAACTTCTAGAACCTTCTCCACACCACAATGCCCAATTTTCGTCGACCTCACACCTGATTCCAAGTATAAAGCACTGAATAAAAGATAAAAGGAAAGTGTCACCTGCATCTAGTGAGAATGCGACGTTCCGGCCTCCGCACACGGCGAGCTTGGCTCACCCAGCCTGGACTCAGCTGGGGCCCGAGGGCTCCTGGGCCTCTCCCAGGCGAGCTTGGCTCACCCAGCCTGGACTCAGTGGGGCCCTGAGGGCTCCTGGGCCTCTCCCAGGCGAGCTTGGCTCACCCAGCCTGGACTCAGCTGGGGCCTGAGGGCTCCTCGGCCTCTCCCGCCTATCCCCCACAGTCCAGGATCCCTGTCTGCAGGCTCCAGGCCTCCCTGGAGGCCCTGGCCATGCTTGCCCCGCAGCCCTCAGACTGGCTGCGCTTTGCGGATCTTGGCTGGTTCGGGGCTGGTGCCGTTCTCGCCTTACCTGGGCCTCCTGGACCCAGCCTCCCGGTAGCTGGGTGGGGGCCCAGGAGGGTCCTGCACTGTGATGCAGCTGCCACATTATCCTGGTGTCCTGAGAGGGAGAGGAATCACCAAGAAAGCCGCCGGGCTAAGCAGCCATCCTCTCTTCTCCTCCGCCCTCTGAGTCTAAACACGGAACCCAGGTGATCCAGACCCGAGCTTCCCTCCCATCAGCCTCTCCTGGCCTCACCTGGCCAGGCCTCCCAGGCCTCCCGTCCTCCAGCTGCTCTCCTGTCTCCTTCTTGCGTCTTCAGGTGGAGCTGCCCGTTCCATGGGCCTGGGTAGAACCTTGAAGTGGGCGTGGGTCAAGCGCTCTGGGAGTGAGGGGTGCGACTGCTACCAAGACACAGAGCCAGAGGTCCTGGCCCATGACGGGTGAACGCAGCCAGGAGGGAGAGGCACAGGCAGCTGACAGCCCATCCCAGGCAGCCTGGGGCTTCTCTCCTCCCCATGTGGACAGGTCCAGGGTTGGGCATGCAGGTGGAAGTCTGGCTACAGAGGATTTCACAGCTGCAGGCCCAGCCTCGGGACCCACTCACTCAGCCTCCGGGGAATCCTGAGGCACCACCAGGAAGTTGGTGGTAGCACGGAAAGGACTGGATTTTCTCCAGCTGGAGGACATGCAGACACACACACACGCTCATTCATATTCACGTGCATGCACACACTCATACATGCAGACACACATACATGCATGCACACACTCATACACGTAGGCACACACACGTGCACAAGTGCACACATGCTGGCAACCACACAGTCATACACACACATGCACACATACGCACATGCACACACGTATGTACACACACCCACATACACACAGACACACATGCACACACTCATACACATGCACACATACACACATTCACACACGCTTACACTCACACGCATGTACACACCCACACACACATGCTCACATAACTCGTACATGCATGCACACACATGCACACCTACACGCAGGCACACACATGCACACACTTATACACGTGCGCACACTCACATGCAAGCACACACACTCAAACTCACATGCATGCATACTTACACACTTACATGCACATACGCATGCACACACACTCATACACGCAGGCTCATTCACATGCATGCACACACACGCACACACTCTCATACACGCAGGCATACACTAACGTGCATGCACTCACATTTTCGCACACATGCACACACGCACACATACTTGCGTGCACACATGCACACACATGCGCACATATGCACACACTCATATGTACACACATGCACACACACATACATGCATGCACACACACACAAGACACACTCATACACGCATGCACACAAACATGCACACATAATGCACTCACACATGCACACACTCATGCACACATGCTTACACATATGCATACACTCACACACGTATATACTCACACATGCATGCACATGCACACACACTCATACATCATGCACACACATGCTCACACATGCTCACACACATGCATACACATGCATGCACACACACACTCACATGTATGCACACTCACAAGCTCACACACATGCACACACATACATGAACACACTCAGGCATGCACATACCCCGTGCCCACACACGTATGCAGACACACATGCTCAGGCATGCGCACACACCCACACGCGCACACACACAGGCACACACCCCCACCCATTGACAGTGCTCCCTTGTGTTCCCACACCCCCACGATCACCCCCGTTACAATCTCATGGCAAAGCAAGACTTCTGGAGGAGAGGCTGTAGGGTTGGGCCTCGGCCTCCACTGCCCCTGTCGGCCCCAGAACGTGTCTGCCACCTGGGCTGAAACAGGCATTTGCTGCCGGGGCCCCGAGGCACAGCAGTGGGAGGCTGGGGCCTAGGAGGCTGGGCCCTGGCCTGAGAATGCAGCTCCCCACCCTCTGAGAATCCCAGTAGGTGATGGCCCCTCTCCAGAGCAGGGTGCGCCCCTCCTGCAATCTGAGGTTTGTATCGGATTAAAATAGGTTCCTGGAACCCATCCAGAAGCTCTGCCTGTGTGGACTTTGCAAACTCCCTCCAAGGGCTGGAGCCTGAGCCTGGGGTGGCCACCATGGAGCAGGCGGGTCCCCTGGCCCTAGGTCCAAGCGCCTCTGACAGGCCCTCTGGCTGATGCTTTTGCACCTGTGGAGGTGGGTACAAGTGCCCATCCTGTCCCGGGTGGCAGGAGAGGCTGAGGGAGAGCCCGTTACCAGGCAGTTTCTCCTCTGAGGCCCAGGTGCTTCCTTGGCCTCTGGAGCACTGGCCACGAGAATGGGCAGCATGGCGACAACCCAGGCACTGTGGGCAACCCAGGCACTGTGGGCATTTGGGGCCAGGGATCCTCTGCAGTGGGGCCACCCTGTGCACCGTGGACATTTAGCCCCTCGACCCCGGCCTCTTCCCACTAAATGTGGGTGGTATCCCCATATCCCTGACAACCACAAATGTCCCTGGTGGGAGCCACTGGTGTAGACAGGGAACTCGGGTGCGGGGCCCTTGTTGGCCCAGCAGAGGGGATGCGAGGGGCTGGGGGTGGCCCCTGTCCTCATGGTCAGCCTGGTCACAGCCCGGGCTTGGAGCTACTGCTCCCACCCCGGGGGGGAGGAAGGTGTGACCGAGCCCCACCCACTTCCTTTGCAAGGAAGATAAAGTAGCTCTGGGCGGGTCCAGGAGGGCAGCTGTGGCCACAGACCACGGTGAGGACACTGACCACCGGCAGCCATCTGTAGCTTCCAGACCCGGGTCCTGCCCGGCTGTTCCCACCCAGCCCTCTCCTCCCTGCGCAGATGCTGTGGCTGCTGTTCCTGGTCCTCCCCTGCCTGGGGGGCTCCATGCCCGAGACTCCGGGTGAGTCCCGGCCCCATCCCACACTGGACCTCAGGGACTGGGCTAGGACAGAGAGCTGACCCCCTTGTCGACAGGACCTGGAAGCTCCTGGCATTGCAGGAGGGTGGCTCCCTGACCTCCTTTGGTCGTTCCCAGCGCCCGTCCCCGAGAATGACCCGGTGGGCATCGTGGGGGGCCACAACGCCCCCCAGGGGAAGTGGCCGTGGCAGGTCAGCCTGAGGATCTACAGCTACCACTGGGCCTCCTGGGTGCACATCTGCGGGGGCTCCCTCATCCACCCCCAGTGGGTGCTGACCGCCGCCCACTGCATTTTCCGGTGAGTCCCGGGCCGGGGACCCCAGCGAGAGGAGGTGGGAGTGGGGCCGCCGCAGACCAGGCCCCCTGAGCAGCCCGGGTCCGTCCTCCCCCAGGAAGGACACCGACCCGTCCACCTACCGGATCCACGCCGGGGACGTGTATCTGTACGGCGGCCGGGGTCTGCTGAACGTCAGTCGGATCATCGTCCACCCCAACTACGTCGCCGCCCACCTCGGATTCGACCTGGCCTTGCTGCGGCTGGCCACCCGAGTGGGCGCAGCAAGCAATGTTCAGCCGGTCACCCTGCCGCCCGGGGCCCTGAACTTCTCCCCGGAGGATGAGTGCTGGCTGACCGGCTGGGGCAGGACGTCCTACTACGGTGAGAATGGCTGGGGGGCCAGGGTCGTGGAGGGGCGTGGGGAAGATCCCCAGTTTTCCCCTCCATGCCCATTCCTGGAGGCAGGTCCCTCGGGGGCTGGTTCACAAGCTCAGAAATAAATGGGACAGGGAAGGAAAGGAGGGTCCCGCAGGTCCCAGCTGTCCCCCCAGCGCGGCCTCTCAGCCCCCCGTGGCCGCCCTGATGCTCTGATATTCGTTTTACATTAAAGACGGTAAAGGGCGTTTCATAGCTCTCAGGGTCTGCCAGCGGCAGGGGCGGAATCGGTTCAAGTCCCCAGATCTGCAGCCTGCTGCCCTCACACTCTGCTCGGTGGGGGTGGGAGGAAGAATCTGCTTGTTTTTTGATGGGGGAAGTCACGCTTCTTCCTATGTTCTGGGACCTTTGGGTTGCAGGCCCCCGAGTGCCCTCCATGTCTGTGTCCCGGGGCTATGACAAGATGCGCATCCTGGGTGCTGCACACCACAGAGATGTGTTCTCCCGAGGTCCAGGTGTGGGCAGGGCCCTGCTCCCGCCCCGGTTCTAGGGGAGGGTCCCTCCTGGCCTCTCCCAGCCTCTGGTGGCCCTGGTTTCCCGGGGCTCACGACCGCATGGCTCCCATCTCTGCTTGGGTCTTTGTGTTACCTTCTCCTCTGGGCTGGGGCCGCTCCTGTTCTGCCTCTTATTAGGGCACCTGTCTTGGAATTAGGGCCCTTCCTAACCCAGCATGGCCTCATCCCACCTTAATCAATCTGCCAAGAATCTATTTCTAAATTAGACCCCATCCTGAAGCTTTGGAGGGACGTGAATGCCAGGACACCACCCAGCCTGGGTCTGTCTGCGGCATCTGAGCCCATCTATCACGGCATGGGCTGAGGTCACACTCCCACCCAGGACAGATGGGGAAACTGAGGCTCAGGCTGGCTCCAGGTAGGAGTGAGGAGAGCAGGACCAGAGCCCCAGGCCCGGGCATCAGAGGTGGTTCGGGACTGCTCCCCGTGGCCGCCTTGGCCGTGGTGGGTGTGAACGAATCCACTGTGTCAGGGACACAGCCCCCTGCTGCTTCCTGACTCCCTTCTTCCACCCCCAGCGCCACTGCACCCACCCTACCGCCTGCAGCAGGTGCACATCCCACTGGAAGACCCTGAGGCCTGTGAGAAGGGCTACAAGGAGTATCTGCACACCAGCGCCAAGGGGAAGGTCATCCCAGAAGACATGCTGTGTGCTGGCAGCCTGGGCCGCGGCCCCTGCATGGTAAGATGTCTGGGTTCTGCCTTGCCCCAGGGGGCTCCTCCTGGTCTGGGCCTCTCGAGGCCCGGACAAGGAGTCCCGTTGTGCCAAGGTCCCTGGCGAGACGTGTGACTGTCCCCTCTCCCTGCAGGGGGACTCCGGAGGGCCCCTGGTCTGCAGGAAGGGAGGCTCCTGGGTCCAGGTGGGCGTGGTCAGCTGGGGGATCGGCTGCTCCATGATCCAGCTGCCGGCCGTCTTCACAAGCGTCCAGAGCCATGTCGCCTGGATCCGCCGGGAAATCAGAAAGTGTGGGTGAGCCCCGGCTGGGCCTGAGGATCCGCGGAGGAGGCGGAAGCTTTGTCCCAACTTTCCCTGGTGGGGCTTTCTGATCCCCTCCACCCACACCTCCCGCCCACTTCTCCATGCTTCAGCCCTGCTCCCATCCCCCTCTTCCTCCCCTCTCCTTCCCTGCCAGTCCCGAGAAGAGGGTGGAGGCCCCCATGGAGCTGGGGTGCTGTGTGGCTGTGATCATCTCATTAAACAACTGTCTGAGTCAACAGGCTGGTGGTCAGAGTGGTCTTTGAGGCTGCAGAGTGGGTGGTCCAGCTCTCCCCTTTGGAATCCCTGAGTGCTGGGGGAATGGAGCAGGCCTGGCTTGGGCAGGTGGAGTTTGGGTGGGTGAGAGGCTCAGAGCCTCTCCTCCAACCTTGGGGTCATCACTCCTTAATGTGGTTTTTTGTTGTCGTTTTATGGAGTCTCGCTCTGTCGCCCAGGCTGGAGTGCAGCGCCTCTTGAGTATCTGGGATTACAGGCAACACCACACCCGGCTAATTTTTGTATTTTTAGTAGAGATGGGGTTTCACAATGTTGGCCAGGCTGGTCTCCAACACCTGACCTCAGGTGATTCACCCGCCTCGGCCTCCCAAAGTGCTAGGATTACAGGTCACCACACCCCACCCCGATTGCGTTTTACATGCCGTGTACCCCGTCACCAAGCAAGGGTGTTAGCAGGTTCACACACAATTCAGAGTCATTTTCAAGATCTCATTCATTCATGCCATTCATGTATTCATTCATTCTACCGATGTCACTAGGTGGCATGTCCTGGGCTATAGGGGAATAAACTTGTCCTACCCCGATCTCAGGACCTGGAGGTGGTGGGTGTGTGACGGGGATTTAAAAATGCAGCAGGAGGTCATGTCATAGACAGAAGAGTCCACAGAAGAACAAGAGGTGGCTTCCATGGGTGTCAGGTTTAGCCCGGAAGGGAAGCCTGAGTGGTCACCGGAGGCGTCAGGTGTGGCTTGGTTGCAAGGATAAGCCTGCAGGCTGGACAGAGGGTGGTGCCAGTCGGAAAAACCGCTTGCACCTGCGGGAGAAGCCCAGACACCCTTGCATCTCACTGCATCGTTAGAGCAGTGATAGCAAACTTGCACTGTGCACATAAAGGGAACAATAAAATTATTTTCACTGTGAGGAAAGAAATTTAATCATTTCAGACTCTGCTACTGGGCAGGGTTCATCCTTCTAAATCACCAGCCCCCAGCTCTGTCCCCGGGGAATTTGAGTAGAATGGGGCTGAGCAAGGCTGGCCTGCACACACTTGGCGAAGTCCTCCCCCAGCTCTGGACCCACACCTCTCCCCTCAACTCACCCCAAGAGAAGCATGACTGGGAAGGGCTGGGGTGGCCTGTCTCATCCAGATAATTGGAATAGATGGTAAAGTACGTGGATAAGTCATAATGAGTGACCAGTTGGAGGAGAGAGGGAGGAATGAGAAGATGGGAGAATGGATGGATGAATGGATGGGTGGGTGGGTGGGTGGGTGGGATGATGGAAGAATAGAAGAATAGATGGATGGAGGCCGGGTGTGGTGGCTCATGCCTGGAATCTCAGCACTTTGGGAGGCCAAGGTGGGCAGATCACTTGAGGTCAGGAGTTCGAGACCAGTCTGGCCAATATGGTGAAACCTCAACTCTACTAAAATTCCAAAAATTTGCCGGGCATGGTGGCACACACCTGTGGTCCCAGCTACTTGGGAGGCTGAGGGATGAGAATCGCTTGAACCCAGGAGGCGGAGGTTGCTGTGAGCCAAGATCGCACCACTGCACTCCAGCCTGAGACACAGAGTGAGACTCTGTCTCAAAAAAAAAAAAAAAAAAAAAGGACTGATGAGTGGGTGAGTGAATGAATGTGTGGATGGTGAATGGATGAGTGAGTGGGTGGATTCGTGAGTGAGTGGATGGATGGGTGGGTAGATGGGTGGATGGGTGATTGTGTGTGTGGTTGAGAGGATGGGTGAACAGATGGGTGAGTTGGTGAATGGATGGACGAGTGGACGGCTGGATGGGTGACTGGATGGATGGGTGCAAGTTTGAGTGAATGGATAGATGGGTGGATGGGTGAGTGGGTGTGTGGTTGGGAGGACGGGTGAACGGATGGGCAAGTTGGTGGATGGATGGATGAATGGATGGCTGGATGGGTGAGTGGGTGGATGAGTGCACGATTGAGTGGATAGATCGGTGGGTAGATGGGTGGAAGGGTGAGTGGGTGTGTGGTCGAGAGGATGAGTGAATGGATGGATGAGTTGGTGGATGGATGAGTGGATGGCAGGATGGGTGAATGGATGGGCGAGTTGGTGGATAGATGGATGAGTGTATGGCTGGATGGGTGAGTGGATGAACGGGTGCATGGTTGAGTGGATAGATGGGTGGATAGGTGAGTGGGTGTGTGGTTAGGAAGGTGGATGAATGGATGGGTGAGTTGGCGGATAGATGGATAAGTGGATGGCTGGACGGGTGAGTGGATGGATGAGTGCATGGTTGAGTGGATGGATGGATGGGCAGATGGGTAAGTGGATGGATCTCAATGGCTCAGTATCAAAATGATACTCAGTTTGGGTATCATTTTGGACTCAGACACACGTGACTGAGCATTATGCATTGTGCGTAATTAACTGGGACAAGCATACATATTCTGTACATGCAAGAACATTTATATTATTATTATTATTATTTCAAGACAGAATCTCGCTTTGTTGCCCAGGCTGGAATGCAGTGGTGCGATCTGGGCTTACTGCAACCTCTGTCTCCTGAGTTCAAACAATTCTTCTGACTCTGTCTCCCGAGTAGCTGGGATGACAGGTGTGTGCCACCACACCCGGCTAATTTTTTTAAAATATTTTTTGTAGAGATGGGATTTTGCTCTGTTGGCCAGGCTGGTCTTGAACTCCTGGCCTCGTGATCTGCCCACCCCGACCTCCCAAAGTGCTGGGATGACAGGCGTGAGCCGCCGCGCCCGGCCCCTCCCATTATTGTTTATAACAGCAAATTATTGGAAATTGCCTAAATGTCCATGGAGAACTGGTGAAATAAGTTTCCCTAAATCCATACAGCTGGGTACGACACGCCATTAAGCACGACATCTCTCCTGCAGGTTGGCAGCAGGGAGGGAAGTGTTCACAGCACCGTCACTGCACAGCTGTCTCTCATGAACACACGTGCGTACGCCAGGGAAGTGACGGCGGGCGGCGAGAGCGGGGACTGCAGGGTATAGAATTATGCAGAATTTCTACTTCAAAAATGTATTTTGGCCTAGGTCTTTTACCTTAAAAACGATTTCACATTAGAAGAAGATAATGTTTTCCGGTTTTTCAAGTCATACCAATGCGGGTTTTAAGCTCATCACAAACTCAATGGCTCCATTAAAACGCCTTTGGGAAATGGTCTCCCAACCCAGGAAGTGCAGCTCAGTGGCCTCGTCACAAAGGGGTGCCCAGCATGAGCAGCAGGCACCTGGCGTGCAGGGTGCCAGGGGAAGCCCAGCAGACGCCCGGGACGAGGAGCAGACTCCAACCTGTGCCCAGGAAACGTCTTCCCAGGACCCCGGGAAGCAGGCGGGCAGGACGTTGCAGGTCTGTGAGAGCTGACTCCACACCAGGGAAGCCAGACTGATGGACACCAGGGTTCCATTTCTACACAAAGGCTGAGTGACCTTGGGACATGGAAGAATCATGGTCATGAGCCCTTCATCTCCCAGGTCCCAGCGACCTCGGGCTCTGCACACTCTGTTCTGAGGCCCCTGGGTCCCTGAGCTGGGACCCTCTGCCTGCTCTTTTCTCCAGCCCAACCCTTTTGCAACACTGGCCTGAAGCAGCCACATCCTTCGCCAAATGGTGTCCCTGGGCTCAGGCGCCCTGGCCGCAGGCCTGGACTTGACCCTATCATTGGCCAGGGCCTCTGACCCCAGTCTTAACGGTTGCATGGCCCCCAGTCCTTCCTCTGATCCTATCACCAAACGCTCTCATGGTGGTCTGGTCCCGACCCTATCAGGACAAACAGGTATCCTGTTCCCAGGCGCCGTTGCCCAACAGCCGCAGCCAGGACCGTCTCTGAGGGATGGACCCGCACCTCCGTGGTCAGCACAGAAAGCAGGACGCAGGGTGTTTCAGAGCTGGCCCTCGTCCCGCCCGTGTCCCTCACTGTGCCATGGTGGCCTTACCAGGAGTGAGCCCCAGGCTGAGGTGGGGGCGTGAGGACGTGCAGCCTTGCCATCTCCATTCTCCTTCTCACTTGAGGGCCGCTGCCCGCTGACCCTGGCGGAAGAGGCTGGGACATCTTGTTCTCCCTCCAGGTCTCTCGCGGGCTGTTTCTCCAGGTGCCTCCTGGCTCTTCCCAGGCCTGGGAAGCAAAGTGTCCTCTGATTGGCTGTGGGGCTCGGCCCTGCCTGGGCTGTCCCAAAGCCTCCCGGGTTCAGATTCCCAGTCCTAAATCCCGGCAGCTCCTGGCCACTCCACCCACCCACACTCCGCCACACCCAGAGTCGGCTGCCCCATGGCTATCCCATGCCCCGCTCCAGGCCCTCTGGCTCCCTCTGTCCACTCCAGTGCCATCTGCCCAGGCCCCCTGGCCAGGCAGGGCTGAGGACAGAGAGGACAGCCTGGCTTGGGACCCCCAAAGCAGAGCTCAGGGCCTGCACCCCACTCCCTGGCTGGAGGCGGCTCCAGGCCTGGGAGTGCTGTCTCCCCAGCCACCTTCCTTGTGGTTCCCAAGGCACAGCCAGCCCCAAGGACTCAGTCACTGTCACCACTGGCATCACCAGCCACCCAGAGGCCACTCAGAGCTGTGAGCTCAGCGGGCAGGGGCCTGAGTTGGGGTTGGAAGTGCTTTCCTGAGTCACCAAGGAGAGGCTTGTTCCTGGTGGATGAGGAAGGGGACTGAGGTTGGGGCTGGTGGTGAGCTGGGGGCTCCAGCCAGGAGGAGGAGACTCTGCTATCTCTGGCTGAGCTGCTTGTCCTACCCAGAGTTGGGGCGAATTCCATTATGGTGCCCTGGGTGGAGTCTGGGGAGGGGCCCCTCCAGTCCCCTGCAGTGATATCCACACCGCACCTGCCAGGTTGTCCCAGTGGGCCAGGGGCACAGGTATCTCTGTGAGGAAGAGAACCGTCTGCCCCGGCCACCAGTGGAGGAGACCTGGGCCCCGGGTTGGGCTCCTGCGTGGACCTGGGATGACAGAGCCTGGGGTTGGCCATGGGGCCCCGGGTGGTGGGTTCCATGGCCAGCACTCGGCTCCCCTGGGCCCCGTTTCCACCCGTGCAGTGATGATTAGGCCTCAGGTTGTGGGCACAGGCCTTGGTGAAGTCCCACTGCTTTCGGTCTCTGTGCACTGATCTGCCTGTGGGCAGGGGTTCTGGAAGCAGGGAGCCCACCGTGCAGCCCCGGGGCAGGGACTCTGCCCACGTTGTCAACATTGTCACCACCTGCCCTGGGCATCGAGGAATCTTGGCCACCTGACTCTGAGCATCGCCAGGGGTGGCTCAAGGTGGGGACGCCATTTGACCTGCCTCGCCCGCAGTGGGGGAAGCTGTTGGTGCTTCTGCAGTCGCAGCTGAGACACGCTTCTCCCCCCTAACCCTGCTGGCTCCACTCTGGCTGGCGATGCCAGTGGGAACAGCGACCCAGTGGCTGAACGAGAGGCCACTCCCCCGCCGCCCCTCCTCTGAGGAGAGGACTGACCAGGCAGCTGGCCACTTCCTGCGGTTGAGGATAAAGGGGCTCCGAGGGGCTCGGGGAGAGAGCTGCCGAGTGCCCGCCGGGGAGAGAGCTGCCGAGTGCCCGCCGGGGAGGGAGCTGCTGAGTGCCTGCACAGTAAGGGCACCATCCTCTCCCTGATGCCTGCAGGCAGCTCCTGGCCCCCACCCCTGACCCCGGGTCTGAGTCCCCAGCCCCTACACCCCACACCCTCTCCCCTGACCCCGGGTCTGAGCTCCCAGCCCACACCCCACGCCCTCTCCCCTCAGATGCTGCTGCTGCTGCTGCTGTTTCTGGCCATCTCCTCCCTGGGGAGCTGCAGCACAGGGAGCCCAGGTGAGTCTCGACCCCACACAGGCCTCCCTTCCCAGGGGCTCTGCCACCCCTGTCCCCAGGATCCAGGGCACAAGTGCACAGACCGGCTTCTCCCGAGGGCAGGCTCAGGGTGAGGCTTAGGTGGCAGAGGCCGGGTTCCCTGACCTCCTCCCGGTGCTCCCAGTGCCCGTTCCCGAGAATGACCTGGTGGGCATCGTGGGGGGCCGCAACGCCCCCCAGGGGAAGTGGCCGTGGCAGGTCAGCCTGAGGATCTACAGCTACCACTGGGCCTCCTGGGTGCACATCTGCGGGGGCTCCCTCATCCACCCCCAGTGGGTGCTGACCGCCGCCCACTGCATTTTCGGTGAGTCCCGGGCCGGGGACCCCAGCGAGAGGAGGTGGGAGTGGGGCCGCCGCAGACCAGGCCCCCTGAGCAGCCCGGGTCCGTCCTCCCCCAGGAAGGACACCGACCCGTCCACCTACGGATCCATGCCGGGGACGTGTATCTGTACGGCGGCCGGGGTCTGCTGAACGTCAGCCGGATCATCGTCCACCCCAACTACGTCACCGCGGGGCTGGGTGCGGACGTGGCCCTGCTTCAGCTGGCGAACCCCGTAATCTGTGCCGCTGACGTCAGGACGGTCAAGCTCTCCCCGGTCTCGCTGGAGCTCACCCCGAAGGACAAGGCTGGGGCGCGATCAGGATGTTGGGTGCGTGTTGTATGGGGGCTGGGGAAGGACTCAGGCTGTGGGCCCAAAACGCCTCATTCCAGGGCTCCGGGGGTGAGTTCCAGGAAGGGAAGAGATGGAGCCGCTCACGGCTGTGCTAGCACCTCCAGCTGCTTTACCTACGGCTCTGTGCTGCCCGGGCCTGGAGACTTGGGGGTCCCGTGACTGCCAATGGCCAGTCCAAGCCCCAGACTCAATATTCAGAGGGGAAAATACTTCCCTTTTTTTCTACTTAAGAAAGGCTTTTACTCTTTTTTTTGGGCGGGGGGGGGGCGGCGTGGTGGCTCATGCCTGTAATTCCAGCACTCGGAGGCAGAAGCAGGAGGATTGCTTAAGCCCAGGAGTTTGAAGCCAGCCTGGCCAACATAGCAAGATCCCATCTCTAAAAAGGAAAAAAAAAAAAAAAAAAAAAAAAAAAAAAAAAGAAGAAACCCACCACAAACGGAAAACACCTCAAAACCAAAAGGCATTTTTTGGAGGGGGGAAAAAAAAAAAAAACAGAAAAACTCATCCCTCCACTTTCTGGTCCGTCCAACTGTGAGCCCTGGGAGTTTGGAGGGAGACATGAGCCCTCACACCTCCTGGGGTCCCACACGCCATGCTCAGGCCAGGAGCCTGAGACCCAGGGACGAGGGGCCTTTCGCAGCAGGGAAGCCACCTTCCCTCCCACCCAGGGGAGGCACTGGGGCTGCTGGGTGGATGGCAGGGGCATCTCCGCTGTGCCAGCCTGGGTCACCTCTCCCCCTAGAGTCGCTGCCACCGCACTACCGCCTGCAGCAGGTGAGCGTGCAGGTGTTGGAGAACGCCGTCTGCGAGCAGCGGTACCGCAATGCCTCCAGGCACACTGGTGACCGGCAGCTCATCCTGGATGACATGCTGTGTGCCGGCAGCGAGGGCCGTGACTCCTGCTACGTGAGTGCCCCCGGCCCGCCCTGCCTACCCGCCCTGCTCCCACCGCAGAGCTCAGCGGTGACCCCTTTCCTTTTCTTCCTCAGGGTGACTCCGGCGGCCCTCTGGTCTGCAGGGTGCGGAGGTCCTGGTGCCTGGTGGGGGTGGTCAGCTGGGGCTACGGCTGTGCCCTGCGGGACTTTCCCGGCGTCTACGCCCGCGTCCAGACCTACGTGCCCTGGATCCTGCAGCAAGTCAGGGAATTGCCCTGAGCAGGCCGGGCTGGGCTCCCATCTGGGTCGGCTGAGGAGGGACCAGGAACTTCCTTCTCCCAGCGATCTCCACTTCGGCCTCCGCTGCAGGCCACCAGCTTGAGGCCGGCTTCTCTGGCTCCTCAGCACCCACGACCTCCCTGATGCTGGGGTGGGGAAGGTGCCGGGGAAGGGAGGGCAGGGCCTCCCTGCATCTCTGTCTGATTAAAGAGCTGAGAAAGGGCAGAGTGTGTGTCGTCTCTGTGGGGTGGATTTGCGTTCCGAGCTGCAGCAGGCACGGTTTGCTCAGCCATCTCCTGTTGGAGGCCTCCATGTTTTGGCTATGGTGACAGAGATGCTGAGAACATTCATGGTCTGGGTTCTGTGTGGACGTGCGTCTCCCGTCCTCTGGGGGAGATACTCATGGGTGCTGCTTCAATGCCAGCTTCCAGATAAGGAAACCAAGGCAAGAAACTCACCGGAGGTGGAGGCGCGGTGGGTGGGGGCTTGGGGGACCCAGGCCCGCACACTGCACGCCCCTCTTGTGCCGGGGTCTCCGTGTCCCTGGGCCCTGGCCTCCCAGGGCAGTGGTTAGGTTTAGACTCCTGCCCCAACTCCCTCCTGTACCAGGCGTCGGGTTCCAGAGCTCAGACACTGCCATGCAGGGCAAGACAGGAGTGGACGGCGGCAAGAGACCGAACCTCCACATGGTGTGGCTTCCTGGGCCACTTCCTCTAAGGGCCACACCAGTGTGGGCAGGGAGAGCAGTGCTCGGAGGGGCAGGTGACGCCCAGAGTGGCTCTGTCCCTCCTCCCGCCCTGTTCATTCTGCAGCTGGACCGGGCAGACTCAGCGTCCAGACCCCAGGCTACAGGTCAATGTGTGGTTCCAGCATCAGCTCTCCCGGGTCCCCCAAACCAGGGGCTTCCTGCTCTGCCCCTGCGTTTCCAGGACCTCCGCAGGGCAGAGAAGAGGTGGAAGGCCAAAAGGGAGGGTCTAGTGGGGTGGGGGGGCTCCCAGCTCCTCCGCAGAAGTTTCTGCAGGTGAGCGGCTGAGGGACTGGTCTTCACCCTCCCACCTGCCCTTGCCTGCTCTGCCTGTCCCTCCCGGGGGTGAGGGTGGGGTGGACCCCCACAGGGCAAGGGCTTCAGGGCAAACCCAGGCTCTGAGCCTTCGTGCAGAAACCACATCCGGGTTTACACTTTCTCCCACGTCCCTGGTCTTTCCGGAGTGGGGCAGAGCAGAGCAGAGCAGGCAGGGGCACCCCGGCCGGGGGAGTCACCGCACTCCAAGGCAGTGGGGAAAGGCTCCCGGGCTGTGAACGGGTGGGGCACTGCTCTTTCTTTCCCAGGGATGTGGCTGCCACTTACGCTCCTCACACTTCCCTTCCTGGGAGGAAGCGGGGAGCCCCAGGCCAGGTTGCGGTTGCTCTAAGTCCAGGGTGAGACCTGCCGGACACAGCCCGGGGCCTCAGGGGATGTGGCCACTGCCTGCGTCCCAGGGCGCCCTCAGCTGGGATCCGGGGTCCAGGGTCCAGCTGTACCCGCCACTTTCCGGGGGGCTCCTGGGCCTCCCACACTGCCCTGGCTCCCTGGGCTTTCTAAGACAAGCGGGGGGCAGTGATCAGTGCCATTCCCAAGTCCTCCGAGCCACGTCCCTGCCCAGCCAGACCCCGCTGGACCCTGCTCTGCCCTCCAAGCGTTCAGAGTCCCTCCCTTGCAGCCCCTTATCTGTGCGACTCACAGGACACCAAGACCCAGACGAGAAGCCGAGGACTCACACCCTCAGTGCGGCCGCGGCAGGCTTCCGTGTTTGAGGGAGAAATCGCCTCCCTCTGCCGCGAGGAGACCGAAATTAATTGCTCCTCCTCCAAACCCGGAGCCACCAGCGCCCCGACTCACCGACCAGGGCTGCTGAGGAGGCCCCGCTCCACAGTGCCTTGGGAACCAGGACCCTGCAGCTCCCGCAGCTGCCCCAGACCACACCTGGACCCTTCCTCCCATGTGACACCCACGACCAGAAACACTGACGGCCACACCTGCTTTTCATCATGCACTTTAATGAGAGTCAGCACTCGGGAGGATTGGTGTCCACCACCTGCTACCTGGGCGGGGGAGGGCTGGAGGGGCAGGGGGGCCTGGGGGTGGGCTCAGGGTGGGGGAGGAGGCTCAGGATGGGGGAGGGGCTTAGGATGGGGGAGGGGCTCAGGATAGGGAGGGGACAGGGGGCTTAGGATGGGGGAGGGGCTCAGGATTGGGGGCTCAAGAAAGGGGAGGGGCTCAGGGTGGGTGAGGGGGCTCAGGATGGGGGAAGGTGTGGGGGGCAGTCGCCACCCGGGTCGGAAGCAGTGGTGTTTTGGACAGGAGGGGCTGGCCCTCCGCTGATCCCGGTAACCCAGGCCTGGCTCAGGGCTTCTCGGGGACGTAGCGCTGGATCCAGTCCAAGTAGTAGGTGACGCGGGTGTAGATGCGGGCCGGTTGGGCTGGGCACAGCCCTCACTCCAGCTGACCACGCCCGCCTGCAGCCAGGTGCCATTCACCTGGCAGACCAGGGGCCCTCCGGAGTCACCCTGCGAAGGGCAGGGGTCAGCGCTTGCCGGCCAGGCTTCGGGGATCGGGGTGGGGGAGTCAGCGCTTGCCAGCCAGGCTCCGGGGATCGGGGTGGGGGACACCAGGACCCACCTGGCAGGAGTCGTGCTTTGCGCTCCCCGCACACAGCATGTCGTCGCGGACGATTTGAAAGCTGTCTCCCGTGTGGAGGCCGGTGTGATATTCCGCATCGCAAAGTTGGTTTTCCACTATGGGGACTTCCACCTCCTTCAGCGGGTACGGCGGCGGCAGTTGCACTGTGGGCGGAGGGGGAGGTGGAGCCGGGCCTGGGGCTGGATGGGTGCTGCTGCATGGACTTGGCGGCCGAGTCATGGGCCGGGGAGACAGCGCCATGTGGCCAGCACTGTCCTGTGCCTGCGGCCCCGGAGGAAGGGTGGCGAGTGCAGGCCGGGCCCCTCCCCTGAGGCTGATCCTGGGTCCCGGCCCCATTTAAGCCCCATCTGGGGAAGGGAGGGGAGGGCCCTGGAGGTTGCCAGGCTGGGCTCCATGGCACAGGAGTGCAGGGCCTGGGCCCCTGTCCCCCCCGGGCTCAGCTGACTTTGGTCTGGGCTGGGCCCACGGTCCACAGTCAGACCCACAGTTGAGGGGAACACAGGGCCCCGGGCTCAGCTTCTCCTCTGTGTGGGGTGGAAGAGCAGGACTGTGGCTCTGGCCCCCTCTGAGTGGCCCCGAGGTCACAGCCCAGGGCCGCTGCTCAGTGGAAGAGCAGGACTGTGGCTCTGGCCCCCTCTGAGTGGCCCCGACGTCACAGCCCAGGGCCACTGCTCAGTGGAAGAGCAGGACTGTGGCTCTGGCCCCTTCTGAGTGGCCCCGACGTCACAGCCCAGGGCCACTGCTCAGTGGAAGAGCAGGACTGTGGCTCTGGCCCCTTCTGAGTGGCCCCGAGGTCACAGCCCAGGGCCGCTGCTCAGTGGAAGAGCAGGACTGTGGCTCTGGCCCCCTCTGAGTGGCCCCGACGTCACAGCCCAGGGCCGCCGCTCAGGCTGTGGCCCAAAGCTTTGCTCTGAATTATGGATAAAATGGGGACAAGACCTACTAGAAGTGAAAATGTGCCTCATGGAGGGTCAGAGTGAGCTTCGTCCAGCCCCCCACAGCACCTGCCACGACCTGGAGTCCCAAGCCCCTGAGCTGACCGTGGCACAGGGATGGAGGGCAGGCGGGTCTCATCCCAGCACCCGTCTCTCTCCTTCCAGCAAGACCCCCTTGTGATTTCTTTCTCCACGTAGCAAGTCCATGACGTATGAACTTTTGATGCACCCTTTCAGGCTAGGGGAAACCGAGGCACGGAGGTGCTAAGGGACTTGCCTAAGCCCTGGGGTTGGGGGGCGCCCAGGCCTGTTGGACTCACCGTCTCTGCTCAGGGCACCTGCTGCCTCTCGCCACCGCCCGCTCCATTCATCCTGGCCTCCAGCATCCCCCTCCCTGAGCCGCCCCGAGGGACCCCATCACCCCAGAGGCTGGCCCATGACTGTGACCTGGTGCCCACCTGGCCCAGCCTCCCGCTGTCCCCGGACCCACCATCATTGTCCACGTCGCCCCAGCCGGTGACCCAGCACGGCGTCCCCGGGGGGAAGGTCTCCGAGGCAGGGGGCAGGGTGACTGTGTGGACGTGGCTGGAGACGTTCACGGGCTCCTCCAGCTCCAGCAGGGCAATGTCCGCCCCAGTCTGGACGGTGTAGAAATGCGGGTGCACGATGATCCTGCTGACCGGCAGCAGCTGGTCCTGGTAGTAGAGGTGCTGCTCCCGCAGCTGCACCCTGAGGTCGGCTAGATCCTTGACGTCCCTGGCCAGCGGAGGCTCCCACTCAGGGCCCTGGGCAGCCTCCAGGAGCACCCGGGAGCCAGGGCACACATCCGGCCCTCGCCCACCCCACCAGGCCCTGGGAGACTCACGGTCCCACGCAGTGCGCCGCGGTCAGCACCCACTGGGGGTGGATGAGGGAGCCCCCACAGAAGTGCATCCAGTACTGGCCGTGGAATCTCAGGCTCACCTGCCAGGGCCACTTGCTCCCGGGGGCCTCCTGCCCCCCGACGATGCCCGCTCGCTGCAGGGCCTGGCCCGGGGCTGGGGCAGGAGCCCGTTCAGGACCAGGAAGCAGCCCCCTACCTGGGCCCAGCCCTTCCCTGTGTGGGGACCAGCCCGGCCTCCCCAGAACCCACCCAGGCCCTGGCCTGTGGAATGTGGTGAGGGGCAGGGTGGACCCCGGCTGGGACTCACCAGGGGCCGTGTGGGCCGGGCTCACCAGGACAGGCAGTGCCAGCAGCAGCAGGTTCAGCATCTGGGGAGCAAGGAGGGGCATCGTGGGCCTGGCTGGAGCTCGCGGGACAGGGCTGGGGGCTGCAGATTGTGGGGTGAAGAATGGAGCTGGGACGGGGGGCCTGGGTCTTGGTGCTCTGAGTCTGAGGCTGGGCCACTCTGCTCCGGGTGACGCTGATGTCAGGTCTCTGAGAGTGGGGACTTACCCTGGCCGCTCCCTGTTCCTTCTACCCAGCAGGCTTTCCCCTCCCCTTTTATCCTTCCAGATCAGGACGGGGTGGAGGAGGGGTGCTGCGCCCTCCCATCCAGATACGGAGGAAGTGGATGACTCAGACCCAGGGCCCCCATGTAACACGTGCCCCCGCCACCCTCATGCCCTCTGTGTGTGGGGCTGCCAGGCAGGCCCCGCGGAGGGCTGAGCACTGGAGGCTCGCAGCTCCACCTGTCAGCTGGTGGTTCCCAGCACGGGAACGCACCACCTTCCCGCTGGTGGGATCAGCTGCCCTGTCCCAGTGCCAGGAGGCCTTCAGGCACAGCTGCACCCAGGCGGCCTGGCTGCCCCAAGCTACAAGACCAGTTGCCCCAAAACCTGTTTCCCCAAGAGGGACACGGGATGAGGAACTCATGACCACGGGCCACCCTCCGAGAGACGGGAAGGTGCCCACGGGGTGGGGACACGACAGGTGTCACCTCTCCTACGGACTCTGAATCCACGGGGTGGGGCCAGCCCTCCTCGACTGACTTGTGGGGGCTCACAAGAGACCCCCTTGTCAGATGAGGAAACAGCCTTGAGAGGGGACAGCATCGAGTGTCCTCAGCCAGCAAGGGGCCCTGCTCCCTGTAAGAATTGAAGAAAGAGGAGAGAAACACGAAGGGCAGCCTCACAGTCAACAGGGACAGTTTTATTTTAAGCAAACTGGAGAGGGGCGGCTGAGTGAGGTCAGAGCCACACGCTCTTAGAGACTAAGAGTTTTAAGGATTGAGGGCAGGAGAGCGTATCAGAGACTTGGAGTGCTTCTGTGACTCTTAGTTGTGCCTCTCTGGGAGGGATAGTTGTGTGTCTGTTCCCATACATCTTCCTGCAGCTGCAGGCATACGGCGTACCCCGTCTGCTTTTAGCTTCCCTGTCTTAGTGCCCCTGAAGGGAAAGGAAGGTGGTTTTAAGGGCTACTGTTTTACTGGGACCCGTTGTATGAGGGTGAAGTTTGGCAGTTACCCAAGAGACTTTCCCTCCACCTCCCTCTGTGCTCAGCCTGCCTTATCTGCTTTTTGGCTGCTTGTAGTTAGAAGAGAAGTGATGTCCTTGAAATGCAGGAGGCTGGAAAGGGAGCTGGAGCTGAAAGTGGTGGTGTTTGTCTGAGAGGAGGGTGCTCCTGTTCCATCACTCCCACTCCCCGTATGAGACTCAAGTCCTCCTACGAGTCCTCGATGTCCCCATCTGGGGCTGTCGGTGCAGGTCCCCTGGTCTGCGGGTGCCTCACTATCGTGGAATCTGAGTTTCATCTGCAGAGGGAGGAGCAGACGACAGTGCGGGTGTGACCTCAGGAGACCCAGCCCAGCTCCCCACGGACCCACCCCAGCCCCAATTCAGCTCCCCACGGACTCACCCCAGCCCCAGTCCAGCTCCCCATGGACTCACCTCCGGTCCCAGTTCCCTGTGCTCTCCGTCCATCCAGCACTGACACTGTCCCTGCAGGTCCGTCCATCCCACCTCCCGACTCCCCTGGGCCTGCTGGTCACTGAGGCCTCCAGCCAACCTCCTCCCCTTCTGAGCCCCAGGAACCCCTGCCTGTCCCCCAACTGCCAACACAGGGCCAATCCAGGGCTCCCCCTGCCCCCACCCTGCCTGGGACCAGCCTGGTTTGGGGCTGACTCTGCACACCGAGGCCATATCCACCTGAACTCCTTCCAGGCAGCATCCCCAGGGGAACAGGCAGGGGTGGCCCAGACCGCTCCTGCTCACGACCCTGCTCCTCATCCATTCTCTGGACAGACTCCCCAGAGGCCTCCACCTGCCCCATCCTGGTTCCATGAACGAGGCCCACAAGATGGGACCCTCAGGAGCCCAGGAAGTGAGGGGATGGGGTGATGGGGGACACCAGGGATGAGGGTGGGGCAGGGACACAGGAGACACCAGGGCTGACGGTGAAGAAGAGATTCGGGACACCAGGGCTGGAGGAACCCAGGGACACACGTGACGCCAGGGCTGGGGTGTGCAGAGGGCTCTGGCACCCCTGCATCAGGGGCTCTGGTCCCTCCTCCTAGGAACGCTCCGATTGGGTCAGGCCTGGGAGCGGACCAGTCGGCACCGTGGGGATGCGAGTGCTTTGATTGGCTAACACCGGGCCCATGAGGGCGAGTCCTGGGCACCCTGCCCCGATCCTGGCCCCTCACCTGGGGTGCTGCAGGGCTGGGTCCCAGGGGAGGTGGATGGACCTGTGGGGCCTGCCCCAGAGCCTCTCAGGAAGCGTCGCATCCTACCTCTGCCGTCCAGCAGCAAAAAGTTGAACTCTAGTCATGCCCAACCAGCAACATATAAAAACGGTAACAGAACCCACAATTCAGGAAAACAGTGGAAAGGACCCTCTATGCTCAAGAAGGTTCCACCCAGTTCAGAATGAAAACGCAAAATAAATCTGGCGATCATTGGGTAACTCCAGTTTACCGGGGTTTCTGAGACATGGGAGCCGGCATCGCAGGGAGGTGGTGTCCTGGGGACTTGGAGGGGATGCTGTGGCCGGGATGTCCGTCCAGGGCCCTAGGACGGTGCCCTTCGACCTCGCGGAGATTCTGCCTGGGAATGTGGAGTGAGTGAGTGAGGGCCAGCAGGGCTGCCTGGCCTCTGTGGAGGTTCCTAGCTGGGGCCCTGGGATCCAGGGGGAAGGACCTTGTGCCAGACGGCCGTGCTGTCCAGCCCTGGCCAGGGGGCAGGGAGCTGTGTTCTGGGTCCTGTTCTGCCCTGGCCGGGGCATGAGGCAGGGAGCTGTGTTCTGGGTCCTGTCCTGCCCTGGCCGGGGCGGGGGTGGGCGTGGGGCTGGGAGCTGTGTTCTGGGTCCTGTCCTGCCAGTGTGGGGTGGAGCCCAGGCATCGGGGTCACTTCTTCCTGGTACTGCAGGTCACTGTCCTAGAGCAGGACCCCAAATGAGAAGGGTCAGAGGACCTCTGAGATACCTAGAGGAGGTGCCCTGGTGATGTCCAGAGAGCCTCCGCCAGTCAGAGCCAGCCCTTGGTGGGGCACCGGGTGGGGAGTGGGGCTGGCCACCCCCAGTCGGTGCGCTGCCCTGGAGGAAAGGCTGGACCAGAGGGTGGGCCTCCGGGACGTCCTATGCGTACAGGTTTCTGGTCACCGTCTCCTGATGGGTGGTCAGGCAACGCTCCCCCCATGCCTCAGTCTCCCCACATCAAAGAGGAGATCTCTGACCTAGAGGGTCTCAGCCGGACCCTCCATCCTGACCTGTGATTTGGATCTGGGGAAGAGGGCAGGAAAGTCCCGGGCACTGCCCAGGGCCCCTAATCAGTTGGGTCATCAGGCTGGGGTGGCCAGGGCGGTTAGGAAGGGCCAGTTCAGGCCGGGCCAGGAGACGGTCCCCATCTGATCTGCCGAGCGAGCACGGGACCTGCTGCCGGATGTGGGGACAGGGACGTCTCAAAGGATGGCTGTCACGGGAGCCTGAGCTGTCTCCACAGGGCTGCTGGGCCTGGAAGCATTTCTGTGTCTTTTCTTCCTTTAAAATACACTTATTATTTTAGAACAGGTTTCGATTTATGGAAAAGTTTCGAAGATAGTATAAAAGAGCCATCCGCGTGCCCTGGGCCCACTTCCCATTCTTCCTCAGGAAAAGGCTCATTGGCCGTAATGAACGAGCCAGCAGGATTCGTTATGTTAACTAAAGCCTAGAGCTTACTTGGATTTCCTTACTCCCCTAACCTCCCGTTCCTGTCCCAGGACCTCGCCCCGGATCCTCCTGTCTCCTCCGGCTCCTCTTGGCTGTGACAATTCTCTGGCTTCCCTTGCTTTCGATGACCTTGACCGTTGAGGAGGGTTGGTCAGCGATTTTGTAGAGTGCCAGCCAATGGGGATTTTATGACGTTTTTCTCAGGCTTAGCCTGAGGTCGTGGGTTTTGGGAGGAAGGGCACAGAGGCGAAGTGCCTTCCTGCCCGTGTGGTGGGGCCGCGTGGAGTCGCGTGGGGTCGCGAGCCGTCAACCTGATTTACCACCGGCTCAGGCATAGCTGGTTCCTCACTGTGCAGCCCCTCCCTGTTGGCCTCAGTGCTGCAGTGTTTGGAAGGAAGTCCTCTGACTAGCCAGGTGGGTGTTGGGGGTTCTGCTGTGCTCCACCTCCATGAGAGGGGAGGGCTGTGACATTATTTTGAACTCTGCATGGAAATTTGTCTCTTCCCCCCATTTATTTTATTTATTTATTTATTTATTTTTGAGACAGAGTCTCGCTCTGTTGCCCAGGCTGGAGTGCAGTGGTGCGATCTCAGCTCACTGCAAACTCCACCTCCCGGGTTCATGTCATTCTCCTGCCTCAGCCTCCGGACTGGCTGGGACTACAGATGCCCGTCACCACACCCTGCTAATGTTTTGTATTTTTAGTAGAGACGGGGTTTGACCGTGTTAGCCAGGATGGTCTCAATGTCCTGACCTCGTGATCCCTCCGCCTTGGCCTCCCAAAGTGCTGGGATTACAGGTGTGAGCCACACTGCACCTGGTCTCTTCCCCCCACTGTTTACTTCTTCAACTATTTATTTATATCGGCATTGACTCATGGATATTTAGTTTTTATTTATCTATCTTATTTTATTTGTTTTTTGAGACAGAGTCTCACACCGTTGCCCAGGCTGGCGTGCAATGGCGCGATCTCGGCTCACTGCAACCTCCACCTTCTGGGTTCAAGCGCACACTCACGCATATGCAATGCATGCACACACTTGATCCACGCACACTCACATGTCCACACATGCACACTCATACACACACTTCGTCCATGCACACTTACACATGCATTCATACGCACACACACGTGTGCACACACACGCACACACATGCACATACTAGATCCATGCACTCACACATGCACTCACATGCATGCACATGTGTGCACACACACTCATATACATGCACATATGCACACACGAATGCTCACACGCAAATAAGGACACACACATTCACACTCACACATGTACACACACTTGTGCGTGCACACACATATGCCCGCACATGCATGTACTTGGTCCACGCACACTCACATGTGCACTCAAGCACACACGTGTGCACACTCGCATGCACATATGTACACACAGAAATGTTCACATGCACACATGAACACACATGCACACATTCACACTCACACATGCACACACATACACGCGTATGCACACCCTTACACATGCACACACACACTGACACGCACACACTCCCACATACACATCCACACGGCCGTCTCTATAATGAAAACCACGAGCTCTCACGGCGCCTCAGCTCTGGTTCCACCCCACAGGGCTTACTCTGCATTTCTCCTCTCCCATCGGGCCGCCTTCTCCAGCAGTGGGAAGCTGGTTCCACCCCCAATTCATTGATCTCATCAATCCCCCGTGTGCCCCCCACTCTGGGCCAGTGTGGCTGTGGCGCCCCAGGTCCACCCTGGGACCCGCCCCACGCGAGGCTTTAGGACCAAATCTATTGGAGGGAAAGGGAAGGGGTGGGGCGGAGATGTGAGCAGAGCTTGACTGTTTAGAAAGCTTCTGGCCGTTTCCGTGGGTGTGCAGTGGGCACTCCCTGAGGTTTCACTCTGCAGTTCCCCAACGAAAGCCACCTGATGAGCCAGGCTGGGCACAGAGCGTGGGGGTGCTGGAGCCCGGAAACTGGGCCCCCCACTTGCCAGTGCTTGCCTTCTCTGCCCTCAGGGTGACTCGGGAGGGCCTCTGGTCTGCCAGGCGCATGGTTTCTGAGGGCAGGTTGGTGTCATGAGCTGGGTCAAGAGCTACAGCTTCCTGGACTGGTCAGGGGTCTACACCCTCCTCTCTGCCTGTGCGAGCCGACCCCAGCATCGGGGGCTCAGGCGGCTCCCCAGCTCCCCTTCCGGAGGGCTTCTTCCCCCTCCCCCAACTTGTCCTCCTCTTGGCTGTCTCCTGCGTCTGGTGGCTAAGCGATCTCTGGGCCAGCCTCAGTGGCTCTTCCTCCCCCAACCTCTGACCCTTGGCCCCTGACCTGCATGAGGCCCTCCAGCTCCCTCCTCCCAGGGGAGTGGAGGACAATGGCCACAGGCTAGGCCTGGAGGGAGACCCCGCTCCAGGCCTGCACAGCCTGGGCTCGCACCCCAGTACAGTCTCTTCTCCCCGTGGGGAAACTGAGGCAGAGAGGGCGCAATTACCTGCTACGGTCACACGCAGGGCCTATTCCAGCCCTGGAAGTTCCCCTCCCCTCCCCTCCCCGCACCTGCCCTGCCCCCTCCCCTCCCCGCACCTGCCCTGCCCCCTCCCCGCACCTGCCCTGCCCCCTCCCCGCCCCCACACCGCCCTCCCACAAACGCCCCGGCTTCCTCCCAGCACCTGCCTCGGCCGCGCCCGGGCTCCGCTTTGCATGGTCAGGGGCCCCTCTGGTGGAGACTCGGGGAAGTGCAGCGCTCCGGAGGGAGAGAGACGTCTGATCGCTGCCCAGAAAATCCAGGTTTCACACACCCTGGAATAAGGGACTTAGCAGGGCTGCCAGATACAAAACCAATACGCAAAAGTATTATTTTATTACTAAATGCCAGCCATGAATATTGGAAGATCAACACGAACATCAATACCCTTTACTACACAATAAAAAAATCAAACACCAGGAATACATTTAATAGAAGGCATGCAAGATCTCTGCACCAAAAAAGACAAATCTTGCTGGAAGGAAATTTCAAAGCCCTCCGTAGGTGCAGCGACAGGAACACGGGCCATTTTCATCACCCTAGAGTGTTTCCTCACCTCTCGGTCACCTGCCTGAAGGGGCGGGGAGCAGACAACCTAGGGTGATACATCTTGCTTTGGGCCATGGTTACACAAGTTTGGAATCATCACAATTTATTGAACTGGACATTTCAGGTCTGTGCATTCTGTTTACTTAATTTTCTCTCAATAAAAAATATATCTATACATTCAGTTCCCACTCGGACATACGAAGGGATTGGAAGGCATCAAGCCCATCCTCACAACCACATCGGAAACGCTGGGCGAAATGAAACGCAGCTGAACAGCCATCTGAGAACTGGGCTCACAGGCAAAGCACTGCCCCCAAACCGGACAGACCGGTGGCCACTCGGGAGGCTGAGGTGGGAGGATCGCTTGAGCCTGGGAGGTTGAAGCTTCAGTGAGCTAGGATTGCACCACTGCATTCCAGCCTGGGCAACAGAGCAAGACTCCATCTCAAAAAAAAAAAAAAAAAATTAAAAACCTCTGCTCTAAAGAAACGTTGTTAAGAGAATGAAAAGACAAGCCACAGACTGGGAGAATATCTTTGCAAAACTCGTATCTGATAAAGGATGATTATCCAGAATATACCAAGAACTCTGAAAGTCAACATTAAAGAGAACAAGAAACCCGGCCGGGCACATAGTCACACCTGTCATCCCAGCATAAGCAACCCGGCCGGGTGCGGTGGCTCATGCCGGTCATCTCAGCACGGTTGGAGGCTGAGGCAGGCAGATCACGAGGTTGAGGTCAGGAGATCAAGACCAGCCTGGCCAACATGGTGAAACTCTGTCTCTACCAAAAATATAAAAATTAACTAGGCATGGTGGTGCATGCCTGTAATTCCAGCTACTCCGGAGGTTGAGGCAGGAGGATCCCTTGAACCAGGGAGTTGGAGGTTGTGGCGAGCCAAGATCGTGCCACTGCACTCCAGCCTGGTGACAGAGCAAGACTCCGTCTCAAAATAAATAAATAAATAAAAGCAACGAGCTATCAAGCCTTGAAAAGACATAGAGGGGCCTTAAGTGTGAAAAAAGTGAAAAAAGCCAGTCGGAAAAAGTTAACAGTGTATCATCTATGGTGGATAAATCAAAACTTCAGAGACAATGAAAATCTCCATAGGTTGCAGGGATTGTGGAGGGGAGAGGCAATGGAGCGCGAGATTGTGAGGGCAGTGGATGTATTCTGCATAATACAGTAATGGTGGACACGTGACTTGTGCAATTGCCACGCACGACCCTCAGAACACAATGTACAACAGAGTAAACCCTCATGTAAACTGTGGGCGTTAGTTAGTAATAATGTATCAATATTGCTCATCAGCTGTAACAATGCACCACACTATTGCAAAATGTTAATCACAGGAAACTCTGTGTGTGTGTGGTGGGGTGTGGGGTTATACTATCT
Source organism: Trachypithecus francoisi (assembly GCF_009764315.1). Lineage (NCBI taxonomy): Eukaryota > Metazoa > Chordata > Mammalia > Primates > Cercopithecidae > Trachypithecus > Trachypithecus francoisi. The sequence goes on from NW_022681460.1 coordinate 113,842,832, forward strand.
GTACTATCTGCCTAGTTGTCTGTAAACTTAAAACTGCTCTAAAAAATAAAGTGTATGGGCTGGGCGTGGTGGCTCATGCCTCTAATCCCAGCACTTTGGGAGGCTGAGGCGGGTGTCAGGAGATCGAGACCATTCTGGCTAACACAGTCAAACCCATTCTCTACTAAAAATACAAAAAACTAGCCAGGTGTGGTGGTGGGCACCTGTAGTCCCAGCTACTTGGGAGGCCGAGGCAGGAGACTGGCATGAACCTGGGAGGCGGAGCTTGCAGTGAGCCGAGATGGTGCCACTGCACTCCAGCCTGGGCAACAGAGTGAGACTCTGTCTCAAAAAATAATAATAATAATAATAAATAAAGTGTATGAATTCCAAAACGCCATACAACTTCATGTACAATTTCACCTTGGAACAACCTGCTTAAATTTAGTCTCCCCTGAATCCTCCTGTTACTGTAGCACACATCACACCTGTGTGTATTCCATAAACCACACAATACCTGCACTTGCTTTACTGTTGTTGCTTCAAACTGTCAATTCTCTTTCCAATATTTTTTGAGAGAGAAAACTGTCTTATGCACTCACAGCTGTTACCATTTCCAGAGCTTGCCTTCCCTTAGTTTAGGTCTAGATTTTCATCTCTTATCTTCTTTCTGCAGAATTTCCTTTCACATTTTTTTTTTTTTTTTTTGAGACGGAGTCTTGCTCTGTCCCCCAGGCTGGAGTGCAGTGGCCGGATCTCAGCTCACTGCAAGCTCTGCCTCCCAGGTTCACGCCATTCTCCTGCCTCAGCCTCCTGAGTAGCTGGCACTACAGGCGCCCACCACCATGCCCAGCTAATTTTTTGTATTTTCAGTAGAGACGGGATTTGACCGTGTTAGCCGGGATGGTCTCGATCTCCTGACCTTGTGATCCACCCACCTCAGCCTCCCAAAGTGCTGGGATTACAGGTGTGAGCCAGCATGCCTGGCCATGACTGATTTTTTTTTATTGGAGGGTCAACCTTTTTCATGCCTACTTTTTTTTTTTTTTTTCTTTGTTAAGACAGAGTCTCGCTTTGTTGCCAGACTGGAGTGCAGTGGCACAATCTCGGCTCACTGCAACCTCTGACTCCCTGGTTCAAGCGATTCTCCTGCCTCAGTCTCCCGAGTAGCTGGGATTACACGCATGTGCCACCACACCTGGCTAATTTTTATGTTTTTAGTAGAGACGGGGTTTCACCATGTGGGCCAGGATGGTCTCGATCTCCTGACCTCATGATCTGCCCACCTTGGCCTCCCAAAGTGCTGGGATGACAGGCGTGAGCCACTGTGCCCGGCCGCCTGCTTGTTTTTGACCAGCCCCCACGTCTCGTGAACACTCTCCGGAGTGTTGCGTGCTGGATGTGTTAGATTCCTTGACATCATTTTGGGATGTGTTCTCACAGGCAGTTAAGTTACTTGCAATCATTTGGTTCCGTCTGCAGTTTGCTTTTCAACTTTGTGAGGGTGGGTCCAGAGAAGCCTTCAGTTTTGGGAGTATTTTCCCCCCAGTACCCTTCGATACCCTTCTGAGGACTCTCCAGTGCCAGCCTCTGACAAGGTTTCTACACTGGGCTGGTGGGGACACGCGGTATTCCCAGCTCTGCGTGCACTCCCGGACTCCTCTGCCCATCTTCTCTGGTGGTTCTTGTTTCTGACGTGACTTCTGCGTCTCTGCATCTCCGGCACTGGGCCAAGGACGCCAGGGGGACCACCCTGCGGATGCCTCCGGGCATCTGTGCCGTTCTCTCCTCTCCAGTTTTCTGCCTCATGAGCCCTTGCTGCCTGGGCCTCTCCACATGCCAGTGTCCATCTCCCCAGCCCAGCAAGCTCCTGGGGCTGAGTTTCCCATTGCTGCACTGAGTCCGGACATGTCACTGTCGTCTAACCCGGCTCCCCACCCTTCTCTCGGGGACATTGCCCCGTGTGGCCTCTTTCTCAGCGTCTGTCAATGGCCTGGACCCCAGCCCTGCAGCACCCCAGGTGAGGGGCCGGGATCGGGGCAGGGTGCCCAGGACTCGCCCTCATGGGCCCAGTGTTAGCCAATCAAAGCACTCGCATTCCCACGGTGCCGACTGGTCCGCTCCCAGGCCTGACCCAATCGGAGCGTTCCTAGGAGGAGGGACCAGAGCCCTTGACGCGGGGGTGCCAGAGCCCTCTGCACACCCCAGCCCTGGCGTCACGTGTGTCCCTGGGTTCCTCCAGCCCTGGTGTCTCCTGGAGTGTCCCTGCCCCACCCTCATCCCTGGTGTCCCCCATCACCCCATCCCCTCACTTCCTGGGCTCCTGAGGGTCCCATCTTGTGGGCCTCGTTCATGGAAGCAGGATGGGGCAGGTGGAGGCCTCTGGGGAGTTTGTCCAGAGAATGGATGAGGAGCAGGGTCGTGAGCAGGAGCGGTCTGGGCCACCCCTGCCTGTTCCCCTGGCGATGCTGCCTGGAAGGAGTTCAGGTGGATATGGCCTCGGTGTGCAGAGTCAGCCCCAAACCAGGCTGGTCCCAGGCAGGGTGGTGGCAGGGGGAGCCCTGGAGTGGCTGTTGGGGGTCAACCCCCTGTGTTGGGGGTTGGGGGGCAGGCAGGGGTTCCTAGGGCTCAGAAGGGGAGGAGGTTGGCTGGAGGTCTCAGTGACCAGCAGGCCCAGGGGAGTCGGGAGGTGGGATGGACGGACCTGCAGCGACAGTGTCAGTGCTGGATGGACGGAGAGCACAGGGAGCTGGGACCGGGGGTGAGACCATGGGGAGCTGGGTCTGGGCTGGAGGTGAGTCCGTGGGGACCTGGGTCTGGGCTGGAGGTGAGTCCGTGGGGAGCTGGGCTGGGTCTCCTGGGGTCGCACCCCATTCCCGTCTACTCCCTCTGCGGATGAAGCTCAGATCCCATGATAATGAGGCACCTGCAGACCAGGGGACCTGCACGGACAGCCCCAGAGGTGGACACTGAGGACTTGTAGGAGGACTTGCGTCTCATACCAGGGGTGGAGAGCAGGGCCCCTTGCTGGCTGAGGACACTCGATGCTGTCCCCTCTCAAGGCTGTTTCCTCATCTGACAAGGGGGTCTCTTGTGAGCTCCCCCCAAGTGAGTCGAGGAGGGCTGGCCCCACCCCGTGGATTCAGAGTCCGTAGGAGAGGTGACACCTGTCGTGTCCCCACCCCGTGGGCACCTTCCCGTCTCTCGGAGGGTGGCCCATGGTCATGAGTTCCTCATCCCGTGTCCCTCTTGGGGAAACAGGTTTTGGGGCAACTGGTCTTGTAGCTTGGGGCAGCCAGGCCGCCTGGGTGCAGCTGTGCCTGAAGGCCTCCTGGCACTGGGACAGGGCAGCTGATCCCACCAGCGGGAAGTTGGTGCGTTCCCGTGCTGGGAACCACCAGCTGACAGGTGGAGCTGCGAGCCTCCAGTGCTCAGCCCTCGGCGGGGCCTGCCTGGCAGCCCCACACACAGAGGGCATGAGGGTGGCGGGGGCACGTGTTACATGGGGGCCCTGGGTCTGAGTCATCCACTTCCTCCGTATCTGGATGGGAGGGTGCAGCACCCCTCCTCCACCCCATCCTGATCTGGAAGGATAAAAGGGGAGGGGAAAGCCTGCTGGGTAGAAGGAACAGGGAGCGGCCAGGGTAAGTCCCCACTCTCAGAAACCTGACATCAGCGTCACCTGGAGCAGAGTGGCCCAGCCTCAGACTCAGAGCACCAAGACCCAGGCCCCCCGTCCCAGCTCCATTCTTCACCCCACAATCTGCAGCCCCCAGCCCTTCCCCGTGAGCTCCGGCCAGGCCCACGATGCTCCTCCTTGCTCCCCAGATGCTGAACCTGCTGTTGCTGGCGCTGCCCGTCCTGGTGAGCCCGGCCCACACGGCCCCTGGTGAGTCCCAGCCGGGGTCCACCCTGCCCCTCACCACATTCCACAGGCCAGGGCCTGGGTGGGTTCTGGGGAGGCCGGGCTGGCCCCCACACAGGGAAGGACTGGGTTCAGGTGGGGGGCTGCTTCCTGGTCCTGAGCAGGCTCCTGCCCCAGCCCTGGGCCAGGGCCTGCAGCGAGTGGGCATCGTCGGGGGGCAGGAGGCCCCCGGGAGCAAGTGGCCCTGAGATTCCACGGCCAGTACTGGATGCACTTCTGTGGGGGCTCCCTCATCCACCCCCAGTGGGTGCTGACCGCGGCGCACTGCGTGGGACTGTGAGTCTCCCGGGGCCTGGTGGGGTGGGCGAGGGCCGGATGTGTGCCCTGGCTCCCGGGTGCTCCTGGAGGCTGCCCAGGGCCCTGAGTGGGAGCCTCCGCTGGCCAGGGACGTCAAGGATCTGGCCGACCTCAGGGTGCAGCTGCGGGAGCAGCACCTCTACTACCAGGACCAGCTGCTGTCGGTCAGCAGGATCATCGTGCACCCGCAGTTCTACACCGTCCAGACTGGGGCGGACATTGCTCTGCTGGAGCTGGAGGAGCCCGTGAACGTCTCCAGCCATGTCCACACGGTCACCCTGCCCCCTGCCTCGGAGACCTTCCCCCCGGGGACGCCATGCTGGGTCACCGGCTGGGGCGACGTGGACAATGATGGTGGGGCTGGAGACAGTGGGAAGTGGGTGCTGGGTCTTAGCCACAGTCCAGTCCCTGGGCTCCCTCTGGGCTCTGGGTGGGGGTTGCCGGGCCCCCTCCTGAGTCTGCACCCTCTTTCCCACCTGCAGAGCCCCTCCCACCGCCATTTCCCCTGAAGCAGGTGAAGGTCCCCATAATGAAAAACCACATTTGTGATGCAAAATACCACTCTGGCCTCTACACGGGAGACGACGTCCGCATCGTCCGTGACGACATGCTGTGTGCCGGGAACAGCCGGAGGGACTCCTGCCAGGTGGGCTCTGCGTGTTCCCCACCCCGCACCACAGCCCCCATGCCCGGGCCTGGCCGGTGAGCACTGACCCCTGCCCTTCGCAGGGTGACTCCGGAGGGCCCCTGGTCTGCAAGGTGAATGGCACCTGGCTGCAGGCGGGCGTGGTCAGCTGGGGCGAGGGCTGTGCCCAGCCCAACCGGCCCGGCATCTACACCCGCGTCACCTACTACTTGGACTGGATCCACCGCTACGTCCCCGAGAAGCCCTGAGCCAGGCCTGTATCACCCGGGTCAGCGCCTCCTGTCCAAAACACCACTGCTTCCGACCCAGGTGGCTACTGTCCCCCACACTTTCCCTGCCCCGTCCTGAGTGCCCCTTCCTGTCCTGAGTCCCCTGCTCTGTCCCGAGCCCCTTCCCCTGTCCTGAGGACCCTTCCCCATCCTGAGCCCCCTCCTCTGTCCTAAGCCTGACCCCTGCACTGGGCCCTCCGGCCCTCCCCTGCCCGGGTAGCTGGTGGTGGGCGCTAATCCTTCTGAGTGCTGGACTTCATTAAAGTGCATGAAAATCACTGGTGTGGGTTGCTGCGTTTCTGGTTGTGGATGTCACTGGGGGAGGAGGCGTCCAGGTGTGCTGGGGACAGCTGCCGGAGCTGCGGGTTCCCGGCCTCCAAGGCACAGCCGTTCACTGTGGGATGGGGTCTCCTGGGCAGCCCTGGTCCCCGGAGCTGGCTTCTCCCCACACAATGCATCCAGCATTCAGGTCACACAGAGCTACTCTGGCAATTTAAAGATGATTGTAAAGGACAGCCAGGTCCCCACAACTGGGTCAAGAGAGAACATGGTCACCAGGAGCCCTGGGGCTGCCCGTCACGAGCCCCTACCCCGTGCTTCTCACAAGGTCTTCTCCCGGCCCCTCTGTCCAACGCTTTTGCTTTGCCCAGTTGTTTGCTTTGAGACAGGATTTCACTCTGTCATCCAGGCTGAAGTGCAGTGGTGTCATCAGGGCTCACTGCAGCCTTGAACTCCTGGGCTCAAGCGATCCTCCCATCTTGGCCTCCCGTGTAGCTGGGATTACAGACGCCTGCCACCACGCCCGGCTAATTTTTGTATTTTCAGTAGAGATGGGGTTTCACCATGTTGGCCAGGCTGGTCTCGGACTCCGGATCTCAAAGTGATCCGCCTGCCTCGGCCTCCCAAAGTACTGGGATGACAGGCGTGAGCCACCGCACCCGGCCTGAGTTTCAGATTTTCAAATTGATTTTGAGGTGTTTCTCTACATCAATACGTGAGCCCTTTGCGTCTGGCGAGTGTCGCATTTTATCCCAGGCTCTTGTTTGCATTTTATATCTGAACATGATTATACTCATACATGAAATGTGGGGCTAGGCTATTCTGGTTGAAAAAAACTCTCTAAAAGAACATTCACTCTTTCCTTCCAACTGTCAGATGCACAGATGTGCATTTAGTCTGCCGGATCTCTGCAAATGACCTCTGTCCTCGCAAGGGGTGGACTCGACTCCCAGTGCCCGGTTCAGTCCCACGTGACCTCTGTCTCTGCAGCCCCTGGAGGGCGGGGACAGAGGGGCACCAGGAGCCCATCCCTGGGCTTCTGTCCTGCAGGCCCAGCATCTTGTTTATGATCGATCTGGAACTCCGGCCCTCCTTCCTCCCTCTGGCCCATCCCACCTTCTAGGGATCACAGGGACAGCACGGGGTGACTCCCAGTGAGCACTTCCACACGCCCAGCGGCGGTTTTGCCGGGTGGGAGTCGGAGGCATGAGACCCGAAGGGAAGCAACATGGCCCCTCAGGACAGGGTTTCCGGTGTAAGGGAAGGTGGACAGTAGCGGCCGCTCACTAGGTGGAGGGGGGGGCAGGCTCCGGTCCCAGAGCTTCCCAAATTAGATCCAAGATTCCCAGGAAGCTCACTGAAGCTCAGCCCAGTGACACTGGTGGACGTGAACGTCAGCTTCAGCAGGAAGGGTCTCTCAGGACGTGGCAGGCAGGCCGCTGGCCAGGGCTGCAGCCACCTGCGTTTTGACTGGGATGGGGGGACCTGCTCCAAGGCCACCCACATGGCTGCTGACAGGAGGCCCTGGGTCCCTGTCCCCGGGGGTGTGAGGGGGAGGGCGAGTGGGGGGGACAGGGTTCCCACTGAGGGGACATTGCCCAGGTGGCCAGGTTACTGCAGACAGAAGCAACCCCAGGTCTCCCAGGGCCCTGGGCTACAGGAGAGCCCACCATGCCGGGGGCCATAGCCAGGGCCAGGCCCCCTCCCTGTTCCTCAGTTGGCTCTCCTGTCCGACAGTGGGGAAAGGCACCACGTCACAGGAATTTGGGGCTCACGGGATGGTGCGTGGAGCTTCCTTCTCTCAGCAGACCTGGAATCTGGGTGCTGTGGAACACTCTGCTGGGAGTGGCGTGCTGGGCACAGGCAGAGAGACAGGGTCCCCAGTGCTGCAGGTGAATTGAGTTGGGACGGGTGAGGGCCCTGAAGTCCCCACCTGTGGGGACCTGGGGACAGCCCCGGAGGTCAGGACTAGAGGACCTGGTTCCATGAAGACCCTGCCCCTCAGGCTCCCTCCCCACTGGATGACATCGCCCTGGGTAGGGGTGCCCTGGGCCAGGGATTGGTGGCTCAGATCCTGCTCCCTTGTGTGGGGTGGGACTGTCCTGCCTCCCCCAAGGCAACCCCTCCAGGTGTGCCCCTGCTGTCAGGTGTGCGGCTCCCATGAGGGAGGACGGTGCCCGGTCGTGGGTGCACTGCTGGCTCTGTGTGCGAAGGGAGAGGCTGATGTTGTCCTTATTCGTCACCAAGAAAAACATTGAAGCTACAGTTCGGAGCCTTGGCTACCCCGTGCTGGCATGCAGGAGGCCAAGTCTGTGCCCAGGAGGCCACACCCTGGTGGGTGGTCAGGTAACTCCACCCCCGTGCCTCAGTTCCCCACATCAAACAGGGGATCCCTGACCTAGAGGGTCTCAGGCGGACCCTCCAGCCTGGCCTGTGATTTGGATCTGGGGAGGGGGGCAGGAAAGTCCCGGGCACTGCCCAGGGCCCCTAATCAGCTGGGTCATCAGGCTGGGGCGGCCAGGACGGTTAGGAAGGGCCAGTCCAGGCCGGGCCAGGAGACGGTCCCCATCTGATCTGCCGAGCGAGCACGGGACCTGCTGCCGGATGTGGGGACAGGGACGTCTCAAAGGGTGGTTGTCACGAGGGCCTGAGCTGTCTCCATGGGGCTGCTGGGCCTTGACTGGGACCCTCCTAAGGAACCCCGAGGACTGGGCTCCCAGAGGATGAAGGAGAGGGGGCCAGTGTGCTCTGAGGAAACCAGGGCGGGCTTCTTGGAGGGGCGGCACTGATAGGAACACTTACCTCTCCCTCAGCCCTGGCCCCGGAGCAGAGAGAGGGTGAGGAGTGGCGCTTGCTTTCTGCCCTTCACCACTGTGCCTTTGGGCCTTGCTGGCCACTTGGTGCCAGGGCTGTGGCATCCACAAGGGGATAAACAGAGATGACGACCCTTCTTAGAAGATGTGCAGAAGGAACAGGTGGGGCCGTCTGTGGAGCTCCCGCCTCCTCCCTCCTCCCGCCCTGCCTGACAGCAGGTGTGTGGCCACTCCTACCCCCCACGCCCAGCAGGTCCAAGGGTCAGGCGGGCCCTCCTCCTTCTCCCTACAGTGGGCAGACACCATGGCCTTCGGGGCCCGTGGCCTCCTGCTGTTCCTGGCTGTGCCCGGTGGGTGACCTGGCCTGGGTATGAGGATGGGAGGGCATCTGCTTCCTGCCTGGACCCCTGGTGGGGGTGAAGCTGGGGGCTCGCCTGAGGGAGGAACATGCTGAGCCCCCACCCTGTGGGGCCCCGTGTCTCCCCTGAAGAGACTGCACCCCTGGCTGGGGGCCCGGCCGTCCGTGCCTGGGGACAGAGGCAAGAGGGAGGTGCGGGTGGGAGTTGGGGGTGCCGGGAGTCCCAGGACCCAGAATACTGGTGATTTCTCTCCTGAGCAGGACTTGGAGGGTGGGAAAAAGGCCCAGGCCTGAGGCCAAACTCCCAGCCTCCAGCTGCCGTTTATGGCTCGCGGCTGGTTCCAATCAGTCCTGGGTCAGTGAGACAGCGGCTGACCCAGCCTCACCAGGCCGGGCCCCTCCGCTTAGGGCCAGGGCCCACCCCAGTGTCACCCTGAGGCCTGGCAGGTGTGTGGCAGGGGCCTCTGGAGCCTGCACACCCCTCCCCTCGGCAGCCCCCCTCCATCCTGGGCCCTCCGTCTCTTTCCCGTAGGTGTGTCCCTCAGGGCTTTGCAGCCAGGTACGTCTCCAACAGGTGTGGGGTGTGGGGGTGGGTGCAGGCAAGGCCTGGCAGGGGGGCCTCGGAGACGACCCTCTCCTTCCCTGGGGGTCCCACTGGGGAGGCCATAGTTTGTCAGGTGGTTTCTGCTGACATCTCTCGGTTGAGGGAGGCTGGCTGGGGTCTGCGGCAGGGGCTGGGCTGTCTCCCCCACCACTGCGGTCAGTTTGTTCCTTGGCAGATGCTTTGAGGCCATAAAAACAACCTGGCCCTCCTTGAACTTCCCCCCCGCAGGGTCCCCACTGCGGCCCAGGAACCAGCTGGGGGCTTTGCTGTGCAGGAGAGCCCAGGCCCCACCCCCAGACCCACTCCCTATCTGTAAATATCTACGTCTGTCTACATCCCAGCTTCCCTTCCGTTCAGCCGAGTGACCACATTCCATTGCCAGCAAAATTATCCAGCTCAGGCGGCCCCAGGTGTGGCCGGTGGGCCTCAAGCCGACTTCCTAATTTCTTTTTAATTTACTGAGGTGAAGTTCACAGAAGATAAACTTACATTATCAAGCGTCCAATTCAGAGACCCTGAGCACCTTGGACAGTGCGTGTACCCCCCAGTTCTATCCAGCTCCGAACATCTCCACCTCCCCTGAAGGAAAACTGCCCACCAGGCAGCCACTCCCGGCATCCTGGGCCTTCTCGGGGGGCTCCACCGTTCTCTGAGCCTCTTTCTAGCTGCCCGGGAGCCCTGGTTAGCTTGTGGAGCTCGGCACTTAGAAGCCGCAGCCTGCGCACCAGGCGCGTGCACAGCCGCCAGGGTGCCATTTCTGCTGCACCCGCGATGCTTGTGGGGAAAGGCCGGCAGACGGGGGAGCTGAACAGGGAAGTCCCTGAGAAGGCAGGTGTGGTCAGGGAAGGCTTCCTGGAGGAAGCACAGTGGGCTTCTTGGGATCCCCACCAGCCACCCCTTCCTCCTTCAACTTAGGGTGTGGCCAGCCGCAGCATTCGGGTGCAGGAGGCCGGATCGTGGGGGGCCACGCGGCCCGGGCCGGCGCATGGCCATGGCAGGCCAGCCTCCGCCTGCGGAGGGTGCACGTGTGTGGCGGGTCCCTGATCAGCCCCCAGTGGGTGCTCACGGCTGCCCACTGCTTCTCCGGGTGAGTGTCCGGCTGGGCAGGGGCAGCCTGAACGTCCAGGCCTGAGTGGGGCCTACGCCAGCGCACAGGCCTCCACTGGGTCTGGACTCACTCTGAGGCTCGGGAACTCTGGGCCCGTTTCCTTCCAGTGGAAAGGGAGGGGCTGGCTGCCCCCTCTGTGAGGTTCTGCCATCTTGGCTGGCCTCTAGAGACCTACAGCTCCCTCCCGCGCCCCCGCCGCTGTCTCTTCATGTGAAACTGAGCTTGCAATCTGCCTCCTGACCAGTCCCTGCTGGTCTCGGGTGTGCTGCTGGCTTTTCCGGGGGCTGGCAGGAACCCCAAGGGGCTGCCGTGGTCCTTGGACCCTGGAGGGCGAGGCCACTGCCCAGGCTGTGTGTATCCCGAGCCCAGGAAGGAAGAGCTGGGCTTTGGATGCCCGCAGGGGTGGGGTCTGGGCAGGGCTGATGCTGACCTCCGGCCTTTGCAGCCAGCCCCTCAGGGCACAGATGCCCGCAACACCCACCCACCTTCCCTCCCAGGTCCCTGAACTCTTCCGATTACCAGGTGCACCTGGGGGAGCTGGAGATCACTCTGTCTCCCCACTTCTCCACCGTGAGGCAGATCATCGTGCACTCCAGCCCCTCAGGACCGCCGGGGTCCAGCGGGGACATCGCCCTGGTGCAACTCAGTGTCCCCGTGACCCTCTCCAGCCGGATCCTGCCCGTCTGCCTCCCGGAGGCCTCAGATGACTTCTGCCCTGGGAGCCGGTGCTGGGTGACTGGCTGGGGCTACACGCGGGAGGGAGGTGAGAAGCCTGCGTGGGGATGCTGGGATGGAGGGAGGCAAGGGCAGCTGGAAGAGAACTGGTTTGAGGGACGCTGATGCCACCACCTGCTCCTGGTGGCCTCCACACCCGGCCAAGGCCGTCCCCGTTGCCTGTCCCTTTTCAAAGCCTATCGTGTGGGTCCAGAGCAGCGGCCAAACATCAGATCACGTGCCATGACGAGGGTCACAGTGGCACTGGACTTGTGTCTGGCAAGGTCTCCCATCCCCCCAGGGCAGGGCCTGGTGCTCCAACCCTCCCTGAAACCTGTCTCCCCCGCCCCAGAGCCTCTGCCACCCCCGTACAGCCTTCAGGAGGTAGCAGTCTCCATGGTGGACACAGAGACCTGCCGCCGGGACTACCCTGGCCCTGGGGGCAGCATCCTTCAGCCCGACATGCTGTGTGCCCAGGGCCCCGGGGATGCCTGCCAGGTGAGCCCGCCAGGCCGAGACAGAGGATGGGGGCGGGTGCAGCCCGGGGAGGGGCTCCCCACCTTCTCAGCTCCCAACACTCGCCTTCTCTGTCCTCAGGATGACTCTGGGGGGCCTCTGGTCTGCCAGGTGAACGGTGCCTGGGTGCAGGCTGGCATTGTGAGCTGGGGTGAGGGCTGCAGCCGCCCCAACAAGCCAGGGGTCTACACCCGTGTCCCCGCCTACGTGAGCTGGATCCGCCGCCACACCACAGCCTCAGGGGGCTCAGGGTCTGGGTACCCCAGGCTTGCCCTCCTGGCTGGCTTCTTCCTCCCCGGCCTCTTCCTTCTGCTAGTCTCCTGCGTCCTGCTGGCCAAGTGCCTGCTGCGCCCGTCTGGGGATGGCGCTCCCTTCCCCGCCCCTGACTGACGGCAGGAATCCAAGTGCATTTCTTAAATAAGTTACTATTTATTCCGCTCCGCCCCCTCCCTCTCCTTTGAGAAGCTGAGTCTTCTGCATCCGATTATTGCAACATTTAACCTGAATGTAAAAGCACACAGAACAAAGGTGTCAACGGGAATCTCGCGGCCAAAGCCCCCAGAGGGAGGGGAGGCCCGATTTGCGTCGGCTCCTTAGTGATGTGATGTCACCATCTCCCAGAGTCACAGGATGCTTCTGGGAAGGCCCGAGCGGAACGGAAAGGGTGGTGGCTGGAAGGGGAGGGTGGTGAGGGCGTGACAGGCGGACAAGAACTCAGACTGTGAGTGAAGGTGGCGTTGGGCCGTGGTGGCCGCACCTGCTGCCGGCAGGGGGCCAGTCCCCCAGTGAGTGTCCTGTAACAATGCGTGACCTGAGAGGATGCAGCCTGGTGCCTTCCCCTCTCTGGCGGGTGCCTGGTCTTCGTCCCACAAACGCAGCTTCTCTCACGACGGGACGCTGACCCAGCCGCCCGCACAGCCTCAGCTGGCAGCAAAACTCCCAAGAACCCCGAACCAGAACGGACAGGGGCTCGGGGGGCCCAGGAGCCACTCCTGCTTCACTGGGCAGAGAACCAGGGCCTGGGCTGTCATTCTCCCCGGGCCTCTCTGCTCACGACAGGACCCAAGTCAGGGTCCACGCACGGCTCCGACTGGGCCACCACCCCAACGGGGCCCCCAGACCCCGGTGCCAAAGCCCTGTGCGGCACCAAGCCCCGAGCTACACGGGGTCATCTGTACCATCCCCTGGGGCAGGGGTGGCTGAGGGGGACCCTGGTTTCTCCAGAGGACACTGGGGGACTGTGAGGTACAGCCCCTGCCTCTTCTCTGGGGGGTCACTGACGGGCACGGGAGGCTCTGTTTCCGGGGGTTCCAAGGGCACTGTGGCCCCTGAAGAGGAAGCTCTGGGTTCTGGGATCACGCTGTGGCTACCGTCCAAGAAAGGGTCTCCACTGGGGCCCCCGAGGTCCAGCGGCTCGAAGGCAAAGCTGGGGACGGTCAGGTGCTCGGCCCGGCAGGAGGCCTGGCCCCAGCGCTCCCCCTTGGCCGCAGGGTCCCCTCCGGTGCCTGAGCCCTCTGTGGGCTCCAGGGAGTCCCGGTGAGGGGTGGCCTCACAGGACGGGGTTCTGCGCCTCAGGGTGGTGCTGCCGCCCTCCGCTGCGGGGGGCCGCGCGGAGCCCTCATCCTCCGCAGGGGGTTCCACCGAGATGCAGGGGGGGCTCATCTTCTTCTTTCTGCGCGCACCCAGAGAGGGCTCGGCCTCGGGGCCCCAGGTCTTGGCCTCCCCAGGCTCCCCGCTGCCCAGCTCCGCCGAGGGCCGCCACTGCTCGTCCGCCCGGCCCGGCTTGTCCAGGAAGCCCTGAGCGTCCACGCTGTAGAGCCTGCGCAGGTCCCGCTCGCCGCCGGCCACTGGAGAGGCTTCGGGGCCCTGGGGCTCAGCCGCGGGCTGCCAGGGGCAGGCGGAGCTGGTGATGTGGCTGACCTCCTCGTCGGCTGGGTCCGAGGCCTCGGCCTCCTCTCCGCCCGGGGCTGTCGTCCGGCTGGAGAGACAGCGCTGTCCGAAGGTGTGCTTCCGGGTGCGGATGCTGGCGGGCCGTGGGGAGCGTGGGGGAGACTGCAGGGAGCCCCCCTGGGACACCGGCCTCACCAGGGTTTTCTCGCCAGTCTCCACAGGGTCCAGGGTGTCCCTAGGGCCGTCAATCTGCCCTTCCAAGGAGTCGGCGCGCACAGCCTCCTGTGGGGCGCGGAGGCAAAGTGAGGAGCAGGAACCTGGGAGAGCCCTATCGGTGGCCAGGGCCCGGGGACCCCTCACCATCCAGGTCCTGGAGAGGCGAAAGTGGGCAGGTGCCCTGGGTGGCTCCTGACCCTCGACACGGGGCTGGAAGCCACTGGTGTGGACATCCCAGTCTCACTCCTGACCTGTGAGGCTCCTGGGGAAAGCCTGTACCCGCTGCTCTGCAGGCAAAGATGCCATGGCCCCCAGGGGCACAGAGCTGACGCTGAGGCCACCTCCCCACCCCGGGACACCAGCAGCCCAGCTGGGCACCCCAGGAGGGGGCTCTCCTAACTGCTCCCACATGGTACGGGGGTATTGCACGGGGCAGTAAGAGGCAGGGAGAGGCAGGAAGAGGAGCCGAGGCTGCAAGTGGGTGAGGCTGGGACATCTGAGCACAAGCCAGGACCGGAGAAGCCGCTGTCTGCCCACCATGGGACACATGCCCACATGGGGCCCGGGACATCGCCGTCTGCCTGTCATGGGGTGGGCCTGAGAAACTGCTGTGTGCCCACCGTGGGGCCTGACGCTGTGGGTCCAAGAAGACTCCGGTCCCCGTAGCCAGGAGCTCCGTAGTCACAGGCTCACAGGCCTGAAGCCCACCCGGTCCCAATGCTCCGAGATCCACCAAGCAGCAGGCAGAAAACTTCGGAGCCGCAAGGACCCAGTGCCGCCCTCCCTGGCCCTTGTCCTCATCTGCTGGTCCTTCAGACGAGAGGAGGCGTCCCTGTAAGCCCCCACCCCGCCGGCCTCCACGGCAGGCAACAGCTTCTCCCACCTGTCTGCAGAGCAGCCGGCTGAGGCTGGGGGAGCGGGCTGCACCCCGAGGGGACAGGGCATGGAGGGTCTCGCTGCTCCTGGCTGGGGACGACACAGCCAATGGGATCTGGAGGGAGGCACAAGACTCCGCAGGCGGCGAGTGTGCAGAGGCAATGGAGTCTGGGGCAGGGGAAAATCTAAGCTGGCAGCTCTGCCCCTGCATTCCTACCCAGTTTCCACCCACCCCCGTCCTCCCCCAACCTGCCACCATCCTCCTTCCTGGCCAGCCCCGGCCTGACCCGTCCTCCCTCTCACCCGCCCACCCAGTCCTCCCCTCATCTGCCCACACCCAACCTCCCCAACCTGGCCTCCATCCTCCCTCCTGCCTGCCCCCATCCTCCTTCCTGCCCATCCTCCCTCCTGCCCCACCCTGGCCTGCCCCATCCTCCCTCCCACCTGCCCCATCTTCCTCCCTGTCCGGCCATCCTCCCTCTCACTGCCCTGTCCTGCTTCCCACCCAGGACGCGTCTTCCCGCTGGCCCCACTGGCTGCCGTACCCAAGGGGGTGCTGGCCCCATAGGTCTCCATCTCCACCTCCTGCAGCGGGCGGGGGTGGGGCGCCGAGGCGGGCACCACTGGCCGGAACATGTAGCTGTCGTTGGGCAGTGAGAGCATCCTGGACACGGACACCTTGCGTGCGACCAGGAGGTTTGGGGTGTCCCTGGCATCCGGACTCTCCTGGGGCGAGGGAGGCCTGTCTGCATCCACCCGGCGTGCACCCCCGGGGCCCTGCGCCAGCTCCAGCTCGATCTCGGCGTCCAGCTCCGCGTCCTCGCGTGCCTCCTTGTTGCTTTCCTCCAGGTGCTTCATGAGCACGGCCACCACCACGTTCACCAGCACGAACTGGGCCACCAGCACGAAGGTCACGAAGTAGACGGGCGACAGGGCTGGCAGGTAGCTCAGGCAGTGCTTGTCCTCACGGGTGCACTCGCGCAGTGTGTCCTGCGGCGGGGGGCAGCTGCAGGCTGGGGTCCACACCCACCTGTGGGCACTGCCCTGAGAGTGCCGTCCCCTTCCCCCTGCCCGGCAAGGACGGACCCGGCCGTCCTGGGAAAACCTGAAACCCCGCTGGGGCTGCCAGGTACCAGGGCCACGGCCACGGCAGGTACCTTCATGATCCCGTTCCAGTTGTCCCCCGTGGACACGCGGAACAGCGTGAGGAAGGCCATGCCGAAGTTGCTGAAGGTGGCGTGCCTGCTCAGGCCCTCGCACGGGTTGTCTTCGCTGCACTCTGAAGGGAGGGACACGCCGCCTGGTCAGCCGCGCCTGCTCTGGGTGGAGGCGGGACACGCACCCAGCCTCCACATGGCCCCTGGGAGCCCAGAGGCAGGGTCAGCCCAGAGGATGTGGATGACGAGGCCCCAGTGGTTCGACCTGCCCAGCAGAGGCTGACCCTGGGTGTGAGGCCGGAGCCCCTGGGCTGAGGTTTCTGCTGCCGCACCTTGGCTGGGACTCATCAGGCTTGGCGGCTGCGGCCCCAAACCAAGGAAGAAACATCATTTTCTGTGTCTGCGACTGTGCGTGGTGGGGGGTAAGTGGGTGCCGGCTGACCAGAATCAACTTGCCCGGTGGACAGATGCTGGACTGTGACAATGTCACACCCGTCAGAATGGAGCTTGGGGGAGGGACCTGGCAGGGACTGGGCTGTCTGAAGTGGGACCCAGTAGGGGCAGGGCTGGGCCATCTAAGGAGGGTCCCCACCTGCTCCGCCCAGCCTGGCCTAAGGAGGGTCCCCGCCTGCTCCGCCCAGCCTGGCCTAAGGGGGGTCCCCGCCTGCCCCGCCCAGCCTGGGCTGAGGCTGAGGCCGGGGAGGGAGCCTCAGGAGGCTACAGTCACCAGGTGAGAGAACACAGCCAGCATTTGTCTCCTGGGACCACGTGGCATTAGGGATGGCGGTGTGCTTCCAGATGTGTGTGTGTGCACATCTCCACGTGTACTCGCTTCCCCTCGTGTGTGGCAGGCATCCCTGTGTCTGTGTTCCTGTGTGCATGTCCGCACACGTGTCACAAGCCTGGGTGCAGGCATGTGACTGCGTTGTGAGTGAACGGGGACGGGGGTGCCTGTCAGGACCCCATGTGTGGCAGGAGGAGGGCGCAGGGGCCACTCACCCAGCCTCCCGAACAGCTCCACTCCCAGCGCAGCATAGATAAAAAACAGGAGCATGAAAAGAAGGCCCAGGTTGCCCACCTACATGAGAGAGAAGCAGAGCCGGGTCAGGCAGGCGGGCAGGGAGGCCTCAGCCCATGCTGCAGGGCACTCGGCGCCTCAGCCACCAGGCCCCACCTGCCCACGCTCTTCCAGGTGCTCCCAGCCCAAGCCAAGTGGAAGCAAGCTCCCAGAGCTGGGCGGGGACCCCGTTCCTCGGCCCCACGCCCCTTCTGGGGCTCCACGGCCTCACCAGGTAGACAGACACAACCTACCCCTCCGTGCTGGCCCACACTGGCTTCTCTCTTCCTCAGCCCTCCCCCTGAGCATCAGCCTCTGGCCCGGAGCCCACTCCACACTCTCTGCCCAGCAGGTTCCCCCGGGGCTCTCGCCCACCCTGTTCAGGGGCTACCTCAAGAGATTTCATGGTGGGGCCCAGGCCAGCACGCAGCTGACTGAGGGGTCCTGGCAGGTGGCCTGGGCCTCACCCCTCCCCTGTCACAGGTCTCCTGTGGACCACCCCACCAGCCCCAGCATCTGCACACACTGCTCCGCCGGGCAGCGCACCCTCCAAGGCTGGCCTGGCCTGGCCTACTCCACGTCCCTCCTCTGCACAGCTGAGCACCTGGTGAAGCGGCACCGGGCCCTCGGGAGTGTTACTCGGACGAAGCTAGGCACGCCGCTGAGGACAGGGTGAGGGGACAGCTGAGGTGGGAGGCAGAAGACAGGCACGGGGCAACTGACAGATGGCGCAGGGACGAGAAATGACTGGGAAGAGGAGGTGCCGGGTGCATGGGCAGCTGTGGGGGTGGGGGATGGCTGGGAACGTGGCTGGGCTGGTGGATGGATGGACACGAAGGTTGGACAGGTGGACTAGAGGCTACGGACGAGACACTGCATTGGGTCTCCTGGCTGTGGAGGCCAGAAAGGATGTGGGCAGGGTCCAGGGGCACAGGAAGCTGGGAGGCTAGGCCCATGTGGGCTCCGAGGGGCACCCGGGCCTGCGGCTGATGCCTGCATCCTGGGTGTGGTCCTGGGCGCACACACACCCACCCTGGCCACCTGCTGCACTCTGCCTGGCTCCCTCCGGCTCTCCACGGCCCCTGCCTCTGGAAGTGCACTGGACAGGTGGTCCCGGTTATGAGTCTTGCCCAGAGGACTGAGGCCAGAGGGCAGCGGCTGTATCCACCTCTGCCAGCCCAGCCAAGCCACGCAATGCACACAGCAAGGACACGCCTTCAGCCGTCGCACAACCGAGGGACCAGAGACAAACGAGGGAGAGCGGGGGCGGCGAGGCCCTCCCTGCAACCTCGTCTTTCGGGGGCGTGTGGGGCCTGCGCTGAGGATGGTGCGGGCTCCACCTACCTGGGGCAGGGCTTGCACGACGGTGTCCAGCAGGGCGCGCATGCCCGTGGCCATCTTCAGCAGCTTCAGCACTAGGGCCAGAAGCTGAGCGTCAGCAGGGCTGGGCTGGGGACCCCGGTCGCACCTACCCTCACTCCCACCTAAGGCCGAGCCCCCACCCTCCACCCGCAGAGGGCACCTGGCGGGCGCACGGGCACCTACCCCGGGCGATGCGGAGCACACGCATGATGCGGATGATGGTGGGGTTGATGGGCAGCGCGGCGCTCATCTCTATCTCCTCCAGCGTGATGCCCATGAGTGACAGCAGCACGATGGCCAGGTCCAGCTGGTTCCACCTGCAAGGCCGCAGGCTCAGTGCACACACCCAGGGTCCCCGCCTCAGCTTGGTGCGCACGCCCGAGGTCCCTGCCTCGGCTCAGCAGCGTCGCTTCTGCAGACCCCCGTGGAAAAGCCTGCGGCCTCACCTGCCCCAGCCCCCAGAGCCCTGAGGCACCCCCGGAACCCGAGACGGCCCTGCCCCACACACCTGTCCTTGAAGAACCGACGGAACCCAAATGCCACCAGCTTCAGTGCAGCCTCGAAGACAAACACGATGGTGAACACGTAGTTGCAGTACTTGAGGGCCTCGTCCAGAGACTGGGGGTGGAGGGTCGGGCTGGCTGAGGTGGGGCTGGGGCCACCCCTCTTCCCCTGGCTCCCACTCTGCACGCCTGTGAGTGACCCCGGGGGCCGGCCCGGAGGCTCCCAGGTCAGCTCAGCAGCTCCTCCCTGGGCACCGGGAGCCTCTTCGGCCCTCCTCCAGCCCAGCATACAGGCAGTGCTCCGAAGCGTCTGACCAGGTGAATGAGTGAAAGCTACTCTCCCAGCATCCACAGGCCCAGCTGAACACCACGGTCTCCGGTCCGGGAAGCCACTCTGAGCTGCCCGCCCACTTCACACGCTGCAGCCATCTGTGCGCCCCGGCGGCAGTGTCCTGGCCTCCCAACCATCCTCTACCGACCTGAGCACCTCGGGGGCATGGGAACATGGGCTCACAGGGCCCAACTCTGAGCACCTACAGTATGCAGCCTGGGCTGCGCTGGGAGGCACTGCCCGGATGGACCCTGGAGCCCCCCATCCTCTGAGGACGAACCTCTGGGGAGGGAAGACCCTGCCCTTCCCCGCCCAGGCTCCTGGTCTCTGGCCACGGCCATCCTCAGCTCCACACAAAATGCTTTCCACAGAGCTGAGTCCGCTCAGCCTCAAAGGCTTACTGCTACCCAGGGACTACCTCCTTCCTCTGGGAGGCTGGGAGGACCACGTCCTTCCACTGAGGAGAGGAGGGCTGCAGGGAGACCCGAGTAAAGAGAAACTCCACCTCAGGCCCTCAGGCCTGCCTGTCTCCTGCCAGCCTCCCCACGATGGGACATGCACGGCCTGCCAGCCCCTCCTCACGGGTGGGACGCGCACGGCCGGCCAGGCTGGGGAGGGGCCCCCAGGGCAGGGGGAGGGGAGTTTCAATCAACGTTAAAAGAAAGACCTCTTTTCACACAAAATCTCCACATCCCCCATGCAAACCCCAGTGAGGGCTCAGCGGAGCGCCAGTCCTGGGTTGTACGTGCTGTTAGCTGCCCCACTGGGGGTGCCCCAGCCCCTAGGCCCCCTTGTCGCCCTGGTCTGCGGGAAGGAAGGGCCCCCTCGCTGCCCTGGTCTGCGGGAAGGAAGCGCCCTCTTGCACCCACCTTCGGTTGGTTATAGTGCTCCATGGACATGGTGATGACGTTGACACAGATAATGAAGGTGATGAAGAGATCGAGATAGTGGCTGGTGCACAGCGAGTGAATGGAGCGGCGGGTGGGTGAGTAGTCGGCATAGTAGGGCCGGCGCTGGGCCTCTGCAGGGAGGGCGGCTGTGAGCGCCAGGCGGGAGGGCTGCCCCGGGCTTCTGCAGACCCCATTATCTTCCCAGGTGGCCAAGTGCAGGGGAGAAGTGGGGGCCCACGGCTCAGATGTGAAGATGGGGCTGGCCCTGCCTCATGGCAGGGCTCACGTCAGACTGGAGGGGGACTCACTCAGGGAAGGGACCCTGTTCTAGGTGAGATGCAGCTCCTTGGGAAGCTGGCTAGGCCAGGAGGCCTGGGCTGGAGCAGGCCTTGGGGGCAGGCCGCTGACTAACCTCCTCCTCAGCAACGCAGCCGCGTCCTGGGCGGCCCCCAAGAGTGGGTTCGAAGCTGAGATGGCTTCCCCATATCCCACCTGGGTGCCGGGCACACCCCGCCCTCCTGGAGCTCCCAGGTTGGCGCAGCACGTGGCTGGGCCTCTGTGGTCTACTCCGGGTCTGGCCTCAGGCTGAGACACTGAGGAAGGGCTGGGCAGAGCAGCCCCACTCATCTCCGGGCCCACAGGGCCTCACTGGAGCAGAAGCAAGAGAGTGTGACCTGCCCTCTGGCCACCAGCCCAAGTCCCTCCCCTGCCCATCCTCCAAGGGCCATGTGCTGTGGTCTAGGGTCTGCCAGACTCCAGACCACCTGAAGTCGGTGCCCACCATCTGCGTGTGTCCCCTAGGCAGGTGTGCACTGAACGCTCGGCCTCCAGGGCCCCTCCATGCACGAGGAGGAGCTCCGGTAGGTGAAGGCGTGAGCTGCCACCACACCCTAGCACCTGCCTCGGCCACAGAACCACACACGGGTGGGGACCACTGGCCCAGTGCCTGGAAGAGCAGGATACACCCCCCGCCCGACCCTCATGCTCTGCGGGCCAGCATGCAGTCACTGAAGCACTCAGTGCAGCCTGGGCAGCCAGAGGGGGCCAGCAGTCAGTCGGGCTGGACCAGCAAGGACACGGGGCAGCCACAGGCCTGCAGGGGTGTGGGTGGCCCCTCGTTGCTCTGGGTGTCCTGGTGCACGGCAGAGATGCAGGCAGACTGTGAGCCGGGCAGAGCCACACACATGCATGCACACAGCAGCCCGGGCACCAGTGGGCGAGCACAGCCCGTCCCCGTGCCACACACCCAGCACCTCCAGCTGCCTGTGCCCGCCCTGCGGAGGACCCCAGCAGGCCTGGGATGCCCGCCCTTCCCCGAGCAGCGGCCGCAGAAGCGGGGCCTGAGGCATGCAGGGCAGGGCCGGTACCTGGGCTGGGGAAGGTGCCTGGAAAGACAAGGAGATGGTCTGAGGGCTAAGGGTGTGGGGGCACTCGGGCCTGGAGCCCTCCCTGCTCTCCCTTAGCTCCTGTATTTCGGGGGCTGTGCTGGCTCCTTGTGGAGTGAGGACTCGGTGGGGAACCTGCCCGTCGGGCACTGGGGATGGGTTGGGGGTGCTTCCTCTCCCGCTGTGGCGGGCTCCCCCAGCGGCCTTCTCCGGCCAGCCCCTCCAAGGCCCGGCCCCCATGCAGGCCCAGGCAAGGCGGGTGACATGCAGAGCCATTCGGGGAGGCTGGGGTGGGAGCGGGCAGGGCTGGAGGGCCCGGTGGGCACATAGGTACCGACCCGCCACCGCCACCGGGAGCGCCTTACTCCTGCGCCTCCTCTCCAGGCGCCGCAGCCGCTTCTCCTCACGCCGCCGCGCCTCCTCTGCCTCCTGGTGCTGCCGGCATTTGTGGAAGTTCTCGACCACGACGCCCACGAACATGTTGAGCACGAAGAAGCTGACGATGAGCAGGAAGGAGATGAAGTACAGCAGCATCCAGGGGTTGTGGTTCTGCACGGGCTGCGGCACAGAGCGGGTGGGTCCCCGCCCACCTGCCCCGCCAGGTGCCCTGCCCAGGATGGCCCCACCAGTCCCCAGAGGCCAAGACAGCCGCGTGGGGGAGACCCTGAGGTGACCCGGCCACCCGCCTGTGCACACCTGCTGGTCCACACCGACGGCGTCCAGCCCGTCGTACATGATATTCACCCAGCCATCCTTGGACGACAGCACGAACAGCGACATCAGAGCCTGAGGGCCAGAGCCAGGGTCCCTGAGGAGGGCTGGAGCTGCGGCCGCTGGCCCTCTCGCTCCAGGGGGTCCTGGAGACCCCTCCCCCCGCCTCCTGCTGCCGCCTGCCCACCTGGCCCAGGTTGTCGAAGTTGTACTTGCGCCTCACCCAGCGGTAGTGGGCGGCCCGGCACTGCGCCTTGGTGGAGATGTTCCTGGTGTCGCCGCCTTCGCAGTAGTAGAACTTCCCTTTGAAGAGCTGATGGGTGTGGCGGTCACCGCAGAGGGCCCGGCCTGTGCCCCACCCCACACAGGGCCTCCTGGGGCGCGAGTGAGGCCCGAGCTGTCCCTCCCTGTCCCACAGTAGCACTGCTGGGAGCCACACTGGGAAGACAGACCCCCGGGCACATGGGGGCCACACACCTGCACACCCAAGATGCCAAAAATGATGAAGAAGGCACAGCAGATGAGGACGATGTTCCCGATGGGCCTGAGTGACGAGATCAGCGTCTCCACCACCAGCTTGAGGCCCGGGGCCCGGCTGATGACCCTGGGGGAGAATGAAGGATACACTGCGGTCATCTACGGCAGCAGCTGCCAGGTGCTGGCACAGCTCGGCAAAGGCCCCAAGGTGGGGATGACTGGGCGGCCTGCGAACAGCCCAGGACTATGAGAGCAGTGATGGACAGTGGCGTCAGGGGACTGTGCTTCCAGGTTGCCCCAGGAGTCCAGGGGTGCCCCTGGTCCCCACCTCAGAGGCCGCAAGGTCCGCAGCAGACGCAGCACGCGCAGAACGCCCAGGATCTTGGCGCCACCAGCCGACGCCATGGCCACGACGATGTCGACCAGGGACACCAGCACCAGCAGCCCATCCAGCAGGTTCCAGCTGCTCTGGAGGTAGGCGTGCTCGCCCGAGAGCAGCCCCAGAGCTACCACCTGGGGACGGCCAATGGCACGGATCTCAGGCTCAGGCCTGAGGGGTCCGGGAAGCTGGCACGCTACTGGGTGGGGATGAGGGCAGAATGGGCGCCTGGGAACGAGGGGCAGTCCCCGGGCCCCGCGGTACCTTCACCATCATCTCCGCCACGAAGATGGCCGTGAAGATGTAATTGGAGACGCTGAGGAAGACCCGCTCCTGCCGGGAGAGGACGGTGGGGGGCTGTGTCCACTCCATCCCTCCCTGGGGGTCGTGGTGGCCTGGGACGATGGGGTTGGCTGACTCACGGTGCTGCCGGGGTCAATGTCAGGCCTCTCCAGGGCGATGGTGACACAGTTGAGGAAGATGAACACGAGGACCACGTGATCAAACATCTTGTGCGTGATGATCTTCTGGCAGGAGACGCGGAACCTGGGTGGGCGGGAGCGGGTGAGAGGTGGGGCACAGACAGCAGAGTGGATGGGAGTCGCAGGACAGCCCTGGCCAGGTCTCCACTTCAGCCCCGGTCGCTGTGGTCTGAGAAGGGGTGCCCACCCGGAAATATCCACCAAGTGCCAGCCCCGCCCAGTGGGGACCTGGGGGCGGGGGTCCCGTGGGCTGGAACCAGCCATGTAGCCTCCTGACCCAGCCTCCTCACCGGTTCTGTGGGGAAAAGAGGTAGAGGGCCCAGGCCTCCCGGCTCCGGCACCACTGGGGCTTGTAGGGCTCCAGAACTTTGTGCAGGCGGAAGCAGCAGCTCTGGGGAATGAAAAGTTGGGTTCTCAGAGCCCTGTGCCTGCCTGCCCGGCCCCCGACCAGGGCCCTCTGCGCTCAGCTCGGCCACTCCTCCCAGCCCTCCTCCCGGCACCTTCTCAGCCTTCTCCATCCTCACTCCTTACCCACTGGCCTTTGGGCTCTGGCCTTCTGGCCTCTGGAGCTCATACCACACAACTGCCTCCTTCCCTACCCTGGTGATAGCACAGTGACCCATGCTGGGAGTCCACGGGGCCAGGTAAGTGGGTGCTCTTGGGCCCCTGGCTCTGGGGAGTGGTCCTTGACAAACAAAAGCCTGAGAGTCTAGTGGATGCCTGGCCCTGCCTCGGCAGCAGCTCTCAGCCAGCGGCTGACCCACGGTGCAGGGCGCAGCTCCCGTATGCAGACTGTACATGGATCATTTAGTACATGGCCCCCAGATGGCAGTGGGGGGACTTTGGGATCGGCTGTGGCTGAATCCCTGAATGCTGCTGGATTCCTCCCTGGCCTGGCCTGCTTCTCTCCCCTTCTGAATCTCCCCAGTTAACACCATGCCCTGAATCCCATCTCAAATCCCACTTGAGAGAACCTGCCCCAGACAGAGGGAGGCGAGACGGCTGTGGGCCCAGGGCCACGCACTCACATCCTCCAAGTCGTCGTCAAGCTCAGCCGCATCCTCCCGGTGGCTGTCGACGCGTAGGAAGAACTCGCTGGGCAGGGCCACCATCTGCCCGTTGCAGTCGCGACACTTGGTAGGTGGGAGGGGGGCCGGCTGGAGCGGCCGTGGGTCCAGGGACTCGGCCCGCCGCAGTGGGGTGGCCCGGGGCCCGGGTGTGGCCCTGCCGTCCTCGGCTTCGTCGTCAGTACTGCCCTTGCCCTCGCCGGACAGCAAGGACTCACGTTCCCCGCACTGGCTGCGGCGCTTGAGGCTGGGGGCACGGCCCAGGCTGCTCCAGCTGGAACGCCGGCTGCTCCAGGCGCCATTGGGGCCCCAGGGGGTGCAGGGAGAACTTCGGAGGCTGGCCTGGGGGGTGGTGGGAGTCAGTGGCCTGGCGGCACCACTATTAACACCAATTGCTGGCATTTACGGAGCACTTACTGTGTGCAAAGCATACGTGGATCACTTAATGCATAGACAGCCCTGCCAAGGAAGCACGGTGGAGGCTGCGAATTTAGGGGCCACCGAGCCAACCACAGGCACAGCTCATGAGGGTCAGGGTGCCCGCCTTGTGGGGGTGAGGCCCTGAGCTCTGCTGGGTCAGGGGCCAGAACCAGCGCAGGACCAAAGCGCAGGTGGCCCCAGCGTCCCCAGGAGCATGCTGGGTCTGTGGCTCAGCCTCGCATCTGCCCCGCTTCCTCCCCTGCTAGGGCGTCTGGCTCACTCCCGTGCTCCGTGGCTGTTGCGGGTGGTACTATCTGCTCCCCTCTAGTTCCCCGGACCCAGAGAGATGCCCTGGCCGTAAAGGGAATCAGGCTGCTTCTCGTGGCAGCGGAACCCCCCGCCTGGCCTGCCATCTGTTTCCCGGGCATGCTTCTGCCCCCAGCCGCCTTGGGTCTTCCCGCGCTGTGCGCTGCGCACTCTGCTAGACCGTTGGGCGCACAGAACTTCCACGTCTGCCTCTTCACACCGGCCTCCTGGAACAGCAGCCCCGGCTTCCATTTACAGAAACCATAGCACTCTTCCTCAGTCTCTGCACAGGGCTGGGACTTTATGGGCATGGGGGGAGGGACCCTCACTTGTCTTTGGGGAAGGCCATAAGGAGCCAGGTGGGGGAAACCTGAAGGGGCCTGAGGGCTGGGGCAGGAGATGGCACCTACCGGAGGCTTCTGGTCTCCCAGGGGCGGGTCTCCGGAGCTGCTGCTGCCACGCCGAGAGTCTGGGAGGCTGGGGTCTGCGTCCAGGTATGGCGAGCTCTTGGGAGTAGGCATGGGTGTGGCCGCTGTGCACATGATGAGGGGAGGGGACAGGCTGCCTCGTCCCTCCAGGTGCCCGTTGGGGGTCACGGCCAGGGAGCACATCTTCAGCTCTGCGGGCCAGAGGGAGGAACGGGCCCCTAGACCTGCCAGGCTCCCAGGATCAGGAATCCCCCCACCTAGGATGTGCCCTTAGGGGCCCTGCCCAGCCAGCCCAGCGTACTCCACCCACCAGAACCCAGACCACCCACCGACCACACGCACCTGTGGTCTGGAGCTCTCTGAGCTTGTGGAAGTCCTCCTCAAAGTGGACCGACGTCTTGTCCTCGTCCGTGTCGGATCTGTTGGCGTCACCCTGTACCCCGGAAAGCACAAGGCAGAGATGAGAGCCCTGTGAGTGGGGACCCCTCATGCCAGACGGAAGGCTGGGCCGGCCTGGGAGGTGGGGTGTAGACAGAAGGACCCAGAGGATGATCTCACTGCCAAGGTGGGGGCAGGTAGGTGAGCAATCTGCCTCTCCAGACCAATCCCTGCCCACTCCGCTGGGCTCCTGGCCTCCGCGCTCCTTCTGGAAGGCCCCCCTCCTCATGGAAGCCAGCTTCCCTTCTCTATCCCTCACCTCCTGGCAGGCCCCCCACACCCCTCCCCTTGACCTAAAGCCCTTTTTGCTTCCCATCACCCTCCTCCTGGCAGCAATCCCTTCTCCTGGAAGACCCTCTCTCCCTGCCCCCTCACCTCCGCCTGAAAGCCCTCCACAAGGATGGCGACCAGCAGGTTGAAAAGCACGTAGTTGCCGAAGGTCATGAGGGCCACGAAGTAGAGGGCGGCCCAGGAGGAGGTGGAGGCCATGCCGTTGTACAGGACCACGTTCCAGTCCTCCTGGGTCAGGATCTGGGGGACAGCAGGGGGACCGGGGTGGTCAGCCCAGCCCCAAAATGCCAGCAACTCCTTGGGACGGAGGCAGCTCTGGGCACGCAGGACGGCACATCCACCTCTTTGGGGACCAGACTCGGCAGCCAGCACTGCTGAGGGCACCCCGGGCACTACCTGGAACACGGTGACGATGGCCCACAGCAGGGAGTCGAAGTTCTTTCTGTCGGGCACGGTGTCTCCGGTGTCTGTCTTCAGGCTGAACTTGCAGCCGAAGAGGTGCATGCCCAGGATGCTGAGGGCGGGGACAGGGGCGTGTTGAGGGTGGAAGCAGGGGTGTGCTGAGGGAAAGAAGGTGGGGGAGGGGAGGAGAGTGGGAGGAGGGAGGGCAGGGCTGGCTCTGGCCGTCCGGGCTCTCCTAGCCCCCCCACCCTCCCCGGGCGCCCGAGGTCTCTGGCTTAGAAGGGACTTCCTACCCCCACAACTCAGTAATGTCCCTTCTACAGGCGAGAGGACCAAGACCAGAGGTGGCACAGACGTTGGGAGACCACTCCGGCTTCGGGTGGCAACTGGGACCTGGGACACCTGCCTCATTCAGCCCCTCTGGACTGTGAGAACCCCGCCTGCCTGGCTTCTTATCCTCCAGCTGACCCTGACCCTGAGCTCCAGGCTAGACTGGCACCCAGCGGGCGCCCAGAACAGCCCAGTTGGAGCCTGGTGCCCGCCCCCACCCCCGGCACTCTACCCTTACTTGAGTAAGTCCCCAGCTTGTCCACCTGGCAACCCATCTCTGAACCCTGCCATCTGACTCCCTGCATGTCTAGTGCGTGGCACACAGTAGGTGCCCCATCAGTGCTTCTCGAATGGAAGCAGCGGAGGCCGAGTGTCTGCAGATGCCCTGGGGCTGGTGGTGGGAGGGCTCCTTCTCTTTGGGGGTGCCCCGGGCCTGTGCTCCCGGCTGCCCTGGGGTGAGACGCTGGGCGGGCTGGGGGGCCCACCTGAAGATGAAAATGAAGAGCATGAGCAGCGTGCAGAAGGTGGCCACGTTGTCCATGGTCTTCACCAGTACCACAAGCTGGCGCCGCAGCGCTGGCAGGAAGCGCACCAGCTTCAGCACACGCAGCAGCCGGAAGGTGCGCAGCACAGACAGACCGCCGTCCGCCTGCCCCACGATCTCCCAGACGCTGCGGATGGGTGGGGGCGACGGTCAGCGGCGCCATGGTCCCCGACCCCGGCCCTCCTCCCACTGGAAGCAGGATCAGCAGCCAGGGAGCCACAGTGGCCCGTGTGCCGCATCCCACAGACGGGAGCAAGTCTGGCTGCATCGGGAGGCATGAGCAGCTGCGGACGCACCTCAGAAGCCTCTTGACCTGCTGACAGCCCCAGCGGCTGTCTGGCCCCAGCACCCCCGGGAAAGCAGAAGCCTGGCTCCGGCCAGGTCGAGGAAGCTCCTTCGCCAAGGACGCTCTCCTGCCCCGGGACTTCCACAGCCAGACCTGGCTTGTCCGTTCTGCTCACCCGCTCCCTGCCCCGGGGTGTGAGACCCCTCACCCCTCTCTACTCCCAAGGGATGAGCTTCCTTCCAGGGGAAGACGGGCAGCGTTTCCCCTCAAATTTTCCCAATCCTTTCTGGTTTAATTTTGTTGCGGCAAATGCTCCCCCAGCGGCAAACATGATTCAGCCTTTTAAGCGGGTCTTTCTCGCGGGGTCTGGCCCTAAACGTCTCAGCCCTGAGGCCACTGCACACCTGCATTGTTCCTGCAGGGAACAGCTCTGCTAGTTTCCAGAAACATCCTTCTGAGATGCAGCTGACCTAACAGGTGTGTACCCAGTAGTGCCTGCAGGGAAGCACAGGGTCTGGGGAGGGGACTCTGCCCAGGACAGTCCCCTGGGGCACTGCGGACACCAAGCACCTGCTTCCCACAGCTTGTCGTACAGAGCTGTGTCGTTGCCAGCACTTCCTCCCGTGCTCAGGGTTCTGCTCTGTAGGTGGGGTCTTTGCCAGACAGTGGAGCTTCCGGGCCCCTCTGGCCTGAGGAGCGGGTGGGGACCCACCTGATGACCACGATGATGCCGTCGAAGATGTTGTACGGGTTCCGGATGTAACCCAGAGGGCCACAGGCCAGCAGTTTCAGCAACATCTCCAAGGCGAACATGCTCGTGAACACAATGTTGCTGATCTCCAGGGCGTGAGTCAGTTCCTCGGGCTGCAGGCAGAGGTGGGGACAATCAGGTGGCCCCATCCATAGCTCCCAACCCTCCTCAGCACTTATCTAGGAGCAGGTTTGGCTGCATCAAGACCCAAGGGATCAGAAGGGCTGCAGCAGCATCTCAGGAGCCTCATCAGTTGCTATCTAGAGAGGAGGCCAGGATCCCGAGGAGGTTCCCTCCAGCAGAGGCTCAGCATACCTAGTCTCCTATCCTCACCATCCCCGGCTTTCTGGAGCCCTGCCTGACTGTCCTACCATCAGGCCAGGCCCTGGGGCTGCTGGAAGCCTCCCGAGACTCCCCAAGCCCTGCAAGCACAACAGGGAGCCAGCCCCGTGCCCAGGCTGGCCCGCACCTGCTCATGGTACTCCACGCCCATGCTCAGCGTGTTGACGAGGATGGCCATCATGATGCCGCGGCTGAAGTACTTGCTGTCCACGATGCGGCGCAGCTTGCTGCTGAAGGTAGCCCAGAGGTGGCCCAGCCTGCCTGGCTCGCCCGGGGCTGCCCTCTGCTGTGCCCGCCGCCGGGGGCTGCCTGGGCCTGGTGTGTCCATCGCAGGGGGTGGTTGCATGGGATCCCGGCGGTCACCGTGCCGGACGTCCTGCGTGAATTCGTAGATGCCACAACCATCTGAGTCTCCACTCTCTGAGCCACTGAGCTCCCCCTCTGGGTCCTCCAGGGCACGGGTGCAGTATGGGCAGCTCTTCAGCTCACAGGTCAGTGTGCCTGCTGCGGGGCTGGGCAGGGGGCAGGGCACGCTGAGGCCTGACAGATGGCCAGGGGCCTGGCCCAGTCCTGTGGGAGAGGGCACAGACAGGGGCAGGCCCACTCAGTGGTGCTGCCACAGGGGCCTGGAAACCCACACACACAGGAGCGGTAGGGTGAACGTGTCCCCCACAAAAAGATCCATCCAGAGTTCAACCTCCAGAACCTGCAAATGGACTTCACAGAAAGTAGGATCTTTGCAGGTGTCATGAGTTAAAATGAAGAATGAAGAATGAGGCTATCCTGGAGTAGGGAGGGCCCTGAGCCATGACTGTTCCAATAAGAAGAAAACAAACAGCCACGTGAAGACAGACAGAGACCGCAGGGACGTGTCGACAAGCCGGGGATTGGCAAAACCAGAACGTAGGAAAAGTGAGGAGAGTTCTCCCCCAGAGCCTCCAGAGAAAGCACCCCTGCAACGCCCGGATTTTGGACCACCAGCCTCCACTGCTGAGAGTTCCCACTGTTCTAAGCCCACTAGTTCGGGGTGACAGCAGCCACAGACATCAGAAAAGCCATACATTCAGGCACATACTGGGCACATTCACACACACACCTGGGCACACAGGCCCAACCCCCACAGCCACATTCCTGCTCACCTACTGGGGCAGGGACACACTTAGGTGCAGAGACGTTTGCCTGCCTTAGGCTGTGCCATCTGCAGAAATATAACACCAGGCACTTCCCAGCAGCCACAGCACACAGGTGAAGTTAGCTATAGCATTCTGTTTGACTCCATGCAAGCAAACCACGATCACTCCAACACGAAACTGACATAATAATGACCAATAATAAGCCATCCCGTGATGTTTTCATGCTGTCTTTGGAACCCGTGTGCCTCTTATGCACAGTGGCTGGACTCCCACCATTCGAGGGCTAGAAGCACACGCCCCTGACACTCTTGCCTGCATGCCTTGGTTACCAGTGCATGAGGGCACACAGCATCCTGGCACCCTCAGCTGCACCCATCCCAGCCACGGGGGACACACCCCTGCCTGTGTCTCTACATCTGTGTACAGAACCAGGAAGGACCCCCAAGCCTGTGTGGAACCATCTGGGGGTCCTGCCGTCTCCCATTCACCTGGTCAACGGAGGCCCAGACCCCGGGTAGGAGAATCCTGCACCAGCCTCTCTCTTCCTGACTGGCTGACTCTGTGACGGTACCTCCCCCACACTCCCCTGCTCGGTGTCCCCACCTAGAAAGGGGGCCAGCCTCCATGGCCACGAAGGGCGCTGCAAATCCTCCAGGGAAGCGTCCAGACTGTGGACACAAGCATATGGTCTCTCTCGGAGCCGGGCAGGGGCAACGGATGCTGGCCCAGAAGGGTCTGACAGGCCTTGTCAGGTTCAGAATCCCACCTCCGTGGCCACCACTCCTGCTGTGGGATGTGGGCCACGGGGGGCTTGACCTGGCGCTGACGGGGACAGGACCTCCCTCTTTTCCCTTCTTATGGGTGCCAGAGGCATGGCTGGTCTGTCCACAAATCAAAGCTGGGCTCATGAGAGTGGCTGCAGGAACAACACACTGGAGACGCTGCCCGCCCTGCCTAGGTCCCACTGCCTCCATGGGGTAGGGCTGGGTCCTCACCATGCTCCCCGACCACATGCTGGATCTTCTCGTAGGGATCGGGGCTATTCAAGCTCAAGGGGCTGTGCCCCCCGGTGCCTGGTGGCCCACTGGCCCACTTCCCCTTGGGTCCGGGGCTGGTGCTGCCTTTGCCGCTGCCCATCCCTGAGGGCAGGATGGTGGGGTAGTTCATGGTGCCCAGCCCCGTGGCCAGTTTGAGGCTGGCGGCAGCGGTGGCGGCGGCATGTGCCACCTGGGCCCTCTCCTGCGGCCCCTCTATGTGGCAGTCGGCATGGTAGATGCTGTGCACAGACTCTGCGTCGGGTGGTCTGCTGCCTGGGGAGGGTGGTGAGGGAGGTGCACCGGCCCGCACCAGCCTGGTGTCGCAGGCGCCTGGCTCAGGGCCGGGCCTGCGGGGGCTGCTGTGGCTGAAATGGTAGTGGTGGTGGTGGTGGTGGTGATGGTGGTAGACCAGGTGGTGCACTGAGGCTGTGTGCCTGCCCGCCCGGCGCTGGCGGTGCCCGGGACCCTGGCCTTGCACAGCGCTAGGGTCCACCTTCTTGTGCCAGCGGCTCTGCCAGCGGGCATAGAGGCGCAAGCTGCGCCGCTTGACCTTGCGGAATATATGGCCCACATACTTCAGCAGCTCTTCGTAGCAGCTGCCAGGCTCGGAGAAGCTGGCCAGTGTGCTGTCGTTGGATAGATGGCGCGCCCGCTGCTCCCGCATCAGCTGGCTCTCCCTCTGCTTTGTCTCTGAGAACTGCGTGGCAATCACCACCAGGCACAGGTTGATCATGAAGAAGGAGCCCACCTGTGACGGGGTGGGCAGGCGGGTGGCAGTGAGTGGGTGAGTCTTTGATTCGCCACTGAACCCTACTGCGCACTGCCTACTCGAGTGGGGGCCACGCCATAAGCACAGTGGGCGGGGTGCCCTGCTATGGGCAGGTTGCTGCGGTGTTCACTGCTGAGCCCCCACGTCTGGAGCAGGCGGCACACAGTAGCTGCTTTATGCCTATTTGGACAAAAGACCTGGAACCCTCTTTCCTGTTTCTCCATGTGGCTCAGCCCCTCCTTCGCCTGCAGGTCTGTCCTTGAGGTGACCCTCTCAGCGGTGGCCACTCTCCCCTCCCCAGCACCCCAGCTGTGTTTCCTCCTTAGCACCAGCCAGTGTGCAGCAAATCTCTGCTCGTTCTCCTCGCTTGCTCTCTGAGAACAAGCTGGGGATGTCTGTCTGCTTCTGTTACCTGCTGGGTTCTTGCAGGGTGGCTCTAGGTACACCCAGGACCCCACAGATGTCTGCGGCCTGATTAACCCAACTCTGCTGGGACCCCATGGGGCCTGTGAGAGGACCAGGTGAGGAGCACACCTGGGGCCACACGCGCTGTGGAAAGCTGCGCTGGGAGGGTATGTACTCTCCAGAGGTGTTCCTGGCTGTTCAGCCCTGAGCCAGCACCCACAGGCCTGGACCCTGTCTAGGTGACGGCATGGCCTCTTGAGGTCCCCAACCGCACCCCCCACCCCCGCAAGCTCTGCCTCCCTCCCCTATGTGCTCCCTTCAGCTAGAGGCCAGACAAAAGCCCCTGTGACCACCCAGGTACCCCACCCCCCCCTCCAGCCAGCTAACACCAGGGCCCATCATGGCGAACGCTGCCGCCCACACTCACGATGATGAGCAGGATGAAATAGATGAAATTGTAGAACGAGTGGGCGTCCATGACGTAGTACATGATGTCCACCCAGCCTTCCAGCGTGATCACCTGAGGGGGCAGTGGCTGGACTTGGGCCCGCACGACCCCTCCTCCTCCTCCCCGTGCCCCCTGGGGTCTCGGCTGGGGGGCGAGTCCTGCACCCGCTCCCCTGCCGTGCCCCAGGGTCCCCGTTCCACCTTCTTGCCGCCCACCTGGAAGATGGCGATCCAGGCGTAGCCAATGTTGTCGAAGTTGATGGCACCGTTGTGGGGGTTTGAGTCGCCCGAGCGGCACACGTTGTAGTACTGGTTCCAGTTGATGCAGGCGTTGCGCGTGGCGCCCACCCCGTCGGCCTGTGGCTGCACGTAGGCCTCCCAGCCCAGGGTGCAGGGCACGCGCAGCTCGCGGCGGCTGGGGATGTGCGAGCACTTCTGCATGCCGTTGTCTCGGCGCGAGGAGCAGATGAACGGGTTCTCCTCGCCCTCCTCGGTCTGGTAGTATGGCCGCAGGAAGGTCAGGTTGTTGTTCCTGGGGATGGGCACAACCAGGGCCAAGAGGTACAATTAGGGTCAGGGACGGTCAGGGTTGGGGGCACAATCAGGGTCAGGGACGTGATCAGGGTCAGGACCAGGGAACCAATCACGGTTAGGGAGGCACACTTAGGGTCAGGGGGCGTGATAGGACCGGAGGTCACGACCAGGATCAGGGGACACAGCCAGAACCAGAGTCGAGGACACAGTGGTGCTGCAGAAACCACACCCTCCTCAGCCCAAATCCATAGAGAGACAAAGACACAAAGGAACAAGAATAGACAAAAAAATTGACAAAGAACAGCATAAAGAACAGGGAGGAGGACCCAGGAGCCAGAAACCCAGGCTCAGACCTCAGCTCCTCCTGGAAGGGGATGAGGGGGGAGGAGCAAGGGACTAGGGGAGGGAACCCTGGGGTGAGGGCTGAGGGGAGGGGACCCCAGAGTGGGAGTGGAGAAAATCCCAGACAGGGGCTGAGGGGACCCCAGGGCGTGGGCTGAGAGGCTCCTTGGGTGAGGAGAGGTGACTGCAGGGCAACGGCTGAGAACCCTGAGGTGAGGAGAGGCGATTCCAAAGTAAGGAATGAAAGGACCCCGGGGTGAGGGGTGAAGAGAAGGGACGGAGTGTGGGGACTAACGTGTCCTGCGGGCTGAGAAGAGGCGGCACTGGGGGCGGGGCCTATGGTGTGGTTCCCCTGAGCCAGCGACTGCATGGTGGGCGGAGCCATGTGAGGCGGGGACTTGATTGCATGGTGGGCGGAGCCATGTGAGGCGGGGACTTGATTGCATGGTGGGCGGAGCCACGTGGGGCAGTGACGGACTCCATGGTGGGTGGAGCCAATGTGAGGTGGTGATTGCATGGTGGGCGCAGCCATGACGGGGGTGGGGGGTGCAGGTGACTGCATGGTGGGTGGACACTATATGGTGGGCAGAACCATGGGGAGGGCGGGAGGGACGGATGACTGCATGGTGGGCAGAGCCATGATGGGGGAAGGGGCGGCAGGGGGGAGAGGTGCAGGAGGGACAGGTGACTGCATGGTGGGCGGAGCCATGATGGGGGAAGGGGCGGCGGGGGGGAGAGGGTGCAGGAGGGACAGGTGACTGCATGGTGGGCGGAGCCATGATGGGGGAAGGGGCGGCGGGGGGGAGAGGGTGCAGGAGGGACAGGTGACTGCATGGTGGGCGGAGCCATGATGGGGGAAGGGGCGGCGGGGGGGAGAGGGTGCAGGAGGGACAGGTGACTGCATGGTGGGCGGAGACTATATAGTGGGCAGAACCATGGGGGGGACGGATGACTGCATGGTGGGCACAGCCATGACGGGGAGGGGGAGGGGGGCGAGGGGGAGAGGGTGCAGGAGAGACAGATGACTGCACGGTGGACAGAGTCATGACGAAGGTGGGGGTGGAGGGCGGGTGACTGCACGATAGGCAGAGCCACGTGGGGCGGTAACTGCGTTGGGTGGAGCCACATGGTGTGTTACATATGCATGGTGGGCAGGGCTTCACAGGGGTGGGGCCTGGGCACCTGACAAAGGCACTGTCCAGGAAGCAGCGGTTCCGCAGGAGGCCAGCCCAGAGCTGGACGCCAACGATGCCGAAAATGAAGAAGACGAAGAAGCAGAGCAGAAGGACGTTCCCGAGCATGGGCAGCGTGTCCAGCAGCAGAGTGACCAGGATTCGCATGCCTGTGGGCAGCAGGGCCAGGATTGGCACTCGTAAGCCCTGCAGGAGCATCCTCGGGGCTACAGCCCCTCCTGGGTCCGCTGAGCCCCGTCCACTGTTCACAGCGGGTGTCCACGCCAACCGCACACTGACTCAGGCCACCCCCCCGGTGACTTTCCTGCACCCCTAGGGTGATCGAGGCTCCCCTCCTACCACCGCCAGCCTCCAGGGACACTGACACCCTGGGGTCTGACACACATCCAGACGTGTGCCAGGTCTCCACCTCCAACCATCCCAGGAGGGCAGGTCTGCTGCTTTTGGAGGGCTGCGGTGTGGAGGAGTGGGAGCGGAGGCAGGGGACTGCCAGCGGCAGGTCTGACCATGCGGCACCTCAGGGGCTCAGGATGACCAGGCGGAGCCCAGTGGCTCTCAAGGCTTGTCCAGCGGCACCCTGAAGTTGCCATTAAGGCAGCAGCAGCCTCGGGAGCCCCAGAATCTCAGGTGGTGCGCTGCCTCCCGGGGGTCTCTGCAGCAGGTCTGGGATCCTGAAAACTTTCTGATGCCCAGTGAGAATCCGGCCAGAGCAGAGCCCCACGTCAGAGAGGCTGCTGGAGGCGGTGGGGAGGACAGGCAGTGGCTTTTCAAGAGGTAGCACTGAAGCCATCAGTCCTGGGTGCTATGAGCTACGTGAACTCCAGATTAATCCAGCAAGGGGGTCAGCCAAGCCCCATGCGCCCCTTGCTCCATCCTGGGCCTGCTCCCCCAAGACGTCCTTTTTCCCAAATTTAAGCGAACGCCAGGCTGAGGCAGCAGGTAGAGCCCCGGGCCAGGAACCTGGGGACGCTAAGGTCTCACCCAGCACCCTGGGGTATCAATGGCAAAACGGGCCCTCAGGTCGTGGGGTGAGTCAGAGCCAGGAGGGGCACTGAAGTGTCAGAAGAGCCGACAGGAGCAATCGGTGAGCACTGCCCTGGCCGGACTGCACTGGCTCAAAGACCACAGATGATCCAGGGGTCAGAGTGGACCCCAGGCCAACAGAATGGGATGCAACCCTGAACGTGCCCTCATTATCAGGAGCCTTATGATGCAGTCTGGAAGAGTTCCCTAATTCCCTCGAGACACGAGCAGGTCCCCAGGAGGCCAGGCTGCTGGCGACAATTAGGGCCACTCTGGGAATTTAACCTGAAAAGTAAACATCCGTGGAATTCCAGGGGGCTGTGTGTGCCAGGCTACTTCATGTTCCAACAAGTGGGGCCAGGCCGGTGTGCAGACTGAGCACACAGTGGGTGCCGGGCAAAGGGCCAAGCGCCACACGCGCGTCCACTCGCCTCAGGCTCAGCCACCCTTGGGGTCATGGGTACCCCTGTACGCCACTATTTCAGGAGAAACTGAGGTTCAGGCTCTGTTAGTTAGAGTCACACAGTATTCAAGCCCTATCTGAGCCACACAGTAGAGCCAAGGCAGGCAGGGGAAGGCAGGCTTGGGGACCAGCGGCTCGGGGACAAGTGGCACCTGCCTTTCGGGAAGCTAGAGGCTCCAGGGGAAGGAGTGCCTAGCCCTGTGGATCTGTGACTTTGGGGGGGTGCTTCAGGTCAACCCCTGAGTGCCAAGGCCACCAGGACCCTGGTTAGGTAGCCACAAAGGTTGTGTTATACCGGCATGTGCACATATGGGGCCACTCCTACACCCAGTGTGCACTCGGGCCTCTTACGGCCTCGTGGGGGCTGCACCCACCGCCAGGAACCGGAGCAGCTGAATGTAGCCCTGGGGGCTTTAAAGAATGGTCCCACCCCATCGCCTGACGCAGATGGGTGGCCCGGGTTTGACAGGATCTTTCCCAAACAAACAGGCATGTGACTTTCCGGGAAGCTCTTCCTCTGCCTCCCCTCACCCCCAGCGCACAGCAGACACACAGCAGCTCCTCTCCACCTGGCCCCTCCTCACACCTGCTGGCCAAGTCCTCAAGGGTTTCCAGCCTTCCTTCTAGAAAATCAGCTGCTCAGCAGGGGACACGGAGGCCCAGCCCTGGCCAGCCAGCTTCCCCTCTTCCCTTGGGTAGGGCTGCTGGCAGGAGGGTGGGGGCCAGAAGCAGTGGCGGGTAGGGAGGATGAGCTGTCCTCAGGACAGGTGTCAGGCTCTCCCCTCGCCTGTGTGGGAGTGAAGGGGGTGCTGCATAGAGTCCCCAGGTGAGCTGAGCTGCACTCACAAGGGTGTCTCCACCAGCCATGAGCCACACTAGGATGCGCCAGACAGCAAATCCACCAGGGATCTGCTTGGCCCCCAGCCTTGCCCCAGATGCCATGCAGAGGAGAAACCCGAGGTTGTCACTCGGCCATGTGGGAGCCAGGGACCCTGTGAATACTGACTGCCCCCCGCCACCAGCTTGATTCTCCCCAGACCTGCAGGGCCCATGGAGAGTGGCAGGGCCCCCCCCAGTGCTGGGGTCTGGGCTGGGGCCTGAGTGCCTGGGAACCTTCACCTCCCAGTCCTGTGCTCCTGTGAGCCCTTCTGAGGGCTCTGCAGGGCTGGCAGACACGCAAGCCTGTTGGTCTCAAGCCCAGGTGGGGCTGGTCACTTACTCGGCACGCGATTGATGGCACGGAGAGGCCGCAGCACCCGCACGGTCCTGATAGCCGAGAGGCTCACGTTGTGTCCATCCAACGAGTACTCCATCATGCTGGGGGTGGGGTCGAGAGCGAGCAGCTCAGTGAGGGGCCCAGGCAGCCAGGGGTGGGGCTGGGGTGAAGAGGAAGGTGGGCAGGCACAGAGTCGGCCAGCCCGGCACCCGGAGGGCCTTGTACCGGCCAGGATAGGCCCCAAGGTAGCAGGAGCACGACCCTTGGTCATACCACGAGGCCACCTCCCTCACCTGTGCCCAGGAAGGAGGATCTCCGGAGTCCCAGACAGGGTCCCTGGTTCTACCTGGATCCCTCCAGAACACACCGCCCATCTTTCTTTACAGGTGGGACACAGGGATCCCTGTGGGGTGGGGCGGGGCCCCTTCGTCAGCGCTGTGGCCTCTCCGAGGCGGGGCCTACCCCGCCACGACGATGAAGAAATCCAGCCTGTTCCACGTGTCACCCAGGTAACACTTCTGCCCGAACAGCCCTAAGGCCACCATCTTGATGACCATCTCCACCGCGAAAAAGGTGAAAATGAAGGCGTCAAAGGCCTGCGGAAGGAGAAATCAGAAGAGCCCATGGAACGGCTCAGTTCAGCCCACTCCCCTCAATCCTGAGCCCCGCCCCAGCCTGAGCCCCGCCCCCAGACGCCCCGCCCCGAATCTCACCCTACCCCCAGCCCTGCCACACCGAGCCCCGCCCCAGCCTGAGCCCCGCCCCCCCGCCCCGCTCCGCCTTGAACCTCACCCCACCCCCAACCCTGCCACACCCCCGCCCCACCCGACGCCCTGCGCCGCCTTGAACCTCACCTCGCCCTAGCCCCGCCCCACCCCGAACCACGCCCCCGCCCCACCCCCGAGCCACGCCCCTCACCTCCAGGATGTTGCAGCGCTCGGACCCGCACTCAACGTCCTCACAGGGCCGGAACATGCCCAGGGTCACGCAGTTGAGCATGATCACCAGCATGCTCACATGCTCGAACCACGTGTCGCCGCGGGTTAAGGAGCACGCCGGCGCAGCCCGGGACCCGCCCCCACAGGGCCCTCCAAGTGTCCACCCGGTCACCCGGTGTCCCGCCATGGGTGTGCGCGCGTAGGGGCGTCCAGGATGGGGACCTGCAGGGCCCACGGACAGTCCTGAAAGCAGCCACCAGGTGGCGCTGGGAGCCTGCGCCTGGCCGGGCTCTGCGCCTGGAGGTCGCCGTCCCAGGCCCGGCCCCCAAGCCCCCGGCGTTGGCTCTCATCAGGAAAGTCGGGTGCAGGAGCCCTCGGTGGGCTGGCCGCGTCAGGAGTGAGGCCCCAGTGAGGACCACTCAGACTCCCAGAGCCTAGCTGCCCACGTGGGGCCCAGGCTGCCTAGGGCTCCCTCGCTGGGGGGCTGCAGGCAGGGCACCCTGCGCAACTGGGAGGGCCCCAAGGTATGTCCGGGTACTGTGACCCACCGGGACAGGACTCCCCGTCCCACCCTCCTGGCCTGGGTGGCAGCACACTTGGGACAGGCTTTCCGGGCCCTCCGTCCCAGGGCTGCAGGGCCCCACTCTGACCAGGGAACCTGAGGAAGGAGGGAGGGGCAATCCGGTGGATGACTGTAGACCCGGAGGGACCTTCCTTAAGGTAGACAGAAGTCGGCATTTGGAAAACGCCAACTTGTCAGCGAACAGCCTCGGGAAGTCCCCCAGCTCTGCCAGCCCCTGCCGTCCCCAACACGTGGGAACTGAGGAGGGGATGGAGCTGGGCATCCACTCACAGCTGGTTCGGGGGCAGCCTGGTGGCCATCCCCACCCTTGGCTCTGGACTTGGGCCTATGCCTAACTCTCACTGTCCGCCCTTCCTGGCACCCACTTCGCGCAGACCACAGGCCTCAGTGCCCGGGGCTCCCCCTCACCCCTGACAGACTTGCTTGGGACCCGGATGATGGTAGCAGCAGCGCCCCCTGCCCAACACGGGCCATGCTCACTACAGCAGAGGTCCCGGGTGCTGCGTGCAGCACTGAGGTCAGGGTCTGAGTGCCCGAAACTCTCAGGGATGGCAGCAAGGGCAGCTGCCACAGTAGGAGGGGAAGAGGCTCGGTGACGAGGACCTTCCCTGCCTTCGCCTGTCAGTCCAGCCTGGAGCCCCTCCCTCAGGGACCCCAGCAGCCCATCCCGGAACCCTCCCTCCCACAAAGCCAGGGCCCCAGCCTCCTGGCAGGTCAGCATTTGATGCCAGTGCCACGGCTACCAGGCCACCAATGTAATTACGCATTCCCGCCAAGAGGACAGTAATTACACTTAATGGGTTCAGCAGTAACAGACCCTCTGCTGTAACACGGCTGCAAGAAGCCGAAATCAGCCTCCCGCCAAGGCAGCTGGCATGCTGGCACGCCACGCCGTTGTCCCGTAGGTGGGCGAGGCCACAGCACGCACTGCCGCCTACTGGTGACGCACCCAGTGCAAGCCCAGCGGCCAGTATGTGACCACGTTCACAGCAAGCCTCGGAACACGGTCCTTGCTGGACGAGGTGGGGGTAGGGTTTGCGTGACTTGCTCAAGGTGGGGGGGGGCAGGAGCCGAGGCCCCGCGGTGGAAGCCGTGCCAGGCCCCTTGGCCTCTCCCGGCCTCCTGACCCAATGCCAGTGCAAGGGAACGACGGTGGATGGCGGCTCTGCCCCCCGCCTCGGGCACCTTTGTCCCCTAACTGCTGCAAATAGCACCTTTCTGCGGGGGTGGCTGGGGACTGTCTTTGTGCATCTCCAAGGGCCGTCATTTCCCAGGGGGAGGGGTTTTCTTGAGTCAACGGAACAGGCTGGCGGGGGGGAGCTCAAAGGCACCCAGCCAGGACAGGGCACAGCAGAGGCAGGTGTGGGGAATGGTGCTCCCTGACCTGAGCCCCCACTGCACTCCACCCCAGCCTGGCTGAGCCATGGGTCTTGTAGGTGGCACTGCCTCTCCCTGGGCACAGGGCATCCCAGGCCTCAGTTTACCTGTCTACCCAATGGGGGTGGTGAGACTGTCCCATGGGTGTCTGAGGCCGCCTCTCTGTCCCCTCTCTCCATACTCTCCTTCAAGTTGGGCCCCCAACCAGCACACACACATTCCACTACGAAAGCAGGCAGTTTCCAGCCACCCCTGGACTCCAGGACTCAGGGCCCAGACCCGCCTCCAGATGTCTCCAGCCGTTGCCCGATTTCTCCCAGACCTGCTCTGAAATCACCCTGGAGATCCCCCAGAAATGTCCAAGCTGAAGTGGGGGGTGCCCTAAGCTAGGGAGCTACCTGAACACAAGGCCCTTCACACCCTCCCTGCACCCTGGCTGGCCCCCAGCCACTTGCCTGACCCTGGCAGTTCCTGCCACCCCAGTCAGCTCGGGACTTAGAGCTAAAGGTACGGCATGGCCTCCCCAGCACTGAGGGGAATGCTGACTTCTGGACCCAGCCCAGACCCTGCGGCGGAGAGCCCAATGGGGACAGAAGAGAAGGGGCCGGCACCTCTGAGCAGCCATCTCTAGGCCTGTCCAGCCGGCAGAGTACAGTGGATGGTGTCGGAGCCCAGGGCCAGTCAGTGCCAGTCACCATGAGAGCCGCCCCCATGGCACAGAGGGGCTGGCAGGGGTGGGTGGGACCCAGTGCTTAGTCACTACTCAAAGACAACCGGCTAGGGGTCCCCAAGCCAGGGTCCTACCTAGACAACTTTGCCTCTTCTACTATGTCACTGAGACCCACCCCAAGCCTCTGTGACTGGCTGTGAAGGAAGCCAAAAGGGGGCCTGGGTCCCCCTCCCCGACCTCTCAGACCATCTGGTTTAGTGGGGGATGGGGCACTGTCTTTTCGAAGCAGGGGTGTGGCTCCAGTGAGCCCCTCCCATCCAGGCGCATGCGCCCCCAAAATCACACACACAGCTGAAGGCCTTAGAGGGGCAAGACTGGGCCTGCAGGCACCCCAACTGCAGATGGCCTCCTGAGCTATGCCTGGCGACAATGGCAACCCCAAATCTCCTGGACCCATGGTGCTGCACAGGTGCTGGCTCACTGAGACCCCGAGTGTGCCTGAGGCCACACAGCCAGGCCAGCCTCCCAGCTCGCAGCTCTTGGGTCTACAGGTCCCTACCCAGCGTAGATCCCCTGCCTCCCCTTCCCCCAGCACCCACCCCGAAATTAGCCCCACAATCCCAGAGACCTGCTCCAATGGCAAGGACCCCACCCCTGTGCCTGTGGTGCAGATTTGGGGGGAACGGTGGTGTAGCAGGGTCCAGGGGGGCCCCAAGGAGGCCTCTCACAACAGAAGAGGTGACAGGCAGGCATGTTGGGCACCTCCCAACCGGGTCATACCCCAGCCACCAGCCCTCCCTGCCCTGGAGAGGGACTGCCCGATGTACCAGGTCCCAGTGCCCCCTGGGGCTTTGCCTAGAGAGGGGAGCAGCCAGTCCATGTCCCACGTCCCGCATAGGCCAGCAGGGGCTCGGGCAGCTCGGGCTGAGCAGACTGGCCCTCATGTGTCACGCCATCCTGGCCACACTTCTATGGCCAGCTGAGGACAGGCAGTATCTGCCGGCTGCATTGCACGGAGCCCGGTGACTTCTAGAGCCTTAATTACACAGATGGATTTTCTGGGTTTTAATTAAAAATTCTTTTAGGTTTCAAATCAACTTCTACAAATTAGAATCAATTTCCACTGCGGGTGGGAGGAAGGCAGGCCAACGTGGCCGGGAGCAGCCCTGGGACGGGGCCTGGTGGCTGCAGGGCGACAGAACGGTCAGGGAGCCCAGCCAGGGAAGGGCCGGGTGGCCAAGGGCAGCGGCGCAGTGAGATGGTCTCAGCTACAGGGTCTCCCTCAGGCAGGGAGCAGACCCTGAGGCCCGGCCAGCGGCAACGCACCCATCAACCCTTGCTCCTTCATCTCCCTGGGCCAAGCCCCAGGACCTCAGTGACTCCTCTTTTCTGACAGACCAAGGTTGGGGGGGGGGGACCACAGGGGCCTTCTCCAGCCCCTGGAGTCTGGCCTGGGTGACATGTTCCCCAGGCGGCCCCCGCTGGGCTGGGCTCACTTGCCCCACAATGCAGGCCAGAGGCTCATAAAGGAGCAACCTGCCCCTTCCGGCCCAGAGAGAGGCTTGGACAGGGGAACAGGGCTGAAGACCCCCTCGGCGGTGGGGTCCTGATGAAAGACCCCTCAAGCACAGTACCCATCCTGTCCCTCAGTCCCACACTCTAAAATCAGTGCTCTCGGCTGGGCGCGGTGGCTCAAGCCTGTAATCCCAGCACTTTGGGAGGCCGAGACGGGCGGATCATAAGGTCAGGAGATTGAGACCATCCTGGCTAACATGGTGAAACCCCGTCTCTACTAAAAAATACAAAAAACTAGTCGGGCGAGGTGGCGGGTGCCTGTAGTCCCAGCTACTCGGGAGGCTGAGGCAGGAGAATGGCGTGAATCCGGGAGGCGGAGCTTGCAGTGAGCTGAGATCCGGCCACTGCACTCCAGCCCGGGCGACAGAGCGAGACTCCGTCTCAAAAAAAAATAAATAAATAAACAAAAAATAAAATCAGTGCTCTCAGGCTGGGCGCGGTGGTTCACACCCATAATTCCAGCACTTTGGGAGGCTGAGGCAGGAGGATCACTTGAACTCAGGTGTCCCGAGACCAGCCTGGACAATGTAGTGAGACCTCTCCGCTACAAAAATATTTAACAAAAAAATTAGCTGGGTGTGGTGTCAGCTACTCGGGAGGCTGAGGTGGAAGGATTGCCTGACCCCAGGAAGTGGAAGCTGCAGTGAGCCATGATCACACCAGGGTACTGCAGGCTGGGTGACAGAGCAAGACCCCATGTCAAAAAAAAAAAAAAAAGGATACTTTTCAGGGCACCTGCCAGGTCCAGCAGACCCTGGCCACCTCCCCTTCCTCAGGTCTCCAGGCCTGTGCACTTCTGAGGGGCTGGACAGGTGCAAAACCCCTTCCTACTCCTGCAGCCCTGCCTGGGGCCAGGCCTCCCCAGCTGGCACCCACGAAGAAAACCAGTCCTGCCCAGGATGCTTCAGGGACACCAGCTCCTCTATCTCTGGCAGAAGAACTGCTTTTTCTCACCCCCGCAGGCTTCCTGTTGCAGACCACTGCTTCCCTCAGGACCCTGGAACAAAGATGGCCCCTCAGCCTCCTTTCTGTGGTGCTAAGTGCTCCCCTTCCCACATGGGCACCGCCTGTGGCCATGGCGGCCCACACCAAGGTCCACAGGAGCCCCCTCAGCTCTCAGGACCTGGGGGGCCCTCCGAGGGGCCCAGCTCCAGCACACCCCAAATGCCAGCCCCTGGCAGGTCAGGAGGCATGGACGCAGGGCGGGCAGTGCTGTGGCGGCTGCTGTCCGTGGTGCTGAAGCGGCCGCCTCGCCTGGGCCTGTCCTGGGTGTACCCGAGCTGGGAGGGCTGGGGTTAGGTTTGGGGGCCAGGAAGTGGCCTCCTGGCTGGAAACACACAGCTTCACTGGAGCTGCTCCACTGATCCCCGCTTTCTCATCCGGGGGGATTCGAGGAGGAAAAAGACTCCCAAACTGTTCTTCCCAGCTTGAAAATGCACAGCTCTGAAGGTGCCGTTTTCTCCTGGCCCCTGGGCGTGGGCGTGGGCAGCCCCAGAAGTACTGCCTGCTGTGTGGGGGGCAGCAAGGCCTGCATTCCCCGCTGCTGGGTGACGGGGAGTGTCTGGGAGTGGGGGGAACCCTGGCAGCTGCTATCTCTGCGCCGAAGATGCTGGAGACCTGGGATTCTTGGGGGCCAGGAGCCAGTCTCAGGGCCACTCAGCAAAGGTCGGGGCTGCCAGACCCCCAAACAGTGCCAGCTGAGCCCTGAGGTGCCGTGGGACCCCTCTCCCCAGAGCCAGCAGTCTCCAAGGTCCCGGGTCAGGACAGGGGGTCCTCAGAAGCCCACGTGCTGTGGGACCAGCACAGCTCAAGGGGTGGTCCTGGACCACCCCAACCCGAAACATCAGCTAACATCAGCTCCCAGGCTTGCCCAGACCTGCTGGCTCAGGTATCCTGGGGCTAGGGCCTCCCTGCCCCTGCCCCGTGACTAGTCCTCAGGCCAGGGCCGTGGGGCAAGAGCCTGACCCCAATTCTACCTCCACGTGCACCTCCCCTTTTCCAAGCCTCAGCGTCCCCATCTGTACAAACGGACTATTTCATCTTTCTGGCACTGACAGGTTTCATGCAGACCCTCCTGCAAAACAAGACCCTCCTACAAAACAAGACCCTCCATCAACCCTCCTGACACAGCTCGGCCTGGCTCCTGCTGGCTCTGGAGGACACGTTTTCACCACACCAAGGCCTCCACGTTTGCCAGAGCAAAGTCAGGACAGACGTTTCTACAGAGGGATGGAGGCGGGGCTGTGTGCCCCTCCTCAAGAGACGGTTAAGGCGTCAAAGCCATGGGCCAGCCTCAGCTCCTCAGACCACAGGGGAGTGCCAGCCCAGCGAAGGGATGGACGTCTCCAGCTGCAACTGCTGCCTGGTCCCTCCTCTATGGTCAGAGTGGCCCCCAAGCAAGGCTGTGGCTTCCAGGAATCCCAGTGGGGCTCCCTGCTGG
Source organism: Trachypithecus francoisi (assembly GCF_009764315.1). NCBI lineage: Eukaryota > Metazoa > Chordata > Mammalia > Primates > Cercopithecidae > Trachypithecus > Trachypithecus francoisi. Next base: position 113,887,806 of record NW_022681460.1, read on the forward strand.
GCTGCATCCTGACATCAGTGCGGGTGCCGCAGGGCTCTGCAGCTGGGAGGATCGGGAGGCTGAGCCGCTCCTCCCCGCATGCTGTCCCCGAGAGCAATCTGCTCAGCCAGCTGAGCCCCATTAGGCCAAATCCACAACAGCTGGGCACCAGCGGCCCGAGCCAGGGGCAGGGGCGTGGGCGGGGAAGGCACCCAGAGCAGGAAGCGGAAGCCCACAGTGAGATGGGCCACAGCCCCCCACTCAGGACCCTACGCCCCGCAGGGCACAGATTGCAGCTGGGGTCACAGGCAGCCAGGACTCTCAGCCACATGCTCCCCTCTCTGCACCCATCCCTGGCTGGGCAAACCCTCCCTGCCCTGGGCAGAGGATGCCAAGGCTGAGGCCACTCCCTCCCTGCCCGCTCTGCACCCATCCCTGGCTGGGCAAACCCTCCCTGCCCTGGGCAGAAGATGCCAAGGCTGAGGCTGCTCCCTCCCTGCCTGCTCTGCCCACGGCCCCACGCCGCTCTGGCCGCCTCCTCCCCTCCCGGCCCTCATTCTCAGGAGCGCTCGACCTTACTTTTCCAATTTGCTTAAGGAGAAGCCCTATGTCTTATTCATGGGGGAAGCCCATTCTCGCAAGAGCCATCAGCCCGCAGTGCGGAGGGGACTCCGTCCCCTTTGCTGCAGGGGAAGCAACATCAAGAGACCCAGGAGGGGCTGGGCCAGCCGCAGACCCTGGGAGTCAGTGGGTGGCACAGGAGATCCCCGGGAACCGGCCGCCTGGTCAGAGGGAAACGACGCATTTCCCACCTTCACAGAGCCTCGACCCTCTGGCCCTGTGTCTGTGTCCACCCCCACTCAGAACCGCGGCAGCTCCAAAGGGCCCTTGAGGCCACGGGGGTGGAACCGACCGCCCTGAAGTCTGCCGGCCACAGTGGTGGTCATGGCCCTGAGAGCCAGGGCGCACTGCTTGTATCGACAAGAGCTGGAAGAGCAGAATGTCTCCACTGACATGGCACATTCACCCAGCCAAGAAGCGTTACGTGGCCACGCGAAAGGTGGCAGTGGTGCCGTGGGCATCAGGACCGAGCCAGGTCCAAGGTACACAGTGCAGGAGGAGCGAGTCATGGAGGGCACGTGACCCCATTCACGACAGAAGCCGCAGTGCAGGCCACCTCGAGGAGCGTGTGTGCGCACGTGTGTTCAGAGATACAGAGAAGTTCCCAGAGAATCTCTAGAGGATGAGAACACCACGGGGAGGGACAAGATGAGGGCACTCAGGACACGGGCAGAGTCCACAGTGACCCTTTGACATTCACTCCCCCGCCACGGCATCGTCCGGCTTTCTGCACGGCGAATCCAGGCCCTGCGTGTGCAATGACAAAAACGAAATGTCCGGGAGTCCCGGCCTGTGCAGTCACAGCAGGGTGGGCCCCGGCCTTCCGGGATCCCTGGGCCCAGCTTCTGAACAGCCCTGCTGGGACACCCCGAGGGAGCCACGCATTTTTATTCAAAACACCATGAAGGAGACCCCATTGAGAAGCCCGGGGAGGACCAGTGTGGTACACCCCGGCCCCCCCACACCCCACCTCCCACCCCTACGCATGCCGACCGGCTACTCACCTGCCGTGGACCCCCGTGCCCCCCTAGCCTTTTTTTTTTTTTTTTTTGAGACGGAGTCTTGCTCTGTCGCCCAGGCTGGAGTGCTGTGGCCGGATCTCAGCTCACTGCAAGCTCCGCCTCCCGGGTTCACGCCATTCTCCTGCCTCAGCCTCCCGAGTAGCTGGGACTACAGGCACCCGCCACCTCGCCCAGCTAGTTTTTTGTATTTTTTAGTAGAGACGGGGTTTCACCGTGTGAGCCAGGATGGTCTCGATCTCCTGACCTCGTGATCCGCCCGTCTCGGCCTCCCAAAGTGCTGGGATTACAGGCGTGAGCCACCGTGCCCAGCACCACTAGGCTTTCTGAGCATCTCCAGGGTTCCCCAGAATGGCAGACTTAGGGGAGGCCTCTGCAGATGGCTGGGTCCATGTGGGAGTCTGGTTGCTGCTGGCAGGACCCACAGACAGCATCCAGGAGTCCAGCTCCCACCCAGGGCATGTCTAAGCCTGCTCTGGATAACCGGTGGGTGTGGCCATGAAGGCCAATCCTGCCTACTCCAGGGACAAGGGAACGGGCACTCACGACAGACGGGCCCACACGTGTCTGCGGCAGCACCGACCCCAACAGCCCGTCATGGAAACAGCCCTGTGTCCAACAGACCCATGAATGGACGGAACGCAGTCTGGCCACAGGGTAGAATATTACCCAACCATGAAAAAGAAGGAAGCTCAACACGCCACGACGTGGGTGAACCCGGGGACGTGATGCCAGGAGGAGCTGGGCACAGAAGGACCACATGTCACACGGAAAGTCCCGCACAGGCAAACCCAGAGACAAAGCAAGGTAGAGACAGCTGAGACTGGGCAGTGAGGGCTGATGGGGACGCAGTTTCCCTCTGCGGCGAGGGAAACATTCCGGAACTAGGCAGAGGTGATGGTTCAACAACACGAAGGTCGCTGACCTGTGCACTTTAAAATGTTAATTCCTTAAAATCAGTTGATCGTCAAATAAATAAATAAATGGCTAACCCCGTGGAATGAAACGGCCAATCCCGTGGTACGTGAACCTCACTTCAGACATCACCACAGCCTGCGTTTCCAGTTTTCCCTCTAAATGGCAGCTTCGCTGGAGCCCTGTGCCTGTCTGCAGTCGCCACTCAAAGCGCCCTTTGGACCGGGAATTGAGACCCAGCACCTGGGAAGGCACGGGGTGGTGGGGGGCGTCTCCTCCTCCTGCCACGTGGCCTCCACTCTTGCTGGGCAGAAGGCCCCCACGTGCCCTGGGCCCACCCGGCCACGTGACTCCTAGTGCCCTCCAGCACCTTGAGACCTGCCTTCCACCAGGGGGTCCGGATGCCCACGAGAGGGCAAGGGCGCTCAGAGACGCATGTGGCATCTGTGCCTCCTCCCAGGCTCACAGAGGATGAGGCTGAGGGCCGGGAGACGAGCAGCCCACGGCAGCAGGTGAGGAGCCCTCCCCATGCATGTCCCTCGAAGGCAGGACAGCTGCTGTGCGCAGGTGCCCAGGCCAAGCCGCCTGGAGTCCTCTGGGGCTGGTGGCCCCCATTCACGGGAACCTCGGTCCCACACTTGCCGGCCTCCACAGTTCAGCCTCTGGCTCGGGCAGTAAGGCCCAAAGCCGTCAAGGACTCAGTGGGCCGGAGCCTTGGCCAGGGTCTGCTCCCTGATCTCAGGGCTCAGTGAGGGGCCCTGTGCATGCGGCAGGCTGGGCCTGACCATTCCTGAAGCGCCGGAAGCCTCCGTGGGCAGGAGTGACGCCCTGGAGTCCCGCGCGGCCCCGCCTGCACTCTGCAGAGTGGGCTGGTGTCCCAGCTCCCCTACCAGCTCCACCCAGGCCTGAGGGGCCAGGCACAGCCCAGCTGGCCTTGACTCTTCTGGTCCCTGGCGACCGATGAAACACTGGGCAGCCGCGGCCGCCCAGGCAGACACCCCTTGCCCAGGCGGCACGGACACGGCTCCAGAGTACCTGCGGTTAATTAACCGATCCAGCAGGGAATTAATTAATTCAGTCTCCCTCTGCAGGGAGGACATTCTGGAGCCAAATGTTTGCAGACTTTGGTGTCTCCCGGCAGGTGGGATGGGACAGGACCCACTGGGGGAGCAACACGCCAAGTCACACGCACACCCGTGTACACGCATGTACTCTCACACGCTCCCCCCAGGGTCGCCCCCCAGCCTCACAGGGGAGACGACAGAAAATACATGAAACCTGCAGGACAGGACAGTGCCCAGGGAGCTCCAGAGTCTGCCCTGAGCGCAGCGCCTCCCCCGGACCCACGACCCCAACGCCACAGCAGGCAAGTGTCCTGTTCTCCAGCGGAGCCTGTTAGGGGGAGGGGATTGGGTGGGAAGAGGGAGGGCAAGGCAGCCACACGATCCAGGATCAGGGATGCCAGGGATGCGCTGATTGAAGGAGGTTTCTCTTCCTTCCCTGGAGGCCGTTGCCATGGAGACAAGGGAGGAGGAAACCCGGTCAGGGCTGGGGGGAGGGGCCGGGCGGGATCCCCAGTTCCACGCTGAGGGCGGCCCCCACGCCTGTCTCCTTCCTCAGGAGAAGCCACTGCAGGGTTTTAACTCGGGTGGGGTCCTGAGGACCCCTCTGTGCTGGGGAAAAGTGGGGGGACGCAGTGCCATCAGACCCAACAGAACCTGTCAGGGGTCCTGGGGAGGCCGGCTCCCGAGGGCAGCCCCAGGATTCCCACAGCTGCACGGGGCTGGAGGGTACCGGGTTCCCGGGCTCCAGGCCTGACACAGAACTTCCCAGAAACGGCCACCCAGGCCCCCACCGTGTCCCACCCCAATCCCTGCTGCTGGGGGAGTCAGGGTGGGTGTCATGGAGGGTGGGGGACGGGGGTGGTGGGTGTCACAGTAGGTGGGAGCGGGAGTGGTGCTGGGGCCCAGGCCTCCTTCACAGGCACCGGTACCAGCCCTGGAGACTGAACTGTCCAGAGATGGGACAGTTGCCCTCCTGCGAACCTGCAGTGCCCAGGGACCCCGTGGCCGACTCCCGCCCCGGGAGCTCTCAGGCTGGGGCCAGGACTCAGGACTCAGCTCCACAGAGATCACCTGCACCCCACCACAGGCAGGGAACGGAGGATCTGGGCAACGTCAAGAGGGGGCTGAGGTGGGGGTCCCTGCCACACTGACCAACCGTCTCATCAGGGGGCTGCGAGTTCTCCTGGCCTCTGTCCTGGTCCTCACCCCTAGCCTCTCCCAGTCGCCCCCCAGTCTGCTCTGAGTCTCAAAGTGCGGCCTACCCTGAGCTTTTACCCCAGCGAGGCCCCCGATGTGGGAGCCCCTCTCCCCAGTGGCCTGGCCAGGGGAACGCGGCCGGAGCCAGCCGCCTGGACTTGCGTGACTCACACGGGCGGTGGGGGGGTGGGGAGCCCGGGCAGCAGCCAAACATGGAGTGTTTGTCTCCAGCCGGCGCCGCGAGTCACAGGAGGGCACGGGGGCTGGGCTGCCCGTGGGAGAGCACCACCCCCAGCGCAGGGGTGCGGGGAGCCCACGCCCACCACAGGCTACCACCTGGGGGACTGAAGTCACCGCTCCATGAGTGGATGGCTCACTCTCGGCTGCCGGAACATTCCGTCTCAACAGAGCTCCTCCTTGCACAGTGGCCTTGGGAGACTCGGGCCCCACAAGGAGCGGCCCTGGCCTCCGCCTCTATGTCTGTGGGGCTGCACCCCGGTGGGGTGAGGCCCGCCTCCCCCACCCCACAGAGCCTCCCACCCGCCACCCACCAGAGGAGCTGAAATGATCACGTCTGAGCTGTCTTAGGCGCGGACCCCGCCCCTGCCACGGCCCGGGGAATCACCAGGCTCACCTGGGCGGCCACTTCTCACCCTGGGGAGCGTTGCACCCATCGGTGTGGGGGGACAGGGAGGGCGGGAAGCACACAGCAGCCAGGGACAGGCGGCAGAGTGGGCCTGTGTGCATGCGTGTGCGAGGAAGGCATGTGTGCGAGAGGTGCGTGAGGGGCATGTGTGGGGGCGTGCGTGTGCGAGGAGTGCATGCGTGTGAGGGCAGTGTGGGGACCTGAGGCACGTGTCCGGGTGTGGGTGTGTGATGTGTGTGTAGCTGCCTGTGTGCATGGGCCGGGCTCACCCCACACACGAGTGGAGAACACACGCACAGCCCTCTTCAGGCCTGAGACAAGGGCGGGTCCCCCACCTCCAGGGATGAAAGGAGAGGCTGGTTCGCAGCACATGCGGACAGTTCTCTCTAACTGCGTGCAATTTAAAAAGCCATGATAATTAGGAAGAGACCTAATGTATCTATTCATCTCTAACAGAGCTTGATTTGGGAACTTTTCAAGGCATAATTGAGTGGAAAAGTGCCTGATCCCAGCCCTCATCTGGGTGCCTGTGGGAAGCCTGGCTGAGCAGGCCGAGAAACCTGAGGCCCTGCCAGCCACATGGTGGCAGCGTGTAGCAATGCTGGCAAGCACCTTGGGTGCACGACCATCAAGGATGTTCTGCCTGAAAGTGGAGCAGACCCCAAGACTCCTGGCCGACACAGGCATCAAAGTGCTGGCTCAGCTCCCACCATTGCCGGGGACTCGGCAGCTGCCCCAGGTCAGGGCCACCTGGTCAGGCAGGCTTTGTCCTGGGAGCGGGAGGTGCAGGGTCCGGCTGTGCCGGGTGAGATCTCCTCTCCTCTGGCCTCGTCCCTGCCCATCCTGGTCCCCATAAGAGGGTGCTGCATGCCCCCAAGCTTGGAAGGAAAAGGCGTGGGCAGCAGAAACCCAGCCAGGAGGGGACCCTGGGGAAGACGACCGCCCGCCCCTGGGACGGGCCCGTGGGGCCTGCTCCGGGCTGGAATTCTCCAGGCCAGAAATAACTGCCTGAGTGCCACTGCACAGCTGCCGTGGCCCAAATTAGAGAACACCCCAGGGGACCAGGCGCTCCCTCCATGGGAACGTGGCCTGGAGCTCCAGCCTTGAGTCTGGCCGGGAAGCTGGCGGAAGCAGTCCCGCCAAGACTCCTTCCTGCGGGAAGACGGGGTGAGTCCCTGCCAAAGCAGCCCGAAAAGTCTGTCCTCAGCACACTGGCGGCCAGGTCGGGTGCTGGCCCGGGGAGTCCAGGGCAGGGGTGGCCGTGGACCAGGGCTGACCTCACTCTGGTCTTCTTCCCCTAAGCGACCTCCGGTGGGAGCCACAGGCTCCCATTCCGCAGCATCCCGGCCCCCGCTGCGCACCGAGCTCTCCCCACAGTCTGCATCTCATCTCTGCCTGCCCCACCCGCCCTACCCAGGCTCCTCCCTACCTGCGTCCTACTCCACGCGGTGGCCAAGGGGACCCCTGCCCCAGGAAAGCCAAGGCCAGCCAGGCCACTCCCCAGTGCTACGGAGAGCAGGCCCTCCCTGGCTCCCCCACGCCCTGGCTGTGACTGCGGGCCCTGCTCAGGACCCAGAGACTGTGACTGTGCCTCAGAGGGGGTATGGGGACGCCGGGGATGCCAGGACACGGGCCCACCCTCTACGCCCCAGGGCACCTCCAGTCTCACCACTGGGGATCTCCCTTAAGACCTCGGGCCTCCACAGACCTGGGGTTCAGACACCAGGGGTACCCCCTCCTCACCCAGCCTGCCCCTGCTCTGCCCCCAGTTATGGGACCCTCCTCCCCAGCCCACGGCGGCCCGAGTCCCTCTCGCCTCTACATGCTCTGTGAGTGACGCCGTGGTCTCAATCTGTGTGAAAACCCAGCTCAGGCCTGCAACATCCAGTGTTTTGCAACGCGGACACACACCACACGCCTGTGTACACGCAGGAACCGGCTCGCCCAGTATGCAGGGACGGGGACCCACCCAGGGCATCCAATGGGCTGGCCGTCCATCCACATGACGCCCCTCAGCCCTGTCCCAGCAGAGCCCGGTCCCCTCAGTATCACCTGGCAACCAGATATATATTAAAAAAGAAAAATGGGCTGGGCACAGTGGCTCATGCCTGTTATTCCAGCACTTTGGGAGGCCGAGGCAGGTGGATCACGAGGTCAGGAGTTCAAGACCAGACTAGCCAAGATGGTGAAACCCCATCTCTACTAAAAATACAAAAAAATTAGCTGGGCGTGGTAGTATGTGCCTGTAATCCCAGCTACGCAGGAGGCTGAGGCAGGAGAATCGCTTGAACCCAGGAGGCGGAGGTTGCAGTGAGCCGAGATCACACCACTGCACTCCAACCTGGGCGACAGAGTGAGACTCCATCTCAAAAAAAAAAAAAAAGAGGCCAGGCGCGGTGGCTCACGCCTGTCATCCCAGCACTTTGGGAAGCCGAGGTGGGTGGATCACAAGGTCAGGAGTTCAAGACTAGCCTGGCCAACATGATAAAATTCCGTCTGTACTAACAATACAAAAATTAGCTGGGAATGGTGGCAGGCGCCTGTAATCCCATCTATTCAGGATGCTGAGGCAGGAGAATCGCTTGAACCCAGGAGGCGGAGGTTGCAGCGAGCCGAGATCACACCAGCAGCAACAACAACAACAAAACAACACACACACGCAAATGCATACATAAATAAATAAATGAGGAGAACGGAGCAGCCACTCAGCAGCAGCTCGGTCTGCCCTCCCACCTCCCTCACCTCACAGGGGGAGTCCCCAAGCCCCGATGCCTGGTCAGCCAGGGCTTCCGTCCACCACAGCCTGGTGACTGAGGTCAGGGACCCCCAGCTCACCCTGCCCAGGAGCCCGAGGCCAACCCCACCGACAGGGCCACCACACACCCCTTCCACCAGTGCCGGGAGGCGCGTGAGATGAAAACACAGCTCTCGCTCCTGGGGAGGCGGCGGCCAGGCCCAGCCAGGGGTGACGCTGCTGTGGCTTCGCTTCCCAGGCAGGTGTGAGGAACAGCACGCGGGGAGGGCCGAGCCCCACACCCGCCACAGCCTGCTGTCCACGGGTCACCCATTCACCACCCAACAGGGTCTCTGACACCTGACAGAGGTCACAGAGCCTCAGTTTATCCCCCGGGGAAAATAGAGGGGCTAGGAGGGCCATGGGGGCTGCCCTGCTGGGGAGATGCCACCGTCTGGTCCTCCCCCTGCCCTGACAGCCACCCCTGCCTGCCACGGCTACTCTGCCACGTCTCTTCACCCCCAATGCCGACTTCTGGAGCTCGGTGGAGACAGGGGCAGGGGCATCCGGGCCCAACCTGTGCAGGAGCTCCTGGCCGGGGGTGAGTCAGGTCCGGCCGGCGGCAGGGAGGGACCCGAGAGACAGTATGGCCCCTCTGCAGGGGGACACCGGTCTGCTGGACGGCAGTGGCTGAAGCAACAGACGCTCACTCTCCCACAGCCTGAAGGCTGGAGTCTGAGACCATAGGCAGGACCAGCTCCTCCTGCGGCTGCTGTCCTTGGCCTGTAGACGCCGCTGTCACCCCTCTGCATCTGCGTCCCCCTGTGGCCTCACCTAATCCTAACCCCCTTCCAAACGGCCTTTATCTCCAAATACAGTCACATTTTAAGGCACTCGGGGGGTGGGTTCGGACTCTGAGATATGAATATGGGGCACCAGAAGGAGCCTGTAGCTGAGACGACCAGGGAGGCCATGGGGGAGGGTCCAGAAAGAGTGGGCGTGGGAGGGACTATGGGGGGGTCCAAGGATCCAGGGCAGGAGAGCCTGGTTGGGGGGGGTCCCAGGCAGAGCAGGGAAGGACCATGAGGGGCCCCACGGAGAGGGGGCGGGAGAGTCCATGGGGGAGGGTTTTGGGGGGGAGGGACCATGGGGTCCCCAGGGAGAGGGGGTGGGGGAGGCCCCAGGGAGAGGTGGGGGGAGGCCTCAGGGAAAGGGGGTGGGGGAGATCACAGTGGGGCCAGGGAGAAAGGGCAGTGCCCGCAGCCTGGGCACGTGCTAGGGACGGAGAGTTTGTGTCCCCACTGAGTTCAGACGCTGAGACCCAATAGGGCCTTTGGGAGGTGACTGGGATGAGGTGAGGTCAGGAGCGGGGGAGCCCTCAGGAATGGGGTTAATGCCCTTATAACAAGGACCTTGAGAGACCCCTCCACCTCCCACCATGTGAGGACACAGGCAGAAGCAGGAGTCTGCACCCAGAAGCGGCCCCCACGGAGCCCGATCCTCCCAGCCCTGCCCCGAGACGTCCACCATGTCCTCAGAATTTTTGTCACAGCCCCAGCAGACTAAGACGCCCCTCCCAAGCCTGCCCTGGGGGGGTCCCTTTCCTTCCACCCCAACACCCCATTTCCCGCTTGGAGCTTGTTCCACTCTGCCCAAGTCAGAATTCGGCCCTCAAACCTATGACACATGTGTGACCATGAGCCGCTAGGTGTGCCAGCCTGGGGGACTCTGGGGTGACGGAAGGGTGGGTCTTGGTCAGACGCTGTCCCCACACCGTACCATGAGGAGGGCCCTCGGCCCTGAACTTCAGGCTGGGTCTCCAAAGGTGCTGGCGGCCGCAGTGTGTAAATGTCAGGGCTGGCGCTGAGGCCCGGGCAGCAGGGGACCCAGCCCTGGAGGGGATCGGCCCCAGGGGTGACCTGGGGGATGGCAGCGCCTGGTGGAGTCAAACTCCATCCAGCCTGTGTCACTTAGAATTCCAAGTGTCGGAGAGTCGGAGACGTCCTTCGTACACGTCAGTGGAATGACCAACAGGGTCGCCCGGGACAGACGGCTGGAGTGGCAGCCTTTGAAGTCACAGTGGCCTTTGGGGTCCAGTGTAGGGTTCAGAGGTGTGGCGGGCCTGAGGGAAGCTCCTGTGGGGAGGCAGTGAGGCCGCCCAGGCCTCCCCCAGCGCTTCCTCCCAGCCTGGGGGACTCTGCCTGTCCCCAAGCAGCCCCCACCGAAGCTGAACCCACGCCACCCCGTCCGTGGGACATGCTCACAGCAGCTACAGCAGACGAACACTCAGCCTCCAGAAGGCCACATCATCCTTAGGGTCCCCTCCCCGTCCCCTGGGGTGAGGAGACTTGGGGGAAGGGCCGTGGGGAGGCGGGTGTAACTGCACGACAGAGGCAGCTCCCCAGCGGGCAGCTCCGTTCCCCTCCCAGCACCACGATTTTCTTGGCAGATAAACTGAGCTTCAGGGTGCATCCCCTACTGGGCCACAGAGACTCTGTGCCCAGCCGGCCCCCGGACCCCCATCAGCCCACTGCTCACTGCTAGAGTGGCTGGTCCCGGGGCCTGTGCAGACTCAAACCCGGCACCCCTTGGCTGGGGGGTCACCTGAGACCCAGACTCCCTCTCAGGGTCCCCACAGCAGCCCAGGCCCGTCATCTGTGAGCACGGTGGGAAGTACTGGCCCCAGGCCTTCTCAGCCCGACCACAGGACACTGCCACGTCCACCCTGCAGAAACAGCCAGCAGCGGGGATCCATGCAGAGGCTCTGGAGCCGCCGAGAGCAGGAGCGGGCGACCCCACTCTGCGGCAACAGCCCTCCCAGACCCACGCCTGGCTGTCCGCACAGCTGGACCCAAGGGTGGGCAGGGAAGCTCTGAGACATTGCTGCTGTGCCTCGCCCCTGCCCCCCCGCGGGGGTGAGGCACCCGTCGGGCACTAATTAGAGCTCCGAGCTCAGAACTGACAGTCAGGGCGGCTCCGGCACAAACATCTCTAACCACACAGCATCTCTAACCACACAGCATTTGTGTCTAATGGGTTGGGATGAAATTCCCTAGGTCTAGAACCCAGCTGAGCCATTGTGCCAATTTTCAATGAGGTGGAAAGAGCAGAGCCTGCTAGACACAGCACGTCCCATGACTGGGCGATGGGAGTGGGAGGCACCTCCCTGAACAGGGCTGGGCTCCAAGGCTGGGTCCAGATGGAGGAACCGGGGTCAGACTCCAGGCCGTTGCAGAACCTGCACTGGGGGTCCGGGAAGGAGGAATGGCAGCCCAGGGTCTACCCAAGATGGGCAAGGGCCACTGGCACACGCCCCTCAACGCACCATCACAAGGCCAGCCCAACTCACCCGCAGCCTGCAACGCCCACCGCCCACCCACCTCCCTAGCCTGGGAACACTCCTACGCAGCCCTCAAAACCCACTCCGGGATCTTCCTCTAGGAAGGACACCTGGGCTACTCCTCCTCCCTAAGGCATTTGCGGAACAACTACTGTGTGTCAGGGACTGCTTCAGGTTCTCGGACATGAGAGTAAACAGATGGGGCCAGCTGTCAGGACTGGGCACAGCAATGGCGAAGGACAAGCTCGGGGCAGGCCGGACAGACGGACCTAGAGTGAGCGGTGCTCGGGAGCTGGAGGCTACAGGGTGGAGGGGAAGGGGTGCATCCGGCCCAGGCCAGGGCCCAGCAGGAGCAAGGACACAGCAGTGGGAAGTCCCGAGGGCCCCAGACCATGTCTCCTGTGAACCCCCTCAAAGCCCTGCCCCACAACCAGCCTGCATAATGCAAAACTACCAAAGGGACCTGCGGGAAGGTGAGCGGTCCTCCCGGGGCTCCCCAGAACCCAGCAGAGAACCCCACATGCAGGAAGCCTTCCCTTGGTGGCCACACCTACACACACAGTAAGGCCTCACACCACATGGAGACTGTGAACATTAACCTGCCAGCAGCACTGACCTGCGCGCACAGGGGGGCCTCACGTCATGTGGAGCTGTGGGCGTTCACCTGCGCACACAGCGGGGCCTGTCACGTGGGGCTGGGGGCGTTGACCTGCGCGCACAGCGGGGCCTGTCACATGGGGCTGGGGGCGTTGACCTGTGCCTAGAATAAGCCTCTTAATCCAGGGAGCTGCCACCTATCTGGCCTCACAGTCCCTGCAGCTCTGAGACCTATCGCCGAGCCATGGCCAGACCCGGCTGGTGGGGTGGAGGTGGGGGGTGGGGGTGAGGGTGGGGGTAGGGGCCTCCCGCTGGCTCCCTGCCTGCCCACCGCCAGCTGGCTGCAGACCTGAGACCTGGGTAGCCTCGAGGCCAGGGCTGCGCCAACTTGGCCATCCTGGCTCTCACCCGTGTCCGAATCGATCCACCGGCAACTCGATCCATTAAGTCAGATTGGAATTCTTGGAAGCCAGCAGAAAAGGAAGGCTCTGTGAACTGTCTGAGTCATTTTTTTTTAAACTAACAATGGGCGCCTCTCCTCTCCCAGCTGGGGGCTGGACACACGCTGTTCTGCTGTGTTCTGGAAGGTGCCTCTGCCCCTGCTGGGGGAGGGGCCCAGACAGCCCTGAACGTGGCAGGGGCTTCCCTTGGAGAGCCACGGCGACCCCACCCCTCCCTCCTTCCCTCCCTCCCTCCCCACAGCCACACCCCAGCTTCCACCCTGCAGAGTCCAGGCTGGGCCAGGTGGGCTGCGCTGCCCGCAGCTGTTGAAAGCCTCGTGCCAGCACCCCGAGATGGAGCCCCCCATCCTGGCAGCAATGGGCTAAATTCACGCTTGGCTGCTGTGAAATGGTGGTTACCTCCACGTCCTGGGCTCTGGGGTCTAGCCCCTACCAAGGGTAGGATCCAGGAGGAGCGAGAGAAAGGCACCTGGCCCGTGGCCGTGGGGTGGCCTTGAACCCAGGAGTCCCACAGAAGACTTCAGCCGGGTGCTATGAGAGGGAGGAGCAAATTGAGGACGCCAAGAGCTCTGCCCTGCCTCGGGGACGCTCTGCTTTAGTCCCCTCATCTGAGAGACCATGGCTCTGTGGTGGGTCTCAGGGCTGCAGGGACTGTGAGTCCAGCCAGGTGACGGCTCCCCGTATCAGGAGGCCTATTGTACATACAGGTCAACTTCCACAGGCCTGCGTGACGCGAGGCCCTACTGTGCACGCAGGTCAATGCCCACAGCCCCATGTGACGTGAGGCCCCACCATGTGCACAGGTCAACGCCCACAGTCTTTCAGAAGGAGTGGGGGAATTCTCGCGGGGTGAACCTGCTGGTTTAGACCAGTGGTTCTCAGTGTGGCAGCTGGGGAGCCCCACCCTCCTTCCCTCGCCCCTCCTACGGGTGTCCCCGGACACTTCCACCAGGCCGGGCAGCAGAGGGTCTTGCAAAACTGCAAAACACAGCCCCACTTCTCACTGAATTTTTACTGTTTTGAGAAATATAACCCTTTTCCATGAAAGAACATGTTATGTTAACACACAAAGGGCTTATTATTGTGGTTAAGTGACCTAATAAATAATTTTTTAAATTTTCTCATGTTAAAAACTAAAGCGGTAAACAGTGAGCAAGAGAAGCCGGTAGCGGAGGCTCTGGGCTTCGTCCGTCCACACCGGCGGGACGGGTCCCGAGGCTGGAGGCACAGCCGCTGTTCGGGAGGTTGGGGGGGAGCACACCTCGTCCCACACTCTAGACGGACGTCCTCCCACCCTGGGGCTCTGGCCACCTTTGTGCCTGCTGGGCCTCCCAGTGCCACCTGCTCAAATCCCTGCAAAGCTCCGCACCCCGTTCCTCCCTGCCTGGTCACCAGCACCCCGTCATCCGCGGCCCCCCTTCCAGCCTCGGCCTCTCAGGCACCTCCACCTTGCACCCGTCAGCCACTTAAACACGCTAGGACCTCCAACTTGCCCCACACCTCGACACCCTGATATCCACAAGGACACTTGGGATCCCCAGGTCCATGGCCACACGGAGGGCTCCTCACGCCACGCCCAGGACAGGTCTGCGGTCCTGGGACTCCAGCCCCGCATCACCCCTCCCTTCCAGACAGTACCCACCTGTAGGTCCCTGGTGTCTCTGGGGCTGGCTGCCAAGGACTGACAAGGCTTAGGGACAGTGACTGCGGGAGTCCCCACGGGGCGGTACCAGCCCTGATCACAGCCCCTGCCCCGCCTCGGCGAAGCAAAGCTGTTGAGTCCTCCCAGCCCACAGCGCTGGGCCTGGACCTGGACAGGAGCCCCGGGGGGGGCACACAGGCAGCAGTAGCCCACTTTGCCCGTGGGTGCCCCGGAGAGAAGAGTGCCCCAGCACAGCCCATGCACCTCCCTGCCCCACACCCATGCGGGCGGCTCTGCCCCTGTGGCTGCAGGAAGCCAGTTACGGGGAAACAGCTGCTTTAATAATAAATCGTTTAATTAGGGAAGCCGGGAGCTCCTGCTGGGATCCAGAGGTGTGGAGTGCCGACTACCCGCTGCTCCCATGCCTTGGGGTTCCCTCCTGAGTGGGTGATGTGCGTGACAACACACAGGTACATACGTGTCCTGCTGGGGACCCCACGGCTACCCCAGACGGAGGCGGGCCAGGCCCAGGGCAGGGTCGGGGAGCCCTGCTGCTACCATCTTAGAGGGAAGGATGCCCGGGGGCAGCCTAGGGACAGGGTAATGGGAGCTCAGACAGAGCCTAGAACATTGGGGACGGCACAGCCTTGCTCCCCGAGCATCCTTTCTACTCAACAGGGAAGACTGAGGTGACGCACTGTGGGGCGTGCCCCACCCCCAACTCCCTGCCAAGCTCCAGGGGCGCTGCCAGGCGGGAAGGGCGGACTCGCCCTGGGCCAGCCGGATCAAGGCACACAGCCACCCTCGCCCCGACACCCACCGTGTGCGGCCCACCCCCTGCAGCTCGGGGCCCTGCCCACTCCAGCATCTTCCCGGTGAAGTCCTGGCATCTGCAGCCTGGCTTCAGACTTCAGCGAAGGCTGGCAGAGACCCCAGGACCTTGAGCCGACCTGCTCTGACTCCACAGCGCCCGGGAGGGGGGCCCATGTGGGCCCCATGCCGCACCTGGACCCCAGCACCTGTCCTGGCGCCCGCCCGGCCTGTGAAGACGCCCACACCCATGGACACTGCTCCCCGCCTTGGGCTCTGCCCTGACCCTCTCGTCTGTGAGCGAGAAGGGCCCAGAACAGACGCCTCAGACCCAGTGGGCGCTCAGAGACGGAGCCGAGTTGGGGGTAGTGTCTGCCCAGCCTGGGAGAGTGGCGAGGTTGTGGACGGTGGAAGGCTGCCCAGAGCTCCAGGGACTCCAGCAGGGAGGGAGGGTGACGGTCGCTGTGGGCCGAGGGACAGCCCAGGAGGCGGGAGGGACGGAGCCGGCCCCCAGGCAGCCTTGGCAAACTGGAAATGAGGGAACCCCACAGCTCCGAGCAACAAAAGCCGCCTGAGGCTCCTCTGGTTTTCAGCGGCAGCCCACGGAGTTTACCGCCTGGAAAATAAAATCGGGTTACCCCGGCCCCATCTCCAGTCAAACTTTGCTTCCAGAAGCGTCACGTCACCCTCCTCCAGACTCCAGGCTCTGTGGACTCTGCGGTCGGGGCCTGAGGCCAAAAAGTGGGCTGTGGGCGGGGGCTGAGCACGGTGGCTCAAGCCTGTAATCCCAGCACTTTGGGAGGCCGAGGCAGGTGGATCACAAGGTCAGGAGATCAAGACCATCCTAACACAGTGAAACCCCGTCTCTACTAAAAAATACAAAAAAAAATTAGCTGGGCGAGGTGGCGGGTGCCTGTAGTCCCAGCTACTCGGGAGGCTGAGGCAGGAGAATGGTGGGAACCCGGGAGGCAGAGCTTGCAGTGAGCCAAGATCGCACCACTCACTCCAGCCTAGGGGACAGAGCGAGATTCCGCCTCAAAAAAAAAAAAAGTGGGCTGCAGGGGTTCGCTCCAGGACCCCAGTAGCTTTCTAAGGAAACCCTGTCCCCAGGGCCACCGGCCCATCTGGGCCTTGTCCTGTTACCCCCCCGGGCTGCTGACAGTCCCAAAGCTCCATGACCCCCACAAGATGCCCAGACTGCACGGGAGGGCCCCACAGAGCAGGCTGCCTGAGAGACCTCCCCACAAGAAGGTGGTCCCGGGCAGCGAGCGGATGAGCAGACAGCTGGGTAGGGTACGGGCTTCCGGGGCTCCCCAGAGAGCACCCCAGGGGTGCGGGTGGGAATGTGCTAGGGGAGGGGAGGGTCTCAGCAGGGAAAAAGGCCTGGCCGTGGAGTGGGACAGGGAGTGAAGAGTATGCAGGGAGAGGGAGGGAGGGGCTGTGGGTGCAGCGGGTAGGGGGAGAACTAGAGGGATGGTCTGCCCTGTCCTGGCACCCGACTGCACCTGTCCCCCTGGGGAGCAGAAGGCCCAAACACCAGGCACCCCGACCCTCCATACGAGAGCCGCTGAGCCAAGGAGACAGCGTGGGGTGGGCTCCTTGAACCCTGAGCCACGGGACCAGGGCCAGCACCCAAAACAAAAAGAAAGCCTGCACGGCCCACAGGAAAGAGAGGGCGCAGCAGGAAGCTGCCCCACCATGACCTCGCCTCCTGGCCCCTTCCTGCTGCACACGGGAGCCCCGACACAGTCCAGCACCCCTCACCCTGAAACCCCGTCCAGATGGTGGAGGCACGAGGAGGGCCTCGCAAACTCGGGCGGCATGAAAATCAGGAAGCTGACCAGGCCCCACAGATCACTCCTGTAGGGGGAGAGACGTGTTCCCTGATTGAAGTTGGAAAACCTGAAAATCCCAAGGCTGACGGCCCCTGGGCTTGTGGGGGGCTGCAGGCCGGTGTGGGGGGCGTGTTTTTCGCTGTTCACAACCCATCCCCTCCCGTCCACCCCCTCCCCTCCCCTCCCCTCCCCCGCCTCCGTGTCTCTCCGAGTTTCTTTTACGGTAAACCAGGCCGACAGCTGCGTCTGCCCAGCGTTGCCCCGGATTCCTCGGGCCCTGTCCCGCTGGCTCCGCCCCAAGGAGCCCTGCCGCCTGATGGCCACGGCCAAGGTGCGACCTCAGCTCCCATCCCAGAGAAAGGCCCGAAGGCGTGGGGAGGGCCCTGCCCCTCACAAAGAAGGTTCTGCGGTGGGAGCAGGGCGGGCTGGGTCTGGGTAGCCCTGCAGTTGAGACACACCCGGACGGGCTGGGGTCAGGGTGCAGAGGTCAGGCCCCTCCTCCGGCACACCCGCGGGCAGACCCCGCACCCCCCAGCGGCTGGGAGCTCGCTGTAAGCTGGGAGGCCGCCCTGGAGAGGCGAGGGGGGGAGGGGGGTTCAGCCCACACTGTCTCTTCCCACCAGGACTTGAGCCCTGCACATAAACAGTCTAAATTAGGAATTAAAACATCCTTGATCCTGACCCGTGGGCAGGCCATATTTCAAATGCTCAGAAAAACACCCCAGCCGCCCAGCTCCAAACCTCTGAGCTTCCCAACGTGACTGCAGTGCTGGGTGGCCGCACACGCCCATGTCCAGCCTCACGGGGAGCCAGTCCTGGGCTCTGGATGGACCCCGCTCACCCTGGTGCCAGGGACCAGGCCCGGGAGGCAGACGGATACATGCCCCTGGGAACCAGCCCTGGCCGGCCTGAAGCCCCCACAGCCACAGTGTGTCAGCTGCCCCCACCGGCCTGTGGCCGATCCCGAGGAGTGGGCTGGGGCCTCCCTGATCTCCGAGGGAAGCACCAGGACCCCGGGAGCCGGCTGATGGGCAGAGGCGAAACCACGGCCCACACAGCTCTGAAGTGTCTCCCGGCGGGAGAGGCCGGAGCATGGGGCCGCTGCCCATGGGGAACTTGAGACGTGCGCTGTGCCCGCCAAGTACTGCTGCTGCTGCTTGGGGAAAGTCGCGGGGGCCACGGGCATGCTGGCGAGGACCAAGGCGAATGCCCGTGCCACCCTCTCGGGGCCCACTCCACCAGCCTAGTCCACAATGCCCATGTTGGAAGGTGGGAGGGCAGGCTGGCCAGCCCAGGCATCATCTGATGCCAGCCCTTCACCAAGTGCTGTCTGGGGCAGGAA
The DNA here is from genome assembly GCF_009764315.1 of Trachypithecus francoisi. NCBI lineage: Eukaryota > Metazoa > Chordata > Mammalia > Primates > Cercopithecidae > Trachypithecus > Trachypithecus francoisi. Next base: position 113,906,008 of record NW_022681460.1, read on the forward strand.
GACTCGGCCACCGGCCACAGTGCCGCCCACAGTGAACACAGTGGCAAACGAAGCCCGTCCATGTCCACATGCGGGGTAAGACCCCCAGCAAGCCTCAACCCCACTCCCACCCCACTGCAGGAAGACCGGCCGCTGCCAGGCACGCTCTGGGATGCACACCCAGCGTTCTGTTATCTGGAATGATCCAGAACCTTCCCTCCCTCCATCTCCTGCTGCTGAGGCTGCGAGCTTACGGAGCACTCGAGCCCACGCACTCGGAACCCTGACAGAGAAAACCCCAAGACTCCACTGTGGGCAGACTCACCCCAGACGGGCGCAGGCGTGCCCAGCCCACCTCCTAGAGGCTCATGGGCCAAGGTATTTCAGAGCCGGTCACCCCCTGTGGCCCCTAAAGTGGGAAGCAGCCTAAGAAGAAGGGAGTGCCCGATGCAGACACACCCATCCCTCCTCGGGCCTCAGGCTCCAGGGGAGGCCTGGAGGGCAAGGCTGGGGTGGGAGGCACCACAGTCCCCCTAGGGCAAGGCACCCAGAGTGGGGCACGGTGCCCTGAGACTCTGGAAGGGTCTGGAGTGCAATGAGTGGGGGCCCAGCAGGCTTCTGACGCAGGGCCAACTCAGCCGGCATGATGCACGAGGGGATCGGGGGCACTGAGGACCACCAGACACACTGGGCCGTCGCCCTCCCTACCTCAACCCCACCTGCCACCACCTCCAGGGAGCCCTCCCTGCCTGCAGGGTGCATCTCCCCAGCTCTGGGGTGACCTGGGCACCCGGCAGGGCAGCTGGAGGGTCCCCCAGAGCAGCCCACGCAGGAGCCACAATCACAAGTCCAGCAGCCTCCCCGCCCACCCAGCAGCCTCCCCACATCATTGGCCTCATCCTGGAACCACGGCCCAGGGTGGGTGGTCGGACTGCATGGACTCCACCAGCTTCAGACCTTCCTGCTTCAAGAGCTGCAGGCCTCAGACGTCCAGGCCCTGGGAGGTAGCTGGATGGCCAGCTGGATGGCCAGCGTCCAAACAGACGGGACATGGTGGGCTCATCGGGGTGAGCTGGGCAGAGACTGTCACCGGGGGGTTCCACATGAACCGCCCCAACTGGAGGGGTCGGGGGCACCAGAGGCCGCCCTGGTCTCCCAACACCACGCCCCAGGGGAATTCTGGTTCACTTCTCGGGGTACAGGCACCCCCTCCGAAAACATCTCTGGCCCAGGCACAGCGGCTGCTTACAAAATGTCCCCCAATTTGAAGGCCTAGGGCAGACAGAGGTGCAGACGCCAGGCCTTCGGGACAAGCGGCCGCCTCCAGGCAGCCCCAGGCAACAGGCCTGGCTCCAAACGCCCCACATGCTCCACGCACTGGGGAGGCGAATGCTTACTGGGCACTTGCGGCCATGGGCAGCCAGGGCCCCGTGGACGGACGGCCAGGCCACGCCCCAACTTTGCAGATGCACTTTCTAGGCACACGCCAGCGCCACGGCTCCAGGTGTCCCGTTTCCCGTGTCTCAGAGTGTCCCTGGAGGACAGGGTGGGATCCTTTCAGGGAGCAAGGGAGGGGTCTCGGGGTCTCTAGCTGGGAGCCGGCTTGCATGGGCCAAACCGCTTTATGTAACACAGGCCGGGCCGGTCAACCAGGAGCAGCTGGGGATTAGTGACAGGCGTTGCCACGGCAACCCCATTAGTGGCACTGCCGTGGTGAGGAGCGCGGCTCCAGCCTTCCCAGGCTCGGCAAAGGTAACAGGAAACCCCAGAGATTCATTAGCAACAGGTTCCATGGCAACTGCACCAAGCTCATTAATAATTTTTTTTTTTTTTTTTTTATTCCAAGTGTGGGTGTTGAAATTCTCCAGAGGACGGATGGAGGGATGGATGCCGTGCAAACACACGCAGCAGATTCTCCCACCCGCGGCCTGGGCGCCACCCCGCCCGCTCCGTGCCGGTATCGCCCCCGCACCCCCGTGCGTCAGGACTCCAAGGTTCCTGACATTCGCGGGGCAGCGGGCGAGCCCTGCCCACCGGGACAGGCTGTGGACAGGAGGCCCAAACGCCACAGGCCCCCCGCAAAGACCCCGTTTCATCCCCACTGGGCAGGTCAGGGGCTGCCGCTTCTTGATGGGAGATGCCCCAAAGGGTCAGTGAGGAAAGGAAGGGCCGTGCCCACTGCCCACAGCCCTGGACACGGGCTGGGTGTCACGGCTGCAGAACTACCGCTCAGGGACCCCAGAGCTGGGGGTGAGAGGTGGGTCAACAGGAGGGCACCGCTTTGGCAAACAGCCGGCCATTTCTCTGAGGACTCAACACCGTTCCCGCCTGACCCAGCAATTCCGCTCCCAGATTTGTATCCAAGAGACGTGAAGCCAGAGTTTCCCCAGAACCTGGAGCAGGGACGTCCCGGCAGTGCCATGAGCAGCAGCAAAGAGCGAAACGGCCCAGACATCCACCAGTGGTGAAGAGATAAACACTGCAGCCCGTCTACACAAGGGCACATCTAACTGCAGAAAGGTCAGGGCTCTGCCGCTGTGGCGAGGACGGACGACCAGCCTGCACGAAGCTCACGAGACGCCGTCACAGGAGCCACACCGCGAGGGATTCCACATACAGGAAACGTCCAGAACAGGCCAACCTTGGAGACGGAAAAGGCTGGCGGGAGACGCCGAGACAGCTCACTGCAGGGTTTCCTCTCGGGCGAGGAAAGCCTTCTGGAACCCATCGCTGCTGAGGCTGTGCCACCCCAAGGATACAGGAAGAATGACCGATTTGGATCCTTTACCGGCGAGTTAGGTGGTGGATAAACTACCTCAATACAACAGGAACGAGTGGGTGCTGGGCCAGCCGGAGGGCCCTTTAGCCTCGGCCTCCTCCTCGGCAGGGCTGAGAGGAAGGCAGGGGTCGGGATCCGGGCACCTTTACTTGGCCCTGAAGCCATGGAGCTGAGCAGGGTCTGAGCCACAGGGAGCTCCTGTCTTCCACTCCCCACACAGAGGAATGGAGCAGCCAGCGAAGACCCCACTCCGGATGCAAAGGACTCCCTCGTGGACACTCTGCCTGCCCCTGGGGGCAAAAGGCACCCTCACCCCAACACCCACCGTCCTCTCAGGCCTGCCTGCCCCTTCCCTAGGCCTCACCATCCTCCGAGTCTGAGTGAGAAAACACAAACAAGAAATCTCAGCATCAGCTCTCAGAGTCACCCAGTTCCAACTCACAAACAGGAACGTGTCCCCTATGGCGCCAGCAGCACGAGGAGGACCGAGAAGGGGCCTCAGCCCAGAAAGAGGCACCACAATGACAAGACGCACAGGCCGGTGTGCCCGCCACTCTTGCCCCACACAGCCGGGCCAGGCCCCAGACACCACCCAAGCAGGGGCCACAGGACCCACCCCTCTCTCCAGGGGAGCAGGGGAACCAGCTCCCAACCCCGGATCTCCTGGAGAGGAAGGAAATCCCGGGCTGGTGGGGGAGCCACCTGCACTGCAGCTGGGGCAGGGGTGGGAGGCAGCCCCTCCACAGCCTCAGGAGAGGTGTCCCCAGCGTGCAGTCACCTGGCAACAGCCTCGGGGGGACAGGCGGGGCAAAGGAAGGGCGCCTCAGCTCTGGACTGCCTCGTGCTGCCTGAATCCCCTTGTCTGGATGCACCGGAGCCCAGGGTAGCCCGGGCGCTTCTCTCTCCGCCCGGCTGTGCGGGCACTGGACGGGGGCTCAGCCCATGTGGCCGAGCGGCTCCCTCAGACCATCAGCCTCATCCTCCTCATGTGAGTGACCCAGAATTCCACGGAAGGTTAGAAAACAAAAGCTCTGTGCCGTCACGAGTATGTGGCCCAGGAGGACCAGCAGGCCCGGCTTTCAAACACACCAACTGTGGTCAGGGTCTGCTGCCTCTCAGCCTTTGCCCCCAGGCCCACTGGAGCCATTCCTGTGACGCTACATCTGGCTTCCAGAATGTTCCTCCAATGGGGCCTGTGCCTCGTGCGATCCCTGCTCTTCCCCCCATCTCCCCAGCAACTGCGCCACAGTCGTCCGCCGGTGCCTGCCGCATCCCCACCCACTTCCGGGCCCCAGACACACCAGCACTTTCCCTGCTCCTCCTGCCCCATCAGCCTCCTCCTTGCCCGGTCAGGTCAGTGCCACTGTTCCTGCCCCCCGCACGCGTGTCCTTCACGCCCCAGAACCCCACAGAGCCAAACCGCCCAGGGGTCAGCCCATGCTGGACCAAGGGGGCCCGCCTGCTTCATCCAAGGAAAAAAACACATCTGCCAAGCCAGGGACCAGCAAAAGGGGTGACTCGACCCACCCCCCAAAACCCAAACGGGGCCACGGGCTCACCCACACCTCCTCCAGACCCCAGGGCTGTGAAGAGCCACCCTCCACCCCGACCAGCATATCCTGAGCCCGGTCAGTGAGGGCAGCGCCACCAGACCCCAGCTCCACCAATAGGACCTCACGAGCCCCTCTGCGGGGCTTGAGGACCGAGGTCTCATAGAAGGGAGATCCAAAGGGTCTCTCACGGACAGGCCTCACTCCCAGGTTTTAACTGTGCCCCATTCTGTACAGCCATGAGCCTGGTGTAGCCGCGCTCGGCACTGCCAGGCGTCCGAATCGCCCGTGCTCAGCAGACCCACGCTGCAGGCCACTGCCCACCCGATGGCCACTTAGCAGCCATCTCCGTTATCAGACTGAAAAAAAAGAGTATGAGGCCCGGCATGGCGGCTCACACCTATAATCCCAGCACCCGGGGAAGCTGAGACATAAGAGTCGTTTGAACACGTGAGACTGAGGCTGCAGTGAGGTGTGACTGCACCACCACGCTCAGCCTGGGGGACAGAATGAAACCTTGTCTCAAAAACGTAAAGAAGAAACAATGCGTACAGGACATGGCTCACTGGATCTGAGGCTTCGGGCATCCCTGGGGGCCTTGGACCGCACCCCTGCAGTTGAGGACGCTGCTGCCCGTCTCCAACACTGCAGGGACGCCCCTCACCCTGAAACATTCTCACTCACCTGAAACCCAACGTAACTGAATGGGCATCCTGGATTTTCTGTCAGGGACTCAGGCCCAGGGCCCTTGCTTGTGTGGCTTCCATGGGAGGCAGACGTGCCCCCACGCCCATGCCGGCCTCCATACCCAGCCAGCGGCCACGCAGCCTCACACCCCAGCGGCACGTCAGGCCGCGCCCACTGGCTGCTCCTTGGCTGGGGCAGGGGCAGCTGAGCCAGACACGGCCTCTCCCCTCCTCACTCACCAAGAAGCTGAGCCACTGAGTCGCAGGCAGGAGGGTCCTCAGACCTGGCCCTTGAGGTTGCTGCCACACAGCCCAACTTCTCATTGCAATGACCAGGCTTCTCAGGGAGAGGAGGTGGCGTCCCCGGGCCTCTCACCCCAGCACCTGCAGGAGGCCACCCAAGCGTGAGGTCAGCACTGGCACGAGAGCCCGTGGCCCAGTGGGCTTGGGCGAGCTTTGTCCCAGCTACCAGCCAAGGCAGTAACCTGAGCCATCCTCAGAGACAGCGGCCAGCTTCCCCCAGCAGCCTGGGACAAGTTCCCGTCCATTTTAATGAGGCGCTAATGCAGGCTGACTCATCAGACCACAGCCAGGGCTGGCGGCTGCCTGCAAAGGCCGGGGCAGGGGCTGTGTGTGTGGCTCTGAGGGACACCCTTGCCCCTCCACACCTTCCCGGCAGGCCGTGGCCACTCTCTCGGCATCTGGACGCGGGTTCCCTGTGGCAGGCTGCGCTGTGTGTGGCTGGAGCTTCAGAGGGGCTGGGCACAAGCCGGCTGCTCCCTGGACAATCCCAGGCTAGACCAGCACCCCCTTCCACGAGCACGAAGCGCGTGCGGAGACTCGTAGCTGCACACCATGCCCCAGTGCCTGCCTCCCAGGCCCTGCTCCACCTGGACCCCACTCAACATCCCTGATGCTCACCTGGCCCCACTGGGCTGAAGCCACCCACGCTGCCCTGCAGACGGCCACCAGGGCACAGTCTCGAGCCTCAAGGTCCATGGCAGAGCTGGTGGAGGTGGCTGTGGCCTCCCAGACAGAGGGTCAGCCCCCCAGGGCACACTGGCCCACACGTACCCCTTTCTGCACCTGCCCAGAACAGAGAGGCTGGGTGACAAGTGAGGAACACACAGCTAACACAGGATCAGACGAGCCCAAGGTCCAGGGAGGCAGGAGCACTGGCCACTGTGCCCCCACAGCCTTTGTGGCTGGAGCCAAAGACAGCTCCGCGTGGCCACCGGGACAGGCACCCAGGGAGTGGCCGTGAAAGAGGTGCTCCAGAGGCCATAGGCCACTGACCACTGCTCACCCACCTGGCCACAGCTCTTTCCAGCCACCTAGGACCATCCCACCCCTGCTCATACCCCCTCGGCCTTCACGCCACAGCCCTGGCAGACAGTCCCTGAGCTTGGACGCGGCCCTCCCGGCGTCAGTGGCCCGGGTCTCATCCATCTTGTTCCCCGCTCACCAGAGCCAAGCGCGGCCCCCCAGACCCCTTCACAGGGTCCCAAGATGCTCGGCTCCTCCTAGACAGACCCCCCTACTGCAGGTGTCCACAGGAGCCCGCCGTGCGGGGCAGCTTCTAACCAGGGCACAGACACACAAGCTCAACACCAGCCCCCACGCCGACCGAGGCTCCGAATGACCCACTTCATGGCCGAGCACCCTCTCTCCGGGGGCTGCTCCGCATCGCAGGAACCTGACACACTGGGCGACCAATTGCGATTTATCCTGAAAGGGGCTGACTCCTGTTACAGCGTCAAGCACGTCCTGCTCACGGGCCATTTTTCTCCCTCCGGGGGGGCCGCAGGTGAAGCAGGGAAGGGGCCAAGCAGGTGCTGGGAGCCTCCCTGGACACCGGCACCCCTGCTCGCAGCTGTGAGGGCGGATGGGGGCATCCCGGCTGCGGGCAGCTGTAACAGAGTGCCACAGGTAGCGACCTCAGACAGCAACGGCCTTTTGGGGCTCTAGAGGCCAGAGGCCCAGGGTGAGGGATCATGGGGCCCACAGGATCCCGTGTCCCGCGCCACGCTGGGGACTGAGTGCGGATAAGGAGTCCCTGCCACACACCCAGAGGCCATGCAGGCAGCAGGCCCATTTCACGTAAGAGAAAACCAACGGCCAGGAGGTGACAGGAGCCCGACAGGGTCCAGAGCAGGGGCCTCGGTGCCCACCTCTGCCAGCCCACTGCGGACTTCACGGGACACAGCCCGGCCCACCGCAATGGCTCTGCTGCCTTGTAGAAAGATCTGCCCCGAGCCACCATTAATGCATCTGACCAGGCCTGCCCCACAGGCCCACCCCACAGGCAGGCTGCAGCGAGGGGACCCAGGAGGCCCAGGGGCTGCTCAGAGATGGGGACAGGGCTGGCATGGGGCCTGGCCGGGGGTCTGTCCCCCATCTGCCACCACACTGGCCACTCACTGACTGGACGGGGCCGACAGCCTCTCCCCCAGGACCGCATCTGGCCCCTTCTCCCACCGGCCTGCTGGGAGCCTCACTCCATCAGTGACCGAGATAGCAGACCAAGGTGGTATGACAGGGAAACTGCGGCACATGTGGAGGCACTGCCCAGGCTAGCAGGGGTTGCTAACTCCCCTCCTGTGGCCAGGGAGACCCCAGAATCCCAAGAGGCTCCACCCAACTGAGTCTGAGTCTTTAACGTCCAGGGCTACTAAAGACCACCTTGTCCAAAAGGACTCAGGATGTCCCCACCTCAGTCCTCAGGCCAGTGAGGGGCCTAGCGACGGCCACCTGGTGCAGACAGCTGGGGAGGGGACAAGGGACGAGAACACAGGGCAGCCTGGGGGTCAACAGAGGCGCGGGCTCCCTGAGCGGGGCTCCAAGCCCTCCCCCTGGCCCCGACCCCACCTGGAGCCTACCCTCAGGGGCAGGCAGAACCCAGGTGGGAGAGATGGGACAGACAGTGACCAGGAGGCCTCCACCCCGGCTGAGCACACCCCTGCAAAGGCCCAGGGTCTTGGATGTGGTCTGTGCCCACCCCACTCCGGGCACTTTCTCTGCTATCCAAGACCATTCTGTACCCAGATCCCTGGCCTTGCCCCCACCTCTGCCACTGGCTCAGTGACGGCATTCATTAATGCCAACATCCTGTGTCACCTAACGGTCCATCCATCGGTCGCCAACGGCAGAAGCACCCACAGCACCAGCAGCCCAGGGTCAGACGAGTCCAGCGGGGCCAGCCGAGGCTGAGGTCTCGCCCAAGGCCTTTTCTGCGGGAGGCAGGTCCGCAGACATCAAAGCGGGGCTGGGGGTGCACCTGCGTCAGGTCTACACCCCTTGGGGGTCAGAGGGACCTCTTCACCCTGAGGCAGCGTGGGGGCCTCCAGGTCCTCTCCCTGCCAGCCCTGCTCTCAACTGGAGCAAAGAGCCCAGGGCTGCACCGAGGCTGGGTGGGGGCCGCACTGGGCTAATGCCTTGGTCCTCGCCGGCCACGAACCTGAGGATGGGGCGCTCTGGCCTCCCAGGTCGATGCTGCACTGGGCCTCCGAACGCAGGCGGCGGCCACACCCACCCAAGGCTCTCTCTGCCCACAGCTCCGCTCCCGGCAAGCACCCAGGCGTCAGCCAGAGGACAAAGGAAGCCTCATTGAGCACATTCATCAACCCTCCGGCTCATCAAACCCTGGGGCGCTCACGCCCCACCAACAGCCCGCTTCTCCCGTCAGCCTGGGCCCACCTCCGCCCCACAAGGAGTGTGTGGAGACCAGGGACACCAGCGGCCACGTGGCGGCACACCCCCTGCACCACGGCAAGCTGCTACTCGGTCCCCATCTGTCATCCTCGGCGGGCACAGCGTTCTGGGGACGGTGCCCGGACCTGCTGCCAGCTCTCCTGAGCTGGGCAGGGGCTGAGAGCCAGCAGAGCTCCTTCCCCGAGCCCCGCCCCCACCATCTCTGACCGAGGCGGGGCTGTACATCACCACTCAGGGCGCGACCGGCGGATTTCACCCCTTGTTTCTGCCCAGGGTGAGCGGCCGGGCTTTAATCTCCAGCCTGGAAATTCAACCCGGGCCTGCGCGACGTAGAGTTGTTCCAAGTTACGCCAACATGAACCACTGAGGAGAGGAAAGACTCCTCTTCCGTGCCAGGGTGGGGAATGCCCACTCGCGAGGGCGGGCAGGGACGGTCCCCGCCCTTCCCACAGCGGGCTCAGCGTAGGCGGCTGGACGGACGGCCTGGCCGACATCTGCATAAACAAAGGTAACGCGTTCCTCGCCTGACCTTGACAGTGTGACCGCGGCCTGGACTCAGCCAGCAGAGCTGCTGTGGATCCATCCCCGGAGTGTTTGACAGGCCGGTCCCTCCCCCGCATTCCTCCGGTCCTGACCCTGGAACGGGACGTCTCTTCTGCAGCTCCGGGAGCCGGGCCTGGTGGGGCCGCATCGCCCTCGGCTCTCAGCCCTCGGGGGAGGTGAGGGGAGCACGCACAACCACCCCTGAGCGCTCCACCGGGCCAGGGAGGGCGCCCGCAGCCGGCCCCAGCCAGAATGAAGTTCGGGTGCTCGGAGTGGGATGCCCACAAGCCCGAGAGCCTCCTTTAGGGGCTGGCAGCAGCCATGCCCTCTAGGTCTGAGGGTGTGGGACACCAGCGCTCCCCACTCCCAGCCTCTGTCCCTGCGCGGCCCTCACCTGCCCTTCCAGCCTTGTCCCTCGCCTTGACTTCCCGCTAAGCCTGGCCCCAGGCCTGCCCTCCCTAAGGAGCAGTTGCGACACCAGCTAGAGGCAGAGCTGAGCCCTGGGCCCCCAGGCCAGCCCACCTGCTGGTCCCCACCCTCACTCTGCCTCCTCACAGCCCACAAGCTCCCGGGGGCAGGCTCAGGGCCCAGGTCATCACGCTGGTGTGCCACCACCACGCGCCCAGATCTCCTCCCCACGGCCCGCCGTGGCCCTTGCCCCCCCCCATCTGCTATACAGACACCCCCCACCACAGGGCCTGCATTGTCCCCCTGCCTGGATACTCTTCCCTCGGCACGCCCCATCCAGGTCTCAGTCCGAACACCTCCTCCCACACAGGCTCCTGGGCCCCCTGGGCTCACGGAGTCTGTCCCTGTCTGGCCCATCCCACCGTCCGAGGGGCGCCTGCCTGCCTTGCTCACAGGGTTCAGGCCAGCCTCGCTCTACCCCAGGATACAGACACCCGTGCACTCTGTGGGGACCTGACCATGAGACGTTTGCCAAGGCGTTCAGAGGCCGTCCCCACTCTACACCCCTCCCCAAGTCCCCCCGCCAGGGGCTGAAGGCCGCGCTCAGGGACTACCTCCACTCTGAAGTGCCCCAGGCGGGCAAACAGGAGCCCTGAGATCAGTCAACGCCAAGGGCGATCCCAGTGATGAAGAGTCCGGGTGCCAGAAGGACAGTGAAAGCCGAGACCCCTGCCTGGTCCCGGGGGTGCGGGCTGAGTGGCAGTCTTAGGGACGGGAGGTGCGGCAGGGCCAGGAGTGGTTCAGGAACCAGAGCTCCCGGCAAACTTGTTCCCAGGAGCACCAAGGTCACATACCCACCAGCCCCGGGTGCAGAAGCAGGTCTGGGAGGCCCACGGTCCCTGCCAGGGCCCGGCCTGCTCTGGGCTCATCTCCTCACTCCTCCCCAGTGGGGCCTGAGTCCTGAGTCCAGGGGGGTAGCCCCGACCCAGAGGGTGAGCTCAGCCTGCTGGTGTCACACCCACTTCCTGGCAGGAACAAGATGACGTCCCAAGGGGTGTGTGGCCCCGACGCTTCCATGAAGGGAAGGGAACGACCCCAACAGGCACTCGGCAGACCCCTACCCTGCCGTCATCCCCAGGGGCCTCTTCTCACCACTCCGGGAAGGATGAGCTGCCCCCACGGCTCCCCCAGCTCTCGGTGGGTGGGAAGGCCCCTCCCCCTGAGCCCTGCAACGCTCCCGTCTCAGCCCCATCTGTGTCTGCTTCCTTACAGGATCGGCCGTGGGGGTGGGGAGGCAGCCTCTCCCACCCTACACTAGCCCAGGAGCCAGGGACACATCCAGCCGCGTCGTGGGCAGGCCGTAGGGCTCGGTGGGAACCCACCCCTATCCCTGGAACACTGATGCTTCAGAGACTAACAGACCCATTCCTGCAACTCTCCTTCCTGTCAGAATGCGGGCAAGGACGCCAGGGCCAAGGGACGGGCAGCCCAGGGTCCCGGGAGACACTGCGCCCCAGCACGGCCAAGAGAAGCCAGGCCATGGGTGGGGCACAACCACCGAGTTCACGCCCTGGTCCACCCAGGCAGGAGGGACTTCTGGTCTGTGACGGAGCCTCTGCCGCCCCACCCTCCCGAGAGACCCCAGCTCGGAGCTCAGGCCCAGGGGTCACGGGACGGTTCTGCGGCCTCCTAGGCCTGTGACTTCTGACCACTGAGGCAGCCCCTCTGAGACCAGTTCAGATATCCAGACGCTGCTGAGACACAGTGTTCAAGAGGGTACCACGATGCAAGGTCAGTAGGGGACGACCAGCTCCGTCCTGCCCACGCAGGGCCTCGGGGCACGTGGAGCCCAGGGAGGCAGGTGCAGGCGTGACTGGCCCTTTCCAGACGGGTGCCCTCTCGCACTCCCGGGGGATGCCCGTGGAGCAGCGGGACAGCCCAAGCGCCGAGTGTTCAGAGATGCCACGAAGGGCTGTCTCAGGCTCCTGCAGCTCGTCCCCACCCGGGCAGAACTGTGCCAGGCACGTGGCCCTCAGAGCCAAGATGGGTTCACCCAGCTCTGCCCTTCAACATCCTGATGACCTTGATATATCCTTCCCCATCTCAGAGCTCCGTGACACGGGGTGTTTGGAGCCTGGACCCTAGGCGACGCCTCCCAGAGGGTCTTGCCATCCCCAAGCCCCCAAGCACCCCTTGGTCACCTTCTGGTGCCTACACACCCACAGCCCGCCTCCCTCGCTCTCGCAGGGACTGAGGCAGGGTCCCCCCTCCTGGCCTCCAAGCATTCCCGGGGGCCCCACCCCGCCCCGCCCGTGTGCCGGGACGGTGGCAGCTGTGTCGCAGGCGAACGCAGAGTCAGGAACCCTGGGAGCCCGGGCAGCACACAGCCCAGCCGGGCGACAACACACAGATCCCACCCACCTTCCTCTATAAATAAACCTGTGGAGGAGACACAGCACTCGCCCCAAAAGTTCTAAGACAATTATATTTTTAAGAAACCAATCAATACGGATCAGGGCCGTCCTCAGAGGCTCCTCTGCCTGGGATGGAGTCATCCTGGAGACAGAGCCGGCACACACGTGTTCCCTGGTGCTGGGTGTCTACCTGGGGGCCCCGGAAAGCTTCAGGGATAAATGCGGGCCCTCCCCCAGGTTCCTGTGCTGACTGAACCCTGGCTCAGGCTGGGCCCGGCGGACAGCAGCTGGGACTCTGCCAACCCCTCGGGAGCACGGAGTCGCGTTACTGAGTGTGGGCTCCTGGAGCAAATCCGATTATCCCTCCCTCTCAAGTTCACCCTCTTCGGGAGGGGTGTGGGGTCCTGCGGAGGGGAGGCTGAGGCCCAGGAAGCACCTTTTTGCTACAGGACACGCCCCGGCCACACCAGCCACCCACCGCCCCTCCACCTCCTGCAAAGCCACCCCCTCCCAACTCCCAGGAATCTGAAGAGCTCTGGAAAGCCTCAGCCGTGGCCCACACGGGCTTCCCCGGCTCAGCCAATCTCCCACCTGTCCAGGCCTGCCAGCTTATTTTAGGTTCTCCCTGAGGCCAAGACACACATCCTCACTCCAGGCCAGGCATCTGCTGGGGGTCAACCCACTGCCATGCAGCAGGGGCCCCCACAAGCCCACTCCACCTGACCACGGGCATTTCCACGGGGCCAAGAACGAACCCAGCCTGGGGTCTCAGCTCCGCTTCCCACGTCTCCTGGATCGGAGGGCACTGGGGACACCCCACATCACTGGGTTTGGGGCTGGGAAGTGCTGGCGGCGAGGAGGGTGGGAGTCCTACCATGCTGCAGGCAGGCCCAGTGCTCCAAGCCAGGGATGCTATTGAAGGACAGGAGACCGACCGCCCGTCCTCTCCCGGCCCAGGGAGCCCTGGGAACAGCAGGGATGGGGCACACTCTACTCTTCCCAGACTGAAAGCACCATTCAGCCCCTGAAACCAGGACAGCGCCCAAGTCCTTCTCGGGCTACCAGAGCATCCTCCTGTCAGGTCATGAAGCCCACGAGGACAGCACCTCAGGACGCCCAGGGAACAGGGCCTGGGTCACGTGATGCTGCCAGCTCCCAGCCCTCATCTCCCCCTGGAGGGCTCATCCCACCTGGGTGAGGCCACCCAGTCAACACCTTCCCTGCACACAGCAACGCAAACAACCTCCTTGGAAGCCCTGAGGGACACAGCCAGCCCAGAACACCAGGGCCAGGCTCTAAAACTCTCTCGGCCGAGAGAGGACAGGATAGCTAGGCCCGGGCTGTGAAGAGAGTCCAGGCCCTGCTTGGGAACAGGCAGCCAGGCCCCGGGCTGTGAGGAGAGTCCAGGCCCTGCTTGGGGACTGGGTAGTCAGGCCCGGGGCTGTGAGGAGAGAATCAGGCCCTGCTTGGGAACGGGCAGCCAGGCTCGGGGCTGTGAGGAGAGTCCAGGCCCTGCTTGGTTCTTTCCCCTCTCTGGTCTGCACACGTTTGGAAACAAGGAACGCAGGCCTTGGCTCGGCGCCAGCCTCCCGTCCTAACGCATGCAGTGCCTTCTAGCCCCTTCCCCACAGCCTGCGGGCACCGCCGGACTGACCCCACACCCGGACACCTTCCACCAGAACAAAGGGGCATGGCCACCTCCCGCCTTGGTTCTAGAGGAGACAAACCTACAAGTGCCCTTCAAGGCCAGGCCTGACGCTCGGCTCCCAGGGACACCCACCTACCTGAAGACACCAACCTCCGGCGACGCAGGCCAAGGCCACCATGGCAGTGGGTGTGGGGCTCCGAGGCAGCCCTCTGGCCGGGGCCGGCTGCCCCCGGGACCACGGTGGCCTCCCTTTCCTCTACAAGCAGAGATGAGTCTGACTCACTCCATGTTTAGATTTGGGAAAGGAGAAACACGGGCTTTATGACTTTTTTCGTACTGATTCCTCTTTTATGTTTAATATTTGTACAGTTAAACACACAAAGTAGGGAAGTGTACACAGGCCGCTCCTGCTGCCAGCCTGTCTCCTCACCTCGGATACGGGACGTCTGCGGGCACGGTGTTAACCCTGCCCTAGGCCGCCCACCACCTATCCCCAGGCCCGGAGCAGCAGCCACAGCCTGGCCACCCCAACCGCCACCTCAGAGGGCCTGTGGGGAGACCCAGCCCTGACACAGGCACCAAGCAAGGCCCTTCTCAGGGTGTGCGGAGACCCGCCCCTAAGGTCACCTGCTGGAGGGCCCCCTGGACCTCCGTGTACATCCCAGAAATGCCACTGGCCCTGACCCAACTCTGTTCTGGAACCTTCGCTGTAAGTCTGTGCCGCTCTCGCCAAGAGCAGAAGGAGCTGCCCCTTCCTCTCCAGCCAGGGAAGGGGCTGGGGGAAGGGGCTGGGGAGAGGGGACTCCTCCAGGCAGTGCCAGCTGCCTCCCTGCCCCCCACCCTTAAGCTGCGCATGACTTAAATCAGCCCCGCCACCGAGTTCAGCCAGAAAAAGCGAGTTCACAACCAACGTCACCGCCTCTCTCCACGGAAAAGGCCCTGGCAGCGCTCACAGACCCCACGGGTCTCCCCACGCACTCGGAACCACCAGGCGCCAGCTGAAAACTTTGCACCCCTGACTCCAGCTCCTCTGGCCTCCCCCTCCCCCGCGAGGGGCCTGCCTAGGGCAGGACGTTCAGACAGCCAGAGGGAAATCCCCGTCCTGGCCAACACTCTTGGGGGCGCAAAGAGTTACTCCCTCCCCGACTCCTCTCCCCGCCAAGCCCGCGGTGGCCTCGCCGCTTCGCTTCCACCTTCTCCGTCCGGAGCCGGCTCTGGGGAAGGGAGTCCGGAGGCGCCCCGTGGACCCCCAAGCCCGCCACTCACGGAAGGAAGAACGCCGACCTCGCGCCCCTGCCCTGCACCCCCACGCGCCCGGCCCACGCCAGGTCCCACCAACGGGGCGCGCGGGGGCGCACGCCGAGGGAGTCCCGCGCCCCGGACCCCCGCCCTCCCCCCGCCCCCCGCCGGCCGGGAAGGATATGGGTTGCAGACCAGCCGGAGACACCAGCTGCGCGGCCGCGTGGTCTGCCCGAGGCAGAAAAAGACCGTGGCCGCCAGGGCCGGGTACGGGACGCGCTGCTCCTCGTCGGCGCCCAGTTCCGCGCCGCGCTCGGCCGCCGGGCTCTCGGGGGGCGACACGCCGGGCTCGGAACCCTGCTCCGTCTCGCCTCCCGGCGCCCCGGGGCTCTCCGGGGACGCCCCCACAGCCGCCGCAGGACCAGGGGGCGGCGCGCCCAGGGGCACCCGGACCTCATCGGCGGCCCGTGCGCCCTCGGTCATGGTGGCGGCCGGCAGCACCTACAGAGGACAGGGGGTGACCCGAGGCCGGTGGCGACGCCCCCGCCCTGCCTCCCGCGGCGCGGAGCTGCGGGAACAGCCGCTGCCGCCGGGATGTCTTTGTCTTTTCTTATTAGAGACAAACGCGCCCCCCGCCCCCGCCCGCCCCCTCCCTCCCTCCGGCGGCCCCACCCCCACCCCGAGGGGCTCCCCGGCCGGCTCCGCGCAAGTTGACGAGGGTCCCAGGCGCACGTCCTCGCCGCGTCTCACCTCGCTCCGCTGTCCGGCGGCGTCCCCGCGGGCATCGCCCGGGCGGCGCGGTCACCGCGGACCCCGCTCGGCGCCCGGCCCCGGCCCCGAGCGCCTCCGCCCCCGGCCCGCGCCCCCAGCCCGCCCGGCTCCCGGCTGCGGCTTGACTCCGGCTCCGGCTTGCCCGGCGGAGGCGACGGCGGCGGCCCCGGCGCGGCGTGGAGGCCGCTGGGCGGACGGGTGAGGCCGGGGCTGGGGGCGCGGGGCGCGGGCCGGGGGCCGGTGAGGCAGAGAGCGAGCCTCGAGCCAGCCTCGAGCCCGTCCGCGCGCCGCGCAGGAAACTTCGGGCTGAGCGGCGGGGGACGGGGCGGGGCGGGAAGGGGCGGGGCCGGCGCGAAGGGGCGGGGGCGGGCGGGGGTGCCGGGGAGGATCCGCCCCCGGCCCGAGATGCGCGCGCCCGAGCACCCATCCCCGTCTCCGCCCGTTGCCCCACCCCGCCCCTCGGTCGGGGAAGTTGGACCCCGCCCGCGCCCCCTCCACGCCCCCGCACTGGGCTCCTCGTTCACCGTGCTACCCCGCCAATGCCGGGCGTGGGGTGCACCAGGGGGCGCTCGCGGGAGGCTCCAGCGGGGTGGGAGGGGAGCACCTAAGTCCTTCCCCGCCCCCCTAACTGCGGGGGCGGCCAAGCCGCGGATGCCGCGCCCCTCCCCCCGCTGCCTCTCCCCTCCCCCTGCGCGCCGCCGCGCGCGCGCCGCCGCCGCCCCCACCCCCACTGCGACACGGGCCCGGGTCGGCGGAGGGGCGGGGACCGAGCGGGCGTGGAAGGGGAGAGGCTGCGTGCCCCTTCCCCGCCGCGTGTGTGTCCCGGGTGTGCCCGCGCGCGCGTGTGTGATGGGGCGCGGGGGCGGGCGGGGTTGTGCTTTGCGGCTTGGAGTCCGTGGGTGGGATTCTGGGTGCTCCTGCATGCGCATCTCTTCCCCACACGCACGGGCAGTTTCCGCGAACTTGTCCCCGTCTCCAGCCCCCTCCCGTGTGGGGATCTGGGGGACCCTGGGGACGGCGGCCTGGTGCTCCTGCACCCCTCAACCCCGCTGCCTCACCGAGACTCACCGAGGGACCCCCCGAGGAGAAGTGCAGGCCCCCTCTCCCTCCCAGCAGCTGCTCCTTCAGCCAGGCCAGCGGAGGGGCCTTCCCCTGGACCCTCAGAGCAAGTGATTTGGTCGTGAAGAGGTGGCCCCTTCAGACATTGGGGATGGCCAGGCCCATGTCCCAGGGAGGGCTCACCACACCTCGAGGTGCCAGCAGGTGGGGGCAGGTGCCCAGGCTCCCAACTCCTCCCAGGGCACCCCTCCAGGCTGGAAGGGTGGTTTTGCTTCTGGGACCGCTGCTTTGTGCACCAGGGAACTTGAGCTCCCAGGTCTGCACCTCAGCACGCCCGCCTATAAGGGGCTCCTGGTAGAAGGAGAAGAGACCTCTTCTCCTTCCAGACAAAGAGGCCCTGCTGCAGGGCCCACCCTGAGACCCCAGATCCGGAGAGGCTGTGGGGCGGCTGTGGCTTTCCACCTACGGGTGAGCAGCAGAGAAGCAGGACCTCCCCTGGGTGGGCCACACCGTGCAGGAAGGAGAACAGGCCCTGCCCAGCTGGGGCCCAGAAGGACACAGCACCTGGGGTGGGCTGAGGAACTGGAAGGCAAGAGTGTGAGGCCCGGCTGGGGTACAGGTCCTCCTCAGCAGCACCTCCTCCTGAATACTCTTACTTTTCAAGAAAAAGAAAACATTTAGTCTATTTTCATGCAACTACTCAGCGATGGAGCGCCACAGCTGGTGAATTAGGCCTTCAAAGAGCAGTTAAGGTCCCAGCCACAGAGGAGCAGGACCTAGGAGAGCCCAGTGCTTTGAACACATCCGTGGAGAGAGGCTGGAGCAGGTGGGGAGACACAAACGCTAAATTGGAGTCCTGTCCAGAAGGCACTGGGAACCTCTAATCTTTTTCTCAACACCCCGCTCATTAAAAATTAGGGCGGGCCGGGTGTGGTGGCTCACGCCTGTAATCCCAGCACTTTGGGAGGCCAAGGTGTTTGGATCACTTGAGGTCCAGAGTTCGAAACCAGCCTGGCCAACATGGTGAAACCCTGTCTCTACTAAAATACAAAAATTAGCCAGGCGTGGTGACATATGTCTGTAGTCCCAGCTACTCTGGAGGCTGAGGCAGGAGAATCACTTGAACCTGTGGGGCAGAGATTGCAGTGAGCCGAGATCACACCACTGCACTCCAGCCTGGGTGACAGAGTAGGACTCTATCTCAAAAAAATAATAAATAAGTAAATAAATTAATTGAAGCCAAGGCAAAGCTACAGACTGAAGCTCCAGATTCTAGCTAGGGGCTGTTGTTGATTTGCTGGACAAATGGCAGTTGAGGGTGGACAGTGTGCAGGGGTCCGGTTGGAGAATGGAGATGCCTTGACTGTGACCAGACAGACCCCGTTCTCGTGCCCTGCAGCTTCCATCCTATGGAGAGGAGGAAATGGTTTCCAAGCTAAGTGCCAGGGGGCGCCCAGATAGGCGAGGGCAGGGCCTCCGTGAGGACAAGCCGGCAGCCAAAAGAGAAGCAGGAGCTCTTTCCAGCAGCAATGGCAGCCTGTGCAAAGGCTCTGTGGCAGGCTGGAGGGAGCCGGGGAGCAGGAAGACCCAGAGGGCAACTGGGAAACATCTTGGAATTCTAAACATAGCAGCTGTTGCCCTCCCGGCCACTTTCTGTCCTCCTGTCCACTCTTTGTCCTCCAGATATCGGCAGAGAGAAAAGGACCACGGACTTCTAAAACATTTTTTTTTATTCGAGACATAGTCTCCCTCTGTAGCCCAGGCTGGAGTGCAGTGGCGTGATCTCGGCTCACTGCAACCTTCGCTTCCTGGTCTCGGTTCAAGCGATTCTCCTGCCTCAGCCTCCCGAGTAGCTGGGATTACAGGCATGTAATTACCATGTCCAGCTAATTTTCATATTTTTAGTAGAGACGCCATGTTGGCTAGGCTGGTCTTAAACTCCTGACCTTGTGATCCGCCCGCCTCAGACTGCAAAAGTGCGGGGATTACAGACGTGAGCCACCGCGCCCGGCCAACAGACGTTATTTCTCAAAGAAAGCGTCTGTAATCTGAGACAGCGTGTGGTCGCCAGGCATCCCACGGACAATTTGCAGACCAGTTGGAGCCGCTCCAGCACCTGGATGGGCATTTTCCAGCTCAAGGTCTGGGAGGGAGGCCTCCTCCCACCGCCTGCCGCTCACTCCAGCCCGTCGGATAGCGTGCCCACCTTGTCCTTGGGGGCTCTGTGTCCCCTGGGCTGCTGCCCACTGACTTGTGCGGTCCACGTCTGGCGGAACAGGCGCCCGGACGCCTGGGACGTAGACACTCCCTGCATTGAACATCCATCAGCCAGAAGATGAGGCAGCTGAGGCTGCGTTCACGCAGCCGGAGCAGGGTCCACCTCAACATGATGTGAGGGACTCCACCAAAAAAGGACATAAAAGGCAGGCAGTCCGGTGAGACAAGACGGGAAACCATCCTGAGAGCAGTGATGCCGTGACCTGCGCCCTTCGCTGAGCGTCAGAGAGAAGCCCAGGACAGTTGGAAACTGGCATTGAGATTGTTTAATTCAACTACAGCACGTTCAGATGTGTTCTTTCTAATCCTCCAGGTCTCTGGAAAATTTTATTCCGCTTTTTGCTGTTTCCTTTTTTCTTTCCACCATGAGGTGGAACCCAAGAAGGTGGGGTGGGCTCCTTGGGGTCTCCCCCAGATCTCAGCATCGCCCATGCTGCCCAGGGGAAGGAGGACATCGGCAGTGGGGCCTGGCATGGCACTGATGGGACAGGCATGCCCCGACTGGTCCTTGGCTCCCTGCAGCAGTGGGGCCCATGGCTGGTCTGCTAGAAACTAGACCAAGGGCTGGTGGACAGAGTCCTGTCCTGGCAAAGCCTGGAGAGCCAGCTGTGGCGGTCCCTGCCTGGTGTCCAGTGAGACCCCTTCTCCCAGCCAGCTCTGGGTTCTGCTGCTACCTGTAGCCTGTGAGTTGGGGACCCACGCCACTGCCACCAAGGAGGCTGCCCATGCAGCCAGGAAACCAGGCCCCGGGAAGATGCAGACAAGAGGGGCGTCCCTGCCTAGACTGGCCCCTGCAGGGATCAGCCTCCAGAGCAGGCAACAGGGCATCTCACTGACACAGGCCCGGGCCCTGCCTAGCCTTAATGCTGCTTCCCTGGGAGTAGCCTCGGTCGAGCCCCATTGAGTCGCAGACTCTAGGGCAGAACGGAGCCCGATAGGCCGCCCTGAAGCATGGCGGGCTCTCGTCTTCGTCCTACCATGGAGTCAGAGACACGTGACCCTGGAGTGGGGAGCAGGTGAGCGTCCTTTGCTCCTGCCCAGCATCCAGTAGGTGCTAATAAATGCCCACTGACTGGGTGGCTGAAGGGACTGCACTAGCATCCCAGGGAATTTTGGGATCCACAACCCTCGAGACCGGGTTGGGCAGGAGACATGACCCCACACTGTGTGACGGGGAGCCTGGTGGCTGCCGGCTGGTGGGCGCCCCGAGCCCTTTCCTGAGCTCAGGACAGTTTTGTCTCAGCAGCAATGATTTTAAGAGTTCCTGATCCCAGCACTTTGGGAGGCCGAGGCAGGCGGATCACAAGGTTAGGAGATCGAGACCATCCTGACTAACACGGTGAAACCCCGTCTCTACTAAAAATACAAAACATTAGCCGGGCGTGGTGGCAGGCGCCTGTAGTCCCAGCTACTCGGGAGGCTGAGGCAGGAGAATGGCGAGAACCCGGGAGGCGGAGCTTGCAGTGAGCCGGGTTTGTGCCACCGCACTCCAGCCTGGGTGACAGAGCGAGACTCCGTCTCAAAAAGAAAAACCAAACAAACAAAAAAAAGAGTTCCTGTATTAAATGGCGAAAGCCTGTGACGGTGCTGTGTGCGGAAACATCCGGTTTTATTGCCGCTGGGTGGACAGCGCCGTCTAGACGCCGCCCACCCTTCTCACCTTCACGGTTGTCTGTGTGGAAGACGGGAGGGGCATGGGCACCACGCCACTGTCCCCGAGACCGGCCCCCAGGCACTGTGAGGAAAAGGCCATGGCCTGCGAGGTAGCACTTCCCTGCCCTGGACAGGCTATGGAGGGGCTGCAGGCGGAGGCTGGGCTGTGGAGTGCTTGAAGGATCACTGGGCTGTGAGGGACACGCACGCCGCCTAGGGACTCGGGGAGGGAGGCTCTGGGCCTTTCTCTGGCTCTGCAGACACACAGCCTGGGTTGAAATTCCAGCTCCACCACTTCCTGGCTGCGTGGCCTTGGACATGTGTCTTACCCTATCTGAGCCTTAAATTTCCTCCTCTGGAAAATCAATGCTTCATCACATAAAAAGTGGTCATGAACAGGTGGTCCTCCAGTGATTAAATACGGAATTACCATGCAACCTGGCAATTTCTCTTCCGAGTGTACCCAAGAGGAATGAAAATGTGTGTCCACACAGAACTGTGGACTCGGGCGTCTACAGCAGCATCGTTCACAAAAGCCAAGGGTGTAGACATCCCAAGTATCCCACAGATAAGCAGGTAAACAAAATGTGGCCTCTCCATACGGTGGAATATTATTCAGCCTTGAAAAGGAATGACACGGCCAGGCACAGTGGCTCACGCCTGTAATCCCAGCACTTTGGGAGGCTGAGGCAGGCGGATCAGGAGGTTGGGAGTTTGAGACCGGCCTGATCAACATGGAGAAACCCTGTCTCTACTAAAATTACAAAAATTAGCCGGGCATGGTGGCACATGCCTGTCATCCCAGCTACTCAGGAGGCTGAGGCAGGAGAATCACTTGAACCCAGGAGGCGGAGCTTGCAGTGAGCCGAGGCTGTGACATTGCACTCCAGCCTGGGTGACAGAGCAAAATTCTGTCTCAAAAAAAAAAAAAAGGAATAAGGAATGACATTCTGACTTACATGGATGAACCTTGAAGACATCGTACCAGGTGAAATAGGGCAGGCACAAAATGACAAACATCATAGGATGCCATTGATATGAGCTTTCCAGCACAGGGAAATCCATAGAACCAAGATGGGTGGCTGCCAAGGGCTGGGGGAGGTGGGGAGGGGAGACTGCTAGCAGGTAGGCGGTTCGTTTGGTTTGGATGTGTGGCCCCTCGAAATCTCATGTTGAAACGTGACTTCCAGGGTTGGAAGTGGGCCTGGTGGGAGGTGTTTGTGTCGCGGTGGATTCCTCAGGAGTGGCTTGCTGCTGTCCAGTGAGATGACTGCCTTCTTGCTCTGGTAGTTCACATGGGTGCTGACACCCCTCCTCTCCCTGACACCCTCTCCCTCCAGGTGACTCGTGGGTTCTTCCCTTATGCCATGATGGAAGCTTCCTGTGGCCTGCCTCCCCAGAAGCAGGTGCCTGCGCTCTACTTCCTGTACAGGCTGTAGGACCGTGAGCCAGATCAATCTCTTTTCTTTAGAAATCACCCAGTCCCAAGCATTCCTTTACGGCAACACAAATCAGACTAACACAGAAAGGGGTTTATTTTAGGGTGATGACAGTTGATGGTGGGCTGGGCACAGCGGCTCAAACCTGCAATCCAAGCTCTTATGGGGGCCGAGCAGGAAGATCATTTGAGCCCAAGAATTTGAGACCAGCCTGGGCAACATACTGAGACCCAAGCCCGTCTCTACAAAAAGAAAAAAAAAAAAATGAAATAAAATTAGCCAGGTGTGGTGGTGGTGCCCGTGGTCTCAGCTACTCAGGAGGCTGAGGTGAGAGGATTGCTGGACACTGAGGGGGTCGAGGCTGCAGTGAGCAGAGATTGTGCCACCGCACTCCAGCCTGGGCGACAGAGCGAGACCTGCAGAGACAGTTGTACTGCTGGGTGCACTGAAAACTGCAGCACAGTGTCCGTAAGTGGGTGAGCCGTCTGTGTGTGAGCCCTGTCTCAGGCTGCGCAAACAGTCATGAAGGATAGGAGCCTGCAGTGGATGAAGTTTCACAAAGAGGGAGGCCCCCCCGTGGGGGCGGAGCCAGAGGGCGTGGCCTCGTGGGAGGAGACAGAACTTAGGATGGAGCTGGGCTGGGGGAGCAGAGCCTTCAGCCTGCCCCTTGAGGTCCTCAGGATCTCGGAGGCCCTAGCAGTGGGGCTGCCTCTGGCCTGGGCCAACGCCTTGAGGCTGGGGTGGACACGTCTGGTTCAGTCTCCTGGCCCCAAATGTGTCAGGGAAGCCTCTTCTGAGGGCATGGGGGGGCAGGGAGCTGAGTCTGGGGTGTGCGGGGGTGGGCACAGGGCATGTGCTTGGCAGCACCCAACTCTGCCTGAGCCACCGAGTTCCCCGGATCACTGTGGAGCAGGAAGGATGAGGGTTGACCTGGGAAGGAAAGTGACGGAATGGGGTGAGCCCAGGCCGGGTGCTTCCAGACGGACTTTACAGGGCCGTGAAAGTGGCAAAGCAGACATTGGTACCCCTCTTCCCTGCCTGGCTCCCTCACCAGCACCCAGCTCTGCACGGCCCCTCTGCTTGCAGGAAGGGCTGAGCTGGTGCAGAGCCACAGGGTTCTTTCCAGGCCTCAGTGGGGTCCTCTCTTAGGGAGTCCTCAAGAAGTCAATGCAGCAGGTCCCCCAGACCCAAGGTCCAGCCACCGGACCACCTTCAACACCCCCACCTCACTCTCCCCCAGCCCAGGCCCAGCCCCGGGAGCTCCGAGGAGATTCACACAAGAGGAGCCCCTGGAATGTGGATCTGCAGGCAGCCCCAGGTCCGTCACCCCTCCCACCCTCAGGTGCCAGGTGCCGCAGTTCTCGGCCCAGCGGGCGAAGCTCTTAGAACCACAGATGGCCATGTACGTGCCTCGAGAGTGTGTTTTGGGGGGAATTTCACCCAGGAGCCACTCGGAGAAGGTGCCAGCCCGCCCAGGGACATCTGAGGAACCAGCTGAGCCAGACCCGGGGTGGGGGCCCGTGCAGAGGGGCCAGGGGTCGGGCACTGAGGGTGCGGCCCCCACTCCACAGCCTGCGTCACGTGGGAGAACTGGAGAGGAGCTGGCTGTGAGCCCCAGGCGGCCAGTGGAGAGGCCGACGCCGCACACGCTGGCTGCAGAGAGAGGCTGGGCTCCAGCTGTGCAGCCAGGCGCTCCGACTCCAGCTCCTTTTGTACTCACCCGGGAGGTTTTTTTTTATCTTTACGGTTAACTGAGTTAAGTCATCAACTGCCAATATTTGGACAGCCCCTCCCGAGGGAGGCCCCCTCCTGGCTGTGACAAAGGTCGGCGGCGTCCACAGAGGCCGCGTAGCTGCCCCAGGGATGGCCGTGGGGGTGCCGGACGCCTGTGCCCCTAGGCTGGCCGAGGAGACCTCACGGGCTCTGGGGGCCGTGGCCCGACAGCTCCGACAGCATTTATATAATTTATTGCAAATCATTTGTGCCTCGTTTAACGCTCTGCTGATTCCACTTAATACCGACTTCCTGGGCTTGCCGGCCGGGTCACGTCGCAGGCAGCCGTCCACGTTCGGGGAGGGAGGGCTGCGTCTGACAGTAGGGGCTCTGCCTTGAGACCAGGTATCCAGCCCACAAGAGCTGTGGCCGTCCCGGCCCGGCTGCCTGCCCAAGCCCGTGCACCCCCACACGGCCGGCACCCCAGGTCAGCACCTCCCTTCCCTGGGAGGCGGCACGGGACAGCAGGAAGCTGGCAGGACAGACACCTTCTCTCTGCTCCTACTTCCCACATCCTGGACAGACAGGGACAACGAGGCCTCCTGGGCCAGAGCTGGCCATGGCAGCACCTCAGGCATGAGAATGATGACCAGTCACTCTGGGAGCCCAAAGAAGGCCTGTTCCTTCCATTCTGGCCCAGAAGCGGGGGCCGTGGTACTGGCCATGGGGCCGAGACTCTGCAGCCCCAGCTTCGGGAACCTCGGGGTTCCCAGCCCTTAAGGGTCTCTGGGGGCCTTGGAGAACAGTGGGGTGCCAGTGGCGGCCTTGGAGGGGACTCAGCAGGGTCTCATGGCAGGCTGGGGCGGGACAGGGCACAACAGGCCGGCCGGGGCCATTGTCACAGGTCTTTTGTCTCCTATCCCCGGCACCACCTGGAAGCCATTGTGTCCTGGAGGCTGGCGCAGGGTGGGGTGTGTGGACCAAGGGCAGGTGCAAGCCAGTCCAGCCGAGTGGCTTCACTCAGAGTGGGCTCTAGGGCACAGGGGTCTCTTCTGGGTACAGGAGCGCCCTCCTGTACCCTGGGCCTGGCTGGGGCGTGGGCCACACTCTGACGGCCTTGGCCCCCATCACCCATGTGGGATGAGGTCCAGGGCATCCTGGGTGGGGGCGTCTGAGCCCAAGTGACCCTGGTGGTTCCTCTCATCTGGGCCCCAGAGGCTGTCTACAAGCCTCCAAAACCAGCCTTGCTCTACCCCAGGGAAATGGGGGCCTCCCGTCTCCCTGCCTGGCTGCGATGTGTGCAAGGCCAGCCTCTTCCCTTGGGCGTGGCTGTGATGTGTGCAAGGCTGACCTCACCTCTCCCCGCCTGGCTGTCTCCCCACCTGGCTGCGATGTGTGCAAGGCTGTCCTCTTTCTCTGGACGTGGCTGTGATGTGTGCGAGGCCGGCCGCCCCCCTCCCTGCCCGGCTGTCTCGCCGCCTGGCTGCCTCGCCGCCTGGCTGCGATGTGTGCAAGGCCGGCCTCTTTCCCTGGGCGTGGCTGCGATGTGTGCTAAGCTGTCCTCTGTCTCTGGACGTGGTGCTCCAAGATGCATCTTGGGAGTGGAGGTCAGTGCTTCCTCTTTGGGGCTGAGGACTAGTCCACCCTGCAGATGCACTGCATGGAGTCTGCCCGTTCTAGGGCATTCTTTGAAACAGTGCCATGTGGTGAGACAGAATAAGCCGCATACGTGTAAAGTGTGCAATTCGATAACCTCTAGTGCACGTGCACAGCCACAAAGGCCTTGTTCCAGCTAGGATGACGAGCATGTTCACCCCTCCATGCCGCGTGGCCGCATCATGCACCCTGATGGTTTTCCCCTCATTTCCTCTGGGCTTCAGACAGCAAGGGGAGGACAGAGGCTATTGTTCTTTCCATCTTGCACTAATAAATCAGCTTCTTTTTTTATTTCTTTTTTGTTTTCTTTTTTTTTTTTTTTTGAGATGGAGTCTCGCTCTGTTGCCCAGGCTGGAGAGCAGTGGCCAGATCTCAGTTCACTGCAAGCTCCGCCTCCTGGGTTTATGCCATTCTCCTGCCTCAGCCTCCTGAGTAGCTGGGACTACAGGTGCCCGCCACCTCGCCCGGCTAGTTTTTTGTATTTTTTTTAGTAGAGACAGGGTTTCACCGTGTTAGCTAGGATGGTCTCGATCTCCTGACCTCGTGATCCACCCGTCTCGGCCTCCCAAAGTGCTGGGATTACAGGTTTGAACCACCGCGCTCAGCTTTGTTTTTTTTCTTTGAGACAAAGTCTCACTCTGTCACCCAGGCTGGAGTGCAGTGGCATGATCTTGGCTCACTACAACCTCTGCCTTCCAGGTTCAAGCAATTCTCCTGCCTCAGCCGCCCCAGCAGCTGGGATTACAAGCACGTACCACCACGCCCAGATAACTTTTTTCTTTTCTTTTCTTTTCTTTTTTTGTATTTTTAGTAAAGACAAGGTTTCACCATGTTGGTCAGGCTGATCTCAAACTCCTAACCTCAGGTGATCCGCCCACCTCAGCCTCCCAAAGTGCTGGGATTACAGGTGTGAGCTGCTGTATCCGGCCCTCAATCAGTTTCTTTTTTTTTTTTTTTTTGAGACGGAGTCTCACTTTGTCGCCCAGGCTGCACTGCAGTGGTGCCATCTCATCTCACTGCAAGCTCCACCTCCCAGGTTCACGCCATTCTCCTGCCTCAGCTTCCGAGTAGCTGGGACTACAGGCGCTGCCACCACGCCCGGATAATTTTTTGTATTTTTAGTAGAGATGGGGTTTCACTGTGTTAGCCAGGATAGTCTCGATCTCCTGACCTCGTGATCCGCCCGCCTCGGCCTCCCAAAGTGCTGGGATTACAGGCGTGAGCCATTGCGCCCGGCTTTTTGTTTTCTATTTTTAAAGTCAGGGTCTTGTTCTGTCACCCAGGCTGGAGTGCAGTGGTGTGATCACGGTTCACTGCAGCCTCGACCTTCTGGGCTCAAGTGATCCTTCCACCTTAGCCTCCTGAGTAGCTGGGACCACAGGTGCCCGCCACACCTGGTAATTTTCTTCATTTTTGTAGCGACGGGTCTCGCTACGGTGCCCAGGCTTAGGTTCTTCTTTTCAAAGGCCACATCCTTCCAGGAGGCACCAAGCTGCAGCAGCCATCGCCTTTGCAGTATGAGTACATTTCTCAGGCCCTCTCCTGCCACCGACAGCAGAGAGCAGGGGTTCAGGGGAAGAGGATGGGACGGGGTGGCAGGTGCTTTCGGGGTCACCTGGGAGCGTGGGTGCTGTGGCGCAGGGCTGGGGTTGGAAAGTAAGGCTGCAGGTCTCAGCAGCCTGCAGGCTGCCCCCGGCCCCGCCCAGCCCCAGGGAGGCGCGGCCTTTGCTCAGAGGGACGGGCTGGTGGAACCAGGGGGATCAGGCCTGCAGGGGATGCTTTCAGAGTGTGAGGACTCAGGGGCAGCAGGGAATTGCGGGCTCTGCGAAGGGTCCGGCAGCAGTGGCCACGGTGAGCACAGGGCCCACTTGAAGGAAGGCCTCGAAACGGAGCTTCCTCTGGGATGAGCCCGCCCACTACCGGGGTCTCAGGAGGGTACGGGGGCACCTGCACACCTGGGCCTGTGCTGGGCGCAGCCGGGGACC
Source organism: Trachypithecus francoisi (assembly GCF_009764315.1). Lineage (NCBI taxonomy): Eukaryota > Metazoa > Chordata > Mammalia > Primates > Cercopithecidae > Trachypithecus > Trachypithecus francoisi. Next base: position 113,933,518 of record NW_022681460.1, read on the forward strand.
CAGCCCAGAGCTGGGCCTTGGGCCTGTGCTGGAGGTTCAACCCCTTAGCCCTCCATTTGGGTCCTGAGCCCCAATCCCAGGCACAGGCTGGGCGCTTGGGGAACAGGCAACGCCTGCTGGACAGGCCTTGCGAGTGATGGGCGGGGGAGGTCCCCTGGCCAGTCGTGGGGTCAGTGTGGAGGCTCTGGGGATGATGACAGGACGGCCTTTCCAGGACCCCCCCCCGCCGCCCTGTCTCCCGCGACCTTCCTCCAGCTCCTGGCCCTCCCCTGGTCAGAGAGCAGCTGTAGGCAATGCAGGTTTCTGCCCGGGAGATGCTGAAGCTTTAATTTTCCTGGATTTATAGCCTCTTCTGTGGCTTTATTACTAAGATAAGGACAGCAGAAAGGGCCCTTCTCCGTCGGGCTGCTTAGCGGCGTGGAGCGGCTCAGCAAATCAACAGTGGCACCTCTTGTTCCTGGGCAGGCGTACCGCGTGACACCTGGAAGGGTCCCTGAGCATTTGCAGGCTTGGGCCAGTGTGGCGGGTTCTGTTGGCCCCTGATCGGCCCTACAGGCCTCAGGAGGGGCCAAGGCGGCAGAGAGCCTGGCCGCCTCTGCCTCCTGGTCCAGCCCCTGCCCACAGGTCCAAGGGTCCTGCTATCCTCACCCCCACTGGCCATTGGAGCCCCCGCCTTATCCCTCTGGGTGGGCTGAGGCTGGATTGTAAAGAGGACTCTGGAGCCACCCAGCCTGGGGATGCCAGAAGGAGGATGCACCTTCCTGGGAGGTCCAGCGTCCCACGTGAGCCCAGGACGTGCTGGCTGGGACCTGAGTGCCAGGCTTGGGGAGAAGTTAGAAGCAGCCCCTGCTCTCAGACCCAGTCAGATGTCAGTAACCAGAGACAGGTGCCAGGTCTGGTGAGTCTGGGATGGGGAGACCCCGGCCTGTACATCGAGGGATGCCCAAGGTGGGGGGCAGCTGTCGAGGTGGGGGCTGGGGGTCAGCAGTGTTTGGTGAAGGCGGGAGTGGGCGTGGGCGGTGTGCGGGTGGGAGGCCTGAGTGCCGCCAGGAGAAGGAGGCGTCAGGCTGTCTGAGGGCAGCCGTCCCTGGGGGTCTCGGCCTTGCACTCTGATGTGCACGGGAGCCTTGAGCAATGGATTTGAGTCCAAGTGGTCAGGCCATGAGGGACAGTAGACAGCCCTGGAGTGGGAGAGTGTCAGGAGGGAAATAGGGTTTCAGAGACATTTGTGAGGTTCAAGTGGTGTAATGCACATGCGGGTGGAGCCTCAGAGGCTGAGGACCAAGAACAGGACAGAAAAAGCAGTTCAGAGCATGGCCCCAGATTTCCCAGATATGCTGGAAAGTCAGCACTTACGGATCCAAAAGGCTCAACCACCCCAAACCGGGATCAATACAGAGAAAACCACTCCCAAGCTCAACTCAGTCAAACTTCTGAAATCTAAAAATAAAGAGAAAATCTTGAAAGCAGAGAGAAGGAAAAGCTGCCTTATGGACACTGTAGGAGGAGGCTTCTTGGCAATCAGTGCTGGGGAAACTGGAAGAACCCAGGATGAGCTGCCACCCCTGCCTCACGCCACACACATGCTCTTCAACTGCCCACCAGAGGAAAACCAGCGAAGCTTCTGTAGGAAATTAGAGGGGAACATCCATGTGATCTTGGTGTAGACAAATATTTCTTAAAGAAAACACAGGCCAGACGCAGTGGCTCACGCCTGTATTCCCAGCACTTTGGGAGGCTGAGGTGGGTGGATCACCTGAGGTCAGGAGTTTGAGACCAGCCTGGCCAACATGGTGAAACCCCATCTCTACTAAAAATTCAAAAATTAGCCAGGCCTGATGGCCGACGCCTGTAATCCCAGCTACTCGTGAGGCTGAGTCATGAGAATTGCTTGAACCTGGGAGGTGGAGGTGGTGGTGAACTGAGATCATGCCACTGCACTCCAGCCTGGGTGATAGAACGAGACTCTCTCAAATAAACAAAAACAGAGACTCTCTCAAAACAACAACAAACAAACAAAAAAACCCACAAAATCAAGCCAGGTGTGGTGGCTCAGGCCTGTAATCCCAGCACATTGGGAGGCCAAGGCGAGAGGATTCATTTAATGTCAGGAGTTCAAGATCAGCCTGGCCGACATGGCGAAACCCCGTCTGTACTAGAAATACAAAAATTAGCCAGGTGTGGTGGCGGGTGCCTGTAATCCCAGCTACTTGGAAGGCTGAGGCAGGAGAATCGCTTGAACCCAGGAGGCAGAGGCTGCAGTGAGCCAAGATCACGCCACTGCACTCCAGCCTGGGCGACAGAGCGAGACTCCTCTCAAAAAAAAAAAAAAAAAAAAGCAAAATGCAAGCCACAGATTGGGAGTTAATATTCACAGTGCAGATCCATGGCAAAGGGCTTGTACTCAGAATGTACCAAAAACGGCTGAAATTAAAAAAAAAAAAAAAAAAGTATTTGAGACGGGGTCTCGCTCTGTTGCCCAGGCTGGAGTGCGGTGGTGCAATCTTTGCTCCCAGCAGCCTCCACCTCCTGGACTCAAGTGATCCTCCCACCCCAGCCTCCTGGGTAGCTGGAACTACAGGCGCCACCGTGCCTGGCTAATTTTTAAATTTTTTTGCAGAGATGGGGCCTATGTATGCGGCTCAGACTGGTCTCCGACTCCTGGGCTCAAGTGATCCTCTTGCCTCTGCCTCCCACAGTGCTGGGTTAACAGGCGTGAGCCACTGCACCTGGCCCTTTAAAATTAGTATTAAAAAGACAACAACACACTTTGAAAATGGTCAGAAGACTGAAATAAACATGCCAGCCAAGATTTTACAGATGGTAAATAAGCACAGGAGGGAAACTGCATGTCAGAGATCACGAGGGGAGAATGCAGACAAACCACCACTCAGCGACCCTTCCCGCCTGTCGGAGGGACTCAGAGGTGGGATGCTGGCACCACGCATTGGTAAGCGGGAAGTGGAGCTCTCGGCACGGCTGCTGGGAATGTGAAATGGCAACCACTTTGGAAAGCAGTTCGGCAGTGCCTTAAAGTGGTGTTTTGTTTGTTTGTTTGTTTGTTTTTTGAGACGGAGTCTCGCTCTGTCGCCCACGCTGGAGTGCAGTGGTGCGATCTCACTGCAAGCTCCGCCTCCCAGGTTCAAGTGATTCTCCTGCCTCAGCCTCCCGAGTAGCTGGGACTACAGGTGCCTGCCACCACGCCTGGCTAATTTTTGTATTTTTGGTAGAGACAGGGTTTTCACCATGTTGGTCAGGTTATTCTTGAACTCCTCACCTCATGATCCACCTGCCTCGGCCTCCCAAAGTTCTGGGATTCCTTAAAGTGTTAAATATGCACCCACTGGCCAGACGTGGTGGCTCATGCCTGTCATCCCAGCACTTTGAGAGGCCGAGGTGAGTGGATCACCTGAGGTCAGGAGTTCAAGACCAGCCTGGCCAACACACGGTGAAACCCCATATCTGTTAAAAATACAAAAATAAACCAGGTGTGGTGACGCGTGCCTGTAATCCCAGAGGCTGAGGCAGGTGAATTCCTTGAACCCGGGAGGCGGAGGTTGCAGTGAGCCGAGATGGCGCCATTGCACTCCAGCCTGGGTGACAGAGTGAGACTCCGTCTAAAAAAAAAAAGCAACGGTGTACCGGGTGCATGATCCCGTCTCTCTACCGCTAGGTGTTGACCCTGGAGAAATGGAAGCATGTGTCACACGCTGTTCCCTACGTCAGTGCTCGTGGCAGCTTGACTTACAGTAGCCCTGAGCTGGAAACGGCCCACGTGTTCACCGACAGGAGAACAGCTAAACCACCGCGGACGTTCAGAGCACGAGACATGACTCAGCCGTACCAGGGACGAGTGAGCTGCGGGATGCGGAAGCTGAATGTCAAGGCCATCGTGCTGGGTGGGAGAAGCCGGAGGAAAACAGTGCATGCGGCTGATCCCGCTTACACGTCATCCCGGGGCCTCGGATTCACCCACAGTGATGGAGAGCGGGGTTGGGGGTGCTTCCTGGGGGTGGGACGGGTGCGAGGGACGCCAGTTTTCCGTGCAATGGATGTTTTCTCTCTTGGTTGAGTGGCGGTTTCACAGGCACGTACATGCGTCACACTATTTTATTTTATTTTATTTTATTTTATTTTATTTTATTTTATTTTATTTTGAGAAGGAGTTTTGCTTTTATTGCCCAGGCTAGAGTGCAATGGCACCATATTGGCTCACTGCAACCTCCACCTCCCAGGTTCAAGCAATTCTCCTGCCTCAGCCTCCCGAGTAGCTGGGATTACAGGCACCTGCCACCACGCCTGGCTAATATTTTGTATTTTTAGTAGGGATGGGATTTCACCATGTTGATGAGGCTGGCCTTGAGCTCTTGACCTCAGGTGATCCTGCCCGTCTTGGCCTCCCAAAGTGCTGGGATTATAGGCGTGAGCCACCGCGCCCGGTCCATACATCACGCTTTAAATGTGCACAGTTTATTGGCTGGTGCGGTGGCTCATGCCTATAATCCCAGCACTTTGGGAGGCTGAGGTGGAGGATCACTTGAGCTCAGGAGTTTGAGACCAGCCTGCAAAACACAATGAGGCCCCGTCTCTATAAAAAATTAAACAATTAGCCAGGCCTGATGGCGCCTGTAGTCCCAGCTACTTGGGAGGCCGAGGTGGGAGGATCGCTTGAGCCCGAGAGGTCAAGGCAACGGTGAGCCATGATCCCTGCCCTCCAGCCTCGGCGACAGAGCCAGACCCTGCCTCTGAAAACAAACCGAAAAGCAGCAGTGGGTCTTAGCGAGCACCAGGGAGGCCTCCCAGAGCACCCCATGTCGGGGCCCCCAGGCTGCACACAGCAAGAATCACACCCTAGGTGGTCCCCGCCACCAGGAAGGTGCTGGCTCACGACTCTGGAGGCCAGAAGCCCAAACTCAAGGTGTTGGCAGGGCCCTGGTCATTCTGAGGACCGCGGAGACGACCCTTCCCGCCTCCCCCAGCTTCTGGCGCTGCTAACCACCCTTGGCCTTCCCCGGCATTTGGCCATGTGGCTGCAGTCTCTTCCTCTGCCCACCCACACCCTTCTCCGGAGCTGTGTTTCCTTCTTTTCTTTTCTTTTTTTTTTTTTTTGAGGCGGAGTCTCGCTCTGTCTCCCGGACTGGAGTGCAGTGGCCAGATCTCAGCTCACTGCAAGCTCCGCCTCCCGGGTTCACGCCATTCTCCTGCCTCAGCCTCCCGAGTAGCTGGGACTACAGGCGCCCGCCACCTCGCCCGGCTAGTTTTTGTATTTTTAGTAGAGACGGGGTTTCACCGTGTTAGCCAGGATGGTCTCGATCTCCTGACCTCGGGATCCACCCGTCTCGGCCTCCCAAAGTGCTGGGATTACAGGCTTGAGCCACCGCGCCTGGCTGTTTCCTTCTTTTCTGAGACGGACTCTCACCCTGGTGCTCAGGCTGGAGTGCAGTGACATGATCTCGGCTCATTGCAACCTCTGACTCCCGGGTTCAAGCGATTCTCCTGCCTCAGCCTCCCAAGTTGCTGGGATTACAGGCGTCCGTCACCACGCCTGGCTAATTTTTGTATTTTTAGTAAAGACGGGGTTTCATCGTATTGGTCAGGCTGGTCCCGAACTCCTGACCACAGGTGATCCACCCGCCTCAGCCTCCCAAAGTGCTGGGGTTATAGGTGTGAGCCACTGTGCCCGGCTGCCAATTTCAATTTCAAGAAAAAATAATAAGGGGAGATTTCAAGGCTGACCGCCAAGCCAAAGTCGTGAAAACACCAGGGGAAGTCAAGGAGAGGAGGAGGCAGAACTAACGCTGGGCAGGCGTCCCCACACCCCCAGCAGAAGGGTCCGGTGCAGGGACGTGGGAGAGCCAGGCCAGCAGGTGTCTGCACAGGCAACTCAGCCACGTGTGGGGCCGACACGTACCAGCTCATAAGAGCCGGTGGTTAAATACCTAAGAAATGAGTGAGCTGCTTGTTAAACGCAGCCGCCGCAACTAAAAATTAAATCATGTACACTTACAGTTAGTGTTGAAGGTGAAAGAAGCTTCCATTTCAGGAATATCATTTGTACCAGGGTGAGAAACAGTTGAACAGTGGATCACAGATCAGGTTTACGGATAACACACTTATCAGAGCAAGAATCGGCAGGTGGGGAGCAGCCTTGCTCTGTGGAGTCTCAGGCTGGCTGCAACGTAAGAGACGGGCCGAAGCCAGCCGAGGCGCCCGTCAGAATCCATCAGCCATGTGGGATTTACGGCAGAGCCCCATCCCATATTTTATTACTGTCTGGAAATCATGTGCCACACGTGGCTTACCTCAGTAAAACTTATAATAAGCTGCTGCACATCTGCAAATGCACACATTTATGCACCCGTGGGGGCTCACTCACGGGAAGGGTGAGAAGCACAGCCGGCGAAAGGCAGGTGAAGTTGGGGGCTTCCCCTCCTGTGAATTTAAACACCCCTGAAGCCCTACCATGGGGGCCTAGACCTCGGAGGGGGTGCACAGTTAGCGCTGTTGCTTTCTCTACTTTTCAGTATATTTAAAAGCCCTTAGAGGCCGGGTGCAGGGGCTCACACCTGTCACCCCAGCACTGTGGGAGGTGGAGGCAGGAGGATTGCTTGAAGCCAGGAGTTCGAGACCAGCCTGGGCAACAAAGCAAGATCCCATCTCAATAACAATAATAATATTAGCCAGGCATGATGGCCTGCACCTGTGGGCCCAGCTCCTTGGGTGGCTGAGGTGGGAGGATTAATTGAACCCAGGAGGTGGAGGCTGCAGTGAGCTGTGATTGGGCCACTGCACTCCAGCCTGGATGACACAGTGAGACCCTGGCTCAAAAAAAAAAAAAAAAAAAGAAAAGAAAAGAAGAAAGAAAAAAAGAAAGAAAAGAAAAAGAAAACCAATTTTGAACAAAAATAGGTCTTGGCTCTCAGGGTCCCCCCTCTGTGGCCCAGCCTCACCCCAGGGAAGGTTTCATCCACTTCCAGCCCTGACTAGGAAAACAGGAACCCTGCGAATAATTCAGGTGATCCCAGGCCCCGCAGGGGGCAAGACAGACCGTGGTGTGAGCTGCGGAGAACGGTTCTCCCGTGTTTCCAGCCAATGGAGTCCTTGGGCACTGGAGGGGACCTAGGGCTGGGAGCCATGGCTCACCTGCCCTGCCCAGCCGTCTGTGTGTGGGGCAACCGTGCTGGGCAGGGGTCTCACAGGTAAAGGACAGGGGGACGGAGCTGCGATGGGTCTACACCAGGAGCCCCCGCCTCCAGGCACCCCCCACCCCAATCCCCCAGGCTGCCCTGACGTCGGGCGGGGAGGCAGAGCCAGCTTGGCCTGAACAGCTGTGGTAGAGAATCGATCGGCTGTAATTGGGACTTGGAAGAGGTTTAATATTTAACTGGATTAAATATTTAAACAGAAGGAGCTGATGGAGCACGGTGGCCAGGGAGACGATGGGGACGGGCCCTGAAATTGGGAGGAGGGATGCTAGTGTGGGGCACCCAGCCCTGCCTACCAGGCATACAGCAGGTGGCCCCGGCCTCCCTTCAGAGGGGAGGGCTTGAGGGGAGGACTTTTTTCTCCGTCTCTGCGCAGATGGCAGCGGGGCTGGCTCACCCAAAATTCTTGGCTCAGAGTCCACGGATGGATTGGGAGGGTGTGGTCCCTGAATTTGGAGCTGAGACCGCGGGAGAGGCTGGGGCTTCCTTCTGCGGAGGGTCCAGACCTTAGTCAGCCCATCAGAGACACCATCCCTCACCGTGCTCTCCCAGGGAGAAGATGAGCCACCAGCCCCTTCTCATCCACCCTCCCACACCTGGGAACGGTGCATCTCTGGACCCCGGCGGGAGCCGGAGTGGGGGGCTCCTAGAATTTCCAGATGGCAGCCACTGCCCCACCCACCTTCCCCAAAGGTGTTCCTGAGCGGACTCCTAGAGAGACGCAGAGTGGGGTGGAGTGGGGTGGGGCAGGTGCCTGGTCTCCCTGCCCTCCGTGATCTGTGAAGACCCCGCCCAGCAGGGCTTCCACCCATGCACTGAGGGGAGTCAGCTCCCGTCCCGGGCCCAGCATGCCCCATGCTCTCAGCCAAGTCCCTCCAACGAGGCCTGGCTGGCTCTGCCATGGCGGGTTCCATGGGTGTCAGGAAGCCCTCGGGGGTGCCCCACGTCCCTACCCCAACTGCCTCGTGACCATGGGGCCCCGTGGTGTTTGCTCTGGGTCCCCCGGGGGAGTGGCTTCTGCACAGAGCTCCCACGGCTGGGGTGAGTCGGCTCTGCAGAGTGTCAGCCTGGAGGAAGTAAGAGGTGAGCAGGCCTCGCAATGTCTTGCAGGCCCCAGGAACTGCAGAGACAGAACACACACGCAGGCCAGGCCAGGCCCATGGCTGCCTTCCAGGTGGACCCAACGCTTCCTGAGGCCTCCTGTGTCTGGGGACCCTGGGCTGGCCCTCAGGGCGTGACCAGGGCTGGAGGAGAAACAGGGCAGGGAGGAAGAAACCTCAAGAAAGAGGGAGCCTGAGCCTCATGGACGCCTCCGCAAGCCCACCGCCACATAGACCAGCCACACCTGGCCGTGGCCTCTCTGGGCCACTCAGAGCAGATCTGGGTCTGAAGCGTGATGGCCTGCCTGGCTGCGTGACCTGGGCAGGTGTCCTTAGCGCCTGAGCCTTGGTCTCCTCACCTGTGACATGGGTTTAGTCATTGTTCCTGTGCAGAGGGTGGCCATGGCTGTGAGACAGAGGAGCTGTGTGCCTGGCTGGGACCTGGGTGCCTGGCATGTCCACAGCTGCCTTGGTTATCTCCGTAGACCTTCCTGCCAGAGGACAGACAGGGAAGCTGGGCAGAGCCCGGGGAGGAGCGAGGCCCAGCGGTTGGGGATCTTCTCGCTCCCACTCCCAGGGAACACCCGGCAGGTAAGGTGCATTTGGACATCCCGGTTTTGTTTTAGCAGGCCTGCAGGGCTAGGGGAAGCCGCAAGCCTCCCAGGGAACCACGCCTCTGGTTTGGTGTCCTGACAGCATAGCGGCCATCCAGGGCTGCAGGGACAGCAGAGGCGGGAGCCTGCGGCCTGGGAGGCGCAGTATGGGGTCTCCTCTCTGCTGGACTGGACTGGCCCTCACTCCCTTCACCTGGGGGTGGACGCAGGTCTGGGGAGGGGGACGCAGAGGGGACCGGGCAGTGTGAAGCCTCGGACTTTCTTGTGTTGTGTAAGCAAGAGTGGAACGGCCAGCTCCCCCAGTGCCCAGAGGCCAGCCCGAGTCCTTGTCTGGGCCGCCAAGGCCTCTGCCCTGGTCTGTCTTCCGGCGGCACCCCTGGCCCCGCCTGCCTGGGCCTCCTCTGAGCCAAGCCTGAAGGGTGGCCGTTGCCCTTGGGCTCAGGAGCTCACCCGGACCCACCAGGCGGGGTTCCCTGGGGGCCTTCCTGGGCAGACGTTGGTCCCACTGGGAGGGCAGAGCCAGTGGTGGACAGAGCATCTGTCCCAGCCTTGGGCCAGCAGGAGGGGGTCCCAGAATGTCCTAGAAGGGTTAACCTCGTGTGGCCTGTGCACACAGAGCGGTGGGTGCTGTGGTCCTGCAGGCATGGCTGAGCACATGGGCCCACAGACCCCATGGGGTCCCCACGCAGATCCCAGGCAGACCACATGCAGCCCCGACATGGCATCCCACGTGCCCCCAAGCACCCCCTTCTAGCCCCCATGCAAACCAAGTGGCCCCCACACGGCCCGACTATGTGGGAGCCCCAACACACCCCACCAAATCCCCACCGAGTCCCCTCTGCATCTCTCGGCCCCAGCCTGGCCTCTGCCCCTCGCTGGCTGAGTCGAAGCCAGTTCCTGGCAGCAGACACTCCCCCAGGACGGGTTCCTAATGAATTGTTTGATCTCGCGCCCCTGTTTGATCAGAGGAGGGAGCTGCTCTGGAATTAAGCAAGTGGCCCCAGACTCAGCGGTTCTGCCCCACGGGGGGCAGGAGGGGACACGAGGTGGTCCCGGTGCTGGAGGTTTGTCCTGGTGGGGAGGGGAAGCCTGGTGGGGACATAGCAGGAGCAGGCAGGCCGTGGGCTGTGCTCTCTGTGGGCTGTGTCTTCTCTTACAAAGCAGTTCTGAGCTGCCACTGCGCAGGGTTGGGCGGTGGAACCCCCCAAAACGTGAGCACATCCTGCGGCCGGAGCCTGTGGAGGCGCATTCCTGGGAAAAGGATCTTCGCAGACGCAGCCCTAGTCGAGGACCTCCAGGTGGGATCGTCCGTGTGGGCCTTCGCTCCAACACTGGCATCCTCAGAAGTCAGAGCAGAGGTCAGAGCCCAGGATGCCAGGAGCCCTCGGGAGCTAGAAGAGGCAGGAATGGGCCTCCCCTGCGCCTCGGAGGGCATGCGGGGGCGGCCCTGCTCACACCCGCGCTGACTTCCGGCCTCTAGCACTGGGAAAGAGGATGCTTCTGTTGTTCGAACACCCCCCGGGGGCGGCACAGGAGCCACAGGAAACCTGACACGTTGCCCGAGCTTCCAGTCCACGGGCTGAGCACAGAGCTGTCCCGACCAGCAGCCACAGCCCTGCTCCTGGGTCCCAGCAAGGGTCAAGGGAGGCCCTGACGCCTGTCCAGGTGCACACAGTGGGGTCTGAGCACTCAGACCCTCACCTGGGACGTGTGCCCGCTCTTGTGCGGGACGCCCTCCCTAGGCCTGGAAGGAAGGTGAGGACCCAGCACCCGGAGACACCTGGATTTCTGCGCTGGAAGGTGGGGTGTTTGCTCCTCCTACGGGGAAGTGTGCCAAGGGCTGGCGCATGGGCAGGAGAGACCAGGGACGGGCTCAGGGGGTGTGGGTGGGAGTCCGGGGATCTCTGTGCTACAGCCGGTCTGGGGGCTGCAGGCTGGGCAGTCTGCCCCATGGTGCCTCACCCTCAGGAAGGCTCCTCTGCAGCCCCAGCTCAGGCAGGCCCAGGCCTGGGAGGACCTGAGGGCACATTCGTCCAGCTGCCCAGGCCTCAGAGCTTCCTTGGAGCTGAGCTTGGGCACATGCCAGGGACCCGGGTCCCAGGTTCCCACGAGACGCTGGGCAGGCAGCCCGGACGGTGGTCTCGGTTTGGGATCGAGACCCAAGTCTCTGGAGCCAGGGGCAGCCCCATGCCAGGGAAGGGGTTGGGGCGGGCAGTGAGTGAGGCGGGCACCAGGGTATCTCACCCACCGACCCCACCACCACTGCACCCCCGCCCACCCCACCACCACTGCACCCCGCCAACCCCCACCCACCCCACTGCGCCCCGCCCACCCACAACCACTGCACCCCCGCCCACCCCCACTCTCACTGCGCCCCCCCCCGCCCACCCCCACGCGCCCCACCCATCCCCACCCCCACTGTGCCCCGCCCACCCCTACCCCACTGTGCCCCGCCTACCCCCAGCCCCACTGCACCCAAACCACCCCCACCCCCACTGTACCCCGCCCACCCCCACCCCCACTGCACCCCCACCCATCCCCACTGCACCCCCACCCATCCCCACTGCACCCCCACCCCCCCACTGAACCCCCACCCACCCCCACCCCCACTGCACCCCCTCACACCCCCCCCC